>NC_134644.1:54229804-55429804 GCF_030463565.1 Pelecanus crispus
GAAGATGATGTAATCATTCCAGCTACCATGTGCAAAGAGTAGAGAGTTCAATGAAGAAAGCGAGTACAAGGTGGGATTTGCCTCTGAGATGGCAAGCGTGGCCATGATGCAGTATTGATAGCATCTTTAGCTCATGGATGGCTGAGACTGAAGAAATATGTACTCTGAAGATCGATTAGAGAGACTCATTAGTGGGAAGGAAGTTCTGAGCAGATGCAACAGCCCTGACAAAATGAGCCAGAACACTGATAGTGCTGGGCCTGGTGTGTGGGCTGAATGTGAAGTAGGGTTGCTGGAGGGAGGTTCAGAGAGTCCTTTCTGGCAGCTGGTCCTTCCTACCCATCTTCAGAGAAAGCAGTATTAACAGTTTCTTGAAATGTTTTGGAAAGGATAGGACAGAAAATGTCCATGAAACCATATTGATGAATAGAGACATGAGCATAGTGAGAAGTATGGACATTAATCTGGTGTCCTTCCAAAGATGCAGAGAAAGAGGGGCAAGTTACTTTTCCTTTTCTAATACTTCCCCCCCCCCCCCCCGCCTTTTTTTCCCAACTGAGAATGTAAGGTTTCTTTTTATAACTTTAGTTTTGTGTGGGCTGCTGCTTTAGTGCTTGAAGTTCTCCTGATTGTTTGCAAT
Organism: Pelecanus crispus; assembly: GCF_030463565.1. NCBI lineage: Eukaryota > Metazoa > Chordata > Aves > Pelecaniformes > Pelecanidae > Pelecanus > Pelecanus crispus. The sequence continues at coordinate 54,230,445 of NC_134644.1, forward strand.
TTCTTATTGCCTGTCTTACTAATATTTATCTATCTTGATATCACAGACACACACGCAAAAAAGTTGCCTGCCTTTTTCTCCTTTTCGCAAAATCTTCACGAGTGATATGTTACATCAGGATGCTGAGCTCACCTGTACTTCATATCTGTTGACATTCCGAGTGGGATGTTAATATGCTTTGCTGGGGTTTCTCCAGTCGTTCCAACATGGTTGCCACTTTCCAGACTTAAACATGAAATGCAACAGGCAGCATAAAAAAAAGAGTATTTATGTCAGCCTTATTTAAGCAAGAGACTTCATTTAAGCAAGCCTATTTATATAGCGAGGTTATTTATACTACATTTGGCTGTGAATGGGCGTGTGTGGGCATGCTTCTGTTGGGCACGCGACACGTGTTTGGGGTATGTATATTTGGCTGCACATTTCCATGTACAAGGATTGAGAAAGTGGCTGTTAATGTCTTTGAGAAGGGGATGTTTGCAAAGCCCAGCTTAACCTAGGGAGGCTCTGAAGCCCATGGGAACAGACACCCACTGGGAGAGACTGACACAGAAGAGTGTCAGTAGCTCATTTTGTGTGCTCTGAGTTGCCCTATGAGCATATGGAGGGTATTGCCCTTTCTAGCTAAAGCTAAGTGTCTACTCAGTAAATTGCTCCCATTAGAGTATACTTGCAAAAAAATAACTACGTGGTAAACAGCCCTATCTGTTCATTCAGCTTATGTGAGTGTTAATTTGAATTTCATGCCTGCGTGAGGTGGAAGCAGACAGAGCTTGTTCTTCTCAAGAACGTTCGTTGTGTACTGGCTGGACCTGGAGACTAGACTTGCGTTTTCTGTTCTTCTTAAGAGTGGTCTTAGCAATCCCTTTCTGCACCTCCAGAGCCTTCTGACACTCTTCCCTGCGAGCCTGTGATGTGAAAGTAGTGTGAAATGAATGTGATAAATGGTGGATAGGCCCCCATCAACAGCTATTAAAATAATGGTCTAGAGGTCCTTCAGCAGCAGCTGGGAGGGTGAACCAAGGCAAAGATAACTCTGTAATTGAGCTGTTTTCAGTACACTCTTTCTAAATGTCATGAACCAGCGTTGTCATTCTGGTCTTAAAGGTGCGTAATCACACTAATACAGTTCCTCTGAAGGCTGCTGGGTGTCTGATAGCAGAAGCTTTTGAAATTAGAACACACACGTAGAAAACTCTCCTGAATAAAAATCCTATTTCTTTTTCCAGAATGTCTAGCCTAGGCAAGTATATACAGGGTTTTTAGAAAGCCAGGGGTGTTTGCTAACGTCATCCATTGTGCCAGTCTTAAGGGCCTGTAGGATAAACCCCAAAGCCTCTGCTTCAGGTCTCACACTACTAACCTCTTCCCCATTAGCAAGAGGGAGCATGAGTTTTGTGTGAACAGATTTAATCTTCCTGAGCAGCAGATGTGCTGACACATGGGCTTCTACAGTCAATGGGGTAAATAATCTCCTGTTTAAGTAGTTCCTAAGTACCTATTTATGTAATCAGCATATTAAAAAAAAATCATGCATCATTATTTAAACAGTGAACCATGACAGCACCAGAGTAAGTTCAGATACCTGAGACAGATGAATTTTTCCTTTATTTTGTCCCTCCTATTGTTCTTTGGTTTTGTTAAAAGCAGAGAAGTAAAATGAATTATTCTGTGGCCATTTCATGTGATCAAGTAGAGATTAAATCTGCAACTTCCAGAAGAAGAAAACGGAAATGCACTGATGAATAAGATGGAGGAGAGTGTACATGCATGTAAGAGAGGCAAGACCAAATACATACATAGCGTAAAATGCACTGATGAATAAGATGGAGGAGAGTGTACATGCATGTAAGAGAGGCAAGACCAAATACATACATAGCGTAATCTGTTTCAGCAGTGTTAGTAGTACAATTTACACTCCTCAGTTCCTGTCCTACAGAGACCAACCATTAAAGGGAAGTCTCAGACTGTTTGGATTGCAGATAAAACCAGCTTGTGTTGCTTGTTTGGCAGTCTGTGCAAAGCACAAGCTGGAGAAGTAGCTAAAGGTAGAAGAATATTGCAGGTAAAATGCTGCAGTGATGTGAAACAGTTCTGTCCTGGCTGTGTGTAGTCCAAACCAAGTGAGTGAATGAGAAAACTGAGGTTAAGACGACATGACTGAAAATGCTCTCAGCATGTTGCAAAGGGTTTTGATACAAAATTATGATATGCATTTGAACAAAGTGGGGGCAAAAGGTGTAGCAGGGAAATCCTAACCCCAACCACAGATGATGAATATGGGATAGATTTGGCAGATGGCGCTCATACAGGGTTGTAAAACTCACAAGGAGATTTCTGTGGCCCTTGCAGTTGTGTGCTTAAGAGTGCTATGTAAGGAATCTTGAAGTCGATGATGTGTACTGTGAAATCTTTTTCTGCCTACTGTCTCGATTTATTATAATTGATTTGAAATTCTTCAGTGCCCTCTCATGCTATATGACTGTAGGTTTGAAATGGCAAGACTTAAAGGTTGCAGACAGCTGCAGGGACTTGTGTATTTTAAGGTGGGTTTTTTTTTTATGTGATAGCTATACAAAGACAAACTAACTACGATTGTATATGGCACTGCCTCCAAACCTAAACATCACTTGAGGTTGTTTGTCAGTTAGGGCTCTGCTGTTTCCATTGTCAAGGTTAGAAATAATTTTCTTTTTTTGTGTGTGTGCATTTATCAAAATCTATCCAACTTCAAATCTATTCACTGTGACAGAACAGTGTTCCTCTAAGCAACCCAGTTTCTCTTTCTTCCTTTTTTTACACCAGGTTTCCTATGTGTGGTTGTGGTGGCTTTCTTCTTTTTGTTTGTTTTTTGTTTTTTTGAGATGGGGATATTTTGGTTCTGCATTAAACATGAGGCATTTTAGATCATCTTAGAGTTAACACTGGAGGTGGAAATGGAGCCTACAGTCGTGCTGTCTAGACTAGGAAGTCTCCTTTCACCACCCAGACTACGTGTAATCATTTAGCAATAGGAAAACTGAGAAATATTCATGTCAGTTCCTGTAGCCAATTTCAGGATTGTTTGTAGGCTGTCTTTGGCTTAGCTGAAGAACGCCAGTTGCCAGAGAAGATGAAGAATTATTGCAGATTCAACACCCCTAAACAGTCATCATCCAGACTGCTGTTGTCTATGTCCAAGACCTGTATGAAACTCCATAAAGTTCTAATTTCATTTGCATAAGAGGAGTGGAGATTTTCTTTTATGCACCTCCCTGCATCTCAAAGGCTTATAACATGTGTGCATCCTCAGAAGGGGGCCAACTTGCCTGCTGGTGCAGGAAGAGACTTGAATGCTCCCTGTCCTTGAAGTACAGGAGAAAGTAGCGAATATTGAACATGCACATTGGTGCTTGGATGGTGGAAATCAAACCCATCCATGCTTTGCAGAATGAAAGGTTCTGTGTTTTTGTAATTCATATAGATCTTCCTGGGTGCTGTGGTGGCAGATCACCTCTGAAGGTCATGTCTAATCTGATTTGCAAAGCTGTGTTCCTGACAGTGTTTTCAGCAGCTTATATATCACTTGGTGTTCCTAGTCAGATAAGCTCTAAGGTTTGTAGTAAGGCTGCCTTAAGTGGCAGAAAGGATATCTCTTTATACTATGGCCCAGCATTTTCATTCTAATTTGTGTTTATATGTTGCTATCCAAAAACTTCCTTCAGATGCAGTAATATTTGAAAAAACAAACAAACATCCCCCCCCCCCCCCCCCCCCAAACCTGCTTGTTTGCAATGAAGTGTAGGGGGCTCCTAATAAAGAAGGCATAAGGTTTTCTGATATTAGGATTTGGGGAAAACCAGACTAAATGTGAAATGTGGCCTTGAAAGTCTCTGAAATACTTGTTTGTATTATCTACAGCCTAGGTCCTGATTGCTGCTTCAAGAATACAGATGGGGAAGGGAAATCTGTAGGTATTCCTGGAATAAATTAATAGGACTAGCTGTTCCTGGTGCAAATTGGCTGCTTCTACAAGTGGACTTCTGAGAGGGATGGAAAGTTTACTGAGAATTGGCAGGTAGTTTATGGCACTGGAAGAGGAGTCACTGGGTGCCAACCAGCGAGTCTGTGACTTGGGAAGTGTTAGTAGGTTAACCATCTTCCCCATGTAGGTATCTAGGCTAGAAAAAGTAAAACCCACGATCTGGAAGGATGAGTAAGCATTATATCACCGTTGATTGCTCTGCAGCTCCCACACACAAACAGGTCTTAGCCTATGACAGCATACCGCCGAGAGCTGCTGTCAGATTGGCAAGTAGCAGTTTTGGTGTGAAGCCTCCCTGGAAATCTTTGATCCTTTTAGTTGAACAACATCATTTTATCCCGCTGTCTTAGAAGATTTTTCACAAATCTTGTTTATTATGTTGCTTTGAAATTGCCTGGATTTTTCTAGCCTTGAATTTTTGATCTCCCTTAAAAGCTTTCTTAGGTTATTTGTGCCTTGTCCTGCTTTAGAGTGTAGCGAAATTCTTAGTCTGTTTATTCTCACACCACAACCTTGGGAGGAAAAGAAATGCAATTTACAGGGGAGATTACTAAGAAAAGAAGGTGACTAAGGGTGACGTTTCTTAAAGTTAAATCTAACAGCTTGCTGCCATCAGAAGCAGAGATCTCTGTTACTTGTGTTCCTTTCTTATGGCAGGAAAAGACCTTAAAAATGAGTCTTCTGAGTTCTTGACTGGTTGCCCTAATGTGGGACGCAGCCTTCTCCCAGTCAGGAGGTGAAATGCAGATGAAGAGTTTTGGAAACTGGGCCAAGGGAAGGTTTCTCCAGATACTTCAAAGTTGCACTGATAATCATTATGTTTGCTTGCAGCAGTGCTTTGTTTAACAAAGCACAGCCTGATGGAGAGTTTTGAACTCTGTGTATCATACAACAGAAAGGAACAATTTATTTGATTAGGAAGCTCTCCAATTTAATATTGGCTTAAAAAAAGAAATTCAGTATAGAGACCCACTAGGAATGTGATAGTTGTTTTTCATTCTCCAGTAGCATTTCATATATTTATTTATGGTTTGCATGACTTATTTTAAGCTCTGCGTATTGACAATACTTCCAGTCTGTAAGACATGACAATAACAGCTAGCAAAATGAACATTGGAACTGCTGAGCTGCTTCGTCAGTCACACGCAAATGATGGGGTACGCTCCATACCCTCAGACCACCCTCTGCCCTGTGTGATTTAGGTGGAAGGAGGGGTGGGAGAGGGATGGAACTGGAGAGATTGCTTTTTTTCCCAGCAAGTCCTGTCAGCAAATCTAAGGTTTTTGGTTAGCCCCTGCTTCCCCTGAAATGCACATTGAACATCTTTCCATAGTTTAGCGTTTCAGAACTGAAAGAGTGATGGCAAAAGCCTGCAAGCTCAGGATAATGATTATAGCAGTGGTGCTGCAGGAAGTAGGAGGTGGTGCTGCTCTAAAAGAAAATGAAAAGCCAGAAGAAGTACAGCATTGCAAGGAGTGAATCCTTATGGCATCCTGAGCTGTTAAAAAAAATACAGTTCTCTTAAAAGCTCATTTCTCTGTCAAAAGTGGTAATTGAGTGACAGATGCCCGGAAAAGCCAGATCTCCTGGTGTAGCTCTTTGTTCTTGTCCTTGCTTTTGACCGCTAGACCAACGGGCTCCAAAGACCTTCCTGGACTCTGGATTAGGCCCACAGAAGGCTGGTAGAAGACATTTAACAAGGAGTGGCCTTTATTATACAAGGAGATCTGGGCATCTACCTGCAAGGCTCTTGTCACGATGCGTTTTAAAACATCACTAATTACAGTGACTAATGAGGTGGATATCTGTTATTAGAGCAATACAGAAATGTTTTTTTTTCAGAGGGGCCTTCATTTTTTTATTATTCTTCTAGTTAAATAAATGAAAGTAAGTGTTCATGAAAAAGGAACGTCCTCCATTTTTTTTCATCTGAAATTCTTCTCTAACACCATTATAATAGTATGTCAGTGTCTCATAGTCTGTCTGGGCTTATCTTTGTAATATAAATGGATGCATTTAGGTATTATCCTCATTCTGTCATTTCAGTAACAGAAGCATGGAGTGGATGAAAGATTTTTTCAGATGTCCCAGAGAAAGTCTGAGGAGCAGCCAGAAATTACCCCAAACTGCCAAGTCCCTTTGCTTTCTTTCTTCTTCTGACCTAGTCATCTCTCCTTTCTTGTCTTGTCAGAGCGCAGCGCAGAGATTTATACCCATGGATAACAACCCTTTCGTATGTGAAGTTTTCCTGGTAGCATGTTTCATGAGGCCCTGGGCGGAACAGGGAACATCCAGTGTAGAATTAGTTGCCTTGAAGACTCAGGTCACAGTCTGTGGGTGCCAGATATAATTTTGGAAGCCCACTAGCAAAACAGCAGATTGCTTAGGCAGCTTCATAATAGTCATATCAGATTTTGACCCCATTTTGGACAGATGCAATTTATGGAACCGGAAAGTGAAATGTAGTTATTTTGACGGGGCCCGTACAGCAGTCTTGTCTTGTGCTGGTCCATTACTCAAACTTGAAATATAAGTCATAGGTATTACTTAGGTACACAGGGAGTGTACCTCTTTAGCAAATGCATGCACACGAGCGAATGCTTCTCATGTACGTATGCTCGTACACATACACGTAACACGGTGTGTTTGCGCAGGGAGAAAGTCAATGTGTGCACAGCTCTGTCTGCGTGTACTTTCCCAGCGCGTATGAAAAGAAAAAGCAAACTCGCAATCAAATAAGCAACGAGAGCAGAGGAAAAAAAGATGAGATTGCAGTTGATTATGAGCCTGGCAGCAGATGTGCTACACAAATCCAGCCCGCTGCATCCAGGCTGTTTCCATGGCGATGGAGCGAGTAATTGTGGAGCTCCGGCGCACTCCCCCGCGGCCCCCGCCAAGGTGGACGCGGGCGCCGGGTCCCCACCAGTGCTGCCTCGCTCCCTCCGGCCAAGCTCCGGGCTCTGGGAAAAAACTAGTAGGCGGAGAGGGGGGGGACCCAGAGATGGGGAGCTCTGTTTTATTTATTTTCCTCCCCGTCTGATGGTAGGATGCTAGGGGAGCGGCGCTCTTCCTCAGAAATATGGTCTCCCAAGATGCTAAATAAATGAGCAGGAGTTTCCCCGAAATGGGAGCGGGCTGCGATTGGCTGCCGCCGCCTGGCCGTGCCAATGGGAGCCCGACTGGCCGTCGGGTACCCGCAACATAAGCAAAGCTACATGCTCGCCCCGGCAGCGCGGGGACCGGCGAGCAGGCAAAGGTGTGCAAAGGAGGGGGTCTGCTCCTCTCACATGGCTACGCTGAGGACGGATCTCGTTAGAGAGCTTCGTCGGAGACCATCTGCCGCTCGCGCGCATTGTGCCTTCCGCAAAAAGCAGCATTAAGTCATTCGCTCGCTGTCGTGTGGGAGGCGAATTTGTCATTGGGAACGATGGAGCTACGGGATCTCTGTAAGTAAATCTGTGTACTTTATCCTGCTATTTCAGCCCGGGCACAGATCAATAAATGGTGTTGAGGAATGGCAAAAGCAAATTAGTAACAACTGCAAATAGCGCGAAGGATTTCTCGGTTTTGTTTCGCATGTAGCGAGACATGTTCTTCCTAGTGGTTTCAGGCATCGGACAAACTAGTCAGCTGTTTGCATTGCCTTGGGTGGTTGTTTAGCCTAATTAAGATCAGTCTGTGGAAGGGTGCTGTATTCTCAGAGGCATTTCAGAACGCCTCTGTGTTTGAAAAGGAAAGGAAAGCACATGGAGCAAAATATTGCAGGCACAAAAGTCCGAGGTGCCCATATGTAGTCGCCAGCATTTGTGGTGTCAGTATAATAATAACAGGCATCTTATTACAATAGTTTGTCAAACACTAGTTCAGACCCTGAGCCAAGAAAACACGAGTTGCTCATGACTGTGCTCAGCACAGAGAAGCATTGCTTTTCCTGCTTTTTATGTTCTTTTTTTAAAATTAATTTCTTCTTTAGAGGAGGCTTTTAAAAAACACATTTAATTCAAAAGCTTTCCTGTTTATTGATGAAACAGGTGAGTACAGGAAAACTGGGGAGAGTTTCCTTTTTCACCGTTGCGGGGCACGAGTTAAAAGTTGATTCCTTTGCCTGTCGGGACTCTGCTTTTGATTCTCTAAAGCAGAAATGGTATACTTAGAAGTGTGTGTGTGTGTGGCGGGGGGGGCTCTGCAAATCTGTCCCTCTGTAACCCCCTGAGGTTACTTGAGTTACACCAGCTATGAATTTGTCTCGGCATTGTTCATGTTTTATCAGGTATTCGCCGTTAAACTGGGAGCTTTGCTACATGGAGCTCATGAGTGACTCTCTGCTTAACCCTCTCAGAGGCTGTAGTCATCTTATCTGGTTTGTGAAAATACATAGGAGAAAGGACAGGAATAGGGACAAAAAGTTTAAGAAAAAACTTACTGTATTTTCATTCTGTGCCTGAGCTAGTCATGCGTATCAGGAATTTTATAGTACCCAAACTAGGTGTAAACATCGTATGAAGCTGGTTGCTTTTTAGGAATCCATTTTTGGTGTCTTGTGTTCATTTTAGAACTAAATGCACAACTTCCTTTCCCAGTGTTGGAAGCTGCCGGGAAGTCAAATTGCTGCCTGGGAATCTCAGGCTGAGAGTGTAATTTTTTTAGATATGGCTTAACTGGTCAGCTTTGCTTTTGAGATACTGCCTTGCAAGTTGTGCCAGGAAGGTGTGTCCATGGAGCTTATCCTTTCAGTTAAAGGAATCAGCGTCGCCTCAGAGCTGATGCTGAACAGAATTGTCAGTGTTTTCAAGAACTGTTTGATCAAAATATATTAGAAAAATACAGAACATAGAATTCAGTGCATCAATACAGTGAGCGTGTCTGTTGGTGACAGCTATATTAAGCTCCTCTGTGTACTTTTGAGTGTCTAACCCAATGTATCATAAATGCAGGAGGACCCCTCATTGAGCTTGAATTACTGCCTTTTCTGAAGGCATAGATGTAAGTCACTTTACCCTGTGTTTTCCAGGGATGTTTGGGTCACCTTTTATTGAAATGATGGCCCCAGGCATCCTATGGCACTGGGCTTAAAAACAATGTGATTTTCCTAATCTATGCAAAAAAGAGGTAACTTAGCTTTTATTGCAATACTTATTTTTGTTTGGCAGCGATGCAGGTGCCAAGATTGAAATTTTTTAAATGAAGCAGATATTTAGCCGCTATGTCACCTTCCCCAGGGGCTTGTATCATTCATTTTTATTTACTTAGCACTGATGTAGCTGAAAATCGCATCACGTACAGCAGTCTAGGCAAAGAGATGTGCCCACTCCCCATCTTGGAGGTGGATGCTTTGATCTCGGCTGAGATATTCCATAAAAAGCTGAGGGAGAGCTTGAACTCTTGCACACTTGGGCATGGTTTGTTCCTGGCTCTAGGCTGGTCATTTTGAACACCTTTGGGATACATCAAAATAAAGTGCTACTGCATATTTTGGGGTTTTTAATTCTATACCTACTACCTTCTGCTTTATTTTCTGATTGCTAACGTGAAAGCCAAAGAGAACATTATCTTTTAAGGTCACTGCAACTCTTAAGAAGATATTATTTCTTGTTAGCGTTCCAGGGATATAGTTCAAACAACATAAACCTCTCAAGTTTAGTCACTAGCATTAGGCAAATACTATGTGACCGATAGAGTTCCTATATCTCCCATAACCTTGTTTGAAGGGATTTGTTTGCTTGTCTATCCCTGTGCATTAGCAGATAAAGGAGAGGGACCGGGAGGGAGAGAGACAGCCTATAACTACTAAGCTTTGGATAGTACATTGGATCAGTCAAACCACAGTGGTGCCTGAGGTAGAAGAATGCCTGAGGTTGCAGTCAGAGGCACACTCGCATTAGATTTTTGACCTGATGGTGCAGAGAACAATTGCTTGTCTTAGTGCTTGGGGATGATCTATGTGGAAGAGGCATTTCAGATTCCCAGGCTATAAGAGTTCCAGCAACAGAGGAGTGAGTAGGCTTCAGTGAGAGCTGTGGCATGCTGGCAGCAGTTGGGAGGATGCAGAAGCTGAAAAATGCTATCTTGGGGTAGCTTTAATTGGTTGCATTGGAAAACACTTGGTTTGATGGGCTCATATGTCTTCTAAAATGCTTGGTGACAGACCGAATTGGCATACCTCCATCGACTTACACAAGAAGCCACCAGACATTGATCTGAACTTCAGTCTTATGCTTACGTTTTTCTGGGAAGAGCAAGATTTTTACAAAGGCAGCAGGTTATTTTTCCTCTCCATTTGCCTCAGCAACAGTATTATTGAAAACCTGAGTGGAATGGGCATTCCACAGGTTTTGACTTGTTTCCATGGGCTTTAAACTTCATAGGTTATCCTTTGTCTGCTTGCAGAGCCTCATTCTCGTGTGTTAGTCTATACTGGAAGCGTAGAGCAGAAATCCAGAAGGGAGGCTTTATACGTATCCAGAAATACTGAATCTGAATATTTCATTCTTTCCCTGGATCTTAACCCTCCTTCAGTTTCAGCAGAAACATTGTGGTCATTCATGTTCTAGGTAAACAGATGCTAGAGCCACTAGTCTTCAGTTTTGCCTCAGTTGTATTTTTGTTTTCACCCCATTATTCAAGTAACTAGGTACAACTTTTACACAAACTACAAATCAAATACTCTTCTTTAGGTGCCTCTGATGTGTTTACATCCAAATGAATTGCAGACAGTCATAACTCAAATGAGACTAACAGCTCAAATGAGAACAGTTCCTTATTTTTGTGTCTGGAAAAAAACATTTTCAGGAAAAGTTACTCCATGCTAGGACTTGGCTTACATAGAGCATCATGCCAAGTCAGAGAAGGTTCTCGCTCCCTGTTCAGTACATGCACACTCGCATCTCAAATGGCAAGTGCACACAACAAAGCAACACCAAGCACAGAATAAAAATGGAACAGCAGTAAAACAAAGACGAGTGAATCGTGAAAAGCCCATTGATTTGCTTGACACCCATTTTGTTCAACATTGTGCAGTGCTAATCTGAAAACTCCTGTGCGTCACAAAAAGTTTTCAGAACAATAAGAACTGTCAATTCCAGCAGATTTTACAGACCTGTCATTATTCTTCCATTGTCTTGAAGCACTAAGTGGCGTACAGAGGGATTTTTGGCAGGAGTTCAGGAGTGGTCTCATAAAGAGGAATCGCGTGTCACTACCTCACGTATGTTATCATTTGCAATTAGAGTTTAGCCCAATGCAGGCCCCTAGAAGCATGTCTGCCCCCATACGAGTGTACTACTTTTATGGTGCTCATTTATTTTGTCTCTTAAAAAAACCCACAACTACAAATGACAGCTTTTTACTGTTCTTAACTGCAAAAATGCAAAAGGAAGAATTTATAGAAGTCCTTCTACATTTTGACTTGATGTCTTCCAGAGAGAAGTAGAATACTGTAATAAATTAATATCCTGTCCCACCTGTTACTCCTTCAGAAAGGTGGGAACAGCAGCAGTGATAGCCACAAGCAGAAATTTTATTAACTCCCTTTCTCTTGAGATGGAATTGCTGGTACTTCTCTTGGAGCATCTGGATCCTCCCCTGCTCTAGTGGAGCAAAATTCCTTCTATTCTGCCCTGTGTTCTTTCCCTCCAGACGTTTTGCCCCCCAGTTAAGAAAAAGAAGTGCACACACCCCCCATCATTAGGACCTACAGCCCCTCTCAGGGGCATGCCCCTGTGAGGAGAAGCATGATGGGAAGAAAGATTGGCTTTGTATCAGGGAAACTCAATTTTAAGTTCTTTATCGAGAATCAGAGGCCATGTAACTGGACAGTGTTTTGTCTTCTGTATTTACTCTTGCCAGGGTAGCATCATCCACATACATACCTCACCCAGTTCCGGTACAGTAAGGGTCATGACATTCACTCTGAAAATGAAAATATGAATTGAGTTATGCATCCTTGGTATTGGTAACTTGCAGAACCCATATGTATTACAATAGATCTGCAGCATTTTGAAAAATCTGCAGGCCATAGATCCCTCTTTTGTGGAGTTCACACAAATTCTGTCAGGTTTCGCTACTTAAGAATACAGAGGTTTCAAAAAAACATGTGAAAGTCAGACCTCAGAGGACACATATGACCTTCATATAAACTAGAACTTTGATTAGCTGTAGTTTGGGTGTGTTAAACTCCTCTGTAATGCACAAAATCAATCTTGTAATAGGGTGAAAAAGGAGATCTTGATATTAATGCTAGCACACTGTCAAATTAATACATCAAATAATATACTCTTATCCTGAATTGGTGGACTGCTTTTATCAGCACTTTTGATGTGGCAAAGAAAGTGCTTGTTCCATAGCTACAAACCCAACTCTCTTAGTCTTCCCTTCTCTTTGAACTTCAATTTTCTTAAGACTTGGAACGTCGTGATACAGAGAGCAGCTTTCACAGCTAGGTATTTCAAGATTCACATCCAAAGGCATATTAGAAGCCACACAAAGGGATTTTCTTTTAAAAGAGGTTTTCAAATATATATGACCTTCTGGCTTGACCTCTGGATCCACTCCCAGTCTGCATTTCAAGAAAAAGAATCTACCCACATATGGTTATCTCCAGTCAGATCAAAGCTGTCACTGTATTCTGACACCTGTGAGAATGAAATGGATATAAAAAAAAGGGGGGGGGGGGGAATGGTGAAAAGATTTGAATGAGTTCACATTTATAAAAGACACGCACCCACGGATCTTGGAAACGAAGGGAAGACTTTCAGGATTAGCTGCAGCTCTTCTGTTCAGAAGCAGCAGAACGTTTCTTTATTTGTTAGCCTCACCAAGGTAATTAAACAGACTTGAAAACGTAAACAAAAATAGATTTTCTAGATCCCTACAAATATAGCTCTGTGAGCGCTTTGCCGTGAAAGTTAATAAGGTTCTAACTTTAGACTGGGTTTTCTGCCTGGTGCCTAACAGAAGCCACTGCAAAGGATGGTGTTATTTTATGCTGCCTTTGGAGCCCCTCATCAAGGCATAGTGTCCTTCACAGTTTCCACCCTTCTGTGGCAAAGGTGTAAGTTGTCATAGATTTATCCAGCTCCAGTGAATACTTCCTGAAGGACTGCCATGCCTGTCCTGTGTGAAAGAAGCAGAGTGGCTTTGCAGAGCTTGTCTGCCCTCTGTGTAGATAGATCATGGGCATAAGGCAGAGGGGAGTCAAGGTGTGCATTTTGCTGTGTTGCACCCTTGCCTGGGCAGAGCAAGCCATGGCAGAACTCTTGGCTTTCAGCTAGCTGGGATGTGCCAGAACATGCTGGAGCTACTGCCCTGAACCCCCTCCAAGGGAAGTATGTCTCAATTTTTTGTCACCACCACAAGGTTATCACCTCTGCATCTGATAATTCAGCATGATGCTGAGAGACGTTGTGGCTGGAAGAACCTTCCTCTGCAAGAAAACTAATTCACAGTCCCTGTATTCAACACAAGGGGTTAAAATGTACCTGTGGCACTAGCCACAGGGAAGGGAAGAACCATAGATCAACCAGTCTTCTCTCCTGACTCTCTCTGTGCCTTCACAAGGGACCTTCTCTCCCCTTACCCATACTCACTTTTTGTAGGGTGAAATTGAGACATTTGGCTGACAGAAGCTCCGCTCAGCTTTCAGAAAGGGGAGCCTCCCTGATGTGAGACTTTTTATTGTCTGCTCAAGCTCTCGGGGTCATGCTTTGAAACAGCTACACCTGCAAAGAGGTACATGATGTCCATGAAACCTCTCACTTTTACACCTCTAATTGCTTTGGTGCATAGAGTAAATAGGCAAAGGCTTGAGTTAGAAATACCTCTGATGCTTTGTAACTGCAATGAAAAGTTGGATTATACTTACATGTCAATAGTTGGTCTTGAATTTTTCTGCTTTTAAATGCTATTATAACCCCGTTAAAATTTTAATAGAAGAGTGGAAAGTCTGTTCACAGTTGTTTCACAAATAAAGTCCTTTGTTCTCACTTCCCAACTTACCTTTTAAAATCCCCTGTTCATATTAACACCCTTTCTCAAACAGCAACACAATGTTTTGGGGTTATGCTTAGAATGTCTTAAGTCCCATTCTCAATAGCAAGTAGCATTATGCTCATTTCTAATAGTACAGAAAAGGTACAAGTGAATCTCAAAATAAGTTCTGCTTGTTCATGCATGAAATTATATATCAGCCCACCTTTGCATGCAGGATTTCCATCATTCGAAAGTCATGGGCCTCTACTCCAGACTGAACTTTGCACCAATCCCAATAACAGTTTTCACTGTCAAAGGTTCTAGCCCAGTGAATTTAAAGGCTTTGAATTTTTATTATATATTTAAGGTATAAGCTAGAAACTTCTAACCAAGAATTTATTTGGTGGAGTAAATATCAAGTGTTTCAGGCATACAGATCTGAGCATTAATGTTTAGCACTGATTTGGTAAGATGAACAATTGCTGGATGTGTGTCAGATTTTTTTGGATTATAAAGCACTTTGCTGTCAGATTTCAATGAAGGAGGAAACAGTCACCTTTCTAGTTCTGTTAACTGTTATTGAGTATTGATAATTGAATGAAACTTGGGGTTTTTTTCAGTCAAAGAGATACACGACAGGTTTGTAATGAGAAAAGTATAGGAAAGCCCCATAGCTAATTATATGATTTTAATCTTAAATACCAGAGCTCAGTTGCTGCTTGTTCCAGAAGTTTGTCTGAGCTATGATTTAAAGGCTTTATTGCAGCAAAATCCCGGAGGTTGTTGCAGTTTGCAATAGTGGGCTGCCAAAAGATAATCACAGTGTTTAGTTCTTGTGATTGTAAAGAAATGTGTACATTTCATCATGATCTCCTGCACAGGCAGACACCTGGACTTGAATCCAGATCCTTTCAGATCATGCCCTTGATCTGGTGTCCTCATCATCATCTCTGCATCATTAGTGCTGGCAAACCGTTTAACCTAATGAGGCGATTGTGCATCTCTGATGCCACAGCCAGTTTGGAGCATCTATCTGTGGCTGATGCCACAGAGCACCCATGAAAGGTGAATGCAGTAGGTTGTGTGGGAGTTCTGGTGCAGAGCACAACGGTCCTGCTTTGCAATTCCAGTCGCCTCAGCAGTATTTGTTGCTTATATGAACATTGTGCTTAGGGTGCATACTCAGGAGCTGCTTAAAAGGAACACCAGTGCAGAAGGAGAAACCTTGGCTGTGTTGAAACAAGTGCTAAAACTCCCATCAGTTTCAGGCTGGTCTCCAGAATCAAGGTGTTGTCTTTCTTCTGGAGTGAAGTGGTCAAATTGTACTGTGAAGTCAGTCAAAAGACACCTCCTCCTAAAAAAATGGAAGATGTCAAAGCGCTTTATGTAAGTCAGTCGTGAAACAAGCAACAATTTTGATTACCGATATATAAAAAAGAATGTTTGTTCCACCAGGGAATAACAGCTTGATACTTGCTTTGCTCTCAGGATGCAGGGAGAAAGGAAGAGAAAGAAAGTACTTGTAGCCAGGTTGGCTGCCACAGTCCAGCAGCACAGTCAATCAAATTGTTTCATCATTCCAAGTCATTCTGTAATAGCACTGATTTATCTTGCTGCTGTGCAATTGTCCCCTGTTGATAATTCCAGTTTTGTCAAGAGATGGAAGAGATTTTGCAGAAAACCTGCAAGCTCCTCTTACCGGCAGCGAACAGTAGGAGAGCAGAGTAAGACTTCCTCCTTTTCATTGATGCCTATAAATAGTCCATGCTAACCCTAACATCCTTAAAGATGTAGGGAATCTTTTTTTAAAAAAGAATCTACTATTTTTAAAACCACACTGACTCAGCAGAAGTAGACGTGTGCGTTTTAGATCATGATAGGTTGATACTCAAGTCCTGCTGTGAATGCTTAGCTCTTTAATTCTGGCTGTAACATTTTACATTTATTCTAACTCTGCAGTGGACTGGCCTAAGTCTTGATATAATGGCTAGGAAGGAGGCTGCTACATTATTGTATATATTTTTTAAAAAAAAAGTCTTAGTTACAGTTTCTACAATTTATTTTTCTGTTTCTTCAGTTTTCTCTGTGTATGTGAGAAAGAGAGCAGATAATTAACCAAAGTGCATTTAACATATCTAGGAACAGGTTGCTTAATAACAAATTCTGTAGTTCTCTGTTGTGCTAAGCAGAACTAGTCACAGGAGCCATTTTATGAATTTCAGTGGGATTACTCCATTATGCAAGTACTATCCAAACATGATCTGAGATACTTTGAAAAGTATATGAGGTTTCTTAAGAAAGCTGAGTCCCTTGGTCTTGGGGACAGGAGGTTTGGTTTTTTTTTTAATATGACACTAGTATGCATGCATACAATCAGAAATGATTGGAAAATCCAGTTTTATGTAATAGGAGGAGATAACCAGGATGCTTGGCATTGCTGATGTAAGAAGAAAAATGGTTTGCTCTGTGTGTATAGAAGTTATAAATAATCTGGGAATGCTTCACCTTTTGGTTGCCCTTTAGTCCTACAAGACTTCTTACTAATACAATTCACAGGCTCATCACTGGAAATGTAAATTTCTGCAGAACATGCAGATCGCTCTATTGCCAGGTTATTTTTATTTTTCCTGTGATTCTAGGCAGACTTAAAAGGCATCTTAAAAAAATGTAGCTAAATTAATACATATACCACACTGACAAATGTGTAAGTGAAATAAGGCTGTACAACAGCCTAAAGATGTTACCTACCATTCAAGTTATTTTCTTGCTGGTATCAGTCTTGAGGAGGAGTTGAGTTCTGGAAATATTTTACCCATAAAAAGGTTTTTGGTATGAGTTTGAAAAGGAACAAAAAGAGCAGATTTCTACTATTTTATGCGTATTTTCAGGTTTGATAGAGAAGAAGATTAAACTGTGTGTGTTTGACAGCAGCATTTGATCACTTGGGTGAGATTCTGTCTGCTCTGTTCTTAATCCTGTGGTAATTCAGGATCCTTAACCACCGATTTCTAAACATGATAATCCAAATCCCCTGCAGTCAGTTGTGTTGGTCTCATCAAGAGCCACACTGGACTTTCTGATCTTTAAATAGAAAGTAGCTTAACCTAGCAGCCAGTTAAGTGTTGTTAGATTTTCTTTTAAATGAGTTTCTCCGGTCCAGTAGTAGGTTTCAGTGTAATGCTTAGATGTCATTCTTCTCTGGGTCTTTTGAGGATGGCCTTACTGCAGTAAGGATGAAAATTATCCCTGCTTGGGAATCCCACCTCTGGCAAAACTGTAGTTAGCATCATGAAAAAGAGCTTTCCTGTACAGGCTGTTCGCTTTGCTCACTGATCTGGCAGTCCACCGTTTCCCCAAGTGCTTTGCTTTAGTAAGGCTTGCCTTGCCACAGGGTAAATAAGAGAGAATACCTCACGGTAACCATCAAAGATTTTGCTGAAATATCAGCATGAGCTGGCTATGATGCTTCCAGTGCAGATATGCTACCCTACATGTTCTAGATTGCTATTAGGAAGAAAGAGAAGGGGAGCCAGTTCTTAGGCTGTGCAACCCCTTCCTCCCCCACATGCTGTTAAAGAACCTTCAGAATTAAGTGGATCTCTTTTTAAATACTAAATCGTATCACCTTACATTCCTCTGAGCTTTATTTTAGAAATTCATTCCTAAGATAAAGAAATCTAGAAGCAAAAATACCAGAATAATGCCATAAAACCAGTGGTCCTGTTTTCAGCAGCGTGAGTATCAGGAATTAGCCTGTAGATGTTTATGGATGCCATCCAGTTGCTTTTCACTGACGTCAGTGGGCACTCAGATTTGCACCAGCTTACTGTTAGAGAGGGATAATAAATTCCCAAATTGATCTCCACTCAGAAGCTACCCTCCACGCATATCATAGGAACAAGCTGCAGATACACATGATACTAGCTAGCAAGCTAGCTACCTTTTAGATATATGCTAATTTAACATACAGAACTACTGCTCTCTTCTATCATGTAGAGTGGCAAGAAAGTCATCTCTTCTGAAGATCTTAAGTATAGTTAGTTACCTAAAGCAGGAAAACTAGTAAAAGGACTTGTCTCTAAAGCTCTGGAAAGGTGAATCAAAGTTGATCTGAGCGTTACCAGAGCAGAATGATGGACAGAAAGCAAAATCCAAGAGGGGAAAGCAGGATGCAAGTTCTTGCAGTGTTTGAGGGCAAAGACGTGGGAACAGCGGGAAAAGCAGAACTGCAGGCCAAGATTGGTTGTAGCTGGCAGTCTGTGTTGTGAAGGGAAGAGAGAGCATTCATGCCATATCCAGAATGGAAATACCAAGACCAACCTTCAACAAGAAGGTATTCTTTGTATTTGGCAGGCATGCTATCTCCAAGAAGCAGCAAAGGAGATAGCACTGTCTCATGGTGCGGTTGGTGACTAAGTCAGACTGACACAGTCTGCTTCAGTTCCTCCACCCACCACAGATTTGTTGTGCCACTTTGAACCAAGCAAGAGAACTTCACTCTTGCTCTGTGGCTTTCTGCCTCTGACACACGTGAGCAGTAACACTGTCCTGACTTAATGGAATGTTGCAGGTATAAAATATACTGAAGATTCAGTGCTGTGGTTCAGAGCAAGCAAAATAGACTTGAGCCTGTAGGGCTAAGATTTCCTTGCAAAGAGCCTGCAGTAAAGTTTACGGGTGTAAACCCATTTTATTAGGGTTTATTAAGTTTACAAAAGGACACTTTTGAAGTTAAAGCACCAAGATTCTAGTTTCTTAAAGGAGATGTGAAATTTCCTTTAACAAAAGTGGTTTTGTAGAGAAGCAAGAATAACCAGTGCTGTGTGCTAACCCTGAAATTGTTCCTGATGTTTGGTTAAACTTTTTTCTGGCTCACTGGATCCAAATGAGGGCTCTCTCTCTTTAAAACTCAAATTCACCAGTGTTAGAGCCAAATTTGGGTCTGAAAGAGCTAAAATGTGAGTAAGTATGCTTTATAGCATGTGTGAAAATACATTATAAGCAATAGCTGGGAACTGTTAAGGTTTAGACTAGACCAGTGATGCCAGCGTGGTTGTTGGTTGAGCAATGTTGGGTCAAGTAAAAGCTCAAGGTCATGGGCTGCTTCACTGTTACATGATTGGGGTGGTATCGCACCATGACCAGAGCTAACGCGTTGTCTTTCTGTGCATGTAACCTGTCTCAGAACAAGATGTAGGCCTGCTGTGTCACGGGAGGGCTTGCAGGTTAGCTTCTTGGGGAGGGAGGAATGAAGGAACCCTCAAAAAATGAGAGGGAGGGAGGAAGAGAGGGAGAGAGAACAGGCCATGTGAATTGTTCTGGAGTCAGTAGGTAGGTCACCTTCATTAGGTGCCCATCACAGAGCCTTTTCCACGTTGTTTCTACAAGTGCTGGGGTTGGAAAAGGTATTTGAGTAAATCATGTATCATTTACATTCTCCAGTGCTTCTAGTTACATTGGGATGCTTTAGTTCATCAAAATAAACAAAAGACAATGTAGCATCTTCACTGTGTTGGCCAAATAACAATCATCTTCAAGGAAGAAAAGATTGGAAAGATAACAATTGGCTACCAAAAATATGCCCCCGAGTATAAAAAAATGCTGAGTCCTAGGATGTTTCTGCTGTTACTTCTCCGCCCCCTTTTTCTAGCCTGATCGTGGCAGCTGGTACAATAATGGGCTACTGCACAATTTTACATCTAAGGTACACAGTCACATTTAGAACCTGACAGCATTCTCTTTCTGGAATAGGAACACTGCTTGCAGCCCACAGCTGAAACAATTAGCTATAAAACAGAAAGCGGCTTCATTAAAAAAAAAAATTGTTCTCCAGCTTACAGATATGGTTTAAGAATTTGTTAAACGAAAGCAAAAGAAAAAATTCAAGTAGACAGGTGAACAAGCCTCAGAGTACTTAACCAGATCTTACAGGTTTTGAGAATATAAATTATTTAAATTAAAAGTCATTTGAGAATATATAATAGAAGAAAGGGCTCTGACAACAGTGGAGGGAGCAGAATAGAAATGGTAATGTTACTATATGTACCCACTTGCACTAAAACCAGCAACTGAAAGGAGGAATTTGAACTAAACTCTATGAACATGTATCCTTATAGCTCTCATTAATGGGTTGTTCTGTTCCTCTCCCAGTTTCTCTTGACCCTTTTCTGAGGGTTAAATTAATCCCTTGTGCAGCTCAGCTGAGGATAATGAAGTTGCCCTGGGGTACCAATGTAGCCCTTGGGTTTGACCTACAGAAGGCTGAGCCTCTATTTTTAACTGTGTTTTCAGGCAGTTTTGTTTATGTTGGACTAATTAAAAACACCGTCTCCATTCCACAGGCTTATATGCTGTCCTGCGCAGAATAAAGGAGGTTCCAGTGCCTGGCCTCTCTCAGCCTATCCATGTCTATGCAGAGACATAGTGGAAAGCACTGCTAATGAGGGGAACTTAATGGCCCTGATCATGTTTGTGAGCAAAAAGGCGCATATTCTGATAGAGCCAATGTGGGCAATGTTTATGATGTGAGGGACAGTTTGGATTCCTGCAGGCTGTTGCTTGTGTTTCTGGAGCCATAGGTATTGCTTGCATTTGGCCAGTAAGGCAGAGTCTTGTTTGCTGGAGGTGAAAGCAAGGCATTAAACCATGTGGTCATCTGGAATTTGATCTAGGGCAGACAGGCTGAAATGCCTGTTCCAGTTCCTATGTATTAGATTTTTAAAAGGGTACAGAACAGATGCTTTTCTCTTAATATTTAAATACATCACTGTCCATGAATAGTACCAGCTTTGGGTCCAAAATCTGGCTTTATCCACTGTGAGAGACAGACTGGAATCTGGTGCAAAGTTGCTCCGTTGTTCTCAGAATTTTGACTGCAGTAACTTTGCTCCTTCTTTTTTTCCTTTGACACACTTTTCTACCTCACTTACCTTTTTTCCCCACATTCTTCTTTCTATCATGCCGGTCTGCCAGTACCACATAGTGGCCAAGCAGAGGCTGGTGCTTTGCTGCAAAGCATCAAAAGCAAAATAGCATTGAGAGAGACAGAAGTTGCCCTCATGAGAGCAGAGCAAGAAAGCGTTTGGCTCCTTTACCTCAGTGCCATGAAAGCTAGGTAGAGCCAGCCAGATCTGCCCTTCCCCTCCTCTTTCTCTTCTTTAACCCTCTAAATTGTCTGTGAATTGGGGTTCAAGCTGGATTTAAAATAGCCAGTGTATATTAGTTTATTCCTTCACAAATCAGGAGACTTGGCACATCTGTCTTAGCATAAGCATTTCATTTCAGTGTTCAGTAACAGCAGAGACGGACACGGTTTTTTGTCATGGACAGCAATGGATGGCTTCTGACGTCTTAGAACTCTCCAGAGGTATTGAGAGCACCATTGTACTGAAATCTGAGAAAGGTTAAGTTTTCCTTATGGTCAAAACCAACCCGTGAACACCAAAAGGGAATTTAGAGGAGGTGCTTAACACATACCAGTGATGTTTCTGATGGCCAGGCTGTGTGCTGGTCCTTTGCTGCTGTAAATGTTTAATTACTTGGCTACCATCTGTCAAGAGGGTATTTTCAGGCAAAGGAAAGAGTGGTGGGCTAAGAGTCTTCTTTCAAGGTCTGTAGTTGTGTTGGATTTGTTTTGCACTGATTCTAGAGAATGCTGATTAATATAAATCATCTTGTATTGCGACACTTGACCAAGGCCTATAATCATGCCACTACTTCAGCTGTGTCTGATTGAGAAGTCCCCAGATTAAGCAGAGTACTTACAGTGAGGAGTCCCCTCTTTGCCAGCTGGGAGGTTGAAACCAGCTGCATTCTGAAATTTGAAAGAAAGAATCTGAACTGCTTTATAAAATGGTCTCTTCCTCATTACCCTAATCACATAAGTATGCTGAAGGCTGCAATCAGCTTTTTTCCTTTTTTTCTTTTAAATCAGGAACAAGGAAGGAAAAGACTAATGAACATTGAACTGAAAAGGATCACTTGGGTCGTCCAGGTCCCATCCCTGGAACTCAGTAACAGGCATTAGAGCAGAGGAGACCATTAAACTTCTGTTCCATCTGTCTTGTTGTGTGCTTCAGGACACAACATTTCCCAATGCCCTTTAAGCCATGTCGATCTACATGGAAAACTAAGTGGCCTGTATAATGTGCCATAGTATAGATCAAGGGAACTGCTTATCTCAGGATTTCATTTCTTAAATGAAATAGTCTCATGTCTGAGCATTACATTTCTTAGATGAAGTTCCTAGGTAATGCAGAGGAAAGCAAAAATACCCAACATTTTCAGTTGCCCTACTGGATCTTGTTCTCCTAGAAGTGGCATTGGTTTAAACCCTGAGTGTGTGAGCAAGGCCCATCAATGAGCACATGCGAGATACTAATACTACCTGTAGCGTTAGCTTCTCCTGTGCATTCTCTTAGATGTAGTAGTTGCCAGTCTTCAGTGCTGGAGAGTAAGATAAAAGGAGAATGAACGCATGGAAGGATTAAATGATGTGTCCAAAGTTATACAATGGCACCTGTGGCAGTCAGCAATTAGTTCTATGCAACCTAAATATTAACACAGTGCATAAATTAAAGGGATAGCCTTCTTTCAGTTGTTTTTTTGGTATTGGAAGTGAGAAAAGAACCTTCAGGTAGTATCCAGACTCTGGTCCTTGCCAAGTTTTTAACTCACCTTTATTCAAGTAGTGCAAATGGGTAATATCATGCCACCGGTACTTGAGCAGAATTTCTGGGTATCCACGAACATGTCAAACTCCAATCTAGTACTTAAACTCAGCCTGTATTTTCTCATTACTATTTCCATGAGGTTTCTCTTCTTTTTAAGGAGTGTTCTTATTGCTGTGACCTCTGTCAAAGCTTAACAAATGAGGCATGGCTTCACCAGCAAAGGCTTGGGATAGGGTCTCTGCTTTCTGGTAGGATAGGGCAAACATTTATCTGATCAACATAGAGCAATAGCACAGTGGTAGCTAGATCAGATCTGGCAAAGCACAATAGAAGCATTGATATTGCAAATATAAAGCTTGGTTAATAATGAAGTGGAATGAAAAGTACCATGTTCTGCCTATGGATTGATCTGAGCGCAGAAGAACTTTGAGCCCTAGAGGTCCTGTAGTATGCTCCAGATGTATGTGTTAAGGAAAAGAAGAATTATGCAGTTGTGAATATAGGGCACATGTGACAAGAGCCTTTATCACCAGTAGACGGATCTTGTGAGATCCTGAGCGTTATCAGCTCTCAACAATTTTGCTGCCAGTTGTAAAGAATAAAAATGGATTCCTAGTGCAAGAGACAAGAGCAGAAAATTCTGCCCCCCTGCCCCCGCAAATTAAAAAAAAAAAAAATCTAGGAGCCTTTTGTTTTGGAGGAATGTCTGTGTTAAAAATGTTACTTTTTACAATTGGGTATCTCTGCCTTGCATGTAACATCCCTGCTTTGCACACCAGATGAAAGTCACGTCTGTGGCTCCATTTGTCTAACAAGAAGTTTTCCTGCAGGCTCTCTAATACTTATCCTGGGGGGAGTTTGTAGACCTTATCTAAGAGGAGGAATTACTTTATTGTGGCTTTCACATGCTCTTTAAACAATATTCAAAAAACATCTGAAACCACGTTATATAAAGAGGATCCTTATTGTGAGTCTCAGTGGAGAAAACAAATGTGAGAAATTTCCCTCTTCCATTTTCTGGCTTTACTCTAATTCCTGGCCGAGAGCTAGGAAGCTGTTTAAGTCAGAGGGCTCAGTAATTAATATTAAAGCAAACAAAAGCAAATCTGACAGACTTTCTGTTGCTCTTCAGTGTTGTTATTCACGTGTTCCCCTCATCATTTAGATGGCTCCCAGACTGGCATGTATTTAAGCGATGTCCTACTTCCATTGGTATTTGCTGTACAGATCACAGAATACATTCCTCATCTGTCAGAATAATTTAATCCTTGTTCTTTAAACCACTTACTGAAAAATGCTTCTACTGCTCCTGCTTTAAGCCCTGCCCTGCTTTCTCCAGCCCTGTCCTGTGAGCTTGCAGGATACATAAGGTTGCTAGCCGGTGATGTGGCAGAGTGCTGACCTGCTGGGAGCTGATAGTTCATTTAGAGTTGAACCCAAGGTGCTCTCAGGAGCAGGTTGTGCACCCTGGGGCTCTCAGTGATTTACGGCAGCAGTTACACTCTTGCATTAGTTGAAATGGAAAGTGATACGGATTTACAAAGCTGGGTTTGATTGGCACTTTCAATAGGATTTTATCTCTGATTCTGGAAGAACTCTTATTTACAGAAAATTGACCATCGAAAGCTCTGTGAGAATAGTCCTAGGGAGTGACAACCTTTGAGTAGCCACCCAAAGGTACTAGCAGAACCCAGTCCTACTACCTCGCGCTGTCCTAGCAGTGCAACCCAGCCTCTGACCTGAAGAAACTGGGACAGGAACCAGGGGTTAGTTCCTCCTTCTCATCTCCTTTGGGCATGCCTGTAGTTTGGTGATGTAAATGTCAGCCTGCAGGGAGCCAGGCTTGAGATCACCTGTGCATTTTATTCCTGGGACTTTGAGTAGAATTTGAGAATCAAAATTGTAGAATTTGAGTTCACTTTTAAAGTCAAATACACTGAAATTTCACGTTAAAACTTCTCCCCTGCTTGAAAATAATGATTATGTTTACAACAGCAACAGCAGCAGCCAAATTTTCAAAAAGGAAACCTTTTTATTGTTTTGGGGGGTGGGAGTGATTGGGTTTTTTGTAACATTAAATCTCAGCTTGGCCTTGGCAGGGAAATGCCATGCTGCTGCGGCTGGAACAAGACAGAGAAATGGGCTCTTTAGGTTTGACATCCCTTTAGCTTTCCGGCATGCTGGAGGATCCCCAAGGCCCCATGGAAAACAGATGCATTCCTGCTGCAACAATTAACGTCACCGACCCTTGCAGGAAGGGAACATTTAGGGGGCGAAAGACATTACAGTATTTTCTTTTGGAAAATTCCACTATTGACATGAAAAACAGCAGGGTAACAGCAAAGATGGATTGCAAATTTTGACAGCACCGACAGGTAAATATTGGCTTTGTGCAAACAAGTTTCTATAAATAACCCGTCTGCTCCAGAAACTCCACAGATGGCAGCAGGGCTGCCGGGGTATTGATTTACCCACTGTGCTCAGTGCAGAAAAGCACAGCTGTCAGCTTTGCTGTTCTTCTCATTCTGAGTGTTGCTTCTGCGCCTGCTGAGAGCTGCATGCCTTGTTCACCATTTTTCTTTGGCAAGTAGAGATGAAGATTAAGAGCCCAAAAGAAATAATTTGAAAGAAAAACCTGCCAAAGCAATGAAGAATAAATGAACAAGTGCAGAGAGTAACTATAGAGAATGCTGTATATATGTATTCCACACACCAAAAGCCAGCAAGAACCTGTCTCTCTTGCTCAGTCTGTATTGGGTAATTTAATATATCTCGCAGGAGTGGTCTATAGAGGTCCAGGAGACCGTGGGGGGCTTGAAGGGCAAGGAAAGCTTATGAGGAAACAATAAAGAGTTTGTACATCATGGGGAGTAACAGCCAGAGGTTAGACTTGAGGAGTAGAATCTGCTGCTGTCTTTTGGGAGGCCTTACATGCAGATGGAGGTTCTGCCAAAAATCCCTAGCAGCTGGAGGTGACTTATAAATAAATGCCAGCCAAATAGGCAAATGCTTAAAATTGTCGTGATTAGGTTTTTGGCTTGTATGACCCATTTGAGGGCAGTCTAAATCTCAGGATTATGATTTTCAGACAGTAGCGTCAGCCAGTGCAACCACCGTCTCATTAACAAAAATGTTGATTTACAGGCATAATATCTGAAATTGCTGTTTAAAGGAACATCTTAGATAGACTTCATAATCTCAGTTCCGTAAAAATGTTTGCCTCTGGTGCAGGTTCGCTCCAAGGGCTCATCAGTAACAGAACTGTGTGTCTCCCGGGGCAGACACAGCGTATGCCATTTGAAGGCATTTTTCTGCTGTTTTTCGGTGTAGATACACAATCAACCCAGACAATGAAAGTTCCACTGTTGTTATAGCTACATCTGCAATCAGGGATTTTACCCAGAATTACCGGGTGCAGCTTTTTGTTGTCATTTTGCCTTGTGTGGTGGCTTTGGGCTTTTTTTGTTTGATTGGTGTGGTTTGGGGTTTTTTTTATGGTTGGCTTCCATAACTGAAGTGGCAAAAATTAGGAAGTTGAGATCTCGCCTAGTTGAAATAGATGGCTACGTTGGGGTTTTTTCTTAATTTGTTTGTTCATTTTGTGGACTTTAAGTTTGGGTGGCGTGAGCTGGATTTTAGTCCTCCTCCTGAACTTGCTGTGAACCTTCCAGGAGAGTTGCCCAAGGGTTTTCAGCAGAGCTCCTCCTGGTATTTGCAGTTAAGGGCACGTTTAAGTATTTGCCTGGATGGAGGTCTAGATCGGTTCGTTTGTCCTATTTCTGCCTGAGTTTTAAGTGATTACAGGAAAAGACAATTCAGTCAACGAAAAGTATAAATCAAGAGTGATGTGCTTACATAAAATTCAAACTTGATGCGATTCTGTCTTGATTTTTGAAAAAATTACAGAGTTGCCAAATGAGAAAGGGTTTTTCCCAAGATAGACCAAGAATCTTTGATGGGAGAAGAACATGAAAAAACAGGGCTGTGAAAAGGACCACGCAAATACCTTAGAATTTTTTGAGATAATTGGCCTTACTTTAAGTATTATTTGAAGTAATTACTATACAAACTAAATAATTCATAAGTAATAGGGCACAAGAAGTTGTCAAGAGGAGACTTCTGTCTGAGTTACAGAATGTTACTGGGCTGAAGGAGCTAGATGCTAGCCATTTCTGGAAAGGCTGTATACTTATTGTCTTCATTTTTTTTAAAGCATTTCTAAGTATTGAGTAAGGAATCTCATGTGTATCTTGTAGAAGTTACATTGTTCCATCCAAAGCTGTTCTTTTCCCATACTGAAATCCTGCCTTGATTTGCTGAAACAACATCAATTCACAAATACAAGGACAGGTCAACCGACTTGCTTTTTTTTTTTTTTTTTTTTTGTGTGTGTGTGTGTGAGCGTGCGCTGTTGCCTGTTGTGATTGTGAGACCCACACAACTCATGCTGACACTAAGATACAGTGTCCTACTACCAACCCTGTCAGCTTCTCCAGAGCTTTGTGAGTTTAGATGCTGTATTCTTCATCTTTCACAGCTAGATGCATGCGATGAGGTATGCAAACTACAAACTGATCAGAATATGATGTGCTAAATGTTTCAATGCTGAATACATTTCAAGCATTTTGTTAGCTTTTTCTCTCTTGTGTTATAAAAATATATTGTTTTAATATAAACACTTAATCTCAAAAATCAGAGTCCACTGTCTGTTTTGAAATCTCATTTCTCATGTCACAGATTCAGCAGAGGAATAAAATACCAATTTGTCTCTGCTCGGAGGAGGAGGAGGGGAAAAAAGGGCATCCTGTAAGAGTATAATACAATGTGATGTCAGTTGCCATTGCCTTGTACTACTTAGAGCTTTAGTGACCTGTGAGCTACCGTTTCCTTGCTCTCTCATTTGAAGTACAATTCAGGACATTTTCATTGTACTGTTATTGCAGACTTTTTTTTTTTTTTTTTGAAACCTCTCCTGGGGGAAGAGAGGGAAGAGTTATGTGTTCAAAGAAAGCAACATCAAACTATTCCCAGCAGCCAGTCAAAACTTCAGCTGGTATTAATTCTAATAACTGTGGACTGTTTACATGGGCTAGCTGCCTGCCTGTCTCAGGGTATTCATGGATAATTGCAGACTTCTCTGAGGTCTTTTTTTTCTTCTTTTTTCTTTTTTTTTTGAGATGTGTTTGTGTTTTCTAGTAGATGTTAGTCAACAATACAGAGCTAGCAGTCTTGGATGCAGTGTTATTGTAATAGCTATATCAGATGTCATTTGGAATTACAATAGCAAGGTTGATAGGAGCCTCAGAAATGATGGGCAAGAGCATTAAATAAAATTAAAAGGTAGAAAGTGATCCTCTACACTGGATGTAGTCATGTAAAGAATCTTAAAAGCCTGTCCGCAACATACGTGCCTATGCCAGGGCAGAGCAGTTGTTAGATTCTAAATTAATGTCATTGTTTTTTTTCAGCATTGTGTTCCTTTTTAAGTCACTGAAGTTGCTCCTAGTTTATGATTGTGAGATCAGAATAACTAAAAGAGAAAAAAGTGAGTAATTTTCATTGTGATTAATTTTAAGTCAAACTCTCACAATTAAAGGGAATGTCCAAATTGCCAGTCAAAAAAAAAATACAAATATTATCCATCGATGATACAAGCAAGCATATGGCATGAAGGAACGTTTAAATTGCAGTGTGTACTGAGTCTACATGTATGTGCGGTATATATGTGTATGTGTATATACATTAGCAACAGACCTGCACATCCTCTGTAGTATTTTCTTGGGACAACGAGTTTTCATATCTCTCTGTCAAAACATGTCATGCATTACAGTAAGCTAATGTTTTCCTAGTTTAATCACTAATCTGCCTGTGTATCGGTGAATATGTTGCCATGGGCACTGTAATAGCAGAACTGAGAGATGAGCTTTCGCCTGGTTGGAGCTGAAAAATGCCTATTTTTACTTTCGATACCCACTTGCTCAATCACAAATGAGGATAAGAGGATAAAGAAGCATGTTCCACCGCCTCTTTAAAATTTAATTATAGAAACATTTTTCATATGCACTTTTCAATATGCAGATAATATTTACTATATGTTCATTACTTGTAGTGTTTGGACAAAGCTCTTTTTTTGTTGGGCTTCACATTTCTTCACCAGATTGTTTTACAAAGTGCAGTCTCCTACATATGATCAGCAAGGAGAAATCACATACCTTTCTTCACGCCGACATGATCAACACCCATTTTGGGTATTGCCGAGTCCCATTATTTAATATTTAATTCCTTCCCTAAAGTGCACCATGCTTCCAGAATACTGCGTAATAAGTTACTTAGTTATGCAGATTTAAATCCCAGACTGACTCTTGTCCCTTATTTGCTTTTTGAAAGAAAGAAGATTAAACTATGTAAATGGAACATCATTATGGTTTATTTTGTTAGCATGTGCAGTGATGAGTCTTTGACCTACATTTCTGGTGTGTGGTGTGCTCTTGCCCTATATCTGGATAATGAATGACAGAAACATTGGTGTGGGTTGACCTCTTTTTGACATAGTTTTTGGTCTTTTTTTTTTTTTTTTTTTTTATACATAAGGGAAATACTGGGATATGAATCTTTAGTGGAATCCTAATAAAATCTGAAAGAAAAAACACTAAAGAAAAGATTTAGGCACAATGTCTGATACATAAAGTTATTTGGAAAGTACATGAAGGGCAAATCTGGAGTCTGCTTTTAAGTCTTTTGGGTTTTTTATGTAATAGATGCTCATGGACAAGATTATGCAACTAGAAGTTGCATCCTACAGTCTGTATCTCTTTTGAAAGGTGATTTTATCAAATTTGAGCTGAGTTAACACATCATCCTCAGAAGCTGACTTTCTCTGGATGTTCCAGAAAGTCAAGCTGAGTCTCTGTGCGTGAGTCTTCAGCCTGTTACTGTTCTGAAGACACTGACCGCCAAGAAAGGCGTGCAAAAACAGAGGCACTGGGCTCCTTCGTGATGGCCTTTCTTTCCCTGACAGTGGTGCTGTATTGATGTGTTGCGCAAAGTGCGCGTATGTAGCCGCTATTAATACTAATGGTCTTTACGGTTCAATAGCAGAATATAAGCCTGTAGGACTCAGTGGCATTGTTTGCCTCTCTAATATTACTGTCAAAACTACACATTTTCCCCCTTGAAAATTACTGCCAAGATAAACAGATTTTTGGGAAAACTTACCTAAACTAAAATAAAAGAGTTACTTCTGATTGTTTTGATGTAGTTTCTTACACAGGAGGTCTAGGTACTGTTAGCACAACATGGAAGAAAAAAAATTATTGAAGATATTTAGTATTGAAACCAATATGATACTTCCATTATTTCTTTGAAAGTCTGATGTCAATAGTGATATATAATTAAAAAATGAAAATTTAAAGCGGGAGCCTTTCTAGAGGAGGAAATAGCAATGTCCCTTTGTCTTTCAGCAGTCTGTTTTCAAATTGCTGTCCAACCAAGCTCCAAGGTTTTAATATTTCTAGAAACACCTACTGTGTATAACTTACTCTAAATTGGCACATATATCAACAGTACGAAAAAATGTTCACACCTCTGGGAAACTGAGCTAAAAGGTCACTTTTTCGACAAATTCATAAGCTGGCAAAACCAAACCTAGCTTTCCTCTGAATTTTTAATAGCGTTCTTTTTTCTGTGTGAAGTCCAGAGGGCAATACTCTGTAGTATAAAGGCACCATCTGAATAACCCAGTGAGTGTTTCACACAGATTGGCGTGCACTTGTTCATCTGCTTAAGTTTAGGTTTGTTTGAATTTGCATGTCATGGGTTTGATAGGTACGTTCAGCAGCTCTACTTATTTTTAATCCTAGGTCATTTGTATGGTATTTGAAGGCTTTCCATGAGGCTTTTATTCAACAAGAGGAAAACGCCTTGAAGGGCTTCAGTTAAAGACTGAAAACATTAGGAAAAGCACTGGAAAATACATATTTGGTTGGTAATACAGGGCCTCGGGAAAGGTTATTTAATAAAAAATTCTAGGTGAGAGGCGGCTAGTAGGAATTTTAGCATAACTGGAAACCAACGTAAGTTATCACCCAGGTGTCAGAAAACTTTTGTCCTTCTGTTCACAGGAAAATGCGCAGCTCGAATTTTTTCTTTCAGTTCTAAGTATAATGTTTGCAAAACTCCTTGAACAGTAAATTATATAGCCTTACATAAGTCACAAAGACTTTTTCCTGTGCTGCAGCATGGAGGGGTTAACAGGTGATCAGACATTTCTTTCAGCTTTTCTTTTCCCCTTTGTTTCTAGTACAGCCTTTGTCAAGGCATTGAGGTGCTAATACACGAATTTTTAGGACATCCTGAAAAACCTGCTGTGTTCAATAACCTCTGTAGGATGGATGACTGCAATCAGCAGTGAGTTCTCTGGCCTCACTTTACCTCTTGATCATACTCTTTCTGAGGCATGGGGGGAGGTCTTTCAGAAGCTAGGTCCTAGCTTCTAGAGGACTTTAACTACCAGGACTGGGATTTTAGATGGGTGAAGCTTTAAATCAGGAGCTGAGACAATTCAGCTGATTCTTGTCTACCAGCTTCTTTGAGAAGCCAGGTGAATGGTGCCCGACTTTAATACTCATTTCTTCCTACTGCAGTCATCAGAGCTCATACTGGTGGATAGCAGAGAGGGTCCTTCCCTCCCCTCCCACCCCCTTTTTTATTTTACACTGCTGCTTTTTGGAGGAATAATTGGAAATGGAGAAATCGCTGTTCTGTGTTAATTTTTTTAATTGAACTTGGCATGCTTGGAATCTCAAGGCAAAGGGGTGTGGGATTTTCACAAGGACATACCTTATTTCTGTGTTGTCTGTAATTGCTTGAAACCTAAGGAGATAGAGATAACTCTTCACAACATTGTTGAAATAAAAAATACAAATTTGTGGTTTTATTCAAAATTAAAATAACAGAGTCATGGATAAAGCCAGCAGGCAGGTTAAATTATTTGATTTCAAATAATAATTCTATGTACTGTTTGCAGTTCTGCTTCACCCATTTAAATTACTTTTGCCCAAGATACTGATAGTACTATAATGGAAACAGGTTTATAATAGAAACAGTTGAAAACATTTTGTTTTATTTTAAATACACCTCACAGTATGGTTCCTCATGTTCCTCTCTGGAGTGACTAACTTCCTGTTTACCAGGATATGTGATTTTTTTGATGGATCAGTAAATAATGATAATGTGTTCAGGGTTCTCGTGGCAGAGTGTGCTGGTTTTGGCTGGGATAGAGTTAATTTTCTTCATAGTAGCTAGTACGGGGCTATGTTTTGGATTGGGGCTGGAAACAGTGTTGATAATACAGGGATGTTTTCCTTACAGCTGAGCAGTGCTTACACAGAGTCAAGGCCTTTGCTGCTTCTCACCCCACCCCACCAGCAAGTAGGCTGGGGGTGTACAAGGAGTTGGGAGGGGACACAGCTGGGACAGCTGACCCCAGCTGACCAAAGGGATATTCCACACCATATGACATCATGCTCAGCATATAAAGCTGGGGGAAGTAGAAGGAAGTGGGGGGGGAATGTTCAGAGTGATGGCATTTGCCTTCCCAAGTAACCGTTATGTGTGATGGAGCCCTGCTTTCCTGGGGATGGCTAAACACCTGGCTGCTGATGGGGAATAGTGAATGAATTCCTTGTTTTGCTTTGCTTGCATGCGTGGCTTTTGCTTTACCTATTAAACTGTCTTTACCTCAATCCACAAGTTTTCTCACTTCTACTCTTCCGATTCTCTCTCCCATCCCACCGGGAGGGAGTGAGCGAGCAGTGGTGTGGTGCTTAGTTGCTGGCTGGGGTTAAACCATGACACAGGGGGTTTAAATATTCTCTCATTTCACACAAATACAACCACTTTTAAATATGAACTCAGGTATTTGAATTAAAACGGTTTGATGGAACTAAGGTGACCTAAAGGTGGCCAATTAGCTGCTCTGCATCTCTGGTAAACTGAGCCATATTTTTTATATATATTCCTAAAATGGACTGGGGAGCAGAATCTTTGGCACTTGGCATCTGTTGCCTCTGACCTATTTCTGAGTGCTGCAAGTTATCATAATTTTCATGCATGGAAAGGAACAGGTGACTAGAGAGTTCAGTACTTAACAAAAGCTCACTACAACCGGTGAAAACTGGGTTGGGATGGAGCCTGTACACACTTGTGCGAGATTAATTATTTAGTTGCTGTGATTTTCTACTGATTCAGTTAAATGGGTCCAGTTCCTACTCTGAACTTTTAAATGGTATACACTGATACTACAAATTCTTGTCCCATGTGGGATGGTATTAATTTACTGCTACAGATCCTTTTTATATCTGTATACCTTCCCCCTCACTTATTTAACCTACTCATTATACCTCCTCTTCTTCAGGAATATGGTAGCCAACCATTCAGTCTATGGGTAACCAAGGCAGATGATGACATTTCTTTTCAATCACCTAGAGCGAGGAGGTGCTTGAAATACTATAGTATCTGGTGGATAAGAAATCCCAGCATAAGACAACTCTTAGGATATGATCCCAAAATTGTTTTGAAGACGTTTGTATTTTTGCAGGATACCTCATGTGCAGTGGGATTCTTTTTTTTTAGGGTTGCTTTCAAGTGAGAGGTTTTGTACTACACTTTTGTAAGATGAGGAAATTCATAGTACTGTATCATGCCACCACACTCTGCTTTGGTTTTGGGTTTTCAAAGGGCTGATAGGCTTCTGTGGAAGCCACTTTTATTGCAGAGGATATGTGTCTTTTCTAGACCCCCTGAGGTACTGTTGGAGTCATTGTGGGAGCTAATCAGGTGCCTAAACTTTGGTGTCCAGCTCCACAGGAAATCCTCAACATCTGTGCAGGCCTGGCAGATGTGGCATAGGTTCTGCAGGTGCTCCCAGTCCTCCCATGGTGGCAGCTGGAAGTCACAGGCAGATTATGTGAGTCCTATAAACTCATGAAACCTAACCCCTTTTAACAGTATCTCCTGGATTGTTCAGGAGAAAAGATGAATGATGTATTTTGTCTGTAGAGATATGTACTCCTGGCAACATGAGTATTTGTTTATGCTGTCCTTAGCACACCTAGTCCCTAGACTCACCTAGCATTATCATCAAGAAGATAATCTCTGGAGTGCTATTATGACTGCTCCTGTGATTACTCTGGAGGACAAGTACAGGTTTATTCAATAGTAAACTCAAGAGTTATCATATATTGTTGTCTCCTGTAGTCATTTGTAGAGTGACCTGCTGGCTGTCATATTCTTGAGGAAGAAGAGGTACAAAAATTAGATTAACAAGTGACATGTTGACCAGTAAAAGTTAACTGTAGGGAATCTGTCACTGCCAGGCTGCAGAGAATTAGCTGTCCACATCTAAGATTAGAAGAAAACTTTCCTGTAATTACTTAGAGCATGATGAACTTTTCCATCAAGGATTGGCATAGGAGACAGGTAACAGACTAGACAGACTCCCTGGCACACAGCTTGCTCTATATGGTGACTTTATGAGGTGAGAAGTCATTTTGAATTAATGCTTTTCTGTGCTATTTATAAGTATGTTGTGATGATTACTGCCTGAGTCATTCTCACAGTAACACGCTTCTGCAGGTTCTAGATCATCTATTCTTAATGGATTTCTCGTACCCTTTAACAAAGCCTGGACCTCTTCTTTTACCTACAGAAAATAGTAACATTTGTCCAGATCTCCAGGCTGACAGATTAATTTTTGGATGGCTCACTCATCTTGCTGAGGAGCGGGAAAATCTGGAAAATGTGATAAGGTCATTTTCTGTAATTTAGTGAGGATAACTAGAAGCAATTGTATCAGAATCTAAACGCTTCTGGGAGACTGCTGATGTGCAGCAACCATCCACCACCTCTTTTCCAGCCTGAGATGATAACAAGGCATGGGTTTCCATATGGTAGTGGAACAGTACTTACAGGTACGTGGAAAGTTGCTCGTTATGGTAAGTACCCATACTAACTAAGTGAAGAGGCCATTAAAAACAAGATCTAAAAAGGCCTCAAATAGCAACAGAATATGATAGCAATGAAAAGTGCACCACTGTGCTTAAAACCACCCATTCTGTTGGTCAGGTGTTTCATATATGCACTTTTCCTGTAGTCTCATTTAGTGGTTATAAAACTTCAGGATTGTAGAATTTCACTGTGATGTAGCACAATTACTTGGTCTTAGCTAAATGTGTCCCCATTAAGTTGAATTTATGCTAATTCTGTCCCAGTTTAACAGCAGACGATGCTATTGGCTGCACTACTAAATTGCTTTCCTAGGAGACATCCCATTAAATAAGGGATGCACCCAAAGTGGAATATAATGAATTACATTTTTACTTAAGCTTAATATGTTTTACATCTGTAATCAGGATAAAATTATGTGCACTGTGGATGACAAAAGACTTCTTGGGTCGTGTTGTCCAGTCCTCAGTGAGCATGGAACTTATCATGTGATTTGTCCAGCTAATTTTTAAATAGCATAGGCTATTTCTTCCATTTGTATTGGAAGGTGATTCCACAGCCTGACATTATTTTTTCTAATATTTAGCTGAAATGTTGCTTTTTCCTGTTTTCATTTATATCCTCCCAGTTATTCTCCTCACAGACTGCTTACATGCCAAGAGCATTTGGGCACCGATCCATTCAATAAACTCCTTTAATTATCTGGATAGTCTCACTAAAACCAGAATGGCTGAGTGAATTTGACTGCAAAATTTCCCCTTTTGTTTGTTATGGACTTTAGTTACTTGTTTCAGGTTACATGCTCCCTCCATTCTATGACAGCTCTTTATGCCAGCTGGATCCAGGAGGACCACTGTCCTCTACTCTCATTTCATGTATTGGCAGCACTCATTGGGAGGAGAAAAAGGAAGCAGAGGGTCTTTTACCAATGTGAAGGCTGCCCTCCAGCATGATGTATTAAGTCTGTGTTCAGTGACATTTGAAGTAGATTGGCATCTCAGGTAACCTGGATATGAAAAATACTCCATTTCCCAGCAGGCCAATCTTGGTTATAATTAATGTAGTAATAAAGTGAATTGTAATGATGATACTTTCAGGGACAAAGGTTTAGTTCCTCCAAAGTTCTGTTGATCTGGTTTTGTAAGCAAACAGCTTACAAATGTGTCCATATGTTTGAGTGCAGGCTCTGCAGTCGTGGGGAGCCACTTACTTACAAAGCCCGTAAGTGTGGCTTAGAGACCAGAGAGCTGCAGGGCAGAACTCCTCAAATTAGCAAACACTCCTTATTTGCCAGTCTGCTTCATATGCCAAAAGAGATGGGCAGCATGGAGCACTAGGTTGGATATCAGGCTGTGTAAAGGACTTTGAATAAGAGATTCATTGTCTGTGAAGAAAGGTAAAAGTTTTCAAACCACTTGTACCCCAGTTGCTAAGAAAGAAACATAGCTACAGAACGAGCACGTGCTTTCCATTCACGCTGTCTGAAGAGGAGTCAAACAGCTATTCCCAGGGATCCTTAAACTGGGAACACAATAGAAAGCTGTCGTATGCAATCCAGTCAAAATCTTTTCAAGAGTAGCAAGAAACATACAATGCTTAGTTGGTTTCTGGAGTGTGACAGTAGGGATCTTCCCTAGTGAAACTGAAAGTAATACAAGTTTGATAAGAATTCTTCAAGAAGATAAATAAGAAAGATTTGTTTGCATCTCATCTTCCCTCCATACTAATTTTTAATCCTTCATAGCAATTTGGGAAGTTGACCGTTTGAAAGGCTAGTTGTCAGCCTGGAGAGGTGATTTATTGGAGGCAAAGCTGTACTCTATTGACTGATGGGTGGCAGCATGTGCTACACTGAGTGTGGGCAAGAACAGTGGTTGAAGGGCTCTCCTCACCCGTTTGCCCAAATACGTATATTTTTGATAGCTGGTATTCTGTGGCTTCCATATTTTCATAAACTGAAACCTATTCTCTTGAATATTTGTAATGAGTTTATGGTCAGAACTGGCAGGACTCCACAGAATTCAGTCTTCTGAGTAGCTGAACATTTGCTGGGCTCCATTTACGCTATGAGAAACAGCGGCTTCTATAATATCCCACGTGTAGAAGGAGAGGCACAATAGTCAAGAGGTCAGGACCAAGGACTGTGCCTCAGGGGCAGTCCAGTCCAAAGCACATGGAGCTGCTGTACAGCCTTGTGAGTTCTCTTTCCTTGTGAGCATGTTCCACTTTATCGTTTGCTTTATCTAAACTACAGGGCTTTGCAGTGTGGAAGTATCTTGCTTGCTTACATGGTGATCAGCACATGTGTCAACATACCACTGCATAAGTTACAAGATGATGGTTGGGAAGGTTTTCTCATTCTCATGTGTTCAGTCTAGATGGCAGAAACAAGATTGTGGGGTGGGAAGAGAGGTTGTGGACCCATCTTCATGGGAAGCTTGTGGAATAGACATTGAGCTGTTAGATACAATACATGGCTGAAAATGTCAAGGAGTGAGTTACTTGGCAGCGCAGCATGGCATTCTATTTTGGATTCCATCAGCTCCAGAAACAGCCTTGGAAAGCTCAAATGAGGAAGAAAGGGTGAGATTATAGACAGTAGGTTTGATATCTGAAGAGTGAAGATCACGTTGCAAAAATAGTAATAGAAAAAAGGAAAAAAAAGAAGACAACTAGAGTACACGTGCAAGGGTAGATGCAGAGATAGTATATTTTAATGTGGCAGATTGGATGTCGTACCTACATTAGAGAATACAAATACTTATGCACCTTTTTTGTTTCTGGGCATTTTAAGCATTTGACAAATCATGACTGGGAATTGGTAAAAGCCTTCATTGTTTTGTTGTCTTGTTAGTTGTCAGGGAAGGAAGTCAGCATTCATTCAAGCTCTGTCTAAACAGAGCACCACAGTTCAAGCACATTGCTATGCTGTCAAGCTCAGGACCCACATTCTTCCATATGCAATTTCAAATGTCCTCTGCCAGTCATGTTATTAACATTCTCTGACTTGGCTCACACCACCACTTAATGCTTTTGCAGATGGGTAGATAAAAAGTGCAGCTAGCTCAATTTTGGATTTTGCACTTCATTTTACAATCCTCAAAAATCCGAGCAACTAGCTAATCTGAGAAAACATACCTTGCCACTTTTGTGGCAAAGATTGAGGAAAAGAATGTTGCAGGGCAGGCTTGGAGCAGGCATGAGAAGCATGTGTGAGCCTGCATTACTCTATCTCAGCACCTTACATCCATGCAGATTGATCCAAGTGTTGGCAAAGAAGGATTTGTGTGGGAAGAAATGCTGCTTAAGGCAGCATCTGTATCTTGAATATGTTCCCACAGCAATGCCACGCTTTCAGCATGAATGCACTCCCACCTTTGGCTAAGACTTAAGAGCATCTAAATTGGGCCCTGTATATTATACATGCATGTCTCTAGGTATGCATTAATTCCTTTCTGATGATCATTTCTATAATTTGTGCTGTAGGCAAATATCTTTATCTGGACATATTTCCTACATTCAGAATAAAAATGAATGCGTTTCAGTAGCCAACAGTACAGCCTGGCATTAATTGTCCTTTTCTTAAAAATACCTCTGCCTGAGAATCACTTTTAAGATGATTTCAGGTTAGTTATACTATTGCACATATGGTAAGGAAAGTGATATTATAAATAAGTCCTGTTGCGGTTATGTAGCCACAAAATGTTGCACCTTTTCTCATAGAAGATGAACTCTTCTTGCAGGCAGTTATGACTAGGAAGGAGGGGATTCTTCAGAAATTGCCATATGTACAACTTAGGATGTGGAGCCAGCTGTAAGACACAATAGCTGTTGTCTTGACCTTGTCTAGTGGAGGATTTATGAGTCCATATGTAGACGTATATGGATGAGAGATGGATCTTAAACAGAGGAAGAAGGAATTTTGGTTAGGAGCATTAGATATCTTCCCCAGTCCTTTAGCGAGAATGTGAATTTTGTTTTATTTTGTTATAATTTCTCCAATTTTCATGCATTTTTGCCAATTTGTTTCTGTTGAATACAGTTGCTGAAGGCCCATTATAGGTTGTTAAGGGTCATTTCTGAAATCAGATGAATGGAGGTATAAAGACTGATAAATTAGTCGCCCTGAGAGATGGATTTCCTGTCTCTCAGTGTCCACCAATCTTAGCCAGATGCTAGTCTGAGATGGTTTAGAGATCTGTAACTTACTGAGATCAGTGCACATGTAACTCTGCAGAATATAGTGACCTTTGCTGGGGAGCAGTTCAGACTAGTCAATCTAATGGTCCCATCTGAACTGAAAGGCTCTGAATCTTGCATGTCAAATTACTAAGACTGAAGAAAGTGAAATGAGGTTATTGCAGCTGTTATAATACATAAACAAAAGAAAACTAAAGTAAAAAAGGTTTAGTAGGCATTGCACTCTATTTTTCTCAAGCTAGAGAGCAAAATTTGGACACTGTCCTGTAATGGACATGGACAATTGTCCTTTGGCCACAGCACTCTGCAACGTTGGCCATAGCTGGACAGTAATAGTAGCTGCAAAAGGAGATGCTCACCTCATTCATCTGTCAGGAACAATCTCAGTTCAGACAGGGACAAGAAAAAAAGAACTCTTATGACAAGCTATATTTGACGCGGCATTCCTCTTAAAAGCATAAAGATAAAACACAGTTCTGAGGCCTATTCCCTAGAGTTTTCCCTCAGCGTGGTTGCTCATAATGTAACAAAACCTTTACAAAGTAGATTGTGTATAACTTTTAGCTCATCCAGATATAAGCTGGCCAAAACTTTGCTGGAATGAATTAACACCATTAATTGTACTCAATGGAGCTAAGTTTATTTACCCCAAAAGAGAGTTTTGCCAGATGGATTACAGCAGTTGCAGCAGAAAACATTAGCAGTTAGGGCAGTCCTGCTCTAAAATGTGCTTTAACATTGCACGGTCTTACGCGGTGAATATCTGTCTGTACATCTGTCTGAATATCTGTACTTGTTTACTAATGTGGTTTTCCTTTACTTTTTACTCCTGTTTCTGTGCTTATGGGTGAGAAGACTGCACAATTCTGGTTTGTGTATAATGTGTATAATTGCTTGTGAGCATCAGATTTTAGACCTTCTGGCTCAGTAGCAAGCTTGCTCTGCTCAGGAGAGATTTCAGAGCATGAAAGCAAGGGAATCAACCAGAGCTAAGTGCCCCTACCAACGCCTACTGGTATGTTTGTTAATATGACATTTATGATGATAGATATACAGACTTCCGAGCTCCCTGTCACATTTACAAAGCCACATTCCCAAGTTCCAGATTAGCTCCTATTTGAATGGAACTATTTTGCTATCGCGGATATTTCTGGTGACCGCAGTAAAATAAGTATGTCTACCAAACACCTGAGATGATAAATACCGTCATCACTGGGCAAAAATCCATGCGTGCTACTGGTTAGAGAAACTGTAACAGAACCTTTCACTGTGGTGGTTTGCGTTTCCTGTTTTACCAAACTGCTGGGAACTA
Organism: Pelecanus crispus; assembly: GCF_030463565.1. Classification (NCBI taxonomy): domain Eukaryota; kingdom Metazoa; phylum Chordata; class Aves; order Pelecaniformes; family Pelecanidae; genus Pelecanus; species Pelecanus crispus. The sequence goes on from NC_134644.1 coordinate 54,270,622, forward strand.
CCAAAAATAATACAACACGATATGCCTGAAATAGCATAATTTATTTCACTGCTCTGACACATTTGAGGTTGCACAGAAAGAACTGATCCGTGCATTCCTTTCCTTCCTGAGGAACTCTAACAGCTTTCTCACAGTAAAAATGGCTGTAAAATCTTTTTTGAATTAGAATGCTCTGGGCATGTCTGAAAAATACCTCATTTTCATTTAAATGATAGTTGTCTGAAAGATAATTGCAATTTAGTACTTCTTTTTTTTTAAAAAAAAGCAAAGACAGAGGCACAGCAAACTGGAAGATGAACATTGTAAAAGCCTGCAGGATGGGTTCTGTATTGACGGAAACGAGCATCTCTGTTCCCATCATCGTCTGTGAACAGCTATTTAGCAAGTTGTGAATCCTGATAAATCTCATCTTCCTCACTCCAAAGAGTAAAAAAGCAGCAAAAACCTTTTCTTTCTGAGCTGTGTGTGTACCGTGATGTCTGCCCAGACCCAGGTTCTTTCTATTACTTGGAAGATTGAGAAGGGTACTTCTTTTTGCTAATACTTTCTTAACACCCAGTGAAGAACAAAAGACTATTTCTCTTTTAACAGCAAATAATTACTTAACTTGCAAATAGAAGTCAAACAAAATTCATAACCAATCTCACTGTGATAGTTTTGTGTAGCAGTGCCTTGTAGGGAGTATTCTGCAACCAAATTAGCCAGTTGTATGCTGCCCAGATCTCTTGCCAAATAGGTATCCCAAAGAGTACAGGGGAAAAACCTTTTAATTAGCTCTTCCCTGAGTAGGTCTTCCTTGGTTAGTTTTATCTGAACATCATGTTTTAGAAAGAAAAATCTATTTAGAAAGGGGCAAGAATATACTATAAAATTCATAGCTGTCCTTTGCATCCAAGTAGGAGTTCGGTTCACAAGACACCAGTGTGAACCCAGATGATGTAGTAGCAGCCAGAGTGCAGAAGGCATTGGTGGGGGCCTTGATATTGATGAGGTTAATTTGTTACACACTGTGGGACAAAAGGAGAAAAAAATCATGCTGACCTAGCTAAGGCAGTACTTATAGGTGTGTGTATTTGTGTGGCAGGGGACAGCACTGGGATGAAAGCTGAGGAAGAAGCAAGAATAAGTAAAACAAGATTGATTTATCGGCTCCGAATTGTTCATCTGTATTCCATTCTTCACTGTGCTGCAGAGGGAGGAGAGCAGCTCTGGCACCGTGGTTGGGGAGCAGAGCAAGAGAGGGGGAGGAAGGTGTTATCTATCACAGGCACCAAAAGTGTTTAATTTTCCAGAGGCTCTGATTAAACAAATGTTGCTGCTGCCTGGCAGCCCTTGCAGACGTTTGTTGGGACAGAATTAATCAAGAAGTAATTTGTCTGCTGCAATGAGCAGGGTGGCTTGGCAGCAGTCTTGATGGAGAATTTTTTTCTGAGTTTCCCAGGAGCAGCCATATTTCCCAAACTTCCTTCCATGCCCAAGGTAATGCCAGTAGCTTTCCTAAGGATAGGGATTTGCTATTGAGGGGCCCAGGTGGGGTAAGTGACAGCCACAAATAATGATGTATGACCATTATTAAGTTGATTATGGAGCCCTGGTAATTACATTGGAGGAGGTCAAAAGGAGTGACCTGTGCGACTGATCTAAGGACTGCTCTTGTGCAGAACTGAAAGGGTTCTGAAAGGGCTTAGGCTCTGCCCCATGCAGGAATGGGGAAATTATTTCACTGCTGATACTACTTCATGTAAATGGGAGCTGAAGGGGACAAGAGAGAAATACCTTGCACTTAAGAATAGCGCATGGTGTCTGGGCATGAGCAAGGTAGGAACTGGGTAATGAGCATAGACATACCAGTACTGTGTGTAGACAAGGTTGTCTGTGTTTCACCTCAGTTTGTCTAATTGAGGTTTACCTGTACTTTTAATCACCTTTGAACTGTAATTATCCCCTTTAGTGAACTTTTCAGTTCACCCTTGTGCAACTACAAGGGCCTCAGTCACAACACAGCAGAGCGCAGATTGCCCCAGCCACTGGGGGAAACTCCAGCACAGATGAGGATGGAAAGCTGCTCTTCCAAGTGGTATTTTTTTGAACTTCCTAAGCACATGGAAAAGGAATCACGTGAAATGATTGCTGTGTCCTGCAAGGTATAAAACTGTCTACATTTATTGACTTTTGTTCTCATGATGGCTGAATGGACCCCATAGCAGTGGTGCAGCTATGGGTGAGCAAGCAGATCAGCACCTAAGTTAGCTGAACTCACTTCGCCCTTTTCCTTTCACCTCTTCTTTTCTTAAATATCCTACGTGATTCCTTCTACTGTTTGTGTGTTGTGGGTATAAAAGATAAGTGACAGTACAGCAAGGAAGTGGTCTGTATGCGCTTGCAATGGCCCCACTGTCCAAGAGGGATGAAGGCACAGTTTAATTATGCCAGCCACTCATGGGAGTGATTATAAAATCTTAATACCACTCTGTGAAGGACACGAGTATTATAAAAATCTTATTTCTGCAGTGAATTAGGAAGTTTAAAAATACATTCATGCAACTAAAAGGCAGTCTGCCTCATTAACCTTTAGTCTAAACATCCAGGGCTCATGGGGAAAGAAAGATTAATTCTAACTGATGTAAAACAGCTACAAGAATGACTTAACATTCCTAATGGTGAAACTGTTGTCATTTTAACACCTTTTGACTGTGCGTGACTTGAGGTAATCACTGTCAGCCCTTAAAAGGTAGGAATCTCACTCTTGCAATGTCCTTGACCTCCTTGTTTCCAGGCCTGTGGAGCTATGAGATAAGAGGGAACCTTAAAGCTCTGATATTCTGTTGTCTAGGAAACCTGTTACTAGCCCAAGACTGAGTCTTTGCCTCTCTCGGGATGGACTTAGGCTTGATGTCCAGTTCTGTTTGGCAGTTTCACTCCTTTCTAGTGGAAATGAAAGAAAATATTACTGTTTATTGTTTCAGTAAAGATACTGGAAATATTGCTTAATCAGTTGTCTTCATAAAATAAAACAGGAGTTTCTTGGTGCAGTACCTGTGGAATTGGGATGGGTGGATAAAGTCATGGAGATTTATGAGTAGGGGACAAGTGATATCATCAAAGCTGATTCTCCTTGTGCCTCTCACATAGCTACCATCTTGGCTTCTGTAGGGCACAGCTACAAATATGGAGAGAAATGTGCTTGCACAGAACAGATTTCCCTCTCAGCTGTACTTAGACACATTTGCATTGTACTCAGAAGTCTAAAGTAAGAAGTGGTCTCAGCTGGCCAAATCTTCGAGCATCTCAGGAGTGGAAAAGCTTTCCCCCTTCTTGCTTTTGATAAGATGGAAACTGGAGATTTAACATCTGCTCCTTCCAATGAGTGAATTTAGTAAAGTCTGACAGACATGACTTTAGATATGCAGGTTTATCACCTCTTTGAAATGGAAAGCTGTCTGTCCTGTCTAGCATCCTGTTTTCTGTCCAGTGGAGCCTAAAATTTGTTTTACTCTGCCAAGGAAATGTAAAATGAAGGGGAAAAATCTGCAGCACACTCTGCTGAGCTCTTTTGGTAGGCTATTTTGCAGTCCTTGGGAATGAAATATTCCCTGTATACCAAAGAGAACGTCCTTTTTGGACAGGGGCTCCCCAGCAGGGCGTGCATGTGTGCATCAAAGGTGTTAGTGCTGTAGCCGCATTTGTTCTGTACAACCAATGTGTGTGCCAAGTGTTGGTTTTTGCACTTGAAAATGAGCTTCCTGATGGCTTAGGAGGAAAAAATTACACATCTCTGTCACACCTACTTATGCTACAGTCATTCAGAATAGCAGCTTGCCTTTTCTGATGTTAAAGAAGGAGAAAAGAACAGCAGGAAGGAGAATTACAGGGGCACCATTATTATATGTGTGCCATGTTTCAAGTGTGGCTCTTGGTCGAGGATAAGCAAAGCATCTCTGGAAAAGCACAGTGCCAAAGGAGGACAAGGCAAGTAAAAGAGCCCAACAAACAGAGCTAGCTTTAGATAACGGGTGACATTAGGCTGGCCTGCGTAAGGGAAGGCTGCTTGTGGGAGCCCACAGTTTAAAAGGCTCTTCCTTGGCCATCTTGACCATACACTGCTGCTCTGCAAGAAGTGCTTGCTGTCACACAGGTGCTTTTCTGTTCCTTTGAGCCAGAGCCTCCCTTGCAATGGGGAACGTGCAGTGATCCTTTTGCTCCAGCTGACATCCATCCCTTTCACCTCTCAAGCCTTCAGCATCCCTGTGAAGAGTGGAAAGTCCTTCTCCCTCTTTTCCCAGCTCGGGGAAGGTGATGAGGGAATGAAGTATTTATTAAGCAGTTGCAATAGAAACAGCAGTCTGGGAAGAACGAGGTTGACAGAGGTGCTGGAGGTGCTTACTGTAATATCTTAAATCCTTGGAGTGGGAGGAGGGGGTTGGGACTGTGGGAGCAGCAGTGAGTAGAGGCGTTTTGATCGGGCAGGCTGAGAGTGGCAGCAGAAGGAGCTTGACCCTGGGTTTTTATCTCTGACTAAGGGGGAGTGGTTGTCGGGTGCCCCCTTAGAAATGCTGGCAGTCGCAGCCCTGGGAAGAAATGTATGGAGGGCGGCCACTGGCTCTGCTGCTGCCTGCCCCATTCGGATGTAAGTGATCCGGGGGCTGGCGGGGTGTGCGGGGGACGCTACAGCTGCAGCATCCCGACCCTCGCAGGCTCGCTTTGCACTGGCGCTGGAAACGGTGCGCTTCCTGAAGAGGCACCGTGCCCTAATAATAATAATATTCCTTGGCAATAAAAACACACTTGTTTTATGTACTCAAAGCCTGAGATTAGTCTGACCCAGGAATACCCTCCACCAGCAGGCTTCTTAAATCAGACACAAAGAAAGTATAGGGAAAAGTATGATAATTTACATCTTCTATATTCCCCACCATAGGCACATCACAATAGGGCTCCTGTTCCCTCTCGTTGCCTTCCTTTCCCGGAGCAAAGCGAGGTTCCTCCCACCTGCCCACAGCCCTTCAGCGAGCGCGAGCACAACTCCCACACGAGTCTCCCTGCCAGAGTTTCAGCTGCTGGTGCTGCTTCCATGCGCAGGCTGCTCTGGTTGCTGGGCTCAGAGGGTTGATTTTTAAGCTGTCTGTTGAGATTTTTTTTTTTTCCCTCCCTTCTCGCCTAGCTGCATTTGGCTATTAATTTGTGCTCCCTCCTGGGCACCCAGGTCCCAGTTCGGGGTGTCAAGTGATGCCTAAACACAGAGGGAAGCTGAAAGCAGAAAGAGCTTCTTGGTGGGGTGAGAAGTTTGCATGATGGGTGGCCTCTGTTCCTGGTCCCGGGGGCCACATCCACTTTCCTGCCAGACTGGGCTGTGGTGGTCATCCCATACTCATCTAGTCTGAACCGACACCTGAGTACCCCCAACTCCCTAAAGTCTGTTGGGACCTGAGGGCATTTTAACTTCACAGGTTTGTGTATCGTGGATGTGTTTGGTGGGTATCACCCACCAATCTGGAGATGTTTCCTAGCGTAGGAAGTCTCTTACCCATACGCAGCTTTTGCTACTCAGTTTCACCTCTTTTCACTACTTGCCACAATTAATAATAAATAGGATATGCATGAAAGTGTTGTCATTGGCAGCTCTCTGCTGAAAGGCATACAAAACCCATTAGAAACCGATTATTTGGATTATTAATTTTTTCCAGACCATCCTATATCTGATGTTCTATTGTTGTTACTGATTCTCTAAGTAGCTCTAGTCTTCAAATGAGGAAATGTTCCTGATGCCTTCATTTTACTGAAGATTCCTCGTTCATGGCTTCATTTATTTTAAGAAGTGGGTCTGGAGGCACAAGCAGTAAAAGAAAAAGGATTAGAATGACAAATTGACCAAAAAGATGAAAATGACAAATAATATGTGGGCTGCAGTCTTCCAAAAATCCAAGAATAAATAAAGCTTCTGTTAAAGTGCTTTGAGGAGGAGGTTGATGATAATTTTTAATCTATTTTTTTCAAAGTGAGATCTCTAACTTCTTTAGATAAATGTTTTAAATGTCCTAAAATCTAGCCTGTGTTAACAAAAGCACTACAAAACAGATTTTACTGGACTATTTTTGTGAACAGGAGGTCGAGATAAGGAAAAAAAAATTCCAAATGAATTGATAATGCCTGTGGTAGATATATTCTTGCAATAACAATCCAGATTCAAGCCTCTTGCATGCTAGACCTATACATACATGTAGAAAGGCTTATTTGCAATAGTCCCTGTTGATTGATGTTTTTTTGGCCGCTGCCTGCTATCTCTCAGAATATACTGACTTTTGAACGGAGCAGTTACCAGGTTCTTAAGTAGAGTCCAGCATTCAGTGGGACTTCTCAGATGTTTCTATCTAGACATAAATACTTCTTTTCAGTCCTTTGATCTGTTGCTCTCTCAAGTTTTATCCTACTTTGTGGAGGGGGGCAGGAAGAGCTTAAATTTTGAGGAACCTGAATTGTTTCCCAGTCTCACTCAGCTTGATTACAGTAACACCGGGGGCAGTTTGGTCCCCCGTTTTCTCTTTTTGTTATCTTATTTTGATAGGCACCCTACGGCAGTGGAAAGCAGTCCGGAAAATGGGTGTAAACTGGGGATTTTTTGCTGATAGAGGAAGTCTGTGAAAAGAGCTGTGTCTCAGCTAATGGAGGTTTTCCTAATAAGCAGCTCCATTGGTTGTATTTTTAATATTCTATTAGGCAGTGCTCACGTCCAAACTTGCTGTGTTGCTATCTCTGTCGGTAATGCCAGCTGATTATTTGGAGAAACGTTTAGTTACCACCTGTGTTTTTTACGTGGGTACCACCGACTTAGGATCTGTGAGTTTTATGAGCAATGTAATGCAGACGTCTGAACAGCACTGGTTCAGGGAGGGCAGGCAGCTGGTCATTTGGGAAGGGAAGGGCCTTGGCGTTGTACCCAGCAACTGAAGGACCCTCCATCAACTGTCCTTGTTGCAGTGCAGGCCTGAATCTATAAGAGCTCTGCTAGATATATTTGCTGTGAACACTCAATAAGAAAACTATGATTTTGTTTTCATTGGGAAATATTTACCTACCTTTGGGTTCTATCCTGCTATTTGTAGAGAAGTCTGTGTCAAATAGCAATTCTGAGGACTTGGGTTTACATAGATGGCAACAAGCAGTTGGCTGACCTTTTGTATTTTCACCTCAAATATATTTTCTTTTAAAAATGATGCTACTTAGCCCAGATTTCTATTGGAATAGTTTAATGCCTTCCCAAGGAGCTCTAATGGGTAGCTTTCCCCCCACCCCATTTCCTTCTGACAACTTTCAAAAATAGGAACAAAGCTAATAATGGGGAACAAAGCTAATAATAGTCTTTTGCACCTACGTAAGTCCTTTTATCTGATGAACTTAAGTGTGCATTATAAATGTTGGAAGGGTCTTGTAGTCTTACCATGAGCTAAATACAATAAATGCTTTTCTACCCATTCTGCAGCAGAGACAACGTGACATGAGGCAGGTGCACACTGCCTTCCCAAGATCTAACATTGGTTTATATGGTGCAAAGGAGCCTTGTGGGGTGTCAGAATTAATTTCACTCCAATAATATTCTAACATGTAGCAAATATGTGCCCCACTTATATAGAATCATAGAATCGTTTAGGTTGGAAAAGACCTTTAAGATCACCCAGTCCAACCATTAACCTACACTACCAAGTCTGCTCTAAGCCAATCAAGGGTAGACTAGACTAAACCATGTCCCCAAGTGCCACATCTACCCGTTTTTTGAACACTTCCAGGGATGGGGACTCAGATACAGTAATGTACAGTGCTGGATCGGGATAGCAGCTTCTTATTTTTACCTGTACAAAAAATAATGGTAATTGTCTGAACCCTGCTCTCCACGGGCTGTCTCTCCAGCAAACATTGCATGCTCGGTAGGTAATGGCTGTGAGTTGCAACACCAACTCTGCTAAGGTCACGTTTAGTTTGGCAAAGACTTGTGATGTGCAAAAGAAGTTTGTAGGGCCTCTGTGCAGACCTGCGAGTGCCAAAAGCCACAGATCAGTCAGCTTTGGGATCATGTTGCTTTGCTGGATTTATTTATTTATTTATTTATTTAAAGCTCAACCCTAGCATTTCGTGTTCCTGTAAATCACTAAAATCCACCAGACAAGACACAGCACAATGTATTCTGAGCTGTGGTCCTCCCCCAGAAGAGACGGAACCAAGGAAGCTGAAGTTGTAAGCAAATTTGAAGCAAGCCCCCTGAGGATGCGGGTGCTGATGGCAGGTGAAATGGCAGGAGGTATTTCCCCTCTTCGTGCCAGCGGCCAGCAGCGGTGCCTCCCACGAGCCGAGCCATTTGTCCTGCCTCCCTGGCTCACTCCTCCATGGAAGCCAGCTGTCCGGCGCTCGCTGCCCCTCGCCACTGGGCCCCTGGGCACTTCGCCCAGTTCACAGCTGCCGTGGGGAGCTGCTATTTTTCTCTCTCCTACTATAATAGCATCCTTATGAGGCTTCCCCGGGCCCGTCTCTCCTCTGCAACAGAAAGTTACGCGTTTCCGCGTGTGGCTTACGCTGTGATATTTGGGTTCGTTTAGTATGCTCCTGGGAGCGCATTTTAACTCTAGGGGAAAAAAAGGAATGGGGGAGAAAAAAAAAAAGGTCAGGAAAATCCTAGTCTGCAGCAGGAGTTAGACAGAAGAACATAAAAACAAGAAGTGGTTTTGTATGGGAAGACTGCTGTCGCTGAACTGGCTGTGCAGCAGTGTGGGGCAGTGACAGCGCAGGCGTCTGCCTTCTGCTGGGCAGACTTGGGAGTGCTCAGAAAACACTGGGAAATCTCAATTTTTCAACAGAAAGCCAGTGATAAGGGTAGTCTATTTAGAGAAAACGCCAGAGATGGCTGACTGTTCTCAACAGTTTTTGGACTTGATGCATTCTTGATGCAAGAGAGGGTATGGGGGTTTCCAAAAGAGTCTGGTGTTTAAATATTGGGTGTATCTTATTTTACAGAAAATACCTGCTCTGTATTGGTGCCAGGTTCATCCAGGCTTACACCCTTTATCCTAAAAATCAGGCAGAATTTTATTTCAGATGTGTTTTACACAGCCATTTCCAAGTAAGGCCATCATCACCTTCCCTCCCCGAATCTTTATTACTTTCCCTTGGCATTACAGCCCCTGTATTACCAGCCCCCTCCCACCTGCTGCCCATCACCTCTACCTGGTGGTTTCACCTTGGCTCTACCACATTGACTCCGCAAGCATTTCATACAAAGAAACACAGGTCTCATCATTCCTGCCAATCTTTCCCTTACAGGAATTTCCTCCCCCTTTCTGCCTGACTTCCAGTAGGATAAAATAGTAGAAGATTTTTACAGAAACTTTTGCTTTCATTGCCTCACATGCTCTCGCTGCACTCTAGTTACACAATACAGCAGAAGATTCAAAAGGGGGAATAGCGTTCTCATGTCTTTAGCCTCAGTTCTAGACTCCTTATTACCAACATGTGAAACAGGTTTCCAGGCACACTATGTCTGTGCCCCTGGACCATGTTCACTCTACCATGACATCTCCCATTTGGCTTCTTTCTGGACCTGAGCAAATTTACCAAAGCAAATCCTTTGTGTAATCACGTGTGAGGCAGTAGGGGAATTTCAGAATGAGTCTGATATGTTGTTTTTGTTGACTGCTGCAATCTGGAGTGCACGGAATCCAACTCTAACCTTTCAAGGGAAAACAAATAGCTTGCATTCAATTCTAAATATATCTCCTGCCCCAAAACACAAAGTATATAGTCACAGAGTTGTAGGGAAGGAGGAGTCTGCTGGCTTATTAGAAATGTAGATTAATGACAGTATGGGAAGCAGTGCAGTGATTTATGACAGTATGGAAAGAAGTGCAGTGATAGCATTCAAGTTACTAGAGAAAGGGTCTTTCATCACCGAAAGATTGTAAGCCTTTCTTCATCCATAACTCACTAGTTGGTTACTGGAAATAACACTATTTTAAGACATTATTTACCCTCCTAGGCAGGATCGATGTGTTTCAGGAGATGTGTGTGTTTCTGTGTATGTCATTGGTAGTTTCAAATCAATAGTGGGAAGTAAACTTGAAGCCAAATACTGCAATCTTGTCTTAATCCTTCTGTGAGAAAATTTCCTTTGGCTCTGATTTAATATGAGTAAAAAGAACGGGGAAAAAAAACAAAACTGAGAATGTGGTATTGACGTGGTATTCACTGGAGGAAAAAAAGTGTGATTTTTCAGGTGCTTCCTATACATGTAGTGAAGGGGATGGACCAGGTCTGATGGTCACTGATAAGTTTTTAGTTAAGATTTCATATAGCTGTAGGTGACTTGTGCTGTGCTTGTGGAAGAGTATCCTGTTCCTGAAGCAAAGGATTGGGTAACCTCATTGATTTGTTCCATTCCTAATTTCTCTGGCTAGCAGATCAGTTTTGAAATCAAAGTGAGGTGACTGAATGCTTTTGAATTGTTGATGTTAGTAATAGGTGTCAGATAAATCACTGCTATCTGTCCTGGGGAGTTGTTTATTTTCCTGTACAGTGTACAGATCCCCAAAAAGCCTCCCTTTGATCTGGGGGAGAAAAGATTGCTCCTTTGCAGCAATCAAAAATATAGGTCTCTGAAGCCATAAACCATTCCACTGCAGTTTTTAGAATGAGGTACAGCAAAACATGTCACCTGTGCTTTTTCTTCTTCCAAGAATAGTCTAGTTGAATTCCTTATATGCTTAGTTATGTGCCACAACTCAGGGAGAAAAATAATATGCATTGTTCTTATTTATGACCAGCACAGTAACTATATAATGCCCTGAGGCAAAGATCTCATTGGACAAGACTGCACAAATTCAGAATTTTCAAAAGGTATTCCGCAGTAGTTTCAGAACATTTTAAAATGTCAATGAAAACATTTTTTCATTTTTTCTTGGACATAGACATTTTGTGTATGTTTGGCAGTTCCAAGCAAATCTTGGTTTGTAATAGTCCTGACAGCACTTATTACGATCTGTCAAGTCAGTAATTTGTGAGCTCTGGATTTATAGAATAATTTTTACAGCTAGCATCTAACAAGTCACGATGGATTTAATCTTTTCATTGCTTCGTGTATTTTTGTGAATCATTCAGTTAATTCATGCAACTATTTTTATTCTTGTGGCACTGACTGGACTCTCTGATATCAATACAACTACCACTTGAAACGGTTATTAATATGAGATGTGCTAAAAACCTGGTGTTCTGTAGACATGTTTTTCAGCTCACTGCTTTCTTCAGTGACATGAATGTGAAAACAAGGGTTTACCTAAAAATTATTACAGCTTATTTATTATAAATTATTATGATTATGATAAATAACACATAGGTTCATTCAGAGGAATAGCACATCTCCACAACTGCCTCTTTGCATGGTTCCTAGATGTTCAACCCTATCATTTCCCTTAACTGGAAGGACGTGCAAATGACTGGATTGAATGAAATAGTCCAACACCAGTGTATTGAACAGTTGGCTTCCCCATTCATCAGGAAAACCTGAGTGCATCACCTGGTTCTCTAATTCAGAGACTTGAATCCAAAACCACATTTTCAGTCTTTCTGGTCATTTTTGTAAGGTAAAAACTTAGGAAGTTTTGCTTTTTTACTAAAACAGAACGTCAGGAAAAAAACCAAAAAGGGTAACATTCAAATGGTGAATGCCATTTAACTAAAGTCCAGAAAAACAAAAGCTAAAGCTTCCAACTTCTACTTACTATTTTCTTTTCCTTTGTTCATGTGAGTAACAGATAAAATGTGAGGTGGTACTTTGAAATTCCTTATGTGGGTGGTTATTGTTGGAGTGGTGGGCCAACTTTTGGACTTGCCGGAGAAACACATAAGTATTAGCAAAGCTGGGCAAAATTTCAGAGCTTTTGCTTATATAGAGTTTAATCAAGATGAACATTTTTCATAGGCAAATATCCTTTTCTGTGGATAAGGTACATGGGAAAAATTGAAGTGTTTTGTTTCTCAGATTGCTGAACAGAAACTTCACATTTTTGGGGAACTGTAAGAATGTTTACATCAGCTAATTATTAAACAATTTATTGCATAGAAGCTTTCAGCAATTCAACTTATGTTCCTTACTAGGGAAAAAATAAACATCAAAACAATTACTCAGGATGAAAAGTCTGTTTCCTGAGCAGGTGAAGTTCTTACTTTATCAAAGTAAAACCAGGTGTCATTGAGAATAGCATGTGGGTCTGAAACTCCCTGAACCCACTTTTGCTGTCCATTTTTGCCTACAACCTTCTTTGTCTCCAACCAGAGTAATACCTGACTGACAGCCCACAATCCTGGGCAGCTAACAAACCCCTGCAAGGCATTCCCTATGTCTAATATGAGGGCCCATATATCTCTTTTATTAATATGCCTATCAGAATTAAGGAAATAAGGAGGTGATAGAGCCGCAGAATTTGCTAATCAAAATAAGCGGAGTTCATTATAGACGCAGTAGCTGGATTTTCAAGGTCTGTTTGGCTTGGGAGAAGAAGGTTAGCAAAAGGAGAGGTACAAAGGGGAGAAGCAGAGGAGCTGTCCCCATATTGTTGGGTGCTTTGTGCTAGCTGTTGTGTTTGTGGTTCACCTGGATGACTAGGGATCTCCATTTCTCTTACTATTAAAAAGACATGAACCTGGTGCACTGGCTCCCCTTCCATTTAGGGGTGGAGTTGAGGAGTCCCTGGAGTTGACTGGAGACAAGGAAAGAGACGACGCAAGCAGAGAAGGTGGCAGGCTTGGACCGCGTGCAATTCCGTGCGGCCGTTCATACCTCAGACAGGACGGACCTCAGCACAGTAGTTTGCACTGGTAAAAGAGCCTGGAGATCTTTTAAGAAATGCAGCTAGTCACACATTTATTTTGTTTTTATCTCAACTAAAGGAGATAGGAAGTTGTGAAGCTGTAATGCAAAGTATTGTTCTTACATTTTTATTCATTTATCGGATGTACTGAACAATGTTTGCAGCCCCTTCTGTTCCCCATTTTTAAAAATTCACTCCCCCACTTTTTCTGTTTTTCTGCCCATTCAAAGAGTCTTTTTTATTCATCATTAATACCCAGAACTTGAGTTCTTTGATTTTTACGCTTTCCTATGGGAAAAACTACCTCTTAGAATCTTATCATTGCTTTCCTTCTGTAGAACCAGCTGTTTGCCAATATATTACAATTAATTTTCATTTAGTGTATGCCACTTAATGTAATTGTGTATTTTAAGGGAAGCAGCACCCAAATGTATGTTCCTAATCATGGGTAACTCTCATATTATTTTCTTTTAGAATTCACAAGTGTGTTATTTGACATGTTAATTATTACATTGGTATATGACTAAGGATACAAATATCTCCTCATTTTTCCCCCTCCCCTCACTTAACATTTTGTTTGAGAAGATCAGTACATTTTGTCTGTGAAAAGCCCTGGTTTAAATGCCACCCACAAATGATTTTTTGCATGTTTTATTTTGCCAAATGAGGTTGTCAGACACTGGGGGAAATAATGTAATACTGGCTGACCTAAGACTTCAATTAACTAACAAGGAAGTTTACAAAAACTGTCATATTAACTTTGCACATCATTTTACTGGGGCAGAAACGCTCTGTCACACGGCACTTATTTCTCGCTTTGCTTACCTCAAGGCACAAAGCGCAAACAGGAAAGAAATTTATTCCTGATTTCTGATGCAAATAGTATTCTGCAAATGTGAAATGTGGGGAAGAGGTTTCCTGTCAATCAGTCATTCCTGTTTCACCCCAATACAACCCAAATAAGTGGTATTTGACTTGTGTGCTTAGATTAGCATTGTTTTGAACGGAACCCTTAGATTTGAGGGTAGCATTTGGTTTTAGCCCTGCAAGAAGCCAGTGGACTTCATTTACATTGTCTTTTACCAAAATGGTTGAAGACATTATGGACAGTGTTTACATGTATTTTGATGATGATTCTAAATCCACATGTGTTTCAAGTTTGTAAAGGACTGCTGTTCCCTTTCTATTATGATCAATTTTACCCTCAACTTCCTCAGGCCAGTCCTTAAGAAAGGTTTCCCTCCATCAGCTGCTTCCCAAGCTATAATTTTATATAATTTCCCTCATATTTTACCCTTTCTTTTCCTAACAAAATCTCATTTCTTCTTTTCTTCATTTTCTATTGAAATACATCTATGAGAGCCAGAGCCTGGGGTTTGGTTTTTTTTTTTTTTTCTTCTTCAAACTTTTCCACCCCTTCGTTTATTTTGTTGCAAGCCATCAACCAGATGCTTTCCTCCACATGCTGATACTCCCTGCTGGAACCTCTGTTCCCTCTCTGGTCACTTTTCCATCCTTCCTACAAGCTGTCTTCCTTTTTCCTTTGTCTACTCTAGTCTGTTAACATTCATTGTCAAAAATCATCTTCTTGCCCATCCCTTGAGCCATATTACCCTTCAGTGGAATATCTTGGTAGCCTTTTGTCTTTTTCTCAACGACGTTCAAGCTGCTTTTTGCTCCCAGCCAAAGCCTCAGCTACTGTTCCTGGTTTTAATTGAGCAAATAAATAGTAAAGTTAAAAAAGAACTGGAGGCCTCTTTGGTATCCTGTGGTTCTCCATCAGGAACTATGTATCCAAGGGAAAAATAATCAGTGCAGCTAACAGAATTCTGGGAGCTTCTTTGGCAAGTGCCAAGTCAAGCTGTGGCCACAGGCTCTTCCTGCAGAGGTGGAGTAGCCCAGGGATGTAATGTAAGTGCAACGATTAGTGGTCCATTTCCACAGAACACAGTTTACAAAATGCTCGCATCCAATAGCAGGATGAGCCAGGAATCTTTTGCAGGGAACTGAACTTTTTTACATCAGCTCCTTCAGATGCAGTCACTCCTCAGACCCCTTCCTTGCTTTTTCTCAGCCTCTCTTTCACACCTTGTTTCATGGTGCTCACCAGTCTTGTGCTCGTGGCCCCAGGGCTGTTATTCCTCACTTCTTACAAGAGTGTAATGAATCCTCTATCCGCTCTCTCATAGTCTTGGATTAACAACAGTCTCAGCCCATCAGTTCCCAGGAACTCTGTGATTTCAGTCTGGTTTCCCACACCTGTGATTCATTAGTCAAGGGAACATAAAAAGCTGAAAAAAATCAAGAACTACTCTGAAATGTAAAACAGTTGTGGGCCTTGCTGCTTCTTCAGCCTTTTCTTTCTTCTCTGCTCCACATTCTAGATCTCAGGATCCAGTGCAAGGTTAGGCTCCTTCAGGTTCTCTTCCCTCTTTTCCTCGCCAGAGGGCAGGCAATTAATTTATTTGGGTCCTGAGGCTCTGAACAAGGTTTCACATTGAAGAGATCTATTACTACAGCATTACGTTTTCAGACACCTGCTATAGACCTTTTAAACACCTCGTGTGGAACTGTAGTCACATCTCCTACCTCACAGCTCCATTGTCACATCTGCTAGGTGTGCTCATTTGTTCATGCTAGGTATTCCCACAAAATGATTACTGCTGAACTGGATAATGATATTGATACTAGTAGCACGTGGAAACAGACTGCTCAGCTTGATCAAAACCATTGCGTTGTTTCAAGTCTCTTCTCTGCAAACTGAAAGATATCTTGCTTCATACTAGAAAAATATAATCACAAGCAAAAGAGTTTTAAAACAAAGAAAAAAAGAAAAAAGGAAAGCCAAAGCCCCAACAAAACAAACTTTTTTCACCATGAGTTTTAAATTCGGCAGAAAATGAAGAGATAAAATGTATCAGAGCTTATACCTGCTAAATCCTCTGACAGCCGCTTTCTCATCCTGCTGCCTGAAAATGAATCAACTTAATTATTCCTGTGGATATGTACATCCAGACAGCTTAGAGTTGCCTCTATCGCTTGCTACAGTAACTGTCCTTGTGTTCTGGAATAGTTAAGATAGAAAACTGGGTTTTTTTTGTAATTCCAGAGTACACAGACTGTAATACAAGAAATGGTCTGGAAGTTTGGAGTCTCTTGTCAATGGTTAGATTGTGCCAGCACTGAGTTTAAATTTGCTTGTGTAGGATGGCATGTTTGGATTAATATTCTAAAGTAATGTGGAGTGGAAGCTTGGTACAGGCTGTGACCAAGAGACTAGTGTAGTGAATTCACAGACTGCAATATGTGGAGGTGGGGGGGCGGGGGAAACAGCATTAAATTATCTTCCAAGGACCTTGAAGTCTCTCAGGATGACTATTCTGAGTACTCTGAAAATATAACCATTGATCTAGTTAAGGCAATTTATCCTTTGGAACAGTCTAAAAAATTGTCTTGAATTACCTGGTGCACACATTAAACATGTAAAGTTTTCATTAAAGGGATTGACAGGTTGCTTGTAAACTGAAGTCATTTCCTTTCCCTTCAGAATTAGATTTTCTTTATGGCCTCCTTTGTCAGTAAGCGCTGTTCGTTAAGAATGATTTGGCCGTTTCATTCTACAACCTTATGCTCTTGGATTTAACTGAAGGAAATCCCTTTGTGACTGAAATGATCAAGCTGGATCTCAATCACCAAATTATGTTTTCTCCTTAATTTTGTGCCCTGTATAAACCAAGCTGCTTCTTTCTGGGAACATTTACATAGGAAGGAAACTAGGTATGAATTCTTGACAACCGATTTGCAGAGATCCAGTTTTCTGTTTGTTGGCTTGTTGATTTTTGAATGAGCATGTGGAAAAGCTAGTGAATGAAGCCTTAAAACTTCTCTCATCTCAGATGCTTCAAGTCTGGTTGTAGACGGGGGTCTCTGGATATAGCACAGTCCAGTGGCTGCTCTTCTATCATATGCTGCAGTGAGGTAGAGGAATCGTGCCTTGCAGTACTTGCTAATTTTGAGCCAAATTAGGAAAGCACTGGATTAAGCACATCATTGTAATGTGGGCTCAGGATTTATCTTGTCTGTGCAGAAGAAAGGTGGACTGTCAAGATTAATGGCAATCAGTCAGCATAACATACTGACACACACAACCCCCTGAGTTAGTCACCAAGCAGCAATCAGCATAACGTGTGCCTCAAGATACTAGAGGTACAACTTACTGGCTTCTGTGATGGTCTCTGGGTGTTTCTTCCTGCTGTGAGAAGGTCATTACATGCGAAAGGGCATGCTTATTCAAGAGAAACACTGATACTGTGGGGAAATTATGAGAAGGGTTCATCTCCTGTCTAGTGCTCCACAGATGGGTTGTTGTGAACATCCAGCCCTTCAGGCTGTTCTGGGGGAGGTTTCTGAGAAGATCAATGCTGTGAGTTCATAGAAAGAGTGTGTCTGGTGAGTGGAAGGCTTAGACTTAAATTTCCAGAAACTTGCAGGCAATGATAGGCATCTGAGACAGCGGCCTGCCTTCTCCACTCAATGCCAAGGACAAACTTTGCATTGGTATAGGTTAAGTAGAGCAGAGAGGTTTGTGCTTTTCATAGTTGCAAACAAGCTGCTGAAATGCAGTCAGTGGGAAGGCTGCTGTAGAGTTTGGCACTGATAAACTCCTCTCTCTGATATTGACAACTTCTCTCTTTTTATTTTGTCCCTTTGTTGTAGAGCCCAAGTGTTCAGACCTCTGCTCCATCCTGAAAGGAAGAGACTTTATTTGCATAGGCAAAAGTTGTCATCGCAAGAGAGAGAAGGGAAGAATAAAAGAGGGGGTAAATATTGGAAAGGCAAAGTAGTCAGAATGTGATATGACAGAGATGAGGTCAAATAAACTAGACTAAAACAGCTTAATGAAGAATACATAATTTAATGTTATGGTGATACTGACCATAGAAATACAAGATGCGTTAGATGGATACAAAATATGGGGAATAAGGTCCTATGTGATTAAGCAAAAAAAAAAAGTATTCTTTTTTTTCCTACTGTCTTCATGTCTTCAGTGAATTTACCTGTCTTAGACGTAATGCAGAACTCAGGATTCTCTTAACCATACAAGAGGTCATCAGATAATAAGGACATGATTTAAAGCAAATGTGCCCTCTGAAACACTCATTTCCCAGTAATAGTAGCAAAGCATAATGTAATTAAACCAACTGTCTACAGTGTTTATGTACAATCACATTGAGTAGAGAATACCTTTAATTTCATTGTAAGGTCAGACACGGGGAAGAAGGGTTGATGCTGTCTCTCAGACAGCAGTAATCAAGGGCTGGCAACTCAGCTTTGGAAATTGAACAGATTAGAAGTTCTTGGCAGTGATTCCCAAATGCTCAGGAGACTCAACGCAATCAGCAGCTTTGACATTTTGGCCAGCTAGTTAAATACTGTTGGCTATAAACATTACAAGGCAAGTGATCACCCCCTTATGTGCTGTGCCTGGGGCATAGGCTTCCTGCCTTCTGTCTCGAGAGCAAGGGCAGCTTCTAAACCAAGGAGTTCTTTGATGGTACCCTGTGAATAACTTTCCAGATCATAGCAAAGAAGAGGCATTTGCATGGTTTGCATGTTAACCACAACAGTGAGTACCGGAGAAGGGAGACAAAAGTTTATACAGGATTGTGCAACTAAGCATAAATGATAGCACCCTAAGTCTACCGAACTTGACCCTCCTTTGCATTGTTTAGCCAAGAACGAGCGCTGCTCATTCTCGATGGTTCTGAGATCAGACTGAAAAGAAGATCCACATACATGCAATGCCCTAAAGTATAGTATATATTTATTTGTCCATTTATTTTATGGGAAAAACTACTCATAGAGGCAGTTTCCCCAGAGTGAGTGCCTGAATTTAGGAAACTAAATCTGTATGTAAGCAACGAAGAAACAGGTCTGTACAGATATTTGAATGAATGCATGAAACTGGAACTGTATACATGCATAGCGATTACAGGACTATATTTGCTTGCAAATCTGGTTTAGTGCTGAAAAATCAAGGTGATATGGTAGTGACATATGTAGTATGGTTAGTTTAGCAGTTATACTATGCCTGCCTGTTTGAAATTGCAGTAATTTGTTGCTTTCTAATGGCCAGGGAATCTGATCCCATGAGCGGCGAGGGGGCTTACATGTTTGAATTAAGCTACCTGGTTTTGCATGCTTCTTTTGCATGATACTGCAGAAATTACAACTTCAAGCTGCCTGTAAAACCACATGTAACAAAGTAGTCTGGCACAACTTCTCAGCAGGCCTAAGAAAACAGGAGTGAAGCCAGTGGCTGAATGTCACGTTCTCTGTGAGGGTGAAAAGTTAAGCCCAGTTCTCTGGGAGCCTTGACAGTAGTGTTAGGAGGCACCAATAGCTGAATATGTTTTCAATGGGCAAGGTTAGTTTCCAGCCTCTCCCCTCTTCTCCATTCCTGGTAGTTAATAATAATTAGTCCTAATTAATAATATATAAATATATAAAATATAAATTTAAATTAATTAGCGGCAATAAGTAGTCATTGTCAAGAAGGCAGAAAGAGGAAGACAGAAGATATTTTTAAACATCCAGCTTGTCGCTGGGATTGTCTGCTTCATTTTTTCCCCCTATACCTTTGAGGACATTTCCTTTGTTACATTTCCTAAGCCCTTTTAGGTATTAAACCAAGACCCGGTGAAATCAGTAGGAGTATGCCACTCACCTTGTTGGGCATGATCCATTAACATTCAGGTGTTATGGTTGTTTGGCCTTCCGGTTTGTCATTTCCAAGGTGTGGCAGCACGTTTCTTACTTGGACTGGTGTGGTCTAGCAAGTGCACTCTGAATGCAGTCAAGGAGGCGTTAATCCCTCTAAGCAGTCGGATGGCAGTCAGGAGTTCATCTTTCAAATGGGGAAGTAGCTGATTTCCACTGGCAGACCAGCTAAGTGGCTCTTCAGAGGGATTTAGTTGCACATGGCCACCATCTAAAAACAAATACTTCTGTATATGAAATGAAGAGTATGCAGGTGTTGAGTACAGAATTCAGTGTTGCTTTTTACCATCAAACTAAGTTTTAGAAGACTTCTTCAACGTACCTATTACATTTGTAGGAGTGGATGGAACGGAGCACAGCTTTGCTGGGCCAGGTTTGCAAGATTTATCAAGAATAGGATCTTAACTGCAAGGATGCATTCAAAGCAGGGCCCCGGCCAAGTGAGTGTGGGTAGGCTGCCTCATCCAGGGAGTGGAAATGTGGGAAAGCCATTTGCTGCCCACCTGAGTCAACACCTTTGGGAGAAGCAGCTTGCTCCTTGTCGTGGTTTAGTCCCAGCCAGCAACTCAGTACCACGCAGCCACTCGCTCACTCCCCCTACCCTGATGGGATGGGGGAGAGAATCGGAGGAGTAAGAGTGAGAAACACTCCTGGGTTGAGATAAGAACAGTTTAATAATTGAAATAAAGTAAAGTAGTAATGATAATAATAACAATATAATAATAATAGTAATAATAATATACAAAGCAAGTGATGCACAATGCAATTGCTCACCACCTGCCGACCGATACCCAGACAGTTCCCGAGCAGCGGTCGCTGCTCCCCGGCCAACCCCCCCCAGTTTATATACTGAGCATGACGTCATATGGTATGGAATAGCCCTTTGGTCAGTTTGGATCAACTATTCTGGCTGTGCCCCCTCCCAGTTTCTTGTGCGCCTGGCAGAGCATGGGAAGCTGAAAAAGTCCTTGACTAGCATAAGCAGTACTCAGCAACAACTAAAAAACATCAGCATGTTATCAACATTCTTCTCCTACTAAATCCAAAACACAGCACTATGCCTGCTGCTAGGAAGAAAATTAACTCTATCCCAGCCGAAACCAGGACACTCCTCTTGAAGTAGATCTCTGGGATGGATGTAGTCCATGTTGCAAGGAAGGAGATTATCTTCAGTTCTTTAATTGCTTGGTTTCAGCTGCTGGACGCAGCTAAAATGAGTGCTTAGATCACATCTGAGAAAGAAGTTACATCTCAGGAAGCAAAAATAGAAAACATAGTGCAGGCAATGAGTTAGAAGACTGAGGCAACACTTGCAAAGCAATGAAATATTCATGTGAAAACAGAAATTTTCAGAATGATTAGGGAACCTCTGAGGGGCTGAGCTTCTGTTTTAAGATACATGGTGAAGATGAAAGAATAAAGGAAAATTAACAGTGCAGAAAAAGCTTTTGCCCTCTGTGTAGCTGTTAATTTCTGTCACACCCGCTTTGATACCAGGGGGGGTGTTACCATTTCCTACTGCTTTTTAGCTGTTGGATTTGGGTGGGATGGGCCTTTCTAAGTCTGTTAAATTGTTTTTTCAGCCAACTTAAGCACAGCATCAGATAAATATTTCAAAGTGTGTGATTTGCACCAACACCAAGGAAATCAGTCTAGGATTGCGGAGAGACAGAGAGTAATCTGTGATATGTATTTATTTGAACTGGAGCCAAGCAATTCCCCTTAGTTACCTGTGTCTCAGCAGTTTTCTCCTGATAAAATAATTAACATGCAGATAGATGGCTGTTGCCCAGCCATCCTTCATTCTCATTTTTTGGTTTGCATTGTTTATGGCATTGCTTCAAAAGCAATCCTGTAATATCCTTGGCAAATTGATCTATCTTTCTCTCCCCCCTGACTAATGGTCTGTTTTAGCAAGTTCTCTTTCCTTCACTGTGTATGGCCATAATGTGCCTGCAGTGTAAGGCTCTCACAGAATCACAGAGTGGTTGAGGTTGGAAGGGACCCATGGAGGTCATCTGGTCCAAACTCACTGCTCAAGCAGTGCCACCTAGAGCTGGTTGCCCAGGACCATGTCCAGATGGCTGTTGAGTGTCTCCAAGGATGAAGACTCCACAACCTCCCTGGGCAGCCTGTGCCAGTGCTCGGTCACCCTCACAGTGAAAAAGAGTTTCCTGATGTTCAGAGGGAACCTCCTGTGTTTCAGTGTGTGCCCATCACCTCTGGGCATAAGGAATAAGGGAAGCAACGGGCCACAGTTAGCAGCTTTGTGCTACTGCCTTCTGGTCAGGGGAGCAGCTCTAAGACCCAGCAGGAGAGCTGTAAGACCTGAAGAACACTCTGCAGTCTCTCTTGTGGGCAGGTAGACTGGCCCCTGTGGCTTGTGCAGTACGCCTGGGTTGAGCTGGCAGGAGTCAGGATGTGCATCGGCAGCCTCAGTTGGCTCCTTAGGACTTCACAGATTTTTTCTGCTGTTACGAGTCTGGTGGTGTATGTGTGTCTGTCCCCGACATGATGGGAGCATCATCTCAGCTCAGAATGCAGAAAAGCCGTGCTACTGCTGCCGTGGGCACACAAACCATGGACACAGCGGGACATAAAATCCTGTAACCAGCAATTGTAGTTTAGCTGTGTAGGGAGACAGCCAAGCAATAACCCTCCCCACCCTGCCCTCCCCCAAAACATAATTTTCTTGTTACAGAGCAGATGAGCTTTTGCTGTAAGCTGTGATGCCCTGTCAGAAGTCAGCTTATTTTCTGGTTATGCTACTGAAAAATTCTCTTGAGACCACATAGCACTAATCATCTTCTATACCTAGAAACCTTACTGTGACCCAGAATAAGATGTGAAACAAAAACACGGAAAGTGTTAACACAGGTTTTCTTTTCCTTTCCTTGTCAACTGCAGGTAATGCAGGTAGTGAAAGAACAGATAATGAGAGCGCTCACTACCAAGCCTAGCTCTCTGGATCAGTTCAAGAGCAAACTTCAGAACCTCAGTTACACAGAAATACTGAAAATACGCCAGTCTGAAAGAATGAACCAGGAAGATTTCCAGTCTCGTCCGATTCTGTAAGTACTGTCTTCTCTCCACTTGTTTTTGCATGGAAGGATTAACAAACATGAATGACATTTGTGAGCTCTTCTGGGGGAACCCAAGGAGGAACGCTGTCCAGGGAGCCGTGCTCAAAAGCAGTAGTGCGGCATCTGCTTGAAGTGCATTATATTTTCTTCTGCTGGGAATCATCATTTTTTCTTTGAGTTCAGTTAAACCAGATTCAGCAAATCCCCACACGGTCTCACATGGCTTATTTGCATGAAACAATGCTTTGACATTTCCTAGCTTTGCATGATTGTGAGCCTGGTTTTGGTGCTGGTAGTGGCTTTAAAAAAAAAAACAAAACTTTGTCTTCTCTCCAAGGGCCTTTAAAAATTCCAAATGTCACTTCTCTGAACAAGACAGGGAGAAGCCCAGAAGAGGAGCCAATACACACTGGCTGCACAAAAGAGTGGTGTTGTGTATGACTGTCTGTGTTTATGGCATTATCTTTGGTGGTAATGACAAGCAGTTACTTATTTGTAAATGATAACATTCCGGTAGCTAGCCAGTGGGATTCTCACTTCCTTGTTGTTTACTGTGAAGTATCGAATGCTAGTATTGCCACCATGGCTCCTTCCTGTTTCTCAGAATACCCTTTGTTCTCTTATATGAAAAATGGGGGCTGTACTTGGCTCTGGACCAAGTCCGGGCTTGTGGCTGAAATGATGGCACAGGACAGATGCAGACTCCATGGCACACAAATGATGTGCTGAGAATAGCAGGAACCTTTTGAGATCAGCAGAGAAATGGTGAGGACTCCAGAAGCATCAGCTGAAATGTCATGCAATCCTGACCATGTTTCAAGTGGAATGGCTCATGATTTTCCAAATCTCCTTTTCAAGGCAAAGTTATAGAGAAGGGTTTGGACCAGAGCGTTTCAAGATTCAGAAGCAGGATGTTCATTTTGATTTGTTTCTAAAGGATACAGATAGCTAAGTACAAGCTCTGGGGACACACTCCTCCAGGGGCAGGAGGGCAACAGCAGAAGCATAAGCTAAGTAGAATTTCACACTTAAATTTTAATCATACCAATGTGGATCAAAGGGGGACTGCTTCTTTTATGTTTTCAGTGTATTAGAAGATAGGACCTAATGCCCAATTAGAACTGATGTCACTCATAGTAACACATCAATTAAAAAGCTACAAATGGTTCCAGTCAGTTTTGCATCATTACACTGCTCAGAAATCCCCTGCCAATCCCCTGCAACGTTTAGTGGTTCAAAGCCACTCAGTACTGCTAAGCTTGCCATGAAAGCTTCTCGTTTTCCCTGCCTTCCCTATGAGTCAACTGTTTAAGTATGATACAGGTCAACTATTTATATTCTCTTGCACCATCGCCTAGCCTTGTGAAACTTGCCAGTGCCCTCTGCAAGCTCTTTATTTCCAGTATCGCTCTGGCTAGTTGCTGCCACAGTGTGGAGTCTCCTTCCCCATCATGGAATGAGTAAAATGGTCAGCACAAGTAGTTAAAAGCAACTGAAGTGTTACCAGAGGCTCATTACAGATTCGGGACAAAGGCTAAGCCTAAAGGCTATAAAGGCTAAGTAAATCGATAAGGTGTTTAAGCCATCACAACTGCATTTGCAGAGATTTAACTCTATGCATTTGCATTTTGATTGCATCCATGATCACTTATTCTTGACTGTGAAAAGAAATGGTTCTTTCATTTTCCCCTTTGATTCGATTCCCTGTACTGAACTCTCAAATTGCATAGATGGCACAATTGATAGAAGTACAGAATCATGGCCTCATTGTAGGGAAAGAGACTGTGAGTGAAAAGAGCAATCATGGCTGTGCTGTGTATTTTAAAGCCTTGCAGATATTCTAAAAGAGATTGCACACAATGGTGAATGTAAAGTCGGCAGACCTTGTTTAATTCTGCATGAGAATATGGCAATCAGATGATGTTTTTTCCTGCCTTGAACATGATAGAAGTCTTTCTTCTGCTATTTGTTTTATGAAGCACTGAATTTTTAAGTTTTCAAGCTGCTGGATGAGAAGCTTCAGTTAAGTTGGATTTGAATGTAAGCTGGAAAGTTTTGCCTGAGATCCTTGTAACTACAACTTTGTTTTGCAAGGATTAGTTGTTTCTTTTATGTGAGTATTGTTGTTATCAGGTGAGATGAAGTTTTTTTTCAATTTCTACTTTCGATTAGGGAAAATAAAAAGTCCTTCAGAACAGAATCGATTCAAGATTCTGGGATCTTTATTGACTATGCAAACTGCCATTCCACAATGAATGATAAAGTAACACTGGTTCATTTTGAATGACTGTAGAAGAAGGTGTCTGCCTGTAGAGGACCAGAGATCTCCTTGACACATTAAATGGCAACAGAGATGGGTTAATACTGGCTAAGGATCTGACGTCCAAGTGGAGGCTTGCTGGTTAAAGGAGAGTTAATGTCAGCTAGGGAGCCATTGCTAAGTAACAACTGTTTGAAAATCGGCAACATACAGGGAAATAGAAGGAGGGATGTGGATGGGTTTTGGCTTTTTATCTTACAGATTTCTCTGCAAGGTTAGAAAGAGTCACTAATGCCCACTCTGAATGTGTGAAGTGATTAGGGGAGGGCATAGCTACAAGCCAGAAAGATAAAAGGACAAAACACATGAAAGCAGTTCTGGGATTACTTTTCTGTTGTGTTATAATGATTTAAATGTCTGTAATATTCCCCATCCTGGAAGGAAAACAGCTAACAAGAGTGAGTCTTAACTATAAGCTGGAAAGGTAAAAGCTGGGGACAGATACAACTGGTGCTGAAGAAGAAGTAGTATCATTTGAATAATTTAAAAATAATTTCTAATGATTTTCAGATTTGCCAACAATTCAGGTCTGTTACTTTAAAAGCAAGTAACTGATGTCAGTATTGCCTACAGTGCTGCGACCAGTGAGATCAGAAAATCAGCAATTATATATATTACTGTGTGGTTCCCTCAACCCTTCTGTGTTACCAACCCACTAACTTTTGCCATTCTTATGTGACAGGAACATAGTAGGAAACTAAGAGCAATTTTTAAAGACGCTGTCCCCTTAGACTTTCCAAGTTTGTTCTCTCTATCTTTGCAAGGCACAAACTGTTAAGCTGATGTCATCTGAAGGACAGTAAATAAAATTTTCACAAAACATGTTTGCATTTATGATCCTCCTTTAGCTCACTGTTCCTGTTTGATTTTAAAATTAGGCAGGAGGACCTATTTCTTGCACAAAGATTTTTTTTTTTTTTTTCTAACCCTCCTGTCTTTAGACACTGACCCTGAGGAACTGAACTCCCTTGCCTTCAGGTGGCTTTCTGAAGGCAATATAAATATTCAAAGCAGCACATCTTTTGTTTAACTCTGTGCTGTCATTTGATTGTTCTGCCCCATTTCTGTCACCTTGAGGTGGTAGAACAGAAACCTTGACAGTGAGGAGCACTAAGTGGCAGGATCACCTTGCAAAAATCTATCTGGAGTCATGGTATCTGAAAAATAGCTGAAAACCACCCAAGTCAGCATAACCATGTGTTGGCATGAGCTGCTGAGGACGGTAAGTGCAGGTGACCATGGCAAGGGATGGATGGACTTACGGGGTGTCACTAAAGTCCAAAGTCACTGAAGACTGTTTCTCCGTGGAGTGATAAGTTGTCTCCACAACCTCTGTGTGTTCAAGTACGGGGACTGTAAAACATAAGAAAGTACCACCTCTGATCTTCACGGCTGTGAGAGCAAATAAATGCACATGTGTAGAGGGACTCCAGCACATCAGCAAAGAGGCGGAAGGTGTCCCTTCTTTCCTACCTCCCTTCCTCCTGCGGGAAGTCTGCCTCAGACAGCAAAGTACTTCAGAGAGGACTACCTGTTCATTTTTGGGTTGGTTGAAACTTCTTCTCTTCCTCTGGTTTGTAAAGGTCAGATGGGGCTTTAGAGGACAGAAGAGGGAATACTATGAGCAGTCAGATGTTAATGTGCTAGGTGATCCATTCATTTTTGGTTTTTTCAGTAGTGTCTTACAACTATGATGTTATGGTATCTTTAACACCTATTTAATGATAACCATCTGATTTCTGAATTAACCTACCTAAATTTCAAACTGATGTTTACACCAGTCTTGAATATTTGAAATCAGTGCAGCTGGAGATTTAGTCTGCAGCCTGGACTGCTGAGTAATCCCCACTGTGTTTTAACACTGTTCTCCTCAGCCCCTACTCCCAGCTCTTACCTGAGGAATGGGGAAGCTCATCAGCTCAGTAAAGGCAAGACATTTATTCAAGCACAGAATTCTTTTAATCACAGTATTTAACCATTCAGCATATTCATCTCTTAGTTCCCAATGAGAAAACAACAGTGCTTGAAAATTATCCTAAAGGGCTAATAATACATTTCCAAAAGGTGGCCTGTTTCTATAGTTACAATGCTTCCTTGATTTTTGGCCAGCTGGATTTTCACAGCTTGTAAATATGCAGTGGGTTATGCATCAAGACCTCCAACCATTTTGTTAATACCTGGGGAAAAGATGGCATTTTTGTTTAAAGGCCTGATCTTTCTAGCAGAGGACTTCCAGTGGTTTCAGTGGGGTCTGGCAGATCAAAGGTATAGGATCCAAATTAATGTGGAAATCAGCAGAGACTGGGCTCCCCAAGTTTTCAGGAAGAGAGAAATTGTTGTTGTCTCTATGGGATACCACAGCTTTGCTTCCGTTTGATGATGATTGCTGGAACATACTGCCAGACAGAATGATTTTTGGTATTACCTAATTTGCACAGCAATGGAAAATTATGGTTCTGACACACTTCATATTTTATAAATCCTCTACACATTCAGTTATTTTTTAATCTTACTAGGCTTGCTGTCAAGTTGATGTTTAAACCTGTCTTTTATGTATTCTTAATGAACCTTAATGAATTCAGACATCTGTGAATCCATGTGATGGTGTATGAAATCAAACTCTAAATATTATGTGCATATGTTTTCTGCCTAGTTCTTGACATGTTGAACTCTTATCAAAGTAGGATGTAGAAAATGGATTTTCTGAAGGATATATAATATTATTTCTAAATGCACTGTGGGTTGCTGCACTCTGGGGCAAGGGTAAAGTTTGATCCTTGAGCAATCCCTAGTCATGGGTTAGTCTTCCACAAAATTCTGATAATGATGAATAAAATTCTGATAATAATTAATTGAATGGCATGGAATTAAGAACAAGCATATAGCACTGGTCATTGTTATAGCCCATTGGCATTGCTCGCTGTTTTTTACCGTCATTTCAAAATGTGTTTTAGCCTTCTTGTGTTGTCCTAAACAATACTGCTAGTAAAGTATACCAGCAGAGGATCATGCAAAAAAAGGTGACAGACCCTCAAATAAGCTTCACAGTGCTCCTACAATGAAAGAGCATTATTTGCCACAGAAAAACCTTGTTGATGAATTATAGCAAACATTATTTTTAGATTAGTAAAGTAAGAAACAAATAAGTGACTTGCCTGAGTCATACACGGATGTCGTAGCAGGGAGATGTCTACAACAGAGATACCCTGACTCCCATTTTTTGTTATAAGAAAAAGGATTTTTTTCTGGAGCAGACTAGATTCTGACCTGGGACTGCCTGTGACTGCTGTCCCCTTCAAACTCCTTGCAGAAACATCTTGTGAGACTGTCTCAGAGGAACAAGGATGGTCTTTGATTGAATTTGACAAGTGCCTACTTTCTTTCTTCCCAAGGGAACTAAAAGAGAAGATTCAGCCTGAGATCTTAGAACTGATCAAGCAGCAGCGTCTCAATCGACTTGTGGAGGGCACCTGCTTTAGGAAACTCAACAGTCGGCGTCGGCAAGGTACAGCTCAGACTGCCTACTCTGGGTTTTTACTGTCACTTTTGTGTAAAAGTTGAGATGAGGAATACTGCTTTTACTGGGAAGATCCTTGATTGTAGTGCTGTCTTGACTGCTTTTACCAGGGGATATCTGAAAGCATCTCCTAGTTACAGTTGTTGTAGGGTTTTCTGTGTTTCCCTGGAATTGGTTTTGGCTTCATCACACAGATCATCTGGAACAAGTCCAGCATTTGACAAAAATCTCAAGCAGCAGTCTTGCACTCTGAACTGAGTATTTTGATTTCTGCCTGGATGTCCAGGCTTCTTGTTCATCTCAAAACAAAATCTCTGCCTCTGCAGGAATAGCACATAAAACTTGGTGTAGCCAGAATTTGAATCTCTCAGACTTGGACTGCCTTTATATATGCGATGAGCTCATTCTGCACCCCTCCCTTTAGTACTGCCCGTCCTTGTTTTTTGTCTTGTATTACCATATACATTAAATGTATTATGATGTTTAAATATACTTTTAAAAAGCACTTAGATCAGTAACTTGTGTACCTTCAGATGAATATTTGATTGACATGAGAAGATTATTTTCCCAATCCTATGAGTCATTGCTCAGTGCTAGATTTGCAGCTCATTTTATACAGTCAAACTCTTTATGTTTCTTTTCCCCTCAGAAAGGCACGCTTCTTTCTCCGGACAAAATAACAGGGACATAGTGTAAATTCAGCAGATTAATTAGAAGTTGTATCCAAAAAATTCCCTTTAAACCCTCATTTTGTGAGGATTCAGATTGCCATTTGTTTTCTGCTGTAAATACAATACAAATTAGAAAGTTACAAAAGCTAAGGGTAGAACTGACAAAAATGAATATTTGAGACCTTCAGATCGATTGGGGAAAACTGCTTTCTTCACAGAGAAGTATCCCTGCAATGCCTCTTTCCTTAGAAACAAGGAGGCAATTTTCCTTAATGTAGGGAGGTTATTTTGGAAAATTTCAAAGCCCTTATGAAAGAGTAGAGTTGCAAAAAAATGTGATGCAGCTTTATATCCTCTCTGTCAAGCCTACAAGCACCTATGAAGCCCACTGCACAGAGTTTAGGGAAAGAACATTAATATTCCACTGTGACTTTCTATACGGATTTCATAGGGAGGCATGATACGTATTTTCCCTTCAGCAGCATATTCACAGAGTGAAAGTAGCTAAAGTAATGCATAGTTTGGTTTGGCTATCAGTAGCAAGGGTTGTTTATTTTATTCCTCTCAGAGCCTTAATCCGAATGACTGAAATTCTAGGGAAGGAGCAGGGTTTGTGGCAAATGTTCTTTTGGCAGATCTCCAAGAGGAAGATAGACTATTTATTTTATCTTAAACTGTTGTTAGTTCATGATTTATAGGATCAAAAGCCTCAGGGGGTATAAATTGGTTCAACTTATATGAGTAGAGTTGAAGTTTAAAAAAAATATTTTAAAAAAAGATCAACATAATCTTCTGGTCCACAGTTGAGAATGTTGCTGTGTATGATGCCTTGGAGTTAATTGTATAGGCCACCAGCTTAATTGCTTTGATGTTATATTTATACAGGGCCAAAAAAGTTCACAATTCTTTGGAAACAAATAAAACACACGACCATGCCTCAAAGAACTTCATCTTCTCTGAAATATATTGGCTTTTGTCAGATACAAGCCCATTTAGAAGGGCGTGTTTCCGTATGCCCTTCAGAGTTGTGTCTGCTTTATGTTAGACTCCCTGTATTCCCTGAAAGAGAAGTGTAAAATATCCACCTGGGAGGGAGGGAGAAGACATAACCATTACAGGAGATGATGATGCATGAGACCACCAGGACTAAACTCAGTAAGATCTGACACTGTGCAATCTAATGAAGAAGCAAAGTATGTTTTGTAAACGCAGGCATGTTTGGTGTATAAGCCATTCAATTGGGATCCTTTTTTAGGTGTGTACAGTGCCTGTCACAGCCCAAATAGCAAGTAGTGGCAGCTGGCACAAAGCAGAAGCAGCTCTCTTGAAATCAGCCTTTATCCTTCAGGGTCTCCAGTAACCCAAGCAGAGCAAGCTGTAAGACCAGGGCTGTCATGATGTCAAGAACTAGGAGATGAAGTAGAGTGAATGGAGGACCAGAGGTTTAGCTAGTGATACTAAATATCATGACAGTCAACCTTTCAGACAGTTCCTCTGAATGTCATGATAAAAATAGTACAAGTGCCCTGTGCTATCTGGGAGTTCAGGAGCCCCATCACCTGCCTGCTGCTCCAGCTGAATTCACTTGCCATGGAGCATTACCAAGGCCCTCAAAGGGCCATGGTCCTTCCAGGTTGATAGGGAGCTGAAACAGGAATGGGGAGTGCTGTGAGGCGTCACGATTTGCCTGTTATGTGGCAACCTACTTGTAAGAGTACTAAGATCAGGTAGGTGTTTTACTTTAGTATGTATGCTGCTTCTTTTACCTTTCCTATGATTCTTTTTTTCCCTTGAGACAATCCTGGAACAAATGTCACAAATCTACAGATGGTACAGGAAGAACTTGAACATGTCCTACACAGGAGAAGCTGAGAGCATTAAATTGCCCATTTAAAAAAATAATTAACAGGCATTATCCCATGATAAAGACTCCAGAGCAAACTTCTGTTAAGACTGTTGTTTGAACATGTGGTAGGACACACATGGTTAGTCACAGTAAGTTGAAAAAATTCACTTACAAAAAAAATGAGCAGGGAGTTTACAGCCTCTTACGGCCTTTAGAGAAGAGGTGAAACACTTTCATATATACTTGGCATTCGAAAGCCTCCAATTCAACAGGTGATTCACTGGGGGGATGCTGAAGATTAAGCTGTGAGGTATCTGTAGTCAGATCTCTGCCTTTTGTGTTTCAGCACAGGATTGTCATATCAGCAGGATCTCTCTGTAGTCGAAATTCAGAAATATCATTGTTGTCCCAGCAGGATCCTTAGCACTTTCAAAGAACACATGGCCTTTCCCATGCAAGGTTTCATAGGAGAACTGCAGCACTAAGTCCTGTTTTTATTAAGCATTCTTAATCAGTTGGAAATGAAACAGCAAAATCTAGCCTGCCCTTCTGGCCATTGTTTAGCAGCAGATCATGAAGCTCTGCAAATCCCCACTTTGTTTCTTGACCATGGACATCAGCTGACAGATAGACCTCTTCAGCTTTCTCCTTCCTTAGTTAATTCCTAAAAGAAAGGGGCGAAGACTAAAGTGAAAGCCTGCAAAGCACTTTACAACCCCAAAACTTATTATTTCCAGTAGAGCTAAGTAGCAGATAAAGGCATTTTATTGAGGATAATAGATACTTCTGATGCTGTCATCCAGTACATTTGTAGTTTATGTTGCTGGGTGCACTCTTGGGAATAAATTCCCCTTTTAGCTTTATAAAGATTAGAGAGAAATTGTGTGTTATTGAAGTGGTTTTGTAGCCAAAGATGAGGTTTCTTGAGCAGTAATTTTTAGAAGGGAAGGAAAGCCTGGTGATACACACCATTAAATTAAAACCACAAGGCACCATGGAAGTAACCGGGAAAGAGAAAGCTTAAATTAAAACAAAAAATCGTGAAGACAGGTTTTCCATCTCATGCTAGGATAAGTAACTCATGCTTCTGAACAAGAACACACACTTCAGCTTTTTTCTGCCAAGCCTCTTTGCTGCTGCTACTCCATCCCACCCACCATAGTCCCATAAAAAATAATATTCTGCGTGACTTTCTGAGAGGAACCAGTTAACCAAATATGCCTCCAGTATTGCTACAGGTCAAGTAGTCACCAGTCATTTGCTGGGCTTGCTGGCTTTCATCTAAGCAGTTAAGACCAGTTAGAGTGCAATGTGTCACTACAGTTGTATTAGAGACAGACAACACAATGAAAGCAAAAGGGTGAGTCCGCATACAAACATCTAAAATCTACGCAAATACATATGGTTTCACTGATCTATTTAAAAGTGTGTTCCTGTTGCTAAATCCATGAGGAAGATTTTCTGTGAACAAAAAACTTGTTTAGTAATCTGGAACATATCTTGGGATAAAATGTATACTCTCAGACTTGTGTCCGTGCATATCTGCGCTGTTTTCTCCCCAGATTCTAACTACAGAGCGCTTCTGTACTAACCACAGCGCTTCGTTACCTGGGATAGCATTGTTAAGGGCATATGAGTCACTGGCCGTTAATGCACTTGGAAACACACTGCGTGAATGGCCAAGCACTCTGTAGCCCATCAGCAAAATGTTCTGTGCCCTACTATTTGCTCACAGTTTTGAATATTACCCTTCTAGCCAAATTGTAGCTGATTTTGTTGTTTGGGATGTTTTTTTTAACCTCATCTATAATCTTTAACAATGTGCTGCAATATATTTAACCCACTGGCTGCTCTAGCAATTATCTGAAAATCAGAACAATTTGTTTGAAACCTTTTCCAGTTAAAAACCAGAATGATTGATTCTGTTTCCCAAAGAAAAATCTCTAGCACCTTAATTTGATTGCATCAGTGGTCAGTAAGCTAAAAGACATAAGGACTCACCAGAAAGTATAAATGATGTAGTGTCAGAAAATTGCGATGAAATGACAAGCCCACATCATCTTTAAAGACTCTGTGGTTAGCGACTGCCCTCCCTACAGCTGCTTGCTCTGAGGAGGCGTTTTACAGAGGCAGGTGTAGTAACACTGGGTACAAAATAAGAGTTGTAGAAGGGGCTTAGGCTTTGGGGCAAATTCATAAGACTGGGCCTAAAACCAAGACAAACTCCACTCCTTCCTGAACAGACAGATGTGCCACTCCAGCTGTGCGCATACACACGGATCTGCCAGCTGTGGAGTACAGGGTCTATTGAGAAATGGCTGACCCATCTTTAAAGCCTCTGTGGCACCTCAACTATGTGGACTTGGGCTTAAGAGCTCTGGAGGGTTTGGACATTAGTTTTTCTTTGTTTTATAGACATCGTTTTCTAATCATGGTAGAAAAGAGCTTTTTCCTTTGCCTTTTGTTGCCTTTTTGTTGTTGTTGTTTATCAGTTTAGAGCTGAAAGTAAATGCTGGCCACTTCCCATGTGCTGTTCTGTAATTAAGGTTTCTTTGCCCTTTTTGTCAGTGGCAGCACTTTCATATAATTTTTGACCGCAGCATTATTCTGTACACTACTTTTCCAATAAAACTGTGTTCAGCACCTGCACTACAGTAAAATAGCATGCATTGCGTTTAAAACAGTTCCCCTCCAAGGCACTGAGATCTCACATAAGTGGGATATTGTCTGATAAACTGTTTGTAACATCATGTACAGCTGGAAAAAACACCCAAACTGGTAAGGCTGGGGTGGTTATAGAAGCAAGGCTTACTTCCCATCACTAACATGCTGATCACCCTCTTCAGCCTGGCCTGTGCAGTCGTTTAGTGGCTGTGGCTGAGGGACCTCGTTAGTTCCATTTGTAGGTTTCATTTAAGGGTTTTCCTCTTGACAGCAAAGCTATGGTGCAATGGCAGTTATTAGTGAGCCCACAGGAGAATCACGTTGGACATGCTTCAAGCTACAGTCTCTGGCTATTAGTTCTTTAATTAACCTTGGGTTATGGGGAACTGATGTAAAAGGCTCCACAAGCCTTCAGAGCTAGGGTTTCTTCCTGTAAAGCCCACCACTTCCTAAAATACAGGTAAAGACATTTTCACTGAGAGGTTTTTCTCTTTTTTATTATTGGAGCAGGGGGTTGAAACAGGAACAAGGTTACCAAAATACTGTAACTGTGAGGAAGTTAAAGAGACCTTTTCCAAGCCCTCACTAACACCACCAGCCCCATTTGTGCTAAACTGAAAGGAATTCATACTATTTTTTTTCAGTTACATCATCTTCTTGGCCGGATTACTGAGAAAGTAGTAAGACCACATTGGCTTTTATTAGGAAAACATGATTGTTGTAATCTTAGAGACAGAAAGGTATATTCCTTTTTACAGTCTCATAAGCAATGGGGTTGCAGTTAAAGCTAGACATGAGAGCCTCCTGCTACAGTTAGTAGGAACGTTTCTTTACGTAGGCAAGGGGCCCGATGGTCTACAGTTAGATTCAACAGGGTATATTTTTTAAGTATCAGGTTTTGAAATGGTCCTGGTAGAGTTCCCTGTAAAGGGTACGAATCCAGAAAAGTTTCACACACATCCTTCTGAGACACACAGACTGCCCAACGAGTTGATTGTGTCTATGCTCTTCAGATGAGTCTACTGAGTGAGGGCTTCTGCTTGCTCTAGTTTCAAATCCATACAGATCTTTGCAAGTGGGTTTTTCCTCTTGACCCCACACTGTGCAACATCATATGTACTGCTTACAGTCCAGGCCTGCTTGTATTTCAGGAGCTCTTTTTGTGTGTGCCACAAAATCATGATCTCAGACTCTCTACCGTAAATCTTCAGTGTTTTACACACCTGTGAAGTAGATAACCAGAATCTCTCCCATTGCCATTTTGAGCCTTTGCCAGTGGTTTGTAAGGTCTTTTGAAACCTTTCTGTAGATGGGGTTACACACTCAGAAAGTGTTTTGAAGTATGTGGGTTTTTTCCCCAAAACATTTTTACCCACCATGACAAAGAAATTTAACAGGGCGTGTGGAAGCCCACTTTTGCCATTCAAGGCTGAATTGCCTTTCTCCATGTTTTATTGCATTGCATTTTGGATGACTGGTTAAGGGATTGGAGAGTGTCCTTTAGAAAGAAGTTGGGACCATGAAGCCAATATTTTACTAACAGAGCCAAGAAGTCCTTCCTTTGCTAACACCTGAAACGAGCTCACATATGCTGGCTCTGGTAGTTGTACAGCTCCTCCGACGTTTTATCTGGACAGTGGTTCCATTCGCTCCTGGCGATGGCAGCACCACGGGGCTGTGTCAGTGCTAACATTTCCTCTAAATTGTCCCTTAGGCTGCTGCTTGGCACAGCATCAGCGCTGCCAGCAACAAGAGAAGCACAGAGGCAGAGAAGCCCTTTGCCCCCTCCACTGGCGTTTTAACATCTAGCCTTGCTCTGAGCATTTGGAGATTTATAGCTTGGATGTAACGAGATTGTATTTTTGACAGCTTAACATTATGTGATCTATTTATTAAATACAAAGTGCTCTGACAAGGAAGAGTAACCTCATTCTTGCCATTTCAGAAAGGGAATTGGCAAGCACCACCCTTACACGCTAGGCAGCATGGTGGCCTGGCTCTGCAAAGCTGATGTTCTTCATGGGAGCAGATTTTAACAAATATTGTTAAGGTGGAATTATACCCTGCAAGGCAGGAGGTGGCAGGAGATGTAAATATACATCTCCTAGGAAGGGCTAAAATGCAAACTGGAGTGGAACTGCATGGTCACATGTATATTTGTGACCATGCAAGGCACTGAGCTATCCACAGGACAAAGGAGTTAACGTCTGCTTTTAAATCTTTGCATGTTTGTTATGTCCAGTCCCTCCATAAATATGGGGGTGTTCTCCCATGTCTATAAAAAGACATGAGTCATAATTTTCATAAAGTATGGGATATTTCAAATGTATCAGTTTTTGGGTGTCCCACACAAGACAGCTGGCAGGGCTTAATTTTCACATAGTGGGTGCTAAAAAGGAAGCTTTTATGGGTACATTAAACTTAGCCACTCAAATCAGTGGTTACTTGGCCAGTCTTCTGGCCATAAGGGTATATAATATCATGTAAAACTAAGTCAACTGTTTCTTGCTAGTATTTATTTTTGGAGCCAGTGACTGAATCAATACAAAAATGGTATATTAATTCCAGCTTCATTTAATCAAGTAAAATTACTGAGCAAAGTCCCTGTCCTACTTTCCGTACACCCCACACATTCCTCCTCCTGAAAGAAAAAAGGCAGTCCTTCCCTGTAGTGCCTTGTTTGAGTAAGCTTTCTACTACACTATTGATAATGCTCATGAAGATATGTGAGTGACCTTGTTTAATGCATTTATTTTAACAGACAAATTCTGGTATTGTCGACTTTCACCTAATCACAAGGTCTTGCACTACGGAGACTTGGAAGAAAGTCCCCAGGGAGAAGTCCCCCATGATTCCTTGCAAGATAAATGTAAGTCATGCACAAGGATTGTGCTACTTTTGCTTCTTTTATGCTAATTCCTCTTTATAACTTGTAGTAGGTTTCTCTTAACACAGGACATGATCAACAGCTCTTTTTATGGAGACAGAGAGCAGAGGACATTTCCTTCTGCATTCAAACACCGCTGTCCTGGTTTTGGCAAGCGTGTATGGGGACTGAGCTCAGCTTTGCAATGAGTTTATAATTTCATTCAGCTTAGAAATGTCATGCTTTTCATGGGGAGGAACACAGTTTATTTTCATTGCTCATCTAACTGCAGATGTCAAATAAAAGTACTTGGGCACCTTCAGAAGCATTTCCTGTCCACGGAGACCGATGTTTCTTCTGTGGCAAACAATCTAGTGAGTGAAGGAGAAATCCGTGGCAAGCAGAGGTCTTTTTCATTATCGTGGAGAGTGGACTTAAAGATGACACATTGCTGTGAAGAGTAGTGAGAGGACCTCATGGTTTCTGTGTGCCCAGCTGGGCAAGGACATGCCTTTGTGACAGCTCCTACCAGGGGATTTATCGGGACTTTTTTTTATGGACAAAAGTAATTTTGGAGTCCTTCAGAAAATCATACTCTCATGAACATTTCTTCTTGGTCCTTCAACATGAGTTGTAGATGTTTAACCTGCAGTCCTGGGAAAGTTTTTTGCAATGACTGAGATAATTACCAGTGTAGCTCTGTCACCAGAAAGTGACTCTAAGAAATCAAACATTGAATAAGGAATAATTTCTTTTTGTTCTTTTCTGAACCTCTATTAGTAATAAATGCTATTCTTGGCATTATGAAATTAGACACGCTTGTACAAGTATTCTAGTTGGTAGCTCTACTTCTTTCATGGAATAGCAGAGACTTATTTTTCAGACATTGGAAATTTCTCCAGGCTGAAAATTGAGAAAGGAGAAAATCAGTGATTTAACTTTCCAGTATGTTAGTAAAACAAAGAATTGTTTCTGTTTTCTTCTCCCCCAACCTATCTTTAGGCAGCACCTTTTAAAATTTCTAAATGCTCCCAGACTACATCTGGGAGGGAAAGAGGAAAAGCCTGTCTGGTGCTGGAGCCCTGGCAGTTGGTAGTCACGTTCCCTTGTTTTCATTGCCTTACAGATTGCCTCAAGGATGTTTCACTCTCTTACTGCAGTTTTGGCAGAATGTAGGACGGGGGTTCACATTGCTGCATTGGCACTGGAAGAGGCTGGTTTTTTGGACGAGGCTTAGGGAAATAGCCCTTGAATGTTAACAGTAGCGTGAGAATGGCAAAAGAAGAATAAAGGTCACACTTGGACTGCAGGCACAGTTATGAGACCAGCAGTTCCCTGATTTGTTTGCTTTGAGCAAACTTGCACGCTCAAAACCCCTGACCCTGACTGCAAGCTTCATTTGCATTTGCATTTTCTGTAGGCTCTTGAGCCTACTCAGGAATGTCAGAATCCCGTGGGGACAGAAGGCTCATACTTTAGGAACCACTGGGCCAGACCCACATGCTCCCGGTGCATGCCTGCTGTCAGAGCAGATACTGATGCAGTTTGAGAAAGGTATGGTTATTTCATCAATATCTCAGGTTTTCAGGCGATGAAGGATATGAGTGCCACCCATATTAGAGTTTAATGAAACAGAGTTGAGAACATTGCAAGATACAAGATTATAAAGTGGCACTATTGTTTGAAACGTGTCAGGCCAAACTGGCTTGGGAATTTTACAGAACATTTTCCAGAAATATTCTTTGTATAGACTTACACTGAATTTTGAACTATTAAGGTCTGAATATGATGACCAGATTGTCAGCATTTGGGAGCAGGTCAACAGATGAAAGAGAATATGTGGGTAAGAAAGTGGAGGACCAAGAGAAGCAGCATAAGGGCATTTTGTGTACTCCTTGCCAAGCTTGAATAACTAGTGTCTATCTCCAAAAATAAGTGTGGGGGCTTTTAACCTTTTCACTTCTGTGAATGTCACCTTTCTTCAGGCTGGCAGAGTTAACAAACTGTGCAGCCTCCAGCTGGAACAGAAAACACCTGCCCTCTTTCTCAGGGCTTTATCCGTTGTGAGCACATCACATCCGTGCTCATACCCTCCAGCATCTTGTAGTCAGCTTCTGATACCATCTGAAGTCTTTGATTCTATTTTTCCAAAGCAAGGAATAGGCCAGGTTCCAGGTAAATAAAGATCAGGATGTCACGTCAGTCTGTGATCTCCCATAGTAACTGCATTCTAGATCACAGAGATCAAGCGTATGAAACCTGGAGAAAAGCCTTCTTGGTTCAGAGATCTAACTTGAGAAAACCCTACCTTACGCAATCAGAGAAATTGTTTTTGTGAGCATCTTCAGCAAATGGCAGGAACACTTTCTTCTTAAGAAGACCTTTCTACCATAGTTGCAGTCAAATACCTCCTTTACTTCCCAGTTTGTCCTAGCTCGCTCTCTCCTCTCAAAAATAATACCTCTTCTTGACCAAAAAGAAGGGTAGTGTCAGAGACATAAAATTCAGCAGGGCCACAGCATGAAATGCTGAGACTAAAGGCAGGAGAGGTTGAATAGTGAAGAGCCAAATAACTTCCATTTCTTTTAGCTTTCCATGCAAAGAAAGTCCTTTAAAAATGTCTATTATATCCCATGCTATCCATTTGACCGTAGTGCTGAGGTAATCTGTAATAAAGTACATAGTGTTGCTGTACCCAGTAGAAGAGAAAATGCATTTCTCCTCTCCAGTATTTCCATTAGAGTTTGCAAAGAACTGGGCAGTAACAGACTTTCATATTATGATGCTGTTCTATATATATGATGCCGCAGCCACAAGGATAATGGATTATTTATAGATTGTAGATACTGTCACTCACTGACCATACTGTATTGTGGAGCATATAGATTCTCCATAATGTAATTACTGTTGGAAAATTGACTTCCACTTGAAACTCAGAGAAATTTGTCTTTATGTTTTAGTGGCCTTACTCTGTGAGTGAGTTGGAGTGGCAGCAGCTTCCAATACCTTTTCTCACCTTTTTTTTTTTTAATGATTTCTGATCACTTCACATTTTAAAGCAATTGGAATGGGTTGTTATAAGCCTTAGTAGTCCTTATTCTTGTTAATACCAGAAAGCAACTAAACTGCTGATGGGAGTGAAATAGAAAACTATTCAAAAAATTCATACAGGCATTAACAAAAGGACAACAGCATTGAGTGAGGTAGGGTCCAACTTGCCCAGCATCCTCTCTCCAGCAGAGACTTTACCTGGATGCCTAGGACAGAGCAACAACAGGGCAGGCATATTACATTAGTAAGGCAGAAAACAGTACACGTTTTCTAGATACATGAGTACACATAAAAACTGCCCAGACACAGATCTATATGAAACACTCTTATCCAAAGTAGTCTCAACGGGCAAGAAAAAGCATGCTCAGATTTTTATCCAGATGCCTGAAATTTTGTCAAGAGTCACTGTTTCCTCTTTTAGTTGTTTTCTTACAATTTTCTTTCTTACAGCAGGCTGGAAATGGCAAAATAGATGGCAATTTTAACACATTAGTCTTGCCTCTTTTTAGACTCTGTAGCTTTTACACACCTTGGTTATAACTCATTTTCTGGTTTTTGCTTTTGTTTCTTTTTAATGCAGTGCCAGTGGCAGATATAAAAGCTGTTGTGACTGGGAAAGACTGCCCTCACATGAAGGAGAAAGGAGCTCTTAAACAAAACAAGGTATGGTTCTCAAATTGTTACAAACACACACCCTGCAGAATACAAAGTTTGTCAACTTGACCTTCCCTGAAGTAATAAACATATTTTTCATTCCAGCCTGCCACCTTTCTATGTATGCACACACACTTTGTTTTCACCTCAGACCATTTGAGTTAAATTATTAGGACAGTGTACACTCCTTTAGTCAGATTTCATGGCAGATGTGCATTGTGATGAGCCCAGAGCACACTAGGATAGTCTTCAGTAGTGGTGTCTTCTACCTCTAAAGCAAAGCAGTTTTGACTGCTGCTACAGAGCAGAGCGGCAATGATTGTTGGTACCTACTCCTATATTGTCTCTGATAAATAACTAGTTTGTTCCAGCTGTATTCTCTGATGAGCTCACATTCAGTGAACACTGGCACGTGCCAAATTTGCAATTAATGTCCAGCTGATGATAACTTCGGGTCCAGTCAGGTAGAAAAACAACTGCCAACAAAAGGATGCTGGGCAATTAATGAGGTGTATAAAGATGTGTTCAGCAATGTGTTTGGGAAAAAATGTGTAGGAGACAATGGTCAGCTTAAATTAGATTTATACTACCTTTCAGAGTTTCAGATCAAGAGCTGTGAACTGACAGTAGGACTCAAATTGTACAGTGCCAGAATCTTGCAGAGTTTTTGTTAGTAAGACTTGCCACTACAGCAAGAAGAAATTGAGTTACTAGCAAAGTCTGACATCTTTGGTAGTGATGGTCTTCATGCCATATTGTATGAGGTATGTTCATTAGTTTTCCATCAGGTCATGCTGTCTGACCTTACAAGAAGGAGTGAGACTCAAATGATGGTCTAGAACGACACTCTGAGGTCTGGGAACCAGATCAGAGGATTTGAATCTGAATTTCTAGTTACCTGAAACTGAGAAATTTTGGGTCCAACTAGAAAGATACTTTGATGGACAAAGTAGTAAAGTTAAGAGTTCCTGCTTCAGCACTTTAAAAATAAAATGCATGTATTTAGTGTTCAAATAAATACCAGAAAAGACAGTTCTGATAGGGACCACAGAAAATGAAAAGGCACTGTCAAAGCTACATCACACAACTGTTGCCGCTTCATAGCTTGCAACCTTTCTTTCCTTAACAATACGCAGATACGCGAAGCATCTTGAGTATTCTTTGTATGTGTTTCTCATACACGAGTTGCTCGAAGTCTATCAGGATACCGTAATCTCCTTTCAGCATTGGCTTTACATGGTAGGAAATGAAAAAGTCAAACCAAGCCAGGAAAAAATCCCAGGAGTATTTATCCTTGTTGATTTTCTGAATCAGGGCACTAACACACACGCACACAATAGATTGCATACAACTCCTACCTCATGTTACAGCGGAACCATCAACAGCATTTGGCTGGGGCATTTATATGATGCATATAAAGTATTTTTAGTGCTTCCTTGTCTTAGCACTCATATGTCCGCACAAAAAGGAGAGATGAGAAGAAGGAAAGCAGTGGGTGGCAGTGATGGAAATGTGTCATCTTTATGGAGCAGTAATGTCTAGATAGTATTTAATGCTAAATAGCAATGGTGCAGATGAGTTTGTCCTCAGCTGTCAGCATCACCCCATTTCCTCAGGTAAAATTGCTTTGGACTGCCATAAAACTGCTGGGTGAGAATGTGAAGATCAGGAGTTGATAGGTAGCATGGCTGCATCCATAGCTGGAGCATTCTATTTGTGATCCTGGCAATTATAATTATGATGTTTTTACTATTTCTGGTGTGGTGGCGGATTTTGGGGTTTGGGTTTTTTTTTCCTTCCTCGATTCTTTGGTTTTTCCCCTGAGAATCACAGAATTTGTGAA
This sequence comes from Pelecanus crispus, assembly GCF_030463565.1. Taxonomy (NCBI): domain Eukaryota; kingdom Metazoa; phylum Chordata; class Aves; order Pelecaniformes; family Pelecanidae; genus Pelecanus; species Pelecanus crispus. The sequence continues at coordinate 54,312,762 of NC_134644.1, forward strand.
AGTAGGTGTCATCCCAATCAAACTGTCCTGCGCAATGTTGCAACTACTTAACTGACATCATAGGAGTAACACATCGTTGTTTATGGAGTACCAGGTTAATGTGGACAATGAAATGAAAATTAAAAAAAAAAAAAAAAGCAGCCAGATGCAGAACACAATTTGGCTGAGTTTGGTGTATGAAACCTTTCACTTCCTGAAACTTCACAATCAGTGATATATTCTTTAAGAGGCCTTTTCATCCTGTGCTTTCTTTGTGCATATATGACAACCACCTTAATGTTTATTCATTGGCAGAAAAGAAAATTGAATGGCAGAATGCCACTGCTATGAACATAGCTAGAATTGGCAGAATGTCTATAACAAAGGCTTCAGCATCTCTTCATTTGCCAGCACATAGCCGTTATTCTTCCAGTGGGACCATTTAGAAATAAATAAGAGTTAAACTGAATTGGAATTTGCATGCATATGGAGCTGGAACAACTTGATAGGACCAGGCCTGAATCCACTGTTGTTCATCTTGCTTGTGTTTTTAAATTAGGTTTAATTTTAAAGCCCTCATTTCTGACTCTTGAGTAATATTAATGACTTTCAAGGAAACGAAATATATTCGATTTTGCAGCCTTCAAAATAAAGCATGAGAGAAGAATGTGGAAAAAACATTGCCATGTATGTCTAAGTGTTCTTCTGTCACCCTTTATTTGCTGATGTGGCAGGCTTCAGGCTTCATGCCTTCTTAGTCAGCAGAAATGGTTCTGCTCACTTCCCTCTTCTGCTGCTTCTCTTCTCTTTTATTTCATGTTGGTTGAACAAGTTCCCTGCTGCTGCATGTATAGGTAGTTGTCTGGGGGGGATCTTCTGGCTCTGGCAAGCAAACTTAACACGGCTGTGGTCTCAACCTTAAGCAAAGACATGGTTGTTTTGAGGCTGTTGACAGAGTAGACAGAGAGTAGTGAGGTCATTCCAGTTGCATGGGATCACTTGGCCACAGGCAGCTAAAATGCCTCTTCATCAAAAATAGCTTGTCTCTGGCCCATGTGAGGGGCCAGCAGAGATTGTGGGAGACAGAAGCTCTGGGTGTGGGAGAGCAAGCTTCCCCTCATAGCACCTGCAACAGCTTTCCCTGCAGAGTTGAAACCAAGGAGTGGGAAGTCTCGGGCCAGCAGGTGCAGAGTTTCTTGTTCCCTGTTTTCAGTGAAGCTCAAAAGAGAAGCATGTCATGGGGTCCCAATGATGTTACCTTTCGCGAGCATCTAGGGAAGGGCAGAGGTCTGAAACGTGCAAGGGTGGAAAGAGTTAGGAGTGTCAAGGGAGTGAGTTCAGCAGATTGAGGTGGGGGAAAGGGGGAGTAAAACAAAGAGGGAAGGAGCAGGTTGGAAGGAATAGGAGAGAAGAAAGAGCAGAGTGCAAGAGAAACTGGTGGAAAAAGCTGGAGGGGAACATAACTTTGAGAAAGGTTGAGAAGTAGGACAGAAGAGGAAGAAGAAAGCCACAGATGGCTGACAGACTGGCCAGTTTTCCTTAGGAGTTGCTGATTCCTCAGAATCACCTGTCATTGATGGGAATGTAACAAAACCAGGTGGGGGAGCCTGGTCAGCCAGCTCAAACATTGAGACCACCATCAGTGTGGAGGGCCGGTTGGCAACTCCAGTTCCTTAGTCTTCCATTTTCCTTGACAGTTTGTTGTGCATGAGGTGACAGAGATGCTGGCACCTGGAAGCTGGAATTCCTGAGCCTTTAGTCTCCAGAGCAGCCAGCAGAGAAGCTGAACTGGACCAGGGCTGCCAAACTCCCACTTTCCCCCATAAAGGGAAGCTTGATCCCCTAAATGTAGCCCTTTCTCATTCTCTGCCTGACTGGGAATGACCAAACCCATGGCCCCCTGGGATATTCCTCTTTCAGGCAGGGCTTTTCTCTCCTTTTCCTTTCTTTGAGATGAACAAAACCTTTAATGCCTTGGAATTTCCCAAAAGACAAATATACAGGAGCCAGACCTATGGGATTGCTGTTGACCTTCATGAAATTCAGGATCATCATAGCAGAGCAGCACAAGCCCCTTTTTCAGTGATACATTTTATTTTCACAACCTCAGTTGCATGACTTGGCATGTTCTGTCAGTGATTTATAACACTCTGTGAGGAGATAACGCCAGGTTTGTGTGGGCAGAGGTAAATTTGTTTCTGTAATGAAGGACATCACTCTTGATAAGGTGTGGCTGAGAGACATGCCTGAAACACGAAAAGGCTATGTGAGCTGTGAGCCATTTGTTTGCTTGAGTGCACCAGCACTATTAGTACCTGCAGCTTCCGGGAGGATTTAGCATAGACTTGTCTCCTGTGGCCTGGCAGTACAGCAAGTTGAACCTAATATCTAAACTCAGGGAAACCCAAGAGCATTTCCCATGAGAAGCCTGATCTCTGATCATCCAAGATTATCCCTAAGGATTGCAAGTTTAATGAATCAGACTCTGCTTGTAATCACACAAGTTCAAAAATGAAATAACCCTTACTGAAATCCCAAGACCTACATCTGTTTCAGACCAGGAGATCAGGGGTAGAAATGATCTACATAGAGCAATGTATATGCTGCAGTCCCCACAGTCAATTTTTCCATTTTAAAACTTAGTGTAGCAAATTTAAGAGGCCATGCTCTTGTCACTGCTGGCAGTGTAGGAACTGTCGTCAGCTGAGAGTCAGCAAAGGCGATCAGTATTATGGGGCTCAGGAAGCCAAGAGGCAAAAAGAACAGGACGTATGATACAGATCAAAGTAGTTACGAGTCAGCACTCTTCTGTCTAGCTGGGTCTTTTTTCCACAGAGTTATTATATCCATATCAGCTATCTTACAGGTTGTTAAATGCTTGTAATGGTGCTTGTAGTGGTGTGTGCAGTAACCATGATAACACAACATCTTTATGTGCTCACTGCTGGCCAGTGGAAGTTCATTATTTATTCAAATTGGATGGGTTTTCCCATAGGAACCCAGGTCCAGGTAACTTTTAGGGAAAGTCAATGCTTAATTAATTCACTTTGGCACCTTTGCAATTCCAGCTTCAGTGCTGAGGGGAAAAAAGATTATCGTTTTTCCTTTCCCAAGATCCATTTGGGTCTTTATGACTAAGTAACCCAGATAGTTCAGTTTGACTGAGACTGCTGATTCTGGTTCAGGTAGAGACAAAATGACAGAAACCTCTTGAGAATGAATAATTTAATAGCTTTCCAGCAGCGAAAAGAGCATAAGTATATACCAGGAGATTAACTGTCCTGACAAGATTTTTGACACAGGGAATCAAACCTTGCAGAACTTTGCAAGTTTAATCTATACAAATTGAAGTAACTGTGGGTCTTCATGAAGAGTTTGTTGCAAGTGTACTATTACGGGTTATATTGATTTTAGTCCTCGCCATTGCCTAGCTCAAATCTAAACTCAAATGTTAAAGTAATCCATGACTGAGTGAGCTACAGTCAGCACTGAGGGGGGGTGAGTTTGTTTTGACTGAAGCATCTGTGCTGGGGTTCTTGCTGTTGCAGTGGTCTGGTACTGCTGCAGCTTTGGCCAGGCAGGAGAGTACCATAACCTATTTTTCCGTTTGTTTTGGGGAATAAGTAGTAGGAAGGAAAGACAGACCTGACTGTATTAATGCCTCTCTCAATGCAGCATTAATATACATTTCTTTGTATTCCAGGAGGTGCTAGAGCTTGCGTTCTCTATATTGTATGACTCAAGTGGCCAGCTGAATTTCATTGCTCCAGACAAGCATGAGGTAAGCCAAATTCAGAGTACAGAAACTTCTTTGGAGCCCTCTTAGTTGCTTAATGGCAGCAGCCAGCTTTATAAGAACATAAGAACGGTCATCCTGGCACAGAGTGCAGGTCTATCTAAACCTGTGTCATGTCTCACAACAAACTGAAAGCAGAGGGATTAATGTGGCAGCAAGATCTTCTGCAATTTTCATGCATATCCTGAGCCACAGAAAGAACATGTTTTGTAGTTGTAGATCACAGAGCACATGGGGGTCCAAGTTCAAGATCAGCATTTCTAAGCCCTACTGAAATATGAACCATAACTAAGAGAAAGAAGAAAGCTTGGGCAGACCTCACAGTTTCCACAGACCTTGCTCACCATTTCCTGGTGTAGTAAAGACTTCTCCTGGTCTGGTCTACCCTGGAGGATTTTTGCTGTGTGTTCACTTCAGTGAACTTTAGTTCAACAGCGAAGATTGTACAGCCAAGCTCTTAAAGAATCACTACCATCCTCAGCTCATCTTGATGATGCTAATATAATCAGGGGAAGTTATGCCATTGTTGAGTCTCAATTTCAGCCAAAGACTTGTGTTCTGCAGACTAGCATATCCACTTATTCTTAGTTTCATATTGCTTAAAACCATTTATGATAGGTGATCATAGAAGGTCCTCTCCATTGCACCTCCATAGGCGGTTGTTTTGCAATGGGTCTCGCCTATATGAAGACTGTAAATACCAATAGAAAAGCAGAATGACAGCCTCCCCCTGCTTCCTTGTCTTACTTGAAAACACCAGGAAATAGACAACATCATTGCCTTTTGGAAGGTGATGGAACCTAATTATGCGGAAACATTGGATGTCTTTCTCTCAAAGAACTTCCAAGTAAAGATTTAGTGCAGAATGCACTGTAGTAAAAAATAAAGAAGGAAAAAAGTTTTTCCTTCTTATTTCTAAAGCAACAAGAGTTGGTGTTCCATTTGCACCCTTATTTTGTGGTATCACATTTGGTCTCAGTTCAGGACACTGTGTTAAGATGATGAAACACAGAAGACTGCATTAAGCTGCGTTATACTGTAGTGTTATTAAAGTGCATGAAATTGCATTACAAGTGAAGTGTACTTAGTTACACAGCTTCAACATTTGCAATTCTGGATTAAAACCTTCAAATAAATGTTCATTTTAGGAGAGGAAATTAAGTTATGCCCATTTGGGTTTTCCTGGGGATTAATATTTGAGTGTCATTTTCAAGTACATTCATTCCAGAGAAATATTTGCTGGTCAATTTTGATCTAAGAGAAAGCAGCGATAGGATCCCAGGCATAACATGCCATTAGAGCTGTAGGTCTAAGGAAAATGTGATTGTCTTCATCCTCTGAATTGAACATATGTTAGATGCTTTCTGATATAAGTTCTCCAGAAACTGAATTCTAGTCTGTTTCAGCTCATAAGAGCAAATGGTCATGAAAATCGACAAATTTTTCAGCCACTTGTGTCTCAAATATAGCCTATGGCTACAAGTGTATTTTAATTGTCTACATATTCAGAAACTGCTATTGCACCCCACTGACAGGCAGTAGCATTGTGAGATGTGCTAACCCAATTGCTCTTGATTGTGGTAACACAGCTATTATCTTTATTTCTCTTTTTGACCTTGTGCAGCTTCTTAGAAACAAAATTAATATGTTTAAAAAAACGGCCAGAGGCAGCAGTCTCTGCTACTACTTGACAGTTCCCAAGTGAATGTTTTTCAAAAGGGCATCTCACTCCATCTGTACTTTTCCATGGCCTAGAGAAGAGTGACTTGTAATTAAAGCAAAAAGTGCAAATGTTCAGAGGAAGCACCCACAAGGAAAGGCAAGTAGCATCTTATGAAGCCCATGACTCTTCATCAGAGTAACTGGGTGCTTGTCAATAGAAGTGCTAGTTTAGCAGCGTTGTCAGCTTGGGAGATTTGGTGGGTGACATCTTCAGATTTAGAAGCTTTCTGTGAAGCACCAGGAACGACGGTATTACATGACAATTTCAGGTCAGACTTACAGGCTTTTTTCAAGCACTTCTACAGTTCTCATGATTGTAGAGGGAGGTCTGAATGTAGGAATTGAGTGTGTCCTAAAAACAAAAAGTGAACGAGGATCATAGGATGAGTCAGGTTGTAAGGGACCTTGGTGGTGTCCCCGGTCCAACCTCCTGCTCAAAGGAGGTCAGCGATGAGCTCAGACCAGGTTGCTCGGGGCTGCATCCAGATGATTGAAGCCTGCACAACCCTTCTGTTTGTCTGGTTCCACTGACTTGACTCCAAAGGTATTTCTTTAATAAAATCTCATTACTGAACCAATATCATTGAGATTTGGACCTCATTCTTACACACTGAAGTTTGGCAATACCCTTAGCCATCTGTTGGAGCTTACTGCTAGGCAGAGGATTCAGCACTGTGAGATCACTCCATCGTGTTTGTTTTTCATTTAAATACTAATAGCTGGTTTCAGCTACATAGCAAAAAGGTGGATTAATCTTATCCTTGATTTTTGACAGAGAAACTGATGAGGGAGGCTATAATTAGGTTTCATTGGAGTTTTATGAAAATGAATCTGCAGTAAATTAATTTTTCAGTGGCTCTTAGTCTGTTTTGCATATTAAAAAGCAAAAAGCATCTGAATGAATGCCTCTGTTTTTCAACCATCTCATTAGGATTTCTCTCTGCTCAAAATGTACAGGAGTTTAATTAGATGCACTTGCCAATATGGAGATTAGAGAGGAAGCCCCTTTTCCAGGCCATTGCACTCATCTGAATCGTGGCCAGAATTTGCTTTCTGTGGGCCCTGAATGAGTTATATCTGGAAGAGGAGAGAAATGCAGTTCTCCTTTCTGGCTCGCTGGGATTCCTCCCCAGAGAAAGCGCTGGCCATACTCACTGAGCAGGTGATGGACGATTTACGTCAGGGGCTGCATCTGTTGAATGGATGCTCTGCGCTTCTGTAACCTGAGCAGAGCCTTTTGCCTTTCTGTTCCCTTCCTCGAAGTGAATTCTGGGAGAACTTTCCCAAAGAAAGCTTTCAAGTCTATCATAAAAAAATAGAGTCTGTTCAAAACTGACTTCATTTCTAGGATAGCTTCTGTCTTTACTGGATGTTCTGCATACACTCCACAAAAATTGCATTCTTTAGAAGTCTTTGGTGACACTCTTTGAGAGCCTAGAATAGGCAGGCTAAGTTGTTTCTTTAGTACTTGTTAGCAGGACAGCCTAAACCCTAAAGTCTCTCTATATAGCTAATCTCATATTAAAGCTGTGGCTTGGCTTACCAACACCCTGGGTGAAATCCTAGCTCTGCTACTGACTTAAACGGGTCGGATTTCACTTCGGATGTTGAAGCGTGTTAACCATCCTGTTTTTAAAATACGCCCTTTTTCTGGATGAAGACATACCCTGAGAGGGGGTTTTCTCTTTCTTCCTTAAATATAATCCTTATTTCTGCTGTAGGATGAAGCCAACCATGGCTATCTTTAAATTTGGCGGTATCATGTAGCAAATGGTCAGCTAAATTTAAAATCCATTTTTTGGCATGAAATCTAGCAGAAGTATTTGTAAGATAAAAATGCAGTTACAGTTGATATAATTTTCTCCCGCAAACTAGGACACAAGTTCATGATTGAAATCTTTATTTTTAGATTATAGCCTTTGAGTACTTCTGTTCATAGTTGAATAAGTGGCTTGTAGTAATAAATGGAAGCAACTTATTTGATAGAAGTTGACTCTAGATCACCAATCTCCCTTGGGTTTGTTCCTTATTTACAATGGTTATTCAGCCCATGTTTATCTCAAGCTGTCAGCTGTTGAGAAAGATGGCATCTCCTATTAGGAAAAAGCTAACAATAAGGGGGTTTAGAGGCCAGTTCAGCATTTGTGGCATTTAGAATTACACCAGGTAGCTTGGCATTTAATTTTCATGAAAGACACAGAATTGATTGACTCTGTAGTTTTCACAATATGTTATTCCATGTAAAACAGTGGTAAAGTAGGCATAGATATGTGAGAGCCTATCTTTGTGTAGGTCAATTGATACCACTTAATCTATAGGAAAGCAAACCACGATAAAATTAGATGGTTGATACAGGATTTCTTACACAAAGAGTCAAGAAGGATTTTGTGTGGGATTCAGTTTACCTAACTTAGCTGTCTTGGAATTAAAAGTTCGGTGTAAGATAATCAGGCTCTTTCTGTAAGTATTGGGGAAAGAGAAAGAGGGGGAGAAGGAGATACCTCCAGAGGTTCATTGTCCTAAGTTAGGTATTCTACCTTCTCCTGTAACTATTGAAGAATATTCAACAAGAGGTTTGGAGGAGATACCTAGCTATCAAACAACTAAATGTTGCAGTTTCTTCCCATTTTGAGGGAATTGTTTGTCCATGTTCTGAGCCATTCAGTGGAACATGCCATCTTCATGATACGAGCTAACAAAATGAATCAACCTCATTTTAGGTCTCTTCGTAAGTCCCTGTGGGAGCAGTAACTGTAGAGGACCAGGACAGACAAGCAGTTTGTGTACGGAAAGCCTATTAATGATAGTTTTTATCTTTTCCTGTGCAGTATTGTGTATGGACCGATGGGCTGAACGCCCTTCTTGGGAAGGATATGTTGAGTGATCTAACACGGAATGACTTAGACACGCTGCTCAGCATGGAGATAAAGCTACGCCTCCTTGACTTGGAAAACATACAGATCCCAGATGCTCCCCCACCTATCCCAAAGGAGCCCAGCAACTACGACTTTGTTTATGACTGTAACTGAGGCTGCCACTGAAACTTGCTTCGAAACTGGAAATAGCATAACTGGAGAGATATTAAAAAAAAAAAAAAAGAAGAGTGTGAGGAAAAAAGAAACCCACTTGTGCACCTTGGATTTTGGCTTTGGGGAGGGGTGTAGAAACACTTGCATTCCTCCCTGTTCCCTGCATCCCTTCCTTCCCCATTCCCATCTTCCCCATTGCTCATCCAAATCCACATTGCTTTAATTAACTTGTAATTGCAGGCCGTTGGCCTTGCTTAAGGCAAAGACTGCCACTAAGAAGCACCCTCCCGAGGACTTTTTTTACATTTTTAATACTGGAATAGACGTTCCTAACTAAAGGACGATGTTATCAAACTGCATGCCTGTGAAACCCACTTGGCGAGGCAGAGGCTTTAACTGGAAGGAGGAGGGAGGTAGGGAGCAGAAGCAGCTACTGTAAGCAGAAGATTTCCCCAGACACTCCCAAGAGTCTGCTCACAACTGAATCCAATGCGATGATGAAAATCGTTAACTGCTTCCCAGTGCTTGCACCATTCCTCACTGTCATTATTCTTTCCACTGCATCTCGACTCTTGCCACCAGCCTTCACCCAACTGATCGGCTCCCAGAATGGAAAGTCTGCAGGTTTTTGCTGTACCATACGCTGCAATGCTACAACAGCTTTTAACTTCTTTTTCTCCCAGCTCTTAAATAGCCCCACACTAGCAGATCACTCGCACAAACTGTGTATTGAGCCACTAGTATGTCCCATCCCTGTAGCGTTCCCTAAGCCTCAGTTGCCTCTAAAATTGGCTTGTTGCTATTCAAAGTGATTTTTATTTTCTTGGTCCAAAGTTCAACAGTAATTTTCACAGATCAATTACAACTGCCAAACATCCAGGTTTACATTGTTGTCATTGCTACAGTGTTATGAATTTTTTTTGTACGGGTTCTAATTTTTTTATTTTATTTTGGCAAACAAATATATTTAATGAAAACTAATTTCATTGTGAGTACTTTTGGGGGACAATATTTTTACTTAATTTCCATTTGAAACATTTGCACTGAAGGGAAAAAATAGTATTTCCCTTCAGCTTCACTGTTGAATAAAAATCCAAGTTGTGATGATTCTTGGAACTTTGTTTTTCTTCTGAGGTTGTCTTTTATTCTTATGGTTCCTAGCAATTCTGAAGCATTTGGTACAAATTGGAGAGGGAAAAGTGAAACTTTTCTTGTCTGCATCTGATTCAATTTCCTTGTTTGTTTGTCTGTGGTGACAAGGATGAGATGCATCCAGAGATCTCCATTGCCATGGGTACATGAGCCTTCCTGTGAGAAGGACCCTTTGTGAAATCCGAAATCACAGCATACTGATATGCTCATGGTCAGTTTAAGGCTGCTGCCTTTACCATGTTTGCTGGAATAACTGTGTTCCTGTATTTACATTTCCTCCATCAAGAGTGTTTCTGGCTGCAGCAGACTGGTACTGGGGAAGTTTGGGCTTTGCAGGATGGATTCCCTCCCTCCTCATGTTCTTCTAGGTATTTCACTAAGTTCAATATCTCTTACTCCAAAAGCGCTGGGTCTAGATCTAGAGGAACCTGGCAGCCCTTTCCCTCCCACCACACAGGCTGAAGACAGATGTTTGTTTGTGTGCGTTCCTCTCCTGCTCAGACCCAGCTAAAAAAGACTGTCAAGGGGTTTTATCAGAGCTTGCGCTAGTGAGAAACCTAGAGGGTGGTTCCAGTTTAGACAGACGCAGAAGACCTCAACTGAGGTGACCTTTGCTCCATCCAGCCGGCCCTGGGGCAAACATCCTGACTGATCTCACACCAGGTGAGGAGAGAAATGACGTCCTGCAGGTGCAACGAAAAGGAGGATGAGGAGAATGTTGTATGAATTCAAGCATGAGGGTCCTAAGGAAGGTGCTTTTCTGAAGGTGTGTGTACAGTATTTCATGAATGCCTTGGTCTAACAAGGAGACCTAAGTTGGTTTAGGTGGTGATGGATGGTAAAGGAAAAAAGAGTCTCTGAGTTAAACACTGGAGTGGGAAGTTACAGTGGACTGTGGCCTGAGAGAGGATTCAGTCTGAATGAGAACAGACACGTGCAACGTGAGATGCGGGAGTTTGAGATGTTTTATTCTCTGGAGCCTTGTCAGACTATAGCAAAAGGTAGTCAGGGGTCAGGAATGAGTGGAAGCAAAGGTACTGCCTGCCACAGAGGATTTTGGAGGGGTCCTGGAGGTGGGGGCTGGAGGTAGGAACACATTTCTTTACAAGATGCTGATGCTGCCTCTTGTCTGTGTGAAGACAAGACTCGGAGCAGAACAGAGAATCTGAGTTGTTTTATTAATCTCCCTGACCCAGCTGGATGGCTTGGCTGTGCATAACCTTTGCTTTTTATTTACAGACTGCAGAGCTGGTGCTTCAGATGGGTATTGCTCGTTGTCAAAAGAAACACCTTTCACTCCTGACCGATAAGAGCCAAATGCTGCTGGCTCGGTGGCAATCCGATGCCATAATCTTAGCAGGTAGGCGTCTGCGTGACAATCAGAAAGGAGCAAACAAAAACCCTCCTCCGGCGGAAAACTTGAGCAGGAGGAAGAGGTTAGACTTGCCTCCCCCGCTAAGGTCAGTGCCCCAGACTGCACAGCAAGAGCCCAGGGGAGGTGGTGGGAGAAGAGCTGGCAACCCAGCCTTCAGTTTCCTCTCTCCTGCCCTGGGACTCTGCAGGGTGGGCACAGTCTGACCAGGGGGTCCAGGTCCGGTGCCGGCTGGATGCCGTGGCACTGCTGCGTGGCTCTAGCTCACCATCTCCTGCAGCCCTGCGTTATAGGAGCCCCATATCCTCGCGTGGCCCAGCTCTTTGTATGGGTTATGCATTGTGTGGGCCAGTCACGTGAGCAGGCGTGCTAAATTTGTCACCCCCCAGGTGTCCCACCCTGCCATAAGAAAGAAGAGGCTCGAGAGATGCGTTGGCGTAATAGCCCATGCAGCTATTTTAAAAGCGCTCCCACAGCAACGCGAAGGGCCGTGATGCAAACAAGGATCCTGCCTTCAGTTTCTAGAGCTGTCATACGGGCTCACTTCACCATTATGAAATTTAAAAAAAAAAGTTTAATGATGAACGAGTATCCCGCTGCTTCCCATTCATTTAAAAAAAAATTAGAATGAAAATGGCAAATTCATTTGCTCATGCTGTTGTGTGTTCCGGAAAAGCTTTTAAGGCTTCATATTCAAGGAGCTGCAGCAGGAAAAAAATTTGCTATTGAAGTTTCTTGTATAATTTCAAAACATTAAGTGGGTAATTGCTTGTAAAAGCCATAAAGGGGAGAGAGAACAAAAAAAAAAAATCAGTCTAATTTTAGCTCCTGTTTTTGAAATGACTTTGCTTTCAAAACTAAATATATTCTTTTATCAGAAAACTTGAATCAAGAAAAATATGTATCTTCTTAAGTCAACTGTTTGCCCTGCTTGTAAGGACAAGAGCAGCAGTGCTAAGTAATCCTGCACAAAAGCAAGCTCTATGTCAGAGAAAGAGCTTGCACTCTCTGGGCTTTCATTACTGCTTTTCAGAAGCAATTCATTTTTCAGAATGGAGAACTCTTTTATTAAACCTTACAACGTGCAGGGAAAAATAACATTCTCTTGCAAGGAGGCAGGTAGGTGATGACTGTCTTCTGGGTTGCAAAATGACCGTGCAAGATCCTGATTACTTTATTTGCTAAATCCTCTCATGTCTTCATGCCCTATCCAGGATTGCATTTTGCTTGCCCAGGGCGCTTGTTACCAAGGCCATTTCTCCTCCCGTCAGTAGTCCCTGGTAATGCAGACGTGTCACATGTTTACAAGAATGTGAAGGCTTGTACGGAAATCTGGTGGGATCCACTGCCTGGAACAAATCCCTCTTCTCTGGCAGACGGCTGAGCTGCAAGGGAGCCCTGCATACCCACAGCAGCCCTGTAGCCCACCAGCTGTGATCGTGCAGGCTCTGGCCACTGAACAGCTCTTAAAAGAGGGAGGGATGAAAGGGAGGAGAAGCAAAACCCCCTCCTAGCAGGGGGAGACAGGGAGAGAGGGGCATGGGCATGAAACGCCCCTGAACGCCAGTCTGCTTTTTGGTTGCTTGTCATCGCGTTGGACTGCAATGATCAGAGGTGGCTCTGATGCATCCAGCTCTACAGCAGTGCAAGCTGTTAATCCTGAGCAATAACCAGCAACGGAAGACGTTGGGACTAGGAGGACACTGTCGTTCTGCCATATCCCCCCCCTTTCTCTCTTTTGTTGCTGCTGCTGTACTGACAAGTAAATGCCATTAGCTTCACTGTCATGTGAAAGTCGTTCATCTAAGGAGCGTAGCAAGATGAATGTGAGATTTTACCCCCTTCTTATTTCATTCCTCTTGAGAGTTTAAAAAAAAAAAAAAAAATCTAGCCCTTAAATCTAGCCCTTACTGACCTCGGGATATTTTAGCTGTCAGAAACAAGGCTGGAATACTAAGCATCTGACATAAAAAAAGAGCCCTTCCCCTTACAGCAGCATCAAGGAGCTGCAAGTGGAAAGGATTTCCCACAACCTCTGCGTACTGCTGAGGATAAAATCCCTGCAAACTCTGGAAGACATTCGTAGGACAGAGTTTTTGTCACTTACTGCTGGCTGAGCTGTCATTGCTTTCCCCAGAGCTTGCTAAATCAGGACAAGACTTACTCCGTGCTCCCTCCCTCACTAGATGATAATTATATTCGAATATTAAGCATCCACATGGCTTACACAAGTTCCCTGATTAACAAAGCACTTACCCATGCAGCAAAAGAGGCTTGATTTCAGTTTGATAAACAGGCACCTAAATTTAGGTGGGTGCCCATGGACCTGGCTGGATCAGGGCCTGTGTGAGCAGAAAGGCAGTTTTATCTGTTACTGAGTTTTTGCCACATGCTTGGAGGCAATGCAAGTAATGACTTTTCCGTGTGATGTGTAATTGGATTGGGTACCACTGGTTACTTCAGGAGGTTGAACAAGATGCTGCCTGATTATTCAACATCACTCCAGCGGCTTCACGCGTCTCTGGGACTTACGCAGAGGTAAAAGTATTGAAAAGGGAGACCCCTTTCTGTATTAAATCAGGCTGAAACTTGAGAGGGGAGTGGTGTCAAAAGCACAAGGTTTTTAGGGCACGATCAGGTGTAAAATGGATGTTGGAAGAGCCATGAATTTTTATAGCAAGGTGATTTCAAAGTGCTGATTCAGGGAACACTGTCCTGCGGCAGCCCCACAAGGGCAAGGTTAAAAGAACTGGAGACAGTTTTGAACTCATTTAGTAGCATATATTTACATTTTATTTTCACTTCTAGCTGGGAGGCCTTGAAGGTCTCTGAAGAGCAGAGCAGGTCTGACGATGCTTAGCTTGCGGGGACACACGTAGGGCAAAGGAAACATTTCATTAGCTGTTCTTCTCCAAGTGGGGAGATTGCTATTGGAAATAGAAGAGTTTTCTGAACTGATGTGTTCTTTCAACAGAGAATTTCTCAGCTTTACCGTAGCCACCTCACTGGAGGTGTTATGTGGAGATCAGTAGCTGTTGTGGTTTTATGCTGTCTTGGAAGAGCCAAACAAGCCCCCTCACATTGGGACCCTCACCCAAACTCTATCTCTTCCTATTTTCCTCTTGTTATAGGACCATTTCCTATAAGACGCAACCTATGGGACAGTCATGAAGCTGGGGGACCCGGTGCTGCCTGTCCCAAGCAGGAGGCTGGCCTTGAGTTTCATCCCGGGGAGGGTATGGCCGCAAAACAGCAGTGCACATAGAGGGTGGGAGGGAAAAGAGACACTTAATATAATTTTGCCAAGGGATGCAGCCAAGGGCAGGCTTTCTTTCCTGTGACACTTAAGGATGTGTCTTGAATGACTTTATTTCAATTGTCATTAGAGGATTTTGCAGCCTGATTGAGCACCGCAGTTAAATTCTCCCTTGATGAAACCTCGTGAGTCTAATTTTAATCTCGTAGGCAACATGGTGTTCAGCCTAAACTGATTATGTCTTGGGACTCCTCTGGGTTGTCATGAGGGGGAGGGAGGCTGGTTGTCTTTTGCTTAATAAAAGGCAGTGGGTTTTTTATGAGGTGTGTCTGTACCCTCTCAGTTTCTCTTGAAATGTCTCCGATTTAATATTCCCTTCCCACCTGCCTCCCCCAAGGGCCAAAGGCACCCCGGAGACCTTTGCTCTCCCATCAGCAGGCCATAAGCAGGTGGGAGGCTGAGCCTGCAGGACTTCATTCCCTGCCAATTAGCAGGGAGTTTGTTGTGTCGGGATAGTTTTTGAAGAAGTCAAGAAAAGTCATATGAGAATCTGCCAGGCTTCAAAAAAAAAAGTTTTCCTTAAATGCTTAAAATGAGGACAGCAAGGATGCAGGCGCGGTACGTTGTACAAAGCTGCTGACTGCTTGCATCTTTCCCAGAGGAAAATGGCTCATCCACAGGGTTTTCCCAGGGCGCAGCAGCCCCCTTCCCCACCAAGCAGCAGAAGCCTGGTGTTTTTGAAAAGCTTGGAGATGAGAGCAGGGAAACATGTGAAAGGTTTCTCTGCCAGGAGTATGACATTTAAAGAGCGCCAGTAGGATTATTTTGGCTGGTTTTCACCCATGCTGGTCCCTCTGCACATATTGCTTGACTCACGCTACCCTCTGTCAGTCTCTGACCTTTCTTAAAGCCCTGGGTTTCCCCTTGCTGTCCCCAGCCCAGGGAGGGTGCAGTGATACCTTACACCTATCCACCATTTCATCTATCTCAAATAGTCAAAGTGCAACCCAGCCAAGCCAGGTTTCACATAAACATCCATCTCACGTGCTTGGTTCTCTCATTTCCAGCACAGTTCGAGGTCCATTGAAAACTGAGGTTGAGGCATTAAAATGAGCTGGCTTGTGGATGGCTTCTCCAGCGTCCGATAAGGTTGTTTTCAGCCCAAGCTTTTTCTTCAATGAGGATCTTTACCGAGGCCTCCACAGCGATCTTCATAAAATTGGTAAGAGCTTAGCATTTCTGACCCTCTTAAGTTCTCGTCAAATCTGACAGCCCACAGGTGGGTGCACGCACACAAACGCATGCAAGCTCACACAGGGTACAAGTGCCTCAGATCCATTTCCCCGGAAAACCAGTCTGAAACTTGCACGTTTACAGCTTGGCAGTGTCAGATGCTCCAGCGGGCAGCATCGAGATGAGAGGGGATGGAGGAAATCAGAGCTGGGAGCACCCTGACAGATGCTGGCAGGTTAGCGGGGCCGCACAGGAGGGGATGTGGGGAGAGGAGGTTGGGGCAACATGAATGAGCAGCCAACCTCACCGCCAAAAATGCCTTATACCTGCAGCCACGCTCAGACAAAAAGATAAAGTGAGGATAACGCCTAAGAGCAGGCGACAGCACCAAATGGCCGAGCTGCGTGTGCGGAACAGCGGAGAACCAGAAAAAAAGTATTGCGCAAGACAAAGCAGCCTTTCTAAGGCCTTCTTTTAGGTTTTTATTATTACTTTTAATGATGGCTATTATGCCTTGTGGCAGTGCCCTGTTGGCGTGAGCATGCGCTATCACTGCGTTTTCATCACCTTGAATCTGCGGGAGAGGAGCGCTGCTGTGGTGCTGAGCTGGCCAGGAAAGGGGCAGTGGAATGATCTCCCATCGGAAAAATGCCACTGAAGGAAAATTAACATGCACACAAAATCTGTGAACTTAGCTGAATCATTGATTTGGGAAGGAAAGCCCGGAAGTTAAAATGGCTGAAACTTGCTGCTCAGACGGCTTTTGGACTGCCATGGGTCGCGGTTCCCCTTCTGTAAAGAATTAGTGTTTCTGGGCTTCTTTTTAGTTCTAGGATTTAAAGTGCCATAGAGAGTTGTAGCTGAAAGAAAATGTGATTCTCTTTTTTTTTTTTTTTAATTTTCCACTTTCTATTAGAAATTGTGTGGCTTTTTTAATTCTTTTTTTCCTCCCCAGGAAAGAAGGCAAATTGCAGCAGTCTGGATACCCTCCCCCCGCAGTCAGAAATTCTGGCCCAGGACCTCCATCACCAAACCATCACCATCACCTCCATCACCATCCTGCCTGCCCATATAGGTGACTTGCAGTAAAAAAGTACACATAACAAGTCCATCAACAGTAACTCACACAGAATGAATTGCAGTATTTTCACCCAAATATATTTCTGACAAGCTGATTTGATGAAAAAAGCAGTCCGAGCCCGCAACTTTTGCTGCATACGAAGGACTGGCTGCAGCCATGAATTGAAACTGTGCTCGTGGGGAAAAAGAAAAAGGAAAAGCAGCAGCAATTGCCTTCATTGGTTTGGTTTGGTTTTAATCAAACCTGAGTCACTTATAAGTTCCCCGACTTCGGGAGGCTTCTCAGCAATGGGCTTCTGAAGACAGGTTCCTGAATTAAGCTAATTAGTCAAGTGACTGGCAAGTATTCATTCAGATCACCCTGGCTGGAAAAAAAAAGAAAGGATTGTGGATTTAATAACTTTGTTCATGCAGAGCAAAGAAATTAAACACAGCCACCAGCGGCACTGTGCTCAGCCTGGACCTGAGCACTAACTTGTGCTCGATGGCCCTGCGAGGTGTCCCATCTACCCCAGGACAGGCATCAAGCACCCGCCGTGCCAGGCGAGCCCTCACCAGCAGAAATTGATGCCTGCAATTTTCTAGTGCTTTCCATAGTGTAGTTTCCCAGAGGTTTATACAAGGAGGAGCAAGCCTGCCGAGCAGGCAGGAGGTGTAGCGGGGGAATTGCTTTCTTCCATTTTGATGAGGCTTGATGGACCCTTGATGCTGAGTTTTGCAGGCACTGAGCAGGGTACCGGTACAGCAATACCGCAGGGCCTTTTAAAATGGACACGCACACCCCCCTCCACCCCGAGCACAGGCATTGACAGATGATTTAGCACAGTGCCTTGCTGGAGGGGTGCTCTGGGGGAGGCGGTTCGAGTGGCTTTGCACCATCTGCCCAGTACACCAATTCATCCACGAGAGCCGAAAACAGTGGCTTTGCCTTGTGGGAGCCATCCCCAGGCACCTGATGGCTCCCGTCTCGCACTGCCTAGTGGGGCTGCTGCCTAGGACTTGATGATCTTAAAGGTCTTTTCCAACCTAAATGATTCTATGATTCTGTGATCTTGGGGAGAGCAAGCAGTTCCTGCTGCCGTCAGCGTACACGCGCTGTGCGAGCCCCGCACACCCCGTGCCAGGTCCTGGAGCCCAAAGGTGGCTCCTTCGGGCGCCAGCGTTGCTGGACAGGGCTGAAGCTGCTCTTCACATGCTGTAAAAAGGGAGGGAAGCCATGTCTATAACTGCCTGGTTGGCCAAGTTGCTGCTGGAAATGAGCACCTTAGTGCTGCTGAGACCATCTTGTCTTTCTAATGGCATATCAGGGCACCCAAGGTGGTGTTGGAGCACGATTTTATGCCGTGTGTTGGAAAAGAAAAAAATTATGGTACGGTGAGATGAGAACTCATAGGTGCTCCCCATTTGTTAATGGACTCGTAATTCTCTTGCTGATGCATTAGCACATTAAAAAGGCATTTTCCAGGCTCTTGAATGTGTTAGTGAAGGCCCATTTCCATCAGCCGCCTTTACACTTTCCCAGCTTCTGAAGCCTGCTGATGCAGGCTCCTGTGGGCAACTGTCCCTGTCTCCCAGCCAGTTTGGTAATGCACCATGTCTTCTTCCAGCACACCCTGAACGGCAAATGCAAAGGTAACCCGTAACCCTATGGCGGCATTTTCTAACACGAGCCAGAAGCGCAGCACCAAGTATCTTTTGGTCTAGGATGTACTTGAATGCCCACATCCCAGCTGAAGAAGTGTTGTTTCCCTTATTGCTGTGGTGAGGATTTGAGCCAGGCTGTAATTTACTCATGAAATACACTGGAATGAAAACCAGAAGTTAATCTTTTTGGGAGATAGGTATGCTTATCTTCAAGAAAGGAACTGCATTAGTAAAGTAACAGAGGATTTGATTCTACTGTTGCAATGAAGATAATAAATATTCATCTCTGAAAGACAGAGGTGGATGTGAGGATGATAAAACAGGTGTGCAAGACCAGAGAGACAGGTGCTGAATAACTCATGAGGAGAATCCTGGGATTTATTGATGGCATTGGGAAATGTAATGTCTTGCATGAGCTGTTCCCTGCAAACAGAGAGAATAAGGTCTGTTCTGTCCCGGCAATTCCCCCTGGTACGAGCACGAAGAATAGCTCCCAGCAGCCTGTCACACTTGGGACAAATACAGGATTAATAGTGTTTCGTGTTGGCCTGTACCCTACCTGCCTCATTGTGGTTTGAACCTCCAGGGGATGCGAAGGTCTTATTAATTAATTCTCTTAATTCAAGCACCTGTAACTGATTTATATGCAGTCTAAAGCCTGATCCTGCAGGGCATGAGCTGACTTTGGCAAGGTGCATAGCTTTCCAAATCCCCAGCAGAGGGGAATTACTGGATCTTATGGTGCAACGTAAGCAGCAAGGGTATTTGGGAAACCTCTGCTGTTTTTTCCCCAGTGCAGCTAACACATTTGTTGCTCATCAGTGCTGCAGATTCAGCTCAGCCAAAATTCACCTTCTAGGGACGGCTGCATGCCTGGTTTCATCCATGTGCGATGGCATGGTCTGGAAGAACACCAAAGTTCACAGGTTCAATCCCTGCTTACTGCAGGGGCGTTGGGCTCGATGATCTCTCAAGGTCCCTTCCAACCCAAAGCATTCTATGATTCTATGATTCTAAGATGAGAGAGAAAACAATGTCAGGAGGAGCAGGGGATTTCGCTGCTCAAGGATGCAAAGGATGAATCGTCCTTCTCGCCAGGGGAGGCAAAGGCTTGAGCTGGTCCCTGCCAACTGCTCTTTCAGCTCAGCATGCCCTGTCCCCAGACCCGCTGCAGTGACCAGCCTGCTTCTAATGCAGGAAACAACTCATCCCAGGGACGGTGCTAGCAAGCACGTGCATGCCTGCTACGTGGACAAGAGCTGACATTGTGGTCTCGTTCCTGTCTTTCAGGCAGTACTACGATGCTGGGAAGCTGAGAAGCTGAGGGGCTGAGCAGTGGAAATACAAGTCGGGCCAGCAGCTGAGGTTTGGTGGTCCCTGCCCTCCCTGGATGGTGAGACCAGTAGGGGTGATGGATAGGCCATTCAATGTGTCACGGCACCTTTCCCACTCACGGCTGGATCACCAAAGAAATAAAGTACCCAAACAATCAGGCAATATTTTAAAATGAACAGTAACAATAAGCCCTTGTCCTGCTGAGATTGCAGCTTCTGGGCTTGTTCGGCTGCTTAACCTCTCCGCTGCTGGCAGGGATGAGCCCACATCCAGGCAGGGTCCTTCCACCCCTGCACACACAGCTTCCCTGCAGGGATGGCAGCATCCTGCCTCTTCCACCCTGGGGCACAGTCCTGCCCGGGCAGCTCACGAGCAAGCCCAGCAAACCTCGGCAAAGACATTTGCTGGAGGAGCCAGTCCCACGCTGCCCGGTGCCCTGACCCAGAGCCACACACCTCTGCTGTGACCGCTGTGCTCTGGGATAGATAGCAAAGTGCCCCTTGCATCCCTCAGGACAGTGCCTGAAGCAAATAAACACATTTATTTATATTTGTCTATCTAGTGTGTGAGATAGAAGTAGAAACAGCCATGAAAATGACATTTACTTATTAGCACCAAAATTAACTTTTAAAATTGAGGGAGACCAATCCTGTCAAGCCCCTCAAATTGAAGGCTCGCTCCTTGAAATGCACAATAAGGCGTTTCAAGATTAATTGTCCTTTTGAATGCACATTGAATCTTTCCTTCCCCTTGTATTGCGAAGATGCCAAAAAAATCCATCAAAGCCCTTGAATTAAATATTGCAGATAGATAAATTAACAGATAACATCTTTTTTCTTTAGTCAAGAGGAAGAAGAATTTGCTTCCATTTTTTTCTTTCCCCGTAAATGTGACAGAAGAAATGTCTTTCCAGATAGGAAACTTTTCTACCAAGATGAATCCGGTGTGTGTGCACGCATACATACGTGTGGAGTCTTTCCTTCATCGAAAATAGACAGTAATTCTGCCTGTCTCACTGCCCTTCTCTAAAAATGCTGAAAGCACGTATTTATGTTACGGCAGTATTGCTCTGTGGTATGTCCCAAGTGCCACAAACAGAAGCAAGCAGCTTTAAGAAATTATGAAAGCCTTAGCTACCTGTGTACAGGGGAAATGAACCATTAGGGCAAATATAGTAACAGGCTTCTGTTGGAGGGGTTATTCTCTCTCAGAAATGCCTTAGGAGAGAGCTACGCTGCGAGGGGAAGCTCTGAACATGGGTGCCCCTGGACGGTCAGCATGGAGAGGCAGTCGGCACCACCGAAAAGGCTGAGGACCCACCAGTCATGCCCTGAAGGCCAAGTGTTACTGTCTGAGTGACCACGCCATGCCAAGGGGAGCAAAGTCCAAAGTAAAGGTGAGAATGGAAAGAATCCATAACATATTCACTTTATAAGCAGTGTCAATTAGCAGGTCAAATTTTAGTGACTGAGGTCTTGGGTCGGGATATCCCAGCAATTCATTATTTCAAAATTTGCCAGATTTTGTGGGGCGAGGGGGGGATATAGCTGGAAACCTTGCTGGCTATCCTTCCTATTGCAAATCCAAACCAGCACTTCAGACAGTCCGTATTCACAATGTGTTCTGCTTTATCTTGCAGAGAGGAAGGGAATGATTCATTTTCACCTGGGTACCGTAATCTCCCAGCATCAGGTAAGCCTTCCTGGCATATCAGCGTGCTTTCCTATGGCCTGCTTGCTCACCAACTGCACTGGGGGCAATGAAAATGTTCAGAAAGCCTGAACAGCAGCTCGACAGCAGTGAGTAGGAGATACGCCAAACAGCCCACACCTCTAGGGCAAGGGAATACACCTCTGATTTTTGTCTCCTGATGCTCTCCTGAGAGCTACAGCTAAACACGCAGGAGCTGTTGTAGTCCAGAGCATCCTCCCTCCTGCATGCCAGGTAGAAATGTTTAGAATCCTCTGCAGAAAACAAGCCCACCATGCTAGGGAAGCCCTTTAGTGAGGTGGATCCTCCTCAGGGCTGCAGGGGAGCACCAAGGATGCCATTCCAGGTGCTGTGCGCAGGCAAAGTAGGGGCTTGGGAGCCCATGGAGCAGCTGGCATTCTTGGCAGGAGCAGGACTGGGTCATCGCTCTGAAAACACAAACAGTTGCCTGATAAATATAGCCAGAGAGTTTTAGATAAGTTACAGCTTACCTTCATCTGCAGTGACTGTAGTTATTTTTGCTAGTCATCAAAAGAAACTGCTTGATGTAGGATTAAAGCAAAGGAATGATGTAAACACATGAATTATGAATTTTTCATCACAAATTATTGCCTAAAATAGTGTGATGCACCAAATACATCTAGGGCAAGTGTTTTCTAGTTTTGAAGGGCTGGAAATAACACCAGCTTCAGGGAAAAGAAGTAGATTCTTTGTATATCCCAAAGAAAATCAGGCAACTTTCCTTTACCTCTTTGGCATCCAATAGTTCCTAATCTCTGTACACAGCTTTTGCCACAGCGATGCTTCTGGGTTTTGGCTGCTCACCTTGAAAGGCTTCACTGGGATTTGATTTTCAGAAGGTCAGTGCTAAGCATTTTCCAAAACCCAGCTGTCAGGAGGGGATCAGAGAACCAAGCAGTGAGACACCCAAACACAGATGGTCACTTTTGGGCAGGAACATGACTCTCTGTATCCTTCCTACCTCTTCTCACTTCCTCGTCACCAAGTGCCCAGGAACTTGCAACATGGTATCATTAAAATTTCTTAACCAACTTTCATGGTTTCCACATCAGAGCTTTGGGGCAAGAAACTTCCTTTGCAGAGGACTCTCAAGGCGGGAATTGGGCTACAGAGGACTACAGAGGGTGAAAAGGGGAAAGACTTTGGTAGAAGAAAAACACCAGTGAGACCTAGATACCTAGATGACTGGATAGCTGCATAAATAACTTTGTTTATTGTGACTAAGGCTCCCAGGCTTACCCGTCTTGGTGTTAACCCCAACCACGCTGATGGAACACCTGCCTATACGCTGTGCTCCACTTCTGCCCCAGCCCAAGAGAAACTTTGGTTTACTGCCTGCCCATCTCCTAATACAAATGAAATTCCCTATCTTGCACATTATCTTTTATCTGGACTTTTACCAACATCACTGTCGCTGTATCGCTCGGAGGCAAGATTATTCAGACTCCCCGCTGGGGATCTGCAGCATCACTGCCACACAGAAAGAAGTGCACCCATAGACCTCAAATAGAGATGTTTCCAAAATGCATGGAATATATTTGGGCATACCCAGCTGTACAATTATTATCATTTCTGCTTCCTAGAAAACATCTCTTGGCATCTGATCGCTGCTAGAAGCGGCTGCTGGTTTGTGTTCAATTCAGAGCCCAGAGATCTCCAGAACATACCTGTTTTCTTCCTTGGCTTTATATGATGGGAATTTAGTGAAGAGTGACAGACTTTGCTGCTGGGGTGTCTGTCTGCCACCTTTTTGTGAGACAGAGCGCACTGCTTTGTTCAGTTCCCAAAATGCATTTCCACTTACTCATCCTTCCAGAAGCAATGGAGAGACTCCCTTTTCCTTTGGGTGGTGAAGTTTGGAGGGTGAAAGTTGCTCAGTCCCCACTTTGTTATCATCACCTGGGCATAGTGTTAGATCAAGATGTTTACTCATGTTTTTTCATTTTGAGAAATGACACCAACGAGGGGAAAGAGTTTTATTGGAGGTCATTTAACGCCCTCAAGCTTTGTTGTTAATTTATGTTGGTTGCTTTAAATATACATAAAACGCTGAGTCTAAATGATGAATGGTGGCAAACAAGTAACCGGGAGACAAAATCCACAAATACTCCAGTGTTAATTTGTTTTCTAAGCCAGGAAGATGGGGGAGATACTACATCTGTGTCACACTTCAGTAAAACCCTGGGTGACATTCCTGAGTCCTCCTCTCTCTACTTATTGGCTGGTTATACAGCATTCACCCTACATTATTTAGGCAAAGAAGAGAGAATCCTGCTGTGGTGTCCAGCAGGTTTGTTAAAAAAAATAAAAGAAAAAAGGGTCAGGTAAACCTGAACCATAATTCTTTGTGGCTGTGGACGTATCTTTGCAGAAAAAGGAGGTGGGTCCAGCATCAGCAGGCTTGGAGCACTTTATTGTGGCAGACGGATTGATTTGCAAGGCAGAAGATTGCCTGCTCATTTTGTCTGAACAATTTAGTTGGCTAGACTTTGCTAATGCATATGTCTATGCCCCTCGTATTTAATAAACCTTGTACTGAGCATATATCAGGGTTCAAAAAGGATTCAGTAACTCATTGAAAGATATTACAGCTCTTTTTTTATGCATCCAGAGTGAGAGCAGAAAGACATCGGAAAGGTATTATAAGAGAGTGAACATTTACCTGAAATGCTATTTATATTTCATTGAATTGACTGAAAAGGACTGCAGAAGGCCAATAATGAGTGAGGGAGGCAGGCAGGCAGGCAGGCAGCCATCCCACCACACACAAAGGACGGTGTCTTGATGGATGATTTAATGACTCCAATGTGTGCAGAGGGGCAGAGACCAGGTGGAAATATCCTGCATTCAGGGGACAGCTAGAGTGGGAAAAAATGTGATGCGGTGCCTGCTTTCTCCCTCACTTACATTTGATGGTCCTTGTGCTGCTGGTTTTGGTTCTCACAGGGCCATTCCTCGTTGTGATGGCAGGAGTCGTGCTTGGCTTCTGCAGGTCCAGGACTCTTTTGGCATGAATTAACTCATTAGATTTGCATGGAGCTCCAGCCGTTCACCTTAGCACGTCCCTCAGAACGAGCCTGAACAAGCACTGTTGTGTTTAACCAAGTATTTTCCCTAATGCCCTAATTTCTGGAATGAGGCAGAAGAAAAGGAAAAGAGAGCACTGAGTCTGAAGCCAGGAAGAGATAAATCTGGGAGATGCCCGGCCAGGGTAAGGAAGCAGAAAGAAGGAGGAAAGGTTTTCTGAATGCAGAGCCATTTTGGAGAGGCACATTTCTGGTTTATGGTGAGGTGACTACAAACGGTGGTAATTGAAGTCAGCTGTCATCTTCTCATATATATGCAAGCTAAACCATCAATGTCAGACATCAGCACAAAATCTGCTGCAAGTGAAAAGACAGGCAAGTGCAAACAGGCCCTCCATGAATTTTCAGTGATAGATATGAAAGATCAAGTGTTAAAGGCTGACCTCATGCCTGAGTTTGGCTTGTCTGTATAAGACCAGATTATGAGGTCAGTGCAATCTTTACTGACTGTAACCTCAGCCTCAGCTTGTTTGAGTTTGTGGATATATAGTCCTCCAAGTGCTTTGAATACTTTCATTCAGCCTGACTTCCCCACAGAGCATGAAAACTCTGTACATGGCTGACTGACCAGTGACTTGCTTAATTAATATTTGAAAAATCAGCTTGCACTGCCTTTGCATATTCATCTATGGATGATGGATGCTATCCCTGCAGGGCCATTTTGCTGATGGAAACTGTCCAGCTCACCTGCAGGTCTTTTATTATTGAAGCAGATCAGTGAAATGTCTATTTGAAAAGAGAAAAAAAAAAATTCCCCCACTCTATTATTGAACTGTGAAGCGCCATCAACAGTACATATGTTGTACAGGTCCCGTTTCCGAGCACTGAAGTCCCAGTACGAGCCTCAAACAATATGTTTAAATAATCTTGTGAACTTCGGTATGTGCTAAAAATGCCTCCGATTACATTTACCACTGTTCCCTAACCCAAACACTGGGAATAATTATCTTTTATTGGCACATGTTCTGTGTTGAGATCAAGAGGCTGTCGAGCTGCATTTCTTTTATTTGCGTTACTGGAGGAAAGATCAAATGGAACAAACGTGAACAAATGTAATCAAACATTTATTTTTCTTCTCCTTTGATGTCGTGGCACTCCCCTTGTAAACACTTATAACCTGACAACATCTGGGGCAAGCTTTTCCCCCTCCGCCAGAGCTTCAGTCAGCGCTAAATAGGGAGCCTAATAGGGGGGTACATTTCTGACAAAAACTCGATGCAATAGCGATAGCTCTGCAGGGATCGATGTAGTAGACTGGATTTTGGCTAGCCTAGCAGGCTACTAGCTATTTATGGCAAAGCAATAATGGGTTAAAAACGCCTTCACGCTGAGTTGGTAATGCTTGGCTCTTACTTCTTCGGGATTTAAATGAGTGCCCAAACTGCAGGGCAGCGCGGAGTATGTCCCAGGCTTCCTGACTTGTATTTACAGCTGGCTCTCAGTGACTCTGGTATCTAAGGGCTCTAACTAAGCCTTTCTAATTAGTCCTTTCTCAGTAATATTGCCACACCCTCTTGCTCCTTAATTGCCACAGTTGTTTCTTTTGTCTAAATAATAGCAAGGATTAGGTCTTCTTTAGACCTGAAAAGGCCCACAATTGTGCCCACACAACTCAAACTGCAAAATCTATGTTGGTAAGGTTACTTCTGAATTTATAGGGTCATCTGCACGTAGCAAGAGCACAACAGCCAGGTTTGTTTTTCTGCACTAAAACCAATCAACTAAGGAAATGTACTGCATCACCAATAACACAGCTGTATTTTTCACGGGTTCCTTGTTTGAAAGCCCTAAGAGTCTTGTTCCCACGTTTTGTTATACACAAAACTGAGGTAAGTCATGTCAGTGATTTACATTTCCAAGAGCGCAGATATCAACAGCTCTTGCAAGCTGGGACAGTTAATTTCATTAAAGGTTGCAGAATAAAGGATAATCATCTCAGCTACAGCTTGGCAATAGCTTGGAACAAATTTTCAGATATGAGTGTAGGAAAATATTGGTTTAAATGCTTTCCCTGCAGCTTTGAATGACAATGAGATGGAGAGAGAGTCTGAAATAGATGCATAACTTGAACTGCAAGCAGCAACTGATAAGGAAACTGGGGCAGAGGGAATGACTCAGTTGGCTGCGGTGCAGTACGAAATCCACATGGGGCTTTGGAAATGTTCATCCATGCCAGTGATAATGCACCAACTGCAGAGATGATTATGACAGTCAGAGAAATTCGGAGAGCAGTAATGAAAAATAACCAATGCAATGAACCAGTGGGAACTTCAGAGTCAAAGGGCACAAAGGACAACGTTTTGAAAATAAAAGGAAGAAAAGGGACTGAGAGGATCTTTGATCTAAAGGCTTCTTCCTGCAGGTTTTATCTCTCCAGACATAAAAATACAAGGCTTATGTCTATTCCCTTAAGAACTGAACAACACGTCAAAGAAGGGGGAGAGAGAGAGAAAGAGAGGGAGAGAAGGCCTTCCAAGATAACATTTAATCATCATAAAAATGCGTGCATGAATATGACAAAAAGGAAAACATTGCATATATCTTAAAAATAAATATTTAACAGAAATCTAACCAAATAGTTAAAAAAAAAAAAAAGTGCAGTAACATGTGCAGTGACTTGGACAGAATAGGATTAATAAATATACACTGCCAGCTGATCTCCTTTCATAAGATGACTACGCCGTATTTCAAGGGAATGTCTCCCTTTTTCAACCAAGTGGTTCCTAATCCTGACAGATGACATATCAGTGCTTACATGACCTGTTTTGGGGCTTCATGCAAGCATTTTCTGTTCTGTTTTCTTTTTGAGGGCTTTTTTCAATGTATTTGCTATATACATAAACAGATCTTTAAGGACCTGTTATGGAAAGCAGTGTTAAGAATAAATCCATCCTCGCACCTCATTTCACACTTCTGGTGGCAATCACATGAAAGTGTCCCCTTTGGGGAAAGGGTGATTCTTAAATTGTGTTTAAGCCATTATTCAGAAAATTAGAAACCATAATTCGGTTCCATTGCATTTGTATCAGGGGCAGCAAAGGTGGAGGCTGAAACCTTACATGTCCTCTAGCTTATTTGTCACCACCACCCTAGCCAATGGACATTAGGTGTCAGAAACTAATATGGAAGTACAAGAAATGGAGGAGTGTTGAGTCTTCTTCAAACCCCAGCAACCATGCTCCTCCTCTTGGGATCAGCCATAGGGACTGTATTTCTTCACTACCAATGCACGTGCCCTGCTGTCATCTGCTCTGCCTTCATGGAAATTCAGGTTAGGTTCTGCTCAGCTTCGTCTGCTTTGCATCAGGTTTTTGGCAGCCATGCCTGTGTGCAAGTTTCTCTCAGCTCTGCCTAAATTGAGAGAGGTCGGAGGGTGCAACTGGAGAGCTTGAGTTGGGGGTTACCAAGTGGGGCATGTCTTGGTCCATGAGCTCCTGCAACTCTCTCTGGTGACCCCCAACCAAAGCCCTCTCTTATGTGGTGTCCCCCCCACGCATCACATGTGCTACTGACCTGCATGTGGCAATACAATAACTGGCATTTAGCTCTGTGGACCCTCGCATGCAGTAAAACTCCCCAGGAAACATAAACTGGAAGGCTGTAATAATCTCTTGCATCAAGCAGGCTGAGACGAGCAAGCTCCTCAGTGTGTCCTGGCATCCTGAGAGCAAAGTGCAGAGAGCTGCAGGACTTACCTTCAGAGCAGCATTTTACCAAAACCCTACAGAGAATGCAATGTACATCCCTCCGCGTCTGTGTGCTGAATGGGGGGAGCTGCAGCCCCTCCCCCGCCATTTCCTTGTTAGGAAGCAGCAGTGTGTGTGGGGACGTGTATATATATTTGAGGTTTAACAAGGCCAAGTGCCGGGTCCTGCACTTCGGGCACAACAACCCCATGCAACGCTACAGGCTTGGGGAAGAGTGGCTGCAAAGCTGCCTGGCCGAAAAGGACCTGGGGGTGCTGGCTGACAGCCGGCTGAACATGAGCCAGCAGTGTGCCCAGGTGGCCAAGAAGGCCAACAGCATCCTGGCTTGTATCAGGAATAGGGTGGCCAGCAGGAGCAGGGAGGTGATTGTCCCCCTGTACTCAGCGCTGGTGAGGCCGCACCTGGAATACTGTGTCCAGTTTTGGGCCCCTCAATACAAGAAAGACATTGAGGTGCTGCAGTGTGTCCAGAGAAGGCCAGCAAGGCTGGTGAAGGGTCTGGAGCACAGGCCTTATGAGGAGCGGCTGAGGGAACTGGGGTTGTTTAGCCTAGAGAAGAGGAGGCTGAGGGGAGACCTTATTGCTCTCTACAACTACCTGAAAGGAGGTTGTAGTGAGGTGGGTGTTGGTCTCTTCTCCCAAGTAGTTAGTGATAGGACGAGAGGAAGTGGGCTCAAGCTGCGCCAGGGGAGGTTTAGGTTGGAAATTAGGAAAAATTTCTTCATGGAAAGGGTGGTCAAGCATTGGAACAGGCTGCCCAGAGAGGTGGTGGAGTCACCATCCCTGGAAGTGTTCAAAAAACGGGTAGATGTGGCACTTGGGGACATGATTTAGTCTAGTCTACCCTTGATTGGCTTAGAGTAGACTTGGTAGTGTAGGTTAATGGTTGGACTGGATGATCTTAAAGGTCTTTTCCAACCTAAACGATTCTATGATTCTATTCTATGATTCTATATGATGTATACCTGCACATTTTTTTATCTAAGTATTTATTATCACTAGTCCAAATTCAGCCTTGAAAAAAATGCAATTGACCCTACGCCTTCTGCCTAGCAGTGTGCGAATGACCTGTGTGTCTGCAGAGCTGGGTCATTGCCAGAGCACTGAGGGTTTCCTGTCTGCAGGAGGTGGTGTCCTCACCGCACCTCTGGCTCTACACAGTCTTCACCCCCTTTTCAGAAGTGACACATAGAGACCCAGAGAGAGACAAAAAAAGGTTGATTGCATTCTTAACTGTATTTAGGTGTGTAACGCTGCAGGCAAGTACTTAAGTGGGGTTTCCAGGAGCATGTCTGCAGAGTTCATTCCTGCAGCCCACCTGGCTCTCGTGGTCCCCCAAGGCAAGTGTCAGGGCCCTGGGGCAGCCTCGGGCCATAACAGCCCTGACCAGCCCCATCGGGGACCCCCACCCAGGCACCCTGCCCAGGGGCCCCGGAGCCCCGTTGCAGCTCAGCCCTGAGCACCCGGTCCCCACCTGAGCTACACTCTCCTGCCTCCCGGCTGGACCTGATGCAAGCCCAGGTTGCAAACACGTTGTAAAAGCAAGAGAGCTGGGGCGACAAAGATGTTTGCAAGCTGTAGGGTGACCCTGGCAAACCTTTTTGGGCAGGGGACATCCCAGGCATCACCCCTGTGCCCTGGTGCTTTGCAGAGGGCAGAGCTCTGGTCTCCCATCACTCCTGCTGCTGCACTCTTTATTTTTAGGTAGGCAGCACCTCCTGAGTCACCCTTGTCCCAGGTCTGCTTCCCTGGCTTAGGTGTTGTACACAAGCCTAATGGAAGCATTTATGATCAAATCCCTTCCTTTGGGACAGATCTGATGTGTTTTTTACCTCCTATTAACATCATTCACGCACTTACTAAGATTAAGAGACAACGTCATGTGCTCCTTCGCTGCCATACCAAGATGGCTTTAGGTCTTACTGTCTTAGGGACTTGGAAGTAATATAAAATCTACTTGGCAAAAGGCAGGGCTTGCTATCTGATTTGAGTGGGAAGGAGAAAGATTTAACACCCGGGGGGGGTCACCTTCCCAGCTGGCCTCTAAATCTGCGCATGCAAATCCCTCATTTGTCTGACCAGACTGCATATTTTAAAAGCTTTGGGGTTTTTCTTTAATTGGTTTAAGAGCTTGGCAAATGCATAAGGTATAGCGAAAACCAGCTCTGTGTTACACATGGTTCTGGGTTATCTCACCACTCTTTCCACAGCCTGAAATGAAAGAAAATAACACAGTCGATTATGGGCTAGAGCTGTATGCTTTGCAGGTTTACATGCCTGGGAGCAGCTTGGGTTCTATCTATATACTTTATAACTGCCGTTGTTTAGATTTGTATTTTGCTATAGATATAAAGCGGAAACCATTCCAAAGACCTCTCTGCTAGGAAGATTTTTCTTGCCTATTATTAGCACTCTGCTTTTGCAGCAAGTGCTCGTGAGCCAATATGCAGAGTTTTAAAGGACTTCAAAGTGTCATTGGGAACCAAGTGATATGTGTGTTAAAAAGGGTTTAATGGAGCTGCAGTCACTGTAGCACAGCGTCTTTTTATAGCAAGTTTTTACAGCGTTAAGAAAAACATCCTGCAGATTTCAGTAGGATTGGCATATGGATAAGGTACTTTGCACTATGATTTTTGTTTATCTGCTATTAAAAAAAATGAAACCCAGCATTTCTAGCTAGAGGGAGAATGATAAGCAGGAAGAGGTCTGCAAAACTTAGGCAACAGCTATATTACCTCTATTTTGGGTTTAATTTCTTTTTTCTTTTTTAGAAGAAAAACATACATTTGGAAGCCAATGGCTTGGTTTAGAGAATGGAGATATCGAGTGATTTGTACTCACATTGAAGCTTTTAACCGTCTTTTTTTTTTTTTTTTTCAGAGCCACTGGATTATATTATCATCGTCAAATTCTGCTTATCAAAGTTGAGGCAAACTTTCCGTGACTGTCTTTAAAAATGTCATAGCTCAGGCTCTCACAGAAAAGAAGTAGTTTGCAAAAAAACCCACATTACATACTAAAGCTGACCTGATCCCTGTGCGATCATGTTGATCTGCAGGAATGCCTGAAGATTTGGCAGGGAATCACCGATTTTAATATATTCTCTATTTTTCCTTTTACACCATTTACGAGTCTCCTTTAATTACTCCCAGGAAGCATGTGGGGATGCCAAGTGAGACAAGCTCCTCATTGCCCTTTAGCAACTACAAGGACAGCCTGCCCACTTCTGAAAGAGCCAGGCACGGAGCAGAAAGGAAAGACAAGTACCTGTGGCCAGCTAGGAAGGTAAGAGACTTGCCCAGGGTTAAAGAAAAAGGCAGAGGCAGAGGTGGGCTACTGAGCTCTGGCCCTCCAGTGCCTCAGCCCTATGTCGTACTCTTAGAGCCATCCTTGCATCCACAGTGTCTGGGATTTAGCTGTTTGGACTTGTTCCACCCCTGAAGTGACGTCATTTAAACATGTTTTACTCTCTGCTTCTCCTTCAGGCTGGGGAATGACGGGTTTCTGCCTTATCTGGGGGAATTAAAAAAAAAAAGAGAGACAAGGAAACCTTTAGTTGTTGTGACTGCCAAAGCAGGAAAAGATCAGGATTTTTCAAGCCTCGCAGGCGGCTGAGGGCTGCAAACGAACGCGCTCAAAGCTGATGAGAAGAGGGGTTCAGCTCCCGCTGCTGCTCTTACGTGGGCAGCTGCCTCCCGTACCCCCAGCTCGACCCCGGCAGAACCAAAACCCCCGCGAAACCCCGGTGCGGGAGCCCTGCGGCTGCAGTGCCCCGTCCCTCCCACCCCCCGCCGCTCTGGCCAGAAGTGGCCTCTTTATTTTTCACGCCCGCTCCTCCCGAACGAACGGAAACCCTGGTCGAAAAATCTTACAGAAGCAGGCAGAGATATATATTTTTTCTCGCGTGCAGAGGAGGGCAGAGGAGTGACGGTGGGAGAGGAAGGGTTTGTGGGGTGGTTTGTTTTTTTTTTTTTTTTCTTTTTGCAACACTAGTTGTTCAGGGGAGTGTCTTGCGTTATTAATGCTGAGTGGCTCCGGTACTGTGGTTTAAAGTCGTTAGTCACCCTCTGCTACGCAGGAGCCCCAGGAGCACTGAGCCAGAGCTGTTCATGCAACCCTCGTGGTCCTCCCAGGCCAGCAGGTTGGGAAGAGCTGAAAATGGGGCAACGGGGGTGCGTGGGGGTATAAAGAGTGGCCCGGGGTTGCGGGGGCATCCTCCCAGCCTGGTCACGGGGTGTCCACGTGCATGGGACTCACCGGGTTGTGGTGGGTGGCTGCACAGCCACCCCAAATGGCCTGAGAGGGGCTGAGGGGTGTGCGAAGGGCAGGGGCTGGGAGAGCACCTGTGATGCACGGGTGCGGGCTCCTCCGTGTACCCCGTGAGAGGCCAGACGTGCACGTCCCCACTTGGGAAGCAGTCCCTGCATTACATATAGCTACATAGGCACGAGAGTCTCCTTTCACCTCAAGCTGCTAATGAGACAAGGATGCAGGATGCTCCCTGAGGGAATACAGGGCCACGTGCGCCCTTCCCACCTGATTTCTTCCTTTTTTTCCTTCCTTAGGATGAGGGGGTCTAGGCAAACATTCCTTAATTTATTCTGCATCCTCTGGCTCCCGCTTCTGCTGAAGGCTGCCTCTTCCTCCCCTCTCCCCCATGGAAACGACCCACCACCCTCTTTGCTCCCCTCCGGGCTGTACAAAGGACACACCTGTGTCGGTATGTATTCAGGTTTTGTTTGCCTGCTGGACTAGTTCATTTGTTACTCCACCGGTGAGCTGAGAATTGCTATGCACATCATAAATCACTCCTTTATCTATTTCAACAGCTGTACTGCAAAATGCTTGTAGTCTTTGGCAAAATAATCACTGAAGATTTTGCAAGGCCAGCATGGGGTCTGGAGTTATTTTATGATTTTGTTTTTGAGTGGCTGCTTCCCAAAGTTCATGTTTTTCCTCTGCAGGGAATGGTGCCTGAAAAGCTGGTTTTAACGTCTGTAGGTCTGGGACCTGGAAAAAAGGTGTTATGGGGTCCTAGGATTTGTTAGGGTTCACAATGCATTTGGCTTAACTGCAGGAAGGCACAGTTTCCCTCAGACTCGCACAGGGTCTCCTCATTGATTTCATTGCCTGGGAAACTGTTCTTAAGAATAGCTGATCCACACTTGGGCCAGAGAGCTTTGTGGTCTGGTCGGTCATCTCTGGATAGCCAAGTTGCAAGGTGTGTTTCCTCACATTTCCTTTCCTTTTCACAAGCGCACGCATCTGCACGACCCGTACTAAAGTGGGGCAAGCGTGTTTTGGCAACGCCCCTCTTGTGTGACTTTGGTGACTGTGGAGATCTCCACAGCAGCTATAGCTGGGGGTATCCTATAGGCTCAGCTGACTAAGTGATTCCCAAAGCAAGACCAGTAACACCAAAGTCAACATGAACTGTGGGTATCTCTGCACCAGAAATGCCCTTGGCGTGAGACCAGAAATGCCCTTGGCGTACACCTAGAGAGATGTGGTACCTTGTGTTTTTTATGTGAGCAAATATTAAACGATGGGTATGTCTTATGCATTATGATAAAACATTTTATTTTGTCATCTTTTAGCTTTTCAGGGCACTTTGTGCTGTAAACATAAGCCCTGTCACGGTTCTCCATCCTTCAGAAGGGAATGCTTCCTTTCAGCCCAAAATTATTTTCACTGTGGCTCAAGGAACACAAGTAGAAATAATAATCTTAAGCTTGATAAAAACAGGGGTTTGCCTCACTTCTGAGCCATCCACAGTGCCCCTGCACATTTTGGCGCTGGTGAGGCAGGGTGAACCAAAAGCAGAACGAAGCTGGGGCGGTGAGGCTTGCGCAGTGCCTGCCAGGGTTCAGCCAGCAGCCGGAAAATGAGAGCGAGTCGTGAAAAGCAGAACTGGCTGCCAGGGACTGGCCTTGTTTGGGCCAGCAGCCACACAAGCAGTGACTGAGCAGTCACCAGAGCAAGACGGAAGTGGTGGTTTTTAATGGTGAGATCTTTAGACAGCTACGGTTTTGAAGGCACGGTAAAGGCGGTGAGTGTGCTCGCCTGTAGGATTTTTACACTGGTGTTTTTCGAAAGTCACGTGTGAATGTTGTCTGCCCTTTCCATCCTATTGACTCAGCAAGGCTCTAAATTCCTAAAGTGACTGCACATTGCATTGAAGTTGCCTTGCACATGATAAATTGTGCATTTTTTTTCCTCCCTTTGGGAGAAAAGCTGTGCCAGTCCCGTGTTGCGCCTCCAGCTCAGTGCTGGGACCACCGAGAATCTCTCTGGCATGTTTGTTCAGTGGGGAGACACCAAAAGACCTGCCTTCCACACCAGTTACTCTCACTGAGGTGTCCCTTCAGCTAAAAGCATCCATGTGAGCTCAACTCCGGACCAAAACAGGCTGTCCACACCTCTAAACCACAAGCTAAAAATTAAGCATGCAGAGCATTAAAACTGCACGGGCTGGTCCTGGCAGGGAGGGGTGGTGACTTGCATGCAGGCAGGCTACTACTTGCTAGCCCAGATGGCCACCTCTGGGGTTTCACCAGTTAGCTGCTCTCTTGACTAACTCGTGAAAACACTGACAAGCCATCTGTGTCTCTTCCTTTTCTCAAGTGGGAAAGGGAAAGCACGGAGCAGATGATGGTTACACTTGCCGTGGCGTGGAGCAGGGGTAACATCAGTTCTTGCGTCTGATTCGGTGACCAGCCCTCTTAGGAGCAGAAATTAAGCCAAGATCAGCTTCACCTGCAGGAGGAAGATTGTGATTTCCTTTCAACAGCTCAACCCCAGACCCTGCTAGCTCAGTTTGCCATCTGGGAAGGCACTGGGAGAGAGCCATGAGAACTTCCTCTGTGTCTTCTTGGCCTTATAGATCGAGGCAGCATTTTTAACGTTGAGAAATGGCTGCTGCCAAATGTATAGGAGATTTTCTCGAAGAAATTGACTTTTTCATGCAAGTTAAATGTGTGGTCGGGTGTCTAATCTTTCAAAGTTATTTGCCTCTCTTTTCTGAGGGAAATGAGGTGGCTGCACATTGAATAGTCATTTCTGATCACTCCTGAGTGTGTACCACCTGCATGGTCGAGATTGCTACATTAGTAGCCAAAGGCGGTCAGAAAATGAATGCTCTTTCAGTAACAAAACCAAGAAAATATTTTCCATTAAGCCTTTCCACTGAAAGTATCACACTTCTTGAAGAAATATGTAGGAATTATATGACAGGAGAGCGAAATGCAGCCCTGGTACCTCCGTTGAATGCAATACAACTTGATTGCTTCCTTCTTCAGTCCCCCTTGCTAGCGGTGCTCCCTGGATAGGCACCATCTGCCCCAGTATATTCTGGTCATTCTGGGAAAGTGGCTGGATGCTTCAAGGGACTCCCCTGCCCTTAGCACACCCTGGGAAATGTATTTTGGGTAGGCACCTATATTGCAACACAGAATAGGACTGGAGGAGAGGAAGGTATGTGTCCAGTGAGGTGCCACAGCAGGCTGAACAGTTCAGACGACTCATAGGGGGATGTTGGCCAAAATATTTCTGCTTTCAGATTGTTACTTGTCTAAAAAAGAAGGTGTCTTTTTTTACAGCAATCTCGATTGTGTTAGAAAACATTTATACAGAAGTTTTAATCAGCCTCAGTAACAATAGAAAAAGTCATGTCATTTTTGCTGCATTTTCTTGAAAAATTTGGCTGCTTCAGAGAAAGTCTTTTCATAATTGACTTGGTGTAAAACTAAAGCATCTGGAAAGTGTTCCCACCTAAAAAAGGATTTAATACTACTGCCTTGTAGAATTATGGAAAAGAGGGAGAAAGGACCTGATGATAATCCCCCCAGCCATGAGATCAGATGTAGTATACCTAAGCAGTTCCTAACCGTCTCCAACCTGCTCTTAAATAGATACATGGTCTTTCTCTGGCCCTGTCACTAGAAGAATTTTCCCAACATCTGACAGTCTCTTCTCCATCAGTGTTTCCTGCCTCCCCATGCTGGAAAAATGCCCCCCTTTTTGCATACTGTGAAATCAGCTCAGGAACTTCCTCTGGGCCTCCTGCACTCTTTGCATGTGATATATTCTTCTGCTTTTTCCTTATGGTAGATAAAAGAGCTTTAGTAAGTTTTCCTATATGCAAAGGCCCATGAACCTGGTTTTCCTCATGTAAAGACAGTGAGGTTTTGCTCTGGTGCACTGGTTTGGGAGCTGGATGCTAGGTCTGCTTTTCGTTTCTGGGTTTGTTACTGACTGGCAATATGGGTTAAGGGATTTATTCAGGATGAGACCTAGAAACCCTTTTGCTAGGGCAGCCTGGCAATTTCAGTGGGGCATCCTGAGAACCAGATGCTGTGTATTTTTGTCTCAAAAATTAAGTATGAATGAGCCCTTCAGATACTCAGCTCTTTGACTTTCCCCATCTGTTAGATGAGGAAAATACTGCCCATTTCACAGGGCAAGTAAAGTTTTACTTAAGTTAATGTTAAGGTACCCAAAGACAGCACAGTAACACTGGTAGCTGTTGACACTGGTGTTAATGTTTCATCATACCTAAGATCATGTTCTTTATTTTTCTATTATTTCTTATTAATTTTTAAAGGTTTTATTCCACACCTCCCACCACCCCAAATTACAACATAGCCTTTAAAGGGTCCTTGCACATTGTCCTGTTCTCTAGCAAAGGTGACTTCATCCAGAAGTATCTGAAGCAACCTCAGGAAAGGTAGAAACTGCCCTGGAGGACGCAGAAAGCAGGGAAGACACTGAAAGACAGGAGGGAATTGCTGTAGTTATCTCTCTCGTCAACATGGTGAAGAAAGGAAATCTGGGGAATTGTAGATCAGTCAGTTAAACATCAATTCCTAGAAAAATCCTGCAATAATTAATAAAACTTTATAAAAGCACCCTTCAAAAGTAAATATGAGTAAGAGCCTCACTGGATTTATCAAGGAGAAACAGTGTCAGATCAATCTAATTTTCTTTGCTGATGGGATGATAGCATGTAGACACAGAAGAAGCAGTAGATGTTACAGCTGGACTTTAGTAAGGCTTTTGGCACCACTTCAGCACTAATCTAATGGCTGAGAGATATGTGACGTTGATTAAGCTTCTACAGGGCAGGACAAAACTGGTGGGTGGCCTTGTTCAGAGAGTAATTACAAGCGGCTCACTCCCTAAGCAGAAGGATGTACAAAAGGAGGTCTTTCTTGGACCTCTGTTTTGAACATGGTATCATTCCATATTTTCATTAGCCAGAATAATGAAATAGTCTGCTATTAAATTAGCAGCTCATTTAAAGCTGAAAAGGTTTGCAAGTACAATGGAGGGAAGGATTAAATTCAAACCAATCTTGAAAACTTGGAGTACTTGCCCCCAAAACAGATCATTTCAGTATGGGTATGTTGAAGGCACTTCAGCAGAAATAGTGATGCACGTAGAGGATGAGGAACGACCGGCTGGGTAGCATCCCTAGGGAAGATCATCTGGGCTTGTAGTGGCACAGTGATAGCATGCTGTCATGAAGAATGCACATGCTGCGTACACCGAGATGTGTGAACAGAAGTTAGCTTGCAAGACATGTGAAGTAACCTGCTACCTTTCTCAGCATTGACAAAGCCTCAGAGGGATTTCTGCCTTCCCTTTTGGGGCTGTGCATCAAGAATGATGCAGACTGACAGGAGGTTTCAGAGAAAAACAAACATAAGCTATAAAGAAAGACTGAATAAATTAGAGTTAATTAGTCTAGAGAAGAAAAACTTGAGAAAAGGCATGATATCTGTCCTCAAAAACATTAAAGGGGTGATCTATTCTCCAGGTTCATAACAGCTGTGGCAAGAAATAACAGAAATGGATACCAGTAGGTACGTTCAGGTTAGGAAGAAAATTTTCTAATGGTGGTGATAAGTGAGGACTGTCATCAGTTCCTGAGAAGGCTGTAGAAGACCTCATTAGAGATCTTAACAGATCTGTGTCTACCCTGTCGCTTCGGAACGGCGTAGATGCCACAGATCAGCTGCTAGGGCAGAGGCTTGTGTAAGATGACTTCTTCCAGGCCAGCTTTTCAGGGGTTCTGCGCTGTGACCGCAAGAACCATTTGCAAATAGCAGGGTTTATTTATTTTCTCCCCAGCAGCAGGCTGCCCTGCTCTTTTGGCGATTAACTTTGGCTGCCCTTTTTGGAATGAGGTGATTAGTCAGGGAGCGCTCAATACAGCCAGACAGCAGCACTTTCCATCTTCTTTGCTAGTGAGCGGAGATCCTGTGGGTCAGCAGCCAGGGAAGCAAATTTCCCCATATTTGTGCTCGATATAGTGCCATTCTCAGCAACCTTTGCGGGTCACCTCTTCCATTCACCCATGAGCATGTAATTCCTAGCGTATGAAGAAGCATGTTTTTGAAACATATTTTCAGCTCTGATTACATTAAAGAATGGATGTTTCCAAGCTTCCCAGCAGCGTAAAACGCCGACCTCTACCTGTGTTGATTTGTGTGATAGTCAGTGTCCTCAATGGTTTGCCTCCGTCTAGCTGTGCATGAGTGCAGGGATGAAATATGCCCCGCGGAGTGGCAGCAGGACCGGTGGCTTTTGGAGTTCCCAATAACTTCACACAATGGAACATGCCAAATGGAGTTGGAGGCTTTTAATAACTGCGCTCAGACAAAGTGGCTGTGCACATATTGTCTGGGGAGGCACCATGACAGAACATATAATTTACAGCTCAATGAGTTCTGTAAAAAGGCCATGCCCAATACCAATGTAATACCACAATGTATTTTACTCTGAAAGGCTGGGAATCGACTTTGATTACAGCTAAAGCAGTGCCAAGCCGCAGCATCTCTGTTCACTTCAACAACATTGCTCCGTTTACTCAGCAGCAAAATTTGGCCTGACGATCAGTAATACATACCAAATTTGACCATAACATTTTTTCCTATTATTATACTTTGGATAGAAAAGCCACAGGCATGTGAGTAGTACAGTCGAGATACTAAAGCAACCATTAAAATAGGAATACTTTCTACAGGGATTCATATTTTTCAGCAACTGATGGTAAAAATTTCATTTCCAAAGTCACCCCAAGTCTTACTGAAAGTTTGTGGCTGTAAAATGCCAATATATCTATTGATCACAATAAAAAGGTGTTATCGCTATCATACATATTCATATGTGCATTTGTAGATGTGGGTAGTCTTGTACATTTTACGTTACTGATGCTTGCCTTTAGTATAAGTTTTCTTTGATAATCTTATTTGTTTAGTATTGATTGTCTGGTTGTTGACTGCCACGATGTGTGTGCCTCCCACTCTAGTTCATATGTTAACCCTATACAGAACTTCTGCCTATGTTTAAGGCAATCACTTTCAGTGGTTTTAGGAACTGTATATCTGAAACAAGTTTTGTGCATTCATAATCTTAAAATGGTCAAACCTTTGTGACAAGGATGAAGTTACCCAGTTACATTAACTCCCCGTGCCACCATTCAGGCTTCGGTAAATTTTTAATACCCTTTCCTGATTTGGAAAAGAAAAATATGTTAATGGCACACATACATACACTTTTTTTTCTACTAATTAATGCAGAAATATTTCCATTGGAAATGCCTGAGGTTATAGATTTTGTTAAATAGGGCTCTTTAAAGTGTAATGTAGGAGACACTAGGGATACATTTGGCTGGCAGGTACGGATACCAGAGTCTTCCACTAGATGGAAACTGATTTTTCTGTACAGCATAACTGTATTAGAGTCTTCATTGGGTGTCTTAAGGAAACAATAATGAAAGTATAGGGCTCTGAAGTTAGGGGTCTGAAGTGGCTCACTGCTATTGCATGAGCAGCAGAAATGATAATTGATATTCCAGGGTTTGCTGGTCTTGTTACAGAGCTACGATGCACTCAAAATACTGCTATATTGATATTAATATTTCAAAAATGTCTTTAGCCAGTATACTATGTATAATTTTATGCCCAGTGACACATTTGGTAATAGTGTACCATTTAGCATTTCCAAGATATTTTATGACGCTTAGCAAATTTAGGGGGAAAAGGTCTTGTATATGCCAACATATTTGAATATGGAAACCTATAATTATATTCCATCACTTCAGTATCTCTAAGAAATACATTAACACTGTAAATGGAATAGGAAGCAAAGTCTGAATTAGAAGACTTTTACACTCAGATCCCTTTCTAAATTACCTTTCAAATCCTCTGGCCATATATGGGAAAATAACTATCCTAACTTTGCATATACAGTTATGTCATTTGAGCTGAATATTTCCATGCTGGAATGAAATCTTGAGGTTAGAAAGGGCTGTTCTTTGAAAGTACCAGCTCAGTGCTGAGAAGCAGTGAAAGAAGGCAAAATGAGTATTGGGAAGTATTAGGAAGGGAATACATAGTGAAAAAGAAAATATTCCTGTATTGCAACTTTGCATATCCATGATCTGCCTGCACCTAGAATACCCACGTGCATGTCCCCATCTCAGAGGAGAAAACCTTATTTCTTATTAGCTCCCCATGTGAATACTCTTATTTCAAACAGGAATGTTTTGTTCCAGGTTGAATTGGAACCAGATTAGATGAATTTGGAAAGAGGCGTTTTTAACGCCAGATCAACAGCATCTGCACAAGGAGTAGCAGTATTGTCTTTTGTAGACAGGCTTTGGCGACTCCTCATCTGTAGGCTTTCAGAGATGCATTGGAGCCTGTGATCATCTATAAATGGAAGCAGCAAAGACTGTGTTTTAGGAAAACCTTCATCTTCTATATACAACCAGGAATGTGATAGATGAGTTCATTTATACAGGGGCTTGCTGCTGCAGACAGATATTTGAGGCAGAGTTTTGCCGCTTTGCCAAGCGAGGCTCCGGCTCCTGCTCCACCAGGAGCGAGCAGGATGACCACAGCCTGGCTGGCAGGGTTTGTGGAGAGCTATTTCTGTCCAAGACCACTTTTGGGGGCTTATTTCCCCCTGTGCACTTAATTTATGGCTGGGGAGCAGCATTATGGCTGGAGGAGCGAGAAAGATCTCCAGGACCCAGGAATGTAAGCAAAGGATGGCAAAGGAGGATGTGCCAGGTGCCAGAAATCCTATTTAACACAGTCTTACTCAGACAAATATATCTACAGATCTGAAACTTAGAGAGGCAGCTTTCACTATCCAGACACTTCTTGACATCCCTAGGTATAATTCTAATTATAGAGCCTTTCAAACGTGTGCGGCAGAAGTGGATTAAGTTAAATAGTCTGCTCAAACTGCCAGAGGCTTCACAGCTAAGAAATGAATTTCTCTAGCTCTGATTTTATTATTGGGGTATGATTTTTTTTTTCCCAAGCTTATTGGAAATGTCATTTGATTATTACACGCTATTTTCAAATACATGGAAAGAAGTACTTCCTGACGTGTGAGTTTTCAGATTACTGCTGCTGAGCGAAATGGTTATGGTTTTCTCTTATCTCTTCAGAAATTAATAGCAGATGGGACAAACTATCGCTAAAAGAGACAGGCATTTTATTAATACCAGAGTCTAGTTTCTAATAGCTGATAGGCATTATAATACCAATTAATTTCTTCCAGAGAAAACATCCTTCAGCCTGTCAAGGCATTGAAACCCATTATTGAAATGCGACAGCAGAATCAATTTCTTGAAACTTGTTTCTAAAGAAAATCATGTGCAACTATAAAAAATTTAGAGCTGTTTTTAACCTTTAATTATGAAGCCTTTCTACATTGCCTTATATGTGCCCAGCTCATGAGAAATAAATCGCATCTAAATATCTACTAAATTAAAGGCAAGCAATAGTTGCCAATGACTGTCCAGACCTGGAACGGCTCTTCTACTGATGCCAGAGTGTTAAAAAGTTTATATTCTCGCACACATCGTAAGTAATTAAAGCAGTGAGATTTCTACAGTTGAAGACAGCTGATTTCCCCGTCCTTTTTAGCTAACTAATTATTTTCCATTTTTAGCCAGCAGAATTAAGACCAATTAAAGGCTAGGATAACTGTTTAGCATTTCTGATGGTATTTGGTGTGCAGGGAGATTTCTGTTGTTTTCGTTAGAGGGTAGTGGCTTCTTATGCTGCAGCCAACAGTGAATTCTTTTTCTGCCACTAAATCCAGAGGAAGATGATAGATACGATTAAAAAGAGAGCAGGTTTGTAGTAGGAGTGAGGACAGTCTGAGTTAACTTTAATTTATAGACACTAACCTCTTGAGGTTTTACCTATAGGCCAACACAGGAGATAGGTTCTCCTAAAGGATAAACCTGAATTATTGGGGGGAACGTTTTTTTAATCCAAAAAAACAGGGAGTCTGGGCGGGTTAGACTTCCTGGACTGCAGTGAGTCCCCTTAGACATTCCTCTTCCCAGGGTTCAACCCTCTTCCTGAGTAATTTACAATTTCCAGCCCAAAAGCTGCTCCTGATGACATCAGTCTAAATGAAAGGCTTTGAGGCCAGCAGAGCCCAAACATAAGCGGGAGTCCCCTGGGGCACGGCCCATGGTGGGGCAATAAGAGGTGCCAGCAGACCACGAGGAGTAAAGAGAGGTGGACCAAGGGCACCTGATAAAAGCCCAGGTAGATGGGGGGAACAGAAGACAGATCAGCCGATGGCGCGCGTTGGTGGCACGTGTTCCCAGGGAACACCTTTCCCACCAGAGGGCAGGAAGACTCCCCAAATTCAGGTCCAGAAACTTCAGCCGCAACACCTGAGGCTGAAGATGCCCCAACTGGAATGACAGACCCCTTTGAAAATCAGTCAAGACTTTCTTTATTGGCTTGTCCCATGAAGTGTAGCATTTCATCTGGAATAAATGCATTTGTGGGGGAGCATTTGAATAACCAAGGTGTGGTCTTCGGGTACCCGAGGAGGGGAGGGTCTAATAGCGTGACCAGAAGCATCCTGTCTGTGACAGTGAAGACTAGTTTATGAGAGCAAACATTTTGAAGTTCAGCTCTGTGGGTTTTTCCCAAGTAGTCAGGCTATTATTATTGTTATTTATATTCATATAGCATCTAGTAGCCCGAGGTACTGCATTAAGTACTGCACAAACTCAGCAATGGCTCCGTTAATTCTCATGCAAAGCAAATCTCCCTTTGGGCCTGGTTCGATAGACACAAAAGTGTCCAACTGACTTAATCAACATGAAAAATTTCCATTTAATTGCTGGGAGACTGCTCCATGAGTAGGGTTACCTCCATGATTGTGTTTGTGATTAAGAATTCTGTTTCTGTTCGGCAGAGCTGAACCAAAAATAGCTATTTCCTCCCCTCCACCCCCCGTGGTAGTGACAAACATGACAGAGAAACTCACATCTTCAGTGGAGACTGTCTTCTTGTATAACAGAGGAAATGGAAACACCAGGGGTATTTTTATCCTCAGCCCAACTTTTTGGATTTCAAGCACTTGGGCTGTTTGTCCATAAGCCCCTTTCTCTGCACAGACTCTACTGGAGGCGAGAAGACCTCGCTGTGGTAACGAAAATGAGAGTCACGGGGGCAAGGTCTGAGTCAGAGAGAGAGGAGCCTCTT
This sequence comes from Pelecanus crispus, assembly GCF_030463565.1. Lineage (NCBI taxonomy): Eukaryota > Metazoa > Chordata > Aves > Pelecaniformes > Pelecanidae > Pelecanus > Pelecanus crispus. Next base: position 54,356,419 of record NC_134644.1, read on the forward strand.
CACACCCCCACCCTGAGACGAATCATTAGGCAGGCTGCTGAGCCTGTGCTTGGGGTCAATAACTCTATTTCAGTGTAAAAGTGGTGCACTGAGGTGCAGCAGAGCCGAGCACCGCAGCCAGAGGCAAGCTCGCTCCTCGTCTGCCGGGAAGGTGTGGGGCCGCGTTGTAAGCTGGTCTCTGCCCTTGCAAGAGGGTTGACTTGTTGCATCGATGTTTTTATCAGGCCAGCTTTTACTGAAATAAAATCTCTCTTTGCAGCTCTGGAGCCAACGTTTTGGCCCCCAAGGATGCTGTAACTGAAAGCAGGGACGTTGAGGAGGTTGATTTCTGCTCGTGCCTGGAGCAGACCCACCACGACACAAGAAGCACGAGCAGCGGTGCAGGCAGCGGAGGGAAGTGAGCAGCATCCCACTCCCACCAGCAGCAATTTGCAAGCTTCATTGCAGCAGTGCATGGCACCCTCTGGTCCCACAGAGGATTAGGTGGTGCTGGAGGCAGGAGACAGACTTTTAGAAAGCTGGACTCAGCCAGAGCCCCTCATTCATGTGCTGCTTGGCAGGGGTGCCCAGCTAGTGCGGTGGGTCGAAGAGGCAGCTGGTGGGTGGAACAGGGGAGCTGGGGACCAAGAGAGAAGGACTCTGTTCTCTCTGCAAAGTGTGCTGGCAGGCCCCGGCTGAAGGTGCAGGAGCACTGGGTTACACCGCACAGGCAAAATGAGCGTCATTTCTCTCTGCTGCAGTCGGTGACACTGTCAGCTCCCTGGTGTGACAGGTTATTGAGCCTCAGGGACATGACAACCCAGTTCCCTCCGGTTTTCACCTGTCCCCCTGTGTCTGAGCTCACACCTGTGCTCTCAACGGGGGCTTTTCCCTTCCTTTGCATCCAGGCTTGCAATTGTGCAGTCTGGTCAGGCTCACACTCTCCTCACCCTGCATTGGCACCCACTCCATCACTGTTGCCCACTTGCCCCTGTGCTCAGTTCTGCTTCAGCCTGTGTTTTGGGAACTGTCTTCTCTCCCAGCATCTCTGCCCGCTGAAGCATTTTCCTCTACTAACTTTGCTAACCTCAGTGTCTCCTGAGTTGCCTTCTCTCCTCCTTATCATCACTCTTCATGGACTCCTGGACCTGGTCTGCTAAGTGCTGGCACATCCTCATTCATACCTTCCTCAAGCTCCTGGTGCAAAACAATGAGAGGTAAAACAACAAAAGCTGTGTCCTTTAGAAAATATCAAAGGACTAGCTCCTTTCCATCTTTCTGCTTGGACTCCTTTTTGTCTTTCTGACTTCTAGACAGCAAGATAGTTAGGTGAAGGCCTGACCTTGGTAAGTGAAGAAAGGAAAACACAGAAAGAATATGTGGTTTTGTGGTTAAGGCATCATTTTGATCATTCAGTTTTTCCAAGTCTCCATCCTCATGAATAAAACAGACATAGAAGGCAGGGGAAGGGTAGTTTTGGTTGTCTGTAGTTGCTCATGTGTGTTAATAATACGGCCTTGTAAGAATGAAGTTACGCAATGCCTTTTAGGTGTGTTTCCAGCGTGTTTCAAGGGTGTGCACCACCATCTCAGCACTAAGCGATGGAGCTGGTCCAACGTGGCTATGCCCACACTACCCTTGAAAATAAGCCAGGGTCTGTTTTCTGTCTCTGGGGCCAGTGCAGGGCATAGCTTGCACCCAAACAGCTGAAGTCTCGCACCCCTCAACTCCTCCCTGCCTCGACTGGGTGTCCTCGTCCAAATGTGCTCTGGGTACTGGTCCCTAGCACAAGCACAAGCATTGCCTGGGGCATGGCACGGGATAAGGCTGTGCTAAGGCACAGCTCGTGGGTAAACAGGGACCAGATGGCCCTGGGCTGTTCTATGAGCCCAAGTCCTGAGCACACTTTACCCTCCAGCTTGGATGTCCCCTTTGGTTTTAGTTTGGGCCTTTATTATTCTACATTTTTTTTTCTTTATGAGCTACTGTTTTTTAATTAACTGTTAATTCCTTTGGCTAGCCTGTGGCTATTTTGGTGGGGGGCAGGGCGGGGGGAAGAAGGAATGACTTGCTTCAGTGTTTTTTCTTGGTTGTATCTGTCTCCATTTGTTCTCCTGTTCTTTTAGGCTGTCTGGAGGTAATGGCTCTTAGCATGCTTTATAAATCATTCCACAGAGGACTTTGAGTGAGCGTTTTATTTAATAAGTATGGAGAAGTGGGCTTTTATCCCCGCAAAAGGGGTGGCAAGTTCACTGTAATTTCCACTGGATTACTGTATTTGGGGTAGAAGAAGTAATAGAAGACTCGAAGATATTGATCTTACAGCAAGTTCCAATTGTATTACCTCCTGTTTGACTTGCTACTTGATCCATAGGAGCATCAAACTTATTTATGTTGAAAAACAGCACTTTGATTTAATAGCACATACGCAGGGGTACTTGGAAGTAATTTAAAAGCTTACTTTGAAGAGTTGTGCCAATCTGAAAACCTGAACATTGATGCTCTTGATCTTTGGAAAAAGGTGGATCTGCAGCCACATCCAAATGCTGCAGCTCACCTCCATTTCTAGACTGTGTCACAGAAAGTCCTGAGAGCTGAGATTTCTTGCAGAGGGGAGGAAACAGGGTTCAGCTACAGGGATTTCAAAGAGAAATCTTTACTCAGGCTGCTGAAAACTGGCGTTCTGGCTCCTTGTCTCCTGGCTGCTTGGGATACCCACCTCTGTTACACAGGCTCTGAGTCCAGGCAGGCACCTTACTCTGGCTGCCATGTCTGACTATATTGGTCAGACTTTGCATCACCAAATGTGGCTTCTTTATAAAATGGTGAAGCCACTGCAGAAAGAGAGGGCACAATGCTGACCTACATCAATTTAAAATCGACTTGAAATGGACCACTTATGGTCATCACATGGATTTTGAATGATTGCTATGTGGGGATCACACTGAACCTACTTCATCCCAAAAATATAAGAAAAAGTGCTGCACATCTGAAGAAACGCTTCACTATGGTGTGCAAGTTCTTGGGTCTCAGCCACAGCTAGTCCAAGGAGCAACTAAGCTTTAGCCCTCCTCGCACCCAGATTAGCGATGAGAAATAACCAGCTTCACAGGCCGTAGGAAATGGTTTCTTTCGAACCACAGAAGGAGAGCAGAATGAACTCTGAAGGCATTTTGGCTTTAGCAAATGCGTAGCTGGGCCCAGCAGCCTTGTGTGTGCCAAGCATCACTGGCCTTCAGAGGAAAGTCTGTGAAGAAATGATGCCATGGATGCTTTGTGGTGGTCAGCTCATACATCTGCTTCGTGACGTCTCTTCTGCAGGCAGTCACACCCATTTGTTTTTCAGTTTCGGTAGCTCTCTGTGTGCCTTGTGTGGAGAGGTATAGCAGTCCTATCGAGTATGGACCTGTACCTTTTTTGTTGTGAGAAATAACAAGAGAGCAGGTGGCCAAGTAGACAGTTGTAACAATGGCTGTCCCCCCAGCTCCTTGATTTTCATCCTTGAAAGGATGGAAAAAATCTTTTTTTCAGAAGCAACATCCAGTGCTGTAAAAGCCATGCTGTTCTGTGTGCTCCTCTGGCATCGGCATCCTCTCTGTGATAACTTACAGTTTTTGAATAAAGACAGAGATTCACAGATATTTTTTCCCCTTGAACACTCATCTGCCATGGAGCATCTCAAGAAATGAAATGCCCAGCGATGCCTGAAATACTTCTATGGCATGGGGTGCTTCATCACACTTCGCAGATAACTGTATTCACTCTGTTTGTTTGAAGGATGCGTGCTTGTGGTGTCTGTGATTGAACAGCTTGCACAGTGGCACAACAGTACAGTAAAGGCAGCCATGGAGAGACTGTGCAACTATATACCTGGTAAGTACCAAATAATACGCCATGTGTTATGATGATACTGCTGTATTTCTCTGTTAATTAAGAAGTCACACATGGAGTCTGAAAAAGCTTTATCCACTTCTTGTACAGCATCTTGAATGAATGTAGCCAAAAGATAGCAAGGTGCTGTCTGCAGAGAAGTCAGTGGCATGGCTCACTTGGCTTCAGAGCTGGGATTTTCTCCCAAAGTTAGAGTGAGTGGGGTTGTATTAAGCCCACATGCATGTGAGCACCAACACATGCAGACCCCTTCCCTCCCTCTTTCTCCACTTTGTCTCTTTGTTAGCAGCTTAAGAATAGATTCACTGTATGCCCAACCACTCCTCTTTCTTGTTGATATGGGTCTTTATAGCAACTGTGAAGATGAAAATGTTTTCAGCAGGTGTAGGAAACCGCTATTGTAAAATCTCAAAAATGAGCTGAGGTTGACAGGTGTAAGATGTGAGCATTTGGTCTGCACAGAAAAGCTACTGAAATGTAACTGATGATACAAATTTCAAAAGCAATAGCTATTCCATATGAATATATGTAGGTAGAATCCCCTTTTTCTGCCCAAAGGAGCTTAGCTGTCCGAATGCACATCCCTAAATAGAGAACAGTTTGAATGCCACAATAGCTTTGTGCCTCACAGACCAATCCTATAGCTATTTAAGGAACTAGACCTCACATTCATGATATCTTTTTAATGTTATGAATGTAAAAAGATGGCTTAGGATTCTTCATTAAAAAGTCATTTACATAGGACTTCACGAATTGTATCTCTGAGAAACCATCTTGCTCTGTAGACCTTAGTTTCACAGAAGATGCGTGTAGAATATTAATGGCCTCCTTTCCAAGAGAGGATTTCCCGATGCAGGATGGGGCAGGGAGGTAATTGCTGGGATTCATTCATTGATAGAATGATGCTTATCTGATTTCTATTCCATAAGTCATATCCTCAGTGTTTTAAATTACAGGCACATAACCATGAAGTTACAATTAGAAGCACTGATCCTGCTATTAAAATACAATTTTCTTCTTTAAAATATGACATGCTAGCTCTATGTTCATGATTCACTCAGTGGACCTTGTTCTGCTGACATGTCAAGATATTTCTTTTCAGCTGCCATTCTTTACACACATAAAATCCTATTATCCCTTTAGTTAAATCTGTATAATCCAGTTACCTTCTATGAGATGCATGGATACACCCAATAGAAAAAAAGTGACCCTGAACTTGAAAGGCGTGAAAAATCCTATGGATTGTGTGGGAGCTACAGTGTAACCTGATTTATCCTCTCCCGGGAGGTGAATGCTGCAGCCCAGCAGGAATCAACAGCTTCCTCTTGCTGCTTGAAACAATAGAAAAGCTTTGGATGCTCACGAGGAGCAAACCTACTAAAGCAGGCCATGCCATTTCACCTGAAGGAACAATTTCATTATTATACACATGCCTACTATTGATTGCAAGAATAACAGCAACAAATTAATAATGATGGGGCTTTTTCTAGGGCCAAAAAGGGAATAAGAACTCTCGTGGGTTTTTTTAAGGACCTCCTATAATTTCGACTACAATCAAGTTGGGGTTGCATCAAGCCTTCAGTGAAGTTATATGATGTTCAAGAACAAAAAATGTTTAGAGAAAAAGAGAGAGAAAAATTCAGTACCCACCAATCCCACTCAATCCCATAGGCTGTGTAGAAAACACAATCACATCTTTATTTGTATGGAAATATTTGCAATGTGTGTGACTCAAGCGACACGGCCAATAAACCTATGAAAATAAGAACAGTAACACCATGAGTGAAGGAGGCATTCAAGCATACAGAAAAGCCAGGTCTGCAGGGATGGGCAGTATTTACAGTTTAAGAGGTGTTGTTAGCAAGAATATATGTTTACCTGGATACTGGCTGTCTGCCTGATGAAACAGAGGTGTCTGATACCCGAAATGTGCTTTGAGACCGTCTGCCTCCGGCGTTGCCTCTGAGTCATGCTCTGCTGCTGTGTTGGCCACTGCTGTGTAAACACCTTAGAGCTCAAGTGGAAATGGCAACATGATTAATACCATCTTGCAAATATTTATCCTCTGGGATTCAGCCAGAATTTGTGTTTCTAGGGCTATGAAGCTATAGAGGAAAACCTTCTGGATTTTTATCACGTAAGAACAGGGCAGTTGCGGGGATCTCTTTTACCTGAAGCAGGGCAAAAGCAAATATACTCTAAATTTTCCAGCATTTAGTTTGGTTTAAGCTCTTCTCTTGCCCCTGAACACTCAAAATTATTCATCACTTTCTCTCTCTCTCTCTCTTAAATGGGCTCAAGCTGCGCCAGGGGAGGTTTAGGCTGGAAATTAGGAAAAATTTCTTTACGGAAAGGGTGGTCAAGCATTGGAACAGGCTGCCCAGAGAGGTGGTGGAGTCACCATCCCTGGAAGTGTTCAAAAAACAGGTAGATGTGGCACTTCGGGATATGGTTTAGTCTAGTCTACCCTTGATTGGTTTAGGTGGGCTTGGTAGTGTAGGTTAATGGTTGGACTGGATGATCTTAAAGGTCTTTTCCAACCTAGACGATTCTATGATTCTATGATTCTATGATTCTTCCCCTCCCTTCTGACCTACGCAGCTTCTTCCTAACAGAGCTTCTTCTCTGCAATATCCTCTCCTTGTGTGTGTTAGCAGAGCTGGAGGTTTGTGAACACATGAATGCAGGCTGGCTCGGAGAGCAAGTCCTGTAAACACTGCCCATGGCTTGGATCTGTTTTGCTGGAAGCCAAAGCCTGAATGGCATCTGTATCTTCCAAGAGGTCTCTGTGTGCTCAATGATAATTTGATGTTATTGCTGTTCTTTTCACCACCCATCATTTGTTACACCATGGGGTAATTACATGTCAAGCTTCCTGTATGCATAAGGAAACCGGCGCCTAGAAATCAGTGTGACCAGCAGACCCCCAACATCAGCTCCCTAGAGCTGACGGCCAGCCAAACCCGCCCCTCCTGCTGCCACCAGTACAGGTTACAGCAGCCAGCTGGCTCCTCCAGGGCCAGAAACATTATGGAAACCAGCTGGTTTGGGAAACTCATAAGGAGACCATCACCTGCAATGCACCAGGGAGGTGTTGGGGAAGCCAGACACATTCTCCTGTGGGCTACTGTAGGGAGCCAGGTGCCCCACGGGCAAGCCTCATCAGAGGGTGTTTTAATCAGCAATGATACCAAACGCAAGGTTATTGATGTCTGCAATGTCTTTCCTTTTAGATGCACAAGAATAAAATCTAATTCTAGCCAGGAGACCAATTTTTAACTTGCAGATTGTTTCTAAAGAGCCAATAGAGAGGAGTTATGTGGCAAAGGAGGCAAAGAAATGAAGCTAACAACTTGATTGAAACAAAACACCTGGCATGGGATAAGAAAAATCAGCTATCATAGTTACAGAAGCTGACTGCAACACCGTATGAGTAGGAGGGTGTTGGGGAAATTATCTTTTCATTCCCTGCTATACCTTTCTGGTCCCAGTCCTCCTTTCTTGGCTGCAGTCCTGGCAGGATAGCAGCCGCCGGAGCAAGAGCACACCCATGCCCGCTGATGGAGTCAGTGCTGTGAGGTTTTGTACCCTCCCCAGAGCAAAACTACCTGCCTTGTGTGCAGCAGACCCCTGGCCCTGGGCCTGTCCAGCCTGACGCTGGTTAAAATTGAACATTTGGCCCAAAGTCTGAGGGAAGCAGCTGCTTTGGGGGTTTCTAAGGCTTTTCTTTGGGAAAGATGAGGATACTCTCTTTTCTTCCCAAAGTACAGATAATATCTGTCTGGGTTATGGAGATGCAAGAGAAAATGACAACCCTTAGGAATTTCAGGTGCTGCAAGTTTGTCGTTGCTGCACTTGCACGAACCTGCCTCTTCATGACTTTTCACAACACCACCCCTGCCAAAACAAGGCCTGACACCTCCTTTGCAGGATATGCGCATGGTTAACCAGCTCTCGTCTGTTCAGGCCAAGAAACAATAAATTTTCCTTCGTGGGAACTATCAGACCAGTGCCCTACCATCATGCCCTACCTGTATTCAAACCCCCAATCTCTCCCGCAAGTGTCTTTGCTCGGGTGCAGGGACCCCTTTTTTTTACAACAGTACCTTAAAGAAATCTGTGATGAGCTGTCTTCTGGAGGGCACAGAGGGCATGCTTCACCTAGACTAAAGAAAGCCACCTGAGCCAGCATCTCGAAAAGGCACATGGCTGCAGACTGTGAAAGGAAGCCAAATGAAAAGTGTCAAATACTCATTTGAATGCAGTTACTCCTGTGCAACTCCTGCTCTACACAAGATGTATTCTCTTAACTCGCACAAACCCCCAGAAGCTCCGAGGCAGCTCTAGCAGTAGCATCAAGCCCTATATCACTTCCTGCACTTTGATTTCTGCATTTGTTTTCTTTCTTCTTGCAAACCTACCAAGCTGCTTGTTTAAACTGCTTAGAAGATGCTCTGGCATTTTTTTTTCTATCAACTTTTCCATGATGCCATACTCAGAACATTTAACAAATGCTAGTTATCCTTTTTAGTCTTTACCACGTGGCTTGCCTAAAGCCAAAGAAAGGCTTTAGGCAAGGTTAGAAATTCAGGTTTTCCCATTCTCTGGTGCTATACTGAGGTCATAGATTCATACACCTCCCCCTAAGATAAATCATCATTCACCTTAATGGACCAACTCCTGCTGTATTTTGACTGTTATAAAACCAGTTTCACTCTGCTGAATTACTTAAAAAAAAATCTGTGTTTTTTAGAAAACCTGCAAGGTTTTTGTTACGTACTTGCTGAACTTTACGGACCACACATAGCTGAACTGTAAGTATTGCTGTGTCCTCTCAGGTCTTTGCTTAGTTTGTTCTTGACATGTACAGATGTGCTGTCTGACTGAAGTGAGAGGGTTTCATTCTTAAAATCACATTATTATTAAAGCAGAGATGCTTGAGAGTGATTCTGGTTTGGCATTTGGCATAGCTATTCCTGAGTGAATAACTACAGGCTGCCACTGGTAACCATTTTCATACTCCATTTGAATCTCAGATCAGGCCCACCTGATGTAATTACCTTTTGAAATTCAGCTCGTTTGGCTGAGGGAGGAATTTGAATAACCTGTGCATGCGAGACAGTTTCTACAGAGTCACATTACTGTAATACTCGGCTCTTGCTTTCCCTTCTACCTTTAATCAAGCTTTCTAATTGTCAGCCCCTACATGCTCTCAGCCCTGACCTTGATACACACTCCTGGGGAAGCCTACTAAGTAATGTAAGTGATTAAAAAAATAAAATGTAGGTCATTTTATTCCTCTTTGAAAGTTCTTAGTTTAATTAACAGAGCTTTTGCTAGACCTTCTTCCTCCCTAGGGTTTTTATTTGTATTTTTAAAACTAGCCAAGGGACTGCAAAGTGCTTGCAGGACTAAGAAATGTTATAATAAAACATTTTAATTTAACTCCTGATTAGCCCAGAGGTGTGTCACAAAAAGAAAGAAACAATCCTAGCACTTGTGCTTGGTGATTAAAGGTTAAGGATCTTTGAAGGATTTCTGGTTATTGTCTTGAGTTAATGATTGAACGTTCATATGTGCCAAATTGCATATGCATTAACTTTAACCTTTAAATCTTTGTCAGACTTATGATTGATTAAAAACCAGAACAGTCATAATGTATTTGATTCAGGTGCTGCATATAAAGCACGGTGCTTTTTCATCATCCTGGGATCCAATTTTAAATGCTGAGTAGGATGCTGTGGCAGAAAATTGTTAGGACCCAACACTGTACTGAGCAGCGATTACGGGCCACAGTGAAGTGAGCTGAGGTTATTATTTGGCATTGGGAAGATTTAGCTTCCCATGGAAATAGCTTCTACTTTCAAGCACCCAGGAGAACATAATAGTCTTTGTTTTTGCACCATTTCCTTCAGCATAGACAGGGAAATGAATGCCGATGTGGTCTGCCATTCCTTGAAGCTGTGTAAACAGGATCCAGGACAACCGCTTTGTCATCTCTACCCTCCTCCAAAGGTGAGTTGGTTTTCCGCTTTTTTCAAAGATACAGATTGTAGAAGGTCTTTTAGGCTGGAACTGAACAGTACGGAGGCTGCCAGTGCACGTGCATTGTCTGAGAAATAAACTTCAACATTTTGAGCGTGGACACTTTTAGAAAATGTCTGTTTGAATGAAAGGTACATAATGCACTTCAGCTGTGTGGAGCATCAACAACATGGTTGTCGGAGAGTGGGAATTACAGAGCCAAATTCTCTTGTACCAGTCTGAGTCAGAGAAGAAGAGTAGGGAAAATAAAATCTCACTTTCTCCAGACTTTATTGTTAAGCAGTACAATAACCCCAAACCAGATACTCAGCTGAGGTTCATCTATACCACCATGTTACCATGGCATGACAAGTTATCCCCACATTGCCTGGTCTGCTGTGGCAGCCTGTGTAGATGCTAGTTACCCACTGCAAATGCAGGGCTATTTGACTTGGATTAGTCTGCAGTGCAAGAGGTTTAAGCTCACGTGCATAATCTTTTGCCGCAGGCTGGAAACATATTTAGTTACCAACGCTTTTTTGATGTACAGTTACTTGCTACGCCACGGTAACTTGATTGCATGTCCTAGACCTTTCCTACATGGACACATACATACCTACATAGGTGTCTAAACAGATACAGTTTGGTTTGGGATTTTTGGGTTATGGGTTTTTTTTTTTTCCAGTCATCATGCAGCCCCAGTCACACTAAAACCTGTGAGTGATGGTGGTTGCTTGGCAGTGTCAAAAAGCAAGGGATTCACTTAGGCATCTATTTTTGTAAATCTTTTCCCCTGCATCTGGACGGATAAAGACATGTTTATTTTCTAAAGGTTTGCATAAGATGTTTTACACAGGGTCTCATCCAACAGCCATTAAAATCAGTCAGAACCTTTTTATGGGCTTCAGTGAGCTGTGGTTCATCTCCAAGATAGATTTAGTTCTGCCAACTAAGACCTGAGAAACACTTGCCTTCCAAGAATGGCACTAATGTTTGTTTTATAGCAGGTGTGTGTCCCATATGACTACTATGCTCCATGCTATGCCAACATAGAGACACATGGGTGTGCAACCAGGCAGGGGTGAAAGAAGATGAGTGCAGGCAGCAGAGAGGGCCCACACTAATTTGACTGAACCAGGATGTTGCCCAATTTCATCAAATGGGTTCCTTCAAAAATCCTGCGTCTGAACTAGTAAAACAGTTCACGGGTCCTTCCACCCTTCCCCAAGGTATATCAGAGCTACCCTATTGTAAGCTCTCCCTTAATAATTGCCAGGTCTTTACTCATACCACAAACATTCATGAGTCTCCAGCACCTTCTGCCCTGGTAATTGCATGGTTTTTTCCCTCCCCTGCACTTGTACCAGCAGCAGAGACCCTGTCAGTGACTGCGGGGCCTTTTTTTTTTTTTTTTTTAAATTAAGAATCCTGAAAGTAAAGGTGAGAGTACAGCAAAGGCTGGCAGGCTGCCGTAACCCCCAGTGTAGCAGGTCACCCAGGAGGACAGCAGGAGCTGTAGCAATGGTGGCTGCACATGCACTGCGCTGCCAGCCCAAGAGTTGGATTTTCATACGGACTTACTTGCTTGTGTGGGGGAATAAAGAGAAGTAGAAACCACCCTGCACCCTGACTTCTGCCAGTGGCAGACGTGCAAGGTGCCTCTTGGAGTGAAAGAGGATGCAGGCATCAAACTACACTTAGAGAGGGATGGACTCTCCATGGCTGCACAGCAAGCTAGGCTAACGCGTCTGGAGAGAGAGGCTGTTTAAACCGAAGTGGCTCCTGTGCAGGAATTAGACCTGTGGTGAAATGCTTGGCCTAACAACCAGAGGGGACAGGATGCCACTCGTGGGGTTGCTGTCAAATCTTTGGTTAGGTCTTCCCATCTCTCAGAGCAGGTGTGGGACCAAGCTGTTGACTCCTTCCACCTCCAGTGACAGCTCCAGCAACTGCACTTTCTGCAAGGAAAACAACTGAAGATGGGGTTTTTTGGTGCTGTTTTTCAAACAAAATTTGTACTCTCATTTGCATGGCCTGGAGACTGTCCCTCTGAGTGAGTGGCTCAAGCAAAACCTTTCCCTTCCAAGTGGTAGTTAAATCCGTTTCTGCCAAGGTGTATTTGTTTCTCACCAGGAATAAGAGAATAAGGGAACTCTACCAACAAAATGATTTTTCTACCCCAACTGTGCCTTCCTTTTTAGCTTGCCTGGTGCCCTGAGACAGCATGAGGAGGCTGGGGGAGATGGAAGGAGAAGAGCAGTGCTTAGAGTTCATGCTCAACTGCTTGATAAATTGCCCACAGTAACTCTGTGACAAGTCAGACTGAGTAAAGATGAATTATGGGTGAAAAAAATTAATACACACTCAGAGATGCAGATGCATAAAATGCAGTTTACTTCACATTTGCTTCTTTGGTTTGTAATTTGATTGATCACTTCAGTTATATGAGCCTGCAAATGTTGGCTCAGTCCCCTGCCAAGTGTTTGAACAAGACTTTAATACTAATGACTGTTTTGTTCAACTCGATTGATTTTCAGGTACTTTGTTCATTCATTTAGACTTTTGGATGCCCATTTTCCCAGAATTAATATCATATTTGTACTGGTGAAGGGAGTAAAATAAATATAGAGTTACTTGCCCTTATAAGGCAGTATAATGTTCAGGTTTTACTTGCCTTTAAGGTGGCAAATATCAATGTGTAGCTGCTTTTTCAGTCAATAGTTTATTTTGTTCTGTTTCTGTGATGTTGCTCCAGTGAGATCATGTGTCTCGAGGAAGAAAGAGCACCTGCTTCAGAGGCCTTGCAAACTATCTACGTAATGGAGACGCTGCAAGCTGAGTAAATGATACATGCGTTATATTACATACTTCCCTGGTCTCTGACAAATTAGCCCCAATTAATTTTTTTGCCAACCTGCCTGGAGCCATTAGCACTCTGCAATTATTCTAGGAGACTTGGCTCTAATTATGAATAAAAAATATTGCTCCGTTCACACGGAGCATGATGCTCTGAGCGTGGAGCTGGAGGAGGAGGGCATCTAACCTGGGTGAGGGCGGCTCCGTTGCAGGGGCTCCCCGGGGGCCTGGGCGAGGTGGGCTGCCCTGCTGGTGGGCAGTTTCAGGAGCAGACCCTTGATGTTGGTGGAGTAGGGTGGAACGGGCACTCCCAGCTCCTGGATCACCAGCACAGCTGTGCAAGCAGATGTCACTCATAATGGGGTCCTGTAAGCCTCTAATTGCCACCAGTGTCCTGTAGAGCAGAGCCTGGGCCAGGGCTGGAAGTGCAGGTAGATGTGCATGCACAGGGTCTCCCGCTGCGTGTTTCTTGCCCTGTGAGGGGTTCTCCTCTGCCCTTAGTATGTAGGTAGCAACACTGGGGACTCCTTGGAGTCAGGAGGCAAAATAATACGGTGCATCAGAAGTGTAGGCTTACCATAGGTAGCTGAAAACTGGGCAGTATCTAAAGCTGCTGTAATATGCCTTGTGGCTTAAGCTACATCAACAGCAGATACTCTAACACCGGCTGCAGCACCGCTCCAAAATGCTGACAGTGGGTATAGGTATCCAAGCTAGCTGGTTTAGGGTTCCTGGATATTTTTTTAGTCAAAAAGGTTTATCAGCTCACATGGTGGAGGACTTTCTGCACCAGGTCCTGTGATACAGGGATGTTCCTCTAGCGAGCAAAAAGGGCTGAAATAGGGTGAGGGGTTTTTAGGCACTGCCTACCAAGCTCCCCTTCTGGACCCGGAAGCAAGCAGGTTTGCAGGAGATTATTCTCAGCTTGTGTCTAGATTGTTTTAAGCCAGATGGCCTGTTCAGTTAAATGGCAATACTTTAATTGATTTTGTTGGGGCCAGAATAATGGCTCGACCTCAGCTCTGGAGTACTGCTGCTGGCAATCTCTTAAATGCTCTGTGTTGGAAGGAGCTTGTACTCTTCTTTCTGCCTTTCAGAGTCCCTCTTCTACTCCCCATCACTTTTCTGCTCCGGATTATTTAAAGACCTTGTGGCTGCAGATTTTAGCTTAGTCTCCAGTAGAGGATTTTTCTGGGAGTCATCTTACATCAGCAAAAATATACATTTCTATGCTAATGTCATTTTATTTTACCAAAACAAGCTTCATTGCCACAAGCACTCATGCTGGTTCATGTCCCCTCTATCAGGTCTTTCACTGACTTTGTAAAAAGCAAAAGCCACATCCCTCACGGACATTACTGTGGCCAGCCTGCTCTTTGACAAAGTAGGGGCCACCCAATTCTGGCTGGAAAAAAGAAACCCTTTGGGGTTTCATAAAATAAAGATACTCCCACTGTCTTCTCTCATTCCTCTCTCTCTTTCGGTGAAAATGTGAACTGCTTCCCGGGAGTTGAGGCAGAATGAAACTCCAGGGCAGGAGGGCTTCTGCATTCCTGGTAAGAGCAGGCTGCCAGCCAAAGGTGGACCCTGTGACTGGGACCCGTTTCCTTCTTTTGAGAACCACAGGCTGTAAAGCAAGCATCTGGGAGGCAGGCTAGATCCAGGGGGGCAAGATGCCCTCCTTTTAGCCTTTCTTTTTGGAAATAGGTAAAATCTACTGAAATGTGAGTTGTTTCTGCTGTAGTCAGAACTGAGCCCTGAAGAAACAACCTATAGATGAGTGATAGCAAAGGCACAGTTTGCACACTAGTTCTTCTGTTTCACTTGTTTCTCACCATTTCCCCTGCTCCTCTTCATTGGCAGAAAATAAAATGAAAAAAAAAACAACCTCAAAAAAACAATCAACCCCTGTCCTGGTTTCGGCTGGAATAGAGTTAATTTTCTTCCTAGTAGCTGGCATAGTGCTGTGTTTTGGATTTAGGATGAGAAGAATGTTGATAACACACTGATGTTTTTAGTTGTTGCTAAGTACTGCTTATGCTAGTCAAGGACTTTTCAGCTTCCCATGCTCTGCCAGGTGCACAAGAAACTGGGAGGGGGCACAGCCAGAATAGTTGATCCAAACTGACCAAAGGGTTATTCCATACCATATGATGTCATGCTCAGTATATAAACTGGGGGGGGGTTGGCCGGGGAACAGCGATCGCTGCTCGGGAACTGTCTGGGTATGGGTCAGCGGGTGGTGAGCAATTGCATTGTGCATCATTTGCTTTGTATATTATTATTATTATTATCATTATTATATTGTTATTATTATCATTACTATTTTACTTTATTTCAATTATTAAACTATTCTTACCTCAACCCAGGAGTGTTTCTCACTCTTACTCCTCCGATTCTCTCCCCCGTCCCATCGGGGTAGGGGGAGTGAGCGAGCGGCTGCGTGGTGCTTAGTTGCTGGCTGGGGCTAAACCACGACAACCCCAAAAAACCAAACACAACCCCAACCTTCCACCAAATAAACCCAAAGAAAACACGGTGGGATGGGGTTTGCAGGGTGCTGCGTGCAGCTGTGTCATACCCATGGAGAAGCTGCCCCAGGCAGGACCCTTGAAAACAAATCTCGGGTGACCCATGGGCACAGCGGCATTTGGCGTGGGAGGCTGGCAAAAAAAAGTGTGAGGACAAGGAAGCATTGCTCATGGATGCTGACTGTGTTTGGCAGAGGCAAGCTAGAAAAAGTAAATCAAGATGTTTCATCCAGGACACACAGAGTCCAAGCCCAAAAGAAACAAGTGGTGTAAAATGAGCAGAAGTCAGAGTAATTGCTCTGGGAGGAGAGAGGACTGAGTCCGGTTTTGCGTGTTTTAGATCTAGGCTTGCAGGGCAAGTCCCTATTTTGCGTCCAGAGCACGTATCATTTGGTTTGGTTGTCCTGTGCAATTGTAAATATTCCCCCTTCAGCCTCTACAGGATGAAAGGTGGCAGTTTTAGAACAAATCCCAGTTTTGCCAGTGCTGTTTAGCAAGCTTTGCAATGTTTTGGTACCTTGGTATGTGTACTCCTGGTAAAAGGATGATGAAAATGAGTTAGAAGGGAAACTTGGAGTGTTTTGTAAATATCTGCTCTCCTGGGAAAGAGCTGGCTAACAAGGGTGATAAATGAGAGAGAATTAGACCTGGTTCGTGTGTTCGTTTATGATGAGAAATAGATCTGTTTGCAAAAAAAATCATTACTGAGAATACACGGGCTCTGTGGAGACCATTGAAAGAAGGCAGTGAATGAAATCCCAGTGACCGCCCTGCCCTCAGCCGCATCCATGCTGTGGATATCTTCTGTGTGCTGGGAGGCAGGGCGGTGCCGATTTGGGTGGATGGGGCTGGCTGCTCCCCAGGACCTCTGCACACCCTCTGGGCAGCGGCTGCGAGTTCATCCCTCAGCTCCTAGGCAGCCCCTTCCTCGCTAGTGTTTTCATGCCATGGGAAGGACAGGAGGCTGCTTGCTAGCTGAGCTTCATCAAGGGAGGTTGTATGGGCTGCATGGCCTTCGGTGGCAGGCTTGACATGCTGGTGTCAACCAGGGGTGACAGGTGACCCATGAAACCAAGAGTGTTTTCTCCCGGATGGGTTTTTCAGCTGCCAGTCCTCCACAGCCCACCCTGGAGTCCTGGCTGAAGTAACTTCTGCAGCAGGAGAAGATCTCATCCTTAGCATTTCAGTGAGAGCATTTTCTGCACGTTGGGGCAATTCAGCCTTTCCTCCCTTTGTTTTCTGCTTTCTGCGTGCAGTATTGCTGTAGCTGTCTGAAGCATGCATTTCTCATGCTCTGCTGCTGAGATCAAGAAAGGTCTCTCTTCCCCTGCCCAGCAGAAAGGGATTGATAAATCCTACCTCTCTGGAAATTTTTCATCTATCACTCAATTTTAAGCCATTTTCCTCATCTGTCTCTCAAGTTACTTTATTGCAGAAATTAGAGCAGCTGGGAACATACAACATAACTATGGCAAATGCAAGATGCATGTTTGGGTTTGGGGACAGCAGTTGCCCAGGGGGAAGAAACTAGGAAACAGTGACTTGGCTCATTCCTAGCATCTCTCATCTATTTGTGACATACCCAGATTTTTATAAGACTATAGACGCAATGAATTAAACATATATTAAGCACATATATTAACAAGACACATATATTAAAAACCAATAACTTAGAAGTCTGTGTTCCTTGCTGCTTACGCTTATCCCTTTATATTGTTCACTATAAATTTTTGACCCTTGAATATCACGGTTAATTAATTTGCTTTGATCACTGCCTAAATCAATTAAAATGACATGCTAAATTTTATCCCCAGTAAAAAAATGTTGGTAATGGTTGCTTTAAATGCAAATATATGCTGCTTTAATATTCCAAGCTGGCATGCCCGCTGTTCAGTAAGATGCCATCACTGGAGGGTTATTTTCTTTTTTTCCAAATGCTTTAATACTACCACTTGGCAAAGCATACTTTTTCCCTCCCATGTTGAGTTCCTGTAGCTCTAGCCAGAAAAATGTAAACTTGTGCTGAACTTTATCTTTAGACCTGGTTGGTGTTAAGCTGGCATTTATGTCCTTAGGCTGGGCCGTAGGAGGGATTGACGGTAGGTCATTGTTGGACAGAACAGTTTGGCCTCGCTAACAATTTTGATCAGAAACAAAGTGCTAACATGTTTGTGATACACCAGATTTTTCTCTCCATTTGAAACGCTTTCAAAAGTAATTGATTTTTATCTCCTTTTTTATTTATTTATTTTTTTACTGATCCTCAAAGCCTACAGAACAAAAGCAGTTATTCTTTCTGAAAGAGGGCAAATGGGCAGTATTTTCAGCCACCTTCATGCTGAATGCTGAGGGGAAGGACAGAGACCATCACACAGATACTGCGTCATAGATATGACTGTTTGCAAAGGTGGCCTAATAAATGGAGGACAACAGATGGGAATTACCATCAGTGAGGTGGAAGAATATTGTCTAAAAGTGAAAATGGAGCAGCTGGGGAGGGGAGCACACTGGTGTTACCCTGCCAAAAGCATAATGCTTTTGCCTGACGTCTGCACCCGAGTCTGCAACCTGAGCTCATCTCAGGGGCACTCAGCAACTGGCTTTCTTATGAGCAAATTAATACAAAATTAAATCACCCTGCCAGACCCCTGTGACTGTCTCGGGGTTTTTTTATTTTTTTCTAAATTGAAGTTGTGAGATCTTCTTTTCCTACAGGAAGATGTGGCTGAATTTAGAAAATGCTGTTCATCAGAGTTGTTAAATAGTTGTTAAACATTTTGGACTGCATGAGCTTATCTGGGGCATCTTGTCACCTCCTTGACTGGGAAGAGTCCTTGTGGCAGGAAAACCAGTGTGGTCCTTCTATGCTGTGGTGTGGGACAAATTTCTTAAGACCAGGGGTAGACGCTTAACAACACGGTGCAGAAACAATCCCTGCTTACTCCCCATGCCTCAGCATTTAGCCAGGCAGGACACAGAGCTGTGGACCGGGTAGCCTGCAAAAATGTCTTCGCTGAGGTTTCTGCAATGGCAGAGCCTTGAGGAAGGCTTGAGAGCAGGACCTTGGCAGGGCTTGGCAGTTCCTGGCTGTGGTAGGCAGCCGTCGGTGTGCGTTCGACCACAGCCATGCTGCACCACGCATGGCACATCCGTCCTGCTGCCAGCAGTGCTGGTCCCTGGCTGTCACTCACACTCACAGACAGAGCCCCTTGCACAAACTTTCCTCTCCTCCTTTGAGGAGTATGTGTGTAAAGGGATTTGAGGAATTTTTGGGGTATCACCAGTAGTTGACTTCTTTGTAACCCATGGCCTTATGATGGCCAACCTGTTCTCCTTTGATAAGGATGCCTTTCCAAGGTGTTTTCTTGCAATGGTTCTCCCGCTCTTCCTTTCTATTTAGGTATAAGTATCCTCATTGTGGAGGAATCCCAAAATGCTTCGTCACCACAAGTTTGCATAGACCCAACAGAAAAACAATCTTGCCACTGTCAGCGAGAACTTGCCCTCCAGGGCAGGTATTTGCAGAATAGAAAGCTAACCTTCCTAGATCTTATGCAGGAGATTTGCCTTCCAAACTCTATTCCCTGCTTTGTACCTTCCCATGCACCAGCCGTTCCCCTGCTGGGGTGAACCTCAGCTGAGCATAACCCTTATCTGTGCAAGACCAGATGTGTCCTCTGTACCCTTCCACAGCAAGCCAGACTGATGTTGCACACATAACCCTCTTTTGGCCATCTAATGGATGAGCTGTTCTTCAGCAGGAGTCACTGGAGAAGTCTGTCCTCTGCAGCTCACGTACTGCAGTCAGGATATGAATCTCAGTTCTTCAAATGATCTGGACTTTTCCTGAGGAAATAAATGATGCCCTGGAGCAAAATAAATGAACTCTTGCAACTGGAGTTTCGTATGGGGTGATTGGATAATTGATTGTTAGTCCAATAAAAAGTAACTGATGATGAGTTTGTGGACTCGTACATCATTTTTATGCTGTGACTGATATATTTTAAAAAGTAAAAAAAGGTAGGAAATGGGGAGAAAAATTGGTAGGATACTGTGAGGCTGATCTGGGGTTTTTTTTTTATTATTATTTTGTTCTTGCTCTCCTAGGTGGGGCTGAGTACTGCAATAAGAAAAGCAAAAAGGATTATGAAGACTTCCAAGGATCTGGTAAGAAATCGGTGGCATTTGAGTGTTTTATACTGTACTTGCATTTTATCAGGAGTGAGTCCTCGTTTATTTTCCCTGATTGTGAAGCTGCCTGATGAGCACTGAATTGAATGCTGACTCACTCCTACCTGGTATAGGATCTGCTCTATCACGTGACACCAGTAAGGAGAGGGAGATAATAGAGAGGAAATAGGAAAGTATGGGGAGAGCAGAAAAAAAACTCATGAAAAATGCAGACTGCTTGTTGAGTAGGGATAACTGTCTATATCGATCCAAGACATAAATTTATATCTGAAATTCATGCAGCAGCTGAGGATCTCATCTGTGAACTCCACAGTTTAGCTTCACACTGAGACGCTTGCTTGTACTAGCCCAACTCTCCTTTAGTGGGGCAGCTAGCCTTAAAACAAAACACAAGCAAATACAGATTTTGTTTAGATTTTTTTACAAAAGCAGGAATTTCCCACTGAGCCTTGCCCTGTGTTTTTCCATCCAGAGAAGCTTCTTTCCTTCCTTCAAACTACTTGCAGTGTTTATTATTGCTCCTCCTTGTTTCATGCTTCTTCCTTGTCCTTTATCATCACTGCCTTGCCCTTGTAGCCTTTTGTAGGAGGGAGCTTCATGAACCGAGCCACTGCCTTAGAGCACAGTGACTGCACTTTGGGGTTGTCTGAAACTGAAGCAATGGCCTGAATGCAAATTCTGCATATTTTTCCTTTATTTGTGAGAGGCTGCCTTTGCGTCTTAAACTTGAAAACTGGGATTTGAAATATTTCCGCTTCCACCAGTTTTCAGATTTATAGAGGATCTCTAAAGGATAGCAGAGAAGGGAAGGGCAGCTTTTATTCTGCTGGGTTCACTTACATGAGTCAGCTCAGCCATAGAGTTTGCTTCCAGTTGTCTTCAGGCACTTAATGCAGAGCAAATGTTTTTGCTGTTTGTGAAGAGATTATTGATACTGCTTCTTTCTGAATCCTCACTGTGATGCTACTCACAAAAGTGAAAATTGAGGTGCCTAATTAGCCTTTGGGCAATTGCCAAATTGCAAAGCCAGGGAAATAAACAATGCGCTGGAGAGATGGGTCTCAGCTCCTGCAGAACAGCAACCAGCAGGATCTTATTCATTTTCTTTCCTATTCAGTGCTGTGCTACTGATGGCCTGAGATTTCTGCTCAGATTACATGAAATTTCTAATCCCCTTTCCCTGGCTACAAGTCCCCACGTTAACACCTGCAGGGAGATGCTCTGAGTCAAGGAGGTCCTCTCTGTTGGCCAGAGCCCGGGCGCAGCTGCGGGGATGAAGAGGGATCAGCGTACAAGTGCTGCCCCTTGGGACACAGGGCTCCTTTGCTCCCTCACGCGTGCTTCTACCCTTGGCATATCAGGCTGCGCCCCTTGCATGGCCGGCCCCATCTGGCCTTCGTGGGCCAGGCATGCCACGTCCTTTTGGGCTCTCCTGGGTAGGGAGGCGTGGTTGGCATCAATCTTTGGGGGCAATGGGGTCCCTTTCCAGCTTGCCTCTACTCTCCCATATCCTCAAAGCTGCTTAATGCTCCAATACCTTTCTCAATCTCCATCTCAATGCCTTTGGCCCCTTCCTGCTCCTAGCTGCCCATTTACCAGCAGGAACAACAAGCAAACTGTGCCCAGGCTAGAAGCAGCAAGGTCATAGTTAGGTTTCTCCAGTTGGTGTATTTCTAAACCTACATAACTGCACAATACAAGGCCAGCTCAAATTAAATCAAGTATCATGTGGTTGGTTGGGCCTCTCCTGCAGTTATTCCTAGCATGTTCTCTGTAATGACTGAAACTTATTTTAAAGCTAGAAAATTAAAACCAGCAATGTTTCTAGAGGCATTACTGTATCTCACAACTTCCCCTTCACACCAATTGCAGTTAATTTCATTTCAAATCCAGAAAAACAATGCAGTACGAAACACAAAGGAAGATCTCCAGGAGAGAGCACAGTGTGTATGCTTGCATAAGCCCCATATCCCAGAGCTGCAGCATGTGATGAGATAGTAAGAAAATCACCTGCACATTCTCAATGCTGCCAAATTATGGTCTGTTCACCTACCCAGGCAGATACACATGCCAGTGAGCAAGGGCCAAAGCAGCTGAGGAGCTCTTGCTTCTTGGGGAGAGGGTTGCCTAGCTGAGTGTGTGGGTGAGGATCCAGAAACGCCCTGTCTGTGGTAGGACATCTCTGCATCCACACCAGTGGAGAGAGAAGAACATTCACCTGGCCACTTTTATGCTCCGGCTCATGCTGAACAAAAACATCAAGTTATATCTGCTCATTCTTCTCATATCTGCTATTTTGGTTGCTTTTGCCCCATTGCATGTTTGGGGAAAGCTTTCTGAAGAGGTTCTTGCAAGTTAGCTGTTCCCGTCTTTGCTTGGCAGCTGTGTGTGACTGTGCATAAAAAAGAGGTGTGATTATGGCTGTTGGTAATGAGAATGAGAGGTCTGTCTGACTCCCAGGAGTTCGTATTTACTGGGCATTTCTTAGAATCATTGTGGGTTTGGGAAAAAGAAAAGGTATTTTCCAGATGTAGACATGCAATGAAAGTGGCTACAACCCAAAAAAAAATCTAATAAATGTCTTCATTCATTAAAAGTAGTGAGCCATCTGTGAGCAACTGGCTTAACCAAACACCAACAAGCATTAGGGGCTTATTATTATTCTTTTTTGTAAAACCAATTAAAATGATTATGGAAATGTCATTAGGGAATGTTAACAGGCAATGAATAAAATATTGGTGTTATCAATCACTGTGAGCACCTCTAGTGCTAACTTTTCTTATGGGTGGAGAAGACACTAAGAGGCATCTCTGAGCAATAGCAGTGAAAGAATAACAAACACAGCCATGGCTGTGGCGTTTAATGAGAACAAGACCCATGTGTACAATCCTGTCACGACTACGTGGTCCCTGCAAGTAACAGCCTGGCAGCGGGAGAAGTGGGAAGCCACAGAGGGAGCCAAAAGGGAATTGCAAGGCAGAGGGGGGCATGAACCAGTCTCTTGCCCACCCACTCACGTTACACAGGGGCAAGTAACCCATCCCCTCCCCAAAACACATACTGCAATCGTAGCCTGGCTCTGCTGGGAAGGACCCTGTAGTGCCTGCTCACCTGTGCTCGCACACTCTCTCACACATGCAAAGGTTATCCCTTTTTTTAACCCTGTGCTCCTTGCTGCCTTTTGAGAGTAGCCCAAGACACCCTCAAAGAACAGATGAGCTGCTCTCTTGCACACCCCCAAGCAGAGCCAAAGGATTAGGTCTGGACCTCACTGTCGCACATGCTGTGGGGATGTGTAGGCTGGGGAGCTGGAGGCTGCTGTGCTCCAGGATGCTGCTGCAGTTAGTCCTCAAAGCCCAACTCAACATCATCCATACCACTTCCGGGCCACCCTCATGCCAACTGTTTCCACCAAAGTTAGGCAGTCTGCTGGGGCTGCAGGATAGTCTTCCTTTGAAACTAATGGAGCTCCGGTCGGCAACAATTTTCAAATGACTAGCTGAGAAAAAGGCAGGAAAGACTTTATTCTACTTACAGCAAAGGGTAAACCTTAAACGCACCCTGTGAGCAGAATGAAAGGAGGTTTGGTTTATTTATTTATTTCTTGCAAGCCCTGTAGTTGTCTTTCTGGTGCAGTTTCGGCTCTGGATGCTTTAACTTCAAAGGCGCTGCATGCTGTGACTTAGGCTGAAGTGAAAAGCTGACAGCTCAAACGAAGACACTGCAAATCTTAGCCTGATGGAAAGCTTTAAGAGCCTCTAGTGCTTTTGTAGGCAGCACTGAGATTAGCCCTATATGGAGGAGGTGGGGGAATTAGTCTCTTTCCTCTTTCCAGGAAGGCGTACATAGGTTTGCAAAGCTCTTTGAGAAAAGCTGGCATCCTGCTTGTGTGCCTCGCGCTCCCTGCCTATCTGGCCATATATGCGTATGCCCACACAGAGAGCAAAGAGGTCTGCGTCCCTGCCGTGCTGCAGGACATAGCCCTGAGGCAGCCACGCTGGCAGGGAGATTAAATACAGGGATACGGATGGATGGGGAAGAGCATGGGGCAGCTGGAACTGCAACAGTGGGACCAGGTTGGTCTTTTGGTGCATGGAAAGTCCCCACTCCCTGCTGCTTTTGGCCATTTCTATCCACTTCTTTTGCAGTTGTGTTCTGGTTTCTCCTTTGACTGCACCAACACCCCCTCCACCTCATGGTCCCCTCCAAGCAGGTACAACTCCGGCCTTGTCATTTAAGTGTGTTGGACAGAGCTGAAGAGAGTTAATTAGTACGTGTGTTGGAGAGGCGGGGGTTTGCAGGCTTCTTGTCTCTTGTCCCCCTGACTTTCCTCCTTTTTTTCTCCTTTGATTTCTCTACTGCATCCTTCAGAAAGTGCACTGTCATGGCTCTACCTCCAGCACTGCAGGGCTCCCCCACAAGGCACCACTCTTGTTCGTCTTCACCTTGCTGCTCAATCACTTCAGCCACCGGTGCAAATGTTAGCTGCCATGTTTGTACCAGGGACTCTCTCCCAGCCCTCCTCTCCACATTGAGATCCTGGCCATGACATATTGCTGTGGCTGATCTCCTGCTCTGGACAGTGAGAGACTCTCATCTCCATTACCGCTTGTTACTTGTCCAAGCAAACACCTTCCTTCCTTCCCTGGAGCTGCAGGGCAATGCCGTACGCACTGCTGCACCGCTGCTCCACTGCCCTGCTGTGCTGCCTCAAAGTTCTCCTTCGTCACTCAGAACTTTATATTCTGGGGTTACTGCCCCTTGTGGCGATTAACAGCTTTTCATTGTCCTCTCCTGAGCTGTATCCAACCTTTATCTTCTGTTTTATCTTAGAGTTGGGTTGTAATCTCATTAGGGCAACACCATCTTTTTTTTTTTTTTTTTTTTGTGTGTCTATAAAGTGTGTAACACAATGGACTTCATCCAAGGATAGAGCTCTTAAACGCTATGGCAATATAAATACCTTTCTTTGCATAAAGTTACAACTATGTCCATCTGCTCATCTGCTCCATATTTACATGCTGAATGCAGCCTTAGTGAATACAGTTAATTAGACTGTGCACCAACTAGCCCTCCATATTTATAGACCACCTGAATGCCCTCGGTGTTTAAAGACCACCTGAGCTTACAGTGAAGCCACATTAGCAGGATGTTTTGGGGTTGATCACCGATGCAGCACAATGTTACCGTAACTTGAGCATTCATTAGCAAGGTCTCTTTCAGCTTCTGAAGCTTTCTGGTTACCTGGGACCTCAACTGGATTGGCCCATGGTTATCATCTACCAATGTTGAAAGAGTTTATCCTGCAGCAGCTGTATTTTACAGCTTGCAGGTCTAGCCAAGATAAAGTCTAGTTATGAGATTTCCAGGTAAAAATCTCATTAAAAAATCAAGGGCATTCTATGCACATACTGGATCCTCCAGTTTCTCCTCTCTTTGGGATTGTTCCTGACCTTCGGCTTATACACCCCTCGTATATACCCTTATACTCCCCAAGCGTGCAGAAACCAGCCTCATGGCCCACAAGGTGTTGCTTTCAGTAGTTTCATACTAAGTGTCAGATACCGTCGTGTTTATCAAACATGAGAACAGTAATTTTTACAAAGAGTGAAAAAAATAACTCTGGTACCTGAGAGGAGACAGTTTCACAGGAGCTTCTTCCTTCCTTTTCAATTTTACAGCTCTTTGAAAGCAAGAGTGGTTGGTTTATATAAGGTTCAGTGGAAATCCTTAAGTTTACTGCTGTGTCAGGTCTAAATCCTCTGGCAGTAGCATCCTTAATGGAGTCATTGGAGTTTTTAGATGTTTCTAGGCAGAAAATACATGATTTAGCTCTGGACTTTACTGACACTGAATATCCCAAGCCACACCGCCTCTGTGAACTAATGCATCCATCTTCTTTTATTTTCTTCCTCTCCAGAAAAGTTTCACGGGGTTCTCAAGTATATGTGCATTTCCTCTTCTGGCTAACCTGTGTGAGAAGATTAAATAGTATGTATAAAGTTTTCAGTTTTCAGTTAACCAGAAACAGAAAATACGTTTACATTTGTTTCTTTCAAAGGAGAAAAATCATCCTCAGCTTCACAAAGCTTCCTGTACTTTAGTTCTGTTGGTTTCCATCATAAAACCACTGTCCAGGTAGCAGAGAGGGAGGTTGCACAGAGTTCAGGTAAGTAAGAGTCCTCAGAGGGTTCCCGGTGCTTTTTCAATACTTAAAATATTTGCATAATTTTAGCAGGTCACAGAGGTCAAATATATGACACACTCAAAGATATGACACGTCCAAGAGGGACACAATTTTCTCCTGAGGTTTCCTGAGCCTAGGAGACTTCTCCATTTCATTTGCTCACCCAACTGTGGTGCCAATGGCTCAGCACAGGAAGGCCACCAGCACCTATATAGTTCTGTGAGGAGGATGAATTAAGTGGCAGTTGCAAAGTGTAGGAGAATGTCAAGGTATTTAAGAAAGCCAGGTGGATGGCGGACAGGAAAACCAACTTGTGGCAGTGCTAACTTTGAGTCATTTTCTGAGAAAGGCTGTGGACATCAGCTGGGCTATTACTCCTAAGGCTTATTTGTCAATGTACTCCAATGAGCTGGAGGAGTCATCAAGCAAATCTAAGAATAAATTAGTATTATCAGCAGTATATTTTGACTGATTTGACTGCCAAGACTAACTTGCTCACCTATTTCTTCTCATATAATTGAAACTGCAAATACCAGGAGTTTATTGGGAATGGATTGATTAACATGAAACATCTTGTAAGTGCCTTTGAAATATAAGTCAGGACATATAATCAGAGTTTGAGCCCTGTGAGTGCAGACAGTAGAAGCAGGAATCAAATTGTGTATCATACATTGGATCGAATGTGTTCAACTCTTCTGATCTCTTTCTCTCATGCACTCTCTCACTCCTTTTTTTTCTTTCTTCTTTCTGTAGCTACAAAAAACATGTTTAGCAGTTGGACTTTTTTAGCTGGTCTGGATCTGTGCCAGTTCCTTGCAATTGGACCTTACTGCAGAGAAGCAGCCCAAAGCAGCACACGGAAATTACTGATTACAGACAGAATAAGGATTACAAGCCCCACCAGGAGTGCATGTCACCTGTCTCCTCTGTATTTTTTTTTATCCTGATGCTCATGCAGTCTGAGGAATCCACCCTCATTGCACCTATTTGCTCTCTGAGCCAGGTTCAACATCTCTTATGCATTCAAGAGGTTGGAAAAACTCAGAAAGAAAACTTTCCAAGCAAAGGCTGATTAGCATGTCACTCAAAGAGTGCTGCCCGCTGGGCCAAATTTGAAAGGCTGCTCAATGTAGGTGAGCTAAGCTGTGTCCCGTACCCAAAGAAGGGTACTACGCTTAGGCAGCACCATGTGAAAGCTAGCATGTGTCCAAGCTAAAAAAGGAAGGGGCACAGATCTGACACCATTATTTTAACACCTGCTTCAGGTACTGCTAAAACCTATAGGGTTGCTGGAAAGAAAAGTCACAATGGAAAAAAAAAAGATGTAATTTTCAAAGGTGAATGTAATTAAGCACTGTGGGGGACTACTGAGGGCTCAGGTCTCCATTGCTCAATTCAAGGTAAAATATTTTTCTTGGATATGTTTGAGCATGGACAGAAGGTCGTGGGACTAGATACAGAAATTTCAAGATGAGACTCTGACCCTCAGTTAAAGCATAAGCCCACCTGTGAATTCAGTGTGTATGGTCCTTCTTCATATTAAATCCACTTTTACCCTATAAAATAAGCTGCTTTTTTGTTTTGTTTTGTTTTGTTTTTTTCACGTACCTGCAGCTTGGTATGCAAACTGCAAGTCTTCTAGACTGAACACAACAGGAGAGAGATGGTGTAGACTTGAGGGATGAATATGAGAAAGGGTATTTGCCATTTGTTTTTCACAGAAGGAGGAGGTTAGTCTCCATCAGCATAAGTTCCCATTCTGCAGCTCTTTCCCAGGTGGAAGGACTTCTGCCAGGCTGAGTGTAGTATTTCTTTCCAAAAATGATAGTTACTTTTACCACAGATTTGTTGTCCTAGTTTGTTTTAGAGACTGAAGGTTCAACACTGCGGCCATACACAAGTCCATTAGCCTCACCTCCAGAGCTCAGTCAGCAGGTATTGAATGAAATCAGAATTTGCTCCTTTGGACAGAATCACTTTGCTGAAGTACAAGCACAGAGCTAAAATTGAATATGGAGCTGCGAACGACATGCCAGCTATTATCTATTCTATACACTTTACTGTGGTTTTTTCTTTCTGAATAGGTTCTCTTCCATATGTCAACACTGTATTTGTTGGTTTTGTTTTTTACAGTGTCATAAGAAATAAACTGCCTTTTGAAGATATTGATGGAGATAAATTTAGTACTTTCCCGGTAAGCAAAGCATTTCCTTTGGTACAGTAATCCCTTGATAATGAGAATGTCTATGGGATTCATCCTACTTTCTGCAAAGACTTATTCATTCGTGTGAAAATAGGTATAGGATTGAAGTGAATGGAGGATTTTTGTCATAAAAGGTGGTGTTTTTCTGGATGAAAAAACAATCATTCATTTATGCCACCTGGGGAGATGCACACATAAAGCTGTGCTCCCTGCAGAAGCAAATTGCTCTGCTGCTGAGTGGTCTGTTTACTGGATTAATAAGAGGTGAAGTAAAGTCATATAAAAAACCAAATCAAATCGCCAGCCTGTCTTATTTCTGCACCAAAGTGGGCAAGGTGTCATTTATTAAAGCTTAGCAAAGGGACTCTGGAGTACAAGCCATTTACTGGGTTTTACTCCTACACCTTGAGTTAGATTCTCATTTTAGATATTTTAAATTAAAAGTGCAAGAGTAACAATGAGCATCCTATCTGTGTGCTTCTCCTGGCTTTCAGACGTTGAGAGGCTATCACTGGCGAGGCAGAGACTGCAACGACAAAAACACCACCGTGTACCCTGGCAGACGGTAAAGCTTTTAATTGTTTTAAAGGCTTCCTAATAATTGTGGCTTCTTGAAGAACAAACTCCATATTTGGTTTTGGCCATACTCTAAGTCAGCACGTCACTGCTCATTGCTTGATTTCACTGTGGTGGAGATGAGAGGGGATGATCGAGACCAGGGATGAGGCACATTAGCGTGATGGGTAGTTCACAGGTTTCTTTCCTTCCTCTGAAGCACCTGCAGCCAAAATTGGTCAGACAGACCAAAGGTGGGGAGGGAAACGAAGCCGCTGAGGCTTGCAAGCCTTATGCCACTTGAGCTAATACGGGCTGTGCCTACTTTAGGGAGCAGCAGGGCGGGAGGGCAAAACAGTAGTGCTTGTGGCTGGCTGCTGAGCTCCAGCATCCAATCCTCATGTTATGTTGGTGAAATGTAGAGCTAAATATGTGCCCTTCTAAGTGAATATCTTCTAGGTGAATACCTCCCAGCTGCCTGAGCATGGACTTCCATGCACGCTTGAAATGCAGAGCACAGCCAGTTGTAACAGCGTGGCCTTGAACAAGGTCCCCTGCTTTTGCTATTTTACTCTGTGCTCAAAATATTCTTTGAAAAATAGAGCTCTCCTCTACCATGGGTTTCTTAAGAAGTTGTTAACCAGGACCGTTTTTAAAGCCTGGGCATTAACCGGCTTGTGACTAGATAAACTGAGTTTAAGGATGTGGGCTTGGAAGAATTACGTGCCACCAGCCTGGGCAGCACACCTGCATTAGCAGAAATGGGGTTACAGAGTCCGTGCGTATTGCCGGACTGAATAGATGGAGTCACCTTGTAAAAGGGATCTGAGCTAATTGTACTGTGTTAAGGGCCAGAGCAAATCCTCATTACACGGCACTGAATTTGGAGTGAGGGGCTTGGTGGATTTCAATGAACACTTAAAAGCAAGGAAAAGGGCAGGGAAAAAGAGTCTGCCTTCTGCAAAAATCATCCCCATTCACTTTGCCTAAATGAATATGCAGACTAAAACGGTAAGTTTCATGCAGCAACTTCCAGTATCAACTTTAAATTAATATTGCATTTTGCTAGGAAAAATTGCCTCTTCTGGATTCAAAGGGAGAAAAAAAACACCTTTCTGTGCAGAAGGGAATTTCTAATTATTATATATTCTCAGTGAAAAATGGCACAAAGGATCTGATTTCCTCAAAAACCCCTTTTGCTTTATTTTCTGTAACACTGTATATCCTTTTGTAACCGTTTTAGTCCTGATAATTGGGATGTGAAAAGTGACTCTAACTGCAATGGCATATGGGTAAGTAAATGAAGTTACATTCTATACTTCCTTCCTGATTGCTGCTTCTCTTTTTCTTCCTTTTGAATTAGTCTGCAAATGCTTCTTTTTTATTTATTCTGGTTTATTAACTGATTTGGATTACTCCTATTTATTTACTGCCTTTGATATTCCAAGTAATAAAACTATTTATTAAAAAATAAGAAAACATAGGAGAAGCAGTTAGGAGTGAAGGTTGTTTATTGATGCTTATGATTATTTAAATTATAGCTATTATAATTAATTTAAATGTATGTATACTTATTAAAGTAATGTAATGGAAAGCATCACTATTATGATGCAGTGCTTCCTGCGGGCAAACATTCAAGAAGAACTGAATTCTCAGCCTCTGTTTTGCACTGCCATTTTTCAGGTGCTAGATAGATACTATCATTTGCCCCTTCTCTCCTCCAACAGGGCGTGGATCCAAAAGATGGAATTCCCTACGAGGAGAAATTCTGCAAAGGTAAATCTTTACAGTCAATACAAGAAACAATGTGCCTTTTGTATTAATTTCATAAATATTTTAATATTTTCACGGTCATTGCCAATGTAGGGGAAAGACACCAGGCTTTACAACTTCATGAGAAAGGCAAAATGGCAAAATAATTTTTTTTTTTTTTTTTTATCTTGAGAATGGGGAAAGATGAAACGTGAAAAGCACAGGCTGCTGGTAATTTTCTGTTAAAAGCCACCTCAGTTATTAAATTGAAATGCATAGATCGGGGCAGCAGCAAACACAGATGTCACCTCTGCATCTTCTGTGGTGCCTGAAGCCTAACCCAGAGGGATGGCCTTGGGATTCAGGAGAGCAGTTTAACATCTGCGTTTGTCCAGTTTGACCCATTGCCATAAATACCGGCAATTATGCTGATACTTTTCCAGAGAAGGCCTTAAAAAGGTGAAGTAATGGCATCAGCTGATCTCCCTGACAGCAAAGCGGGTGCCTGCGTATACACACACGCACAAATAACACCCTTACTAAACAGCTGTGAGTACAGCTGCTGCTCACCTTGCCTTACATTTAAATCAGCATCCTGGGGATGAAACATTGCCTGGCAAGACTTTTCAACATTTTAGATGAAAGGCAATCTACAAATGCTAAGTAACATTAATTATAAACCAGCCAGATTGTTCTAGCAGAAATACTCATATGAGTAGCACATTCACCACCCAGTTCTGTTATAAGGAGCTTTGAGCAATTTCCTGAGTAATCCGATTTCCTTAAATGTTTAAGTACTTTTTAATGCATATTCTATGGGTAGTAAAAATAAATGTTGGCTGCACAGCAGAGCCTCTGCTGAAATAACACATCCATCCTTGAATACAACCAGGACTTTTCCTGATTAGCAGGACTTCTCCCTGTTTTTCATGCCCAGTCCCCCATGCCCAGTCCCTGGTTGTTTCTCTAGGGTTGTTGGCACATGCCTGATAGCCAGTTTTTGCTGCAGATGGAGTGAAAATCCCATTGCAGGGTCTGAGCATTTCAGCCACGTGAAGAGTGGTGTAGCCAGTCACCCTGTGACTCCATCAGCTGCCATTGCTGTTGCTCTTTAAGCGTTGCTCTCCATGCTCTGTTTTCGTTTGCTCTTCCTGATCATGCGACTAACAAAATACATTCATTAGGTGCGGGCTCACAAGGGGTCGTGCTGTTGGGAGACTCAGCTGGCGCTCACTTCCACATCCCTCCCGAGTGGATGACTGTCACGCAGATGTCAGCGGTGAGGAACCACGTTCGGGTTGCCAAAACCACTACAGCACTGGTTGCCGTTTGCTTCCTCCCCTGTGCCGCAGGTTTCCAAAGGGAAACAAGTGCAAAATGCCTCATTGCGCTGAAATTCATAGTTACGGTCTCACGTGTGTCAGTCCCCTCCCGCGGCTTCTGTTCTAAAGATAGGAAAGCATAGCCCTGTGCTACTTCTGCTCCTCCGACATCTGTGCAATTGGGTCGGGGAAGAGTTTGGCTTTGGTGGCCCAGTGCTGTGCCAGAGACACAAACCAGGACATCTGGCTTTCCACGCACGTGCCCGCAGCTCGAGGAGACCCGTGCTGTCTGTGGGATCAGTCCCGCCGTTAGCGAGCTGGTTGGTACGGCTCCTTGCTGTGCAAGTGTTGCAGAAGTGACGCTGCTGACAGTCAGTGAGCTTCTGGTTTAGGCATCTGGCTTTGAAATGACGTGTGCTTGATTGTTTTCCTTCATCTGTGGCATATGTGAAATAGGTCTAGTAACTCGAGTGTTCAGGCTCTGAGACTTGTTGAACAAATGCGTCTGCAGGTGTTCGAGGGTCATCCAAGGGTTTATAATGGACTTGTCCTAAAGGGAGGAGCTTCTGTAGCAACCGTAAAATATCACTACCACACTGATGTCTATCTTTGGGCAGTATCCCAACATTTCCCATTTTCAAACAACAACAAAATGCGCCTGACTGTGAATTATGCTGAGCCTCAGCTGTTGCAGTTCACTGGTGTGGAATGAAATAATTGAGGGGAAAAGATCATGCCAGCAAACTGCAATTGGGGGGTGGAAATAAATGTGCAGGTATGCTCCTGTCGTTTGCTGTTGGCTCCTGTCCCGAGCCAGTGTCAATCCCTAGCCAGGGAGGGCTGTGCGTTGTCCTTCTCTGCACAAGGGTCTGTTGCACGAGGGTGAGTAGATCGTCATTGCCCACCTTCCCTGGGGAAAACCTGCTACTCCTCCACTGGCCTCTGTAGAAGAAGGATATGGACATTTTCTGGAGAACAATACTTTTTCCAAAATGTCAGTAGTTACAGTGCTGTTGGAGGTCTGAGAGTTTCATGTATTTTCCCACCTTTGGTCCCAGAGCCGAGCTGATTTAAATGTGGCAGATTAGCAGTTGTTTTTCTTTGTTAAACATTTATGAGCAACAATTAGATGAGTGACACTGATGACAGAGCTGATGATGAGCATAATAAATTAGCACTAATGATAATTGAGATTATCTTGTCTAATAACGATGGTAATGATACTGATGGTGATGATGATTCTGGCAGTAACGCTGGTAGCAGAGCCATGTAGGCTATGTTAGACTATGTCAGCATTTTATTATCACTGTAACGGAGGTTTAGAAAGCATTTCTCTTGCTTGAAGCTTGCTGGTCCACTAGCTGGGTGGGTCAAGGGCTGATAATGGCATGCAGAAGCAGAAGCTTCAAGGTCGGGAGCCGGAGTGCAGATTATAAAGTGAGTTTTGATGGCACCTAGTTACTGTCTGATGGGTGTAGAGCAACTTGCACAGGAAGGGAACTGGTGCTCTCTGTGTAAGGCCCAACAAATACATGCTTTCAGTGCTCAACTCCATCTGGCCAACGTGTGGGGAAGATCAAGGACTGGTTGGAAAGGGAGAAATGGGCTGCTTTCCTTTGCAGAAAGGGTGACTCCAGGTTAGAGCTAGTGCCCTGCACTGGGGCAAGGAGGGCAAAGAGAGATGTGTTCACTCTGGCCTTTCATAGTCACTCCACCCACAGTATATAAAATAAAAGGAGTTAAGACATTACTGGAATTGGAGAAGCTAAATACAGTATCTGAGTAAGTAAAAAAGAAACCTGGACTTCACATGCAGACCCAGAGCCGCCGCAAGCCAGTCCCAGGAGAGATGTCTCTCATGCACCAGTACAAGGCACCAGTTCTGAGCCCAGTAAGAAAGGGATGCATTAAGGTATTGCTTAAAATACCACTTATTGGAGCTAGCAGAAGGTGGTAAAAGAGGATAGTATAGACAACCTTACGTCCCTTCAGACACTGGGCACCCCAAGCTGGGCAGCATCAGACAAACCTCTGACAGGGGTATGGCACAGTATGTTGGTAATGTAGAGGAACTTGGAAAAGTTGGTTATAGCTACCCAGGACATAGCAGGGCTGGGCTAATTGCCTTGCAAGAAATGTAGCCCTCCTACAGCTGGCTGAGCTCTACAGTACTGCTCTGCACAGCCACCCAGGTGTCTGGGGTACGTGAGATTTGGGATAGGAAAGAACAGGTTCTTTTCTAGGACCATTTGCAAGCTTTCCTACCGACCTGGAAAAAATACAGCGGTTAAATATTAAAGCAGAGATACAGAGAGTTCAGTCATATAAAAAAAACTAGTATCTGTGTTTAAACTCTAGCAGTAGTAAAAAGTTATTTAATTTGCAGGTCACCTTAAGTAAGAAAGTTGTCACCTGAGCACAAAAGTGCTAGCAAAACAATTTCTGAGATAATTCAGACTTTGTCACTGCTTCTTCCTCTTTCTTGTTCTCTATGTCTTGCTTTCTGTGTGTAGCATGGCAATAGCAGCAATTTATCTGCCTCGGGGTCGTGAAGGTTCAATACTGTTGTCTCTTGATGTGTAGTATTAAATACCACTGGCAAATATCCTTCATCTGTAGGTTTCATTAATAAATTAACTAGCTTCAATCCTTTTTCAGTGCAATGCCTTCCTCAAGGAGAATTTCTAAGCACATACAGGGATGGTTTTGTGACAGAGAGGGTGCAGAGAGTCTATGTCCTAATTTCACAGAAAACAACTTTAATCTGGGACCATAGCAAGAATTTGAAGCTAGGGCTCTCATTAGCCTTGTGTACCTGCTGTTCCCCTGTGCTGTCAAACACAAGACACTTTGGTTTGATTCTGCCAAAATTTCTTTGATAAGACACATAGAAAAATTAGTTTATCAAATGGTTTTCTCTACAGTCAATACTAGAGTCAGTTCAAAGCTTTAATTTCCATTTCAATGGAATCTCAACCCTCTACATGGAATTCCAAATAGGACTTCCCCCCCAGACCCCGTCCAGGATTTTTATCATGTGTACGAGGAAAAAGTTGTGTGCCTGTTAATGCAGATTTATTAAGTGCATTATTTTAGTACTTTAATGTTTTTCTATATTTTTCCATATCTATTTTATATACTTTATATATTTCTTATATATCCTTATTTATTTATTATTTATCCTTATACATGTTCACATATAAAAGTGTTTACATATACAAGTGTAAAGTAAAATTTACACTTGGTAACTATGCTGTGGGCCTTTCTGTTAATCAGCACCACATCAGTGGCAGCTGTTAATTCCTGTTTTAAAGCTAATTAGGTGGGGAAATAATTTTTCAGGAGCGATGCTAAGAATTTAGTTAAGAGGCTCGGCAGAGTGGTTGCTTTCCCTGATTATGCTTCGCATAGTCTACCATGCAAAGGGGCAGTAATGATGAGTGAGGGAAGAAAGAGAATGTGAATGAGAAATTTCCTCACTGAAGCAGGCTCAGGATGTCGTTTGGGTAACCGGATGATTAGCACGGGGGTGACCAGATGGGTATTTGGGCTGATCAGCTTTGGAATTCAGATACCCGCACCATCATCTCAAAGACTGTTGTTGGGAAGCTGTCATATACTGGTTTTTGGATTTCCTGGTCTAATCAGGAGCTTACTGCCCTCTTAGCATTGGCCTATCACAGGGTAATAACCCCTGTGTAATTCAGTGCAGGGGGGACATGCTCCTGTCATATGTCCCATGTCAAGGAACGCATCAAGTTGCATCATTCACTTGTCCCATGTCAAGTCCCCTAGTGCCCTCCTGGTCTTCCTGCATTGTGACCAAATGCAGAGACCTGAATCATATTCCTGCATTTGTCAAGGAGGCTGTTTTGGGGTGTGGATCTTGCAAGCACCTGAGCGCCAGCCTGCCTGCACTGACGCAGCTGCAGGCACTCCCAGCCCATCTCGTCCATCGCCAAGCTTGAGATGTGCGCTATATCAGAGTGGGGACTCATATTTTCCAGTGTTATTGCCAAAGCCTTTAGCTAGGAGCCAGTCACAAATACAGTTATCATCCCTCTTAGAGTATGTTCTTCCCACAAAGAGCATACGGAGACATTACTTGGTGTGGAAAATGTCCACCACAAGGTGAACACATCTTTGAAAGCTATAGCTCAGGCATGTTATTTCTCCAGTTAAAAAAAAAACCCAAACAATTAAAAAAAACCCCACCCTATGTAGCACTAGAGGAAGTTCCAGGTACCCTGATTTTTAAGTTTTTGATCAACCTGGTACTGCTGAGTCCCAAAATCTCCCTACAGGCATCTAGCTGAGGTGCAGTAACACAGAGAAAATGATGTTGGCACCATCACTGAGGATACCTGCCTGCATATTCCGGCAGAGGCAACCAAGCACATGGCTCTGTCCTTAACCTGCCATCACTCCAGCAAATCCCAAAACACCCAGAGTACAATTACAGGAAAAGAATTATACAGCTGTTAAGGGATGAGTCAACTTTATTTTGGCTTTCTGCTTGTCAATAGGTTTTGGGTTTGCCAGGCTTTTCGTCTTCTAAATGGTTTAGCAAGAATTGAGCTGAATGTTCATTCCTTTGACCTGAAAATTCAGACACTAAAAATGAAGTGTAATGCAGTACACATGCACTTTATGAGGCTTAGCAAAGCAGAAGAAATACTGGGTTTTTTTTCGAGGTGGATGGTTTTTGCAGAAAGCTAATGTTGAAAACACTGGTGTGTCTAGCGATGGATATTGTGCTCCTGCTGCTCTGTCCATCTGCTTACCATTGACTTCCAAATAGCTACTAAATGCAGCATTTTTCTCTTATATGTCTCGGATAGAAGCTTACTTTTAAATCTCATTTTAGAGACAATTTTATCTGGAGATAAAAGCACTGTATTTATAAATGTGTTGGAAATGAGACCCTTTCTAGGAAGATGCATTTCAAACCCCTTGGATGTCTATTTCATGCTGAATAAAAAGAAAAATATATCCCACGTCTATCTGTAATCCAGTAAATATCTATTTGCCCACAAACTCAAGGGGTTCTCAGATTTCATTAAAGTAACTGTTTCATACTATATATTTCCTACTAAAAGAATTCAGTGTTTCTTTAAATGAGCATTCAGGATGTCCTGAACACTTACCCACTGACTTCTTTTTTTGCACCACTAGAAAAAACAGGAGTTTGATCTGTGAAAATCTTATTAAAAACATTCTCTAGCTTTGCTCTAATCCAGCAATTGCAAGCAAGGTTCTCCCAGCTAGTATTGATGACTAAGATGCTGCATTTTGGGGGAAATAAGGTAATAATTTTGCTGATTTCAAACCTATGTCCCTTGCAGCTTTACAGAGTAGAAATGCCATACATGCTTTTTAAAAAGATAGTCTGTGCTTTCCTCAAGAGGTCTAAGGCTTGCTTGTTTGTATACTTAGAATAAGAAAGTTGTCTGTGGTACTTAATGATATCATGAGGATTTGAACAGCATTAAAGTCAGTATAGAAGCAAATATCCAATTGTCCTTCAAACTAAGGGACACTTCAGTGCTTTCAGGATTTCTGGGACTGGCATTTCTAAAGGCATTAGGTTTCCAGTGCCCTTTTGTGTTCTGATTTTGAAAATCTCTTGCCATAGCAAACCTGAACGTTCTTCCGTTTAAGCACAGCTTGGCATGTGTGCATTAGCATCAGCCATGGCTTTGGCTGCCCTGTATTTCAAGGTAGGACACATCTAGGAGGCGAGGACATTCTTTTGAAATAAGACTCATCCAGATTATTTGAGGCTAAAATATGGCATTTGAAGGAATAACTGGAATAACTTTCTAATCATTCTCTGCTAAAATCTGGCACGTAGGCTGAAGCATGGTTTCTCAGCCAGAATAATCTAGAGAATGGTATTTCAACAAGGCTGTGCTCAGAAGAGTTTTAAGCTAAAAGTCAGCATAGATCCACCTCTAGAGTGAGACACATTTGCATCTGAGACTCAGTGAAACGCAGTCTGTTAGACCATGCTTTCCAAACTACATCACTCCAGAGTTCAAGGTCTAGCATTCTTCTGAAATTTCCATTAACTACTCATCTTCACCCTTCGGTCCTGAAATATCTTCAACAGTCTGGCTTTAAGTGCTTTGCTGGAACAGTGTCAATGCTAAACGTATACACCGTTTTCAAATGCAACTATAATTCTGTTCTCAAATGTTCCTTTCCAAACCAATTTGCAACTCAATTAGATTCTGGCTAATTCATATTTAAGCTAAGTTTTCAGGGGGAAAAAAGACCCAAACCAGTTAAAAATTATTGGGATTTGTCCAATGAAAATATTGTTTTGGCGTGCCAATGGGGAATAATGAGAGATTTGGTCATAGAAGGATTTGTTTTTAAAATATTTAATCATTTTGGGCTTCTTTTTGTACTCATATGCTGTGACTTATAAGAGATCATATCTATAGTTTGTTCTGTGCTAAGTGACTATTTCAATATTTCTGTCACTTTTAATGCAAAGCTATGAGGAGGCAAATATTGCAAATGGCCAAGCCATACTGTACCCCTCCACTTCTGCTCATAGTTGTGCCCTTGAATTAAGTGCTTGTTTGCACACAAAACTACCAGATTTGAAGAAGGCAGATTTGGAAGTTCCTTCTAGTCTTAAAAAACTAATAATTGTTATATATATATGTATACATATATACGGATACACACAAGGACATATATATATATATGAGGAAGAGAGAGAACCAGCTGAAAGATAATTAAGCCAGACCCATTTTCACCTTGGTAACTAATGAAGATCTACTGTAAGTAGGTCAACTATGCTGTTACATGCTTTAAACTGGCATTAGACTGCTCAGACCTTGGCTTCAGGAATTCTTCCTCCCCTCCCACCCCTTTCTAACCTTTCCTCCCCTTTCACTGCATCTCCCCCCATCTTCTTACAGTCAAACCCCATAGGCATATACTCAAGCATAGCTCCCATTCACCTGAACGATAATATTCTGGGAATGAGGACTTGGTGGGGACCACAAGATTTAGGTCTTCTGTGGCTCCTCAGTTACCTCTGACCCTCTTGGAGAAAGAATTACCCACCTGCTTGCTGTTTATAGCAGTGAGGGTTTAAGGAAACCCAACAATTGCTTGAAAAGAAAATGAAGCTAATAAATTACACGGATTAAACCAGCCTGTAAGTTCTCTGATTTTATGTTTTGACCTTCTTTCAGTTATTACCTTTTTCATCAACAGTTTTTCAGTAGGAGTACACTGGATTTATGCATTTGTCTTTGCAAGCGTACCCCAGACTAGGAGAAGCTGAAAATTTACTCCATGTTCTCATCCTTCTGAGGTGGCGCAATTTCACAAGGCCATTTTTCTCACCTTTCATAATTTTTGACACATTCACAAATCAAAGTGGAAACGAACAGGGCACTGCGTTTGGAATGTGCAGCACAGCTTGCATCTGCACACAAGCTTTCACACAGGCAGTCACTCAAAAACAGTGTTAGGGACTAATACCAGCAAAAGCCGAGAAGGGCAAAGGTTGCATCTATTTGCATGGGAAGGTTATAGCAGACCATGTGTTTTTCTCCCTGGTCCCTGCCATGCTCAGGGGCCTTTGTGACTCTGTTGCCTCAGTGCCATCTCTGAAATTTGCAGTGAGGACCAGGCAGAGGTTTTTAGGGGCTCGCACTTCATCCTGCTGGAGAGGGCAAGGGAGCTTCAAGTGGATTTATCCATCTGCCATTTATGCTGGGGACATCACATATATGCTGCTGTCATCTCTTCCTGTGCCCAAGGAGACCCACCTTTGGATAGGACAGATGCTGCAGCAAACAGCTGCCGCCTTGGTGGTCTGCACCTGCAGTACCTGCTCCATGTCAGGAGGAATTTTGGGCTTTTCCAGAATTAAAGGGTGCCAGGAGATATGATTCAGTTATCTCTTCTGCTTTTCCTTTCTCTGCCTCTTGATAAGCCCATCTTACAAGAGTCAACTTTTTAAGTATATACATAATTACTGCTACCACTGTAGTTAAAATTGCTGCTGTCTGGCTAATGCTCCAGCTAAGAAGTGCTCAAGTTTGCTGAAAGGATTTTTTGTCTGTGAGGGTGAAACCGTGTTGATTTAAAAATTTCTCTTTCAGAAATCCTTTGCTAATCTCCCAATGGCTTTCACCAATGAGCTT
The DNA here is from genome assembly GCF_030463565.1 of Pelecanus crispus. Classification (NCBI taxonomy): domain Eukaryota; kingdom Metazoa; phylum Chordata; class Aves; order Pelecaniformes; family Pelecanidae; genus Pelecanus; species Pelecanus crispus. Next base: position 54,396,084 of record NC_134644.1, read on the forward strand.
GACTGGCCCCAGTTCTCAGAGATCACTGGATTTCTGAACTCCACCATCGGGTAAGCCAACAGGCGGGGTGGCCAAGTCACGGCAAGTCTCAAGGTCCCTCAAAGCACAGCAAGAAAAAACAAAAAACAGTGCTTGAAAAGAAGGATAAAAACACTAGTTAGCTCTGCTTCTGCTCTTTCTAAAATCAAGATTGACACTGGATCTAGGGATTTTTAAAAATCTTTTAAATATATGGAAAATGCACGATACTCTAGCCCAGTCTTCCTGAAATTCAGGGTAGGTTTTAGAGCTGATCAAATTGTAATTTAGAAGGCAAAATGAAGAAATAAAAACCAAACTCACTTTTTCGGGGACCATTGCTGAAACTAACAAAAATCAGCATTTTCCTTGTCTTAGTTTTTTTTTTTTCTCTTCCCCTCTTCCTCCTGTTTCCTTTTCGCTGCTGAAACAGTGGAATAAATGGTAACCCCAAGGTTATTTCATGGTGTTCCCTTTTTTGGGCAATCTTCCCCCCCACATTTAGAGGGAAGTAGCAAAAGAAGAATTTGGAAGCGCCTGTGACCTAATTTGCTGTGTTACATTGGCTCATGTGGATGGGGAAGGATACAGGGATAGATGGAAAAAAAGAAGTCTCTGCCAGAAGGGAAGGAAAATAGAGTCCAAACACAAAGAAAACACCTTGAAATGCCTGCAGTTTTAACTGTGAAGTTAAAAAAAAAAAAAATCATAATTTTGTTAATCATCTTTCTGGCCAGCATTAAGAGGCCCTAGACTCCTGCCAGAACTGAAGGATACAATCATCAGCAGTGCCTGGTCTGGCCTGAGTTTCAGATAATTTTTATTTTATATGTCTAAGATAGGTCATGAATACAGTGAAATGCCAAACCAAGCATGAGTCAAGCCTAAAGAGGCTCTCTACCAACAGAATTAAAAAGTTGGCAGAATATATTCTTTTCCAGGAAAAATATCTGTTGCGCCATACGCTTGTACTTTTTGCTTCCTTTTTCCTCCCTGCGCAAAAACCAGGCTCCCAGCCTCAGCTATATTCACACAGTGTATGCTTTAAGGTGGTATGCTACTTGGCAAGCCAACAGAGAAGATCTACGCAGCCTCCTCTTTCAGAGCCAGCAGCAAAACTGACCTTTAAAAATCTGTTACAATGTCCAGCTACTCAATACACGGTATTTAACTGGGCTCCAAAGAATCTGAAGTTTACAAATGATTAGAGCTTAGTATTGACCCTGAAATTGCAGTCATAGGCCTTGATTCAGTGTTCAGTTTTTAATCTCTTTTTTAATCTCTTCCACATCTGGAAGGAAAAAAAAGAAGGACTGTTTGGGACTTCAAAGCATTTTTAAGAGAAGTAGCTCAAAATCCCACACCACAGTGACTAAGTGTGGTGGAGACTGGTTGGCAATGTGCAGTGGGAGGCTCCCATTTACTCCGAGCCTGCAGAAACAGAGACACAAACTTAGGCAGTCTGCGCCCATCTTTCCCACCCCCTGATGGGTGAACAGGGACACTGCTTTTTAATTAATATCCTCTGACCGAGAAAGTCTGTTTTCTTCTCCTCGTTCGCCTGCTTGCTATGTTGAAAATCAAAGAGCTTGGGCGTTTCTTGTGTAGCCCATTGCATGGTGACTGCTTGATGTTATAATGTGTTTATATGTAGGTAGTTACTTTTTATTGCTGGTTTCAGAACTTACTGTTGTCTTCTGTTTCTCTGCATTCATCCAGGTTTGCTGGTTTTAAGCCATGGTATTTAAGTTATTTGATTCCTTCAGTGTCTAAGTTCAAATACAAAATCAGCAGCCCTGATAGAGATGACCATGTACTTGTGGCAGGGAGTGTGGTCTTCTCATCAGCTTCCCTTTGGGCTGTTATCCTTTTCATTTGCATTTTCATTTTTCTCAACAGTGCAAAGTAAAGGAGAGAACTAATCACAATCAAGCATAACCTGTTTTCAGATCAATCCATCCAAGATTTATGGCATTGGGAAATGAATGCCCTGCCAATATTTCTCTTTTATTTACTGTTCCATAACAACCAGTTGAAAAGTCAGTTAGTGAGCAATCAACAGGATTGTTTTGATAAATGATGTATGACAAAAAGGTTTTTAAACACCTTATCTGAAAGACCAGGATAAAAGCATCCTGGATGGAAAAATTTCAAAGAAACTCTCCATCAATTTATAGTTTCTGAGAGGATATCTTGGCTTCCATTTTAGGCCACCCTGTTTAAGGTGAAAAAGATTTATGACCACAAAAAAGAGACATGGTGAAATAGAAATATATACATAACTGGGGCACAGAGTTGTTTAGAGACAAGAACATACTTAATTTCTAATATCAGCTGTGTTTTCATCAGTATCACATGAGTTTAACAGCTTGCATTTTCTGAATTTATTTCAGAGGCTGGACAGACTCCCTGTATCTACGTTTACGCAGGAGAAATCGCTGTAATCACAGAGATTTACAGAACATTTCCCAAAATGGTATGTTAAGTTTTTTCACTTTTTTTTTTTTTTAAACCTTACTAGTCTGATACATGATGCTGCATTAATGAACATCTTTCAGAAACAAAGAGAAACCCCTTCCTAATTACATGTGTTTCTTATGGAAAAATAGACAACAGCACTTACTTAACTCAGCATCTTTTCTTCTGGCTCTGAGTAGGGAGGTGTGTGGCTTGATGGCTTTTATCCACGCACTGACTAAGAATGTCCACTGGGCTAAAAACCAGTGTACCCCACTGTAAGTCTATGGGGGATTTTTTTGACCATAGCCAAAAGGGGGAGGATTTAGAGGGATGACGCTAGTGGTGATGGAACTAGAAGGTCTGCCCTCCATCTCATGTGGAGGCTGTGGCGTGGTCCCTTCTTGCTTGCACCCACCTGCTGCAGGGGATGCCAGGAGGGCCCTACAGTGCACCCCACGGTAGCACAGGGGACTCACAGGGCTGCCACACCAGCAGGCAGAGTGGGTACAAACCAGTCATCAGTCTCATAGCAAGGGTGTCCAGTTCATCTCAGTACCTGATACCCTATTACCTTGTTCTACTCTCTTTATGTTAATGGGTGTTGTACTTTCTTCTCTTCCTTTTTCCCAATTTCCTCATAGACTTTTAAAAAAAAAAAAAAATCTCTTACTGTGTGCATCGTTCCTTTTTCTCTCCACGTATCTCCTTTCCACTTACACTACAGACACCTGCAGGATATAAAAGGAGGTGAGCCTGTGTCAGGGCAAAAGACTCTGAAGAAAATTGAGAAGGGAATTTCAAAAAGGGAAAAATTACAAGTGATAGAAAAATCCCAGGATATCTTCCCTCAGAATCTTCTCTTAATCATCGCACTGACACCACATTGTAAAGGTTCACTTTTATTGCCTCACTTGGCATAATAGTTTCCCCGAATGGGAGGATTTAAATGGCCGCTCTCAGTGTCAGTAAAGCAAAAAGCCGGCCACCAACCTGACCTAGCCCCACCTGGGACAGCTTAACCTTCCTCTGGAAATGATGCTTCACCCCCACATATATGCAATGAGAGGACAAGACACTAGAGAGGTGGTTCTGATGGGAGAGGCGTGCAGCCAAGAGCCAGAGCCCAGGGAGGGCAAGTCAAACCGGGGACGAAGAGCAATGCTCGTCTCCAGTCCCCTACAGAAGCACCAGCACTGAGTCAGAGCTCAGCACGGAGGGACTTTCCCCCATTGCCCTTCTTGGGACGTACATCTTCACCCTGGAGAAAGGCTTCCCCAACCTCTGTCGTAGCGGGATTTCTGCCTTCCCTTTCTTAAAGAATGCCATTATCCCCTCGAGATGGTGGACTCTTCCCTCCTCTGCAGTTGGCTGCTGGATAGGGTGCTCATCCAGGGCCAGGGAGGATGCCCCTCAGCTCTCCATATACGTTACCTATGGCCCATGAATATATGCACATCAGAATTGCTGACATTCATTTTGGGCTACCAGCTTTGCTCACGGGGCATGCCAGAAGACACTTGGTGTGTGAGATATAGGTTAGTAATTCGTCACAAATCTGTTTTATTCCACTGTTACTGCTTTCAGCTTGTGGTTACACAAGAAGCATCTCACAGTACTAATCAATGTTTTCCATCAAAGTGGCTTGCTTAACAGTTTTCTACGGATAATTTTTATTGGTTCATTGTTTTCAATATGCTTTTGGTGTCTTGCCTTCCAGCAGCTTCACACAGGTTTTAGGGCATGTGCTATTTCTGGTTTTTGACTGGGTGAGTGGGACCCTCAGGTGTGAGGGCTGGGCATGAATGCTGACATGTGGAATTAGAAAGTTCTTCTAAATATTCTCCAGCACTTGTTGAAGATCCCATGTTTTGATAGAAGCATCCTGATAGTAAAATCAGTTGCTAAAATATTCCAAAAAATGGTTAGATAAACATGGGGAAAGGGAATACCCTCAGAATTTCTAAATAATGGCAGAACAATATTGCGATTGTCATCCATGTTTTGCATGAGATATGTGGATAATGTATGCTATTTCAAAACACGGGTATTGTATATTCCTTTGCTATTTGTAGTCTGATCTGTCTCTTTGGGTTTCTTGCCTTTGACCAGAAAAATTAGGCCTTGTTAACACATGCTGTGGCTCACTGAGCCATCAAGCACCAGATATCTCACATTGGCTTGAAAACCAGTTAAGAGATAATTTTTTCTTTTTTTCCTTCATCTGTCTTGGAAATTCTAGTCTACCTAGAGTTAATTTGGGGAAAACCAGAGACTTTTTCTTTGCACGTTTACATTTCCAATTGCTTTTACAGCATAAGGGAGAAAAAGATTAGAAGTCAATAAGCCATTCTTGTCCATGCAGCACTTTTGGTGCTATCTGGACCCAGACTCTTTCTGTGCACATTTGTGCTGCCTCCTATCAGCCACACAAGGTCTAAGAGCAAGAAAACCAAGAAGTGCAGCTCAAGTATTCCAAGGCTTATGAAATTTGGGGTTACTCACAAGTGGAAGCAAACCCAACCCTGACTCCTCAACCAAAACTAAAAAACCCTACCTGTCTGAAAATGTTTGGAAAGCAACAGACAAGGGGGCAGGAGAGATCCAGGAATAGCTGCCAGGACATTCAGCAGGGTAAGGGTAACTGTTCTGTCTCATCTCTTTTTCTCGCTTGGATGTTTTCATCACAGATTACATCCTGTATCACAAAAAATTCTTTGAAGATTCAATTTACACATGAAAACAGTTCTCTAAAAAATCCCTTCATTTTCTTGATGTTTTTACTTGATTTGTAACTGTGCTAATGCTTTCCACAGAGCTGCTTATAACTACCTACACTTGCAGCGGTAATACATACTCAAGAACAGCTTCTTACTTTTTTGTAAATACATTTTTAATGTCTAAATATCCCAATAGTTTATTTGTGCTGGAACTGCAGCTCCAGTCTGGGGAGCCATGCGGTAGAATGGCTTAACAGAGGGGTGTTGAACTCTAGCTGAAAGAAGGGCTACTAAACAGAAAAAAATCAACTCATGGTAGTTATGTTCCAAGCAATATTTTCTAAGGATTTTGTGGGGCTCTTATTCTGTTGAAAAGAGCTTCTCAACAGAAGGGCTGGAGTTTGAATGGACCAGCAACCCTCAGGAGAGAAGCAGCAGAGAGATACATTCATTTTTAGCTTGGAAGAACTGGATTATTTAAAACATAAAGGATTCCTTGATATATGCGGTTGGCATCACTGTGAGTGATAGTAACAAAGCCACCACTATTAAAATGCAAAGTGTATTATTGCTACCTTAGGGGTTTATCTCTTAGATCTTTCCCCTGTACCAATGCAGCAGGGATTTAATGATGTTCTGTCCACAAGTTTCGCCCCAAGAGCTGCGGGGAGGAGAGGATTTGCTCCTCAAAGCAAGCTTCAGAGGCACAATGCAGAAAAGAGGAGAAGAGAGAGAGAACAGGGAAGAGCTGAGCGAAGAATAAAGGGCATGTAATACAAGAGGAGAAGGAGCAAGAAAAAAGGAGAAATTGAAAGTACTGCAAAATAAAAGCAAGTACAACTTGTAGGGCCTGCTTCTCTGAAGTTTATTTTTCTGTTCATTGCTGTGAGGAGAGCTTCTTGCAATCACAGTCCTAGTCTGATCTTGAACAAAGCATAAAGCCTTTGTTGGCTCCTCGTCTGCTACCACTCTTGCACTGCAGGTGACAGAGTTTGATTTGTGTGTTGTGGATAGTTGGGATGTGTATGCATAGCCTTTAAAGACAGGCTAGCAAGTTTTATACATAAAAGCTTTCCTAATTGGGAATGCTTTTCTCATTCAAGACATAAATGAAAGATTATAAACGCTCACAGGTGCTTAGGTGTAGCTAGCTCTTTTCCTGGAGGAGGAAAGATTTGAATCCAACCATTTGGGTGAATTGCCATTGAAATGCAGAGCTTCTTGGGTGCAGCTGGCCTACTACTATTTTTCATAAGTCTGCCACTCATGGGGAGAGCAATGCAGACACCCAGATGTTGGTGTCTAGTGCTATTTAAGATGCTTTACAGTATCTTTCCCACTTTCAGCTGCCTCTCCAGAAGTGCACAATCTCTCAGGCATCCTGTATTGTATCTGCCAGCCCTGCTGCAGGTGTCTTGAATACTCTGGGATGTCAAAAATGGCACTTGGTGCCTATGTTTAGGACCTGAATCCGTCCCAATGTGGTATAGCTGTGAGACGCTTACTCTCTCAGAAGAGTGAGAACAGTTCCTTTTGCAATTTATAGGGAAAGTTAAAAGTAGATCGACTGCTGACAATTCAGGTTGGCTGGTTTACAGAAGACTACTATGTTCAACAGATGGGAAGAAGATGTCAGATATGGATTAAAAGCCAGATCCAAACAACCCAGCACTTAAAAGTATTTGATTTTCTATAGTCTGAAGTGTGGGACTCGGGTAAGAGGAAGCAGGTCCCTGGATACAGCTTTACTTCCTAATGCCAGCACCCAAAAAGGTTACAGAGATGACTTTTTTCTCATTTTTATTTTTAATACTTCTACATTCTTGGAAATATGCAATGAAGTTGGGGTTTGCACTTCATTTTGTTTGTCACTATAACAATGTTGTACTATTTCTCTTATTCCCACTATGTGTGATCAGGTGGTTCTTCAGGAAACCTCCTCTATTTAATAAAAAGGTGAGTGTTTAAAGGGATTACAATGCTGACTGGGGGTACAGAAGTGTTGCTGGAGTCCTACTTCTTCGAAAGAAACAAGCAAAGCACCGTAAGGAATGTATTATCCACAAATGTCCTAAAAAGCGCAGCTTCCCTTGGCCACTGTGTTCTGAAGTGCTGGCTGTTTCTTCTTTGGTATAAACATTCATCAACAGAAGAAAAACTGTTTTAAAGTGTGGATGTCACCATCTCCAGGGCCTTGATCTTGGCCCAGTTAAGCCAATGGAGCATTTCCAGTGATTTCGGGGACGAGACTAAGCCTTTCCCTAAATCTGTGCTTTCTGTCCCCCTAACTGCGTTACTCCTGATTTGTAGCAATGTAGATAGACATGGGCAGGTCCACTGTGTTGTCTCCATATGGATATGATTGAGTAGCTACTGGATAATGAGAGGCAGCAACTCTCCTTTTCAGAGGAATTTGGGTGGGCTATGGGGCAGTTGGGTTTGATTTAGTTTGCTTGATGCTGATATAGTTCACATCTCTAAGGGATTTATTGTTTTCTCCTCCAGAAAAAGTAGTAATGAATCCTTGCCCTCTAGCACTGAGACCAGTCCTACACATAAACTTAGTTGTCAGCCAACCATAGTCATCTTCTCCCATCTCTGGTTAAAAACTTCCCATCTTGATTTATGTCTTTGCCCCAAAATGAAATTACTGAAAATTTACTAAAATATAAAACTATAGGGGGGGAAAAAAAAACCAACCCAAACCTCTCCCAAACATAGAAGCATAGTCATCTGAGCATTGGTCAAATCTAAATGAGCTAATTCAAAATGTGATCTCATACAAGCATGGTGCATGATTCAGACACCGAGAACGTATTTCCCCATTAATAGAGTTGCGTATTTATCTTTTAGCTTGGCCAGAAACCAGCTGTTGGACAATCCAGCCATAGTTGTCTACGCTACAATTGGGAATGATGTCTGCAATGGGTAAGGTGTAAACCTAATTAACATTTATAGTATCATAAATTTGACTTCTTTAGAGAAGCTGGCTGCTTGGACATTTATGTCTCATTGCTTTGCACTTCCCTGTGATGGCATTTTTCTTTGGTATTGGTCTGTGCTTCATTCTTATTTTTCTGCTGAAAATACTGGTTGCTACCTTACCTGTATTTGTCATAGCCACCTACCAGTCCTTATTCAGAGCTTGTCTCTCTTTCTTTCTTTTACAAGCCGGTGATAAAGTAACCAATGGCATGTCCGAAGTCAAGCATTTCTAACTTAGTAAATAAAGTGAAGTATAACAACAACAGGAGAGGAAAACCAAGAGTTTAAAAGCATGTATATCCATCTTACCCAGTGTGTCACCTCCTGTCAGGAGGTAGACTGTGACTGGTTTACCTTGTCTGAAGAATGACAACATAGTCCCCTGTTGAGGTGTATTTCCACCCTGCCTCTGCTGCACACTGCCTGCAGTCTTTGCTGTACTCCCCTGACATGGTGTTTTGTCTTTCCGTCTATACTTGTGTCATAAGCTCAGCAGGAGAATGAACTGAAGATTTCAAAACTAATAATTCTGGCATTATCCATTAGCAATGCTCACAGGGATGCCAAGAGGTCACTAATTGGATGCTTCCCTTCCTCCTGGTAGTGGGAAGGCAGAAAACACTGTGCAACCAGGCCAATGCACAGCACATCCATACAGCAGGTTTGTTTTTGCAGGTGGTCCAAGTGCTGTTGTTAGGGTAACATTATTTTCACCGTGATGAATCTTCAGGTTTTCTTTTAAGCAGAAGAAACAAATCTGATTTATGTGGAGACTTTCAAAACACTCATTTAATAAATGACGCATGCTCAGCTAAGTGCCTTTCCGAAGCTTTTGAAAGGTCTCACCTGCAGGTTGTGTGATGAAGTTGGACCTATTATGCAGGCTGTCAGACCTTACCATTGAAATATCCTGGGTGTGGTATCCTAAAACTTTGCTTAACAGCAAGCGCTTGGGTTGAAACTTTGCACATCGGGTGTTGTGCTCCAGATGGGGATGGCCAAAGGCCAGGTAGGGCTTTCCCTGCCACTGCAGCACCTGGGAGCCCTCAGCCAGGGCAGAAGTGGGACCACAGGGGCCATCTTTTAGGTCCTTCCCTGGCACCACCATCTCCCTGGTGATGCCTCATGCAGGCAGCACGCAGAAATAACCTCCCATGAAACCTTCACCCTTGGAATCTCCCTCTGATGCTCATGCCCTCTCTGCAACTCTGCCAAATCTGCCCTCAGCACCACCCTCCTGTTACGGAAAGGATGCACAAATCCTTAAAAGTAACACCACCACCCTTCAACTGAGTGGGAAAAGCAGTTACTCCTGCTACTTGCTGACAAGACTCTCCTGGGCATCTGTTTATTGAGAAGCTCATGGAGGTATCATTACAACCACCCCCAGGATGCCAAGCACCCCCCCTCCCCAATAGCACCTTTGCTGAAGTCCATGGCTCCTGCCGCAGGGACTTTCAGGGTGTCTTCTCCCAGGCTTGGCCCAGGCTCTGTTACGTACATATTTCAATTCTGCTGTTTCACTGGCTTTGCTAAAAGCACCTCTTTTTCCTTTGTTTTATTCCTCATTCTCCAGGATACTCCTTTCGCTTCCCCTGTCTCTAACACTGCTTTCTAGTCTTGCTTGAAGTAAAAAGAAATTTTCCACAAACGTAAACCATTTTGGCCTTGCCTCATCCATTTGTATGTTACAAAACAGTATTTATTACTTGAAACTGCTGTCTTTTTATCCCAGCATCCATTACCTGGCAGAGACACTTTTGTCTGCTCAAATTCTCTCTACTGTCTGTTTTATTCTGAAACATTTGCAGCATCAAGAGAGGCTATCAGGCTGTAGTGATCCCTGTGAGTTCAGCAAGGAAAGATGCTGCAGCATCTGTAGCAACATGCTGTTTCCATGCTTTTCCATTGAATGGGACATACAACAGTGATTTTTTTTTTTTTTTTTTTTTTTTTGGTGTCCGGTCACTGTGTGTATCTGCCCTGGCTCTGATGTACCCACAGAGGTTACAGTGGATGCAGAGCATCCGATGGGCTTGACTTCAAACCTAGGGCTTGACAAATAAAAACCTCTTCAAGGACATCTTTACACTGCAGTAATAGAGTCTTTCTGGCCATATCCTGTATTTTACCTTCAAAAGAGAGCAGTGTGCTGAGCGCTCCAGAGACACAGCTCTTAGCCAAAGCATTGTTAAAATGCCAATATTGCATCCCATGCAAAGAGCAGGGCAATGAGTAATATGGATGTTTGTAGAGAAGAAAGATAATGAAACTGGCAGCCTGTGTTACACGTTCCCAGTAGTCTCCACACTGTGGTGTCCAAACAGGGGGGTTAGAAAAATAAAGACAGATGGCAATGGTATCTCTCAGCCCACTGAGGTGTAAATGTGGGACACAATGTGGGACACACAGACGTCGAACAAAAAAAAATTCAGACAAGAAAATAATGAGCACCAGCAGTCTCAAATGCTGTACAATTATTGCACGTATTAGTTTGGGGGTAAGGCACCATTTCTCCAGCCTCTCTCTCCCAGTTTTGCAGTTATGGCATCTGCAACAAACAGAAAGGTGATAGCAGCAAAGTGGCGTGAGCAGGCAACCACCAAGAAGGGAATCTGTGCAAAGCAGCACCAGCGCCAGTGAGAGCGTAACGCTCCCTTATTGTAAGGTGTCCTGGTTTCGGCTGGGATAGAGTTAATTTTCTTCCTAGCAGCAGGCATAGTGCTGTGTTTTGGATTTAGTAGGAGAAGAATGTTGATAACATGCTGATGTTTTTAGTTGTTGCTGAGTACTGCTTATGCTAGTCAAGGACTTTTTCAGCTTCCCATGCTCTGCCAGGCGCACAAGAAACTGGGAGGGGGCACAGCCAGAATAGTTGATCCAAACTGCCCAAAGGGCTATTCCATACCATATGACGTCATGCTCAGTATATAAACTGGGGGGGGTTGGCCGGGGAGCAGCGATCGCTGCTCGGGAACTGTCTGGGTATCGGTCGGCGGGTGGTGAGCAATTGCATTGTGCATCACTTGCTTCGTGTATCATTATTATTATTACCATTATTATACTGTTACTATTAGCATTACTATTTTACTTTATTTCAATTATTAAACTGTTCTTATCTCAACCCAGGAGTGTTTCTCACTCTTACTCCTCCGATTCTCTCCCCCATCCCATCGGGGTAGGGGGAGTGAGCGAGCGGCTGCGTGGTACTGAGTTGCTGGCTGGGGCTAAACCACGACAGTCCTTTTTGGCGCCCAACGTGGGGCACGAAGGGTTTGAGATAACAACAGATTAACCAGAGTGTATTAAGGAGTCTGTTAACAGTTGCCGGTCACGATATTAGTTCTTCTGATCTGCACCATGTTCTTTTTTTTGCAGCACGCGTTAAAGCTTGCTGTCAGTTTGTGTAGTGTGCTATGCTCTGCAGTGATTCATGATCTTTTGCTTGGGAGGCTCCTTATCAAAACCCTGACCTTGAGCATTCTTTGGTATTTGGGTTTCATACAGAAGTCACTACTGTACTTCGGGTACTACCTCATAGAGAGAGTTAGCAATTATACTTCTTACTCTGAGAGGCTTGTTGTGGAGGAAATACAGAATGGCACCTTTGCTGCTTTCTTCTATGATGTTTCCTCCTTCATTACAACAACTTTCCTGTATCTTGAACACCCCTGGGCAGTTAAGATACTTCTATTGATAATTCTTGGGAATGTTGTTTCCGTTTTGATAAAGGTCAGTAAGCAGTTTAAAAATACCATCCAGAGATCTACCCCAAGGCTGGATAGTTATGAGTGGCAGGGTGTGTGAGAACGTATGCGCAAGTACCTAGGGCAGTGGGGACCTCCAGTGTTTTGGAACTTCACCCCTGAACAAGTGCAGAATCCTGAACAATTAGTAAAGTATTTGGAAGAAGTATGTTGTCACCCTGGTAGCTCCAGAGAGACACAAATCATTGCAACATGCTGGGGACTGGCCCATGCCTATCGAGCCGTGGTCAACGCTAATCAGTACCCTCAAAAGAAAGAGAAGGTCTCTGGATCTGATGACAAAACAACAAGCACTGTGGCTACTCAAACCCCCACTACAGGCCCTGCGGCTACTCCAACCCCCACTACAGGCCTTGCAGCTACTCAAACCCCCACCAGGCAGTGCTCCTTGCCGTGGTTGAGCCAGTGGCCGGTGCGTCCCGTCCGGATGACTGTCACCAAAGCGCTGCTGCACCCCTCCAGCCCTAAAAATAGTATGTGAGCATGCAACACCTCTAGCCCTCATCTCCCGGGCATACCAGCCCGCTGCAGCGAGTGAACTGCACTGTGGCTCCAACTCTGTGCGTACGTGCACGTGGCATGTGTGAGTGTGTGCATGTGGTGTGCTCGCTCACCAGCTGGCCCCCTATGCCAGTAGCCCAAACCCTGGGCATGTGACAGCATGTGGCTGGAAAGCAGACCTATGGCTGAAACATTGGCCAGAGGGGGTTATTTATTTGAGTTGGGGTCACATGGAGGGCGGAATCGCTGCCCTGCAGGACATGGCAGGCCAGGCCCATGGACCCTGTGCAGAAGGAGGGTGGAGAGCTGTGTTTGGACTATGCCAGACCCTGTTATAAGGGACTGGAGGAGGGCTCTGTGGCAGAGGAGAGCTGGAAAAGCTTCGCACAGATTGCACAAGGCTGTCTGGTCCCTCTGTGTTATATGTGTGCACAGCTAGGGTATCCGTAGTGTTAGGACATCCAGGAACTGCGTGCACATCCAAGGATGTGCATTTGTGTATTGTAGGGGGGTGGGCAGGGAGTGCTCCCTGAAATACCCAGATCCAATGCAGCAAGAATCCTAACATTAACATCCCCTTGCTATGCTCTGACACAATGAACAGTGGCCAACATCAGCTTCCAGACATCCCAGGTGGGCAGAGGCTATCACTGGCTGCTGCCTCTCAGGGGGACCATGAGAGGGTACCACAGCTGCCCCCGGTGCTCACCCAGGCACCTTGAAGTCCTTACGGCAGAGCCCAGAATGAACGTGCCTACAAGGCTTGCTTCTCGGTGGGTGTTAATTTCATAGCCTGGCACAGAAAGGAAATGTGAAGAAAGGCACTGAAATACCTGCATGACTTCAGTGGAGAATGACAAGAGAAAGGGGAGTTATGAATGTCATATTAATTTCGGCTCACACTGACGTGTTTACTTGTGGTAGAGGCCTTACATCAGAGCAGTATTTTGAAATCAAGTGCTGCAACACCTGTAGGCGAAATGAAGTAATTTAAGGGCAAAACCACAGTCTTATCTCAAAAGTACCTTGCTTGGGTGGCTGTCACAAGGATAAACCTGAATCTTAACGCTGTTTTTCAGTTCTCCCTAGCCAGAAAGTCTCAAACGGTTCAGCAGTACATACTGCATTAAGATAAATTTCTGGGCCCGGGGAACTCGTCTAATTATTATTTTGTGTGCAAAACACAGCCCACTGAAGAATCCCAAATCCTTGCTAGGGAATGCAGTTCTCCCACATGGGACTCAGCACCCGCCCGCCCTGAGCACAAATATTTCTAATGCCTCAAGACAGAACAACAATGCTTTTGAAAGCTCCTGCTTCTACGGTGTTCACTGACAAGAAATCCTACCTGATTCTCCAGCAGCTCACTCAGCACCGCAAGCAGCAAGTTTGCCCTTCTCTTACCCCTGGGAAGCCATGAAAGAGATTAAAGGGCTTTCCCAGTGAAAGGACCTGGATGGAGCCTCCTGGCTGCTACGCTGATCACTTCCCTACAAGCCCATGAGGAGAAAATGTGGGAACCGCTAAAACAATAAGGATGGACATTAGTGCAAACTTATGCACTACTTGGCAGGACATCCCCTCTCTGTCTTCTTGAGCAATGAGATCAGCTCCTCAGCAGGTGTTGAGGCTTTCTCTCTGAAAGCCTTGGTCCAGCCGAGCTGCACCACCAAGGCAGGACCAAAACTGTCATGAGAGCCTGCTTCCCAACATGCATGGTCTATGCCATGCATGGCTGCACACATTGATGTGCTTCAAATCCCAGCTATGATGCCCTTGCTGCTATTTCTAGGGGGCTCTTTTAAGAAGCTATGTTGCAAACGCATGTCTTCATTGTCTTTCCCAATTCAAAAAAGGCAACTTATGGATTTACATGCTCTGCTCTGCATGCCCCCAGGGGGCCCAGGCCACCCTGGAGCTGCCTGGGGTTTGTGGAAGCATGCAATGATGTCCTTCTTTCCATCCCACTGACTCTTTGCTCTGAGAGGGGGCAGTGGGACATCTTCGGACAGCAAGAGGCTTTTCCCCAGAGCTGGCCCTGCTCTGCCTCCCAGGTGTTGCCGAAGCAGGGCCCCACAGAGCTGGGGTCTCCCCCATGCCAAAGACCTGTGGATCTTTTCTTGCCAGGATGGGACAGCCTCCTTGGGGCAATGTTTACCCACTTGCTCATAGCCCCTCTTATGGACAAGTGCACCATGAGAGCGTGGCAATAGCTCTCAGGGGGAGAGCGGGTGAATGCTTTTTCTGTAACAAAGTGGTTGTTCTAATAACATTAACTACAGCAGTGTTCTCTAGGCAGCCTTGGGTGAGTTTGCTTGTTTGTTTTTCTTATATAAGTTGAAATTTATTTCAACTTCAGGATTTTTCTTGCGTGCCCCACCCCGCAGCATTTGCAGCTAAATGCAAGAGGGGAAAGATAAACCTGAACCTGGGACTCTGGCTTGAAGAAGTTCAGGCCTGCCAGTGAGCCACAAAACATGGGTGTTCAGTCCATGTGGGACACTGACACAGCCCCCGTACCCTAATGAACATTTCTGCAGACCATTTTATCTTAAGTATCTCCTCCCTCCAGTCTCCCATGTTTGTCCAGACCCCTCGCTACTCACCTGCCCTCCTGCAGAGCTGTAGTAAGAGGTGTGCAACACAAGAGAGACAAAGCCAACTTGGATATTTCTACCTGGCATTACCAAAAAGTGTGTTGAACGTAAGCTACACGCAGCAACCCATGGGGAAGGAAGCCCCCCTTTCACCCATCTGTAGGGCATCCCACACCCTGAAGCTGTGTGTGTGGGGCAGCACCGTTTCCCCCTGTTCAGAGCCAAACCACAGAGGCTCTTAACCAGGTGCAGCAGCACCCTACATCCCCTTAGAGCAATGGATCCTTTTCCTGCTGAAACTTGAGGTGGACATTAGATCAGTCAAATGTCAGTCACAGACTGGAGGTTGGTAAGTACACCAAGGGCAGTGTCTTTGCAGTCACCAAAAGCAGCACGGACTTTTAAGGACCACAGCTAGGCAAGTTCCTGGGTTTATATGAAGTGGATTAAGACGTTCTGCAACAGCTACAAAGAATGAGGCACCAGGGTTACAGGCGTAGTTTTACATGGATTTTTAACACTATGGGAAACGAATGCGGTCATTGTCTGCTTCATGGCTCTGATTCACCTCTCTGCACTGTAAATAAAGCCTAACTCATTTGCATTTCCATAGAACAAAACCAGCAGGAGAGCTAAGGCTTTTTTCTTTATGGAGGTGTGCTGGGCCTGGCTAGGATAGAGTTAATTTTCTTCATAGCAGCTCCTGTGGTGTTGTGGTTTAGATTTTTGACCAAAATAGTGCTGATAACACACTTTTTCAGCTGTGGCTTAGTAGTGTTTGCACAGCGTTGGGGCCTTCTCTTCTGCCACCCCAGTGAATAGCTTGGGGGTGCACAAGAGGTTGGGAGGGGACACAACCAGACAGATGACCCAAACTGACCAAAGAGATACTCCCTGCCATATAATATCATGCTCAGCAATAAAAAGGGAGAGGGAGGGATTTTAGGAGGGGGGTAGCCATCTTTTGCTCAGGAACTGGCTGGGCATTGGTCTCCCTATGGGAGGTGATGAGTCACTGCTTTTGCTTGCTTTCTCATTTCTACTTCTCCTTCACTTATTGACCAATAACTTTTTTTTTCTTACCCTTTTTTTTTTACTTGACCCCCAAGTTTTCTTGCTTTTACTCTTCCTTTCATCTTCTCCTGCCTCACTGGGGGTGGGGGGAGGCTGTGTGATGCTTAGCTGCCCACCGGGGTTAACCCACAACAGGAGGCCACTCTACAAAAAGGGATGCATCTGTCTGTTTTTAGTGGGGAGAAGGGTTACACCAGGGGAGGTTTCTATATCACTTCTGATTTTGGCGATAACAATGAGAGACTAAAACACATAGCATCATTTTTATAAAGTTTTATTTAGCTAATTTAATGTGGAAGAACAGCAAAGAAGAAAATGCCACTGTTTCAGGTGCATCTTTGGGGGCACAGTATTACCTGACACTACAACAGATTCCTGTTGGCATCTTCTTCTTCTGCAGGAACCGTGACACACTGGCTTACATGACTACACCCAAAGAAATGTTCTCCAATGTGGTGCAAGCTCTGCAGTACTTGGACTCCCATCTTCCAAACGGCAGCCATGTGATTTTAACAGGCTTGGTAGATGGCCGCTTTCTCTGGGATAACCTGCATGACAGATACCATCCTCTAGGTAAATATGAGATGTTGTGGGGTCCTCCTGGTTATCTGCCTGCTCATGTTGCCTTCTCTCCCTGAATAATTTATGAATCTATTGAGAATTTCAAGCAAATCTGATAGAGTGGCGGAGATCTGAGAAATGAGACAGATATTGGCTGTGCAGTAGGAGAGCCAGCTTCCAGTGCAGGACAGGGCAGCTAGAGGGCAGACCCCTAACCTGCCCGGTCCCCCCCCAAAAACAGACCCTCTCAGCTCCAAACCAGGCTCAATACATGCTGTGGACATGGAAACAAGCTGTTCTGCCTCAGCCTTGGCCCAAAATTGTGGCCAGCCAGCCTGCACTTCATCCTGCTTGTTAATACAGGTGGAGCTGGACATTTGGTGAACAATCCATTCACTAACTGGTGGATGTCTTGATAAAACTGGATGTGGGCCAGGACAGAAGATTAAGTCAGGGGTTTGTGAAAGACTGGTTAGATATTAGGGAAATAAATTTTTTGCAAGTGCTGGGTGCCTGCCACCTGCTACCCTACCTACATGTGTGATGATTGAAACCTCACACCATGTGCAGGCATGTTTTGGGGTGTTCCCTCAGAGTGCAGTTGCCATAAGGTGCTTTGGGGCAGTGTTTTCAGAGATTTGGAGGCTGCCTTTGGGAACCTGTCATCTCAGAGCATGCATGAAACCGTACATCTGACTGTCAACAGACCACTTGCTCCTTGGCTTCATCCTGTGCCAAGCAGCAAGGAGGAACATCATCACAGGGGGCTGCATTCACACGCAATGACATGTGACGTCCTTGGTTAGTCCGATGGCCATGCCTCTGGGGTCAGTGTGGAAACATTTCCCTAGGGACATGGGACACTGTGGGGTGGGGAAGCTTAGAAGCTGGTTGCAGAACCCCTTCCCTACAAATTCATACCACCCCGCAGTGGATAAAGAAGGTGAAATATTTTACGCAGGTAGCAAAGACATGCAAAACAGCTAAAGTAAGTCTCTTGTTCTCTAGTCAAACGTGTGTACAAGGAACCATCGTGGCCATTCTTCTGTCAAACTTCAGACCAAAAGCGTATTCTTCTTTTTATTTGAGTAAAGGAATCTTTCTTGCATCTGAACAAGTGGAAAGTTGTTGTCATCTTAGTTCTTATCAGTAAAGAGAGAGAGACAGAAGCTAAATCACATCATTGAAATGGTAGATTACATCTTCAGATGATTTTGACAACCACTGGGTACTAGAGCTTTCAGCACACTCTGGTTTCCCCAAGGTTCCCCAATCACTGCCAGTGGCCCCACAGCTTCTGCATTATCTACTACAGCTTATTTTACCCCTCAGAAGTACTTGCCTCTTCTCAGGAAGCCTGAAGTCTCCATTTCCATTCCTGATACCTTGTTGTGTTTTTCTCTAATGAGCACTATACTACTATCAAGTGAAAGCAGAAAAAAAGAAAAATAAAAGAAAAATCTTGTCCCTTTCAGGGCAGGGGGAGCCTGTGGTAATTATATTTTAGTCACATAAATACATTTCTTCCCTTGAGTATGTGTTTATCTCAGGGACTCTTCCTCTACTAATTATCTAATATCTAATTGATATCTAATTATCTAAATGATATCTAATTATCAGAGACAACACATAGCATTTTTTGGCACAAGCCAAATCAGGAGTGATCAGCTATAGGACCAGTTGGAAATTTTTCAGAGGCGCTGATTGCCTTGGAGGGACCCGTTTAATCCTAAGCAACACATTTTGTAGCAAGAGATCACTTCTGGCAGATCCTCCGACGGGTTGTGAGCAGGTTTCCCCACTTGGCTGCCAGTCAGGTGTGACCAGACATCAGTCTGGCTTTCTGCCGAATCCTTGGTCCCTCTGACAGCCCATCCCAGGGCCCAATGCTTTCAGGCTACATGGGTCTGGGACATCCCCAATACCCAGGAGTGATACTAGGATCTTTGAGCTCCCCATCCCTTGCTCCTCGGGCAGCTGATACAGCTGCTGGGTGATGGCAGGAGAGATAGGCAGGAATCACATCTATATCAGGAAGCTGCTGCAAAGCAAGCTGAGGAGCCCATTTCACTTGGGAGAGATCATACTTTGCAGTTCCCAAAACAAGAACAAAAATTTCATATTTCAGCACTGCAAAAATAATGAAGCCTGACGGGATGATCAGTGCACTACAAACTCACAGAACTGAGTGGCCATTTAATTTCCATCTTGGTGGTAGCTACCAAAGCAGCAAAATGGTTGAGAAAAATGGGTAATTTTCTCAGCAAGCCAGGCTATTGCATAGCGCAGTGAATTTTCGGGAATGTCAGCTGGGTGTTTGACTTGGTGCTTCAATTTGCTCACCCACACAAGCATATCCACTTCCCTCTGTGACAGCAAAATTGTTCCTCCCTTTTAAGGCTAACCTCTCCGAGGTAAATGCGAAGCTCAGAGTATATAGTCACCTCCAATCTTCCCTTTGGCTTTGCAACCCCTGCATTTGTTTGGAGGGTGAGCGACACGTTAATGGATAAAATATCAGTCACGTACCTGGGAGATTGGCACAGGCTGTGATGACTAACCCTGCATGCAAGACAAATCGCCCGTGAAAGGCCGGGGAGGGACGCAGGAGAAGCAAAAGCAGCTCTGCACGCTGTGGGGACACAGGCGCCTTAGCGGGAAGGATGCGGCGGTGCCACCTCTGTTGCATCCCGGCTCTGGTGGCGGGAGGGTGACCTGGGGGCAGGGGGGGCGGGAGACTTCCAGGGTGCCCCATCGAGGAGTCTAATGCATGGGAACACACAGACCTACAAAATTAAGTTACATTTGGCCATCAGGCACATGAGGTTTCCTTCTCTGTGCTTCGCAGGGCAGCTGAACCGGGACGTCACATACAGCCAAATTTATTCTTTCCTTGACTGCCTCCAGGTAAGGTCTCTGGTTGTAGCTTATGAGCCCCCCCTTTCCTCTTGGCCGGCTGCTAAAGCCCCGCTCCCTGTGCCTGCCCAGGTGAGCCCCTGCAGCGGCTGGATGACTCCCAACGAGACCCTCAGGAACTTGACCTCGGAGGTAAGTCTCGACGAGGCTGCAATGGGACTGTGCTCTTGCACGGGTGCTCTTCCAGTTTGTCCCTGTGTCTGAGGAGATAAGCCTGATATCTCAAAGGCAAGACATCAGCACACTTTTTTCTTCCCGAGGCGGGGGGAGAAGATGCGTTAACATCTGTACCCATCCTTTCAGACACCTCTCAGACTCTGGGAGACAGCATGGTTAAGTTAAGGGATTCGTAAATGTATTTATTCCCTTTCCAACTTCTCAGCTGCCCCAATTTTTTCTCAAGGGATGCGATCTCCCTGAGACAAAACTGTTCAGGTTCATGTTCTTTAAGGAGAAAACATACCTGATAAGAAAAAAAAAAAAAAGGCTTGTTAATCAAGTAGCTGTGAGTATGAAAAGCCAACTGCATAGATTTCTCTGGCAGCGGGAGCAGGCCCCGAGAGCAAGAGCCTTACCCTGTCTTCATTTGGGATTTGTGTTAATCTTCCTCAGACACATTTCTGTAGACTTAATCGCCAGATGGTGTGGCCAAGGAGCATCCAGGCTCAGTGCAGGAATGGGAACAGACAGAACAGAGATGTCTTAAAACTCACCCTAAAGATCTGGCTGCAGAAGTGAATATCACATAATATCAGCCACTTATTCCCTTACAGTACCAGCTGATTTTTAATCCCACCACCCCCCTGCAGCCATGTAAAAGAACCAGTAACCAAATATCATCAAAGGTGTCATCTCTGTGTATAGTTATATTAATGTTTGCATTCACTAAACAAAAAATATGGCCTTAATTTCACCAAGGCTTACATATGTGTTTCATTTTATGTCCTGTCCCTCTTGACTTCAGAGACGGCAATTAAGCACATTTCTAAATCTTTGCAGGATTGCAGCATATATATTCGTACCAACAATACAGAACATACAGTACACGTAACTTCTGTCCATGAACGATTCATATGTCTGCAGGGTATGAATTAATCTTCTTTCTGAGCCCCTGTCTGAAACTAATTGTCTATGTTATTATCCAAACTGCACAATTTAAATATTTAGGAGATCCTGATCTCTGTTACGGCTGTAGAAATCACATGGGATATATCAGTTAGGTAGATGCTCAATGGAGGTAATTTATTGTGCTGAAAGTAAGGGCAGAATTTGGTCTGCATAGATAAGCATTAGCACCCACAACACAGCAGCAGGAAGGATAATGGGAAAGGAGAACATTTTTCCTCTAGAAAAGTTTCAGTTTTCTTTAAGAGGAATGAAAATGACTGGGCTGCCACTCATCAAGAGGCCTCTGAAACCGAGAAATTCAGAATATTTATATAGGCGTAGAGACACTACTAAAAGAGACGTCCATTGAAATAACCGTATGCTGCATTAAACTTATTACATCAGCTGAGGCCTCAGTGCAACCTGCAGTGACGTACTGCATGGTGAGCTGGGTAGCCCAAAGGCTGGTGGTGCTCATGCAAGTCTACATTACAATGAAGAATCCCATTTCACCTCCTTTCCCCCAGCTAAAAGAGCAACATTAGCTTCCAAATTCCTGACCGCACATCAGTGACAAAAGCTGAATCCATGCAAAGCAGCATGAGTAGCAATGAACCACCATTAAATCATTTGATTTTTGCAGAGAGCTCTACAACTTTCCAATGTCCTGAAAGAAATAGCAAGATCTGAGAAATTTGCCAACTTTGATATTTTCTACATGGATTTTCCACTGAGACAAAGTAAGTTGCTTTTTTCCTGTCTTTCTCATGAAGCATTTAGTGAGGTGCTGGGCTGCTAATTTGCTCCTCATATTTTAGCTCTGTACTGGGAGAAGGACAGCATAGCCAGCCAGCCTAGGCGACCCTGCTGGCAGGGCTGGGGCCAAGGGGGGACCCTTAATGCCATCTCCCAGCTTCCCAGGTTGGGGTAACCTTTGGATCTCTGCCGAGGTGAGACCCCATCACCAGCCTGGGGGTCACAACCTCCCCACTGCTCCCAGCTGCCAGCACCCACAATCCCAGTGCACAGCACACAGGCCTTTTGCGCTTGGGTGGCAGGGGGTGTTGGTGGCAAGGCGACAGGGACAGCAGGCGAGCCTCTCCTAAAAATGCCTCCTGCTTGTCCACTGCAGATTCTCAGGCCGATGAAGAAAAAAAGAAATCTCAAAACTATCTCGGCCCATAAGATTTGGGTTTATTTTTGATCATTGCTTTTATAGGGGGTCATCTAGGCTGGAGATGGCGTATCTGCAATGGTGAAGGTGGTCTTCATGAGCTGCAGTGTACTACATCACTGACTGGGCTTCACATTGCCTCCTCTGGGATGAGCAGTGCCTTAGGAAGGAGAACTTTTCTCAGCCAGTTTTCCTGCCTGAATAACACAGCCACACTCTATTAACTCACTGTTTTCAAAAGTAGAAGCTCCTCTCCCAGGAGGAACTGGCTTGTTTCCTATGCTTCCTTAAGCACCTACATACTACTGTAACTTTTGACTTGAAGAGCTTACAAAACTCGTCCTTCTGTGATCTTAAGTGACATTAAGTAAGAGCATTACTTAAATAACTTGCTTCCGCAACTGACACTTGAAGAAAAAAAAAAAAAAAAAGAACCAGAAACCTTTCCTCCTTACTGTGAGCATGAGTGGAGAGTGTCCTCATAGGGCTAGGGACAGATGCCTGTCCCTGGATCCCTCTCAGCTCTGCTCCCCTTGCGAGATGTGTGTGGGTCCAGCTTGAGGCATCACCCAGCTTCAGCCCAGCTCCATTGCAAGGAGAAACCCTCTCACTCTTTCTTTTTAAAAAAAGAATCAGCATGGAGTTAGAGATTGAGGTGGGCAACATATTCAAGTAGTTAGATAGTGATGGGAAAGTAGGAAAACAGCTTTTTCTCTGTATCCAGCCTGAGCCTCCAATGTTTCAACTTATGCCTGTTGTCTCTCCCCATCCCATTGTGCACTGCTGTGAAGAGACTGGCCCCGTCCTCATCGCCTCCGAAAAGCTCTTTCTCAGGGTGGGCCATCCCCGTCCCTCAGCTTCCATTCACGGGGCAGGAACTGCAGCCCTGGCCACCTGGGGGCCCTTCCCGATAGAGTGAATTTTTACATTCCAAAAATAGTATATAATAATTGGAACACACCCCCCCAATCTGCATTTCCTTGTTTTTATATTCACATAGAGAGGTAGTTCTATACTGGTCTTTCTTGAAAAATTTTGCCTGGGGACAATATTTTAAATCCCAGCATGCAGACAGCTAAAACCAGAGGCAAGAAGGGACAGAAGCACCCTGGCAATACTTCAAAGTGTACATCTCTAACACCTCTCCCCATCAGTGCCTGGCTGTCCTTGGAAGCATGAAGCTGGCGAGGCACCTAAGATTATTGCAAAAATCTCATTTGCAGCCAAATCCTATCAAAATTCACAAACTTATTTTATCCTGCATGGCCCAATTCAGGAAGCTGGTTCTAGGTCTCATGCCGACCATATGGAGGAGGGAGTCTTTGTGTCCAAAACTTTATCTCAGAGAGGTGGGCTCCACTATCAAGTTTGACACCGTAGCACAGTCTTAGGATGTCCAAGTCTCTTTGCGGCTTTTGCCTCAGCTACTTAATATTTAACAAGTCATTAGGATTTGGAACAAACTACCTGCTGGGTAGGCAAATTACTTTAATAAGTTAAATTACTAAGTTTAGGTAATTTATTTGCTTTCACGAAAAGAAACATCTTAATATAATTTGCTGTTCTTGATTATGCATTAAATAAATGAGGTAAACAAAATCACACATGCACATACAAACATCAGCTCTGAAAGACACTTTGCAAAGTTTTCTGCAGCCCTGGAGCCACTGTTTTGTGCTTCCTGTCAGGAAAGCTGTCAGTTTGTGAATGTGCTCAAAAGCCAGCTAAGGCTGCTGACCTACTTTCCTGGTCTCTTTCTGAAGCAAGCGCAAATCCTCCCCTAAACTCTCCAGACATCAAATATTTAGCAGTGGTTGCACACTGTGATGAGTACATTGATTTCAGGCTGGCCTGGGCACATATATACATAGCAGTTCCCAGTTTTCTTGGAGTAAAATTTGAGAATACTAGGATTTATTCTAGATTTAGATGGACATTCAAGCTCAGATGTTGCCTTTGGCTGAAGAACTTAGTGGTTCCTTTAAGAAGCAGTGCAATAAATAAGGGGGTAGAGGTTGCTTGTTTTGGCTTTTTCTTGGTGTGGATGGGAGCAAGCTCTAGTCTAGTCTAGCCAAGGCAATAGGCACTTTTAAGACAAACTCTGGACATAGTCAGTTGGTGGGTATTTCTTCAACTGCTCTAGGATTTTTGGAGGTCAAGTATAATGGTCTAAATTCACCTGTCTTTATATAACCTTACTTATCTGACTTACTCCTCTGCTATTTCTGGCAGTGGAACAGTTGTCCCTCTACAAAGTAAAACACAATACACATCATCGTATTCAATATATAACATCAAATGTAAGGGGTTAGGCAAGCTCACTCTGCTTCTAATGTGCACTTTGTGGTGTAATCTAAGGTGAATATGCATTGTGCCAAACGTATTGCAAATTTGAAAAGCTCCAAGCCCTGTGTTTTGAAAAAAGGTTACTTTGGGTGTTGACTAAAGCACCTCAAGTAGGTTTCTATAGTCAAAGCGGGAATATGGCCCTTCTGTGAGTTCAAGGTTAGTTTGGAGACCCAGACATCACTTTTTGACACAATAGCCGGGGTCCAACAAACAGCGGTGAGGCTAGGTCAAAACTGTGGTGCTTGCTTGAACGGAGAACATTTTTCCCCTGACAGGATGCTTGCATAATGCTATTAAGAATTCTTAATCTGTCATTATAAAAGAAATTATTGAATTTACAGTCTGTTAATGCCATATCCACT
This sequence comes from Pelecanus crispus, assembly GCF_030463565.1. Taxonomy (NCBI): domain Eukaryota; kingdom Metazoa; phylum Chordata; class Aves; order Pelecaniformes; family Pelecanidae; genus Pelecanus; species Pelecanus crispus. The sequence goes on from NC_134644.1 coordinate 54,420,672, forward strand.
AGTCCCAGGTTTGATCACTCCACAGCCCTTTTGAAGAGAGAAAGCTTGTTACTTCTCTAATGGCTCTGGGGCTTGCAGCACAGCATCATTTGCATTGAATGTCATGCTTATGTAATTCAAAAGGTTATTTTGTTGGAGTTGAAAAAGACCGCTCAGAGGAGAAGTAACTGAAAATGACAGGCTATTCCTGCAGACATCAGCCCATGTGAATATTGTGTTACCATCTCTTTCTCTAAAGAGCACTGTTTTCTTTATCTTTTATTCTTTTGCACTGCTGAAGATGCAACTAAAATGGGAAATGCAAAAGTATTAAATCAGTATTAAATAATTTACAGCCTTACTTGCTACAGCATCCACCTTAGTTGGGAGGGAAAGTGAATTGTTTTATGATCATTTATGTTCAAAAGGCTTCCTTGCATAAATAGCGCAGAGGAAAAGAAAAATAAAGGCTTAAATACTGCCCCAAGGAGAGGGGATTGTACACAATATTGGCTCTGACAACTTTATACGAATTATCATAATCTTCACGCAGAGCCGTTGTGTGCTTAAAAGTACCGGCGGCACTTTGAGGAAGAGGGGGGGTACATCTCCAGGCGGGTGCCTACATGCTCACCGGTGATAACCCCTCTGCTTATGTTGTTCACAGCGGCCGAGGAGTGGCACAAGATGGGAGGCGAGCCCTGGCAGCTGATTGAACCAGTCGATGGCTTCCACCCCAGCCAGGTAAAATACCAGCCCTGGGAGATGGGCGGGAGCAGGGGGGATGCCAGCGCCCACCACTGCCCGAGGCACTCGGTCGGACCACAGCGGGGATGTGGGCTTGGGGGGTTTCTCTTTTAAAAGAGATGATGGCTCTAGCCCCGGAGCAGATGTCTCTGTTTCAGCCACCCTACCCTCTGCTCTAACTTCTGCAAGGTCTTCTGCTGCTTTCTTTCTCTTATTGACCAGCACACTGGCCAAACAGGTCTTAAACCACAAAACCAGACCCTTGCCATGTAGGCTGGCTACCTGCCTGCTCAAACACACATGGGAGTTTTGCAGGATAAGGGCAGTGGTGCAGCACTGGGAAAACCTGAGAGGCCCCCTCCAGCCCAGTCCCTGCCCCAGCCCTGCAGCCTCAGCCTCTGAAGCCAGGGGTCCTCAGAGGAACAAAGCTTTCTTTTTGAGGCTATATATTTAAATTGCTTTATGCTCTGCATCTACATGTTATGAAGAAGTCTTCTCCTACCTGATTGGCCTCCAAGGACAGGTGACAGGGGAAGGATTACAGTCAGAAATAACTGAAAGGGAAGGAGAAGCAGCTGCTCCACTTAAGTTCTTGCTTGTTTTCACTGAGTGCAAAGTTGCCCGGTTCCCACTGCGTTCACTTTCAAAGTACTTTTTGACTCTCTAAAATGCTTGGAGAGAGCATGTTCAGCAATCAGCTACAAAGCCAATTGCTTTTCTGTACACGCTTCAGATTTCAAACACGTATATGAAGCAAAGCAGCAGCCAGTCTTCCCCATACCGCTCTGAGAAAAACTGCATGAGCTGAAATCCTGCACGCAGCCTGTGGCAGCAATGGCTCACAGCGGTGGGCACAGCCTGGCTGGGGCTCTCCTGCCGGCCACACCACGGTCAGCCCCAGCCACTAAGTCAACACAGGGCAGGGGGTGGGGTCCCAAAACCAAAGACCATTCCTGTTTCCCATGCTTTTCAATCTTGACTCTCCGGAGCAAGAATTAGGCTGGGCTAAATTACAAGGGGACAAATTGTGGGAGGCAGGCGAGATGAAGAGGGACAGCAACAGCACAGCCCATTTTTCCTCCTCTGCCAGAGGGCTCTGCCCAGCAGCAGCAGCGGCGGCTGCTCTCCATCCCATATACTTAGCAATGGGTCTAGAAGTTTCTTGCTGCCTGCTGCTAAGAAGGAAAAGAACCCTCCAACCATCCAGCTCCACTCCCAACATCCCTGCCCTGCCTAGAGGCACAGGTCTGGGCAGCAGCTGGGAGTAGAAGGATTGCTGTTCCTCGGTGATGTTTTTGTGGTGCACGGTACTAGCTCTGTGCCATGGCAAGAGCGGTTTGGAGAAAGCTGTTGACTAGGGCACCACTGCCTTCCTCCATGCTTCTGGCTGCATGCTCTCTTCCACACAGGCATGACTGAGCCATAGAAGCAAACCCCGCTGCGCTGCCCAGTCACCAGCAGTGCCGTTTGGCAGCCACCCCTGCTCAAAAGCACAGGGTGAATTTGTGGACCAGTTTTATGATGTGAGCTAACACCCCGCATATATTCACTCCCATACCCCCGTCACCAAATAACCCGATGCGATGCCATCTTGCACGCTGGGTAAGAGCAGGCTGTGGAGAAGCACTTCAATGGGAGTGCGTTGCAAGCACTGATGGATTCCAACATTTCCACAGCTTCCCTGTTGACTGTGCTGTGCGTTCAGCCAGGGGAGACCTGCAGGGGGAAGTCCAAAGGCAAAATACATGTTTTAGTTGTTATCTTTTACAGCCATGCCGGTCAGCTGGAGCAATACGGTGGCTTGCTTAGCCTTGCCAAGTCAAAACAGCCTCCTGTTCAAAGAGGGACTCCTTCATAGCAGAAATTCCTGCCTGGCTACCAAGCAGTACCAGGAGATAGCTGCATGAAAGTATGAGCTCTCAGCCTGGGGACATGGAGAAAGTGTTTCTGGATTTTTCACTGCAGGCCTTTTGCAGGGAAGCAATTAGAGAAAACTTGGCAAATGAAATGAGAGTGAAAATAGTGATGAAATGAACCCCATTCCCAACCCTGCCATCTGGGGACACTGTGCAATACAAAGAGTCTGGAGTGAAGAAGAAAAGGTCTTTGCATTATTTTTATGCCTTACCCTGAAGCTGGCCTGAGGCTTCTTATAACCCCCAGCAGCAGGTCACTGAGGGGGTCAAGCTTGCCAGATCACAGCTTTTCGTCCAGGCTCTTGCCCACATCCCATATCCCACCAGCAGCTGGAAGGTAGCACAGAGTTGAAGGCAGCAAGTATATATCTTAAAGGGATCCTGCCTAAGCCAAAAGAAAATTATGAAAGGGCATTGAAGGGCAGCTAGCAAACCTACACTCAGCCCCTGGAGTGCCAAGCTGCAGGATCTGGCCAAGCACTGCCATGTTTCACTCCCTCTGGACCTGGCATCCTGCAGTGGTTATGATCTCCTCCTCCTGCTGTTAGAATGACATTAATGCTTTTATAGGTACATTTTCCCTTACAGTCAAGGTGCCAGCTGTAGATATGCCTCACTTTCAGTGAGTTACTGCCCTTCTAGGATTTATTAATTAGCCTTATCCAAACATCCACTGCTTTAAATCCATTTCTCTTTTCCTGCTAGTACACGGAAGCCTGTTATCAACACACTGCTATTTGGACTGAGATGTAGAACTCTGCTCCGAAAGAGTGGCTCTCTTAATAAAAAGAAGGGGAAGTGTAAGCAGAGAATGATGTTTAAGAGGACGCTTGAGAGAGATGATAAACAGTTCACTCCCTCCTCATACTAGTTTTATTTAAAGTTTTACTTTATCCTGATGTGAATGCCTCTGGCCAAGTGTGGCTTTCACACCACATAAAGCTGCCTAGCAGGAGAGGATTGATGCCGTGCAGCTCGTCAAGTGAATGGGGGTTCTTCACTCTCTGCAGCTCTTCCCCACGCCTCACACACAGCTTGACTATTAAACACGATGGATAAGACCTATTCTGAGCATTTCTACTGAGCTTTCTTTCTGAAGATCTTAAAGCACTTGACAAATATTCACAGTTTTTTTTAATTGAGCAGCATAAACATTTTACCTCCTGCCTTCAGATGCAGAGAAACTTTGGAATTTGGGATACAAGAACCACAGTGCCCCTCTCTGCCAGGGGTGAGCTGGAAGGGTACCATGATCCCTAGTCATTATGGTACAGCAGTAGGCAGGATAAGCTGGTGTCTGATGCCAGCCCCTAGATTTCACTTGTGTTTATCTGCTGTCTCTTTAATTAAAAAACATAATCTGCTAGTATAGAATCATAGAATCATTTAGGTTGGAAAAGACCTTTAAGATCATCAAGGCCAACCATTAACCTAACACTACCAAGTCCACCACTAAACCAGTTAAGGGTCGAGTAATAATTAATTTCATGTTTCCTGGCTTGGTGGCTGGATTATTTTTTAATGAAAGTAAAACTAGAATAGAATCATTAAGGTTGGAAAGGAGGCCTAAGATCATCAGTCCAACTGTCAACCCAACACCACCATGCCCACTAAACCATGTCGCAAAGTGCCACATCTACAACCTTTTTGAACACCTCCAGGGATGGTGACTCCACCACCTCTCTGGGCAGCCTGTTCCAATGCTTGACCGCTCTTTCAGTAAAGAAATTTCTCCTAATATCCAATCTAAACCTCCCCTGGCGCAGCTTAAGCCCATTTCCTCTCATCCTATCACTAACTACTTGGGAGAAGAGACCAACACCCACCTCACTATAACCTCCTTTCAGGTAGTTGTAGAGAGCGATAAGGTCTCCCCTCAGCCTCCTCTTCTCCAGGCTAAACAACCCCAGTTCCCTCAGCCGCTCCTCATAAGGCCTGTGCTCCAGACCCTTCCCCAGCCTTGTTGGCCTTCTCTGAACACGCTCCAGCACCTCAATGTCTTTCTTGTATTGAGGGGCCCAAAACTGGACACACTATTCCAGGTGCAGCCTCACCAGCGCTGAGTACAGGGGAACAATCACCTCCCTGCTCCTGCTGGCCACACTATTCCTGATACAAACCAGGAAGCTGTTGGCCTTCTCAGCCATCTGGGCACACTGCTGGCTCATGTATAAACATGGCAGAAGCAGGTGTCAGCATGTATATCCAATAGTCCAGCTGTCCAGCCACGCAGGAGGGATGTGGAAGGGAACTGAACCTCCCTAACTGAGAGTTGCATACTTACCATTGCAAGGAGAAGGAAAAGAAAATAAGGAAAAAGGCAACACACCCTTTGTCCCATTAGAGCTATTCTGTTTTTTCATGCATTAGAAAAAGGCTAGGGTAGGACACTCATGTAGGAAAAACTATCCCCCATAGTCCCCGCTCCTGGCAGTATTTTATATTTAAAAACCCTTGAAAGAAGGAATAAACACCAAGTGCTCATTTGTTTAGCCAGGCCCAGAACTACATTCCCTTACTGCAAATTTCTTGGGGAGGAAGGGTTTTTTCCTGCATGTTTACCTGTTGCAAAACAGAAGGCTGCAAACAAGACACTCATTCTTGGCATAACTGTAGTCCTCTTAAGTCTCAAAGATAAAATTGGGCTCTATGAGGTTTATTTTCCAAGACACCCAGCTCAGGCTGTAAGTTGAGGAAATTCACACCATTTACTTTTGATGCCTAAAAGCAAAATGCATCACTCAGCCCTCCTAAGTTCCCTCTAAAGCTGTCTCTGAGACACTGTACCCCAAAGTCTGGCTCAGCTGTCCTTGGAAAAAATCTGACTTTCTCTTCCCATTGACTATAGTGGAAGCCCAGGGACTTTTTTTCAGCATCTCTCCCTTCCTATGAAATCTCACTGCAGACCATTCTGAGTGCCAGATGGCTTCAAGGACATTCCTTCTCTCTAGAACAGCCGATTGCTTTGTTTGGAAGACAGGGCCATGCATTTCACCAAGATCCTGCATAAACAGCTTTGTTTCTTGCTTTTATGAAGTTACCAGGGAGAACATGAAAGCCCCGAGTGTCACAAACTAGAACCTGAGACGCGTGGAAGATTCTTAATAATTACGTACAGGCAGGAAAGCACAGCTTAAGTGTGATGAGCTTCTCCCTTTTCTCTTTCCTTAAGACACAGAAAAACACATTCCAGCCAGAAAAAAAGAGAAAAACCTGGTGACACATATCAGATTATTGGGCATTTACACTTTGCTGAGAGGCATGTCCATTGCCAGTTTGGTGCAGAAGGAGGAGACAGATAGCCAGAAGCTGCTGAAAAAATACAGCTACCTCCCAGTCACGGTCACTCAGGGCTCTACGAGGAATGGATAATATTTCCTTTAAAAAAATTGCTTAGAAGCTGTCATTCTTGCAAAAAATGAATTGTAAAAAAAACGTAAGAATTATAGCTGGTCTCAAAGCACAAGGGCTTTGGAATTTAAAAAAGGCTTGCAAGAAAAGTGATTCCTAGAGTCATGAACCCTCTCTATGCCACACTACTCCTCCAGAGTAAAATACTGAAACCATCAGGACCACATGAAATGATGTCTCAGCAGGACCTACGTAATTTAGGGCAGTCTAAGCATATATGTCTTAAATAGCAGTCAACAGTAGTCTGAACACTGTAGAGCATACCTCTGGTGGTACTTTTGCAGAGTGCACTATGCAAAGACAGTAAGGTTTTTTAAACCAACCAACCCTGGTAAAAAAAAACGTATGGAAGGCTTAGGGGCTTGTGAAGAAGATTTGCAGACTACCATGCCAGAGTGGACCACTGACAGAGACAGGTCTCAGCCCTCCGGCAGCCATAGGGTGTCCCAGAATAACCATGTTCAGTCACATTAGAAATTTTGACCAAGAGAAATCACCCTATTGCACAATCTCCCCATTCCTCTCCCCTGCCCCAATTCTTCCATTAGCTTAATGAGACCTTGAGTGACCAGAGTCTAAGAGCTTTCACCCCGCAAAAGTGTCTCTTTGTACATCAGCTCTGAATAAAAGAAAGTTTTTGTCTCCTGACCCATCATTACAGCTTCTTTCAAAAAGCACAGGATTTAAGAAGTGCATAAAAATTCTCCAAAGGCTCCAGTCTGTTCCCAAACTCTGAAACATCAGTATTCAAATAGTTTGATTCCAGAAACCCATCTTGGACCTTAATAAAGAGGCTTCGTTAGCCCTATTTAAGCCTCAAAATTAAAATCCATGTCAGAGTGAGTTTTAGGATTGAAAGTAAAGTTACCATATAAGCAGAATATAATTGTGGGTCAGAAATTAAAACAAAAATACATTAGCAGGGTGTGAAAATTTGGTTAAAGGAGAATCAGGCTGTTCTCCCTTCCCTTTTCTCCTACCCCAACGTTTTTCACCCTGGCAATATGGCAGATACAATTTCTCTTTGGTGCATAACTTCTAGGGCAAAAACTCTATGAAAGCTAGAGTGATTCTGATAGCAAGGAGAAAAGCTATTTTACCAGTTCTGCAGGTCTCATGGAAAAAAGCTCTGAAGACAACCAGCAGCAGGCATGAACTTAGAACATCAGAGCTGGGTAGTTTTGAACCTAGATATAATTGGGCCTCTTTTTCCTCAACACCTGTGGTTTCCTCATAGGACAGCAGAGAGAATATTTATTAGAAGTACCGGAGGCATTTAGGAGCATGAATTCCTTTGGACTTGCAAGAGTTTTATGCATTATATCCAAGCAGTGCTTTTGAAATACTTTCCAAAAAAAAAATTTCTTTTTTGGGGGGGTGGAAATCAGACTCTAGGACTTTTGAATAGAAGTTTATAGACCAGACAACATAGGCATCAGCAAGTGGTTGGAGACTATCATTAGACCAAGTGACTGGTCAGGGAGATGCAGATATATAGTCCTCACCTTACTTTTACTGTTCAGAAGGATTTTTTTCCCCATTCAGGCACCTGGGGTATTTTCTTTGGTTAGAGGTTACAGCCCACCACGTGGCTATGCAGGGGGTTCTTCTTTATGGTGGGGTCTCCTAAGTGCTGGCATGAAATGGCTACATTATAGAGGCACAAGAAATTGATAGTATTTGTGCTGTTTGCAGATTGCTGCAGCCCTTGGAACAAGCATTACCTGGCAGAAGGCGCTACATGAGTGGCCTCAAGTGCTTGGAAAGGAGAATCCATTCAACGACCAGATTGAAGCTATATTCAAGGATCAAGGTGGACACTGACTTCCAAACTGCCGGAGCCCTGACATGGTTTACGGTGATGCTTCCCAGTGCATTCCACAAAACAAGATGATTAAAGACACGCACAAAAAAAGGGGAGGGCAAGTTATCAGAGCCAGTAACAGTGGACATAACATAACAGCCTTCTTTTCAGTCTTGTATCTCACCTGCACCAGTAGGCTATGCTTTTTCTGTGGAGCTACAAAAACTAAAATCAAAGGATACCTGCCAGCTAGACCATTTATTATACTAGTTTGCAAATCCATACATTTTTTTCGATATATAAGCAAACTCCTAGCCCTACCTCATATTTTCCCCCCTGCAGAACATTACTTCTAGGCTTTCCATTTGTACTGTTTCAATAATTAATCTGATCCCAAAAAGGGGTGGGGGGGGACAGGGGACGACGACGGACGACAACACACCCCCAAACTCATTATGTTGCTGTAAATTGTGCGTATGTAATTGCCCTGACTGTCAATACATTATTTAGCTGCTATTTGCTTATTAAAATGTGCCAGGAATAACAAGGCACTAGAATTTTGATTTGCCTGGCAGCGTTAGTGCAAGCTGAGTGAGCACAGGTTTGCTTCCCCCCCATTAACAAGGTATAACTTGACAACCCTTCATGTATTTAAAACAGGTTGCTTTTTCAAGCTTTAATACATCTTTGCTCTTTTGCTTCCTAACAATTATGACATACCCAGTCCTGTACCTTTTACAGGCATGACCCAGGGAATCACTGAAGATACTGGGCAGCCTTTACCTGCTTTATTTCATATGCAGAATTGAAGGTTGAGAATTAATAGTAGTTTTTTCCACCAGCTTATCTGATACTCTTTGCAAAATAAACAAACAAATGCGTATATAAGTATAAAAAATTAGGGACAGCTCTACCCTACTCACAGCCCTGCTGGTGGTGAAGGGATCAGGCAGCAAAAATGTCACTAATTATACATGAAAAAAATCAGGTAAATAGAAAGTGTTAACATGGCATGACTAAAGCCCATCCAAATTAGCTAAAGCAGGTAGACTTGCTCTGCTTTTTGTTCTGAACACGTCCCCTGCACGATGCTGCGTCACCCATGAGCCAGCTCTTGGGCTGCGGTCCAAACTAAAGGAGATGGCCTGGACTTGTATGGACCTTTGCACAGTGGCCATGGCTGTAGGAGATGCATCTGCTCAGTATTTTGAATAGGCAGAGGATGACTTGCTAATGCTATTTCGATTGAAGCATGTATTATTGCTATCCTAGATCCTCTTCCTTTTTTTTTTAAAGTACAGCCAATGCCACATCTTTTATTAAGACAGAAGTTCCTTTGGGACAACTGCTAACATTTAAGGAAATATTCAAGTCGCCTACTTTAGGAAACCAAAAGAGAATACATTCCTTAATTGAATGACACTTACTAATAAGGCCCCAATTCATTCAAGACATTTAGATGTTACCAAAATATCCAGTCTCCCAAGAAACAGTTTCAACTCCACAGAGGCATGCCGGAGGAAGACTATTTAGCATTAGAAGGAAAAGGAAATCTACCTGCTTCCTGTACAAATTCCCTCCACCATACAGCACAACATTCGATGCACACTGGCCAGGTAGAACACCTTCTATTTTTTTATTACCTTTTAAGTTTTCCTGTCTTTCATTAAAAACAACACAAGGACAGAAACAAGTGCATCCACATGGCTTTACTATAGACCAAGTACAGCATAGACAATAATTACAGAATATCAAATAATTTCCTCTACACCAAAATACAGAAATGTAGCAATTAAAAGGGGAAAGGGAACAGTATGTGTTTAGAAGCCAAATTTTCAGGCAATCTCATTGCAAATTATTGTATTTCATTTGAGGTTGGGATTTAATAACACCAATTAGGAGTTTTACAAGCTAATAAAACTGAAATTTCCTCAGCTAAAATAAGCTTCATTGCCCAGAGCAAAGCATTTTCCATTTATAGACTTCCTTATTAGTGAACATCTTGAATTTCTGAACAATGGGAAAAAAGCTTTCTCATAAAATTAGAGCAGCATCTTCTCAAAGATGACCTGAAACCCCCAGAGCTGAATCCCAAAGCAAAGCTCTCAGATTTGCCCAGTATAATCGCTCCATGCTTGATCAGGGGTCTCCAAGGGACTTCATGAACTGGGCTGAAGGAGCACTAACCAAACCCTACGTCCTCACGCCTCAGAGGCGAGCTCTGCAGCTCAGCATTAGGCCGTACGCAGAAACTTGATTTGTAACTAATACAGTAACTATTTGCAAATAAAGATGAATTTTGGGCCTATTAAGCTGTCAGCTTTCACAACCACTATGTGTCTCCATTATTTCCAAGAATGCAAAAACCAGCTGAAGATCTGCACCCCCAACCATCAATCACTTACCAGTACCATTCTAAAAATAAGTGTCCTATATTTAAACAAATGCTTCTGAAAAAGCTTACTTAACGAACTATGAATCCTAGTCTATTCCATTATAGTCTGTCTGCTGGTGCTGAGATTAGGTGAAGGTAAAATATGCATGGGGAAGAGAGAAATAAACGGGGAGGAAGGTTTCTCTTGGAAGGCTAAGTATAGTTCCATGAAAATCAAACTTTATAGCAGCACAGATTTCTAGAAGGAATGGTCCGTCAAGGTCTTTTTTTGTGGGGAGAGTTAGAGCATGTGAACACGGAGGCGGGGATTATGTCACTGGCTAGTTCCAATGCAGTGCAAATGGGAAGGGTTTTTTTTTTTGATGTTATCCTGTTCATAAACTGTTTTTACAAAACTTAAAGCTTGTTTAAAGTCAGACAGTAGAAACTATTTTTGAGGTATAGAACAAACAGCTTCAGGTAGCTATAGATTAATTCACACTCTGGCCTCTTCCAAAAGGATCCACTACAAACATGAAAAAATATGTTTGCTAACGTTTTCAAAAAATTTTCCACAGCTCACCCTTAAAAGAGCAGGGGGAATGCGGGAGGGGAGGAGGTACACAGCAGTGCAAGTGGGTCAAGCTGTAAATGCAGGCTTGCTGCTAAGCTAGCATCACATGCTTCTGCCACGTGTCATCACCACTGACAGCTTGTGCCTAGAACTCACCACCCAGGTCAGCTGTTCTGACTTACATCACCTGTTATACTTTATACCTTTCCTTGATGAGGATAATTTTTCATCTTGGGCAATGAACAAACACAGAGTAGTTTCTACAATGGATAATAGCCCAATTAGCCTAAATAAAAATAGGTCATTCCCTTAGATAAATCTAGTTCCATTCTTAACACCTTTCTATGGACTCATTTCATAATTTTATATTCAATGATTCTTATTAACCTCCACTTGGAATTTTAAGTAGACAGCCTACCGTGGATCCACAGATGACATTTGCTCTTCCACTGTCCATGTTGCACTGCTACTTTGCTGCCGTGTCTCCATCACAAGAGAAAAGAACCGTCTGCTCCTCTCCATACCTGATGAGCTGCTGGTCTCTAGCAGCCTCTACATTCATATACGTCCCAACCAGTTCATGATAACTGCCCACGGACAATCTGGCCTCCCACTACAAAATTTGGTGCTAGCTACCCCTGAGGCATCACATTATCTTCTCAAATCAAGTGGTATTTTGGGATACACATACTGAATAGAATCCTTTCTTAAACATGGTGTGGAGTCCAGCTTTTCTTCTTCAGTCTACAAACTAGTACCTCGAATGCATAGATGACATTATGAAAAAAACCCTAAGGTATTTTATTCTTTATTTTAAATGAATAAAATAAATCTCAATACATAGTTTGGAAATATTTCAAGATATCAGAAAAAGAAAACTAGATTTAAAGGCAAAAGTACAACAGCAGCAGGATGAAAACAGTATAAGCTAACAGAATTTAGTGTTTCAAGTGTGAATATATAATAGCAATAGCAATTTTAAGTATTCCACTATTGCATTCACAATTCGCTAAGCCCAGTGAAAAGCTGTGAAAATTGCCAGTTTTAACTGAATAGTTTTGCCATTTTAATGATGGGTCTGAAGTAATGCTTGTATCTGCATTTATGGACACGTCTACGAGGGGGAGGAAGACCCATACCTTCGGCCAGCGGAGTATTAGTTGGTACGTAGCAGCTTTGTAACATCTTATTAAAAAAAAAACAGCAAGTACTCTTACAACCTATTCCCAGTTCTCAAATGGAAGAGGATTCTAGCTTGTACAAACCATGAGTCCCAGGAAATACTAATGTATACAATCCTAAAACTAATTTTTTCTTTTTTTTTTCTTTAATGTAGCAGTCCTAAAAAATATTCAAGACCTTTCATTTCTATCAAAGTGCAATATACTGCATACATAATTCCACACCTGTAAGCCACATAGGATACATGCCATGCACTTATTCTTACCAGTTTGTATGAGAAATTGCAAAAGAAAGTATGCATATATTGTGCATGCCTTTTGTTCTGACCACAAGGACACTGTGCAAGCAAGAAATACCCATATTGCATGTTGTAGAATAAAATTTACCAGTAACTTCTATGCCTGATCATTACAAAAAACTCTGACAAACCCTCCAATATTAAATCTTGTGTTTCAGCACCATCCTTGTTAGAGAACTCTGAGCTATTGTTTCTTTCAGGGAGCTGAGTTATCTAGTAAGCTTGTTTTTTCACTAGCTTGCCCCCCACTTCCTGCCCTGAAGTGTGATTTCCTGCAATAATTTAGTTGTTTAAAGAAGAGAATGTATTTAGCTAAAAGAGACTTCCAAAAAAGGAGTTACATAAATATTTAGCACATTTAGAAACAGCTAATTGCTTCCTACCATACTCAAAAGCTAGGAAGCAAAAAAGTTTTAAAATTCTTAAAGTGAAATAAAAATACTGCATAATATAGTCCTGTATCATGTTACATACTCTCTCAAATTTAAAGCATAAGTGTCCCAGAGGACTTCCCACATTTTAATTTAAAATACCTCTGGGTTTGGGTTTTTTTTTTTCTTTTTTTTTTTTTTGTGTAGTTCATGCAGGTTTTTGCATACGTATTTTCTTCATATTTCCCTTCCAGAGTTTAAAGCTTTCCAATAGGTTTGTAGCAGGCATCAGGCTGCCACATGCGAAGGTCAACAAGGACTTGGTTGAGCTTTTGCATCCAAAGGTTACGCTCTTCTTTAGTATCAGCAGACAGCCAGTTCCTAAAAGGGAAAGAACCCAATGGATTAGATATGTCTTTCTCTGCCTCTACTTAGTTATTCTAAAAATGTCAAGCTGATCATCCATGGAAGCCCAAATAGCAGGGGAAAAAAAATGAAGTCAAGTATTCCACAATCCTGCTACCAAGCTACGTGGCATTCCCACTTCTGGAAAAGTTGAGTTCTTTGTCCTCAGAAGACTGAAATTGGACAGCAGGATAAACAAGGATTAAAAGCGAACCAAACAGTTCAAGTGTCATCCCAAAGTCTTAGCATTTAAAGAGTTTTGCATTAGCATGTCAAAGTTGTAAAGCTCCTATGTTATTAAAACTATCATTTGAGGCAAAACACCCCTCCCACACACATCCTATAACCTCCCACAACCTTCACGATTTTACCTACTCACTTTGTAACACAGAGTGTGTCTCTGCATTGGCTGACAAGAGTCTCTCTGTCATCTTCCCTCTGAGGACGGACAGTTATTAGTTCAAAAGTGTTGGGACGGGCACAGAACTCCCTGTTGGCAGGTTCAATCTGATGATTGGTGCAGTTAGCCAAGTTTATCCGGCCCAAAGGATGCTGAAAGTGAAGTTAGTTCATCAGTCAAGAATACTGCAATCAAGAGAAATTCTGAAAAACATATCCTTTAACAATTTTTTCGATTAAGTGACACCCCACCCCCAAATCAATTACTCCATACAAAAATAGGGATTCCACTTTTTGCGCTTGACAGCCATAGCTGAAGCAAGATAATATAGACAATGGAACATGCCCTGGCTCAGCCACATAAAACACAGCTAACAAGTCTATCCTGTACCAAAGGCTTAGGCTCTAGAAAGATATAGCTCCCTTTTTCTTTTTTCCTTAAAAAAAAAAAGGAGCTTTTTAACTCTCAAATTCAGGAGAACTTCATAATAGAATCCAAACTGATAAAGTAAAGCCTACAGAAAACAAGCACTTCAGGGATGCTTGCATTATTCTTGTCAAAGCCTATAAGCATATGGATTCATCTTCAAACATGCAACTAAGGCACCTAAGTACCATGTCCAGCTGCTTTAGCTCCCTCTGCAGTCAACAGCCAGACCCCTTCAAAAAGCATTTCAAATTCAAGGCAGTTACCTCTTTCTGCTGACTATAGAGAGAGGCTCAGCTATATGCCTAAAGTTAGTTACAGACCTTGGCTCCAATTCTTCACACCTACAGAATACCTCATCAGGGAAACATCACAAGATGCTCTTGGCTTGGAGAAGTGTTTGCTATTTATTGGGCATGTTCACTATACTATTCCATAGATAGTTAAAATAACCTAAGTTACAGGAAAAAGAAACACAGCTCCATTTCAAGGAACATTAAGAAAACAGGTTGCATGTTGGTGATTTATGTACAGCCATGGGAAATTTATTTAAAAAAAATTCCACAATTTAAAGCAATCATTGCCCAATACTGGTATTTCTGATCTACATCTATCTGTGCATGGTAGAACAGATATAGTGGGCGTAAGGGGAGGCATTTATGGATAGAGTTAATATTTCTGTAGATGACAGTATATCAAAAGAATATAGCTGACCCTTTCTCAGCATGATAATGAAACAAGTCTAGAAGATTTTTAAGAACAGAATCTGGAAAACAAACCAAAGCTGCTTTCTTGCAGACAAAAGCAGAATAGGAACCTTTTTCTTGCTTAAGTCAATTTTTTTTGCCTATCTTCTATTAGAGTAAGCAGAGATTTCTCCCTCTCTCCTGGCAGGGAAAGAAAGTACATTGATATATTTTGGCAATGTCAACTATCAGCATATGGTCTTCCTCTGTTAGCAGGGAAGAAACTGAACCCAGGCATCTGGATTGGCATAGAAGACCCAAAAGGACCAGAGTTTGCCACAGAGTTTGGAAAAGAAAGCATTCTGCCAACAAACAAGCAAGTGTTTAATGGTAAATTGCTTAATGGTAAATTGCTTAAGTGAGTCAGAAAAACCCTCTTGAAAGGGTTTAAAAGGACCTGGAAATATTTCAGTACACAGCGCAAGAACAGGCTAAGGAGACAAGAAGATTCACCTCAATGACAGATGAACATCTGATTTGTCTCATTAGCCAGACAATAACTTAGGTTTCCATGAGAACCATTTAAAAATCACCAGTTTCGGCTATAATGCAGAGCTGCAAGAAAACAATGTCTGCAAATAAGATGGTCCATAATTACAGCTATGCTTCTGCAATATAGAAGGATTGCCCACTAATTCTTTACCATATTAAGTGTTAAAGTCACTATTTTGTCTAAAACTTAAGGCAACTAGATACAGTCTGCTTATTAGGCTGTACAAGTCTGATCAATTTCAATTAAATAATTAGTCATCTGACAAGCACAATTGAAAGCCTTAAGACTAAAGGGGAAATTAAATATGGATCTTCCTCCACTTTTCACCTTTCCCACCAGATAAAGTGGTCAGTTTCTAAGTTTGCCCCAACTTAGGTCAGATTTATGAAGACAAGTCCCCTCCATTCCCCAAGGGAACTTTATGAGCTTGAATCTCATGCTTTGAATATACTTACCTGTTTTAAGCCTTAAAAATTAAAAATGAACAGCTAGTTGTGTCAGGTACTACAGAACTTTAGACTTGAGCTTTATAAAACACCATTACCTTTCGTTTTTCGTCATCTGGGTATGTCCAGTAAGATATACAGTTTCCAGACAGCACACACCAGCGCCTATGCCATGCTCCAAATCCACTAACATCTTCAAACATAGTCTTAAAAAAAAAATTAAAAATTAAAAAAGTGGGGTAACATTACACCTTGAGTTTTGTCTATATGCAACTGTTTTTTCCTACCAGAATGGTTCTGCAAGTACAACCCTTCATAGGGGTAAACATAAGATAAGGAAAAAATATATACTGGGAGAGACTTCTATTAGTACAGTATATTTATTTTCCAGATAGCACAGAAAATGGGCTTACACCATCATTCTCAAGTTTGCAGCCTTTTGCCCAAAATGCACCTATCACTGCTATTTCAAATTACCAGATTTTTATGTGGACAGTAGTAAGCATTCCCATTATTTTAATATAATAGAGGGTTACTTATAGCACATACAGGATGAATGGTTCACAAAACATGTATCAGTATCACATAATTTATTATGATTAGGTATTAAAGTCATCTTTGACTTCCAATTCAGGATTACAAAATGTTTGGCTATTCTGTAGGTACCACTCAGGAGTCCAGTCAGTTTAAAAGAAATTAGAAATTGTTTTTTAAATGTTTGTGTTGGCAATTATTTTACTGGATGTGAGATTATGCCAATTTCAAGCCCCATTTTCTTAGTACTGGAATAGAAAGTTTAGTATCTGCCTTCTAGTCCTCATCCCTCTTGAACTTGTACAGAACTTTTTTTTCCCCCCAATGAATTTGTGTGTTGTGTTTTTCATTCTTCACATTTCAGATTGTAATTTTTAATGGTGCAGGGAGTTTCCAAACCCTTACTCTGAAAAAATTTAATATGGGTGTACACCATTCTTCAGGTTTTACATATTGTATAGTAGAAATAAACAAGGACTTTCTTAAATTAGTACACAAAAACATGGGATAGCAAATACCATAAGCATGTGAAATGTTTGCATCTAATGAAATCTGTTCAACATCAATTAAGTAAAGGGAAAGGAGACTGAAAGAACTGCTTGAAGAGTCTAAAGAAATTCTGATCTCTGAAAACACCAAAACAACAGCAAATATTAATGTTTCGCTGAAGTATTTTCCTAGCACATTTACTGCCATCTGCTGGACTTATTCTCGACAGCTCCATCTAGTAGGGCCAAGTACCAGCTGCCTTTTCCCAGTCCAGTTTTAGAGAGACAACTGCTCGAGATGTTTCTCAAAAAATACCATCACTTCCTTGTAAGTCAAAGTCTGTGAACACAGTGGGCAGGGAGGGGATCTGTTGCTAGGGAGAATTTGGTTTTACTAGAAAAAAATCCAAGATGTCCTGTAAAAGTTGCTGGCAGAGAAATTAGAATCTCATCTCACATCAGATTATAGCAAGAGGTTAACTGAAGTTCAGAATAACAAATGAACAGTGTTTAGAAGAACAAAATATACAAACTCCTAAAAGGTAACTTTAATTTAGGTATGTTTAGAAGATAAACTAGGAAAGTTTTGAGGTCTGGTTTGGGTGAGGGACATGATAATCAAGCCAGTTTTAAGCTTCACAATCGCAACAAAATACATGTGCAGTCAAAAAAGTGACTACATTTAATAGGACCTATAGTTTCCAAGGAAGGAATTTGAAGTGAATGCCTTACCAAGAACCCTTTCTCCTCCACAGAAGAGTCCACTTGGCACTTTAACTTTAGATATATATGACCTTCCAAAGGAGACAAAAAGGGAACCTGCAAAAAGTAAAAGAGTTAGTCATTTAATTTTGACACCTCTCAACTCTACCAGTTCAAGCAAGCCACCTGTACCAGGATGTTAGCAGTCTTGTTCTTAGGATCTTCAGCCAGAAAGAAGCAGTCAGTCTCAAGCAAGACAGTAATAATCACTTTTTTGTTTCAAGTTCATTTAGAAGCTTTTCAAGACTTATTTGCTTGTTAGTTTGCTCAGGACAGATGCACAAACATGCTTCTATCTAGAAAAACAGGCACTCCAAGCATGGTTAAAAACAACACAAGGTACCAGTCTACCTCCTGCGAGCTTCTGCCTCAGGCTGACATTAAGCTGTTTGGAGAATATCAAAGTGGGCTTAAAGAGAATTGGTACTTGGATGCTGTAAGTATTTTTGGCCAATACTGATGTAGTAGTGCCTACTCAGATATATATTTGTATAAAAAAAAAAACTAGAAGGGGAAAAAGCAGTGAAAGCAGATCTTCTCAACTGGCACTCAAGATGTGGAAGACCTGTGTTAAGTAATTGCTAACAAAAGAGGTTCCAAGTCCTATCTTCTACCGCTTGGGGGCGGGGGGGGGGGGGGGGGGGGGGGGGGGAGGGGGGTGCTTAACTACTGTACCAGAGATTGGTTAAATGTTTTTTTGATATTCAAGAGTTTTGAGTAGGAGCATGCAACAAGGACTACCTTTGGACTTCCCCCAGTCCCTCTACACATAGCACCCACATTGAGTGCTCCCACTGCTACTGTCAAGAAATCACAACCATTCTTTTTTTTCCACAAGGAAGCTAAGAGACAAATTGTTAATTCAACAAGCAAATGATGACCTGCAGGGCATTCTACATACCATATTTTGTTGCTAATTTGAATAAGCAATACTGTAAGAATCTTGCAAAAAAAAAAATCAGAAGCAGTGCTTTGTCTTACTAGAAAAAAACAGAAAGGTTGATGGTGCTACTCAAATACAAAGAAAGAACCATTTGCTAGGGAATAGGCACGTGTACACAATAATGAAGTGGCTTTTAGAGCCATGGAATCAATGTCGATCGAACGGAATTAAATTTTGCTAGTAGTTAAGAGAGTAACCCTCACTAGTTACGAGAGTAACCCTCACTAGTTGAAAGTATACATCTGTAGGCCTCAGAACACTGAAATAGATGTTATGATTAGAAATCAGTCACCTTTGAATTGTAGGCATACTACAGCTTCCTCCCAGACACGATGCACATGTGCAGAAGCAGGTAATCAAATCATTTTTACATGTTAGAGGTCTACTCAACCAAGACAGCATACATGTCTTGCTCATGTACTTCACCCTACACTATAGCACAGTAAAATTTTGAGCACCAGGTAGGAGTCTGCATGACCATTTGAGAAGCAAAAATAGTCAAATGTTTGCACATAACAGAAATAACTGCACCAGTCCTGGATTTTTATCAGCAAAGACAACTATAACCCTACATGCTACATAGGGAACATTGGCTTATATCCTACCAAACCACAGTAAAATCCATTTCTGAATGAGGGCCTCAGGGAAGTTTGGCCAATTCCCCACTTAAGTTTGTGGGTTTTGCATTCACGTCTAATTTATGTCAGGACGGAAGAATCTACTTTGTGGATTATGAAGTTTACCAGTGAAGAGCTGTGTGACAGCAAAGCAAAAAGGTTGTATAACAAAGGGAACATATCAGTTATGCAGAGCCTGCAACACCGTTACTAATTACTAACACAGGTCTTGAAACACCCTCCTGTACACGTAGGGAAAAAAATACTACATTCCAGTCAACAATATATCCCTTTCAAAGGCAAGTGGGGTGGAGGTGGTGGAAAAAAAGCAATTTGTTGAATACCCAGCTAGATGAAGAGAAAACTAAAGCCCGTGACTAGGTGAGCTTGCATTCTCGTGTGGTCATTCAGATATCTAACATGAGTTGGCTTACTGTCATAGAAGATTATCTGTAAAGATACTCAAGATAAGCAAAAAATTGGTTTCTTAGGAGACTTTCGATTACAAATAGGAGACAACAGGTACTAAAATGATCACCTGCTTAACTTTGAAACACATACATAAGTTATCTAAAAGACTTTCTTCTGAGGAATCTGAGTTAACTAAATAAAACTATTTTCAGAGATCAAAGACCAATTATTTCTTTTAAACAGATCCATTCTCATAATTCCTAAAGCAAAAAAAGTATACACCAAGCAAAATATTTTAATTCTACATTTGTGTACAAATAAGAACCTCACATTTGTACTTTCAAAACTTTAGTTCTCTATGATTGCTTTTTGCTTAAAAAACAAAGGTCTTGATGGCACAAGTTCTCAATAGACCAAGAAACACATTATTTAGTTCCTGAGTGATTTTAATTTTGTTCAGTTGCAACAAGTTCAGTTAAACCAGTATTTAGGCTGCCAGACATTTTTCCCTGGTCCTATCAGTAGAGCAGTTGATTCTACGTTCTGTGCAGTTCATCAAGAAGTTGCCTCAAATTTCCTGACTATCAATCTTTAAGAGACACATCGATTTGTTTTGAAGAAAGAAAAAACCCTCCCCTAATGATCTAGGAAGACAAGAGACACATGCTAGTTAAGGAAAAACCCTAGGTGGCCTAAATAACTTTGAGTTCTAGCAGCACGCTTATTATCATAAAAGACAGGGAATAGAATTCTGCAAGTCTTAAAGGCTCCTAACACCTTATGTTTAATTAGCAAATCTTTGTAAGCATTTTATTAGAAGAATTAAAAAAACAAGCCCACACACCCAAACCTGCAAAAAGGCCCGACAGACATGAGCAACATGCACTAGGAAGCAGTTTCCTATTTTAGGTTATAAACTAAAGGATCATAGCAACCTTGTCCTGGAACATATAGCCCAACAGTTCTTTTTCCTCCCCTTCAAAATTTATCTAGGAAAAAAGAAACATGCTCAATGCGATTAGTGTAATGTTAAGGTTTATTAAAAAAAGGACACAATTATACATGAGTACATTTTGGTCCTTTCTACCCTGAATTTTAACAGTACATGTAAAAGGGAGGAATGAATCTCAAAAAACCCACTGTGGCAGCAGTTTGTTCTGTATTAGAAATGAATGGAGCAAGTTAAAAAGCAGCTGGTTGGTACAGCCACAGGCCAAGTCAAAACTGAAGCTTTACAGAAGTGATAACAACAAAAAAGTTAGATGATCTGACAAAAAAGGGAATTCATATTCATAACTGTTGAAGTTTGCACCTGGAAAAAATTAATCAAGTGATGGTTTCCCAGGAATTCTATTTGAACCTTGTGCTTGTGCTACAGTTTACTAGTCCAGTCCAGTGTCCTGTCCTGAAGAGTAAACTAAAAAAGTTCAGACCCAAGTTGCCAAAAATAATGTAAAAGTTGATACCCATAACTCCAAGAATAAAGGGTTTCCAATAACAAAGCCATACACAAAATAAGATTTCTGTATGCAGTTCTGGTTAAGAGGAACATTTACACTGAAGAACCAAAGCTGGTACTTCTGAAGTTCACACAGTCCATAACAGCAGTGCAATTTAACTGTTAAGTTCTGAAAACTGTTTCAGTAAAAGAGTCTGCTTCTATCCACAAAAAGTAAAACTTCTAAAAAGCAAGTTGGGATCATTATAATATTTTTGTTTTAATCTTGTACACAAATACAACCAATTCTTGTTATGTCATCTCTCATCACAATATATAATTGCAATACTACTCTCATCACAATATATAATTGCAATACTACTCTCACCACGGTAAGTCTTAATTAGCCAAGAAGAAAGTTTATTCTTACACTGCTGTTTGGATAGATAAAGCTGTAATATAGTACTACCATAAGCTGTAGTAACTTTTGAACTAATTTAAGTTAGCTTAGGATAGCTGCTGGCATGAGCACCTATTAAAATAAGCTTTACGTATATTAAAAGGTTAGAGATTACAATAAATGTAAGAATATATTTTTTAATTTCTAATAGTAATAGCCAATACACATACTCTGTTTAGACAAGGAACTAATGGTATAAGACTCAATAATAGCTCTCCTTCAAAAAAATATTAAGATAGTTTGCTTCTACAAATTTAATTGGGATACGAAAGAAAACTCATACTCCTAACTATATTTAAACATCAATTAAGTGTAGAAAATTTCAAATACTTCATTATCATTACAACACTCTTAATGTCTTATTTAGTGATAACTGCAAGACTGTTAGAGCAACAAACAACATGAAGACCACGTACAGATATGCCAACTGCATACATCATTTTTTGGTCAGTGAAAGCAAATGAGTAACCAAATGCCTTCCTTATCTTTGCATAAGCATACCTTACATTAAGCTACAGAAAAGAAAGAACATCTGGCATAATAATGTCTTTTTCTCTTGTATCTCTAAATTACATTTCAGTCATATGAAATTAAATATGAGTAACAACAGCTACACATAAATTTTTTATATCTATAAATAACATATATATAAACCTATATGTTTCGGTTTTAGGATGGTAATTTTGCCTGAAAACAGTAAACCCAGACTCATATTTGTTTTTCTAGTGGTATGCAATTACCTTTGGATTAGTAACCAATAATTTCCATTACCTTGTCCAATGCAAATTTGGCATTTCCTACAGAAGACAGCGATAGCTTGTGGGATCCAACAAGGATGAAATTAGTAGTGCGTACAGCATTAGGGCCACCTGGACTGGCCATGGCTGTGGAGAAAAGAGTTAAGGTCAAGTCATAACACACAGTCAGGATGCTGCAAGGCTTAAAAAGGCTTTATTTGTACTACTGTATGCATGCCCTACTCAGTACTCTAGGAGCAGCACACTTCGCAGTGCAGCCCAGCAGCACATTCAGACAGGATCTCAGTGCACACCATTCCTCCTCAAGAAGATCTTTTCTTTCAGAAAGCAGCTTTGAAATATACACAACGGAGAAGACAAAGCATTTTAAGAAGTCTCAGGGGGACAGAGAGCACTCTAGGGCAGACTACAAAGCACATACGCCCTGCAGTAGGAACAGATGTCTTAACCTCTTCTCAAGTGATGCGCTGCAGTCTTCCAGAATTTGCATGCCTATATTACTCTTTGCACTTTTATCAATAGAAACAAGCACTATAGCTCAGGCACAGGAATCTGACTAGTTGCAGCAGCATGGCAGACATTCCATAGTTAGTTCATGAGCTCCTTATTGCTGCAGTTTGTACTAAAGCTAGCTTGCATGGTGGTGTTGGACTGATGATCTTAGAGCTCCTTTCCAACCTTAATGATTCTATTCTAGTTTTACTTTCATTAAAAAATAATCCAGCCACCAAGCCAGGAAACATGACATTAATTATTACTCTACCTTTAATTGGTTTAGTGGTGGACTTGGTAGTGTTAGGTTAATGGTTAGACTGGATGATCTTAAAGGTCTCTTCCAGTCTGACTGATTCTATGATTCACTTATCTCATACTGTAGTCAGACAAGTGTATAACACATTTTTATGTTGTTAGAAAAACTCAGAGATACTGTTCTCCCCCAAGAGTCAGAAATATATAAACATGTTAAAAACACTGCACACAAGCAATACTTCAGAATCTGTTCATATTTTCAAGTTTGCTCTGTGTTAGTCTGTTGACATCAGACTCTAGTTTAAAATCTTAACATTTGTTTGAGTTCACCTTTTCAGGAAAAGAATGTAAGCCACAGGCATCTGATACCAGATACTAATTTTGATTTTGTGAAGAGATCTTCCATTAAACATAACGGTAACTCAGATAAACACAGGCCCAGTTTCTGGGCTGGCAAACTGACATAATTCTGTGTTTATTACTCCTAGTTTAACATCTATTAAAAGTATTATTTATTGATATACTGCTTTAGACAGCAAGTGTAGATTATTCATCTTGGCACAAGATGTTTAGGTTTTACTTACCTGGAGTAAGAAGGGTGCTTTTCTAGAAAGAGAGAGAAATAAAAGCTTAGTGGAACAGTAGTTTCTGACAATGCTAGGTTAGAAAGAAACTAGATCTGAAGTACTTCAAAACACACACACACACAAAAAAAACTTGAAAAGAAAGTCAAAATACATGTGTAGTAATTGCATGTTTCCAGCATCACATACTTAGAGCTGTTACCTATTTCTTGAGCTGATGGTTGAAGAGTTTGGCAGAAAGCTGGACAGTTTATACAGGTTCAAGTAAGGGACACAAAGAATCTACTATGGCCACAGCCTTATTCACAGCCTATTACTGTGTGAGAATACAGCCTTTGGAAGTGGTCATAACCAGATCTTGTTACAATATTACATCCATACTTACAGAGGTAATAGATGTTAATAATCTCTTTGGAGTAATAACCTACAAAAGAATATAAGAAGATAAATGCATTTGCTACTAAATTTGTCCATCATGTTAGTGTGAAAATTAGACAGTCAAACTACTGAAGGCTTATCTAAATAAATTTTGAATGGATACTAGTTGTTGTAATGAGTAAGTCTTGGGTTTTGACTGAATGTAACATTTCAGTGGAAGGAATGCTACATATCAAAGAAATATTTACTGCAGAAAAGTTTAAGTATGTATTAGCTTGGGATGGACAGCATGCATTTGAAAAAACAGTCTTAGTACACTTTTTTCCTTTACGTAACAGGGCTTCAAAGTTACATTTGCTTATTAAAGATAAGAGTTAACAATACAAGTACAGAGATATTCAATGTGCTACTGTTGTACATTATATGTATTTTCAGGTTAAAAATCTCAAAGTTTAAGTGAGACTGTATATTAAACATGAACTGGAATTATGCATTCATCTATTCTTGAAGCTGAAAGACAAGTGTAAGGAGCTTGTCAAAAACCAGATACAGGACACCATCAGCAAACCTATAATCCCATATCAGCAACTTAGCTATAGTGCCGCAAAAACATTCAGTTTTAAGTAAAGATTCCTCTAAACTACAGCACAGAGGAGAAAGAAATCCTGGACTTCAAACTTGTTTTATTGGGGGATAGGTGGAAGCATGCTTTCACTGTGCCAAATTAAAGTAAGGATTAAAGAAAGTTCCTATTTCCATTTGCAGAGACAGTATTTAAGTACTCATTCCAACTGTTTTGAAAGACACTCAAGTTTCTTGTTTTTATTAGGTGACAGATATCTTGACAGAGGAAATCAGACTTAAAATCATTAATATGCTGTGTGCCCAGCTATTGGAATGACAAGAAGGGGGAGGAAAAAAAACCAAAACAAAACAAACCCCCAAACCCAAACAAACAAACAAAAAAACCAACCTCCAGAAAGCCACTGGCTTGTTTGGCTCACAAAACCCGTAATAAAGCACAAACACTTGAAATGTGCACCCTATCCAAGTTGAAATGTTTATGTCCAAGGAGTTATTAAAACAACATTTTCTTTAAAAAATAAGCATCTAGTGCTTTTACTTGACACTGGGAAGAAAGAAAAGCATTGCAGCTTATCAATAAACCTTTAAGACAAACCAAACTGCAGGGTAAGGCATATTGACTGGTGCAGTTTAAGTAAAGTGGAAAATAAGGACACTAAATCACTATCAGAGGCACCACACCTAATAAATAAAAGTTTGCAAAGCACAGCATTTTGCAGAATTAGTAAGGCTTCTTCTCGTTCCCCTCCAACATATTTCAGACTCAACCAAGTGCTGCAGGTCCAATCTACTAATAGCTGCAGGACTCCATAACCCATCTGTCATTGCAGATGCTCCAAGAAAGAACAAGAGTAAAAGCAAGCAATAGATTGTCTAAGACTATTAGTCAGTTCTCCCTGAACACTGCATTCTTCCTAGTGTACCTTCTGTTGAAATACAACATACTGATTTTCATGTTTTATTTACCTTAGATTTATTTGACTTTTTCCTTCTATCAGTGCTTGTAACTTCTTTTCTTTGCACCTGTAAGGCAAGAAGGTATTAAGAAAGTACAACACATCGTTCTCCCTTACAGGGATTTCTCTTGACAGGAACTGATACATACCAAACTGTAAACTTCTATATTTATTTCAAAGTCATTTGACACATCATGCCTAAAAGGGAGGAGGGGGAAAAATAAGTTAAACACAGACTGAAGCAAAAAGGTAGGTTTTTCTGTTTTGTTTTGGTTTTGTTCGTTTGTTTTCTTTTTAAATTAAAGTTACTCTCTACTTCTTCCTTCCTTCTGCTCCTTAAAACTGTCCAGGAAGCAGCTAGGTTCTATGCAAGAGAAGCTTAGCTATAGTGCTCACTAATGGCTCATCTCTTATTAGTGAGTCAGTTTGTTCCTGCAGGTCAATAGGGCTGTCTGACACCCTTTCGGTCCTACAATGGCACTCTTCAGTGCAAGCAGCATTGCTGTTTTTAAGACTTGAGTGCATGACTATTTCAAGATACTTTCTAGAACTCAAAGAACAGAAGGGGAGGGAGGACAAGGGGCAGATAGAGTGCCATCTACCATTTCTCAGATTGCACCCTTGAGTCCACCGCTGGCACACATTTCTAGAAACAGAGATTGGATTTTTTGAGTAAATAGCTTTAAGTAAAAATTCCAGTTGGGTTGGACTTTAAAAAGGGAGTTTGCTTATTTATTCTGGAAGACTTCTGCTAACAAACAGCCATTGGAACTCACAACACCATTTTAGCTAACATATCAGAGTTGAAGTTTTAGTTTTAAGACTACTGTTTTTCCAGATACCAAAACTAAATAGCTATATAAAATGTTTGCTGCTGCAATAGAGAAAAAACACATCATCTCAGGCAGAGCAATCTGTCACTGTAAGTGTTCCAGGAGAGAACAAAAGTAGAAAAAGGAAGAGAAATCAGCCAATGGATGGTAGAGTAAGTCTAGATTGCTCTTTTGAGAGAAGTGCATTCCAGCTATTTCTTGAAACAGCAAATACCCATACCATAAGATCTCACCATATTTGTTTGCAGAATATGACATCCTTATATGAAGATTTTAAACATTTTTATGCATGCTCCACCATCAGAGTTGAAACTGGTTCCAAAACAGTGTCTTTATACTCACATAGTAAATGTCGTAGTAAAAGTAAGAGCATCTCCATTCAGGGAGCTGGCAGTACTTGCTAATGGAGTTGCAACCATGTTTTCTGCTCCAGACCTCAGTATTATTACATAGTAGTAATTTGCTGCTTCTGTAAATACATACCAGATTGTTTTTATAGCCAGAGGTGTACAAGTATTGAAAAAAAACCCACTGTCATTAAACACACCTTTGTTTCACCCCACTTAAATGCTCAGTTACAGTCAAGATTTGCTTGTAAACTTACTCTTGAAACAAGGTTTTTTCCCTACTGTGTCCACTAGTAAGACTGTCTCCACAGGGTTCACAACTCTATTACTGCCTGAGGCACCTCAGGGCAGACCTACACTACCCAGTCCGTGAGAGGGGAGAGGAAGAACTTTCAGTCAGATTCAACAACTGATCTTAGTTCCTTACACACTGTTGTTATTCTCTAGGCCTGCCAGTTTAACCTTACACCAGGTTTTGCTACTGTCCATTCTCATGCTTTTTTCAGTCCTATGAAGGAACTGGTTATCCAGGCAACTCATTTCCCTAACTTTTCACATAAGAGGAAAAAGAAGCACATCTCAATAGTGTCAGGAGATGATCTGGAGTTTGTGCAGCAAATTGCTGAACAGTGAAGCAAGAGCATTGCATAATATAATACCATGTTAAAAAAAAAAAAAAAGAAAAACACCGAAACAGTTTGAATGGTCTATTGTATAGGACAAATCACAGCCTTCAGAACAACTGTTGAAGACTCCAGTAAACATTGATTTGTACTCTTTATATTTGATGTTCTCTTCAGAGATCAAAGTAATTAATAGAGCTTCTGGTGCCCAATGTATAGCAAATGCTGCACTTCTAGAATAATGTTTTGACAGCATAGTTCATAGTTGTTTGTTTAGACAATTTGGCTGTAAAGAATTACCGATAGAAACTAAACTTGTATTTTTGTAACCATTAGAGAGGCTTTCCCACAACAGAGATGAATTATCTCATGCAACAAGAACTGTAATATGTCAGGGGGCTGGGGCTGGTAAATTATGTCAGATACTTAATTTATATTCTTGGCTGGTGTTTTATTTGAAGATATAAAAACCCACTTTACATTTCATAGGACACTTAAACAAGAAAACAAGAAAGGCTACATATGAAGTCATTAGAAGTTTTGCAACCAATATTAAACAAGACTTTGTCCAATGCCTTTTGTCCTCAAGTTTTAGCAAGGCAATAAGTAGGAACCTGTCCAGCTACAGTCATATTCTGTGGCATTATATAAAATAGCACTGGTTATTGTGGGCTTGCAGATTCTTTAAACAACCACATGACACAGAAGCTTACTATGTTCCAGGGTAAGTCTCTAGACCTACAGAGGGATAATGCCAGATATTCTTCTGGAACCCAAGAAGAAATAAATCCACATTTTAATGCTTTAATGACCTAAATATGACAAGATACTGGAAGACTAGTCTTTGTAAATTAAGTATTTTGGAACGTTAACAGAAGGACTAAAAAAAAGAAAAGGCTTCATGAGCATTTCACACCACCACAGAGGTCAGAATTTCTGTAGTGATATTTAGTACTAGAGTTGCATCCATCAAAAAAATTTCAAGGCAGCAAGAGAGAGGATAATCCAAGATACAAAATTCTATTCCTCCCCACCAGGTTACAGAGGACCACAAAGAGCTTTAAGACTGGCTGGGAAAGTCTTGACAAGTTTCTTGAGCTTCATAAGCCAGAAAAGGATGCAACTAAAACAACCATGGAAAATATTGAAAACTTAGCCAAAAAGTAGATCAATTAAATGTAGTTGCTAAAGTTTCATTGCCTCCACAGTTCTGAGAAACACCAACGCAGAAGACAAAAAACCACAGAGAATAAACCAGAAATACATGTAGGGAGAATGGTGAAAGGAGGAGGGAAGGGGTAAAGCTTTCAGTTGCTAGTTTTACCTGGCTTTTGAGCTGTACCACATACAAAGTCTGCTTTTAGAGGTAGACGCATTTCTGAAATGGAAACAGATCCCCTGGATGGAGCAAATTCAGTGGATGTAGAAGCAGCTTTATTTCTTCTACTATGAGGTCCCTCACTCTTCAGTTTATTCAGTTCTTCCAATAAAGCAGTTCTCTTCTCAGCTGCATAGAGAAATCAGTTAATTGTAGTTGTAACAGAGGAAAAAGTAGTACTGAATTTTTTTTTTTTGCCATAAGTATGTGAAATGCAACAGAAATGTTAATCATCTTCCAGAATAGTAGGAAATTTAGGGACAAGAAAGATATCAAAAATGTCCTGTTGCCTAATGACAAAGCTGAGACAGAACAGATATTATCCTCTCCTGTTTTCCAGGTGAAGAATTATAAAGAAGTAGCTACAAGGTAGGATAATAAATGCATTTCCAGAGTTCATTAATTCTTCCCAAAGTGTTCACAACAAAGAATTGAACTTGAGTCTAAAAACGTACTTGCAAGGAGAAGAAGTCTCTCTGCTTCTGCTTCCTCTTGTGACCCTTTTCCATGTTCCTCATCAAAACAGCAGTTCAGAGCTTGACTGGCTTGATGAATCACTGTCTGCTGCATGTTGATCTCATTATTCAGCTCCTAGAGTAAGCCAGTAGTAAAAGTAATTAGCAGTAAGAGATATTTACTGTTACATTCAAACAAGGACATGTCTTGAGATTAGCATTTTTGGGTCTATGCTTTAGAAAAATCAGACCATTTAAATTAGTAAACTACAGAAATCTTGCAGCTTACAGTTACTTCTGCAAAAGAATATTGCAGCACAACTTTTTTTTTTTTTGATGTCAGAGGTAATTTAAATATGGTGGGGAGTGAATGACTTCAATGTGTGTACACTCCATACCCAGTCTAGTCTTCCCGTCACCAGGGGAAGCAGCAGTTAACCAGAAACTAAGCAATGCAGGTGAACAAAGCACCAGTGAAGATCAGAACATTGCCTACTGGAAGTATGTAGTTATGAATTCTGCCTAATTCAAAGGCATTAATAAGATACAGATTCCCCGTTCCCTTCTCAAAACAATGGCTTGTTCTTCTCCAGAATTACTCTATAGCATGATGAGATGTATTAGCTGTTCAACTTATGCAGTATCATTCCCTACTGTTAGATATTTATGCTAAACAAACTAATTTTGCAGTTCTGAGCAGCCTGTTACTGTCGTGGACATTCATAGGGGAAATCAAGCAAGGAAATAGTAAATTAGAAAAAGGATTTTGAGAAGTACATTGGATACCTGCATTTTCTTTTTGATATTGATTTGATCCGATGGGCCATTCTTTTTCATTTCTAGTTTGGAAGCAACATCTTCTTTGCGAACAATAATTTGCTTTATTGAAGGACGATCAGTTTCCTTAAATCTTTGAGATCTATATGCATCAACACTTTTAAAAGAGGAAACCCCATTAAATGTTTCAGAGGTGTGCCAAGCTTTTTTTTTTTTTATACATACATACATACGTATCAGGTACTGATGGCTTCCAACTTGCCTAAATGTCTTCAAAAAAGCATTCTATTAGCTCATTTTAAGTTTAAGCAATATAAAGACTACACAGAGACAATCTTTGATAAAGGTCGAGATCTTGGAAAAAAGCTTCTTTTGTAGTTTAAGCGGTATGCTTCATTAGAAGAGTTAAAGCCAGTGTCTTAATTTGCACACTTACAGAATCAGGTGTGGGGTTTTGTGTTTATTACCTATACGGAAGGTTGCGATCTTCTGACACAGAGCCAATACTGTCTCCGGATTCTGCCCTGGGGACTTTAGTCCTTTGGAACTTTTCAGACTTCAGACTTATATCACTGATACTGCTACCTTCACCAGTTGACTTACAAGGAGAGACAAAGGCCTGGGGAGAAGAAAAGGTTAGTGTGGACAGGTATCTGTAATATAATCGTGATCTGTTTCCTCTTGTTTTTACTGCTTTTGCAATTACATATAAACAGTAAATTTGGAGGCTGCTTAATACTATTTAACAGACTTTTTACAAATATTTCCTAGGACATGGAGCAAGCTATTTTTATTTATTTTAGGCACACCAACAGACCATTGAACTCAAGGAGATTTCACCCTTAGTTTCCGAATTGGTACGGTTACCTAATTACTTCTCTTCAGATTTTCATCAGTAACCACTTCACTGAATGCATGTATACCACTGGAAGTCCAGCACAAGTAATAGATGTATATACTCAAGCTTGATTTAGCAGAAGTTAAACCACTTGTTTAGCGGAGCATCCAATATGCTATGCTATTTTCAGAGGAAAATAACTTTACCTCATTATGTTTTCATTAGCAAATTGTCATTTGCAACTTTGCTATTTGCTCATGTATCACGTTACAACAAGATATCACTGTTCACAAGCAAATTGTACATCTGTCTGTGATAAATAAGCCCTTCCCCACCTCCTAAGAACTCTCACCTCTGGACCAACAGATTCCACTAGAGGGGTTAACAGAGACATTGATGAAATATTCAGTGACTCTTCCTGCTCATCCTCATCACTTTCACCTTCCAGGCTCATGCTCATTTCTTTCTTCAGCTTTTCTATGTCTGGACCATCCTCTTGAAGAACTTCAAAAATTTCATTTATCACTTTTGAGCTATTCATCTCATCATCCACACTCATTTCGATTTCATATACTTCATCTGAAGGATGATTTAAAAATATTAGTAGTGTCAAGACTAACCTCTTCATTCTCATTAAACGAACAGAAAGATGTCAGATAGGCCAACTATTTTTGCTTTTCAAGTAAGCTTGATTAAAAAGCACTTTCATACAGTCATACATATAGAACCCTGAAGTTTAGTTCCATCTTTATTTTAATATATTATCACATATACTGCATCACTGATAGAGAGGGAATAAAGAGACGCACTTGTTAGACAAGTTTCAACATTTTAGTTCAAACAAGTCTGAATCTTAACTGCAAGTCCCACAGTAGAGTAGTCATTTCTGTTCTTTCCCAATAAACCTTAACATCAGCTTTTTAATATTCCTTGAAGGCTTGAATGTCAAGAGAGAAGGGTTATGATAAAAGAAGTTCCCCGATTTCTTTTACATAAACCTCATTACAAAATACATATGAGCATCAGCAGATGTATGGTGAATTCATTGTTCAGACTTGAAGGATATTAACACTCTGCTGGACAAGTGGCAACAGATAGCTAAGTACATTAACATACATCTACTCAATACAAACCTTTCGGTTTCTCAGCAAGTTGTTCAAGTTTTGAGACAGACATCACTTTTACAGGGCTCTTTGGCTCAGGGACCTTCAGAGGACTGGGTTTATGAGTCTCTTCACATTTAGGAGCATCTAAGTTTATAAAAAAAAAAAGAGTCACTGAAGATTATGGCTATCCTTTCAATTTTTTTTTTTTTTTTTTTTTTTAGTTATTGAATTTTTGAAGTTTGATAATATAGCTGACAACTTAGAAAAAGCCTGCTAGTTTAAGTATTCCAGTTAGCTTGCTGTCAAAAAAGCTGTAAAATACATACCCTCCATCTTATAATCAGAAAACTGATAGCACAAGAAGAAAATGCTGAAAACATAGTAGAGTGCAGCCACTCGAGCAAAAAGGGAAAATTTAGAAAACAGACCAAAAAAAACCCCACACCAAAATGACCACACCCAAACCCAACCCAAGAGCAGGATACCATCCTGTTTTTCTAGAAGCACATTTGATAGCCTGTTTGCCCATGTCTGTAAGAAGCATTAACTAAGTTCACTCTCTTTTCACCGAGAGCTGGATGCTCTTCCACTCATTAAGCACCAGAAAGGATGCCACAAGCATCACAGAATTCTTTTCATATCCCCTACTATAAGAATTAATATCATAAGGGGATACTGACAAGGGAGGAGTTCCCTCCCATTTGATTATTGTGGAAGTTTGTCACTCTCTCTACACTTATGCTTCATACTTTCATGTATGTTAAATAAACCCACTGAGAAACAAAAAGGTAGTTTGCCTTGCCAGTCTTTCCAGTGGTATAGGTGTGCAGAGGATTGTTATCATACAAGAAGATTTAGATGAATCAGTCACCAAACAATAGATCTAGTTCTATACATCGGTGCTACTAGCCTCTTTATCTGCTCCCGAATGTCAAGAGCAGTGCTTTAGTCCAGTATTAGCCACAGGAGAGCACAGAGTTCTTACCTGAAGACTCCACACTGGGAACCTTTGCTGGCCTGTCACCTGCTGGTGTGTCTTCTGCTGATCCAAAACTGGTGGAATCTGAACTAGTACGTTTTGGACTAGCCTGAGATTGGCTTTCCTGGCAAAAATAAAGACATAGTACATTCAGGAGGTAATGTTCAAAGTGACTAAAAAAAACCTGCCAGAAAGAAACACATTTTAACACCTGCTAGGAAAAGGAGGTTGCCTATCCAATATCAAGCAGGATCCTATTTATTTATGTAACAAATTCAGCTGAAGTACTAAATGCTAAATTGAGCGTTTGTGTGAGGACCGTTTTTTTTTTTTTGTTTTAAAGTTATAGAATATAAAAACCCCACATTTCAAGAAAAATTAAATCAATCAATTGGCTCAAAGCAGTATCACTTGTCTCCTTAATTGATTCTGCAGGAGGAAAAAAAAATCTAATAATTTGTTAATAATCATACAAACCACTTGACAAGTGGTCTTGCACAGCCTGGGCATTCACAAAGCATAGGCTTTTATCTTTTATTTACATTTGCACATCTATCCCTGTGTTCAGAACATGTTAAAGCAATTCACAGACTATCATCTTTTGATACATGGAGGTAACACATTACCATTTTAGCTTCTGGAAGTTTTCTCTTCGAACTTTCACTTTTCTCTGCACTCCACAGATTACCCCTATCAAACCGGCCACGAAGGCATGCAAGTTCTCGTTCACGTTCCTAAGCAAATAAAGGGGAACAGGGGAAAAGCTGACAGCTTTAAGATGCCAAAACATTTCAAATTCCTCAGGTAGGTGCAGAACGGTAAGAATCTTCCCCAAGCTTATAAACAAGCTATGAATGTAGCAAATCATACCTGCTTAAGCTGAAGTGCTAAACTGGCAGTAGAGGAATTTTCATTTTGTTTGAGAAGCCTTTCCTGGATTGTCCTTGTATTTGGGGTAACAATGGGTGTTCTGCACCCTGGAGTATTCGTAGCAGGACTCCGTGAGCTACGCTCTTGACAGCGCTCCGTAAAGCGTTCCAGGAAGGGCTTAATTCCCGATCCCCCTACAAGAACAATTGTTTTACCTTGAAAGAAACTTTAAAACAGGAACAAATCACTGCAGTTTTGCATCCTGCTGAAGGTTCTCAATGAATCAATTAAGCTCTCTCCTTTACAGCTCTTACTGCATTACACTTTATACACACTAAACCTGAAGTGCAAATCACCACAGTAACAGAACATTGAAGTTAGTAAAGCAGCAAGTCAGAGCTAATAGATGTCCTTCTCTTATTAAAGTCCACATGTGATCCACCTGTTATTTAAACTGGTTTGCTTTTTCAACATTCTCTCTACAACCAGCCTCATTTGCATCCTTCATGTAAATGAGCATTCTAGTACATAAGGCGGATACATTGTTTGGCATCCACCCCAAGTTACTGAGCTTGTCTTTTATTGTCAGCATATCTAGACACACACTTGCTCTACTGGCCATCATTTCAAAGAGTTTAAGTTGCTAGTCCAAGTCTCTGACCCAACAAGCACTTGAATTTAAAACCAGGGATGATTACTTGTTTCGACATCAATGCTACCACTGAAAAGAAAAACACTATGCAAAGTTAGAGCATCTATGTGGCATTTAGGTTTGATTTCTTCTAACATATGCAGACTCTTTACCTTGTATCAATTGGATACACCTAGTATCCAACAATTTGAAAGAAGCTTTGAGTAGTCTCAAATAACCGATATTAGCAGGATACATTTTTACATAGAGAGAAGAGTTGGATTGTTTTTGCTCTCAAGAATTATGAAAACAATGTCCAAGAAAGTACCCTTGCAAATTATGGAAGCAGTACAATTTATGACAATTATCACAGAACTCTTCAGGACTTTACTCAAGTTACAGCAGGAAATAAGCATTATTTGATATGTTACCATAAATTCTTAACCAATATGTAGTTTTTCAACACAGGACACGTAAGCCTAATTTGAATTAATTTATTTTACTGAAGCTGAAAAACAGCTTACCTGGTGTTGTGGGTTTACCCTTAGGTTCAAGTTGCACATGTGTTCCTTTGACTGGCTCTTCTTTGGACTGAACTGGTTGAGGCAAAGTTGATTTTGCCGTTTGTATACGCTTTTCAGTTTTCTGAGGGCTGCAGGGATTCTCTGTTAGCAGTTGTCGTACTTCAGATTCCTTAGAACAGGGAACAGTGACTCTTGAGGACTGTGTTAAAGTGTCATTTGGATCCTTAACAAGGGAAAAAGGAGTAACATTAAAATAAGACTGTACATTCTTATTCTCTCAAGAGGAAAAAGAATGAAAGCATTCTGCATAGCATAGTGTAACGTAACACACCTATTCCATCAACAAGAGAAAAAGCTGAGAACGAGTGTTATAAGCTTTTTGTAGATTTTTTTTTTTTTAATCCAGTATTTCAAATTGTTTCAGCATTTGATTCCAGGTGCTTTTGCCAGCTACTTTAGGTATTTTCCTGTTTCCTTAAACAAGACTGCACATGGCAGATATTGCCATTTCATAAATGACATAAATTGAACAACAGGTATCTGGTACCACTAATTTCAGCATTCTGATTGAATTTTCATACAGCAATCACATTTATAATTTAAGTCAATCAACTATATGAAGTTAGTGAAACCCAACATCTCTGTAAGAAGTCCCCTTCTGATGGTCAAAAGAGTAGCAAGCAATTACTTTGACACCAACTTTTACAAAACTTAGAAGTACACTCAGCTTTAAGTCTCAACAAAAAGGATTCTAAGCTGTTTCAGGTCTGCTATTAAAAAAAGGGCATGTGGGATTGCAATAAAGCAAAAGTTGTAAATAGACTAAGATTGCTCACACCAAATCTTTAAATTCAGATTAAACAGTTATGAGTTAATATTTGTCCCCCCGATACTCAAATCAATTTTTAATCAGCAACTAAATCAGACACTCACCGCTACCTTTGAGTTTGCTGGTTTATTAATAGAAGCCTCAACAAGCCTTTGAGAACAGGATGCAGCTTCCTGCTTTACACTGCTACTATTGATTCTAGCAGATGCTCCACTTGTAGTGGACAATTTGGATAAACAAGTAGTGCCAGGCTGTTCTTGTGCATTGTTTTGTTTTGCAGATGGATGACTTAGGTCATCTTCCCAGGAACCAATTGTAGCAGCAAGGTTAGCTAAACGGCCTCTTCTCCCAATAGGGGTATCACTTGCCAGGGCATTAGATGCCTGCTTAGGTGGAGAAACAGACAGATCTTTTGACTGGAGGGGAGACAGAGAAACACATTCAGAGGGATCTGGAAAAAAGAAAACACATTTATTTTACTAATAAAATATACTGAGATATATTTGCATCTTTTGCATTTTGCTATATATTATCAACAATTAGATGTTCTTGCCATCAACAGAATCAAGGTACTAGCTCTGAAGGCATTGAGACTAATCAAGTTAAATTAAAGCTCATTACAAAGCCAACACATTTTTAAGCAAGCAGTTTACTAGTTTTACATCACCGTTGTGACCAGCAAGGCATCACACTAGTAAGAAAAAGATGTATAAAATTAAGGTGTAGTCAACAGTTTCATTATTTGAGGCCTTCCCTGGTGCTGTCTAAGAATTATTTATGAAAACATTAGTATTCACACACACAAAATTATCTTCTGAAAGCAAACATCATCATCAATACAAACACTGAAAAACAACAACACCGCTTAGCAAGGGAAACATACCCTCACTATCCCAGCAGCGTCGCTGTTCTGCCAATTTCTGCATACGTGTTTTGACTGAAAGGGCTGCAGGAGTTTCTGACTCAATATTTGTTTTTCCTTTCTCAAGGGGCTGAACCAATGAAGCCCTGTTAGAAGCAGCTACATGCAACTCTGAAGTCATCTCAGGAGAACGATGGCTTGTGGAACTTAAAGGAACTGGATCTATGTTCTCTGAACTGGAAGCTTGAGTCTCCGTATTGTAAGGGCAGAGCCTCTTTGATGGCGATGGCTTTGTACCAGGTTTCACTGTACAGGTCAGAGTATTCAAGTAAATTAGTATTCAAACAATCTAAAACATTTTCAGAGACAGTGCAAAACTGTAATGCAAATAAAGTTATGATTTATGAATACCCTGATACGCCTCCCAAGAAACTGCCCTTCCCAAATTCTACCAAGCACAAGACACTATCTTTGGCATTATACAATTATTTTTAAATAGCTTACTAATTACTTAGAGCATCCGCTCTCAGGTTAAGCTAAACATTAGCCATATTCAGTCCTAGCGGTCAGGTAACTGCATCCATCGCTATTTAGTTTAAGATAAACACTAAGGGTTTCACTTGCCCTTAGAAAAAAAAGGAAATGGGACTTGTATCAAAAGACAATCTTTACTAAAACTTGTTGCAAAATACCTTCTTCACCAGGAAGAGGAGCCTGGTTACCAGTTTCTGACAAAGGCTCTCTGACCCTCTTGGTCTGCATTGTAGGTCTCACTCCCATCTTGGGCCGCTCAGCCATCTTCTTCTGCAGGTTCTCTCGCCTGGCACGGGTTCTTTCAAGGAGTTTCTGAGCAGTCAATAAATCATGCGTTACTATACATTGCAAGAAGCGTGTTAAGGAACAATAGCTCAAATTAAGTGTTTGAATTTTATATAGCATATACCAAGATCCACAATACCAGAAATTTATAGCGAAGGCTACATTAAGACAAATGCAACTCTCGGATGTTGCCAACTGATCTACTGTAATGCAATGCAATAGAAATATTCAAAAGTCTGGTTTTCTCACTGGCTATCTCCTCCTGAAAGCACAATGAACAAAATATGTTTTCTACACTGCCAATTACACATTTTTTTCTGTCTACCTCCTTTTTCCTCACTGTGATAACCCTTGATCTCCATACTTTGATTTCACCGTTGCAATACCCACAGCTTCTCCCATTTTCAGCAAGTACCTGTTAGATAAAAGGTAGCTCACACTGTAGCATATTCCAAGCTACCTTATTGCTATCTGGCCGGTCAGTATGTTTGCAGGTTACCTGAAGTTCTTTGGCCTACCAGACAGATTAACAGGCTGCAGCATTTTCTTCAGAGGCAATGGTTTGGGTCTTTTCACCTAGCCACAAACTTTCAAGAAAATTGTAAAAGCAGTTAAGTTTGAGACACCTACTCTTTTATTAGGAAGAGGTGAAGCTAACCAGTAGGTTCCAAAGTTCCAGTCATTAAATCAACTAGTGTCTCCCCTTAGCTTGACTTTCAAAGGAAACCAGGTTTGAGAGACACAAGCAATGGCAAAATTAAAAAAAAAAAAAAAAAAGAAGAGAGGCTTCTATAGAGCCTGCAGTAGTCGGAAATGTTTGAAAGTAATTACTTTTTTTACTGAATCACCACATGACAGACTTGAACTGTCAAGTCTTGCTAGTAGGTTTTTTTGACACATTGCTAAACCATATGGTCAAGTCACCTGATTGGCACTAACCCTCTAACAAAAACATTGAAGTGATTGCCAAGTGGTCACAAAAAAACCAATCCAAAAAATTAAAGGCATGGCTGTTAACATTAAGAAAATTTCTTGCTATTGCACCTTCTAAATCAAAAGGTGAATTTCTGTTCCTCAAGCTTAAGTTTTAAGAAGAATAGACTGATGTTATAACTAGTTGTCTTAATAAACAGGCTATTTATCACAATATATCTGTATACATAAGAACATATAAAGAGATACCAATTAAGCTAACAACATTCTCTTTCATTCCCTATCCATTGGAAATTTGAGTACTATGATCATATTCCATGCACAATAGCTGTTTTACTAAATATTCCACACTAGCAGAAAGTGATTCCTTATAGCATCTGAGTTTTAAATATGTTGTGGATTTTTTTTTTTAAATACTGAATTCATAGATCATTATCACTCAGTTTGATCACATCCAAAAAATACTTAATTACTCCTTTGACCTAGGTTTTAAGGCACTTTGAGACAAGAAATCGTGTGATTGAATTAATGGCTTTAAAAGGGAAGAATATAAACTGCACTTGTTTGGTGGCACATAAATTATTGTGTGAGAACTGTGCCAG
Organism: Pelecanus crispus; assembly: GCF_030463565.1. Taxonomy (NCBI): domain Eukaryota; kingdom Metazoa; phylum Chordata; class Aves; order Pelecaniformes; family Pelecanidae; genus Pelecanus; species Pelecanus crispus. The sequence continues at coordinate 54,459,314 of NC_134644.1, forward strand.
GCATTAGCTGTCCTGTTGCACAGCAATTAAATACACATTTCACATTTTTAACTGTCTAGGGCTGAAGTCTTAAACAATGTTCCATTGTAGGGCAACACAGGACAAATGGAACATCAATCTCAACAGTTTTTTCTGAAAGCAAAAATCAGCTTCTCTAACTTCCATAGAAGAGGAGGATATTGAAGGGGGAAAAAAGAAAAGGGGGGTGGACGGGACGGGCAGGGAGATGGACATACACATGAAACACCAGGAGTGCATATTCCATGGCTAGTTGTGTCCACAAGTCAAGTTTCCTTATTTCAACCTCCAAAAGGCATAGCTACAAAGTGCAGGTAATACCCACATAAATAAAACCTTAAAAGCTATATAAATTAACTGTTCCTCTTGCACAAAATTGAGTATATCTTCCACAACAGTATTCCTACAGTTCTATTCAAATGCAGTCACATTCCTTTCTGTTTTGTTAGTTCAGTAAAATGGAGTTTCAGTTGTTGCAAATAGGATGTCACTTCCCAAGAATGCACCCCTCTGTTGTTGAACTCCAGCTCCTATTGGCTTTTTGCATCTCAAGTTTTCCATTCAACTGCTGTAATTCAAACTCTGCTATTACACATGATGAGTAAGCCAGTCACCAGAACTTGAGGCTTACTTTTCAAGTTCATCAGCAGGGTATTTGCTACAAGTACGTTCTCCAAGTGTCCTGATGACAGCAGAAGTCTCAGAGTAGGACATACGTATTTCATTACATCTAGGAATCTGAGAACTGCTAAGTTGCAGTCAGAGGATCACTGTGTTGCAAAAAATCAGAAAAGGCCTTCCCACTTTAAAGGTAGATGGACAATCTTGCTTTTAAAAAAGTATGTTTTAAACCACATATTTAGCAGCATTAGAGAAGATACTCAGGCCCATATGCAATTACAAGAATTTGTTCCAACTACCCCGCTTTACTAGCGGAATGCAGCAAAGGAAGCAAATTTACCCATGACATTGAAGGAACAGTTAACTTCAAATGTCACATATGCAAATTTTTCCCTGAGCAATTGCATCACTTATTTCTCTTTGGTCATCCTCCATGCTAGGGAACTATACTTTGCTCTATGAATGTTAATAAGTACTTCAAAGTACAAAATAACGTAGACTATTTCTAACATTCTGTAGTACCAAACATAAAGCCTTTTGTGCAAGAAAGGCAAATTATACAATCGGCTATAAACTGAAAGTCACAAATAAGATGTTCATTGTGATCCTAAAAAAAAGTATCCACTGCACTATCTCCTCACTGCATTCTGTATTAATAATTTGGTTGTGATTCAGGAGGTTATTAGTTTTCACCTGTAAGATTAATCAAAAGAAACATTATTTCAGAACTGTCCAATTTGAAAGCATTCCACCGAATCTTACAGCAAGATTTATTTGAGCTTAAATTCAGTGATACCAGGACAAAATTTGTTACTGTAAAGTGATCAGCAAACACTGAATTAACAGCATGCTTTGGCCAATTAAGGCTCAAATTGCACTGCTTTACATAATCAACACTCACAATGCCTCAGCAGTTCCCTGCAAGTAATAGAATACAGTATTTTGTAGACAAAGATTATCTGAAAATAGTTAAACTAAGAAAAGGTTATATTAAAAGAAAAAAAACCCAGAACATAAATACTTCATAGTAGGTGGTAAAAAGCTTCCTTTTCAGACAACTTTTTTCAGGAAAGTTATTAAACTTCAATACTAATACTGGTCAGGTTTTTACACAGCAGTGGAACATCCTCCACGGCATAAACTTTCTTGATAAGGCAATATTTTAGGCATTCTGCAATACTAGCTAACATACGAATTAAGGTTACTCTAAGGAGTGGCCTCACAGTTGGTCATAGCTTTTCAAAGTCAGTTATCTACAAGAAGGGCGTGTTGAGGTTGGAAATCTCCCAGCATGCAAAACCATTTTAAACTTGATTCGGTAGTCTGGACTTGAAGTTTATTTAAGACTAGTTGGATCATGTCACTCACTACCAATTAAGGAAGGAGGCTTTAGATGTTTATACTTAACAAGCCTTTACATGGGGGTAGGGCAAATCTGCCTTGGCATAACACATTTAGTAAATATGTGCAGATCAATACCTTATGTTCATTTTTTTAATTCAGATCTCTGCAGTCACCTTTTTTGGGTACTCAATTTATTTAAAGTATGTCAATTTGATATACAGATTGTTTTCAAGGGGAGGAGAGAGTATTTCACCAACTTATTTGATTTGGATTCTTTTTAAGGTAGTTTAGGATTTTGTTTAAGGCGGCTATGGACCGAAGGCCATTTTTACTATGACATTTCTCAAAGCAGTCATAAGACAGCTCCACAGCTTTACTTATGTCACACACAAAATCAGAGTACAGTACAGCATCTTTAAGAAACCTCCAACCTTCATACAGATTCAAGCCAACCAGTTCCACTCATTTTGTTACAATTTTGCCTCTGTAAAATTCAAGCACACACAGGCAAATCCACCCTAACACCCGACTTCTTTTTTTTTAAAACAAAAGAGGAACGGTGTCTGCAAATCAAAGTGACCAATCACAGGTGGCAATAATGTCAGAGGACGCATTTCTAATCAGATGTTCGCTGCTTTGGGCAATCTTCACACTCAACCTTTAGATATGGCAGGCACAACGTGTTTCAATACCACTCCCATCAGCTTCCAGAACCCTTTCTGTTTCAGCCGAAAAACTTATCTGCGAGACACACGTGAAAGGCGAACACTAAAGCGCCAGGAAACGCAGTCAATTGTCAGCCCGGTTTAGAAAAGGTCCTCTCCTTCGCAATAAGCTCCGTCCTCCCCTGGAAGAGACCTGACGCCCCAAAAAGAGCTGGGCAGCTGCAATGTTGGAGGTACGAGCAAGACGAAGGGACAGAGAGAGGTGGCAAGGAGACCTGTCTCCCCGCTGCAGAATAAGAGGCTCTCTACAAGCCCACGAATCCCCGGAATAACGTAAGGGGGAACGGGGGGCGCCGACAGGCCTTAGCCAGGGCTGGCAGAAACTATTCCGCCCCAAAAGCGCGGCCACAAGGAGCAGCTCCCCTGCGGCCCCCGACGGGCCCCTGCCGCCCTCTGTCCCTGCGGCCCCCGCCACTGACAACTCGCCCCCGCCGCCTCCCCGGGTCAGGCCCCAGGTGCGCCCCCTCGACAGCTCACGACCCGGGGGCCGGCCCACGCCGTGCCCTCACCTCAGTGAACGGGTCCATCGCTGCTGCCGTGCCGCTGCCGCCAGCGCCGCCGCCCGAGAGTGGCAGAACCGCTCCCCCCCCCCACCGCAACCGCTCCTCAGATTTGAATTTCAGCGCCCGCCTCAGCTGCGCAGGCGCGAGGCGGTGCGCGCGCGCCCGGCCGCCCTCCACTCGCCCTCCCTGCCGTCACGTGACATCCAGGGGCGGGCGCTGCGCGTGCCCCGCCCCGCCCCTGCCGCGTGCCGGGCAGGGAGGATGGGCGGATGGAGGCGGGCGCGGGCGCTCAACGCTCCGCCCCCGTGAATTGATTGACAGGAGTGCTATCCAATCAGACAGCAGTCTGCCCTGCTCTCCCTCCTCCACCCCTCCCCCCGGGCCTTGTTCCAGGCCGCCCGCCCTGTGAGGGAGAGGGCGGGGAGGGGGAAGGAATTCAGGGAGTGGGTCCCGCCTGCCTCTCCCTTTCCCGGTTCTGCGAGCAGGCCTGGCCTCAGGTGCTGTACCCCCGGGCGCTGGGCCTGACCCCTGCGTGTGGTCGTGCCGGCCAGCGTTTCCGTGTGCTGCATGCAGGGAGTGCTTCCAGACATGGCGGCCTTGTCACCTTCCCTTCCTCCTCCTCGGCAGCCCAGCCGGGCGCAAAGTATGTTTTTTTTTTCTAAAAAGAACGGAGGCTTTTACCTCCCTGATAGGCAAGTAGAGCAGTACTGCCTGGTGGACGCCACATCTTGCTGCAGCTGCTCAGTCCCCTGAGCTTTTCTGATCCGAAGCTTTATTTTTCAGCCGGCATTGGCAGGAAAACATGATTTTAATGTTACTCTCTGAATGGAGAGGATGCTTATCCCTGTGCAGTTGAGCAAGTCGCATGTCCTTCTTGTGGCTGGTAGATTTCTCCTTGCATTACAACCCATGGTCAAATCAAACCTAAACCCACTAGCTCTTCCCACCCTCCTGCCAGCCTCTTCTCTGTTTCACTGATAGATCTTTTTAAAACTTGCAAGTGTTGGGGACACTGAATTGGCAGAGCCCCATCAGGTGCTCAGAGCCAGTCATTGCTATCCGGGCACCATCCCACATACTGCTTCCCGTAAAAGTGTTGGAACGCTGGCGGATACAGCTCATCTTTTTGTCTACTGTTTCCCCTGGGAGGCTGCTGTAGGCCTGACTGCCCAAATAACTAAACCCTGTCAAATTTCCAGTCTATCCGTACATATTGACACCCCTTTATACCTTTTTGCTCATATGTAAATAGAATCATAGAATTGTTTAGGTTGGAAAAGAGCTTTAAGATCATCCAGTCCAACATAGTGTTCATTACCTTCCATGAATGCCCTTCTTCCCTACTGGCGTGCTTCTTGCCTTTTGGATTACTTACAGGCAGCAGTTATTTCTTCTTCCAACCTTTGTTTTGCCTTGCTAAACAAACCACACTCTTCTAATCGCCCCTCTTTATAAAATCTTTTTGATGCCTTATTTGCAAATAGCATGGCATCAGCGTGCAGCAGAATGTAAAAACACAGTATCAATCGTTTTCTGAAGAAATCTTCAAGGTTGGCCAACAAATGTCCCTGCACTGTTCTCAGATAAACGTGGGTTGGAGCAGCCCGAGGTCCAGCATCAGAACTTGCTGAAAATTGGGACTTAGCAGCTAGGCCTCATCACTCATTCATAATCTATGAACCAGCCTGTACAGTGATAAGAAAGGACAGGCTTTATTTCCTTCAAGAGAAACTAGGTATAGCTATCCCTAGGAAATAACAGAAACATTCCTTTAATGGAACAGTAGAGAATCAATACAGGCAAATACCAGAGACAAAATAGTCAATATGGAGCTCAAAGTCATTGACAGAAAACAGAGAATTACCATTAAGTCTTTTCTTTCTCCTGCCATCCCAAAGGAAGAAAATTCATGCACAATTTGAGCCCTTTAAGTATAACAGAATTATTGCAATTTAAACATGCTTTCTGCTTTACATGTGCATCTGTGAGATTTATACAGTGCAGCTCCAGCTATCGTTGGTGCATTTCCAAATGTGGCTCCATCCATTGCTGTTGTCTTTCAAATGATACAGCATAGCGCATGATGGGCTGTGGGCCCACCAAAATGGTGTTGGCTGCACTGTTAGTGTACATAATAATCTCATCTGCTATTTAATATTAAAAAAGAGGGAAATAATCATGCGTTATTCTCTAAAATCAATTCCATGTAAAAAATATTTCTATAAAGTATATTCTGAAAAATGAAATTGAGATTCCTAGGAGTATATAACTGCTTAAAACGTCAATGCAATGTGCATGTGACAAATGTCCTTTCCTTTTGATCTCTACCAAGCCAATAATTTCTTCATGATTTTGATCCAGACTCAGTGGGGCCCTGCTAGAAATAAATAGAATACTTAGCTTCTCATCTTCTCAAGGGGTTACGTCTGTCTTCCAGAAGAGCAATGGACTGTAAATATAGCTTATGCTTTTATTGCTCCAAAGAACCAAAGAAAGTCAGTCTTTTTCAGGGATGTTGCTATAAAATGGCTACGAGATCCATTGTCTGCATAATGTTGGGGGGGTACAGCCCATAGCAATGGAATTTCCAGTCAGGGTTATTTTTTTTCTTAATAAATTTTTAAAACTATTTGCAACTTATGGAAAAAATCAACTGATGTTTCACAATCTGAAGGCATAAAGAAAAAGAGAGGGCAAGAAAGGAATGCCATGTTGAAACCAGCAGAACAATGAGCCAGCTCTGCCCGCTGAACAGCATTATATTTTATGCCAGCCTTTTGCATTCAAAAATGATGAATCACACCCTTCACTGTCTCCTCACCCCATGTGATATGGTTTAAGATTTCTTCTTGCCGGGGTAAGCTAATGAAAAGTAATCCCTTCTGTAACAATAAATAATGTAACACAAAGCACTTGGGGAACGGTTTTTGCTGCCTTGCAGTTTTCATGGGAATTGAGAGCATGGGCACGGAAGCCAGTCATTTGTCTTTTAACAGGGCAAGAAAACCATTTTTACTTTCCCAAGTTTTCCTTCAAAAATTTTTAAAGCATATTGACTGTTTTCAGGGGTGTATTTTCATTTTCAGAAGGTTATAGAAGTTTGCATTAGCACTTTAATAAGAATGGAGCACTTTTTAACTAATAAGGAGAGCACTAGCCAAAGTTTTTGTAGCTCTGGCTTCCTTACAAAACTGATACAATCATAAATGTAAAATATTGAAGGCGAAAACACTGATCCCAGTGTAGTCCACTGTATAGCTCCATTCTCTAATCCTCAGAGAATATTTCCTAAAACTTTCTTTCTGCTGAGAAATTGAGTTCACAGTTGTGATTCCAAAGGAAACATGAGCAAGATGCTTCCTTTGATTCACAGAAAAATCTCAGTAATCCTGTCATTTAGAGACAAATACTATTGTCCAACTTGTAATTTCCTTTTATTCACAGTTAAGTAATTCAAAGTGAAAGTTGATGCTCGCCTATCTTGCCCTTGCAAGCAGATTCAATCTATTCCATGGCAATACAGTGCATTATAATACAGTACATTGTAGTATTCCTTGTATTTTACATTTACTTTCAAAATGCATTTTATGCCAGAATATTCACTCTTCTGCTAATGAGTTGGAGAGCTGTTATGATCCTGGTACTCAATTCACAGTGGCAGTATGATTGCATAGGATGCCATAAAGAGGAGAAGCAAATGTGTAGTCTAGTACACAGTGTTGTGCATCATTATTTCTGGACTATAGTCACAGTAGAATTAATTCTTCCCAGTGACTTCAGACAAAGGGTTTAACCTTGGGGAAGAGGCAAGGAGACAGCCCTTGCAGAGCTTCTTGAGGAGTGTGCCACCATCACGGACATCCCTTTCCCGTAGCCCACCATCTTCTTGCCTCCAGTGGATCCTGGAGGGCATATGGTGCAGGTCTGACGCTCCGTGTCTCAGTGCCTAAGACGAAGCCAGGCTGTAAGAAATGCCCCTCTTCACAAGCCCTACACCAGGACCCCTGTGTACGGGAATGCAGCACTACGGAAGAGCAGTAAGAATATAATATCCATCCTTTCCTCAGTGATTCTGAAATGAAGACCAAATTGTGCCCTCGGATCCTGTTGAATATCCCAGCGTGCCAGAGACTTGGCCTGGGAAAAGGCAATTTCACCCCCAAACAATGAATAGAAGGGCTGGTCCATAGTAAGGCAAAACACAGCAGTTTGGATTAATCTGTATTTTCTGTTGCAAATATTACATAATCAGAAACACTTTGATGGGTAGCATTTAGGATCTGTTCTCTGTGCCAAGCCGAAGGTTTTTATACTGCTTTTGTCAGCTCCTGTGATAATCACAGAGGCAACTTAGGCTGACATTATCCAGTAAAGGAATACATTTATGTCAGGAGTAAGACAGGTTTCTTGAGTAAGTAACCCAATGCGTGACATGGATTTAAATTAGCAATGCTCAGAGCACAAGTCTCTCTTCTAGTAGCCCGAGTAGGAATTTGATAACCAGCTCAACCAGACTAAAAGGGTGTGAGACCCCATAGCCATTACAGTCTTAACTTTCAGCTGGGACACTGCTTTGTCATACCAAAAGGCTTCATTTATTACTCTGCCTTGGTAAGTGTAGCTGAGGGGGAAAATCCTTTAAACTGGACACTTGCTGGGGGAAAATATGCTACATTTTCAGAATGTACAGAAGGAATTTCAAACAGTGTAAATTTTATTTGTTCCCTCACTTGTCAATTGCAAAATATGGGAGGTTCTCAAGAAAACGCTGGCTCACTGAAGACACCATTTATATTAAAAGTTGGAAAAGCACACTGTCATTTATATTCTACACTAAATTACCGTATGATGATGTGGATGGATTAGTGTTAACTGTTGTCAGAGCTGAAATGCACCATCTCATATGAAGAGTGACTGAGAAAAAATCACACAGAAATTGAAGCTGGAGGGAAAAGCAAAAATATTATGGGGAGAAAGAACAAAAAAAAAGAGAAGAGTGGAGAATGGCAAAACAAGGGAGGATAACAAAACAGGAGGAAAAGACAGAAAAGATAATATATTAAAATGGAAAAATAGTGACACAAGGAATGAGACAAAACTCCTATTTCATTAACAACAAGAGGCAGTTGTCAAGTGGACTCAGTTTCAGAAAAAAAAAATCTCTGGGTGGTTGAACTCTGCATTTTTACAAGGCTGTGGGAGTTAAGAAACATTTGCCTGTCATGCACTCTGAAAAGATTTATTGTGTTCACAGTTTTCTTAGTATAATATTGCATTTGTATCACTAAATCATGCAAAGTTTCTCAGGACCTTTCCTTTAGGTCTCCTGATTGATTTACACAAGAGAAGGGGAATGAGACTTCCTTCTTTTGTCTTGGTTACAAAATACCTGCTTTTCTTTCTTTATCCATATGGTACAGCTGTACCATTTACTGACATAAAAATTCTGAAATGAAGCAAAGGGCCTGAGAGTACTTGAGTGCCATTATGTTAATTTAGACCATGCTGTTAATTTACAGTACCTGAGACTTGCTTGCAACTGCAGCATAATGCAGTTATAGAGTAATTGCATAATCACATCAGCAATTTCACCAGCCAAATTGTATCGCATTTTATAGTCTTGAAATAATTTTCTGAAAGGTGGAAAAATTAGGAGATTCTTGTTGAAAACCCATTTTTTACCAAAAAAGTGTTCTATCAGCTCTAGTTCCTTTTTTTGGAAGGCTCGGTATGCTGTAAGCTCAACAGGTGATAATTTTCTGACCTCATTCCTGCCATCTTAGTCTCGTATTTTAAATAAATAAATGAAACTATAGGACACACATAAAATACATCATAAATGATGCATAAAGAAGGCCAAGAATGTTACCTACAAAATTACCTTAAAGTTTTTAAAACTAAAGTAGGTGCTCCAAGTTAAGCATAGCCCATGTACTTCGCTAAACAAGGAAAGACCTAAGGGTATGAAATGGTTTTTACATGAATTCATAATGTTTTTTTCGCTTTACTTTCCATGTCATTCCTCGGAAAAAAAAAAAAAAAAAATCCATACGGTAAATGAACTCTTTTCTGCAATAGTAGCATGTTTACACTAGAGGGTGCTACTTAGACAGGATTTTAGGCGGCCTAGTGTTTTGCTTTGGAAATCTCTTTTTCAGTATTTGGGAAAAAATGCACAGCTGAAATAAGAAGCTGCTGTTTTTCGAGGGAGAAATTCGACTGAAATTTGAACAAATGCAATTAAAATGTAATGGTGATGATATTTTCCACACACGTACCCACGAGGGACACTGGTAATACAGTCATCTCAGCTTCAGTAGAAACTACATATATAATTACACTGAGTCTGTGTTAGAGATGAGTAAATATCCCTAATATTTCAGTCTGCTTTTGCTTAAAAAACTATTATGACATGGAAAATAGATTAACTAAAGGAATATGAAAATAAGATCATGGCTCGTTGTTGATGAGAGAGACAGAAACATCTGATGGAGTAAAACATAAAGTAGCAGTCTATAGTACAAATACAGTGCCACTGAATGTCTGGGTGTGATATGGTGGAGGGTTGCCTCACCTTGCAATAAAACATGAAGGAAGGCAAAGGGAATGGAAATGCCAAGAGGTTATTTTAAATAACACTTCCCTCATCCTTCCAGTGGTGGTGAGGATTGTCAGAGCCCTGAACATGTGTCTCCACATCTCCAGGGGCTTGGGCTGCCTGGAGTCAGAGCCCACACGGAGATGGTGGAGGTCTTGGGCCATGAAGAGAGTTGCTGCTCCCTGACAACAGTTTGCAAGTGGCTTGGTATGGGCAGCTTGTCTACTTATATGTCTAATCCAAAAACCTCTTTTGAACTCAGCAGATCTGTAAGAAGGCAAGATGGCGTGCACTGTCGCCCACTCAGAGACTCTGGAGCTCCAACTCTGGGACTCTGGTAACACCATGATAAAGTGGTACCCAGGGAATCTCCAAAACCAGACATGAGATGGAGGAGAATAAAGTCTGAAAAGAACTCTGTCTTAGCTTATGCTTCTCCCAAGCTTGAATACTATTTCCATCAGCTGAATTTGTCACTGGTACCACTTGAAAGGGATTATTCACCATGGAGTAAATAAAATAGCCCCAGCTGTTTTATAGTTCCATGTAACCCCAGAAACTGTGCAGGAACCTGCAAGCTAAAGCTAGGTAGCAGTGCCAGGCATGTACTTGGAAACTAGAAAAAGACGGTGGGCTTACACCTTGGCTTCTGCCCCTCATTGAGTCCAGTGCTTCTTGAAAATGGGGCTTACCAGAAGACCACCTTCTCCAGGCCAGGCAAAGCCCCTTCTGCTCTACAGATCCTGTCCTCAGTGAGATGATCTGGATGTGCCATGAAATGAAATGCTTTGATGAAGAAGCAGATCATTGCTCTTTCCTCAGCTGCTGGGTCTTTGCTCACTGAGGTCAACTGCGAAGGGTCCCCTGCTCCCAGCGAGAGCGCTGGCCCCAGCGTGCAGGTGAGGCCTCTTTCTCCAAAGCACCATGTTGTCATACCTATTACTGCACAAGTTGCATCTTGTAAAAAGCTGCTAAAAGGGTGCTTTGTGTTTCTTGGCTATCCCCTTTTCATTTTCTAAGTCTGTTGTACAGCCTGTCCCAGCAAAAACCAGGGGATCAGGTGGGTGGTGTGGAAGAGGAAGGGGTAAGGAAATGAATGGCGGTAGGGAGAGGAACATTGTGCTTTTCTCAGGTTGGTTAAGAAACAAGTGAAGTCCCCACCTGATCAGCCAAAAAGGGCCATCCATTACTATGAAAACATTTGCTTTTCAACTGAAATTTTCCCAGCACCACAAAAGAGTTGGCAGACTTCAAAAGGCCCAAAGACAAAGTACGAACATTTAAAATATTCTCATTATTTGGGGGCAGATTGTCGTCAGCCCCGTGCTGCCTGACCTGGTATTTGTGTTGCCACAGCAAGGTACCTGTGACTCAGCTGCAGGCGTTTGTGGTTCGGCAGGCAGCCTGCGCTCGGGCTGCCCACCAGTGCTGCCCGCCAGTCCTGCCTGCCGCTGCCGAAGGCAATGTCCTGCCTTTCTCAGAAGGACCCCTGCAGTGGCAAGGCATTGCTGCAGAAGCGGGCAGACGCTTAGAGGAGGAAAGGTCAAGAGGGGTGTATCGGTCCATCAGTCCATACTGTAAGCCAGTGCATGCTTTACTGTGGCTAATGTATTTATATAACCCAGTTCTCTGCCATAGGAAAGCACACTCTTTTTTTCCTAGTAGGTATAAGTGCATTTGTGAGTGTACAATAGACATCTCTGATTTTTTCCCCATATGATAATGGACAACAGTCAGCTACGTTTGTAGGTTCGCATCATGAGGATCTTACTTTGCTTTCACTTCTCTGAACCTCGCTGCAAGGTTTGCCTGCATTTTGTTTCCCCTTGTTGCGGTCTGTTTATAGTATTGAGCCTCCTTAGCATAAAGCAGGAACAAATTCAGTGGATAAATCAATCTGAATATTGGAGCTGTATCAAGTTGTGCGCTTTAAGGCATCTTAAAATAGCAGTCCCATCGAATAAGACTATGAGTAAGCAGCTCCCACAAGCATGTGCTGCCTCTGCTGTGTACTAGAAACGTAGGACCCAGCTGGAATCAGATGGCAATGTTAGACATTTCAGAAGGAGTTTCTGGAAAGGTTATGTCTGGAAGGATGGTCAGTTGGAGTCACTTGGTCAATGAAATTGTTTGGTCAGAAGATATTCAGCCAGCTCAGAGTCATTAAGTCAGGGAGGGGAGGCTAGGCTTGCCACTCTGATGGCCCTGAAACTGTGCCAAATTATGCAGAGTTAGTTAAGGACTCTTGTCCTCAGCTTTCCTAGTTCCTCAGGGATTCTTTCTTGTCAGCACAGAGAAGCGGAAGAAAGATGCTGGTGTGAATATGGGGGAGGAACCAAATAAAATCAACATTAAAACAAGTGTGTGTATATGTATGTATATGCATACTTAAAATCCAAATGCACATATACACATATTTATTATATATGCATGTGTGAGTGTTTGAATTTTGCAGTGTTAGCTTGTGACAGATGTGGAGATCAATAAAACGTATCACTGCTCTTCCAGACTGTACACGTTGCAGAGCTTATTGATGCTAATATTCCTATAAAGATAGCCTTCTGCATGCAAGACATTGCAGTATTTTTGACCAGGTGAATATGAAATTATCTCTGAAGGCATGGCCAGGTAAATCTGAAATTATCTCTGGAAGTAATGTTATGTTGAAGCTGAAATACAAGATGAATGTCAGCTTTAATTCTGTCTCCTAACAATGAATACGTGATACCAAGATATAGATCTATTTGTATTGTGGAACTGTATTATTTAAGCTGTATTCTATAGTGTGGCTCATCTAAACCTTACCATTTGTCCAAACCTTACCATGTCCCCTCACCTCGCTACAATGCAATACGTGCCAGCTGCACTGACAGCCTCCAGGAATTTTTTCATGACGGAGTAGCTTGTCTTTTTCCCACTGTCCGGCCAGACAGACTTGCAAGCTAAGATGCCTTTGAGGTCAGAACTGCTAGAGGTACATTAAATATATATCTAGCATTCTTGTCATATTGAGATACTTAGTAATGTTTTTCTTGACTGAGATTTCTATGTTATGCTTTTAATGAGCAAACGTGACAAAGCTTGCTCAGAGCCAAAGCAGAAAACAGGGGCAGATGGCCTTTTAGCATCCCTCCTCTGTTCCTTCTGCTACTGCCTTTGGCATCATCTTGCTAGAGCCAGGAGCTAGCATGACTTAACAAAACCTTCAAGCCATCCTGCAAAGGAAAAAGGCTAGCAGGAAAAGAAAAAAAAAAAAAAAAAAGCAAAAAAAAAAAGCAGAGGCAGCAGATTCAGGGGTGACTGAATGCCCAAGTGCTCGGTGAAAAAGGACTCACAGACACCAGGGAGAAGGCAGGAGGTGAGAAACATGGAGAGAAGGCATCCACCAGAGGGAACAAGGAGAGGGGATAGATGTGTAAAATACACATCAAAAGCTGGAGTTACGGATTTCATTGCTACGGCTTCCAAGCATATATAAAGTATCATCTCTAAGAGGAGAATTTAGGGTCTACACAGCAAAACCGTTGGGGAGTTATGGTAAAATAGTACATTGGCTTTACATTGTAGCAGCCATCTATCATTTCTTCATCTGCTGTGCTGATTATTTGCAGTGCTTGAACCGATTCACTGTTTGTTTTAGGGTTTTTTCCGTAATTGCCATGTATCACAAGCAAACTCTAACCCATTAGTGATGGCTTTGTCTCTCTAAATTTAAAAGTGTTTATTCAGTTCCTGCAATTTGAGATTTGGAGACAAGCCTGTGGGTTCCAGATACTACACTGTTAGCAAAGTACTTTAGAGGGTATTTTAGGTTAAACTTAGACCTTAGTCTAAACTTAGACAGAGCATATGTCTTCTCTGTTCCTCAAAGAATTCAAGTTAAAAGGGACATCAAATTTGTCAGCTAGGTAGAAGTGTGTTTCAACACTAGCTCTTCATTAGCAGACTGAGAAAAATGACACCTCAGTCTTTTCATAGCTGGTCTTAAGAGTGCCTGTCTTTGTGTGTGAGGCAGTAGTAAATAAAATGAAAATATGTGCTTTAAACTCTTTAATTATTGCCTGTGAAGTGATATGAAAGCAGACAGAACTATCTGATCAGTGTCCGCTCAGTCATATGCTTGCATACATGCAAGTGTCTGTAAGAAGGATTCATGAAGTTCAGTAAAACTTTTCCAGGTAGGACACAGAAAGAGGTCCCCAGGTAGACCACAGAAAGGGTTCTCAGGACTATCAATGAGCTGTGATCTGTGGAATTCCCATCCCTGCTACGTGATGATACAACCAGATCTTATACCTTATAGGATGATATTATGGAGAGAATCTATTCATACAGTGCATTGCAGGTATGAATTTATTGATGGGAGATTACATTTCAAGGAGTGAAAGGTTTCACAAGCAAAGCAACAGATTGCACAACAAGTAAAGCAACAGAAGGGTGCAATGTAAAGTCTATCTTCTGCTTTAAATTCTATTTCTTACTTATCAATATATGCTAACCGTCTGGATTACAAAAAATCAGTTATTGCCCCAGACTGTTGCTCTGATGCAATTCCTCCGTTCTCCCTAGCAAGAGACAACAGCTCCTTGCCGGGCTCCCCCAGGGTGGCACACACCCTGCTGAGCACCCTTGTCCCATGCAGCCCTTTCTCTGCCTGCCTTAGGCCCAGCAGATAATTATCAACCACACCGATTATTATCAATTACAGCAATGATGGTGGCTTGTAATTATCCATGTCCTGCAACGCAGCTGCTGGATTCGGCGCAAGTTATGCCAGCTAGACCCCTGCAAAGGCTGGCGCCGAAAACCCGTCGATGTTGCTGGCACCTGACGCCATGCCGCGCCGGTGTGATAAAGCGGGCTCCTTCGGGGGTGCTTTCGGGTGCAGCTCGGTGCCCGCCCCGCCGGCGGCCACCCCAAGACACCGGCAGGACCGCCCCGCCGCCGCCCCGTCCCCCGCACTACAGCTCCCAGGATGCAGCTCGCCCCGCCGCCTGGCCACGCCAGCGCCCGGGCCGCGCAGGGCATGCCGGGACGTGTAGTCCGCAGGTCGCCGCTGCCTGCCGGGCCGGGGCCGGCCGGGCTCCCTCGGCCCGCGGCGCGGCCGGGCCGGCTTTGGTGAGGCGTCGAGGCCGGCACAGCCCTCGCCGCGCCCGGCGCCGCTCGCTGCCTGCCTCCCTCCCTCCCTCCCCGCCTCCCCTCAGGGCTCCCCGCTCCTCCCCGCCCAGGAGGCGGGAGCCCGCCGCCCAGCCCGGCCGAGCCCGCCGCGCAGGGGGAAGGCAGCGGGGCAGAGCGGCGGCGCTGCCCGGCGGAGCACCATGCTGGAGTCCATCCGTGTCACCGGTGAGTACCGCCCCCGGCCCCCAGCCGCTGCCGGGGCGGCAGCCTGAGGCGGGACCCGGGCACCGCCTGCGCCTCCGGGGCGGCTGGGGCGTTACCGGCTTGGCGAGGGGCTTGCGGCGGCGGCGGGGGGGGGGGGGGGGGCGAGGCGGGGCCGCTTTCCTCAGGCGCTCGCCACAGCGCCCGGGCTGCTGGGGGCTGCTCCCTCGCTGCGGGGCCGGGGGGGGGAGAAAAAAATAATCACCCGAGGAGGAGCCGAGGGGTTTCCGTGAGCGTACCTGCTCCGCGGGGACGAGGGCAAGGTGCTTCGCACCTGCCTGTCTTGAGGAAAGCGGGAGTCCCGTCGGTGAATCCGGGCGGCAGCCGGTTCGCCTGCGGGCCCCGCCGCTTCCCGGGGACACCGCGGGGTGCGGAGGGGACACCTGCCTGCCTTTTCGCGGAGCGAGGGACGGAAGGTGCAACTCGGGGTGCTCACAGGGCTGTTACTGATCGTACCTGGTGCCTTTCGCTCCTTGGCTCTCCTCTTTGCCGGGTTTTCAGCGGAGTTAACAAATCTTTGTTACATGTGTATATAAAAAAACCCTGTGTTACGACTATGTAACAATAATACGGAAGAGTATTTGATACCACAGAAAAGTATTATCTTCAGTGCTGTGTATATGTGGTATGTAGGAAAACCTAGGATACAGTTGCTGCCGCAAAACAATTTTTTTCACTCAGATGTTTTCCTTGTTTATATTTGACGTCATTTCATGCGTCATTACTTCAGCTGCTTCGAGCCAATGTTACTTTGTCATGGGGAAATCTATCTCGAAGAGATCTGGTAGAGATGTCTTAGTGTCCCCTCATACAATACTGTTACAATCGTAATTAAGATTTCTTACAGCTACTCTTTCTCTGCCTAATTTATATGCTGTTCCATCTGTGCATGGATAGGAGTAGGGCGTTACTTCTGGAAATGGGAGTAGAAATAAAGTTCATGGAATCAGACGGAGCATCCCTAGAGATGTACAACAGCAACTGTAATCTTCAAGGACTGAGATTTCTTAAAAGGCAAGGTTGTTATTTTGGGTCCATACGCCTCCGTCAAATATTCCTGAACACACCTGTGCTGCAGTAGAGCGAGCTAGAGATCTGCTTGGATGGGAGCTTCATCCTGCGCACCTCTGTCTATAGATCAGTGTTTTGTGATTATATCCTGAGTCTATTAAATCAGTGGGAGTTTATTACTTGATTTCATTAGGGCCAAGTCTTCACTTATACTGATTATTACTGTGCTCATGTAATTTAATTTGAAGAACCTGAATTTGGAGTCGGTTACATAATATCATATTTCAGTGTAGAAACATGCATGCAAGAAACTGATTCATGCTTTTTTTTTTTTTTAAGGTAGAAAGAGTACATCTTAAATATCATTGTAATTTTAAAGAAGAAAAACCAAACTGCACAGTTCAAAATCATGCCAATGAGTCCTGTGAATGCTGGATATTTCAGTTATCTACAAACACTGGCAGTTAATGAATCGGATGTACAAGTTGGCTCATGGTTGAAACTTGCCCTTGGTTTTGGCGCTCAGAATTAAAGTTGAATGACGGATAATGCTGTTACAGAAGGAAAGGAAATAGGTGGATATTTTTTTGGGGGAAAAAAAAAAAAGTCTTAGGTTAAATGTCAAAGTTCCCGACATCATACAGGCTCTAGTTAATAACTAGCATGCTGTGAAAATAGAAAATAGCTCAGTGCCAGTCTTTTAACAGGAGCTCACTAATTGTACAGCTAAACCATTTTCAGTCACTATAGACAGAGCTTCCAGTGCTGTCTAGTTCAAGTTGCCTGACACCTTCTGTTCAAAGCTTGAGTATTTGTAAACCTTAATGGTGTTTATAGTACTGAGGCAATATACTACAGGATTCTGGTCAGATTCTGTTACGCCACAAACATAAGCCTGTAGTACTTGAAAGGCAGTGGAACATTACAGATTGATATACAACACTCTCTGGTGCCTGTCTTTTGCAGAATATTCTTCCTACAGCTCTCTGTACCCACAAACCATATAGTCTAGAGCTCATAAACTACAGGTAGTTGTTAATCTACTCCTATTATTTGAATATTGAAGGTAAATATTTCTCTGTAATATAATTGTACATTTGCAAAATGTGTCAAAGGAGGAATCTTACTTGTCACATCCATATATTTTCTTCTCATCTCTCAGTTTCAAACATCACTATTTTCTTATTACTTGTAGACAGGTCACATACATTATTTACATTTCTAGAAATTTGAAAATTCAAGTCACGCTGTTGGAAGTGGTTTCTGATTTTGAACAAAAGAAATTTGAGCGTATTCTAACATGGTAATGGTGAACTGAAAACCAAAAGCAGCGGCTCAGCCCATTACATTCCTAGGACAGGAGGAACTGCCCCAAGAACATCTTTGCTAAGCACCTTAAGAATCATACCTGCAGTTCAGAAAAGGTTATGTACATATAACCTGAGTGACAGCTGCTCAAAAACCACAGGAGCTCTCTACTTTTTTAGAGCAAGGCTAGCTGGACAGAGAGAGGTCTGTGCCCACAAATATCTATCATTAACTTCATTCCACCTATGGAACAGGTATTTAAGAAGCTGCTTGGATATTAGCTACACAGTAGCCTAGAGGAAGATTTTTCTACAACACTCTCCAAAAGTCTGGAAGAATTCTTACTTTGGGATTTTAGCACACATATTATTAACATAATAAAAGATTAGCTCAATTCATCAATTTCTGAAGGATGGAAACCAGTAATGTAACCTAGGTCCTGAGTATAACATAAAATCTAACCTATTTTTCCTAATGAGTAGCCTCTAACAAGATTAGGCAGTGTCTGCGATGCTACAAGATTCAAAGCTAGTGACTGGGGTGCAACTTAGACATGGAAAGTATTTCATTAGTGCAGAATTATAATGAGATTTGTCGTTCTCACATATCCTCTGTTAGCAGCCTTGGGATACATCCCTTCTCCAGTACTGCTGTGACACTGGAATAGCTACCTGTGTATAAATGAAGTTACACAGGAGTCAAAGTCCCCTGTTGGCCAAATCAAGCCTGTGGTATTTTGCATTGTTCTGTGGCACATAGTCCATTTCTATCTGCAGGATGGAGCAAGCCCAGTACTGCCAATTCCAGCAGATATCTTGAAAATGATGGGATTTTGGCTAGGGCATGACCTGCTCTCTTGTGAGATCCCTTAGACACACAGGGGGAGTTGCCTCTGGCTGGCTGCCCTGCTAACCCTCCTTATGGGGCAGCAGAAACCAAACACAGCAGCTCCAAAAAGGGGCAGAGCTCTGCTCTGGCCCAAGACAGACCAAGTTTCCATTGAACAGCTGGGTTTTCTGTCCTTTGGTACCCATAATGGTGCCAAATTGGGGACAGGCAGCTCTTCTGCACCCTCCTTCTTGCTTCTTTCTACATCATCACCTTCCACTCCAAACCCAGCAGATTGTTTCATTTAGTAATTCACCCATGACTCTAGGACATATGTTTTTGTTACTGTGTTGTTGCAGAGAGGAACAAAATATAAATAAATGGAAGTAAACATGATGGGAATTTTTTTGGGAGAGACTATGCTAGTTTTGTTGTAGGGTTTTTTTAGCTGTTGAAGGACTTGGAGCTTTGTGACTTGAGTGTTTGGAAGCAAAAGCAATTAAGAGAATCTTTGTACATAAATTACACATTTTTAGGGAGGTTCTCAAAGGTAACTGGAGGCTTAGGCATATGTTCTTTGACAGTTTGCTGCAAAAACTGAAATATGTAAAGTCAGGCAATTCAAATTTGTACTTCTCAGAACACGTCATACATGTGGATGAGATACAAAAGGTAAAACCTACATGATATGTAGCAGGATAGAGTTATGCCATAGTATGGTGATTTTCAATTTGCCTTTTTCAGACCTTTTAGAAGCAATCTGTTGACATCTGTGCTGTAATACTCAGAGTTTAAAAGCTGGAAATCATTGCTAGCCCATCTATGTAATTAATGTGGGTTAATAATCCATTCTCTGACCAGCTACCTTATGGTAGTATGATATCTCAATACTTTCTGAAACACTGAAGCACGTTTTCAGAACCCAGGCTGTGTGATGAATTGGTTTTATATTCAGAATACTAGGCCTCTGTTTCAATCACCAGGCATTGCTAATCCTTGGAAACTCTTGGATGTAGTTTAGTAAGTCAAGTTCCCTAGAAGACAGCGTATTTTTAGTTTGGGTGATGCTGCCTGACTTGCAGATGTAAGCGAGTTTAAAATTATAACTATTACAGATTAAACAAATGTACTGGAGAAAGAACTTTAAAATTTGCTCATTTGCAACATGATTTTGATGTTGTCTTAAATATTATTTTCTAGTTTATTTGTAAAATAATGATGTTCACAGGACCAGTCCAAAAATTTAGAAGGGCAGTTAAATGACCTTGTGAAAACTGCAGTGTTACCTAATACAATCTTTCAAATCTGCTGGATTATCTGTTGATTCTAGGTTTCCAGCACAAATATGCATCAAACACTGTCCTTCCTTAGTCAGAAGAAAATTAAGGACAGCCACACTTCGTTTGGCAGCAGAAAAATCACTTTGCTATGAGTTTGCACATATAAAGTAACAGCAGAACTGGGGAGAACATGGTATCAACCATGTGCATGTGAAACCTGCCAGTGGTGTTCAGCACTCGACCACCATTTGTGACACTTGCAGGAGAATTCTGACTTGGTGATGTTCAGGAATTATCTAGATATAAATGCATTTATTACTGACCAGCGGTACTACTTAGCTCCAAAAGCTTACTGTCATGACTTTTTGGTATGGGATTGACACAAGAACTTGGGGGAGTGGGGGCAGTTTAAGGTCATTTTGAGTTGTTTCTTTGAATTCTGTTTCTGGGTTTGGTTTTTTGTTTGGTTTTTTTCCCTTTTCTATTTATCACTCCTTAGATACACATGTGGTATTAATTCAAAATATTCCCTGTGTAGTAGCAGTTTAAGGCTTCTCTGCTCTTTGTGGCTTTTGAGAATTGATTAGGAGAGAAGGTGAAGTGTTACTGCCACTAGTGTTACATTATTATCTCTCATCTGTATTTTAAGAAGTAGCTCTTTAATTTCCAACTTCAATTTTGTCTACACAAGCAAAGTCACATGCTCAGAAATTTAATATTTCTGTGTTCAGACATTCTGGAAACCTTGCCTTTCACTTCCCCTTCCTAAAAGTAAGGATTCTCATACTGTAATACTTGGCGCAGCCCTGAAGTCAATCTTAAATACTTGCCAAGAAATATGTGCGAGCTGTCATCTTATTCTGTTGTCCAAAAAATGCGTCATTTTGTAGCAGTTATTTGTAGATAGGAATACACATAAATGAATGCCCACTGCACAGGATCCTGGCTGCATATCTGATGTTGTGTTCCTTGTGATGGGAACTGTGGTTCCTCACCACTACAGGTCACGGTAAAGCAAGATAAGACAGGTTAGGCGAGTTGTCATGTATGCGATGAGAATGATCTGACAGAATTTGAACAGGAATGCCAAGGAGCAAGTTCCTGCACCAGGCATAGAAAGAGGATCGCAAACTTACTGTGCAACAAAACTGACCTTGCGTAAGATATGCACGCTTTAGTGGAAGAGAACAATCTAATGCTTCTATCTCTCTCTTTCCAGTGGATGAAGCACCCAGGCTGCAGATTTCCCATCACATGTTCATGCGAATAGGACCTCTGTCTTTCTGCTTTTTAGAACAGCATCTTCAGGAGAACTGAGGAACACAGATTGACATGGAACTGACAGAGATCCAACAGCATGAAATATGCTGTCACGGTGCTTATGTTGGGAGCAAAACCTGATTTTGCTATGAAAATAAGGCTGAAATTAAACTACTATTGATTTTTTTTTTTTTCCCCTTGGAGACATTTAATGATCTCATACTCTGAATGAAACATTAGCAAAATCACTGTATGTAAAGTAATTACAGCTCAGCTACATATAACTGTGAGCTGAAGCTCAAATCCCTTTTGTGGGCTTTAATCAAGCTCCAGGCGTACCTCCTGTTCTGTGAATCCTTTCGGTTTAGGTGCAGAAGTAGGAGGCATTTCTCTGTGGCAGGATTCTCTGTGGCAGGATTTATTTGTTTCCTTACTTTCGGCTCACCTAGTGTTCTAGGATGAACTGTTTGGCGAGAGAAGGGGATGGTTAGAACCAGTGTAGAGGGGTCACTTCTCTCTAACAAGCCAGCACAAATGTTAAATACAGTTTTAATCCTCAGTGACTTTTCCATGCAGCTGCTCTGCACCAGGGACCTGTCTCCCCTGAAGGCTATGCCAGGGGTCAGGGCAAGAAAGGAGGGTTCACTCATTAAAGGAACCTTACTCAGTTTAGTTTACAATGGTTTTTCTCAAGTGTTTTCTTAGAGCCAGCTGTTCTGTTATTGTAGAACAACTTTGAATAGATGAAATGACAGTGTTGCCTTAAGGATTTTCAGGGGTGTGTCTGTAACTAGCTGATCTCTCTTCTGTCACCTCTTTAAAGATAGCTTACTGTCTGTATTAAGAAGGAATACGTGAAACTGAAGTCTTTTAAACTTACAGTACTATTCATACGGTGGTGTAAATTGTTCACAGTTGGCTGGCCCATTCCAATGTTCTCATCCTTTCTGAGACTAAATTCTGTGAATCAGATTTTGCAGATGAGACCACACCAGACTGCTCATACCACAGCACAGATTCCTGTAAATACTGCTCACATACTCCCGTACAGTTTCCTATTTTTTAAGTTATTCTTTATCCATACAGAAAGCCTTCCTTGCATGATAAAGATCAATCAGATTTTGCTCAAAACTAAAACTTTGTTAATGTAACAGTAAACATTCATAAAGTCCTGCAGAGAGTGTTGTTTTGAACAAGTTAGTTTTTAGCTGCAAACAGTGCACTTGTGCACAGAGATGCAAGCATGAAATACTTGTTTAGCTGGATCTTACAAGTCCCAGTCTAATTGTTCAAAAGTGATATAGACACACAATTCTCCCATATGTCCAGAAGTCAAAATTAACTTGATGTGACTGCAGTTAAGACGAATTCTGTGTTTCATTTATGTAGCAGTTTTGAGTCCTTAAGACTAGTATTGCTGTGTGAAACGATCAAATTTGTCCTCAGCTTTTTTTTTTTTTTCTCCCCCTCAATGCAGAAAAACTTCATTGGCCTAAGACAGAGCTTTCTAAGAAATCAATCCTGAGTCCAGAAGAACATAAGCTGAACACTAATAATGGAAACAGCCTCCAGCACCCACCTTCTGGGATCCTTAAGGACATTTTCACAACAGGAACCAGTAGCTACAATGTCCTTCTGCAGAGCAAAGAGGAGAAAAAACACCAGACTCAAAAGCAGTTGTCTGCTCACCACAAGAAACACAGAAAAACTACAAAGTGTTCTACCACCTTGCGAAACAATGAGCACCGCAAAATCAAAGTCCCGCTACCCTTGCTCAGCAGTGGATGGTACTGCGCAAACAGACAGCCCTCCATCATCATCGCTAGCCCCGTGTCTACCAGCGTGAAGTTTACAAACAGTATTTCAGTTGCAGGGAACAGCATAGGGCTGCCACCTCGACCCAGAAGTAGAGCTAAGAGGCATTTTAATCTAACAAAGCCCAAGCAATCCCAGTCATCAAAAAGCCATGGAAAAGAGGGAGATACCTCTGGCCAGAAACTCTGTTTACTCACTGCAATCAAACCTTCCAACGTGGAGAAAGAGAAGATGAAATTCTTTAAGTCAGATTTCACATACAATCCTCAGTTTGAATACGCAAACCCTGCTTTGCCAAATGTGTTAGCTAAGCATAGCCATGCATCTGACAGATTTCTTAAGCAGGTATAGTTACTTTTTTTTCCTCCTTTTCCACTGATTATTTTTTCCTTACACTTGTAGAGGTGGTATTTGGCTTTGTTTGTAGCAAGTGAAAATTGTTCCTGCTTATCATCCTCCCCTACTGTTTGAGAAATGCATCAGTGATGAGAATACAACAGTAGAACTGAAAGAAAATCTTTTTGATTAAGAAATGAAAACCTTCCTAATATTTACAGAATTCTATAAAGGCACAGTTCCTTATAAAAGGGTTTACATGAAACATAATTCGAGGCAAGAAAGCTTTTTAGGCAACAAAACGGAGTCAAATACAATGTCTAAATAAGCTTTAATAAACAGAGGAAAACTGTGTGGAAATCCTGCCAATCCTCTTGGTGACACAGGGATTGGGAGGGGATAGCAATTATTTGAGGTCACGGTTATTGGATAACCATATGTTGATGTTCCATGTTTTAATCAACTTTCAAAGGATATTTGCATTACATTAGGCCTGATCAAGCAGCAGACTTAAAATTCATTCCAGAGATAGGTAAAACTTAAAAGAATTTTTTTTTGCCCTTTGGGTTTTTGTTTTTATTTTTTTTTTTCCCCATAATATGCAGCCACACTGGTAACATAGCTACAGACATTCCCATTCTATGTAACTGCCCTGGCCTCTTACCTGTCTTTGAGTTACAAAAAAAAAACCCAAAACTGACAAGAAGGACAACAAAAAAACATCTTTCATCCAACTTTGACCTAAGCAAAAACCAGTGCTTATCTATATAACAACAGAAACAGTCCTCTTCCCGCTTCTGGTTTTTTGTTTTGATTTTTTTAAAAAATAAAATCTTTCTAAACTATTAAGAACGACAAGCTTTTCTAAATAGGGAGTCTCATATTTCAAGTGATACTTAACTTTGGAAGAGATCCTGCCATTCCATGAGTTTCACTTCTTTGTGATATGAATACTTTGCTTCAAAACCGCAGAAATCCCTTGTGCAAAGGATACATGAATTAAAGTACCGTGGATTCTAATAACTGACTCTTGACTTGTGAACAGTCTGACATGAATTTTTAAATCCAATAAAGCACACAGGTGTTATTACCCATTAAGTCATTGCATTGTAAGGCTTCACCTGCATTTTCACATTAAAAATATCTGTATATTTTAAAAACTCAGTAGCTGTGTTTTCATTAAGAATTTATTTTCTTTATGAGCACAGACAATGGCTGATCTGTTCTTAAAATCAGCTTCCATGCTTCTAAGTATCCAGCTAAATCATACTGACACCAAATAAAACCACTCGACTAGAGCTTTTTAGCCAGTTTTCCTTTGATTTTTATAGCAATGTTAGCAACATTAATCATAGATCACAGCAAATCATCAATAACTAATTTCACAAACTGAATTTCATGCAAATTATCCCCTTCAGTATGAGGTGGTAGAGCCTTAAAAATTATTTTATGCATGATGACTTTATGGAGCAGGCCTGTCATTGATTTACCCTTCTTTTAATAGAAATCCCCCACACCTAAATAATTACTATTTTATTAATAATTCCTTAATATTATTCCAATTTATAACTCTATCTTTTTTACTTTACATACAAAGCATGGGAAAATAAAGGTTTTATAACAACTTTATAAAAAGCAGTGAAGTAATATTCAATGAAGTATGACATTTCTGAAACTTACCAAGGAGTATAAATTGTTTCATAAGATTTAGTTTAAGTTACAGAAATTTTTAGCAAGAAAAGCATTTCTTCAAAGTTCAGCTCCTAAAAATGCTGAACAACAGTATCCTTCACTTCAAATAACCAAAAAAACAATTTTAACACAGCTCTGAGCCCAGCAGGTGGCACTCTCTCTTTTTTATCTACAACTAGCTTTAGAAATTTTCATCTCCACACAGATTTGAATTTAATTTCATGCAAATTTACTACCCAGAAAAAGCAGCATTAATCAAAATTTTAATCAGCAAATATGGTATGAGCACTTGCTTTTCCTCAGTGCTATTTTTTTTCCATGCAGATTTTACTTGTCAGAAGAAACACATAGGTATCTTACAGGAAGCGTCAAGTTCAGAAAAGATTACTTCAGCTGAAAAAAAAAAAAAAACCAACCCAACAAAAAAAACCCCAAACCAGAACAAAACCAAAAAAACACCTCATAGTGTCAAGATTTGGGTCTGCAGTAAAAACACAATGGTGCATAGTCATCCTTTTTCCTGCAACAAGGATAAATTCAGTTTTGAAACATTTTTGGCTTTCGTTTGTTGCTGTACTTATTTTAGGAAGCTTTGCTTTGTGTGAACAGAAATGGAATTATTCCTATTTTGTTGTATAAAAGGTGCTTACAGCAACTTACACTTGCTTGCTCTTCTATGACCAATATCTCTGTAAAACCAGCTTTTTACTGACAGAGCTCAGCAATTTTATAGGGGGCTTTTAGGACACTTCAGTGAAATAAGCTCAAAACCTGACATTTCAGAAGCTTTTTAATCATTTCAAAAAATTTTTTTACCCACAGCTGTGCATAGCCTGCTAGGACATTAAAACAGATTGTGTTTTCTTATTGCCCTTTCTGCTTTTGTGCATGTCTGTGGAATTGGTTAATATGGCATTACTGAAACATATCTGGAAGATGAGTAACACCCTGCTTTTTTTTTTTTTTTTTTAAAAAGGCAAAGAAGGATTTGCAAACCATTAATACAGCAATGCTGCAATAGGGAACACACAGGCTTGTGAGCACCCTCTTCACCCCCAGGCCTCTAGTCAGATCAAAGATTTTAAACCTTGAGCACAGCCCAACACTTTTATTGATTGACTTTTCACAGAGTAAACATTTTTTAATTATTAATACATTTGAAAATAATATTTTTAATGTCTCTCAGACTTTGCTCTGTTTCTCTTTCTACTTTTATCTTGCTTTCTTCATAATAAGGTTCTTTCATGAGTCACACAATATGTGCTTTTAGGGAAGAGAACTTGAGAATAAAAAATAATATGCAGACTTGCAGCTTTTCACATTGATTGACATATCTAATATTACAGAAATTAATTTTCTTATTGCTGTGTTTCAAGGTCAGTGTAGCAACTGTGCACTGTAAGTGCTATGAAAGTTTTCTTATTAGCACTCCTTCTGACTCAGACTACTTGTCCTTCGTTGTCAAGTCTTCTTAAAGTGTTTGTTATTTTTGCACAGATGCCAGAGGTGTCAATACTTAGCTAGAGGTAATTGTCCCCAGTGTTTGCAGAGCAGATGACCTAACAGTTGCAATTTGCTGAACCAAAATCAGCAAGGAAGTTGCAACTTCAAGTAACCTGTGTGTTAACACCTATTTCTTTGAATTGTACATGAAGGCAAGAAATCTATGTTTATATACATACATTTTAAAAAACAAAAAAAACCCCAAACCCATAATTTTGTTGAATGAGTAATCCCCCCTGTGAGAGAGTTGTACATCCTTTTCCCTTGTACTCATAAAGATATAGCAGTTTTGAGCTCTTAAATCAGTTGTGCTACATTGTATTACACACCTTTTAAGTCATTAATACAAGTAGCCTACAATTAGCAAATTTATCAGGTGTTAGAGAAGTAGTTAGGTGGAGCTGGAAGCCTAAACAAGAAGGCATTGAACACAGAATAACCCCTTGCAGTGTCCAGGTGATGTCACAGCTTAGGCGTGTTGAAGATTCAATAATGTGTCACTAGCTGTGAAAGCACTTAATTGTGAAACACCTCATTCTCTACTAATAACAAACTCCCTCCTAAACTAAGATTTATAGATAAAGTATGTTAATATATAACACAAAGTATATCAAGCTATCCAAGTAGCATAAGTTCTCAGGGTCCTACACAAACTTCTGTCTTCCACTAAAAAAGACCATAGATGACTTCTGGCGATACTACAGTAGGAACATAGGTTTATTTCAGGACACAGTCTCATGCAAAAACCAAGTAAGTATTAATTTCTAATTCCTTGCAAAGTATTTGAAAAGTTTTTCATTAAAAATATTTCTACCAGCTATAAATCACTAAAACACGCTCTTTATCATGCAAAGAGCAAGCATACAAAAGAAAAGCCACTGTAAATACTGAATAAAACTCAAAATACTACAGCCTGAATAGACTAACCTCAAAAACCCACTCTTACCTCTCTCTCCCTCCTTTCTACTTGACCCCAAAAAGGAGGGCAGCCACCATTTTATGGCTGTTGATTGGACTAACAAGTTCCATCTGGTACAGCTCAGTGTTACCTAAGGATGCAGCTGGGAAGTTTTTTCCCCTCGCTAAATAAGCTATGCAAGTAGGAAAGTGGTGGTGCCTGCAAGTCTTGTCTGTCTCAGAAATCTCCACAGAGACTGCAACCCTTTTGTAGCAGAGTTGCTTCTGAATGTAGGACGAGCTGACTGAATGCAGGGGGCTGACTCCTAGGTCGCTGAGCCCATTTTTTAACTTGGTTGCCTCAAACAAGTCATGACCATGTCTTATCAGTACAGGTATCTACGATAACTCTCAAGTAACTAAGCTGTGTTGCTGCATGTGGGTGACTTGGGATTCAGAGACCTACTTGGCTGTAAATAATTGGTTTAAAACAGCCACCACCACTAAAACCTAAGCCTGTCAATTAAACAGAGCCTTGTCTTGCTCTTGTTAGTGCTGCTTTCTTGAGCATCAGCAGAGTTTGCTGTGCAAGGGAACTTGTCTTGGGACTGCTGCTTCTTTTGGCACTCTTCAGTAGCAATAAGAGGGATTAAAGCAGATCTTTCAGATAATAATGAAAAGAACAGGAATTACTACTCCTAACCAGTAACCTGGTACAGCCACATAGTCCTTCTTTTCTTCCGTTTTTTACCTGTTGCTGAAGAGTTTACAGTTTGGCCTTGGGAACTGTGGCAATATCAGTACCTTGCTTTTCTGCTGGCCCAGAGGCTGGAAAAGAAGTTCGCAGTTGGATGCTGGAATAGGCAAGAGCTGGCATGCTGGTCTGGATTTTCCCCTTTCCCAGCAAATTCTTGCAACACCTGACTTTGAGTCATCTCGCCTCAGAGAAAGATGCAGAACCCCAAATGAAGGGCTCTGTGTTGTATGCAGTGCCTGGGATCCAAAAATATCCCAAACCTTTTCCCCTCAGGAACCACCACCAGCTGGGGTGGTTGTGGCAAGAAGTGTCAAAACCAACAGCATCACTGGGGATGGGACCCATCTCAGTGCTGGGGAGATCTGCCACTCCCTGGAGATTTGTGCGCTGGTGGCAATGTGTGTGTGTGACAGCTCTCCCTGTTGTTCCAGTGCTCGCAGAGTCACACCTGCCCCCTTGGAAAGATTTACCGGGGCTTCTGTTTTGCTTGAGACAGAGTCAAGGGAGAAGGTGATAGTGGTGAGGACCCTTCTTAGTAGTTTCCTAACCAAGACAATGCGTGTTCAGCAATGAGGAGGCTTAAGCTTAATGACTCTCAATATGCATGGGTTCAAACTTGCCACATCTACTTGGAGGTGGCTGAACCATCGGGATATAGGTTACTTGATGTGGCACATGAGGTAGAGGAGGCATGCTTCTGTGTCCCACATTTCCCCTTGAAGCTGCCAGCAGTGCATGGGGTTGAGTGGGGAGAGGGCAGAGTAGGTCTGTGCTTCTTCAGGGGGATGTATCTCTGAAAACCTGCTGTTCACATTGTGCTGTTGGTTCAAGAGTCTCACAGCGTTTTAGAAAAAGCCTTAAAACAGCTCGGGGAGAGTTCAGGAGGGTGCCTGCCAGCAGGCAGGAAGAGCTAGAACTTGGGCCTCCTGACTCCCAAACTCATGCTGCCTGCCTTGGTACATGTGGGTCTCAGCTCCAGGGAGTTTGCTGTAATGGATGGCCAAGCAGGAAGTTTTAAGGCGTGTTGAGTGCTCGTTTTCTCACTGTTTGTTGTGATGAGGTGGTTTTAGAAAATACCTGCCCTCTAAGGCAGGAGAGTCCCCTGGAATAATACCACCAAACAAACCTACGTAAAGCTGCATCTCATAGTAGTAATGTCTTTATAAACAGCGTCAAAACAGAGAACTGGTTAAGTTTACATGCCTTTCTCAAACACCCTTATTTTTATGAGCTTTCATGTTGAGAAGAAACTGACCCCTTGCTCTCAAATGGTTTTGGCAGTCCTCTGCTTCATCAAACTTGCTCTCACCCACCCCTACTCGACTGGCCTTGTTTGATTTACTAGTAGAGATGTGTAGCCCGAGTGCTGGATACTTTCTGAAAGATGCCTTAAGATCCCTTAAAATGGAAAAGACCAGATCCTGGCAACTTTTGAAAATAACATCCACCCCTGTGTCAGTTCCCGCATTAAATAACTTTCAGAGAATTTAAAGCCAAACCATTCCACCTATTGCATCTTTCTTCTTCATCTCACTGTGATTTTCATAAAATGCTATTAATTACAGCAATTTTTTTCCAGAATTTATTACTGAGAGAGAAAATTAGCCCCAGGTAGAGATGGGGAGAAAAGGAAAAGGTTTGAGAGACAAAATGAGGTGCTGCTGTGCAGCGAGTGTCTTCAGGAATGGAAATCACTGGTGCACATTCAAAGGAACTTAAGCATCATTTGTGTGTTTAATGTAACAGACTTCATTGAAATTTAATATCAACAAGTCATGAAGACAAATTTCATGCCAAAAGATTAATTCAGAGAGTTCTTTCAGAGTGAGCAAATGAAGTTATTTGTTCAGAGAAACCAGATACACCAAACAGTTAGCAGGTAACATTCATATCTTAAGGATCTGGCACCTTGCAAAGGAAACTGAAGAAATGTTATCATTAATTACTCAGGCTACTGGCTGAGAATAAACTTCCTGGGATAGGGGGCAGGCATTTTTGGGTTGCTTCTTTAACCAAGGATTTTGTGTAAGGCAGGAAAATGCCTCAGCATTTGTAGACACTGAAGAACTTCTAAAACAGCCAATGTTTTCAGAAGTAAAAAACCCATACATCATTTTTAAAAAAAGAGGAAAAAATCCTTTGGGAAAATATACAAGCTATTAAACAAGAACTAGATTTTGCTCTGATTTGTTCTTTACATCTAGCCCTTGATCCTAGTTTTTGCTAGAAGCAATTGTCTTTAGTCTCCAGAAACATTAGTCTCTGCGTGAGGGATTCATGTATTCCTTCTTTTAATACTTAGACACTAACCTTGCTTCATTTATCTGAGGTCGTTTTTAAATGACAAGCGATGTTAAGACTTGACTGTTCACAAGAAAAAATTATTATTTACCGACATAGAAAGGCCTCTCTAATCTCTTTTTGTAATCTTTTAGGCCCTGCCACACCTATGCATTCGTACAAGACCTAATGAATGGGGAAGTTAGTGGGAAAACAAAATCCCATTTACCTCATAGGTCACCAGTACAGATGTGTAGTAGTCCTTACTCATATTTCTGTGCGATAAGTTAATGGGAGTAATAGTACAAATAACAGCACTGAACCTCTGTCAAATACCTACAGTAGTGGCTAGGCAAAATGATACCAGAGCTACCCAGTTTGCAGCAGATGAGGGTGTATCCTCTATTTTTAATACATTCATCTTGAAAAACATGATTTGTGTTTAAGTTGCGGAAGGACGTTGCAGTTTTCACAGCAGCAGTCCCGTCGGCTCTTGTCTTTAGGAGCAGTAGGATTTATTTTCTGTGCAAACAATCGAGCCAAAGGTCTGCAAGGTGCCTGTTAATTCTCCTGGGAGTTACCCGTTTCGGCGCCAAGTGGGGCTGCGTAACACACCACATCGAGCTGTGCTGCCGTGGGTGCTCATCGCGGTGTTGTAACAGGGAGAGGCAAAGCCAAATTGTTTGCGGTGGCTCAGGTAGTGGCATGGCATTCCTCTTTTTACGATCCCTCTCTTCAGACATCCTGACGCCTGATCTTATAAAGAAAACTTGAAAAAGAAAAGATAACATGTTCCTCGTTAGTGCCTTTCTTTGTAACATCCACTTCTTGGTCACGCTAGCTTCCGCAAGCGCAGGGGCACAGCTGCCCAAATGGGCCAGATCCTGGGAACCAGCCAAATGTCACCAGACCCCCGGTGGGTCCAGTGCGAGTCCCTGTCAAGCCTGAAACTACTGCTGGAGATGGCACGGTGGCGACGGCGTTTCGGCCACTCGGGAGGCAGTGAGAGAAGACAGGGTTCGTGTGGCAGCACTTGGGTGGCTTTATGGTGAGCCTGTTTCTACCAGAGTCATTCTCGTGAGGCCGCGTGCGCTGACTTTTTGGCCAAGTTCTGAGTAATGTTATTAGAATCATAGAATCCTATCCTATCCTATCCTATCCTATCCTATCCTATCCTATCCTATCCTATCCTATCCTATCCTATCCCTATCCCTATCCTATCCTAAGCCTACAGGCTTGGGGAGGAGTGGCTGGAAAGCTGCCTGGCCGAAAAGGACCTGGGGGTGTTGGTAGACAGCCGGCTGAACATGAACCAGCAGTGTGCCCAGGTGGCCAAGAAGGCCAACAGCATCCTGGCTTGTATCAGGAATAGTGTGGCCAGCAGGAGCAGGGAGGTGATTGTCCCCCTGTACTTGGCGCTGGTGAGGCCGCACCTGGAATACTGTGTCCAGTTTTGGGCCCCTCAGTACAAGAAAGACATTGAGGTGCTGGAGCGTGTCCAGAGAAGGGCAACAAAGCTGGTGAAGGGTCTGGAGCACAGGCCTTATGAGGAGCGGCTGAGGGAACTGGGGTTGTTTAGTCTGGAGAAGAGGAGGCTGAGGGGAGACCTTATTGCTCTCTACAACTACCTGAAAGGAGGTTGTAGTGAGGTGGGTGTTGGTCTCTTCTCCCATGTAGTTAGCGATAGGATGAGAGGAAATGGGCTCAAGCTGCACCAGGGGAGGTTTAGGTTGGAAATTAGGAAAAATTTCTTCATGGAAAGGGTGGTCAAGCATTGGAACAGGCTGCCCAGAGAGGTGGTGGAGTCACCATCCCTGGAAGTGTTCAAAAAACGGGTAGATGTGGCACTTGGGGACATGGTTTAGTCTAGTCTACCCTGGATTGGCTTAGAGCAGACTTGGTAGTGTAGGTTAATGGTTGGACTGGGTGATCTTGAAGGTCTTTTCCAACCTAAACGATTCTATGATTCTATGATTCTATCCTATCCTATATTATCCTATCCTATCCTATCCTATTCTATTGCGGTGCTGCTGGGCTGTCCCTGAAGAACTGGTGGTATAGCTCTTGGAATCACCGAGGGGTGATGTTTGCAACAGATTTCTGTTTGCGCCTGACTTTCCGATTCGCTATTAATGCTCTCCAGCATATGCTCTCGGCTCCCATGTAAATAAAAACTTACTGTGGAGACTCAAATGCAGCGGGAATAGAGATCACAGCAGTGAGACACAGTAGGTAGATCTTTTGCTTCTAGATGGCATAACCCCCTAAAATGACAGCCTTCTTTAAGCTAACCCCCCCTTTTTTTTCCCTCTGTGCTAAGGTAGTGAATTATGCTACTTTCTTCATTCTTGAAAAAAAAATTCAGACCCGACCAGGAGGCCCTTCCAATTTAATAACAAGTATTAGAGACAGAAAAAGAACTAAACATTAGGTGCAGTATTTCTTTGGCATTCAAGTAATTGATATTTCTCTCATCAAAGGGCTACAGGACTTTAAGAATGCATACATTTAGCTAGCTTTTATGGCTTTCAGTAGCAGTTACTCAGGGTTGCTTAGTTTCAACTTGAAAAAAATTAGAATAGGATTGTTAGTAGTTGTGAGAGATATAAAATGAATCCTATTTTTGTAAACAATAAGCCAATCTGACAACGTCAGAATTACATAGCTGGAAACAACAAGCATGTTATCAGCTTCATGCATGGATCTAAGTGACAATGTAAAAAGAGATTCAGTCTGCAAGATTTCCACCTTCGTCATTAGTGATATTTTCTTAGCAAGAACATTGATTTTTTTAAGGTAATATCAGTAATATTTTTTTTCTTTATGAGATTCTTGGGAGCTTCTGTTATCTTATCTATGGAAAAAAGCCATTCCCTGTAGCTGGGCTATTGTGGGCAAGAAGTTATTCTATACCACATTTTCTTTTAAGGGTGTGAAATGACATGTTGGGAAGTAGATTACTGGGGATGAGCATTTCACACCCACCACTAACCTCTTCCACATGCAGAGTTCAGATTACGTTATAGGCATCATGCTCTGCTTTCCACCCAAGAAGGACTTCTTCCAGCAGTAATACATAAGAGAATTGAAGTTGGTACCACTTTATTTGCCTAATAGAACATCCCTCCTTCATTCTGGGGGGGTTATAAAGAAATATTGTGGTTTAAATGAAAGTTCTGTGAATAAAGTTCCTGTTCTTTCTCCTCCTTTCTGAAACAGACACCCATGGTACAGAGGATTTAATTGTAAGGAGACATTTTTGGTAGAAATATCATGAAAATTATTGTTACACGTCTGCTTAATCATGGTTCAGCATTCCTTAATTAGAAAATACCAAGAAATGAAGCAAGATGACAGTAATAGTTGATCTTTGTAAAATTTTTTGGAAAACCATAAAAAGAAATGTGCTGACAACTTAAACTACACATGTCCTTGTGACCTGTTATGTCTGATTTACAAGGCAGTTGCACAACATTCCCAAAATTAAAGAGAAAATGAGTATTATTTCACCAGGCTGATAATCATCTGTGTCATGCTGATGTATGTGGGTCCAAGATGAGATGATCAGAATCTTTTTTTGGTACTTTGGCATTAATGTATGTCTGAAGATGATATCAATTGATTATAGAGTGTGTCATCCTGTATCTAATGACTATGGTTTGATAGTGACTCCCAATGAGGTTTTTTTTAAAAAAGGAAGATTTTTTGAAAAGAGAGAGAGATTGAGAGGGAGAGAAAGAATACACATGTCAGTCTGACATAGGGGTCTTACTGCATTCATATTTGCTATGCTTTTGTATTTTATAGTCCATTAACATCATGGAGCGGACATTGCAGAAATACGGAAGCTATGAAAAATTTGAACAGGCCACTGGAGGCAGCTTGCTGACCAAAAGTCGCATCTGGAATCATGTCAGGAAATACATGGCGAAAGAAGGCTGTCTTGGTGAGGTAAGTCATACACTGGATCAGAAAAGGAACTTTTATGTAGATCTTAGAAATTACACATGGATGGACCCAAGAGATCATTTGGGAGGGCTTTCCTCCATAATTACAAGAATATTCCTTACATCATGTTTCTCTCATGGCTGTGCCCAGTCTAATTTTTGAACAATTGAAACGATGCAAATTCCTTGTGAATGCTTCAGCAGTCTCTCTGAGCCTGTTTCCTGATTCATAGATGCTTGTTCTTAAATTCACCTCTTTTGGGAGTATCCAAGAATGACCCCCTTCCTTCCCTCCTTTTTTCAGCTACTTGGAGACTGGCACATTTCCATTTATTCATCAGTTCTGCCATCCGTTCTCTTGTATCAAATTATTTACACCAAAGGAAAGAGTTAAGAAAAGGCCAAGAAAAATAAGCAGCAGCCCAAGAGACTGATTTATAAGAAGCAACACAAATGAAATTGACATAAGTGAATAAAAATGTCTGAAAGAGGTTGGCTTGTTGAGTTGGTTTGAGTGCTGTTTTTTCCTGACTTTAACCATCTAATTTTTTTAGACCCCGTGCAAAAAACCTATTTCCTATATTCAGGATTTTGAAAGTCCAGTTTGACTGAGTTACATAGAATTGCTTGGAAGAGTCAGAAGAAATTGAATGTATAAAAAGAGAATTATTCCAAATGAAAACACCAGCTGACACAATCCAAAACTTGGATGAGATCACTGGCAGTGAGCAAGAGGAGTCTGGAATGGGAGATGGAGAGACAAAAATTAGTTTCCCAGAAACTAGGTTTAATTAGTAAACATAACATTATTAGGAGAAACCATTAAACTCATCACACCTTTTTGGGAGACTATAATTTGACACAGATACCAGACTCTGCCTGTGTTTCTAAGAGTGAGGTTATAAAACTACAGTTTAGAGCAAGCAGAAAAAAATTGTATTTTTGATCTTTGCTGTGCTTTTATCTCCCTTTGCGTTCATTTTTGTCTCGGTTTGTCTTTATGGAAATAGGATCCTACACCCTCATCAAACATCCCATGTCCTTCTTAATGAAATGCTTTACTTTTTCTGCAAAAATAGGCTTAATACATCATGCTTAGTATGGTCTAAAATATTATGAAAATACTCTCTCCAGCTGAAGAGATGTTAATAAAGTGAAGTGGTACCCATGCTTGAAATCTAAATGCTTTGGGATTTACCTATCTTTCCTGCGTCTTAAATACGAGTTTTATGGGACTGGTTGTTTGCTGTTGAACTTGAAGCTGAATGGTGGGTTTTGAATACAGGCAAGTGTCATGTTAATGCCTTTGATCCCTGGGTCCTTTTTTGTTAACTTTGATATTAAAAAAAATTATCTCTCTTGTAGGTATTCTTCCTTGTATTCTTCTGAGCAGTACTGTTTCTTTAGGCATTACATGAAGAGGGAAAGGTGCTTAGTCTTCAACAAAGAGAGTTTCCCTTCTCCCTCCCAGTCACTTGTTTAAAAAGTCTTTTTAAACTCAAATAACAAAACATATCAATATGCATTAATTTCCTTCTCTGGCATTTTTTGTTTTGATTACCAATTTTCCAAGAGAAAACAGGAAAATAAGAACTACATTCCTGTCGTAAACAAACCAAAACAATACCAGTATTTTAATAATATTTCAAGTCTGCATCATGTATCAGGAAACAAAGCACACAGTGCTTCCCCCTCTCATGCATGTGGCTTTAGAATTGCAACTAAAAAGGTTTAAGACAGTTAGGTATATAGATACCTAGTCAATTTATGTGTGCTTATTTAATATTTTTCAGTTCTCAGTAATACCAAGATAATTAGACACAGTTCAAAAAATGGAATTTTCTCTAATTTACTCTGCATATTGCTCCCTGCCCTCAAATCTAGTCAGTGTTACCATATTAAATTTTGCAGTCTCATGTCTGTCTATCTTAACCCTCATGCTGAGTCCCACTAAAGTCTGAGGTTTTGCCAGCAGCACAGGTGACTAGGAAAGCTCAGTGGAGTCAGAAGTGTCTCTCATAGGTGATTGCTGGTAGCAAGAAAGAGTTGTGAAGGGCAAAGGACCAAAGAGAGATGAAATAATGGAAGGGCCAAAGGAAAAAGGAGGAGCACGAGTGAGAAGAGAGCTCTTTGCTACCTGAACTCTCTCATCTTCAGATTGTGGTCCATCTCACGGAGGACCTGCTGTCTCGAGCCTCAATGACAGTGGTGAATGGCCGCCCCACTCTCACTATCAATATCTCCACTGCACGAGAGCACTGGCTGGAAGGGATGCTGAGACATGAAATTGGTATGAGCATGACATCGGTTCTTCAGGCAAAGGGGAGTACTTGCATGCATTCGTACTTATTTTGCAATGATGGGCCAGGCACTGTACATACACAGAAGGAGGGAATGTCACTGTCTACAGAACCTATGCTGTAGGTGTGCTAAAGGGAAGGAGAAACCTATTTATCACTGCAGTGTGCAGTAAAAGGAAGATAATCCACTTGAGGATTCCTAGGGTTCATGTACATTAGCATTTTAGGTCAGATCAGGAGCGAGATTTTGAAGTGAGTCTACCAGCTAGTCCCACTTACTGCACTGAGGGTCACATGCCAAAGGAATCTTGGAGCAGGCAAAGTGTAATCCTTTCAGATGACGCTAGCCCAGAGGCTATGGTCCACAGCATACTTTCTGTGCTGTCACTGCTCAGGGACATTTTGCTCATGAGAGCAATTTAGAGCTAGAGCTAGTCTGGAGTAAAAAAAAAAAAAGGGAAACAAAAATAGTGTGACCGTTCAGCCTCAGCACCATCCATTTCACTTTACAAATCTGCTTCTGTTATGCCGCACTGCTTCCAAATTTAGGCATGCTTTAGGTATGAAGAATTTACCCAGCAACCCCTAAACAGGTGTAAGATTGCCTTGATTTTGCATTATACAAGGTTGGCCCAGCCCTGTTGAAAATTTCTACAAACTTTTCAGTGAATCTGTTTTAATTAAGTACATCAAAACTGGATAAACTTGGCTAGTGCCTGAATTTCAACTGAAGAATAAGCCCTGCAATTGCCTTGAACCACTGTTACTCACATTATAAGGGGACATAGCCTCATCAAGTGTAGGGCTGTTTAATTGCCTTCAAGAGGCAACATTTCTGCCCCCTTACTTTGATTCTTCTTCCTTCTGTTTGCTACAATGCCTAGCCTATGCTAGAGGCATTCAGCAAAACGCTTTTGAAAATTCTTTTCCATGTATTAGGCAACTCAAGTCCTGCTGACATTTGTACTTCTTAGGCATTTTGGGGAGACCCACTTACAGTCAGCAAATGAATAATTGCACCGTGTGTCTACCTCTGACAAAATTCTCTGTTGTAGACAAGGCTACAATTGGCACTTTTCCCAGTGCCCAGTCCTATCAGTTCAGAGCTCTGAAATGGGCATCTGCTTCCATATTTTATAATTTTTTTTTTAATCATTAGATGCTACTGTTCTAAGTGCCATATTCCTGTCTTTTCAGGGACTCACTATTTTCGGGGTTTTAACAACAACAGCCAGCCTTGGTGCAACTGGAATGGACGTAGAAAACATGGGTTAAAACCAATCAACCCTACAGAAGAGGGGCTAGCGAGCATTCACAGTGTTCTGTTCCGCAAAGACCCTTTTCTTTGGAGAGCTGCCCTGCTCTACTACACAGTGTATCAGGCTAGCCAAATGTCCTTCAGTCAGCTTTTCCAGGATGTGGGGAAATTTGTCAAGGACCCCAATACTAGGTGGGATTACTGTGTACGAGCCAAGAGAGGGTGGACTGACACATCACAACCAGGTGCGTTCCCTACTTGTCTTCTCTATTTTTGTACTTCAGGGAGGTTTTCAGAACATGCACAATTCTCCTTCATCATGTCACACAGTAAAACCTTTGCAAAAGGGAGAAATGGGACTCCGTACTTTCTGAAATGAGGCAGCAGCATTTCTGCTTTTGAAAACAAGGCTGAAAATGCAGGTCCGTGAGACTTCCAAACTGAATCAGTAATGGATTTTTTTTTGTTGGAAGTTAGAATGTAAATGGCAAAACCATGAAAAAGTTCATACTCCACGTGGACCTCCTTTCATGTCTATTACAAGAGATGTAATGTTGCTGTGGTTATTCACAGACACCATCTTCTGTGTTTGATTTCTTTCTCTGGCTAGTGGGTTTAGCCTTCTAGTTAGTTTTTGGGAAGGTTTTCAAAGTCTGGGATATAAATACCTAATTTTTAAAAATAAAATTGTTCTGCTCATAATGGCTTCTGAGAATATGCCTTGAATAAACCCTGACAGACTGCAATGTATCTTGATTCCTTTTAGGCTGTTTCAATAAGGACCAGGTATACTTGGATGGCATCCTCCGAATCCTGAGATACAGGGAGTCCATTGATTTCCATCTTCTGACAGCCCTTGGAAAGGTGAGTGGACTCATTCTTACCAAAGGGTACAGTTTTATCATTTCAGCAAGCCTGCCTGTAAAGAGCTATGAGTCACTATGCTCTGGTTTACTTTGATCTAGAAATCTCTGTTCTGTACAGTGCCTTGTATTACACAGTGCAAGTTACAAATATTTTGAGGTCCTAAAAATTTCTACCAGCTTTTCCTCATTCCTCACTTATCAGATTAAGATTTTATGGTCATATTTTTTCAGATTTTCCTTTCCTCCCTTTACAGGGTACTACCTGACTTGCAGTACAATGGACTGTCTTGGGCAAGCGGGACAGGTGCTAGATAAAGTGGTGGTCCTAGCAGAAAACATAATTAACCATTTGATGCTAACACATCCCCTTCCACCACAAAGAGTTTTTCATCTCAAATTCCTCTCACTGATGTCACCTCCGATGTTTTTAAAAAATCAGAGGGTTTTTTTTTCCCCAGAATACATGGTATTTCTACATTCACAGAACATGTTTTATGTCCATTCTGACTGTCATTGCTTGTTTGTTCTCAAAATCATACTAAGAAGTGCAGAAACTTTGTCACACTTCCTGAACCAAATCATTGGATTGCTAAGTTTCCACAGTTCATAAAGCAGGGTTCATACTCACGTAAACCAGGATTCAAATTGATGTTGTTATGCTTGCATTTGGAGCTGGTATACCAACATTTCTGCCTGTTGGGCAATCAATGAGTGATAAAGGGAAGTGGCATATTATGATAGAGGGTTTTGGTCCACATTTAAGAAGTTTTGCCTTTAGTGTCAGAAACATCCATATTGGTGAGCAGAGCTATTTAGGTAACTGAACCAAGTTAGGAAGCTCTGAAAATAAAATCACACTGTCAAATAAGTCTCTGCAACTTTATTCTCTGAAACTTCCTTTTGCTTTAAGCCTGCTTAACTCCACACCGCTTCTGCCTGCTATGCTACTGAACACATACTGTTCCTGCACTGCTTTATCCCTTTCTCTCTTCAGTGAGTCTGCAGGATTGTCAAGCCACTTCAAAAACGTAATAAGTCATTCCTCATATAATTACAGATTCCACTATAATCCACATGGCAATGCATCCACATTAATGGTCTACAAGCAATTTAATTCTAGCAGTATGATTATTTATAAGTGTTTGACTTTAGAACTTCTAAAATCAAGGGATCTCAAAGTCTACACTGAATGTTTTTGCTGCACACATCTTCTGCAATCACGCTGGAAATTTGTGCGTAAGACCAGTGCCTGCTCTCAGCATCACAGATCAGTTGAGGTCTGCAGGGACCTCTCAAGATCATCTAGTCCAACCTCTGTGCTTAAGCAGGGTCAGCTAGAGCAGGTTGCCCAGGACCATGTCCAGTTGGGCTTTGAATATCTCCACTGATAGAGACTCCACAACCTCTCCGGGCAGCCTGTGCCAGTGTTGTACCACCCTCACAGGAAAAAAAGACATTTTGTGTTCAGATGGAATTTTGTGCTTTTTAACTGGTGCCCGTTGCCTCATGCCCTGCCAATGGGCACTGCTGAGAAGAGTCTGACTCCCTCATCATTCATTCCCATCAGGTATTTATACACACTGGTAGGATCCCCCTGAGCCTTCTCTTCTCCAGGCTGAACAGTCCCAGCCCTCTCAGCCTTTCCTCATATGTTCAGATGCTCCAGTGCCGTAATCATCTTAGTGGCCCTTCACTGGACCCGCTCCAATATCTCCATATAGTCTTAGAAAAAAGAATGTTCTCTGACCGTTGAAGAATATGAAGCTCACCCTGAGATCTACCCTGTGGTTATTATGGTTTTATCACCACTCTAAAGAGTGATTCATTTGTTTGTTTAGGGTGGAATAGGAGGATCAGGTTGTTCCAAAGGGAGTATTAAGCTCAGCTGGCATGTCTTCCAGGTTAGAAGAGAAAGCACAGGATTTAAACATAGGGAAGCCCAGCATTTAGTGGGAAAATTTTCATTGCCTTTTGAAGATTCTCCGTGTTCTTGTATTGTACCAAGTGAGCTCACCTTTCTCAGCATGCCTACCTTAGGCATGTTTTTATTGCAAATACAATAAAGGTATGAACATAAAAGGAAACAAAAGCACTCAACTATACCGTTGACAGCAAATTGCTTCTGTGCTTTAGTAGGTAGTTAACACAGTTGTGAAATCAGAGCACTGCTTTCTTATGTGAATGTATTTAAGACAGAGCCATGCTGAAGTTTCTGTGTCTTCTGTTCTCATCTGAGTGCTAGAGATCTGGCTGAAGGAGGCAGCCGTGCCTTCCTAACACTTCTGACATTACTTACAGTGTAGAAGAGAGCAATGTGTGGAACCAGAACACTACTTGTGCACTTGTGCAAGCTGTTCAGCATACCTGGATGTAACCAAGGAAAGAGCCTGAAGCCTGAGAAAAGATGCCTTTGGGACGGAGCAGTTTTAAAACTTTGCCGTAAAGAATGGAATATGGGAAGCACTGCAAAACGTTCATGTAGTAATCGCATGCAAGTAATATTAAAGAAGAGACATAGAATGCAGATATTGGGTGCACTTCAGCATAGCAGAACTACAATGGTTTAAAAAGCAAAAGCAGCAAAATGTCACGTACTATTATGGTTCCCAAGAATGTGCACACATTACAAAGAGCCTAAGTAAGCCCGTTTTAGCCTCAGTCTTTTTTACCTGTTCAATAATTTTAATTACATGTGGTAAGGAAGACAACCTGTTGCCACAGTACGATGAGATTATGTTTTTGATCTCCTCAGAATGTCAACTTTTGTCATTTTTTAGCAATTGCAACAACTGGGGAAATACATCCCATTCAGACCATAGCTCAGCTCACAGATACTTGTTCCTTGGCTGCAGCAGTAACAGAAACCCCTGAACATAAATATGAGGGGGAAAGGGTCCTTTTTCTTTCCTTTGTTTGGGAGAAAAAGAGGTAGAATTTCAAGCTGGCACAGGAGAGAAGGTCAGTATTTAATCTCATTTGGTGCTCTGTCTCCAGACTGAGAGGAGATGGTATGATTTCGTATAGCTCCTCTGTATCTACTTCTAAGTATGTTAATCAGGTGTAATGCCACACCATCTTCAAACAGTGATATCTTACTGACTTGAGCAAGCCTGGGCATGGGTGTACATTCATTTCTTAAATCAGGATGCATCTTGTCATTGCAGATAGAAAAGATTACATGTGTACTCAGATGCAAATTCATTCTCTTCACAGACTTTGTTCCCATTATCATCAGAGATATGCACCCCCATGTCTGACTGCCTCTATGGATAACGTTTAGCAATCTGGATTAGATCCTATCTTTCCAATCAGCCCTTCCATGTCCCTTACACATCAGTGGACCATCCATGCTTACTTTAATCTTTTCCAAATAGGAACCATCACCTGCTAAGAGGGCAGGCTGTTTCCAAGGAGCCCTGACTGCACAGTGCTCAGCTCCTTAGAAGAAACATGGGGTAAAAAGGTTGCACAGAGCAGGCTCCACTCTCAAGCCGCCTGGCACAAACCTGCTGTGAGGAAATAGGTTGTGCCAGTTAGTAAGCACAGCCAGGCTTGTGTTTTTTGCCAGTACATATGCTTCTGTCTGTAGGGTGCCCAGAACACACAGCTTGTAGACAAAGCGGCAACCACATAAATTTCATCACACTGGATAGCTGCCCAAGCAAGCTCAGTGCTTGCAGGACAGTTTGTGTAGCTATTGGACAGCCAAAGCATTCATCCTTTCCGGACCATCATTCACAGCACCTTGAGCTACTGTGAGCTCAAGACTTGAAGTCCTAGCTCATAGAATCATAGGACTATGGAGAAAAATCTCAGCTTTCATTAGAAAAAAAGTAGTAGGCCCTGTAGTAGCTGTAGTAGAAAAAAGTTTGAGAGTGTCACACCTCCACCCAGAAGGCTCTGATCCCAAGACGCAAACCCAATCTCTGCCCTGCTATTCAATGGGGAAAAAAAATAGGTATGCTTAAGGACTGAGCCTGCTGTAGTTAGTTTCTAGAGGTGCATTTTAATTTAATTTTGCATAAGCACATTTTCTAGCAAAAATGAAAACATCAGAGTTCAGGTCAGCTGGTACCATGCCTTTCCCAAAGCTGGAGCCTGCTCCAGCCTGCTGGAGCCACAGGAGCCTGCTTGCTTCCTGTGCCATGCCTGTCCTGCACTCCCTTCCTAGTCCCTCAGTCTTTGGCACAGTGTTTTCTCCATTCTCCTGTCAATCTTTCCACCTCTTTGAGAAGAAATTTAAATACTTACATGTGCTCCATTCTTTCCCTCTATTCCTGCAGCTGCTGTAGGTCATTCTCATTCAGGTTCCTATGAGTCTGTTCACTGATTGAATCAAAACTGATTGAATCAAAAGCAGAATCAGGAAGTATGGAGGCATTTGCTAAAATTACTTTTTTTTTTTTTTTTTTTGCATCTTCCACTGAGGCACACAGTTACTCATGTTTTCAAAGGATTCTTACAAGCTTTTAAATCCCCCTGCTCTGAAATCTTTTCTTATCTACAAGAGAGAATTTAGAGCTGCAGCCAAGAAGTAACAGGGCCATAGTGTGAAACTAATCCATGTCGTTCCTTGCAGATCTCGTACGAGGATGTGGACCGCCTGAAAGGCTTAGCTGTGATTGAGAACATGAGGGTACCACACTTTTTGCAAGACCATGCCCGATATATGGAGCACTTGGAAAAGATCATGGCAGTCAATGAGCTGACTGATGAGGAGCTCCAGGATCTCATAAATTAACACTATTAGCACACCATTCACTTCCTCTGTGCAACTGAGGATGTAAAAACCAGACTTCCCAGAACTTGCAAAAATGGACTTATGAGGGGTGGGGCGGGAGGGAAGGGTGGCCAGAATATGTGGAATTCAGAAAAAGTCCCTTTATGTTCCTTTTGCATTGTGATTGTATACCGATTATTTTTTAAAGGGTTTGTATATTTTTGAAAATTTGGCTTAGGAATTCCTTTGCAGTGATCTGTCCAATCATCTGCTTTGTTTTATATGCTAGGTATAGTGCTTGACACTGTCTTTTGTAAGATACTGCCTTTTCCCATCCAGGTTTAGAGGTGGAGGAAAGGAGAAAGGAGAAATCCCCCCATCGTTCACTTGCGTTTGCCCTGTCTTTGGTCATAGTTTTCACAGTTCATAGCAATAGAACTGCTGTAAGATTATGCTACATCGTTGTCTGCGTAACTTTTTCCCATCTGGTCATCATTGCAATGGAAAAAGAAAATCTAAAAACATAGTGCACAGAAGCAGGTCTTTGTGCCATAGGATCAAAGCTCTGTAATGCTATAAAAAGTTCTGGGTTTTTGTACTGGAAGACTTAGCATTTAAAAAAAAAAAAAAAAAAGATAGGTATTGCTGTTTTAATGATTGTAAGCAGGTAGCAAAGTTATCCCCTT
The DNA here is from genome assembly GCF_030463565.1 of Pelecanus crispus. Classification (NCBI taxonomy): domain Eukaryota; kingdom Metazoa; phylum Chordata; class Aves; order Pelecaniformes; family Pelecanidae; genus Pelecanus; species Pelecanus crispus. The sequence continues at coordinate 54,503,246 of NC_134644.1, forward strand.
TATCCCCTCACAAAGTTACACTGTTCCACGTCTTTATCTGTATAGTACATGTTTCAGGAAGCTGAATTCTGGAAAGGGTTTCCCTCCTTTGAGGACAAGCATAGCATGTCTAGGAAGTTCAACATAGCAGTGTTTTGGAAGAAGGCTTGGGCAGAACTGTGATTTCATGACTTAAGTGTTTTAAATAAATTCAGGAACACAGGAACATGATTCAGCACAGCAGGCAACACCCACTTCTTCTCTGGGTCACCTGCACCTACAGAGGGTCAAGTCACTTTTTGAGCAGTACCTCCATGCTACAGCAAGCTTGAGCTTGCAGACCTTGTTGAAGAAACAAGATGTGAATGGGGGGAAAAGAAGGCTCACAAGTGTCCTATTCCTATGTTCCAACAGAAGTGCCATACCACTCTGAAGCAACCTTACCTCTGTTTTAACTGTCGGTGCTATATCCAGAACCAAGAATAGAAAGCGCCTTACTGGAAGGCATGGCTAGTCACATGAGAAATAGCTTAGATGATGCAGGAGGGCTTCCTCCATAAACTACATTTTCTGATTCCAGAGTATTATGGAATTATTGAGGCAAATTGAGTTTTGCACCTCTAAGTATTCTGACAAAAGATTTTGTTTTAGTAGACAGCATTTTACCAGGGCTGCTCTGAACTCCCAGGAAACAGCTACGGTAGGAGAGGCTGGACAGAAACAAGCAAGAGCCTCAGACAGGGCTTCAGCTGTTTCTTCCCCTTCTGCCTTGGCCCACTGGTAACAGGCCCGGCATTGGGTAAGGCAAGTAGATGGAGCCAAGGTTTCCTCCACACCACATTTGCACGGACCCGAGCCCTGGTATCCCTCCCTCCCTGCTTACCGTGTTCTTTAATGAAACGGATGGAATAACCCTCCCACCTTATTTTACACCCGAGACATTACCAGCCATTACAGCAAAGTCTTGAGAATGCTTTTTCTGATCCATAGGAAAATCTGTGAGGAAAAGCTCTCAGTTGGCTAAGAGGTCTGAAGGCTTTTGAATAATCCCATGAAAGCAGCTGCCTTTTAGATAGTATTGCAGGTGCATTTGCAGTGGCTGGCTGGCTGACTGCTTCAAAAAAGAAAATGCGCTCAACAAGCATAAATTTACTAAATTTGGTTATTTTCAAGGCAGGGACCAAGAACCGCTCGCAGCAGCCTTAATTTTATATTGTCAGTATTGTTCACGAGCTGAAAGCCTTTCAGCCTCTGTATGCTGAAATAAAAGCCCTTTTTTTCTCCTTCCCCCCTTCAGGCTGTCTAGTTTGATCACTGGTAACTTCACCTGCCCAGCTTTGTTTTAGAGCTGTGCTGAGTGGACACAGTGCTGCAGCAACCTGACAGGAACCATTTGCAGTCACACACCCACATGCTCCAGGTTTTGGCTCCTTTGCCAGAAGCAGCAAGAAAGCCACACACGACTGAGGTTGAGTCAAAGATTGCAGTCAAACGCTGTCTTTGCCGTAAATTGGGCAGAGATTTTGAGCTACACCGTGGAAGAATCTGGCTCACTTTGCTGACTCAGGGGTATGCGAAAGGGCCAGTCCTTTATGAAAGGGACAATTTTGAACTGATTATTTTCTTACAGGAGAGATCCCTGCCTTCCTCCAGTCACTTTGACATAAGCAAAGTGCTTTTCCTTCTCCTGCAGTACTGATGTCTTACAATCTAAGTGTACGTACATAATGTGTCCTTGAAACCAGGAGGCTGAGCTAGTCACCCTGTGTTGCCACAAAATACCATGCCTACCGCCCTTCGTCCAACAGACAGTAGACTCTTCTACCACTCTGTAGCCCTAAACGCTACTACAGGCCTTTTTGCTTTACTCTAAGACCTGCATCACGTTTTCTTCAAAGCAGTAGGTGCTATTAATCTTCTGTTCTTCGTTATTCTAGAAATAGATGCACCTTGTGCAAGGTTGGAGTCTGGAAGTGGTCAGTATCAAAGTAATACTGTAGCAATAGATGAAGCTGTCAGCTTCTGTTTTCAGCATCTGATTTGTCCTTCCTCCTTTGTAAAAGCGTTTCAAATTTTGAAGTGTAGCTTTTGTAAATTTTTTTTTCCCACTGTGAAGAAGCTGGTTACTACGCCATGATATTGAAGTTCCTTAATAAAGCATATGGACAGCAGTACACATGAAGTCACATCACTACACAGTTTCATGATGTCAATGATGTGATGGCAGCCTTTCCTAGCAGTGTGGCTCATTTGCTTTGCTGTGTATCCACATCTCACTACTTCTACATTATTCCTATACAGAAACCTGGTCAACATTGGAAAAGCCTCCCCGTTTCACCAGACCAATTTTAAAAGGCATTTTATACAACTTTTACAAATAAAGATAAATGAAAGAAGGACAGAGACGAGAGTACTGAAACGTTACATCGCGTTGTGTGAGAGCGTTACTCTCTTTTGGCATTGGCTCTACAGCGAGTCGGACTTCCCAAGCATGGAAGAGATGGCTTTCTGACGCGGTTTTGAAAAACGTCACTTGGGGCTGGAGTCATGAAGGGTCTGTTGAAGTCTTACATCGGGTACGGCTCCCTCTGCTCTGTCAGAAGGCCCAGCTGCTCACGAGGAAATTACACGCTGTCCCTTTTTCTAGGATGTGGTCTGAGGCATCATCAGAGCCACTTGGCTGCGATGCGTTTCTCAGCACCATCCATGTGGGAAATGGCAACTCCAAATGTTCCACTTTAACACTTTGATCCACCCCCCCTCTCCCCCACTGCTTCATTTCAGGGCTCCTTGGCCCTTCTTACATTATAAAATGCGTTTGCTTATCTCCAGGGAGTCCTGTCATCTCCTTATGGTTCAGCTCCCTCATGTATAAGTAAGGATAACATTTAAGGGTTGTGGGTTCTTTTTAATGGAAATACTTTAAAAGTCATTAGCTGATGTGCCTTGCAAGATAGCTAAATATTATTGCATTACATTCCCCCTCCCTTGCTAGATAGTTTGAAAAACTCAGCCTGAAATCTCTCCCCTCTGCAGGCTCCCAAATCACCACTGTTCTCCCTTGCCCAGTGCATCCCAGATACCCCTTCTGCAGTGTCAGTGTCAGCAGGGTGAAACACAACGCTCGAGCTTTGCTGGGCAGGTATATTTCAGCACTGAATAAATTTCACATTTGTTACAGACGATCTGCAGGACTAGCGCAACTCTGAAATCCTTTTTCCAGCACTCGAGTGCCCGGCTTGTGAAGCTGGATGCCCTGCAAGCAGTTTCAGGAGCAACTGGAGCACCAAGGGTCTCAGTGATGCTCCTGCCTGCCTGGTGAGGAGGGAAAGCTGGAAATCATTTACGCTGGAAACCAAGATGGAAGTCTGACAACACACAAATCAGGGTGGAAGTTGAGAGAGGCACTAAGCCAAGAGAAAAGCAAAAGGAAACAGCTGGAACAATTGTTTGTTTTAAAGAAGTGTTCATTTAAAAGCGTCTTAATAATTTTCATAATATATTAGCACCAAATTAAGACATTCTTTGAGTTCTTTTCAGTATGCAGTTTAAAATGCAAGTGTGTATCCTTAATATACAGCAGGGAGAATCTATTTGGCTTCGCTGAACAATTATGGACTTTTCACAACTGAAAGTCTGTACTAGATTAAATCCAGAAAACCTGGATATTGAATTTTAAACCCATTCATTTACATTGAGTCAATAATAAAAAGATGCCATCGGGATTACCTTTCAAGGCACAGCCATACCCTTCCCATTAAAGTTGTGTAAATTAATTTGTTATGGTGCTGCTGAAATATTTTGTCTCTTCCCCAGTCACCTAGTGCCTCTGACACACTTTAAGCCCCTTTTTCTCAAGCGTCTATGGACACACAGGGCAAAGTAAAACATTATTTCAGCTCTTCAGATAATGAAGAAACCAAGGCTGAAGTTATAACTACGGTGGCCACCGTACAAAGCAGGAAAGAACATGGATGCATGGAGACCACACAGCCAGGGCTCATGCAAGCGAGCCGGATTGGGTTGGATAGACATGGCTTTGAAGAGAAAAAAGTTCCTCAGAAAACTTGGTGGCGGGAGAAACGCGGCTGGTGACGCAGGAGTGGCTCCAGGCCACGGTCCTCCTCTCGTGCCGCAGGGTCAGAGCAGGGTGTGGATGCCTCCCCGCAGGGACCCCCTCCGCTGGCCTGTGCGACGCTGTGGGGCTTTGGAGGGGAAACAGAGGGCACATGCCGACACCAGCCCCCCGCACAGCTACTCTAATACAGCAGAGCTGGGCTCACGTTCAGACCCTGTCTCAGTAGCACCCTGAAAATTGCGCTTGGAGGGTCTCACGTATATACATAAGGGCCCAAATTCCATCTCACGCCACATCCCAAACAAGAGACACCAGTCAGGCTGTCTCCTCCAGCTTACTTCTTCTGCTTGGATTTTGTGCTGGTCTCTAGCACTCATCCTTCAGGCTGTGTTTATTTAATCCCAGTCCTTCCTCTTCCTTTTTATCTCAAGAATACATTCACTACCACATCATCCATCTCTGAGCCTAGAAAGTAAGTCAATTCACTCCTACCTACCAAAAAAATCCAGACGTGATCTACGAGTCAACCTCTTCTCCTTCCTCTCCCCGCTACCAATATTTTAAAGCTGAGGTCCCCTGTGTTTTTCATCCTCCTTTACAGCTTTCAGAAAAGAAGCTTTTCCAGGTTTGGGCAAGATTTGTCACCAGACACCCAGGACCATGTGGAGAAGCCTCCAGCTGTGATTCACTTCTCCATCTGCTCTCCCATCTCCATCCTTCCTCCTTTCCCAGCCCCTCTCTGCCCCACACTCCTCCAGCTCCCAGCATCCTTGCTTAGACATTTCTCCACCCTTCTCCTTAGGACCCTCCGTGTTGCAGCTATGTCCTACATGTGCGTCACTTTGGGGAGCCCCCACGCCGTTCCTGCCTATCCATTGGCATGCTCCCACTATCCCCCCGCTCACTGTGCATTTGCAATCTCTCACACATCCCTTACCCTCCCCACCCCCAACTCTTTGGGGCTCCTTCACGGGTCCTCGAGTATCCCAAGAGCAAAAGAAATCTTTTTCTTTCTGTTTTGAAGTGAAAAATGTGGTTAAGTGTAGCTCTGGTCACGCCTTCCTGACCTGGAGCCCTGCCTGTTACATTGCTACCTTCCTGCTGCAGACAGAAAGGAGCAGCAGCGGGTCCCCAGCCTGGTGGGACAGGCTTATTTCTAAGCATAAAGCAAAGCATGGTGCTACCAGCAGATGTACTACTCTCTCCATCCCAGAGGGGATAGACAGGGAAAAGCACGGCGTGTGTCAGCTGACCAGTATTGCCACCCTTCAGGTCTCCACACACGCCTCCATACAACCCCCCAGGCGCAGCGTGGAAGGCAGGGAGGAAACCGAGCACAAGTGCTTCTCCGGCACCTTCCTGACCCAAGGGAGCACTTGGGTGGATGAGGACAGGGTGAGAAGTCCCTTTAAAGCAGTTGGGGAAACCTCACGTGCAAAGGGGAAGAGTAGCATGACCACAAAATTACTAGGAAGATGAATAATAGTCCTACAGTTGAAAGAATCGGGTTAAGGTTCCCCCAAACGAGAGTACGCAAGAGTACTGAGGTGCCCAGCCAGGCACATACTGCGAGTGATCTTCGTGGGAGCAGGCCCATAACCTCAAGCAATAAGAGAAGGGGGACGCAAAGTAACCACCCAGCTGCAAGGCAGCCCCTCTCGTCTACCAGCATGCCAAGGGATGAAGGAGGTCTGAAGGGGCCGTCTGGAGAAGGAAGAGCTTCCTTGAAGGCTGCTCCCTAAAAATTGGTGGGAAAGTGCTCCGAGAGCTCAGTGCTGGTGCTCCTTGTGTTACCTCTGCATACAAAGTTTGAGCGATATTGCAGTTCAGGTCTGTGCACATTCCATTTTATTTTGTTTTTAAATAAGGCCTGTACTTTCACACAGCTGATAAAGAGACACCTTTGGGCACCCCTCAGGCTGGGAACATCTCATCATGCAGGGTTATAAGATGGCCAGAAGGATGGGTCATCAAAAGCTCACCCAGCCACATATTTCCGAAGCGTACCCGTGACCTGTGGGTACTCTGGAGTAAGTCCTTTTAGCTACTTTAATACCACGTAGGAGCTTTTTTACTTCCAGATATGGAGGTAAAAATGACTTCAGACTTAAAAACCTAAAAACCAACCAAACAAAAATCTCATCTTATGTTATAACCTGATGAGAAAAGGGTCTGCTTGAATGTGCATATCTGTTTATATTATATACTGTCCTATATACGTGTGGCCTCTCGTAAGAGGCACCTAATCGCAGAGTCGCAGCCTCCTGACATTACTTAAAACCAAAGCAGTAACCGGCAGCAGCCAACATGTTGCTGGGAACAGCGAGAGTTTTGTAGCAACACCTCCATGAGGACACCTGCCATTCCCTCATACAAGGTACGTTCTCGGTGGCTCCAAAGTTATAAGCTGTGAAGCCTTTTTACCTCCTAAACTGTTTTAAGGCGGGGGCAGGAAACCCAACCCAAACCCATGCGAATGAGCAGAGGAGCCGGGCAGCAGCACAGGCTGGGGTAAGCAGCCGAGGGCTCCGTCTGCAATTGCGGTCACGTCCTGCTCTGTGGGACACGGGACACAGCCCAGAACTGCTGGGTGGCAACAGCAAGAGCCGTGCAGCCTGCTGGCAAGGCGCTTCAGTCACGCCCCGAGAGCGGCGGATTCACAAAGAGTCGCTGCTGCACCTCTTCTGAGGATGAAAAAAGCTGCTGCAGGCTACGTTTCCCATGAGAGCCCGGCTTCACAGCCAATGTGACTCCTTGCATGGGGGAGAACTTTGCGTTTTGCTTCAGAAAAACAAATGAACACAAGCCTCCTAAGAAGTTTTCGCCACCTAGAAACTCTGTATAAAAGTGTGAAATCTGGAAAGTCAAAGGCCAGGAAATGCCTGCGTAGTTTTGCCTTGCTTCCTGCAGCTAAGGAAAAGCTCATAACCTAAATATGGGACATGTCCACCCAATTTCCGAGTGCTTGAATTTACGACTTGAAGTGCCAGGGAACAGCTGCTGCTGCCCCAGGAGCTCTGCTTCCCACTGCATCCAGCTCCTGCCTGTGGCCAGCATGCTCCTTCAAGACACCAGTTTTAAAACCAAAAATCAACTCATTCTCAAAAGAAAAGCATTAAGGCGTCTAGGAAAACCCCGAAATCCCCTGGACTGACCCTCTTCTGTTCTCTTCTAGGAACGCTGAGCACCGATTCCCACAATGGCTCATGAGTGCCAGGAGCAAGGCTGGTTACCTTGTGTGATCAAGCTTCCACCCCTGCTGCACCAGGATTCATTCAACCTGCTGCTGCCACGACCTGGTTCTTGGAAGTTCATTTCCAGGACAGTTATTTAGTTGTGCTTGCTCCTGGGGTTTTTAGCAGCTCTCCAAAATACTCCTGTATCACAACTCCTTTTTTTAGGCCATATGCAGCACTGCTTGGTGTAACAACACTGCAAAGCCAAGTGACCAAATGGACATTTGCCAAATATATTCTCCTAACAAGCCCACGGGACAAAGCAGAGGCTTTGCCCTGAAGCAAATGGGTCAGAGCAAATAGGAAAGGAGAATAATTTGGCTGTGGATATTTTAAAAGTCTTCACTGCAGGGACTAAAGAGGAGAGGCCATACAGCAGACGCGCCCCCCCCCTCAGCCTCGACGAAGCGGGACGTTGCTTTAAGCTTCTATTCCAGCAGGTGCTAAAAGGTAGAAACGCAACTTGAAAACTCAACCGTGCCTCACCAGGAGCCACCTCTCAGAGGCTGCCAGGAGGAGACCAGAGGTCCCCTGCAGAAGCCACTGCTGCGGGGTCTCGCCAGCCACAGCCACCGCAGGAACCACGGGCTGCGCATCAGCTGTCTCCACGTCACCTGGCCAGGGGAGGTCTGGGGCTGGCACGTGTCAGGAGGAGACAAGAGGCAGTGCTTAGCTGTAAGAAAGTAGCCAGGCTCCATGTGCAACGGGCAGGGAATTGCTCCACCACCCTTCGCTGCACACAGGTGAGCTGAATTGCCTTCCAGAAGTGATGGTACATAAGAAAAAAAAAAACCCCTAGACCAAATCAGTCTGTGACCGCTGGTGACGTTACTTATGAGGCAGGACCCAGCCTCACAAAATTTGGGTTCCTGAGGGGAGCACAAAACATGCAAGGTGTAGAGCCCATATGAGGCCTTTTGCAAGGAAGACTCACTGTTTCTGTGCCACCTCCATCATTGCTGCCTCCCTTGGTGCTGCCAGGGCAATACAGCTACAGAAAGCTGAGCTAGCCTTGCTTCTGCTATAACCATCTTGAAATAAAATTGCTATTCAGGTTTGCTCCCACAGTCACAGGAGGAAGCTGGCCACTACTTCAGCTTCTGAACCACCATAACATGACAAATGCACTCAGGAACTCCAAAATACAAAACAGGCTCACAACCACCTCATCATCCTCCAAGGATGTGGCACACAAAAAGCAAAGCAAACTTTTTAAAACCAGTGAAACCATCAAGACAATCAAGCACTGCTGATTCCCAACATGAAGTAATCAGGCACATACCTCATACTGATGCTCCATGCAAAGCACAGCTCCACCCATGGGTATCAAACTCTTCTATCCTCCTCCCTCTGACCCTGTAGGACCCATCTTACTCCAATTATTCACCAAATAATTGCCTTTCCAGAGCTCCCAGTGGGCTGGGCTGAGCAACCTCTGGGCTACAGACCAGCCTCATTAACCTTCCCTACAGCTTACACATGGGTTACAAGGGTGGCTCAGCTCATTTCCCCCGCCGGCAGCCTGTGCTAATTGGCAAGTCATCAGCCAAAGCAAGGGCCCCTCCTACAACTGCAAGCACTGCTGCTTGCAGACCACCACCTACACAGGAGACTGCAGGTGCTTCTCTAGGCTTTGGTGCCTCTGCGTTTATTTACACCCGCAGCAGATTAAATGGGGTCTGGCCCTTTCAAGTTTTATTTCTAGAGCTGTGAAGTCATTTCAGCCTCCAAACACGTCTATAGCAGGGAAACAATACAAACACTAGTTGGTACAAAAGAGCGAGTGAGTTCTTGGGGATTTTACCGCCTCTCACCTCATGTGATGCTCATTTGACTAAGGCAACTTTATTGCGGCCTCACCTGTAGTTTGCAGTGGTCCAGTGAGAGTTGCTTGGGGGATTTGGTGCTGCAAAAAATAAGGGGGGGGGGGGACGACACACAGCAAAACCGTGCCTGCTGAAAAAGGACAAAGCAGCAGCAAGGATCCAGAATGAAAGCTGGAGCCAAGCTCTCCCACTGGCTTCTTCAATGACCTGGGACAAAGGCTTACACCTCCCATTTTCAACAGGGAAAGCTGAGCAAGTAAAGATGCATTTTTGGTCTGATGCTCTGAACTCTTAATCATTGACTTAATCACTTGAAACATCAATGAAGCCTCCTTCAGTTTCCAGGCTATTCTACCTTGCTCCAGTTTTAGTTTTGCATACAGTCAGAAAAACTCTTTGAACTATTCAACCATGTGTGTTTGCATGTGAATTTACTCAGTTGTTGCTACCTGAAATGAGACAGTATTTCAGAAAGTTAAACCAATGAAAATGCTATGGGAATATTCTATTGTTTTACTGTAAACCCCTCAGTTACATCTCCTGTGGTGTGGCACTGCTGTCAGGAGTAGTTCCTCCTTTAAAGCCCAATGAGTTGTGCCAGAGAGCTTTCTTTGCCACTCAGCAGCAAAATATGCTGTGCGGTCACCTGGAGCCAGGGCAGACGGCGCTGGTCTACTGGGCAGCTCAGAGCCTTTTGCACTCAACCTATTTCTTTTGCAGATGCTGAATTGCTTTTTCTAGTCCTTATACGTTCCCCTTCTAGGTCACTGTTTATTAATTGCTACTTGAAAAATTTTACATAGGTGGCAAATTTAATGCTCCATCCCCAGCGCTGTCGTGGCAGCTTCTTGACTGAAGTCCTCCCCACCCAGGACATGCACAGAAACAGACCTCCCTTGGAAGCAGACCCCATCACTGCCATGTGCACGATGACCGTACACTGTATTCAGACTCCCTGTTGCGGTGCCTGGACCAGGCTTATTGTCCTGGTTTCGGCTGGGATAGAGTTAATTTTCTTCCTAGTAGCAGGCATAGTGCTGTGTTTTGGATTAAGTATGAGAATAATGTTGATAACACACTGATGTTTTAGTTGTTGCTAAGTATTGCTTATGCTACTCAAGGACTTTTCAGCTTCCCATGCTCTGCCAGGTGCACAAGAAACTGGGAGGGGGCACAGCCAAAATAGCTGATCCAAACTGGCCAAAGGGCTATTCCATACCATATGATGTCATGCTCAGTATATAAACTGGGGGGGATTGGCCGGGGAACAGCGATCGCTGCTCAGGAACTGGCTGGGTATCACTTGGCGGGTGGTGAGCAATTGCGCTGTGCATCACTTGCTTTGTATATTATTATTACTATTATTATTATATTATTACTACTACTATTTTATTTTATTTCAATTATTAAAACTGTTCTTATCTCAACCCAGGAGTGTTTCTCGCTCTTACTATTCCGATTCTCTCCCCCATCCCAACGGGGCAGGGGGAGTGAGTGAGCGGCTGCATGGTGCTTAGTTGCTGGCTGGGGCTAAACCACAACACTTATACAACAACGAAGCTCAGGAAAGCGATGCGTAACTGCCTGGTCTTCCAGAGGGAGAAACTGAAACCCCCTAAAAAATCAGTGGGCAGAGGTCGGTGCAACACGCGCATCAGCCTTTGCAGTGATTGTGTGAATGTGGGCTTGTCTATAGACCTCACGCCACTGTATGACCTATTTCTCCCCAAGGCAGAGCCCTGCTCGGAACACCGACTCCTAGACAAAGACTCAGGGCTACATCTCCTCTTTGATGCCAGTTGCAGGGCCAGAGGACAAGGGCTGTTCCTGCGAGAACAACAAGAGGGAGCAAAGCAAAGGGCACTGGAGAAGTGGACCAGGTTCTGCAGAGGGACAAGTCGGTGGTTTCCCAGCTCCTGAAGGCTAGCGCGCAGGAAAAAAACAACACTGAATGCCGCACGCCAAACAAAAAGCCAAAGCTAAGCTCCAGGAAGCCCTTCTGGGGCAAAATGCACCCTGCCAGGATCATAAGAAGAGAGGAAGGGAAGGATGAGAGGTGCCCGCATCCACATAGGGCTGTGGAGGAATGGGGCCTCTCCAGGCTGAGCCGGAGGGACCACTCAGGCCTCATTTCAGGTCATGTAGGGACCAGCTCCGGCAGCTTTTGCAAGTGCTGAACGGCATTTGCGACTTGCCAAGAATTTTCACAGTGTCTCTCTTTTTGGGGCCTCTCTTATTACCTCAGTTTAGAAGGAGACAAAGGAAAATAACCATCACTCCCCCCTCACCCTCACAGCAAAGCCCTGCTCAGCTGCATTTTAGCAAAGATCCTGTACAGTATTAAAAGTACACTTTATTTTCTGTACATTTCTCATCCAAATCTCCAGGCGTGGCAAAGTTCACTGTGCCCCCAGAAAAAGCTGCAGATTGTTCCGCTGCCGTGAGACACCCCACAACTGTCCAGGAGGGGCACAAAGCCAGGGCCACCAAAATCAAGTGCTGATGCTTTCTAGACGCAGGGAGGAGAGCAGGAAGGAGGGAGAGGTGGAGCAGACGAGGCACCCTCAAGTTCACGTCATCGTTCGTGCTTAGCGTGGGAGTCATTGCGTTCAACCGTCACCCCGTTCCCATTCCGTGTCACCTCCTTCCTGTTCCAGTCCTTTTCCAGGTAAAATTCAGCGAGCACGGGGCAGTGGTCCGAAGCCACCCCACCCCAGGACCAGTTATCGGGGATCCATGGGTTTGTAAGACCTTCTCGCACAACAGCCCAGTGGCCTGCATGAAAAAGAATCACAGAGAAAAAGATAAGTAATATTGCCCAAATCTTACACATGCCGCTAACCTAACTAAAGGTTACATGACCTCACTAAACAGCAACTCTACCTGTGAAAACCTTTTTCAAGCTCCGACTGATCCAGATGTTATCCAGTGACTTGGACCCTTGTGGGTTCTTTGTACTGATGTTGGTGAAGGTGCTGGAAGGGACCAGGTGATGGAACTTCTCCTTCCTCAGGATGTCGTGGTCGCTGCTGTCTGGGGCCTGGTTAAAATCTCCAAGGATGATCACATCTTTTTCTCCTAGAAAACAGGAAAAATAGAAATGAATGGGAGGAATGGACATCCATCGCTTAAGTACGAGAGAGAGAGGATAAATAGGAGGAGGAAAAATACAAATATGGAGTAGCAAAGCTGACTTTACTCTGAAATCCTGAAAGAAATGCTGTTTAAAGCCTTTTTCACTGGCTATTTACTCATGGCCATTCTCTTCATGACAGTAAAAACCAGCCAGTACACATTTCATGCTTGTTTTTAGCTATCATCTCATTTATATTGGCATCCTTTGCTTGCTATTCACTGATAGTGACAAAGCCTAAGACAAGCAGTTCTGGGCTTAGAGGTTTTTAGAAATCTGTGACTTTGTAAGCTTATTTTTTTCTTTTACTGCAAGAAATACATATTGGCTTTAACTTGTCCTGACATTGTCTTTTTATAGATTTGCTGTAAAAGTCTAAGACACAAAAAGACACTTTTGTGAGGATCCCAGGAAGACACAGCCTTATGCTTGTATGTACCAGAGTCCCAAAAGTTCAGTGCTCGTTCTAACCTTCTGCATTTAAGAAATCCCAAGGAACAAGCCCGAGGAGCAGTCTGCAAGCCTGACAGCAGAAGAGGAGTTCACAAACCACACAGACACTCCCTGACTGAGCGGTGCCGTTGACACACCAGGAGGATGAGATGTCATCCAGAGGGACCTGGACAAGCTGGAGAGGTGGGCCTGTGTGAACCTCATGAGGTTCAACAAAGCCAAATGCAAGGTCCTGCACCTGGGACGAGGCAACCCCCGGTATCAGTACAGGCTGGGGGATGAAGAGATTGAGAGCAGCCCTGCGGAGAAGGACTTGGGGGTACTGGTGGATGAAAAGCTGGACATGAGCGGGCAATGTGCGCTTGCAGCCCAGAAAGCCAACCGTATCCTGGGCTGCATCAAAAGAAGCGTGGCCAGCAGGTTGAGGGAGGTGATTCTGCCCCTCTGCTCTGCTCTGGTAAGACCTCATCTGGACTACTGCGTCCAGCTCTGGGGCCCTCAGCACAAGAAGGACATGGACCTGCTGGAGTGGGTCCAGAAGAGGGCCGCAAAAATGATCTGAGGGCTGGGGCACCTCTCCTATGAGGCCAGGCTGAGAGAGTTGGGGTTGTTCAGCCTGGAGAAGAGAAGGCTGCGAGGAGACCTTATTGCGACCTTCCAGTACTTAAAGGGGGCCTACAGGAAAGATGGGGAGAATCTTTTTAATAAGGCCTGTTGTGACAGGACAAGGAATAACGGATTTAAACTAAGGAAGAATAGATTTAGACTAGACATTAGAAAGAAGTTTTTTACAATGAGGGTGGTCAAGCACTGGAACAGGTTGCCCAGAGAGGTGGTGGAGGCCCCATCCCTGGCAACATTCAAGGTCAGGTTGGACGGGGCTCTGAGCAACCTGATGTGGTTAAAGCTGTCCCTGCTCACTGCAGGGGGGTTGGGCTAGGTGATCTCTAAAGGTCCCTTCCAACCCAAAGCATTCTATGATTCTATGACTACAGAAGCTTTCCTTTGCCTGGCTGACTGAAGGGATACTGCTGAACTTGGGATGTTTTAGATTTTGTCTAGGGCTGAATTTTCAAAGAAACAAAGGGAATGACTTGAAATGTTCTTCAAAAAAATCCTTCCTGTCTTCATGTGAACAGAAAATGACCTCAGTTACATTTTATTTCCAAACCTAATGAAGTGAGAAAGGAAACTCTGGATCCTAATTTCATATGCACAATGTGTGCTCTCCTTGCTCCACAGCTGCAGATGGAGACTTCCCAGCTGTGCATGGGGCGGGGGTAAGAGGACAACGCGCACATCCCAGTGCCCATCTCAAATCACTGCCAGAAACATCTGCTAAGACAAACTCAAGAATGCTGATAGCCGATGAGAGATGTTGCTGCGTTACAGCTTGGTCCTGGAAAAGGAAGAAGATGCTAAAAGGAGGCACAAATGCACCAAAAATTATCCCAAAGCTGACTTCAGAGATGAGAACTATGCAATTCCGTAAGCCCTTTCCTTCCTGGGGTTGAAGTGGGGAGGGAGAAGGGCTGGACAGATGGATTGCTTTACCGTACCTAGTGCTCACAGATAAACCTCCTGGTTTTGTGCTGCTGTTGTAGAAGTAGCTAGCCAGGAGAGGGAGCGCAAGTTAAGCAACAAAATCTATTCCACTCCTGTCTTGCACTGCTTGACAGTGGTATTGGGAAAGGGCTGGAGAGAAGCGAGACTGATAGCGTATGACTTACAAAACCAAATGATTCAAAACATGCTGCTTGCTAAGATGCAGAGAGGCGATGAAACAATAGTGAAACTATTTGTGGTTTCTCTACCCTTTGCAAGTCACAAATCATATTGGAAATGACAGGAGGTTTAAATATTATTCTATAAAGTATTGTGACAGTGGCCTTCCCACCTTAAAAGGAAACAAAAAACCCAAACCTGAACGTGAGCTATTTTAAGCTCCATCAGGACCCAAAAGAAAATCAGTGCTTGTCTAATGGGATGATAGTGGTTGCTGGGAGCTGGCGCTTTTGCACTCATCTCATTGCAAAAACCCAAGATCTCTCACTTGGCAGGACCAGGAAGCTTGAAATGTGACCGTGCCATCTCGGTCCTTCAGGCCTAATGCTTGCTTAATGGCCAAGGCAGCACTCGGCTCCTTCCATGCTTTCAGCTTGGCTGTGTAAGTGGGGAAAGGCCATTACAGAAACCTCTGGAGCACATCCTTGGGCAGGGGTGTGCATGTGTGTGCATGTGTTTAAAAATGACAGGGAGGCAGAGATCTTAACAGCAGTATCTTGCTCCCGCACAAATTATATTCTATTCCATTCTATTCTTAAAGTACTCGCCCTTCTTTTAGCAAATCCTTAAGCCTATTCCCCTTGCACAAAAAACCTATGAAAAAAACATGATTACAAGTGAAAATTTTAACTGACTGCTCCGTTCTGGATAGTTTAGAAAGAGCAGAGGCTAAAAGACCCAGCACCTAGACGTGTGCTCGGAAGGAGATAAGAAGTTAGCCTGCTGTGTGCACAGGGAGGGCGTCACTGTAGTCTTCACTCACTTAAATTTTTGCATGCAAAATAACTAAGCATAAAATCAAAATACAGTGTAACACTGACAGATGGAACAGGCTGGAGTGCGTTAAAGAAGCTAAAACCCAATTTGCCATCAGGGAGGGAAAGGATTACTTCTGGTCCCCTCTTGCAGAAGCTTCTGGGGCTCCCCGTGATTGCAAATCACCAGGGAAGAGGCTGGGCAGCCCTGTGCTAAGCAGGAAAAGCAGGCAACACCAGTTTTCTAGATAACTACCAACTTAATTTCCCCTTGTCCTGGCTCGCTCTCAGCTCTGCTCCTGCCTCTGCCAGCTCCTGCGACAGCAATGCCACGCACGGCGGCTTCGTGTCTCGCCTGCCTGCCGCAGCTCCCAACAGACATCAAGCAGGGAAAGAAGCAAACCTGCTTGGATCCTCCTGGGTGTGTGACTGCACCTAATCCGTCACCCCTGGGTCCCTCAGTCAAGGCAGGGAGCAGACCTGCCACGCAGCAGCTGCAGCTCTCGGGGGTCTCACAGATCAGCCCCAACAGGTCTCGGCCAAACTTAGCAAAACATCTAGAAAAATTCATGCCCTTGCCCATAACGAGGGATGATAACTGACTGAAAATGGCAGTCACGATGTCCACAGTTACAATCAGATGGGGAAAAAAGAAAATCAAAACAATGCTACTGGTGCTGTGATTTTCCTCTTTCGGAGGAAACAAGAGTTTGAGACTGGTGGGGCTCATTCCTTCTCCTCCTCAGGACTGGGCAGCAGAGGCTGCCTGAGCCAGAGGCTCCTCAGCTGATGCAAGTTGGTCCTCCCTCGTCCCGCAGGACAGAGCAGCAAGCACTCCCTTACCAACCCATCTTTTGCTGCAAAGGTCCATCCCACAGACTACACTGTCCCACAGGGATCCAGAGCCTCCGTCTGGTGGGATGTGGTGGCAGACACCTGCAGCACACAGGTGCGTGTCCCATTACCTCTCAGGGGTGCTCCCGCACACATTCAGACCCACTGGGCTCAAAGCAACGCTGCCCGTGTCAACAAAGAACTCTTCAGGTGAGGAAAAGGTCTGGTCTGTTTGCAAATGCATCTGCAAATTCACTGAAGCACCAGTGACTTCTAGCAGTGTCTGCAGGTGGCTCTCGGCCAGCAGAGCAAAGCGCTACCTTAACTCAGCCCTGTGCCGCAGCGGCTGAGCACCGGTGTGCCAACGCAATCAGCTGAGGGACTTTCAGTACCTGCAGAAAGTCTGCAGTGTTGAACTCTGCTTTCCTGCAGGAACCGGGAAATCCTCCTTTGCTTTGTGGCAGTCCAAAGAGACACCTGTAAGATGCTCTCCCTGACTTTCCCATGCCCCGAGTGAGTCCCCTCGTGAATTAAACAGACCCTTAAACCCCCAAATCCTTCCTGGAAAGAGTGAGAAGCAGATGATGAGAAGGATGTGATGGTACATCGGCTGCTAAGAGGCTCCCTACTGCCTCTCAAAGGTCTCCTAGACCTAGTGCCCCAGGCATGGGTAACCCGTGGAATACGGCCAAGCAGGATGGGAGAACATGACTAAGCCAACACCCTGGTCCCTGGGTCCAAGCTCTACCAGCACATCCAGAATAGCTTCTGTGTGCTGCCCATGGTCACCACGCTGAAGACGAACTGGTGGAGTTCTTGAGAGAAGGCAGAAGGGCTGCTGCAAAGAGTTAACTATGAGCAGCCAACAGCCACCGGGTCTTTCCGGTACTGCTGAAGGGAAAGAAAGAGGGGAAAAAAGGAACGAGGACCCACTGGTCTGATGGAAGAATTATGGGGACACTAGTGCTCTGTATTACAGGAGGCTGCGGATAGTAACCAAATTTCCTCAGACGCTCACGTGCCTCTGTAAGAATGAAAGATAACAGAGTAGGCGTCTGTTAGCAAAATGGGAGCAGAAACTCAAATTTACTGCAGTAGCACAGACAAATCAGTTTTTATTACCCATATTTTATGGACTGATTTGGAAGAAATTGAAGGATGGTGGTAATTTTAAGCATGGCATTCATTTTGGCAGGGTAATTCAGTACTTCAGAGTAACATGTATGCACTACCATTTGTTTAGAAAACAAGACCTGCGTCCCACAATTTTGGAGGAATCTGAATCTCTTCTTTTGTGAAAGACTAAGCCAAAAACAAGCATGCTCCAGTAATGTGCCTACCATATGAAAATAAAAACATGAAACAAAGAGAAGCCCTAACGCCGACAGTCTAAATTTAGATGCAGTGGAAATGCAACTCGGTTGACTTCGGAAGAGCTACACGTTTATCTGTGTCTCAGTTCAGCCTTTGGGGATTAAATAAGTGATTCTTTTGTTTACCTTCATCCTTTCCAATTTCAAGGTACATGGACAAATACTTAAATCAGTAGCACTTAAAAATAGCTCTGACTTCTTGCAGCTCAAAAGGAAAAACAATAGAACACGCATAAAAACTGCAAATACCTCTTGTGTTATACAAGAGGGCTATTAATGCTTCCAAGTGACCAATCTTGGTAAACTGGGCCAAGCTAAAAATCGTCATGCATATAACCTTGTAACCCTTTTGCATCTTTGTTAAGCAGTAAATGAAGGGCTAGATTTTTCTATTCCTATAACAAAATCAGCAACATTTAGAATCTGAAACGTGCTGTTCCGCTTCGTAGGAAATTGAATTTAATTTGCAAGCTTCAAAGAAGCAAATTCTCAGAAATGATGTTACGAAGTTCAGCTGCCTATTACATTGCTCAAGTTCAGATCCAAATTCTGGTGTCCCTCACCCTGGTGTAAAGCCAGAGCAACTTACTTGAAATCAACAAAATTATCCTGCATATTACACCCACGTACCAAAGCAGGATTTGGTCTCTTTTCGCATTAGCAGCCATCTCCTGATTTGCACTGGGTGTTCCAACGTGCTTCCAATTATCCAAAAAGTAAATCTATAGAACCTATTTCTTTTGGAAAAAAAGCCATTAAGCTTTGTTCTGATATCAGGTAGGTGTCATTTCCACAAAGTACTTAAAATAGGGTCTTGACCCTGGGCTCTTTTCTTTTTTATTTGGCTGAACTTGCTCCTACACTACTATAAAATCAGAAGGAACTTCATTTGAAAAAAACGATGTCAAAGCCAGTAGGATCCCCTGTGCTGTTTGTGTTAATTAGGAAAGACTATAAGACAATGAGCAACAGAAAAGCACATTTGCCACACTATGCATCACTCGAATACAAATACCAGTAAAGACAACGGTGAGGCTGATGAGGATATTTGTGAAACTCATACTGAGATGGATTTTATTTTCTTTTAAATTCCTTTTGATTAGATAAACTGGCCAGCATACATGTGATAGCTGGCAGTAAAAAAACCTGCCCTACCTTTCAGAGTCTCCTGCAAAGTCTGTGCAAAAGCTGCCAGTTTGTGGCTGTCGTGGTTTTTCCCGGTATTCTCTCCTGCTGAGGGTGACAAGGCCAGATGAAGGTTTACCAGTGTTAGATCATTCATCCCAACCTGGGGGAGGAAGGAGGAAAAATCAATGCCATGCAGACAGGGCATGGAAGGTCACAAAGCAGAACCATGTGCTTGTTCCCAGTACTTTCGGTAGTAAATCTGGGTGACTAGGACTCACTTTGCTATGCATGTGGTGTGTTTTGGTTTGTCTTAGTTTTGGGAGGAAGAGGGGGAAGGCGTTTTGCAGGTTTTTTTGCAATAACCCGATACCCTCTCATTTCTGGGGAAACTGGTTTGCATAAGTGAACAGCTTTTTTCCACCACGGTGGCAGAAAGAAGCCGTCTGCTTATGAAAATCAGTTTATGCAAAACCAGTTGTTAATAAGCTACAAATAATGTCATGGTCATTACATGGGCTAATTGCTACTCTCTTGTGATTAGCCCTGGCCTGTCACAGAGACTAACCAAGAAACTTAATGTACCTTGAAAGGAGCTGTTGGCTCCCTGTCATCTTCTGCTTACCTTCCGGGACTCACCTGGCACAAGTAATACTTACTCCTAATATTGACCTATTTACATTGTCAATTAATTAATAATCATTATCATTAACTATTTATTATTAATTATTTTATTAATGCTTCTCTCAAAGCATTACCAGAGACGTCAAGTTCTCCAAACTGGACCCCTCCATCACAGGCTGTGCGGAGATGGGCTCTCTCTGCTTGTATGTTCACTCAAGCATATGTACAAAAACAGTTTCCAAAATGCATGGTGTTCTTTTAGATGGGTTCAGCCTAGTGAAAAAGCTTTAAAATGGAAACTCTGCAGTATGCCAGCAACATAAGACAGATCAGCCTGAGTCTCTCAGGAGCACTGTGCCTTCTATACATATATATAAATCTCTCCATTCTGCCTACATTTACCCCTCTCCACTCACCATTTGTGGCACAGACAAGAGTCACAGCCCTGCGGCTGGCTGCTGCTGGATACGTACCTCGTTCTTGCTGTGCTAATTTGGTAAAAGCAGAACAAGGTGACTGCTGTCACACTCTCAGTGGCTGTGGATGCTACTGAAGATCCACTGACCCTCACGTGCCCAAATGCTCCCTTGCAGCAGGGTTTGCTCCCACAGAGGCAAGGGAAAGGACAGACTCTGGTGACCTGCCATACATATTAAGGCCCATTAAGCACCTTTCTGCAATGAAGCCATGAGACAGTGCTGAAGTAATGAGATGGGTTAGAACCTCACGCAAATTTTCATCTGTTAGAAGACTGTGTCTCTCTCCATCTTACCCAAATTTTTTTATTAAAAGCTAAACTCTGCTAGGATCGGTTGGCACAACGGCAGTTACCTTGAAATGTGCCAGATACGGGTGAGGATATGAGTGCTTCCCATTGCCGTTAGTCTGTGCGCTCTCCTGAGATGAGGCGTCTTTCAGTTCAATGCCAGCTGTTGTATCCCAGAGGAAGCCAGAATATTCAACTCCCTGGAATTAAAAAAAAAAAAAAAAAGAGAAAAACTAGTAGTAAGAAGGTAAACCCAAAACATACTGCCCAGATGTAGCCCCCTAGGTGAAAATTTCACCCGCAAGTTTCAGTACCACTGTTTCTGTTGGTGGTGGTGTATGTCACTCCCAAAATATGCAGAGGCTGTAAAAGATGATGCAGGTTTTGTATCTGGGTTTGGCGCCTGCTGAGGGCAGGAAGCCCAACTTGCTGTGCACAAGCGTAAAGGAGAAACAGCATCCTAGGCTATCAGTAGGATATAAAGGGAACAGGTGGAAACGCTTCTTTATCTCACCCCAGCCAAACCCGCACCAGATGCGCGAAGAACGCTTCCTGGGAAGCTCCACTGACTTCACTGAAAACAGCACGCCAAGCTGAAACACATATCACTCTGCTACCCACAGCCCCTCGCGTCTGTACGCTGGCTATCAGACACCCAGGTAACTTTAGCACTGCTCGGTCCAGCCAATGACTTAATAAGCTGTTTTATCTTATACAGGTGGAGCGCGTTCAGGACCGCCGCAGGGGTGAAAGATGAAGATGCTGCCTCTTGTGCACATGTTTGGGCTGATACAGTCCCTGTTTCCTCCTAGTCCAGGCACGGCATCGGATTCTTCTGAGCACGGTCAATAATGAGGTAGTTTATTACCCGTAGGAAAATAAGGAGTGTTTGTCTAACCCTGAGCTCAGTGCCTTCTGGTCTCCCTGGGTGACTGCTAGGGTTGCGGTAGACGATGCTGCGCATAACTGTTCTTTCTCGCCATGCCGTACGCCATCTCACAGATTTCTGTCGCCCGCAAGCGGTATTTTTATATCCAGGCTCCTCGAGTCTCTTGGCGTGAAATCTGGTCTAGACCTCTCAGCCCTGTCAATCTTCTCTGTCTCTTTTCCTGCTCGAACGTTTCACGCTCAGCTCTCCGCTCCTTTCAGCTCTGTTTCTATCATCCTGCTCGGGTTTTTTGATTACTTCAGGATGTGGAATTGGCATTTTCAGAAAGCTGCCTGCCCCAGTTGCACCAGCAGCGGTATCTAAATTCAAAGCCTGTCAGCCTCTCCTCCCATCACCCAGACACCATTTTCACTGGTATCATTCAAACCCACTTCCCTTAGCGAATCGTAGTTAAATCCATCGCAAGGAAGAGTTTTTTCCATTTCAGCTGCAATAAACAAGTGTTATCTGCTCTACTGAATTCCCATGAGCCTTGAAAGAAAGTATTAAGGTTGGCTAAAATCCTTTGGTAGCTCCTTTGGATAACTCACCTTTAAAATACTGACAAAATCATTCCATCAGTTGGAAGTCTAAGGTCTGAAAACTGCTACAGGAAAAGATGGGGAAGAATAAAACTGCTGTCAACAGCCGTTCACTGTTCCCTGGCTCCAGATTTCACATCAACATGGTGGTCAAAAGTCACTGCTTGGTTCAAGACCAAATGCCTGGGATGTGTGGAAGCACAAGCCTGAAGCACCATCCACCATTTTGCATTATTTAGCCCTGTAGACCGTCCCGAGATCAGTTTGTGCTGAAGATGCTATATGCTCTGGTTTATGCTGCCTTACTTGACTGTATTGCACTTGTGTACACAATGTTCAAACCTGATGGTCCCATTAACTAACCCGAGGGGTAGAGCAGGCTTTTTGCCTTAGTGGAGGGTTCTCCAACACAACCAGATTTCTGTTAAAGCAGCTAAAAGGAAGAGTCAGTAGATACCATTTCTATTCTTAGCTTGGCCACAAACTTTTCCCTTAATTGTGGGATGAATGCATCCTTACATCCTTACCAGTCGCACCTCCCAAAACACCAGACAGATGACGATACCAGGTAGATGATGATTTTTAATTATTCAGCCCATAGTCAACACTTTCATTGTTATCTTTGGAAATACAGCTCGGGAAAAAATAGACTAAAGACTCTGGATTTAACATAGCAACTGTGAGACAATTATTAATAATTCTTGGGAAAAAAGAAAAAGCAGAGGGAACAACTTCAACAACTTTGCAGAACTTTTAAAATTCAGTGTTTTAATGATCTGGCCTAACAAGAGATCCCAAAGGAAAACTCCAGCCAGGAATAAAAATGTCCTGAAGGGGATTTGCACTCTGTATCGGAATTATGTGTGAATTATGTTAAATCCTGGATACATTCAGACCCTCTATGTCTTTCTAGTGTTAGGTAGAGTCCAATCCTTGTGCTGCTCAGGTGGTGGGTTTTGGTTGGGTTTTGGTTTTTTTTTTCTTTCTCTCCTGTTATTTGCCATTCTTGGGTTTTACTCAGAAGGGCAGCAAAACTTGCTGCACCTCCCAAAACACCAGAGTCCAGCAACAGCTTTAGGTGTAAACACTGATACAACTTGATTTGGAAAAGCCAGATTAAGGAAACGTGGATTCAAAGCAGCGTAATTACGGGATACAACTGCAACCACGTCTTTAATAACAGCAGTGCTCAGGATAGATGAAGACAGCCCGATGTGCTGCTAGGCACCAGTCATTGCATGATAGGTCTCGGTTCCTGCTTCCACCCCACAACAACATCCATGCTGCAATAACTGCATCACGAGAATGATCTTGTTCAGCAGCAACAGGCTCAAGCCCGAGCATGACCTTGCTCTGAAATCTCATCAGCACCCTTAAAGGGGAGAAAAAGAAATTTCCCCTGGGAGAGGCTGCTTTTGGGCACCATTAGTGGTGTGCAGCCCAATGTAGCTATACCTTGAATACTGTCAAGGGTAGCAGGTGCAGCTGTCACCACCTTACAAGTTAGCACCTCACTACAGTACATATATATGTATCCATACATATATTTCCACTGCAGAAGATGCTGCAGGGAAAAGCACAGTGCAGCACGGCGCTGATTTCAAATGGAGTCCACAGCGTTTTAAACACCTGTGCAGAGCACTTTGGGGAATGCGCGAGATAAGCTCCTCTTCCAGATGAGGATGGCAGGCTGCACAGCCCCTCTGCGGGGCCTTCACTTGCAAACTAGGAAAATGGGGAGCTTTTCCGAATGCCAGCCGGTGCCGTGCTAGGGAAAAAGCTCAGCTGACTAGCACAAAAAAATTCAGAAGTACTGCAGCCTGCCAGGGGCAAAACCAAGGACTCTTTCCTTATTTTAACGTGTAGCCTTTCTTCTACATTTCTATACTGTTTTTATTCCCCAAACACACACACCTTCCTCCTTACAAGTGTGCCACAGGCTGAGGAAAACAACTCTTCCAAAAAATCAATCACACAGTTGAATTGAAAGCTATAGGAAGAGTCAGCTTAAAAAACAAGAGATGCAAACCTTGCCAAAAAAGATTTGCAAAATGTTTTGCCTTAAACAGATTCAAAATATGTCCTTGCTTAGAGGGGGGAAAAAAAAGCAAAGCCAAAGTGCAAACTTAGGGATCAACGTACCTTGTGTAGCTGGCCCGAGGGTTTTTCGGAAACAACACCCTTCCAACATCCTCTAGGGCCCTTCCACTTGCGGATGTTTGGCAGCGTCGGCTGGTTCAGCTCCATACAAAACTAGAGAGAGAGGAAAGAGGCGGGGGGAAGATCAGCTTTGTAGGGTTTTAAAAAAAATTACAAAATAAAGCATGTAGCCAGGCACTGGTAAGAGAAAGCGCAGAGCACATGCTGTGCTCTCTGCCCTCCCTGAAAGCTCGCAAAGGAGGTGGTCTGGGCCACATCCCAGGCTGACTCACCCCCAACTGGACATTATTTGGAGATAAATAAAAATTAAAACAGCTCACTGCAAATGTGGCAAGTAGAACGTTTCTCCCTCAGACCTTTTTTTCTTTTTTTTTTTTTTTTTTCCCTTCCTTCAAAGCTCCTTGTTTGACTGGAAAGGGGTTTCCTCTGTGCCGCCTCCAAAGATGCTGACTGCACTGTATCCCACCCACCCCCCCGCCCCAAGGGGCTCTACGCTCAGCTGCTGAACCCTCCCGGGGGGGGGGGGGGGGGGGCAGAAAGCCCCCACAGCGGGGCTGGCTCCGCTCCAACACCGAGGCTGCCGGCACAACACGAAAGCAAGGGAGTAGGCCACCTCAGTAGCTGGCGTTTTGGGGTTCGGGCTCCTCTGACTTTACACAAAGGACAGACGCTTGAAACTCCCCACGCACGAAGGGATCGGCTGCGGACCTGCACGCACAGCAGATCCTTCCCATGCTCCCCAGAGGCGCTGGTCTTCCTGGACACAGCGCTCGGACACCTTTACATGTTCAAGCACGTGGTTGGAGCTATAGAGGCCGTGCCCTAATGCCCAACAGATCAGGGATACTGTAACTGTGGACACCATGGAAGGCCCCCAAGTCCACCTGGGTAACATCTTGAGATTGAAATAAAAAAACCCAAACCAAACCAAAAAAACCCCTATGCCCTGGAAATCTGGCATCTGAAACCCCTTCACGCAGCAATATGGAATATTTTTTGCCAGGAGTATCAAAATAACGCTTAATAGGAGGAGGTACAGCCCTTTGCACAGCTGACATTGAATTATAGAATCGTTTAGGTTGGAAAAGACCTTTAAGATCATCCAGTCCAACCATTAACCTACACTACCAAGTCTACTCTAAGCCAATCCAGGGTAGACTAGACTAAACCATGTCCTGAAGTGCCATGTCTACCCGTTTTTTGAACACTTCCAGGGATGGTGACTCCACCACCTCTCTGGGCAGCCTGTTCCAATGCTTGACCACCCTTTCCATGAAGAAATTTTTCCTAATTTCCAACCTAAACCTCCCCTGGCGCAGCTTGAGCCCACTTCCTCTCGTCCTATCGCTAACTACATGGGAGAAGAGACCAACACCCACCTCACTACAACCTCCTTTCAGGTAGTTGTAGAGAGCGATAAGGTCTCCCCTCAGCCTCCTCTTCTCCAGACTAAACAACCCCAGTTCCCTCAGCCGCTCCTCATAAGGCCTGTGCTCCAGACCCTTCACCAGCTTTGTTGGCCTTCTCTGGACACGCTCCAGCACCTCAATGTCCTTCTTGTATTGAGGGGCCCAAAACTGGACACAGTATTCCAGGTGCAGCCTCACCAGCGCCAAGTACAGAGGGACAATCACCTCCCTGCTCCTGCTGGCCACACTATTCCTCATACAAGCCAGGATGCTGTTGGCCTTCTTGGCCACCTGGGCACACTGCTGGCTCTTGTTCAGCCGGCTGTCTACCAACACCCCCAGGTCCTTTTTGGCCAGGCAGCTTTGCAGCCACTCTTCCCCAAGCCTGTAGCGTTGCATGGGGTCGTTGTGACCCAAGTGCAGGACCCGGCACTTGGCCTTGTTGAGCCTCATCCAGTTGGCCTCGGCCCAATCAGGTCCAGGCAGACTCGGGCTGGAGGCTGGCAGGGAGAGGAGGTGGCCGAACGCCTGGATGCACAGAAGGGCCTGCACGCAGCAGCTCTGGCTGCGGGGAAAGGGGCTACTAAAAAGTAATTGCTGCAGAAGAGGAACAGGGACTTTCAATGTGCATCATTTTGTTATATCTGACACGGGAGAAACTGCATTGAAACGCAGAGGGTTTCACAGTGGAAGAGTATCCTCAGACAATATCTGGTATCCAGAATGTCCCTCCAAATCAAGCAGCAATTTAACGAAGAAGGATTTTCAAGGCAAACAACAACCTTCTGTATGCAGTGACTCTTTGCAGTGGGACATGCCAAGCACAGTTCAAAGAGCTACAGTGACACACTGCACAGATGTGTTTCCTACGTGTGCATGAGCAAAATGATGGGACAGCTAGTCTCATGTTTGTTTATCTTTCGCTTCAAAAATTAAAATCAAACCCTGCTCTTGCACTAACTGCCTTCTCTGCAAGTTCAGCATCCTGGAGGCTGAAGCTGTAAGCGTTGACTTCTCAGATATATGCAACCCAGCAACCCTTTTTTGCCTCGGAAGGCTGAGAGTCATTTTGCTTGCACACCCGAAGAGAAAATGCTTGGCACACCTTTGAAAACAGTTTTCTGAAATGCAGAGATTGGCTGGGGCTTCTTATTCAAGATTAACATACCGCATTACTGTCCGGTATATACCTTCAAGCAGCGCTAGGGCTGGGCTGATTTATTAAACGAGGAGGCACGCAGGGTGTTTGCACGGCCTGGGAACAGAGCTCTGCTCTCAGCTGATTGCCAGGTGCTCCCCTAACAAACACAATACATCACGGCAGCAACAATTATTCATGCCTGATGTCACTCTGATGACTTTAAACAGCGTGAATTCGGTGAATGCGTTTTCTAACATTTAAATAACTTAAATCCGCAAAAAAAAAACAAACAACCAAACTGTTGAAATTAGGAGTGCAAGTGTAACCTGACAAAAGAGTTAACTTATCTCTGGGTTGCAGCTGCCTAGAAAGTCCAGCCAGCACAAAGTATACAACAGGGCTGAATAAATCCTACAGAAACCATCACTTTATTAAAAAGAACATCTGCAGTCGACTAGTTTGAATATTTTGTTGCCTCCAAATTGATTTTTTTTTTTTTAAGGCCTTGATTTAACTTCGCTCAATCAAAAGGATGACAAATAAGATTACCCGGATGGTTTAGAAAAAAGCCATCAGCCCGTTCTGGGTACGGTTGCAGCAACGGAGAACTTGGCTTATAGCAGCTGACTTTAATCTGTGCCCATTTTCCAGGGCTTACAGGCACACAGATTTTGAAGCCATGACAGCATACTTGCTTAGGTCATGGGTTTTTGCTGAAGTGAGAAGGGCATTTCTCAAATCACGTTGTTCTGCCCACAAAACCCAACATCAAACAACATTGTGCTTTCCCTCGTACAGTAAAAATACACAGACACGCTCCTAGCCCACATTGGGAATGAAAAAAATGCCTTTCCTCCTTTGCAAAGATAAGTTAGAGCTACAGCAATCCCTTTGAGGAGCAGTCCGTCAAGCGTTAAAGAAAAATCAAAATTAAAATCTCAGTCAATCAGACCAACATGGAGGTTGTTTTTTTTTTTTCAAAATCCTCCTAAGCAAAAAAAGTTCTAGTTTTGTTTTCTCTAGAGCCTTTCAGGCTGCACGTTTGCTGAAATTCAATCAGCTTCTTCAGTAAATCCTACACATACCGAGTCAAAACTCACACACCTACTATAATACCAACAGTACCAAGGCTTATTTACAAGGATGCCCTGTATTACACCTATGCTGCTGCAGTCTCTTTTGCAGCTGGGTGCTGGGTTTTGCGGGGCAGGCAGTGCTGCCAGGGAGCAGGAACATGGCAGCACCAGGCTCCAGGCACGCTCCCGGCAAAGAGCAGCCTGTGCTCTTGAGAGGTCACCCCCCCTTGTGCCAAGTACCTGCCCATTGCCCCCATTTGGCGTGCAAGGCGCCAACAAGGTCCATCACCCCAGGAACTGGGACAAGCCCCGCTGCCTTTGCTCATCAGCAACACGTCATTTTCCCAAGAAAGGAGGATCCGAAGGCGTAGTTGCTCTTTGTCCACCCCAATAAGGAGCCAGTGCCTGTTGCTCCCAGCCCCGCCAGAAGCAGAGATGGGTACAGGAATGAGCTTATGGCTGACACTGGAAAAGAACGGAGGGAAGCTGGAAGAAGCTGGGTAAATGCACATTTGAGGAGGCACTGGAGAGGGGACGGCAAGGGGTCCTGGACTAATTTGGGAGCAGGGAGAAGAACATGGCTGGCATGTGCTGGAGATCATAAGGGAGTTACAGACTCCCTAACAACATACCTCCCTGCCTCCCCAAGACACTCCAAGCGCTGCCAGCAAGAGCATCTAATTAGCACATTAAGTTAAATCTCTTCCAGTGCTGTAACTCTGCACACTAAGACAGCTGCGAGCAAGCACCCTGCAGTAGCCCAGGAGCAGATCTCACCACCTCTTGTTCAGGATGCCCTGGTTAATCTTTGTTTTCTTTTGGGGTGCTGTTTGTGCAGCCAGTCCCAAACCAGGCACAGCGGGGTCATCTTTTCCGGATGACACCACCACTCCACGCTGAACATCTTTGCCTGTCAAGTGTTACTCCTGTAACTGGCACTGGGGACCACACCGCGCCAGTGACCTCCCTTGAGGTGAGCATCTTTTGCTTGAAAAGAGGGTGCGCTACTCCTAAACCACCCTGAGGAAACTAAATACGACCCAGGAAATCAACGTCTTAGGGCTTAAGAAATTACACAGTTCTTACTAGCCAGTGATTCCTCTTTGGAGGATACTTTCATTACAGACCTGGAGTCAGAGCAGAGGCTGTAAGGAGGGCGAGGAGAGAAGGAACAGTGAGGACGAGCTTCCAGGGTGAGCCTGCTGTTATAGCACGGTACATCTCGGTGCAGTAATCATCGCCTGAACTTTAGAAAGGCACTCAAAGCAATTAACTGTCTGTTTTGGTTAATTACCACAGAAATTTTCAGGCCAAAAGGGCACTGCAGTAAAGATAAACAACAACTTACTTCATCAAAGCAAAGGTGATTTTGGTTCCTCTTAACCAAGAGCAGAGATGAGAGACAGGGAATAAATATTCCATTTCTAAATGTCACATATACACAGTTCCTTTATTTTTAACAGGCACTAGAGGGAGCAGGTTTAATGAGTAACAGAGTACTTCTATCAGTTCCTTATCATTTCAGCTATGCTGAGGTGTCATATTAGTAAAGATTTTACATCGTCATGGTGAAAGAGACTTGGAGTTTGAGTGTGGGAGCTGGCAATAGTTGAAAAGGAGACCCTCAGCAGCAAAAAAAGATGTTAAACTATATTATTAGGTAAAAATTCACCACCTTTTTTCAAATTGTAGATCCTAGATAAATCTTGAAGCAGAAAACTACCTGTGCATGAAAAAATTAAGTCTTCTGGTAGTGGGCGCGCTTTCCTGTTACTTTTGAGGGACCTCTTAGTAGTAGTTCATGGACTGCAGGAATCTGCAGGTCATGGGCTGGAAAACACCAAGGTAAGGCCTGTTCTGTGCTACAGAGCATCTCCCAGTGATGGACTTGGTGCTTCAGGACAGGGTAAACAGAAGAGCTCCATGACATACCTTGTAAATTGTGCAGTTGCACTTGAAGAGCAGCCCCCCAGCCCTCTCCAATAAAACTCCCATCCTGAAACATGATCTAATATATTTCTGATAGAAGATAGAACAAAATTGACAGTGGCTTCATGAGACCATCTGGCACTGCTCTTTTTTAATCCATCCTTTACTATATATATGCTTTCCCTGCTCCATCACTGGGTATTGTATAAGCTAAAAATTACATTCCTGGTATTAAATGCACATTATCCTTTCTTGTCTTTATTCATCTGATTGGACTGTACTTTTATTTCCAATTGAAAAAGCAGGTCCGAATACCTGTAATCCTAATCCATTCTACCACGTACAGGACACAGCTACAGTTGGTGCACCCTAATGAAGCCTAACCTAGAAAGCCGGGAGCAGAAAAGTTACAAGTATTTCTGAGAACTTGAAATCAGCGCCTTTGGTTTTCCAGTAAAGCATCCTGATTTGACACCGATGCTCCAGAAGAAGCAGAGTGTTTTGTTAGATCACGTTTGTGAGGAGGAAGAGGCAGAGTTAGGGGGTGGAGAGATTTGTGGGTGTTGTATTTTACTGGACCCCTATTGAGGTAGGGGCAAGGGAAGGTCAAAGGCTTCAGGGCTGTTGTCCTGGTGGTAGTGCAAGGCGAGTCAAGAGGGGATGCAAGACACAGAGGAGTCAAGAGGGGATGCAAGACGCAACGGGGCCAGGATGCTCAGCGCACTTCTGCAGCCGAACAATGCTGCATCCACTTCCCACAGGCAGGAGCAACTAAGGAAGGGGACACAGAGGAGCGTCAGGCCTTTCAGTTACATCTGGTTTCTCCTATAACCAAATGCAACAGCAGGGAAGGAAGCGTTATTATGGCTAAAGCCTGAAACACAGACTCAGCGTTGGATCCCACTTCCCACTGACAACGGTGTTGTCTCAGGCCTTCATTGCTTGTTTGCCTTTCCCTCAATTGTATCCCTTTCCTGTTTGCAAATGCAGTCAAAAAATACACACACAAGAAATAGATGCATCCACTGGTGTGGGTGATGCACTCACAAACTCTATTCAGAGGAGCCATACAAATAAAATGAGAGAAAGTCAGGGTGGCCCTAGGTTAAGATATAACATTTTTCACATGCCCATTCAACTAGTCCCTTCTAGGAAGACTTCATTAAAAACTGCATAATATTTATTGTTTGTGCTGTTCAAGTATTGATATTACATAAAGGCAAATAAAACTTGGCAGGCGGATGGCGGCCTGACAGATAATTATGAGTGTTTTCAAATCAGAACAATCCCCCTGAGGGAATCAGTTTCACTCTCAGCCATATCTATACATTTGTGTTGGAAAAAGTTTTCTTCCCCCTCTTGTACATAATTCCACAATTACGTTAGAGCTGAAGAAATAATAAAAAAAATTATAAAGTTTAGGAGAAAAATTCTAGGATGGAGAAAAAAAAAAAAAGAAAAAAAAAAAAAGGAACCAATCTACTGGAAGTGCAGCAGCCATAGAGTTACTCCTGGAAAGCTTATCTGCCCCTTCTGCCATGCTAGCGTGTCTTGCTTGCACTGGGTCATTGAGATCTGGGGCAATACCTTCCCACCCTTTATGTACTCTTCTGTTGTTCCTAGAGCTAAACCACAACATCCAGATTGATGACCGAACAAATCCTTGCCATCCTCCATGTTATTCACATTATTCACAAACATGTGTTACCTAACACATCCTTCAAAGAGCTCTATAAGCTCATTGTGAGCAGAGAAATCAAGGCAGAGCCCTTCAGCACCGCCAAATCCTCACCAGTGTCTATCTTCAGAAATAATACAGCACCTATAGGCACAGTCATCACCTCTATGTGCCTTTGCATGCTACAGACATACAGAGTTCATTTGTTGCAATAACATGCATACATATTGGGGTCCCAAGTCCCAGTCCATCTGAAGGCAGGCACCTATATAGCTTTTTCATCAACTTGAGCAGGACTCATTTTTTCCTTCTGCTTCTTAAAGAGCATCCCAGTAATTCAGACAGACACCCACGGAGAAAGGATTTCCTTCCTCAGGGGATCCGATTCTCAGCTCCTAAATGAGTGCTCCAAGCACCACGTTATGAACCGGAGAGCAAACATTTACCATACTGCAGCCTTTGCTGCCTGGGAGCCACGTGGTGACCTGAACTCCCAGCTCTGCTGCAAAGACCACTTTTAAGCTTAATACTTAAAAAAGGAAACCTCTGGGACTGAGGAGATAGGATGAGGAAGGCTCATTTTTGAAGCCCAACTATGCATAGACGAGAAACTAAGTTGTCCAAGTCCGCCCTGCCTGCTTCAGACGGGGGTAATTCTGCTCTGCTTAGCTGAGGAGCGTGAAAGCAAAGCATCACAGGACTCCATCATTTAGGCACCCCTGGGGTTAGGTAGCAGCTAAACAATGCCTGGCAGGATTGGGAAGTTTTTCAAACTGAGGGCATCATTTCCCACGTCAGGTATCTGAGCCCCTTCATGAGCTTGGCCCTGTTTTGAACTGGCCCGTGGATGTGAATCCAGCTGGACACACGCCCCTCTCCTGCCAGTGCTGTGTTACTCACCCATTGTTCTTCATGAATGTGCGGGAAATAATTATGCTGATAAGCTTAACATTATCCCAATTATCAAAAGTGTGTAATGATTTGTTTCCATATACGAGCCTGTTTGAATCAAATCAGATTTTTTTTTTTTTAAGTCAGGCTTTACAGGATTGGTTGGGGAGTGGTAGGAGCCTAAGTTTGCAGTCCCAAGTTAATTACTTTCCTTTTGGAGTTCTTATTTTGGAAAAATTTAGCAGTGAGTTTCTACGCTGCCCTCCCAGATGAATTATAGCTTGCCGCAGTCACCCAACTGCTTAATTCTTTGTAATACTGGAGAGGAAATTACATTCTTTATCTTTGAATATATGATTAAAAAAAACAGATTGTAGCCGATAAAACCAGTTCTCTGCTCGCCTTTAATCATAGTGTTCCCAGGACAACAATGTAGATCATTCACTGGCATGTTCTCCTACCTTCATTCTAAACAAAAGTGGTTATTTATATAAACAGTGGTTTTTTATAGATCTTCAAAAGGAAGACACGGAAACCTTTGGTGCAGAGCAGTGAAACAACAACAACTGAAAGGCAATGCAATAACTCTCCTAACACATTTTAAGTGCTGGGGCCACTTTTGAAGAATTACAGGATGCTCAACTACGTATTGTCAAAATGGCATATCTAACATCTTTCAGCCAGTTTGCCATTTAATGGGAAGGTGTCTCCACTGATGCTTGGTGGAAATTTATGCTGCCTTTTCCCTGTGGAAGACAGCACCCGTATTTGCCAACTTCCATGTAGGAGAAGTTTCATGGGTTCCTAATTTCTCATGTTTCCATTCACAAGCTGAGCTTTTTCCTTGTACTTCACAGGACAGACTCATTTTGCAGAAGACGTTTCCTGACTAGTTCTTTTCTTACCCTTAAGGACTTTTTTATTTTTAAACATAATACAGCAAATAAGACTCAAGACGTTGTCAGGGACGGTCACAAATCTTTGCAATTCTTGAAGCCTTTTCAAGAAAGTGTTTTATTCTGTGTAAATAGGCAGTATAATCATTAAGAGCAACAATGGCATGCTAAGGGAACTGATGTGATATAAAGACTAAAAAGAAGCCCTCATGACTATGAGGCTTTTTCATCAAGCTGCTTTTGCGAGAGATGAGTGCTTGATTTCAAAGACTTTCCCTACATTGTCATAAAACAGTCTGCTCAACTGGTTAGCTGTGCTAAAATCATAGGCACCCCGCGACTGTATTATTTACCTATTACTATGTTGTCTGCTGTAAATACCCAGGTGCTTTTCCAAGTTTTTTTTTCCCCCAACTCGTTATTTCCAAAGGAAGACGACAAGTTCCATTTTGCTGCCGCTTCTGCCACCAGAAATACACCTCTCTGGGAACACAGGTGTATGCTTAGGGAAAGTATAATTGAGATTATTAGAGCAATGAGGCATCAGGTATTTTAGAAATACTACTGTAAGTGCATAAATACAGCTACTGCTTCAAGCAGTGACCGACACAGAGGGATCCAAGTCTTGCACAGAGTGAGCTATTGCATATTTACCCACAGCACGCGTGCTTCGTTTTGACCTGTTAGGACCACCACTCCGCACAGCCATGGACTGTGCAGCAGATACAAGAGACCTACGCTGCCTGCTCATTCAGACTAGATATAAGGCACCGGGCAACCAGGAGTCAGTGGCTCCCTGGGAACCCCTCTTTCTTCTTCTTTTTTTTTTTTTTTTGTTTGTTTAATCCCTGGGCTGATTCTTTTCTCAGGAAACATGAATTGATTTGTGTGGTGTGGTGTAAAACCATGCCACCGTGAGTACGCCCTTACTCACCCAGTAACCACCAGGACTACGTGAGGTGA
Organism: Pelecanus crispus; assembly: GCF_030463565.1. Classification (NCBI taxonomy): domain Eukaryota; kingdom Metazoa; phylum Chordata; class Aves; order Pelecaniformes; family Pelecanidae; genus Pelecanus; species Pelecanus crispus. Next base: position 54,536,826 of record NC_134644.1, read on the forward strand.
AAATAAGTTTATCAGGACCCAGCCCTTAATATGGAAAGCAAATAGAAAATCATCCTATGAAACATGAGACCCAAAAGTGATAAGAAATAGTTTCTTGCTCACCAATTAAAAAAAAAAACAAAACCAAACAAACCGACCAGTGAGCTATATTGATTTGCCAGGATCTGAATCTCCTTAGCTGTACATTGCCTTCAGCCAGAGGAAAAGAGGGGGAAAAAATGTGCAAATACTAAAGAGGAACAAACAAAACTGAAAGGGAACAGGGAAATCACAGTTTTGAATGTTATTCATCAAGGAAAGCTGCTTAAGCACATAAGATAACTAGATGTCTCTACATTCCCATGATAAGAATGTACTCATTTCCAGAGGTGTTAGCAAGTGAGCTGGGTTTTTTTGTGGGGGTTTTTTGTTTGGTTTTTTTTTTTTTTTTAAATTGTGCACTTCTGTCATATACGTGACAGAAGTGTGGATGGGACTGTGCTGATGTGCAGTTTGAGAACGAATAAGGGCAGTGCGTTAAGAAAACTGCTGTGACACAAGGAAAAAGGCACAGCCTTATTACTACAAGGTCACAGTTTGACCACCTCTACAGAGCCTTGCATCAAAAACAGTTATTCACTGGGCATTTTGCATCCATCCATTTCTTTCCTACTGTTAGTATTACTGTTTTCCCCAACTGATTTACATCTCTGCTTAAAGCAAGCATTCTTTCCCATGGTAAGAACACGAAAACAAGGAAGAGAAAAATATATAATATGACTCACAACCATTGCCAGCCTCAAATATTTATTCTTCCTTCAGGCATTGATTATGCCACCGTACAGAACACTGTGCCACCTCCTGTAAAGTGATTTAAATCTGTCTCATATCCTATTCCATTACTTTTTTTTGGATGCTTATTATTAGGAGGATATCTTCCAGGCTGCTAGCATTAGGACATGTCATCTCACCTTTTTTTTTTCCAAAATCTCATGCATGTCTACATTCTTTTTCACACCTCTAGCCCTTAATTGAAAGAGCCTAATTTGACACCGATTCCTCTCTGAAATAGCACATTCTTCAATTATAGGTTTGCATGAGTTTTCTGTCTTCACCCACTAGCACGCCCTCCACAGAACCTACAGGACTGTCCTCTCAACCCTGACCAAAGTTCTGCTGTAACAGATGCAATGGATTCTGGCTCCCCATAGAGAGCATATGCATTACTTAATCCACATAAACTACCAAAAAATTATTTGGGCTGACATTAAAAGACACTTGCTGCTATGTCAATCTATCAAAAAGGAAAAAAAACTCACCCTTCCCCAAAATTGCTGACTATTCAGAACTGGTCCTGTTCTACGAACTTGCTTTGCCTTCTGCCGTCTTCTAGAAGAAAGTCAGGATAAAAAAGGACTAAGGATCCCTATTACTTCTACCACCCACAAACTAAACTTAAACACATGCCAGCATTTGTAAACACATATTTTGTGTTTCTCCTTGTTCTGGAAGTGTAGAGAATAATTTTACTAATGGGTAAGTTTGGCTTCTGTCCAGGGATAGGACTAGATGCCTCACAAAAGAATGCCAAGCTAGTATAACAAGCAGTCTCCATGCCACCACTTCGCAGAGGAGCACAGCCATGCTCTAGGGAAGAAGAGGGCACCTCCTAAAGGACAGTATTTTAAGAGCAACCTGTGTTCTCCATGGCTTCTAACGTTTTGTTTACTGAAGTCCACTGATTATCAGAAAAGAGATGGGCAATGCAACTAAAGGAAAAAAAAATCCAACCAAGATCAAAGATGCCAGACATACTAGCAGATGAGAGCCTGTGCTTCCAATGCTGCTGAGCACTTGACAACAGTTTGCAGTAGAGGGGCCTGGAAAGACGAAATAGTCACAGGTTCCCTGCAGAGAGCTACTGAAATCATCACGGAGCTGGCCAGAGCCATAAGGTCCACTGATACATCTCCTTAAACGTCTAGCCATCTAGATCCCTCCTAGAGGACAGAAAGGAGGAAAAGAAGTGAAAGGCCAGAGGCAAATACTGTACAGCTGCAGGATTCCTAAGTCAATTTAGTGGATGGCATAATCCCAAAGAAGCCTCCCATATTGTAAGAAATGGTGTCAATATTGTTTCCAGCTCCACTCAGCCAAAAATGGTTCCTACATAATAACAGCTATCCTTTCCTTCACGCTGAGGTTTCTTGACCCCAGGGGGTGAAGTCTGAAAAAAAGACTTTGAACCCCTGAGTATCACCTGCGCTCAGATAAACAAGCAAGACAAGGGAAAGAGATAGGGGGAAATACAGGAAGGGTGTGGGAGAGCAAATGGTAAGTAATAGGAAATAAGGTGAGAAAAAGAATTAAAATAAACTCAGTTGGACGATTTGGAATAATCTCCTTTTACTGTGAGTGGTCAATCACTGACTCCGTGATGGCTTTGAAGGTACAGGGCAGGAGGACCTACTTCAGCTGATGAATTATGCAGAAGTCTGTCCCAAGGCTCAATCAGGCAAATGGCATGGCGAGAGGCTTGATTCCACCTCTCTTCTCTGGGAATGGGGAACAGAAAAATGAGGCAGCAACAGGGCTGGAAGACATTGATCAAAGGTCCTGAGTGAGTCAGTGGCCAAGTCTACATCTCCTTTTCCTGTTCTCTGAAAGCGAGACTGCCGTTTCCTTATCTGACTAGAGGACATCCAAATGTACTTAAGTTGGAAAGAGGTCAACCTCTTTCCGGAAAGGACAGTTCTAAGAACAGGCAGTAAATATAACTCATTTACAACAACTTCGATTCGTTGCCAATTGCCCTATAATCTTTTTTAATCAATACCTCTGAAGTGAAGCAAGATTGCAAGACAGGGCTCACACTGTACAGGAGTATGGCTTTTAAAAATATGCACACGAAGACTCAGTCCTGAACTAACTGCATTTCTGGGGTACACATTGAAACAATTCACACCAAAGAGGAAAGACCGTCTTGGCATTATAAAAGTGCCTGGGACTCAGGAGACCAAGGTTCACTTCCGGACTCTGTTTGGAGTTGGTCATCTTAGGTGACTCCGTCACCTAAAATCATGTGATTCCCTTGTAACTCCAGCATGTCTCCATAAATCAAGGATAACCACCATTCTTCCCTACCTCTTTGGGACTGCTGCATGATTGCACTCTCCAAAAAAACTGAGCAGCAGCAACAGTACAGGGTATTTTGGCTGCACAGGCAACACATACATTCCAGGTGGTCCAACCCCAGTAGCTGCAGAGCTCAGACAGCAATGGTAGACCCTCACCCCGCAGCGGGGCTGTCAACAGCCCTTCCCTGCTCTTCCTTAGGAGACACTGATGGTAGCTCTCATGCCAAATCCAGCTTACACACAGGGAATAACGTTTGCCTGCAAGGGCAGTATTGACTGCATGACCAACCACTTGGTGCTTACACCAAGGAAATGGTGACAGGCCAGATAAACAACCTCAGGTGACCAGCTGCTCCATGTCACGGCATGTTATAGCTCCCTTTCAACTGCCCTAGCAGATGCACACACAAACATATTTACATCCATGCAAGCAAGAAGCGATGTGCCTATGCTTGCCCCTGCAAAGGGAAAACAGCACCTCTCTTTCAAACACCAACAAGCTCCTAGGGAGAACCTTTCACAAGTAAACAACCTGCTCTGCTCTGAGAGGGATTTTATAAAGAACAGAGATTACAATGGGCTTAATCATGATTAAACACTGATCTGGCTCAATCTACTCAAAAGCAGACAAAAGATAAATAAAAACCTCCAGCAGATGCATTTCACACTGGAAATTCTGGAACCTCAATTGACGTCATACTTTTTATGTTCAGATAATATCTGGAGGAAACAGTACACTGGATCAGGAAAACAAAAGCAAATTTCTAGTTAAAATTCTCCATGCTCTGTGTAGAAAGGAGAAGGCTACAGCAGGGAATACACAGCGCAGCTCAGCTTTTCACAAACCCGTCTTTGACTGTAGCTGAAATTGCACTATTAGAGCGATGCCACTAGAAAGAAACAAGCATTCACTTTTGTCCTCATCTCCCGCGTCCTACCCTGTAAAACTGGGCAACATTAGTCATTGCATTTCCCCTCTGACAAAAGCCACTTCTGATTGATGACAGGCAGGTTAACTTTCTTTTACTAAAATAATGCCACCTCCTCAGTGTCACTCCAGTTGTGGTGCATTGATTCCTTAGGCACGGTATGAAAATTCTGCATGATGGGAAGGGGTTGCATCTAGTGAACATCTCCCAAACACAGACATCTCGTCTTTCCTACGGGTGAGGAAACCCAGGAAACAGATTCCACATCACGGGAGACAACTCCAGCCATTAATACTGCTGAGGGAGGTGAAAAAAGTCAAAAAATGAGCACAGGTGCTAGGGATTGCTTGCTTACAGTGCTAAGCTTCCCATTTTATTCAAGAGGATAAAGATGTTCTCTTCAAGGAGCTACGTCGCTGCCTCTCCTGACGCCTAGCTAATGTATCCTGTGCTTCACAGCTACAGGACCTCTACTGCCGAACACCAGGTGAAAGACTTTCAATCCCTTTTGATTTGTGACCTCCAAAGCTTCTCCAGTGAAGGTGAAAATCCCCATACAGACAATTTAAGCCTACTGATAATTACTTTGTTCTCACTTCCTTTTCACTGACCTCTTGGATGTAGATCACAGTGCATAAAGTTGCCATCACTGGCACAGACAGACCTTGACAGTGAAACCTATGCTACTTATCCTGATTTTCAAGCTCCAAGTTATCGACTTCAAGAACATCATCCCTGAACAAAATCACAATTCTCACCCCAATTCCTACCATGCTTCAGCCCACCCAGCGTATCTCTCATGCCGGTCTAGATAGATCACTTCCAACTTCAAGCAGAACAAGCATCACTTTGCAGATGAACTCCACACTTTCATAAACTGCTGTATCAGTTATGCGATTTGCATTTCCTAGGTGAGAAGCCAACAAACTGCTCTGTCTCTGGAGTCAAGTGGACAGTCCTTTCTCATCCCCAGAAAGAGCAGATGCACTTGCTTATTAATAGGCAAATAGGAAACTAATGGGTTACTGTTGCTTGTTCCCAAAGATTATTCCCAAAAAGCTGGCAGGGGGTTACTAAATATAATGTTGTTGTACAGATTATTTAACTTTCTTCAGTAACGTACCTCTGAAGGAGAAATGAGTTCAAGCGCCCATGTTAACAACTGAAAGGCGCAGGAGGCAACATTTGAGAGAATGCAAAGAATATTTTTATTTTTCTTAGAATATGGATGACTCTTCCTGCACATCCTACTGGCATCAAGCACCAATGGGAACAATCATTTTGGCATACTTGTTGCCTATGGAAAGGACTACGGATTTAAATGCTAAAACTGCAACCAGTGTGAGCAACCAACCTTGCTAGGCAGTTCAATCTGCTAATTATTTAACCAGATTTATTTTTAGACTATAAAAACAGCATGTTCCTCAGGAGAATTATTTTTTCCCCTTCCCCAAATAAATACAATTAACACTTGCCAAGTAGAGTTCTTCATCTGCAAGTAAGGACTTCCCAAAACTAGACCGAGTGAAATACTCAAAAATACATTGGTGCAAGCGTGTCCCCGAGAGTCTCTCCCAGAGCGGTGCTTCTGGAAGAGGAAGAAGTGCTTCATACAGGACGCAGCGCCAAACCTGCGTGCCCGAGATACTTCTTTCTAAAGCCTGAGTGGCCTTGAACCCTTGTGGGGACGAGGCTGTCACGACCGCAAGCCCTCCCTCGGCGTCTCGCCGTCTGTTTTTGTTACTGCCCCCAGCAAACGGCAGCAGCACTTCTGAAGCAAAGGCACGCCAGCAATGCAATCCCACGGCAGCCGAGGCAAGCTCAGCGAGGAGGCAGGGGGAAGCAAACAGATCAATTTGAAAGTTCAAGGTAAGACAAAATGCAGATAAGCATGCGCTCAGTTTTAAGCTGCCGGTGAGACCGCTCGTGTGGAGTAAGTGCTGGAACAGGCCTAGACACAAACAAGCCCATCTCTGACCCAGAATTTTCTCCAGGTAAAGACTCTTGTTCTTCTTATGTGACCTGGTCCTGTTTCACCAAGATAAATTATTATTTTCCCGTTCCTATTAATGACAGCAAGCACGGTGCTGGGGTCCAGCTCACAAGCAGCATCCTGCTTCTGCAGTGCTTACAGGCACCCATGGCGCCCCAGAGAAACCAACCCGCTGATGAGCGGCATCCACGGGTCAGGCAAGCTTGTCCCGAGCCAGGGCGAGCTGTGATTAAACCCAGCAAATCATCCCTTCTGTCTTGGCAACCCCAGGCATAAATGCAGCCAAGTGTGGTAGCTCTTTGGCTTGGTCATTTTGGCCAAATTTGCCAAAACATTAGGGTTTAGGAAATTAAACGAGTAGAGTATTTGCATGACACAAAGCTTCTCGCGGTATGACCGATTTATTTTCAATGGCCAAGGTGGGAAAAACATTTAAAGATAATAAAGTATCTAGGATAGTCAGAATGGCATTAAACCCTTTTGCTGTAAGCAATCAGTAAATAACTGAGGTGCAGCTTTTGAAGCACAGCAGCGCTCCACTACACGAGGGCAAAGCTTTCTGCGACATACCCGCAGGGGGTTGCCACCTTCTCAAGACCCCAACAGTTCAAGTCGTTTCTCCCAGCCTGCTCCGACAGCCTGCTGCTTCACGCGCCTCGCCTCCCAGACCATCATCCCGTTTCAAAAAGGTGACGGTAACACTGTGTTTTGCAGTACCAGATAGTTTTGTGACACTGTCTCAGGGCCCTGGTTCTCAAGGGACTCGCTACACATGTGCTTAACTTCAACGTGATTTGATTTAATGGAGCTAGTCTGCAGCACGAACGCTAATGTGTGCCCGTAAGTCTTTTCAGGGGGCACAGCTGTTCACCAGCGTGCTCCTACTCACTCTGGGTTTCCATGCACGTATCAAAAATATGTAACAACATTTTCAAAGCTGAGCATTGAATTTTAGAAATAATGTGGTTACACAAATTCAAAACCATCTATGACAGACTAGAAAGTGTCTATACAAAAAACACTTTTAGGCTATCATGTCCATAGCTATCTTAAAGAAAACTTCCTTTCAAAAACCAGAAAAATTGATCTTGCAATGAATATTAAAATATTATCATTTAATAGTATTCTGTATTCCTGCACTATAATATATGCAGATAAATAATGATTTATGAATACAAAACTCAGCAAATACAAAACCTGACTCTGCAAGCAGGCAGGACAAGGGATTTTGTTCTAGTTTACCTTTTTTCCCCTCCTGTATTTAAAAAATAGAGACAGCAAATTTCTTTGAACTTACATAATTCCACCCTGTTATTTTCCAGAGGGCTAAACTGGCTTTTTAAATTCTTTAAGCTTGGCATTGTATGAAAGCAGATATCAAATATTCAGAGAGCTCAATTTAGAAAGATCATTTTTCTGGGGCTGAGCCTTTCTGAAGAGCTTCCTGCAGAGCTCCAGACAATGCCTCAGCCAGCCATTCCCACCAGGCTGGGGTCACTCGCCCTTGCCAAGCCGTATTTTAGGAGGCGTTGGGCCAAAGGGAGGTGCGGGTCTGACAGAAAGGTGAGAAGTATACAGCGTATGAGGTGCCAGAGAAGCCGACTGCTGCAAACAACAACAACAATTTGTGAATATTAACCTGTTTTGCACAATGAGTGGTTCAGAACTGTGTTTTCTTCGCATGCAAAAAACTACAGTATCACCCGCTTAGTCCTCTGTTGCTGCCTTTTAACAAAATCCACCTCTTTGGGTCAAAATCTGAGTTCACCAAAGCCAATGAAGAGATGCCCCTCTTGAATTAACTGGGTTGTACATAGGACCTCTGTGAAACGCATCTCCAGTCAGTGGCAAAGCACAAGGCTGAAGCACCCGCTGCTGCTGGATTTCATTTTGCCCAGTATTTCTACAGTAGCCAGCACACGTAGCCATGACCATTTGGCTTTAACAGGGTGCTGCAGGACCTTCTCCTTCACACGGACAGGATGCGTTTGAGGCAAGAGAAGGTTTCCTCCTTCCTCCCCAAGCCTTGCCAGGTCACTCATAGGTACAGAGGGGCTGTTTGGGTCAGCAGCAGCTCAATGCCTGCCATAAGGTAGAAGCTTTCCCAGCAGGGCTCTGAATCCAGTTGTTTTCTTTGAATCCTGCCAAGTCTCTTGTACCTCCATGCTGCCTCCCGCCTGGCTCCTTGGTCTTCTAGACGAAGGAGCTGGTGCAGAAAGTGAAGGGAGCCCACCGGTCCCAGCATGGGCACTGGGAGTCCCTTCATGGCAGCAAAATCGTAAAAGAATAAGAAATACAGCATTTGGCTCTTGACGCAGAAGGAAATGGTCTAAGGGTACTGCTGTGTTTGCAATACCCTTGGCTGAAGAGCGATACTGGTTTTTATTATTTACAAGCCCTCTGGCCTTTTGTGGCTACTGGTTTTGCCGTGGCTCCACAGGCGGGATCTCAGGCTGCTGCGGCACCGGTGCCTTGGCGAAGCCCACAGGAGGTCTTAGGCGCTGGACCAGGGGGATGCTCCCCCTGAACAGGACTACACCGCTTGGATGCAGGAAGCCATCGGCTCCGCACAGCTCCTCCTCTCTGCCCCCCACACAGCCAAGCACAGGCTGTTTGCAAACCCCACCATCCCTGGGACAGTCGACGGACGGCACATCCCTCAGCTCCCTGGAAGGCCAGGCTTAAAGGCAGGCCTATCCCTGCACAAGGCAGACGGGAGGAGAGCTCAGGCTAACAGACGACACGTACTCAGTTGGTGTTGTTAGGGCTGATGTTGAGTAGCTAGCTGCTTTGATCCCTTCATCACAAAATTAAACCATGTTTCTGCCAAGGCATCTCCTGGCAATGGCATTCTCCTGAGCTGGATGCTCCAACGGGGCTCCTCAGATACTCTTTCGGCTTCAGACATTCATCTTTGTCAGTTCAAATAATCTACTTATCCTAGCTGTTAGCAAGGAACTGATCTTGGGAAAGCTAATATGGGCAGGCTAGAGGCACTGCTTACCCAAGCCCGCTGTAAAAATCAGAAAACACCAAAAGCATGCGGTCAACTTGGACAAAATGTCACCCCTCTGACTTCACGTACTACGTAGCTAGGAAGATGTCCTATTTTATGCTGCATGATTTTCCATAAAGTTAGGAAGCCTGACTAACACAGAGGGCTTTAAGAGCTTAAATACATTATGACAGTTGTATTAGATATATTTTTAAATACCTTTTCCAGAGCTTCTCTATCGACCAGCTCCTGCACAGCCAAAAGCTTGATACTGTAAAAAAAAAAAAAAGAGAGGAAAAAAAAAAATTAATTACTCCATTGCAAGCATTACAGAAACACAAGTAACAGCAGAACTGAAGCTCTCTTTTTATCTTCCCACTTCACAAAAGAGTCTATAGAGGTACAAATACAAGAAGTGCTCAGGATATAATAACCAAAGCAAGAGAGAACCAGTGTTACTTTCTTTGCTTTGAATTAGCTGTCCCAAAAAGATTTTCTGGTTTCCAGCTTACAAGTGTATCTGAATTCACATTACAGAGAAACTGCATTAATCACCAAATTTTTAATACCCTAAATTAACACTGAAGGATCTCCTGAACAACAAATACAGAGAAAGACTCTAAAACGTTTCTATCCTTTTTAGTCAGCTTTCGTTTTCAGTTATCAACAGGTTTCTATGAGTCCCATGACAGTCATTCCCAGGGATTTACAATATTATGTATTAGGTACAGTAACCAAGTCAACCCAGCTCAAGAAATTTGAGGGAGATATGAGGGAAATGTGCATAACTGTTTGAAAGTAGGGTAGAGATATAATCCATAATTAATTATTCTCGTAATGCCATTTGCTAATCAGGACCAAATTTCTTCACCTACTGAATCTTTTCTAAGTTTACCTCTAGGGGCTAAATCCTGCACGCTTTATTTTGTTTACTTCAACAAGATCATGAGAGTCACTCAAGTAGGATTTTGCCTTGTTAAGACAGATAAGATCTCAGCTAAATCAAGGTATATAAGAGAACCTTGTACAACATCTATACTTTCCTAATCAGTTTAGTGAGTAATTAGAAATTATCCATCCTCCTTCAACTTCAGTTACTTGTATGCGTCCCCATGTAGTGCAAAAAGCCCAATCCTTTCCACACCAAAGAATTTCAGGAAAAGATCTTGTTGCATCCCCCCTGAGCTGCAGGGCTCACAGGACAGGTATGAACCTGAAAAGTACTGGCAAAGCATTGCCAGCAGGTCGAAGGAGGTGATCCTTCCCCTCTACATGAGGCACTCACCACCAATGGTCCACAGCAGCTGCCTTGGCCAGAGAGCAGGAGGGATCAACAACACATCTACTTACAGAGCCGGGCATCTACTTTAGGACGGCACGGTTACGATTCAGCCCGCCTAAACTTTAGCCCTCTACAGCTTTGGTGCCCAGTCAAAGCTAATGTTTACATTCACTGTACGGTCAATGAAACGAGAGAGGAACCTCACTTCCCCAGGGCAGTTCAACCCACCTCTCCTAGCATCATCCCTTATGTCGTCCCTCAAGGGCAGAAGTTGCAATGCTATGCTGCCCCAAGTCAGGCTTACAAAATGCTGGCAGCCTTTTTACCCATGGAGTAGATTAGTATTGCAACTCTGACCGCTCACGTTCCTTACCCAATCTAACGAGTCACTTAATATATTGTTCTTGGACTCCAGAGGATAAATTCCTTTACCCAGGGATACAAAAACATTTGCATGGTAGTGGAAGAATCAAGTGATGCATATAAATATTGTTTAAATCACTCTCACGACTCTGTAGACAGACACAGCAAAGAACCAGTATATTTAAAAGCTCATATTCAAGACTGTGCAAATAGGCGATGCAGAAGTCTGCCAAAAGATATAATTTGCCAGGTACTACAACATGTTTTATTAGCCTTTCAAAACCTCAGAGCAATGTTGTGTAATTCTTGAATGTCCACGGACATCTTATATGTTAATTATGTATGTCTATCCTGTAACAGCAGCTGGCAAAACATAACTTTAGTCCGGTCCTTCTACTGTGTTACAATGCTTTCCACTACAGGTATTCACAGCCTAACCCCTAAACACGACTGTGCTTTCACTTTAATGTACTTCTAGTTTTCAGATGTCTTCAAAGCATCATAAAAAGCTATATCCAGTAAATTATAAAATAGCCCCAGACCATACATTTCCAGTCTGTAGAGGCTATCATTACTAAGACACAGAGGGTGGAGATGGTTCAGAAAACAACGGGATAATCAGGAGAAAGAAAAAGGTATTCCATTAAAGCCCAACCACTACAGCAGCAGGGGGCACGTGATTTTCTGTTACCGTTTGGTGAACACACTAGGCTGCACACAAGCATTCAGCTGAACTGGAAGGTACTTAGGGAAAGTACAAAGCCAATACAAGGTATTTTTTAACATAATTTTCCTTGCAATTCAGCCAGGAAGCAAAATAAGGATGGGACGGGCACTGAGCAAAGAAGGCACCTCCATTTAAAAACCGCAGTGTTGTGTCCAACCCTGAACTTCAGAAGGAGCCTGGGCTGACGCATCTTGGAGAACAAAGTCCAATAACGTAGACAGCAGCAATGCAGCCACAATCAAGACCTGTCTCTGAATTCAGGGCTCGCCTCTTAGTTTTGGATGACGTGCCTCTGTTGCAGGGCATTTCGGAAAAAACACAGGACGGGTGAGAAGGAGGTAGTCTAATATGCATGTGGAGGCATCCAGGATGCTAACAGCCAGCTGGGCTGCTGCAAAGATTGCTTCAAGTCCGTGTGTACGTAGTAAAAATCTAACATTTTGCCATTCCTTTCCGCAAGCTGTACAACAATGTGGTTTTTGTTATGCAAATTACTTTTGTCTTTTTCCTTTTCAAGCCAGAGACTTTTCAATCACTTAATCATCAAAAGGTAGAATTTATCAATCAAGGCTGCTGATGCTTCTACCAATTGACTGACTTATTTCTAGAACGTTAATTGTGGATTATCTGAAACTCAATAGCTGCAGAAGAAAGACGTAGATGGCGCCAAATGCAAGTACTGTTTTCATTAGAGATCATCACCTTATTGTACAAACCTACTCTCCTTCCCATTTACACTAATAAAGCCCCAGAAGACCTCCTTCAGCTAGTATGCTTTTATTTAAAACAAAGTATACTGAGTTACACAGAAGCAAATAATAAAACAGAGAGCAGGAATCTTTTTACTTTACCTCATTATATTTACAGGGATGCTGTACTCTTGTTCAGAGGTGAAGAACCCATACAAAACGTTTACATCCTGCCGAGATAACTGCATGTGCAGGGCCAGAAGCAAATCTGAATTCAATGTTCTTACATTATTTGCAACAACATTGGTTTGACTCTTGGTGAGAAAAAGACTTCCCTCTACTGTTATAAATTTACAGAGATCAATGTTTGCTCAGTATTTTACTCTTTTCTGCTCAGGTGACACAAGGTTATTTTTTCTGGGTCAAAAGGAATCAGCAAAGGTAAATATCGTCTTCATACAGCCAGCTGCAAGATGCTTCTTTCTTTGAAGCATTATCATGGATGCTGTCTCTGTCCATTGGATTAGTCCACTACCTGGAAAATTGCTCTTGATAGCCAGTTATTTACTGCTATTTCTTCCAGCAATTCCAAGCAACATTTATATGTGCTACTTTATGCAATGTCGACTTGGAAATGCAGCTTCTTTCAAGGCTGCTGCTTTGGGGGTTTGATGCTTTGAAAAGAAATCAGGCAGTTTGTTTAGGCACTACATCAGCAATCCTACAAATGCTGAAAGCAGCTCATAACTACGTTGCTGTTTGTAGTTTATGTGTTCGACAAGGATTTCAGAGTAGATGGGAATATAGCTACTCAGTAACTGAGAGAGAAGAAAAAAATCTCTAATAAAGCAGAAATTCAAAGAGAGTTACCAAAAGCCAATGCTGAAGCACAAGGTCTTGCTGTCCACAACACAACACTTATGTACTCTGTTTATATACTGCAGTGTCATTTCTTTCATCCTCACTGGCAGTATGTGAACACTAACTCATGAATAAAGTTGTAGAAAAACATATTTTCTGAAGAAACCTTTTGGTTACTGGAGCACCTGCTCTAATCTACCAGCTTTAAAATAAACTGGTAATAAATCTGCATTGCAAGTAACTATATCTACTTGATGAAAGTGGCCCTGGTTGTATCTGAAACCATATTAAAAATACTGACTCAATTACTTACATGATCTATTTAAAAAAACCTGGCACCCAAGACACACTCAAAATACATGAAAACATGCAGTGAAACACATGACTCCCTCTTTTTTTGGCCGGGGGGGGGGGGGGGATGCATGGCATTCTCTTCTAAGGGAATTCCTTTTGGTTTGCAGAAGATGAGTCACAGTGCTGAGCAAACACCTATAGCTGCAGCACATTTCTACTCCTCAGGGTATCATTGCAATGCTTCCCTCAAAGTCTTCTTACTTAAAAACATGTAGCATTGGGTTCCTCTCTCTAATTCCACATACCCGGGAATAATTTAAGCCCTCTTAGAAACCTTCTGCAGTACTGCAAACTTGCCGATAGGTCCCTTGCTGGTTGGTGCATTGCTGTTCATCGTGAGCCATCATCGCGTTTTATTTGCAATGAGTTTCACTTCCTAGCTTGAGTTCACGTTGCCCACAAAATCCTGTCTGCTCTTGCAATAGAGAATGTCAGGGCCTTCCTCAGAACTACTGCAGGGTCACCTGCCTGCCAACCTACGGCTCTGCAGCAAGGCAGATAGGATAGAGAGAAACTGCTGCACAAGGCAGATCCAAGATCCATCCAAGCAGAACGCACCTGAGGTCTTCACCTGAGGAAGGGAAGCTGCTTCCCCCAAAACCAGCTTGAAGGGTGCTCTAGGGTAGGGGTAGAGAGGATCTAGGATTACAGCCAATTTCTGGACCACCCTTGCACAGCACTGGACTTGCAGCCACTATGGACATGTGTCACTTGGCTGCCACTATCAAGGGAGAAGGTCTCCAGACCCGAGCCCTGCATCAACAAGCACAGCGACCTGCATCTGCTGAGCTGACCCTGGAATAGAGCTGAGGTTCCCATTCAGTGCCGAACCCAGTAATTTTGGGAAAAAGGCAAAGAGGAGGGAAAAGTGAAGCGTTAAGTGATCAGAGAGTCAGCGAAGCGTTTAAGCAAACACGTGGCCTCACGACAGTGTCCTGCAGAAGGGGCCAGGTGCTGTGATGACGGAGGGCAGCTGCGAAGGTAAAGCAGCAAGATCCCAGCTGGAAGCTGGCACTCCTGGCGCCTGCGCCTTAGCTCTCCACGCCTTGTTAGCCTGCAAACAGCTGGCGCACGGCGAGTCTCCAGGCATGCCGGCACAGCCGGCTTTACTACCACTTTGCTTTTCCTTTCTGGCCGCCAGCTTCCCTCCTCAGCCTGGAAGAGCAGAGCTCCCCGGACAGCCAGCACTGCCTGTCTCCTACCTGCGGGTCGTTATGGCATGTGGCTCATAGCCAGTCTTCACCGACACAGGTTTGTCACCCAGCAGCAACATGAACTGAGTACTGGTCTCAATTTACTTCGCAAGCTTTTATGTCTTTGCTTGGGGCCTGAGTTTTTCCAAAAGTCTCATGCTTTCTATTAGTCAGCGCATAAGCCTGACTAAAGTTAACAACATGAAGAAATACCATTTGATTTCTCTTAGTTTTCTGGCTCCTTCTTCAGCATACAGCTGTACCGAATCACACTTCGGCTAGACTCACAGACATTATTATAAATAGCCTGTGCAAAACCCACTCAACCCCAAAACGTTATTTTCAGCATCATTAAATGATTCCCTCCTCCCTCCCTTTTGGTCCATAAACTTTTCCCCTCTGTTCTTGAGATAAGATTCCATAGCCATGTTATGGCCCATGGTGAAGTTTTATGGATGACTTACATATCCAAGACTAGAGCATGGATGGATGTAACAGAAGCACACCCAACTCACATGGGGGTTAATTAACGTAAAAGAAGAGGACAAGACCCCTTGGGTCATCAAATTTGTATGTTACAATTGTATTTGCGTATCTACAGAAACTGACCTCACTTATAAATCAGTTCTGCCCTACAAGATGGGCATGAAACATGAGAGTTGGAAGAAAAAAAGCCAATGTGCTAATGGCCCCTGGTACCTGGGGGTCCTCAGTCCCCAGCTCCCCTGCCACAGGGGCACGCTCCCTTTCATCACCCTTCACGTCACAGCCCGCAGCCCCAGTTTTTCCTTTGGCATTTGCCAGATGACGGGGTGAGTAACAATAAGGATGGGGAAGCGGCCGTCGCAGGTGTGTGTTCACTGCAAGGGCTGTGGCACGTCCCTGCTGCAGCCACCTGTTGACAGCCTGACATTAAGGGCTGTGATTAACTGTTTTCTAATTGTTTTAAGCACAGGCAGAAGCTGAGGCACCAAGCACGTGCTGCTCCGGGAAGTACATGGAGAGTGGGGAAAGATAACAGCCAAGAAGTGACAAACACAGAAAAACATAAATCTTGCTGCTTAAGCAAATGGCAGCGGGGGGGAGGTTAATTAGGGTGGGTTTTTTTGTGGGTTTTGGGGTTTTTTTGTTTGGTTGGTTGGTTGTTTTAAATATAAAGCTGCTGCTGATATACCTGGAGTTGTCCCTTTGCTGCTAACGTCTAATGAGACCCGAGGCTTGGTTCCTCGACTCTGCCCGCCCCGGTGCCGATTACCTTGCACAAAGGCAGGTGAAAGAATGGCGGGCTCCCACCCACAGCACGGCGGGCTACACTTAACACGGTGGGATGACTGAGGAGCAAGTCTCCGAGCACCGGCTCGAGCTCCAGCCCTGGGGGGCTGCAGAGCGACTTGTGCTGCTCCCTCCTCCGGGCTGACCACACCGACCGGGGCAACGGGTGACCTAAACGGGGTGCCTCTACAGTGAAGGAGTAAGATGTTCATCAATGCACGCACCGTGAAAAACCATCTCATTTTTACTGGCATATCCCATTTACAAAGTTTTCTTTCCCCCCAAGAACCTGTTCACTCAAACCCCAGCAAAAACAAAACCAGACGGAAGAAAGAAAAAAAAAGCCTGCTTAATGACTTTCAGCCTCATAAACGTCCTCCGTCTACCCCTACGAAGTCGGACAAGGAAATAAAATCCATTTCTCCTTTTCCACTAAAAGCATCTGCGTCTTCTCAATCACTCCTTAAATGGAAGGAAAAAATCGCATCCGCCGCCACGTCTTAACGGCTGCTGGAAGCCACCAGAGTGCTTATGAAGTAAGCTGATGGGTTTGAATGGGAATACCATGCCATACTGCTTTGGGACTAGCTGCCAGCTAACGACACAACAAAATGATTTGGTAGAGTCTCAGGAAAAATATACGTACAGTGAGTAGAAATTAGGGTAAAACCAGGGAGCTGCATTTCCTTTAAAAAAATTTTTTTATATTTACTTTGTATTATAGCACAGTGTGTATTTATATAAATGCATTATATATATTGTATATTAAAAAGCTATTATAAATTTTATATATAATTTTATAAACTCTTTTTTTTAATATATATATATGTAAATTTATTTAGGGCTACTTTTTTGCAGTTTCCTATTTCAGATGAAAGCAGCTGTTCTTCGATGTCTAGCCATCATTGATTTGCCTGCACAATGGTTTGAAACTAAAAAGCAGATGAAGGCTGCACAGCTAGGAAGGGAATCAGGAATAAACGGAAGGAGCAGAGAAGCTGAAATCCATCAAGCAAATTGGCGGTGTAGCACAGGCCGGACAAACACTGTTCCCCCGATGTTTGCATTCGCGGATCCTATTACATTATGCGAGTGATTGGAGTATTTGTCATGGGGAGAAAGGAAACTGTAATGGAACTAAAAGGGGGAAAACATGAATTATGGATGGTTACTACTGAGAGTTGAAGGGGGGAAACAGCAGCATTACCCAAGCTAACAGGCAGGAGGCAATTGAAATAGTTCACTCCTTTCTTTTTCCATTTCAGCAGTTCCCTGGGTCCAGGGATGCTCTCTCGATCCTCTCTCACACACAGTTCTCTCCTTGCTGTTCTTTTTCCTACATGTGTGGCAAAGCCATCATTTTGTAGGACCTACGAACTTTGCATCGAGGGTCTGATTTACGTTCAACTGATGCTGTGGTTTTAGCACAGCTACATCACTGCAGGATCAGAACGATGATTCATAAACCCTGGGCTCTCTGTATTCCCACTGCATGACTGCAAAAAGGGAGGCTGCAAGAACAGCAGACTTCTTCCTAGCACTCTAGTAGGGAGTAAGACATGCTCACCAAATGACCCAAACCACAACCACTAGCAGAAAGCATGAATGTCCACATAGAATGAGACCTGGAAGCCTTCTTGACCTCCTCCTTGGGAACACCCATTCCAAGCTCTTTCCAAAGGGATGAAATCCATGTTGCTGTGCATATGGACATTTCCTACATGACTAAGCAGAGCAGATGAAGTTAAGAGAGGAGCTGCTCAAAACTCCCAGACTCTCTGTGACCTGAAAGAAAGATCATTCTTTTCTCGTCCATCTATCCAGAAAAGGCGTCTCCTTAGTTGTGAGACACTGATGCTCGACTGGACACTTCTGCAAATTTGGGGGGTTTCTGTCATAGAGAGGATTAAGAGCAGCAGGGAAACATCCCATTTTCCTCCTTCTCCACACAGACGACCGGACATTGTCTACTCATTTCCACTTACATAAAGTCTCCCTTTCTGAAGACTCCCTCAAACTTTAAAACCAGAGGAAGTGCAGAAGGAGCATCCTTTTGGGTGCATGCAGGATGCATGTGCACATAAATACTCTCATTCATTATTAAAGTTCATACAGATTTGTTATCCCATTTCAATTTGGGGTGCAGAGTACCGAAGATACAAACCCAGAGCTAACTGCACTTCCTAGAAACGCTTTGTTTGCTAAGTTATTGGCGATCCCGTGGCCTTTTCTTTTGCCATCCTCTTATTCTTCTTTCCTATCCTTTTCCAACTCTCTCTCTGCAAACTGGTGCAATGCCAAGAGAGTGGCAGCAGTTAGAAAAGCAAGCATCATGGAAGACTTCCAAGGTCCTCAGAAGAAATGCTGAGGGCTGAGATACATATTAAGGGCTGAGATACATCACACTTGATTGAACAGAACCAAAGCTGATTCCTGAGAGGCAAAGGTTAACTAGACAAATGGCTGAAAAGGCTCAATCTGTTCTAACTCATTATTTGTTGATTTTTAAAAAAATTTTAAAAGAGAGTTTAAAATAGACTAGGCAGCTGAAAATAACCCCCAAATTCCCAAATGCATGAGATAAAACCACAGAAGGCCTGAGACTGCGAGTAACATAATGATTACAGAGAAGTAGCCTAATGAATAAAGAACAAGCAAGTCAAATACCTATATTAAATTATATTGAACACAGCAATCTTGTCTGCATATATCTAATAAGGGAGACCACGTACAGACAGTGGCAATGCAGCTTAACTTCCGACATCATTCAAAACTTGGGGTGACAATCCAGGAGGCTTCTCTGTCACCAGTTCCACCTACTCCTTCACTGATTACTCCTGTGCCAAAGCCTTCACTACATGGTGATTCCGGCAGCAGAAGAGGATACTACTGCAAGGGGGGTGGGGAGGAGGGGAGTAATCTGATGACAGCTACATTTACTCACAAAAAACACACAAGTTGCTTGAACTCACTTCCGACTGAACTCACTTCCGACAGACAGCAAACCAAAACCAGTTATTCATACTAAAAAGGGGGGGAGGTGGCTTTTAGTTGCATTTATATAGTGATAAAATGTATTCTCCTTCTTCCAGATTGCACTTCTTACTGTATTTAGCTAAGAGTAATAATGTCTCCCTTTAAACCCGTTCACTTTATGTCCAGCGGTTTTGAAATTAGGCAAAACACTCTGTATAATGTTCACTGTCTTAGGGGTTTTCTATTTTTTAATTTCTCAAAGGATGCCTGTTTCCTTATAATTCTGCAGCAAGAGAGAGGCTTGCAAAGAGTGTTGTGTTTGCGGCAACATTGATTACTTCTAAGTCATTAAAACTGGACACGGGCAAGTTATTTAACTTGCACTGAATTATTCAAATCTGTCCAACATAGGAGGAGACCAAGATCGAAACCAAAAATTTAGAAGCTTATAAAAATCAAAGGTGACTTAGAGCTTCCAAATATAGGCATCATGTTATAGTGTAAGTGGTCTCTGGCATTTGGCTCTTTTTCCGGATTTTCTGAATCATTCCCTGCTGGGGTAGAGCTTCTTACTTCCAGAAACGGCACCTTCTCCAATCCAACCCGGCCCTACTGCAGCAATGGAAAACTTGAGTAGTCCTTAATTAAATCAAATGGGCACGTTTGGGAAAGGCCACACCACTGCACTATTGTTCTGCAATGAAGAACAAAGCTACCAATAAAATTACGGGGACTTGGGATGCAAAGCAATTAATAGGGACTCTACCTGAAGAATTTACCTCTGTGTCCCTGCAAAATGGGCTTGAACGCAATGGGGAAGCAATAAAATGCTACTTGAAACAGTTTGCATCCTTTTTCTCTATCAGGTATGTGAACCATATGCTATCAAGCTCTTACACCAAAGCTCTTCATGTCCCCTTATTCATTCTCAGATACTTAATGCATTATTACCTTGTCATACATGCACATCCTCCTCTCAGAGAAATGGGTTTGCCCAGTTAAAAACCTTACAAAGGAATACAGTGAAAGCCAGTTAGTTTTGTTCAATACAGGCCCAAGAGCAGAGCTGCAGTTTGGTGGCAGGAGAACCACAATCAGCTGGTGGCATCTGAGTGCCGGTAAAATTTAGTCTGGCATTATGCAAAGAGTATTGCAGCTTCCTGGCTGAATCTGGATACAGAACTTCAAAGTCTTTTATAGTATGCTCTGAACAAAGAGATTGACCCTCAAAAAGCTGGCTCCGACTTTGAAGAGGCTGGCAGAGCACCACAGCAATTGTGCGTTTCATACGAGCATCTTCTGCAGGAGACTTCACGCCAAAGTGGAATTGTTTAAATGGTGGAGAAGGCTGAACGTCAGGGATTAAAATAGGAGAACGTACACAAGAGGTGCTCGGAGAGCCACTATGAAATCACTGAGGAGAGGCAGTGCAATGAGGGGAAAGGAGCACTACAGGAATCCAGACCGGTGCTTTGGTCAAGTGTACTTTCCTCTACGGCTCTTTCACGAGCAGCTTATGTTGTCTTACACATTCAAAGCCATTTCGACAGAAAGGATAAAACGAAGTGCATCATTACAACAGGTGGAGAATAAAGCAGAAACTGTACTAGCAGACAGCCTGCATGCTTTAAGGACTTCCCACTGCGTGGCTAAAAGCCAGCCCAACCGTGTTTCTAGAGCGGAGCTCAGGAAGCTGATGACAAGACCTCGATGCTGAGTGCCCTGCAAGAGCAAGAGGCAGGCATCAAAGGACGAAGAAAAGACTTTCCCAAGGTGACCAAGCCTTGTCACCATGATGGGGGGAAAAAAAAAAAAAGAGGGGTTTGACAAGATAACATTCCTACATTTCTACTCCAGCAAAAGTCTCTGGCACAGGCCTAGCCTAACAGTGTCAAGTTTGCACATCAACAGAGCTGAGCGTGTCAGTCAGCACAGCCACCTACTGCACCACAGGCAGGAATGGCAGCAGGATCCACTGCCAACAACCGGGTCATTCTCTTTATAGCATCTATACCATCTGGTGAAGGAAAGGCTGCAGTAGATGAGACTTCCTCAAAACTGTCACTTAGCTAGCCCACTTCAAGATTACAGACAACAGAACAATTTGGTACCCAAGCTTTGAAGGAATATGAACATCCATCCATCCTCCGAAAACTGAGGTCAATTGCACATTGCAAAATGTGAAGTAGAGAAATGGAAAACTGTGAAAAGAAGCGGGCCAGAGGGAGCAGAGGCAGAAAACCTGACTTTTGCATACCAGTGAAGATGGCAGTCCTCTGTCTTGCATGCACCCAAGCCTTTAACTGTCAGAAACGCCACAACTGAGTAAGGTTACTCACAAGTGGAGTTGATGTCAAGCCATAAAGAATTTTGTTTATGCTGATGCTACACTCTTAGGTCACCAGAAATGCAAAGAATATTGTAGTCAGAAAATAATAATCAGCCAATACTGAGGTTGCATCTGCAAGAGCCCACAGAAAGCGCAAGTCAGATAAGAAAACCACCTGTCATGTAAGTGTAAGAAGTTAAAAGCCTCCTTTCCAAGAGCTAATTACAAAAGTATCCTACCAGCTTCATCTACAGCATCACATGATACTGCATTAGAATTGGGAATTTAGCTTATGGGGCATTTGGAGTGCCATTTATGTAACTTTAACCCAAATAGCAGACCAGACAGTCTTTCCATCAGTCCAGCTGTTTCTTATTTTAATAATGACTTTGAAGTGTGATAGGGGCTACATGAAGCTTAAGCCTCTGGTTAGCCAAAAACCACAACCTCATATAGCCTTTGCTCTGACTATCAGAGTAACACAGAAAGGTTTTGATTTAAACCTCCAGGGGATGCATCACATAGCTGCAACTCTAATCCGGGAGAGAATGAAATCCTTCCTCAATTCTCAAAGTCAGAAAAACTCGCTGACTTGGCACTCTCCCAGCCAGCTGCTGTCCCCAAACCAGCCTCTGCTCTGTCTGCTGGCAGAGTTTTCCAGCAGAGCTGTACTAAGCAGAAGGGACAGACCACTCAAAAAGAAAGTATACAACATAGACATAGAGCAGAACAGACTACAGCCTGCTACCATTCACTTTTTCTGCTGCATCCCAGAAAATTCTTACGAGACTGTGTGTGGTAAAGAGAAGAATCCTCCATCAACCAGAACCCAGGTATCTGTCTCCAGGAGCACTACAGAACCACAAACACAGAAACGTGGGTCAAAAGAGACCATCTGATGCAACAACCCCTTCAACACAGGACTATCATGAGGTCAGCTGTGGCTTCACCCAGCTTAGTCTTAAAAACTCCAAAACACTAAGACTCCATGGCCTTGAGATAACTTCTTCCAGTGCTGCACCAACTTCTGAGCAAGGAAGCTGCTTCTGGCGTCTGTTCTGAAGATCCCAAAGTAGCCAACTGCCCACTTGTACTAAAGCAAGGGATTATTTTACCTGCACTGCTGGGATTGTTGTGGAACTTCATAAGGCTTCTCTGTTGACCCAGCCGAGTTTCTCCAGGATCTTCTGGATTGAAGGGCATCTGCCATGGCAGCCACTCCCCCAAATTATGTACTGTTACAGTGCATAATAACTTATTACCCATCATAAAGGATACTTACCCTGCTTAGCAAATACATGCTACCACAATGGTCATAGATAAACTTATTCCTATGTTAACAAACTAGACAGATGGGTCAAGTAATGTTTTCTTTTTCTCGCCCCAACAATGGCTTGTGCCAGGTTCTTCAGAGGACAGAATGAGATGCATAGTAAAGCAGCCAAACAGCTTCTCTGCTTTTCCCCCCACTCTCCTCTCACATAACAGGATGTCACCGCTGTCCATATAATTGTCTCACTTGGTGGTTCCCAAGCTGCGAGCTGCTGTCAAGATTGAAGCTGCTCTTCATGGAAGATTACATGCCATTGTGAAACTTCTGACCAAAAGACGCTACAGAAGGGATGTCTCACCCACCATGAAACCACAGTCATGTCAGTCACACCTCAGGAATGGGGGAGGTGGGAAGCAACTAATCCTTTATTTGAGCTTCTGCTGAGCTCCCAACCAGCATGGCATTTTCTGGCATGGGCTTATTAACGTGCCATGTTAACAACTCCCTTGAAGCAAGCACAGCAGCCTGTTTTCCGCTTGTTCTAGTATGTACTTAAAAAGTAGCGCAGTTGAGTTATTTTACATTCACTTATCACAGTAGCCTTTCTGTTCTAACATCTCATGACTTGGAGATCAGAACGAACCTCATCAGTCAAGGAACCTCATTAAAATGACCTATTTCTTCTACAGGAGAGGAGAAATCTGACGTTTGTATCATGGAAGATATCACTGAAAGTTTTAAATTGTGGAATAACAAGTTTCAAATCAAAAGTGTCGTATGGGTACATACACAGAAGCTTATGTCACTAGCAATAATGGGTGCTGTTACAAAGGCAGATTAACCGTCTTTCAATTAATGACTGCAAAAAAGCCTGCATACAATGGGACACACAGTAAATGCTTCCCTGCAGCTCAGTACTGTACACAGGAGCAAGTCGCAACTTTTCCATTTATTTACTACAAATACAACCGCTGCATTTGTCAGAATAACAAAACAAGGAAAAAAAAAAAAAAGAAATGCGCCGCAGTGTCAGTCTCCTAGTGCTCTGATCTGATAAGGAATCACGCAACGCGGCTGGACCTCATCAGGTGGAGCAGCATGATGCCGAAACACAAGAGCACTGCCCAGGCAGCCTGCTCCCAGCGCCGGCACCACAGCCACGCCGGCTGCATCCACCCTCCCGGGACGGCTGCGTGGCAGAGGTCCGTCTCCCCCGACGGGCAGCAGCGCTGACCAGACACCAGAGGTGGTCACATGCAGGACCTCTCCCCACGCCACGTCCCCACCACGCAGCAGCTCTCCTGCCTGTGCATTTTAAAGTTGGGGTCTTCATACACTATTCCCTGTGGTGTGGACCTCCACATGCTTTACAAAGTGGCAGGCGGTGCTGCCCGCAACACGGAGAGCCAGGGCACAGCCTGGCTTTCTCCTGCAACTGCAGATAAAGTGGTTTGAGCAGTCACCGCTCCCGTCCAGCGAGCCGCATTCAGCAGCTGTTTAAGCAAAGCCAATTTACCTGGCAGACGAGAAGCTCCCGGATTAACCTGGATCAGCGCCGGGTGCTGAGAAAGAGTAGCAAGCAGCCTAGTGGGAGGATCTCAGAAACACGTGCTTCTTAAGCGGCGATGAGAATATGCCTGAAGCTGCAGGGAAGTGACAGTGCTTGTCCAACATCACATCGGAGATGGAGATGGGACAGAGCCATGGTGCCTACAGTCCCAGGCCATCGCGTTGCTCTCTTAGACCACCTCACTTTTTAATCATAGAATCACAGAATCGTAGAATTGGTTAGGTTGGAAAAGACCCTTAAGATCATCAAGTCGAACCGTTAACCTAAGACTGCCAAACCCACCATAATGCCTTGTTCGGAAATTTTACAGTGCGTGAAAGCATATGCAAAGCAATTACCACTGCAAGTAGTAATTACATAGTGTACATGGCTCCTAATTCAGACTTAAGGAAACCATTAATGCATTATTCATTACTTCAGCATTTACTCTTTGTGATTTGGATCACTGCTCTGATTTTTATAGTAGCCCCCCTTCCCCCCCCCCTTTTTTTTTTAATTTGGCCAAATAGTTCCTAGCTGTAATTTTGATGACAATTTGCAAACGCTGGTTTGTGGAGGATTTAGTGTGCTGGTGGAGGCAGGGGAAAAGCCTGGTGGATGACCAGTGCTAGTTTAGAAGCGCAGGACAGCAATGGGAAGCATCACGGTTGTCTTCTCAGCAAGACTCAGTCAAGCAGCAGAAGTTTTAGGCTGCCTCTTTCTCAAAGCGTGACAAATAAATCGCCAAACACTGAACAGCTACGGCTTAGTCTTAAAAAGCCATATGCTCTTTAAAAAAAAATTAAAATAAATAAAAATTCAAACCAAAAGCAGAGCACCTAAGAAATCACACAGGCTGGCAGGACGGAAAGGGACATTAATTTCATTAGACAGCTCTCATTAAACACAGATGCCTGCAAACTGCCACAGCTGTCACAGTATACAGCCAGCACACAGGTACATAACCAGTTACTGCAGAAAGTTATAGAAATGACCATTACATAAATTGCAGAGGGCTGCGTCTATGGAGGAATTTTCTTTAACCAGCCTGCTAATATCCACTAAAGCAAGGTTTAAGGTCTAAAGCAAGGAGGACTTGTCATCTCTGCTTCACTAGATGCGTAACAGGGGACAATAAACATGACTGTGCTGTGTCACCTCTGTCACCAAAGGTTTTCCTTTAGAGAGGACACAGGTAAACTTAAAAGCAAAACCCCAAATCCTTCTCATTTTAAAAGGCTGTGAGCTTGTTGGGGGTTTAAAAAAAAAAAAAAAGGTAATAAAATCTTTTTAAAGCCTTTCAAAAGAGCCATGAAAAGGAGATTTTGTTAAACACATGCGTCTCGCCATCTTCTTATTTGTGCTACACAGTGTGAGCAGGGCAAAGATTTAAGGTGCTTTGCCTGTGAGTGGATGCAGCCTGCTGCGAGCTGCGGGCAGCGTGAACTCCCTGAACTGAAGTAACCCTGCACAGGCAGGGATCCAGCCAGACGTCTGAGGGGTTACTAGGATTCACATTTAAAGAGGGGAAACACTGACTCCCTCTAATAAAAATAAAAATTGCCAAAGCCAGATGTCTCCACGTGCTTAAATTCAGTTGGATATTATGTGGTCAGGATTGCATGGCCACAGGATTTAATAAGAGGAAGTTCTCTTATCTTTCTTGGTTAGGCAAAAAAAAAAACCCATGTCTTTCTTTGCTTTAGTGAGGAAAGAGAAAAATAGCACCCACCACCCAGCCTCAGCCTCTGTGCTAGTGTAAGGAGTGGCGGGGGGGGAAGTTCCTGAAGTTATGCAAGTCTTAGCAGTGTAAGAAAGGTTAATAGAGTTTATTGGACTTCTAATAGGGGCTAACTCGAGCATTTCTTCACAGTCCATACGCATCAAAAAGGTGATTTCATTTGTTTTCTTGTTTATTCCTCCATGACTAAACTCAGGGCCTCTGCCTCAAGCCCATTCTCCTTTCTGAGCCAACAAGCAATTCCCCTCGCCATTCGCCTTGGCTAAGTGGCAGAGTTTTGTGCGGCACACGTAAGGGTACCGAAGCTCATAGACACGTCAACACGTTCATTCCTCCAATGGGACTGGTTTTGGTTTGCAATCTAGGTGGCCAGGATATCCAGCGAGAAGGAAAGCCTCCACACCTTCTCCTGATGAAGGGGAGCCCACAAAGCGGCATCTCAGAAGGTGCCTGCCCCCCCGGCTGGCTGGCTGCTCTCCCAGCGTGGTGCCAACCAGACACCTGGGGCTTCCAGAACATGGAACCAACTTTGTCCTACAACAGACCTGCCTACAACCCCTTAGATGCTCACCAATCTTTCCCTAGTTTAAACAATCAAATACAGTTCAAATGATTACTATGGCATATACATACAAGACTATGAAGATCATCCCGTCCCCAATGCCTCAATCCCCAATACTAAGGAAAAGACCAGCCATGTCACAGATGATGAAAAAAGAAAATCAAGTATGGCAGCATTCACCAGCACTTCACTGATTAAAAAAAAAAAAAAAAAGGCTGAACGCAAGATTGCAATTTGGCATCTCATTCGGCAAAAGGTCAACATGAAGCAGCACCATCCTCAAGGGAATGAGCTCAAGGAAAGAAAAAAAAAGAAAAAGGGAGTCCTAATGGAGTGGAGGAGTATGATGGGTCTCTGGGTGACACCGTAGAGCAAAGTCTATCTGTTATCAAGTCTCCAGGGTGCTCAGCGAGGCAACGAAGGTAAGCTCCCCAGCCATGCGTGAGCCTGCGTGATCCCACCTGGGACAGTGCCGCTTGTGCAAATGACCACGGAGTGACACAGGAGGATGAGAAAAGCCGTACACTTGGGGAGGGAAGGCTACAAAGAAGAGGCGCCAGTCACCCCCTTCCTCTTTTAGGAGAGTACGGGGAGAAGATGACAACATACGTAACACCTCATGACACAACCACACAGAAAAATGCTAAGGACAGCTTTCACAGAAAACCAGGGTAGAAGAAAGGAGCAGAAAGGAGAATTTCCTTTTCCTCTTCAGAGAAAAGCATGAATAGTTCAGGCAAAAACTGTACTGTTAGGGCTGAAGCACAATTTAATAGTCAGGACGGACAGAAAAAGAGGCTGAGCAATCACTGGAGCAGATCCTCAGCAGAGGTGCTCCCCCCTTCACGGCAAAGGGAGGGCCCTGGGTTGGGTGGCAGGGTCCTCTCTTCCCATGGCCCCAAAGAGTAGAGCGAGAATCACTACGAAACCTCCTGCCCTCCAACCAACATGAAGTCTGGCAAACCATGCACAAGGAACAGGCACACACAGGCAGTTTAGCAGTAAGTTGCGTACCTCCTGCCTACACAAAGAAACTCAGGTTATTTAATACCAGTTGCCACTTTATGAAAGACGACGACAACTCAGCTTTTTTCCAGCCTTGTAAGAAGCCATTATCCACATGCATACGCAGTAACGACGGTGGAATTCCTGCTCAGTCGTAAAACACCCAAAGAAATGCATGTTGCCCTGACACACAGCAAGAAAGCCAGAGCCGAGGAGACAACCTCTTCCGATGAGTAAACAGGGGTGACGGACCCACGCAGACGCAAAGACAGCGTGCAAAGGGAGTTGGGTAACACCACGAGGTGAGCCAACACTTTGCTGGGATCAACCCCCCTTCCCCCCCAGCAGGAAAACACTGCTAACACCATTTAGTCAACACTGCCACAAACCATCTCACCACCAGCTCCGTGCTGAAGAAACCTCTCATGTGGCCGGCAAACCAACTGATTGCCTAAGCCAGCAGAGCCAGGGTGTTGGGCTTTTGCTTTCCTCTCTTCCCCACCCCCATCTCAAAACACAATAACGCTCCGAAACGCTCTTTCAAGAAGGGAAAGAATTGTGTCTACAGGATGTGAGAGGCGAAAGGGATGTGGGTTAGCTGGAGGAGATGCAGCAACACGCCTCCGACTGCCATGCCCTTCAAGTCATACCAGGACGTGCCCCAAAGCTCACAGCACACAACGGCAGATCTTGCGTATCAGCGTGGGACCTGGCTGGGAAGCACCCTACCCACCTCCCGTTTTAGCTTTCCTTTCTCAGGGCAGAATACAGCCTTCTCCACAGGGCACGACTGTGAGGGATGAATGCAAAAGGTGTGAGATTACGGATCACAACAGTCTGCAAAATTTGTAAGTGTAGCTCTGAATTAATCCTGCTATTTTTTTAGAGACTATCTTCATGATTTTTGAATGTTCAGAACAGGCGATACTTGAAGGTTAGGGCCCAGCCCTGCAAAGGGGTCTCCTACATCTATATGCCATTGATTTAGGGATCCCAGTAGAGCTGGCTGGTACTCATGGGTAAAGCTGCTTACAGTTTCTCATATTTAGAAGGAGACACCCTGAAGAACCCCCAAGCTATCCAACTGCGTGTGAGCTCCTCTAGCACATCTCTGCGTCCCTCAGACCACAGCTTCGATTCTACCCCAGCTTCCCTCTCCTCAAATTCAACTCCTTTAGCACTCCAAACACCCAAGGCTAATAGTATCAGAAGGGGCAGCAGAGCTGACAGCAGCACAGCTGGGTGTACTGGGAGAAGTTCTCACTTCACCTGAGCTCCTGACCTGCTAGAAGGCAGGAAAAGGTGAAGTAACTTAGCTGGAATAAATTTCCTTTTTGTCCTTTATTTTCTCTGTCTCCGTAGGCCTGTGAATGCCTTCAGAGTTCTCTGGAGCAGCACCTTCAGGTATCAGGTGGGTTGACCTCAAGGCCACCATCTTATAAATGATGCAGTCCAAACCTCCAAGGTCAAATCCCTGCACTGAAAGATGTCCTTGTAAAGACATTTGAATATAACTATATATTCATTACCTTGTTCTCTCTCTCTCCTTGTAGCTGGGTTTGGGAAGAAAAAGGCCGGTTCAGTAGAAAGCGCCCTCCTCCCTGTCCCATTAACCTGCTTTTATTTCCCCTGGCTACCTGCACGCAGAAAGAAACAGCAAACCAGCAGCAAGTCTCCCCCCAAGCGACTGCAAGCGGGGTCGAGAGGGAGGCATCGTTTCTTCCTGCTGAAACCCAGGAGCCCTGCCGCCGCACTGAACATTTGTGCTTCTTGATGGCAGGCCAGCAAGCAGATAAATGGAGCACCGCCATGAGCCAGCCCGGCTAGCTGAGCATCCTCGCTACCGCGCCACAGAGCCGAGCGCTCGTACCACCGTCACGCCATATAGCCGCTCTCCGCCTTGGCTCATCGCGAATTCGGGGTTACGTTATTCCCATGAACCGCGGCTTGTCTTCCTGCACGGAAAGCCAACAAGGGAACATGCTAGCCTCCCGAAAAACCATATTCTGCGAGGAGGAGGGGATTAGGAGGGAACAATGTCAGAGTGTCTTCAGTGAGCTGGAAGCAATCCCAGCTTCCAGCTGCACAATGACACGCAGGAAGGAATTTTGAAAGCTTCCCAGTCACAGAGTACCCCTGTGTGCCAGGCTTGGAGACGTCTGGACATAAGAATGGCCTTTAAAGCATAAGGATGCAAGAGGACTGCAGAGCCCCGCACACAGACTGGCCCCGGCAAAGCGGGGAACGGTGGCTCGAGCTTAGCTTTTTTTCTTCCTGGCATTGGATGCTAATTGTGTAGTCCAGATCCTTAACCTTATTTAGGTCAGAGGCCTCAGCACAAAACAGTCTTAGAAACGCAGATCTTCTGTGGGAACGAGAAAGCCTGCTTGGCCAGACCCAGAGCTCTCCAGATATCGGAGCTGAAGTGGAATCGTATATTCGAAAGGGATGACAGGAGGAGATCGCGTTTGATGGGCTGCGCTGGGCTCTGCACAGCGGTGCAAGATTATGCCTCGTGCACCTTTATACACGATTCGCATGTTTTGTAACGAGCTCCAGCATGGATAAAGCAGGTTTCAGCGAACTACGTGCAGGGCATGAAACAGAATCGTGCAAATGCTCGCGAAGATGTTCGCCATCATTTTGCCCTGATGCCCTGCCAGCCACTGGAATACCATGCCTTCCTCCGCTGTGCCACAGATCATTGTCTTCTCCTGCCTCAGCAGGTCATAACCCCCCCCCAAAACTGGCAGATAAATGGTGAAGGTGGTAATGTGGGCACCCCGAGGGAGCAGGAGCGAGAACATTACACACTGGGCCCCAGTGACTATTTTATTAGGTTCAGTATCGGGCATAAAGCAACATAAAGAGGGCTCCAGTGATTCTTCTCAATGGTGGTTACGCACCTGCAGAAGTACATGGAGCAGAAATTGTAACCCTTTGAAAACACTGTCCTCATTCCCATTTCTGGATTATTCTAAGGCTAAAGCAAGCATTGCTCCATGGAAAGCATTTCAGGTTATTTGAAGAGGCGTGACTCGCACAGGTTTTGTTAGCGTGACTGCCTCCTAAAGTTGTGCCATAGAAACAATCTATAAAAACAATCAAACCAATGATTTAATACCTATAGGCAATAATACAGTACTAAAACATCAAGCTTGCCACTCATCGCACCCATAAGGCAAAATGTCAGTATGGAAACCTGGATGTAAAACTGGGGTGACAGGGAAACATGCAGAAGTGTTTGACTGGATGCAGCATCCTTGGGAAGATGGAAACAAGGAGTAAGCAAACTGCCCAAAGTTTAACCACCAACTCAATGGGAACACACTTTTGAATTTGGCAACGTTTTCAGGAGCATCCCGGTTTTGAGGAGCAGACCTGGGGGGTAAAACTTGAGCCAAGCGCTGGGAATAATAAAAATAGAAGCAACAATCTCTGTGCTTTCTTTGGACGGTGGACTCAAGCTATTGTATGACCCTTACTCCCCAATAACATGAAATTGTCCTGCAGCAGATAAATACACATGCAAAGTTTACGGACAACATTTGATCAAGCCTTTAGGTTATAATGAACCTGGGAAGATCTCATGAGCAGAAAAAAAAAAAAATCCCCTAAAAAACCAGAATGACAGTACAGACACCTGACAAAATCTCCTCCAGAAGAACTGAAGTTTTCAGACCATCATACTTATGTTCCTAGAGGAAAAACACACTTATATACCAACTAAGAGAGTACCCACACTTAGTGCTGATCTGGCTGTAGACTCCAAACAATCCCCCAAACCGTACCAACAAGTACTTCAAAAACTGGGGCACAGGGCATCTTGCATGGACAACTCAGGTTTCTCCTACAAATACCAGGGTTTAGCCACATCAAGCCATACCTAGGCACTGAAGACAAACGACACCGCCATGACAAAACTGCTATTCATCCAGTACTTTCTATTTTTAAGAGATATGCTGAACAGCGCGCCGTGTTGAAGAGCTGCTAGACAAAAAGATTCTTCTGATATAAATTCATCAGTCTCTCCTCATAGAGCTGACGTCTCCAGACACTATCTTTAGGAAGATAAGATGCATATGGAAGAGGAATTGTAAACTGTCAGTGCAACATGCACCCGTACAGCATAATCAGATAGGCTCAGCTGAAGATAGGAAAAAAAATGCTGAGCGCTTGTGCTGCTAAGCTCCTAACATACATACAAACTCCTTTTAAACAACTGCTCTTGGAAGTTAAAAATAATTCCATGTCCAACACATCAGGAAGTTAACAAGGTATTTTTCTGCAGAGCTTGAAGTACCTCTGAGGAACAGAGATCAAAAACATAAACACTTTTTTCCTTTAAAGCAATGGTACAGGAGCTTCCTCTATTTGCAAGAATTCGTAACACCCCCTGAAATAAAAGGCAAGGCTGCAGTTTTCAGGCAGGTTTTGCCTGAACTTTTTGTATCTTAAAAGGTACTGATTTTCAAACTGCCTGGCAAGAGGCTTCAGCAGAAGAGAAAGAAATGCTGCAGCACATCTTGGAACGAGAAGACAGCATTAAAATGATCTTGGGGGAAACAGCACAGATGATCCAAGGAAACTGCAGTCCCCGGCCTCACGGGTGGGAGATGATACCATTCCACCTTCATGGTGTGAAAGCAAAGGCTTGATCAAAATGCACTTGCAATAACTGGAAGCACTCAAGGTGTAGCAAGACAATTTAAAAGCCGAGCGAAGCCAGCAACAAGGCTTTAGTTCAGCTGGACTGGAGGGAGGACAAGGAAGGGGGGGTCACGTTTGGGTTATGAGAGCAAGCTTTGAAGGTCAGGTCAAAGATAGAGGAGGGTTTTATGAGGCAATTTCCTTTCAACCTATGGACGATCAACATACAGGAACCTGCCCATCTTCTTACTTTCACTTTCTTTTTGCCAAACTGGAGTGCACAGCCGGGCAATATAGAGTGCCACCATCATCCTTGCACACAGCTCCTCAGCAAAAGCTGTTGTACTCTACACACGCAATCAAAAAGGGGAAGAGAAGCAAGTGAAACCACAGACAAGTCCAAGCGGTCTCGGTTTAAAAAAGAAATGGGAAACACCACATGCTCAGAGGTGGCTTTTGCTTGTGCAGCACAACCTTCATCTACAGGCAACGCTTCCAGATTTTTTACTGCCAGCAGCTCTGCGTGGAAGTTGTCCAAATATCTAATAAATCCACAAGCTGCTGAGGACTGTTCAATCCCTGAACCTTTATATTGTCCTTTAAGCCATTGTTTCCTTTTCTGTGGTGCTACTTTGCACCACAGAACTCAGAAGCAATTAAAAAAAGAAATCGTGGGGTTTTTTTTTGGTAACCAAAGGGTGATCTTTACCAAGAGATCCCTCTGAGAGGTGTTGGAAATAAGGCTGAGCTATCTGCCAGCGGTACCAACCCCTTTGCCCTCACCCAGGCCACATGCTGCTCATTGCTCAATGCCATGTTTTCGGGAGGGCAGCCAGTGCAGAAGACAGCAGGCAGCGCAGTCTCCATTGATTATGAAAGGGGAATGTAAACACAGCTAGAGATAAGGGAAAGAGCTGTACAAAGGACTAGCAGGAAGATATAGGTAGACAGATAGATAACCAAAAACTGCAATACCATTGCTGCCAAAATCATAGGTAAACTTAGGCTGGTCAGTATAAAGGTTGCAAAGGCTAGTCAGGTACCACCACAGCACTTTCCTGTCAATAACATTTATTTTCATACTTAATTCAGCAGTGGCTCTGATGTTTTATACATGGTGGGGATCTTGCACAAGCTCAGTGTACTTCCTCTTCCAGGTGTTGTGGTGCAGGTATGTGCCTCACCACCACCAGCCCCACACGCCACGAGAGGGGAACAACTCAAAAGACTTCCCTAAGGTAGTCCTCATGCAGGTGGACCCCATCACTGCCTCCAGCAGAAGAGCCACCTCTGCCTATGTTAGCTTAAGATGGTATTACCACTGGAAAATTGCTGCCTTGTTTAAAAGGCAAACTGTTTTAAATCATGTAATACGGGTCCTTCCCAGCTCAGACTATCCTCCCTGACAGGGGTTCACACTTTTCCATCTCCTTGTCTGCTTAGAAGGAGGAAAAAAAGAGGAGTAAGGTAGTCATTTTATATGCTACAACAATAGCAAACCTATGGAACTGACTTTGCATGCATAAAAGCAACAAACTTGCCTACTTTTACAGTTCATTTTTCAATACCAGATTAGAATGGCTTCTGCCACAACACCCTGCAATTCAGTGGCATTAACCTAGAGCCGAACTTGGTCTTACTTGCTTCAACAGAATAAAGAAACCAAACACAAGGTTTCTCAGTTAACATCCAGCGCATATCCAAGAGCACGCCGCTTCCAGTTCCGCAGAAAGCTCGCTAACCTTTAGGCCAGCCGAGCCCAGGCGAGGGAGGGAGGGAGGGCACTGAGCAGCAATTACCCTGTGCAAGGCTGGAGCAAACCCGGAGCAAGCCCTCGGCGGCCAGCGGGAGAGCGGCCGCCCCCCTGCACCCGCAGGCCTGCGACGGACGGACCACCAAGGAAGCAGAGGGGGGAAAAGGGAGCTGTAAGTATAAAAGGATTTGAAGGGTAAGTCCAAAAGCAAAAGCAGCAGCCTCTTTATGCTGTAGGCGGCAGAGGTTCGCGCTTCCCGCTGCCTCGATAAGCGAAGGGCACGGCGGTTTTGCAGGACTGGCAGTGTGTCACGAGCACGGGGGATTTAGGGCAGGGAGGCTGCTGCCGCGCCGCGCAAGCAGAAGCCGTGTTGATCAATTAGCTGTTCAGTAACCCATTAAAAACCCGTTCAGCTGTGAACGGCTTGGACAGCTGTTGTAGCTAAATTTGCACAGGAGCTCGAGCACGTTACCTGAAACGCCTATAAAAACACGGCAAAAAATAGCCACGCAGAAGGAAAAGGAAATTTTCCAATTCCTCCTCCTCACCCGTATCCGTAAACCTACGGCATGAACTGCTCCCAGGAATAGCTTTGCCCCCTAGGGTGTTCCCCACAAAGAGCAGGAGGGCATTACTGTGCTCTCCCCCCAACCCTGGGACAGACTCAGAGACTGGACAGACAGACAGCCTGCAAAGCCCTGAGGCTCCCTCATGGACAGGAGGTGCCAGGCACCCTCAGACAGAGAGGGACTCTGACCCGCTCTGCACAAGCTGGCTGCATTTATTCCACTGCAAACACAACCTGCTTAGTAACCCCAGTACTTCTGGCCACACTTAGTGTAGATGACAACAGGATCCCAAATGTATTTTTCCATAAGAATTAAGTTGGTTTTTTTTTTTTTAATTATATTTTTAGACACAGTTCAGCTTCTGGAACGTGCACACGCATGGGTCACGAGCAAACGTATTTCTCTTACTCACTGGCTTCTAATAATTTTAACCACAGGCACTGAAAATAACAGCTCGGCGCTGACGCCGGGCTCCCGCCTGCACAAACCCCCCAGAAGTGGGGATGGAAAGGAGGGCAGCAGTGCTGATCCTCCCCGCCAGTGACCGAGCAGTTTAAAACACCGGTGCCACTTGAAAATGCCACATGGCTCGACTGGGATGTGGATACGCTGCATACGCCGAGGGTGAGAGGAGACGGTTTCTCAACAGAAAACATCTTTTTTTACTACAGCTACATATTCCCTTCACTGTTCATCTGCTCTTGACACGGTGCCCAACCTGCTCTTGGCACCTTATGGGGCATTTCAGAACCTGGCATGAATCACCGGAGCCCAAGATGAGGGAGGGGACCAGACCGAAGCAGGCTGGAAAGCACATCCAGACCTCCAACGCTGGAGAGGAGGTCTTCCGTAGGTCTCACCCTCCACTCAGCAAAGCCACCAAATGCTTTCATTCTCCGAAGAATCGGTGGGGATTGCCAGCTATTATTCAAACAAAGTAAAGTCCCTCCTGTAAAATAATAAATAAAAAAAAAAAAATCTGGAAATGAAGAAGCTACTGAGTTCCTATTTTTAAGCACTGTTATTAATAACGTGCCATGGTTCTTGCCTCCATCACCACACCATATAATAGTGTTGAGAAATTATTGCAGTGTATTGTAATTATTTCAGTAAGGACACCGTGCCTCTGTCTGTCAGCATACAACTGCGTCGCAATGAAGAACAATGCAACTTAAAAATAAGTTACGTGCACACTATAATCTGTGTCCTATCAACTTTTCTCTGCTCATCCGGCCAAGCCTTGAAATCATTATTTGGGCAAGACTCCCAGAAAAACGCTAATTAGAGACTGAAGAAGCAGAGTCCTCCTAACAACGCAGCTGTAGGAAACACATTGAAGCCCAACTCCAGCAAGAAGGGTGCAGCTAAATCTGTAAAACCAGATTCTCTCTTAAATGTCCCTGTTTAACACAGCTGGAGACCCATGTTCACAGCGAGCCAGACCGGCCCTTGGTTGCAGAGACAGTGTTTTCCTCTAGTTCAGAGGGACTGACTGAGTTTCAGCTCCTACCTTCCCAGGAACTTGGAGTATTTAATTCCCATGTTTGTAGTCCTTGGTCTTTCTCTCCTTGTAAGAACAGCAGCAGCATCTTTTGTCTTCAGGAATAGTCCTACTGCTCTTTTTAAAGCCTAAGCTAGAAAACCACCCTTCCTGCAGCTGTACCGTGAGCTCCCAAACCACAGAAGAATCACAGAGAATTAAACATTTCTGTTTACAGGATGGAGCCCTATTGTAGATACCTAGTCTGTCTTCTACAGTCATGTGGCACAAGCTTTCTGAAAAGTCTAGCAGGATGAGGTTATAGCCTTGTGGTCTCTGCTCGTGATTCAGGAGCAGGCAGTAAAGCATCGCTTACTAATTTGCCAATTTATTACCATAAATCAGCCAACCCATCTCATCTTTGCTGCGTGGAACACAGCAAACCCTGCAGAATCTGCAGGAGTAAGCTGGCAGCTTCAGTTTGTCAAAATACCTGTGATCTGCAACATGAATCCAGTGACATGAAATAAATGTGCAGAATAGCCCAGAAGGCATGGATTGAAACTACACAGCCATTAAGTGCTGCCAGATGTATCAAGTACAGATGTTGGGGAAAAAAAAATATATACGAACAAATGCTTTCCTCAGTGACCTATTCCATTTTAGTCAGGCTTTATGGCACAGGTAACAGCAGCAGGGTATGATTATAATTTTTAAAAGGAGAAAAATCAGGTTTATTTTATATGGATAAACTGGCCTTTAACTATACCATTTTTCCAGCCACATTCTCAACTTCAATGCATATAAAAATGGCTGGTTAGAGACAGCCTCTCAGATGTCAAGGAATACACTGAGGCAGTTGTTCAAAGTCAACAAGACGCCCAGATCTCCCTTTAAAAGAGAAAATCCCTGGGAAGGTTACTCAGGGGTGATTTCAAGGGTGCGTCCCACATTCCTGTATCATGTCCCACGGAGGAAAGCCGTGGGGGCTGTGGCAAACCCACCAGATCCACAGCTACCGACAGAGACCAAGCAGGATCAGACAGCTCAGTGCACCCACCTCCGAGATCTCCTGCGGAGCGCACGGCGCCAGATGCCTTCTCCAAGAGTCTGGACAAGGGCATGGTGTACACCCTTCATGATCTTGCTGTAAGCCCACCCACTGCTTTTAATCTCTCCTGCAAAGACCTCAGAGTTGCAAAGTATCCTGAGTGAGGAGGAGTAGGCAATGTCCATATAGAGGGTCTCAGTACTATATCCATATGAAGCAGAGGTTTGGAAACAGAATTTAATTAATTGACATCACCTGTTCCCCCAGCAGCAGTCCTGAAAGGGGCTGGGATCCCTACCCAAGATGGGCGCAGTACTGCAGAGGAGCCTTAACCTCCAGGGAGACAAGTCGTGCTTTTTAGTTCTGAGCTCTGCAGCCTTCATGTGTTTTGACATTGCCAAAGGAATGGGCCAAATCCTGAACAGGAGTAAATCAGTAGAGCTTCATTTCACTGGAAAACGATGTAACTCAGGGTCTGACCTGAGAAGATCTTGCTGCTTTCCCCTGCCAGATGGTATGCAGAAGGCAGTTTCAGTCTCCCCCTAAGTCTCCAGAAAGTAAAATATCGTTGATCTCATAAAGGTGGAGGCCAAAAAAAAAAAAAAACCCCACCCCAAAACCATCAAAAAGCCAACCCAAAAAACCCCAAATACAACAGCTCTTCCATCACCCCATTTTTTGTCCACAGAGGTATTAGAAAATGCAAATTAATGGTGGCTTTACATACATCTGTATTTCTATTGCTCATAAAAATCCCTTTGTGAAGTGCACATAGAAGATATCATCTAACAATTCCTTTTTTCTCAAGTTTTTCCTGAAGTTGCAGGAGGCAGGATTTCCTCCCTATTACATAAGGAGAAGAGGGTGTATTTGTTCTTTTGCCATTTAAGACTTATTAGCACGGTCAGGTTACTCTTTCCTGATCTTTTCTTGCAGGGGAATTATTCTTGGCATAGCTCCAGCCTAGTATTAACCCGACAGAGAAATATCAAGTGGCTGTATAAAGAAAGAGACATAAACCAGATGCACCTCAGGGCTTTGCCAGGCCACCGAGAGCTGCAGCGACAGAGCAGAAATAACAAATACAAGCTGGTGCTGATCTTCCAAAGCATGCAAGCACAACCATCACTACTACGATGCCCGTTTGAGGGGGTGCGAT
This sequence comes from Pelecanus crispus, assembly GCF_030463565.1. Lineage (NCBI taxonomy): Eukaryota > Metazoa > Chordata > Aves > Pelecaniformes > Pelecanidae > Pelecanus > Pelecanus crispus. The sequence goes on from NC_134644.1 coordinate 54,574,697, forward strand.
CCTTTTCTGTTGTCCTGCCGGGAAGCACGGCTACAAGCCGGCAGGCAAGGTACCACACCGCACCCCTTCCCAAAGAAAGCATCAAGCCCCAGTAGCAAATAGCTCCCTTGTAATGACCCCACCTCTCAGTCCAGGCTAAGAGATCAGAGAGGGGAAAACAAAACCCGCACCCTATTATTTAATGTAGGGGAGCGATGGGAAAGTGGTTCTCCTGCCTCCAGCACCTAGTGCGGGGACCTAAACGGGATGGCTGTTTCCTCATCACTTAATAGAAAGAGGCTCCTCTGGAGGGTGGTTCAGGAGCTTTCCGTTTTTTAGGTGACGAGAGGATGCGCTTACGGTGACCGCTCCACTGGGACACTTACCTGGGGTAGGTAGGACTAGGAAGAGCTTCCAAGTGTGGTGGCACAGTGAGGGTTACCCAGGGACTGCCTGTCCACCCGCGGCCTCCCAGGAGGCAATTTTGGGCTGAGGTTTACCTACCCTTCCGCCAGCGGGAACACCCAATTTGGGTCTCTAGGCCACAGAAATTGAGGTTGACTTCTTACCTTTGAGAAACCTCTACACTTCTATCTAACCAAAGTGAAAACAGCTAACCAGTTACAAAGCTGGGGGAGGAAGAGCAGCTGACATGTTCCTAAAGGGAAAGCACAGAGGCTTGCTGTCCAAGAAACTAAGCCAAGAAGAGGAAAAAAAAAAGAATTCATCAGTGCTAAGTACAAACCTTATATTGGTACTTGTATTTGCTACCCTACAGACATACAAGAAAGAAATTTTTTACAGTGAAAACAGTCAATCACTGGAACAACCTCCCCAGGGATGCAGAAGGGCCCCCACCGCTGAAGGTTTTCAAGGTACAACTGGACAGGGTGCCTAGATAATTTCATCTAGGCTCCCTTTCCCACAAAAGGTTGGACCAGATGATCTTTTGAGGTCCCTTCCAACCTGGGCTCTTCTATGGTTCTGTGATTTTTGCAACAGGTGTTAAGGCTTTATTACTTACACTTTTTGCATCTAGAAGATGTAACCGCACCAAGAAGCTGACCAAAGCAAGCAGCAGAGGGAAAGAGCAGCCTGAACTGCTTGACATCTGGAAGGAAACAGAGCTGGGCTCCATGGACCTGAGCCTCAACCTTGGTACCCCACCGTCATCCTGCCATAACCCCCCCTTCCCCCCTGCCTTTTTTTTTTTTATTTATTTTACTTCTTTTTGAGAAAGCATGCAAGTTCTGGCTTTCAGACCCTCTATCAATTTTCATTTACTCAACTGCAAAGTGTGCTTACAAGAAAAAAAGAAAATAAAAGGTCTTCACAAAAAAATAACGCTCAGTATTATAAAGTGTAGCAAAAAACAGCTGGAAAACCTCCACTGCAAACCATGCTGGGAAAGGTGCACAACTGATCACCGCCCTCGGCCACTAGCAAACTTTCAAGCAAGCAATTAAACTAGAGGATGCACCTCTCGCATGCTCTGCTGTACCGGTTGGTGTAGCACACACCTGCGTCACGCTTCTTGATGTGGGCACCCAGCAGGCGCCCCGGCACATAACAGACGGAGAGAGTGGTCACGGGGTGTTGTGGGAGTCACGAGCTCGGTTTACAGCCAGGAGGGACAGGCCTGAGGCAGGTATGGATGAGGAGTGGAAAGAGTGCCCTTCCCTACGGACCTGGGGTATGGGATAGCTCTGGGGTACCTCCACCGACCTTGGCCAAAGGAAACATCTCCACTGGGGCTACTTATCCTCCCCATGGAAACACTTGCTGCCTTTGACCTGAACTTGCTTGCCCTCTCAATCATGCTCCCCTAACCCTACTTTTTTTTTTTTTTTTTTTTTGTGAGAAGAAGCTGTTGGCTTCTTCATCCCCCCAAGAATCGGGGGGACATGGAGGTCAGCTGGAGGGGGGATGACCTGCAACCCCAGAGACAGGTCAGCTCTGAACCCCTGTCAACAAATCCCAGATTTGCTGAAGCACACCTGCAAGAAATGTGGCAGGTTTGGTCAAATTCACCCCACATTTGATACTTTAATCCAATTACACGTCACGCTCGCCACCACGTTCAACACGTTAATCTCTTCTAAAATTACCCTCTAGTCCTCTGAACGAAAACACCTCGTTCCTCCACTCCAAACACTGTGATAAACATAGATCCTTGTAATATGAGAAACAGGGTGAGGACCTTGCTGTATTTCATTATTTTTGTACTGCAGCGATGAATTTCAAAATAGCTTAGCAGTAGTAGTCATGCTTACTGATTTGGTATACATTCCCTCTGCTGCTTTTCAGAAATTTAGGACTTCTGGGCATGAGTGTGAAGGTTTTGGGTGGGTTTTTTTCCCTCCCCCCTTCAGCAGATTACGTGAGGACATTTGCTTGCTTTTTGTTTGTTTTGAATGAAGGCACAGCCCTCTTTCCTTCCTGCACAACTGTTCCCTCAGTGCAAAGGCTATGCAAGGCTGGAAGACAGGAGGACCTTCATCTTCTAGCCTCCCCTGGAAATGAGCAGTAATTTTCCCTGTTGATAACACCTGAAAGAACAAGACCAAGGGGTCTCAAAACTACTTGCTGTGAACTGGTCATGAAAAAAAAAAAAAAAAAACCAAACCAAAAAAACCCCACCAAAAACCCAAAGCAAACCCCAACAGCCTTTCAACTGGCATGAAAGTCCCCAAGATCTCAAATTAAGGTTCTTTACTGCTCTTTCCACCGTTTTAATAGAGTCATCTTGCCTTGCTATGCTTTATTCCTGGAGTTAAAAAGCCAGGTCAGGCAGGTCCTCCAACAGGAGTACTGCAACAAGGCAATACTCCAGCTCCTGAGACCACCCCGGACTGCGAGGGACCGGCATGCAGCAGCTCCCTTACATACATGAGGGCGGCTGTGCAGAAAGTACATCAGCAAGCGGGTGCCCATCTGCATAGCCCATGAGAGCATCTGCCTACTGCCGGACTAAATAGCCTTCAGATCCACCGGGCAACAGCTTGGGTCATAGCTGGAGACTGCAGCAACACGTGTGGGACATCCGCTGAGCACGCAGAGCGCCTTGAAAACGCACCCCATGGATTTCATGAGGCTGCATGCACTGGTGAGCCCCGTGCAGCGGCGTATTCTTGCTTGCAGAAGCAAGAGATTAATTTCTCCAGCTGATTATCAGCTGAAGTTGATTTACCTGGGCAAAGATTAGTTTGCAAGGCATTTTATCAGTTCCCAGGGTACACAACTGGAGCCGGGAGGGAGACCATAGAGTTCACACACACAAAGGCAGCAGTTTCTGGCCTCAGCTCAGGCTGTTTTACAGCTGCAAAGCTCCACGGACCTCAGCAATGCTAGCACAAGTAAGAGGAAATTCCTTCCTGAGGTGCTGAGTATGACTTTTCCCAACGTATACTTTTTTCCTGCATCGTGTTGATTTTTTCTGTTCCCACATTTATTTTCCCAGGAAAGTTTTGCAGGCTTGTCTGTGGATGCACATTACTCTCATTTCTTTCCAGCTTCTCATGTTATCACAAATAGGATCAAGTACAGAAAACAATTGCATCGTACTCTCCCTGTGTGACTGATGATATATGTGCAACAAAACAGAACAAAGCCAAGTACTTATATCAGGCTCCTTCTAAACTTCGAAGTATCAGAAAGACCTTTCACACCACCCAGTACAACCGAGTACCTGTTTGCTAAGCTGGATAGAACCAAAGTACCGTCCCGTTTAAGAGCAAAAATAAACTGCTAGAGCCACGCTCTGCATACACAGTGACCAGCTTGGGCTAATGCAGGCTTATTTTATAAGTCACTTTCTCTGCCTAGCTTTTTTAATAGGTGGACTGATTGGGGGGAGTGTCCCCAAAATGCTGAAGAAGCAGAAGTGACAGACAGTTAACACTTTGCTGGATGAGGTCCTTAAAAAAAAACTTTTAAATATTTTTTTATATATATATATGTAAATAAATAAGAATAAATCAAAGTCACTGTTCTTCCAAAACTGGATTATTAGAATAATCCCGAGACTAGTGATAAATCAGAGATGTTTCTTTCCTCAGCAGGTCTGTCCACCTCTGCCCCCTACCCTGATGCCCAACCCCACCAGACTTCACCCTAAGGTCCGCTCCAGCCAACCAGCTGCTCACGAAAGAACGAGAGCAGTGGCGAAGGGGAAGGCACAGGGCACCCAAACTAGCGGAGCAGTCGAGGAATACTGAAAGACGTTAGGCTGAAGCCATCAGCGTAACATCTGAATACCCCCGCTGGCCTATCATCTCCATTTTGGCTATCAAACAGCGACGGCTGTGAGATGACAGACGTTTCCTATTCAGGAGCATCAGGCTCCCAAGCAGTGCACAGCAGAGGTATCCCTGACCACAAATACTGTACCACAGGACGTCACATCACTGTCACTGTCCTTCTCACGTGCCTGACCTCCGCAACCACGTCAACAAGAACCACTATTCAGCATATTACTGGAAAACGACAGAGCTCTTGGCACTGCCAGAGATAACGGTTCATCAGCACTTCCCCTCCCCACAATATCCCTTTTGCAGAAGTCCAAGAGTCCCCTTACCCCTATTCATTTCCAGCTGGAAGTCTGAATTGAAGCCAGAGAGAAAAGTTAGTTTCCCAATGCCATAAACTAAATGCCAGACCAGCTGGGACAGATTTCACACGTGGAGAGCAAAGGGTGGGAATTATTTCAAAACCCTTATTGCATTCTTACATTTCTGTATCAAGCAGAAAGTTTAGCAAGAGAGACATCCTCACCGCTGTTGCCCGATTACCTTACTCAAAAAAACCAAGCAAAAAGAAATTATCTCTCAGCTTCTCAGTCATTAACACCAGAAGCACCATCCCACTTGCCCACACCACAAACAGACCTTGCTCCATGCCCGCTAGCTCAGGGAAACCAGGGGCCCACCTGGTGCAGGGACAGCGCAGCCCACCCCAGGCAGCTGCCCCACGTCTCACCCCCCCAAGGATGAGTGGTCCCTCCAGCTCAGCAGATGCCCCATGACCACTCGTTAACGAGCTTTATGACCCTTGCGGGATGAGCTGTAGCATTCCATGCTTCTTACGCAGCCCAAACCATCGTGACTGTGCTCTCAAGCCTTTTTGATGCGAGGAGCGGATCTGAGAGAGGACTACAGCCCTAATGCTGGTGTTAAGGAGGTCGCCACCCTAACAAGACTTGCTGGAGAAGAGGCACTGGCAGGTCTCAGCTTGGCAGCTCCGAGAGAGGCGGATGTAGCGCTGCATCTTGCCTCCCAAAGTGGCAGTAAGATGCTCTGGATAACACCATAAGACAGGGTACATACAGAGCAGCCCTTCCCCTGCTATTCCCACCAGCATCCAGCGGGAAAGACAGTCCTCCATGACTTGTTCATAAGGTCCCTGATGGAGAAACATTCAACCAACCACTAATAGGCCCAACATGACCAACCGTAAGAGGTCGGTCTTCCCCACACAGATGCGTGTATGCGCATATCTCCTCAGGTCCACCACCTTTCAATGACTATGGCGACTTTATCAAGGGATGGTCACTACAGTCCCAGCGTTAAGACTCAGCCAGGGTTCCATGCAAGAAGTGGGAAACATTTAATAATCCTGGGAAGAAGCGGGTCCCACTAGGATAACAACGGGACTCTAGAGTGCCCAAACCCCAAAGGCATTAACCTACAACCCTGCATGGAGCTGGGCCTACGGTTCAGGTGCCACCTCTTACCTGTTCTCCAGCAGCGTCATGCACACAACCTCCCGCACGCCTGGGTTGTTGGCTTTCTCGATGGAGCAGCTTTGCAGGTTCCAGGTAGCCACCCTCAGGACGGGTCTGCCATCTCTCACCCCCCCAAACATCTCCACAGAGGGGCGAGTGGATATGATCTGGGTTGGACCCCCAGGAGGAAAGTCCAAGTCCTCGCTCTGGAGGCTCAGAGAGGTGGGGCTGGGGTGAGGCTTGGCCGTGAAGTTGAGGCCACCGTTGGTGTTTGTCGAAGGGGGCCGGGACCGCTCCGCGAAAATCTGATGCCTGATTTTGTCCAGAAAGGAGGAATTGATGCAGTCCATCCTCACCAGGTCCTCGATACTTTTGAAGGGCCCGTGCTCTTTACGGTAGTCCACGATGCTGTTGGCGATCTTCTCGGTGATGCCGCGGATGCTCATGAGCTGGGCCGGGGTGGCCGTGTTAATGTTGATCTTGGTGGCGGAGAGGTGGTGCTCGGAGGCCGGGTCCTTGCGCAGGGAGCTGGGCGAGTGCTGCGCCGAGCTGCCCTTGCTGCTCACGCAGATCTCGAACTTCACCTGCTCCAGCTTGGCCGCCCCCACGCCGCTCACCAGCGCCAGGTCCTCCACTTTCTTGAAGCCACCGATGTACTCCCGGTACTCCACGATGTTCTGCGCCACCACCCGGGTGACCCCGGGGAGGGTCATCAGCTCCTCCTCCGTGGCCGTGTTGATGTTGAGCCTCTCCTGGTTGACCAGGATGTTGCTGAAGTTGCACGCCGCGCTGAACTTGCGGCTGTGGCACAGGTCCGCCGGGTCGCGGGGGATGGAGCGGTGGCAGCCCAGGCTGCCCCCCATCTCACCGCCTCCGCCGCGCCGGGCCGCCGCCGGAGCCGGGGGAGCGGGCGAGGGGCGCTGCCGGGGCTGCCCACCCGCGACGCATGGACCCCCGCGGGAGGCCAGGGGACGGAGCGCGGCGGCTGCAGGGAGCCTGCGGGCGGACACGACACGGTCAGGCGGACCCCGGGGCCCCCGCACCCTTCCTCCTCCCCGCCCGCCTCCGGGGGCACCGCCGCTCCCTTGGCGCCGGAGATGCCGCCGCAGACGCTTCCCTCCCGCCCGCCCCGCCGCGCCGCTCCAGCCCCCGGCGCTCGCAGCGGCTCCTGCCGCTGCCCCACGCCCCGCCGGCGGTAATAGTAGCTCGGCGGGGAGCTCCCGCCCCCTCGGCAGGGCGAGGCGGGGCCGGGCGCTGCCACCGCCGCCGCCGCCTCCCGGGGCGTCACCCGCGCCGCGCCCGCCCCCGCCCGGCGGCGGCGGGGACCGGCCGGGGCTGCGTGGGGTGCGGGCGGGCGCGGCCGTCGCGGCGGGACCCTCTCCGCGATCCGGGCCCCGGCTCCGTCCCCGAGAGGCTGCATGGGGCCGGGGGTGTGTGTGTGTGTGTGTGTGTGTGTGTGTGTGTGTGAGGAGGGGTGACCTCCTGCCTCCCCGCACGGGCATCAGCCCCGAAAAGTGGGGTCGGGCTCGCGGGGCCCAGGGGGACCCAAAATTGGCCCTACTGCCGTCACCTGGCCGTTTAGGGCAGGCTTTGCTCTTCCTCCCGGTGAGTGGGTCGCCGGGGTCTCGGGAGCTCAGGCGCTCTCTGCAGCCTGCCCAGCCCTGAAGTTCTTCGGGCTCGCCTCTCCGCAGCTGGCAGGGCATAAGTGTGTTTTCAAACCTCCTGAAAGCCTCCACAGTCATCTCCCCTGCCTTTTTTTCTTTTTTTTTTTTTTTTCTTTTTTCTGTTGCAGGCACTAATCTTTCATATCTCTGGGTAACGTCTGCTTTTCTGTTTTGCTTTTTTTTTTTTTCCCCTCCACATCTCGAGCGACAGCGCTCGGCAAACTCCCCGCAGAATGATGTTTTTGGACGTATTAGATCTGCACACTAGGTCTGCATCAGCCCATGGCCCCGATCTGCTGCTTGCCTTGCCTTTCCCTGAGGCAAAGTACCACCGTTCTGCACCAAAATTGTCATCCTGTATCGCTCATGTGCCTGAGCTGGCTTTAACGTAGTTTTCTCATGCCCTGAGAGCTGCAGCAGCCCACCACAGTCTGTGTTGGTAAAGCCACCGAAGTATTTACCCGGCTTCTACTGTATCGAGTCCCATGCCGTGCTGTCTGCAATGCTATCTGTAGCCACATTAGCTCATTTAAAACTAGCTTGACTGTGCCCACACAGGAGTGACTGCAATGTCAATGAATCCGAAATATAATCAGTGGGTGTAATTGAAAGGAAGGGGGAGGAAAACCGAAAGAAAGAGCAACATATGCTTGCAGATGCCAGCTACGCACCCTGGTGCTGCCTGATGCCAACAGTATACATATATTTCTTTTAGCTGGACAGAACATGGTGCACGTCTATTTTCAACATCAAGACCGTTGGTTGGCCCTCTAATGAAAATTAAATAGCTTGTAATAGAGGCTTACACATGTATTTTTCATGGCAAGTTAGTGGAAATTACTCAGGTTCACCTAAAATAAAAGGTTGAATTTGTTCAGCTTCCTGGGGAAGGGGAAGGAGAATGCGACGTGCGTAAGGCAGCGCAGGCTGCACCGGGCTTTCAGATTGCACAGGGGCACTGCTGCTTTAACATTTGCGCTAGATGTTCTGCTGCGGATCACACATTTCTCTTCTGTTCGCCTGAGCAATAGAGTTAGCTAATTACCATTATGGGAATGGGTACTGGCTGCATTAGGGTATTGGCTCTCTGCTGACTGTTGGAGTGGAGAAAGTGCTCGCTTAGGTGATTAAATGCTTCCACGTCTACTGGAAAGTGCTCTGTGCGCTGCGATAACAGCAGCCAATGCAGCAGAACATGTGCTGGGCCTAATCCTGCTGGGATGATACTAGCGCAGAGCTGGAAACAATTAACCGTTGAAACGAGTATTCTTTGCGAGGCAGTATTATTACGGTAACAGCTCCACAAGCTGTTATCTCAATGGAGAACATACCCTTTTGCTTTCTACAGCAGGTTGTTTCGAATTGATCCAGGCTCATTAAATAAGTTTCAAAGCTGAAAAGCACCAAACTCTATCTGAGGCATCATCTACGTTGCAGGGAGCACTAAGTTTTCTGTATTTCAGAGAGAAGGCAGGAGCATCTCCAGAAAGAAAATAACAGGTGTTCCTCTTGTCCAGCACTTTCTATTGTCAGCAGCTACTCAACATTTTTTGTCTGCAGCACCAAGATAACTTGCAAGGCTGGATGCAGCGGAGGGAGCAGAACTCAGAGGGATGCAATGGGTGTCCCATCACCTAATCTAGAATATGACCTGTGCTAATGGGGGTACAGGGGAGAGAAGGGGGGTTATCACTCCATTAGCCCCTTACCCTTGGGGTTTTTTGTCAACACTACGAAAATGACAGTTACAGGGAGCTTACTGAGCTGAGTCAACTTTTGACACAGCTTGGTATTTTGGGGAAGTGCCAAAAGATGTGAAAAGGTGCAGGTTTGGTTTATATTTTAAAAGGTTAAAAAAAAAAAAAAAAAAAAAGATGACTAGCTGAATCTATTTTCGCATTTCCCAAAATGCATCATCTACATTGCAGAGACTCCAAACAAACTCTCTTTCATGATGAGGGCTAGAAGGAGCCAGGAGATGTTGCTCAACAGAATACCACAGAGTTTGCCTTTGCAATTGCAATTCCTACCAGCCCACCATGTGATAGCAACGCCTTTTCCAGCTCTCGCTTACATGGCTTTTGGGAGCTGGGGGCTTGGCACTGAGGAGCAGTCACCCTCCCAGGGACTATGTTTTCAGACCTCCCGCACTGGGCTCTTAACGGGCAAGGCCTTAAAAAGGCAGTTGATTAACTGCAGTGCCTGTATTTTTATTTAAAGGAGCTATTAAAATAATTGTTTTCCTTCTGAGAGGACATCTTCAGTAACACTTGTAACAGATGCCCGAGGCAGAAAACAGTGTTTTTACGAAGACACGTAAAAACAAGTAGGAGCTAGCAATTTCATGAGCAAAGTCTGATTTCTGATGGCTCTTTCTTCTGTTGATTTTCTGATACCGAGTATCCATTAGTCTCTCAGAGGGGTCACTAATTTGGATGTCTCTGTTCTACGTAGCCATCAATTTTTGTGGCGCTCATAGGAACTCTGTATTTTTTGAGACATTTAACCAATCTGTCAAATTTGCTTGAAATTAGCCCACACGCTAATCAAATCCCTGGGGAGGGGATGATGAGCAGAATAGCAGAGAACACAATCACACGAGTTTTTTCTTAGGAATCTGATGTCTGTGGTGTGAGCTCTTTTTCCTGTAATGCATTTTATATGGCTGCCAAACCTGTTGCAAAAAGATTAAGTGATGTCACCGGTGCTGGGTTGCCAAGTTACGAGTGTCACATCCTACAGAGAAGTACAGTCACAAGGGTGAGCAGAGGTGACTCATCCTTATACCCTGATTAGGGCTTCTTTTGGGTTGGTGTTGGGTCTGAAACCCAGACCTCTCCCTCCACAGGAGATCCCAACCACTGGCCCACCGTTCTCTGTTGTCAGCGCTTGGTGGGACAGCTCATCCTGCAGGGAAATGAGAGGAACCCATACTAGAGAGGACGTTCTCCAGCAGAGCTTTAGATGTGGTTTCCAGTTTCCTTAAACAGCAGAGAAATTTGATTCCCATCCTCTACATCTGAGGTGACACTGTTAGTTACTCCTTGCGTCGCAGGGCCAGAAAGGAATTAAAAAATCTAGTCCTTCCTTCACCCCAGGCAGAGGCACCAAGGCCATGCTTACAGAAGCTTGCCTGCTCTGGGCCTCCAGTGCTGGCATCTCCTGAACTTCCCACATGAGAGACGTGGGACACAGTGGACCTGTGTCACAACTAATGTTTTCTTTGAGGCCCAGTCTGGCAAGACTCTTGTAAAAATGCCCGCAAATCACTACTTTGTGATTTTGGCAGGGGAGAAAGTCAGAATTTGTGACTTGCAAGCCAGGTGTCTAAGCTCTCACCCTGGGCAAACTTTCAATGGTTCCACCCAGAAGCAAGCATCAAGTGGATTTTTGTGAAAAAGATATGGGCAATGCGATTTTTGGCACCTTGAGAGCCAAGCAAGAGGAGAGGGAAGGTAAGCCAACATACTGGAAAGGGCTGTTCAGTATAGCGTTCAGCACTTCACACAGCGCTTTGGTTATCAACCAAAGTTGGACAGCCAGCCTCTCAAACATTGCCTCTCCTATAGACCTCTTACCCTTCAAATGTCTTTAGGTGATGCCTCTTGGTGGCAGATAGGGATTTAAAATGCAAGGAAGTCAGTTTGCTAATTTATACTGAACCATGGACTTCACAGGCAGTGTGTTTCATTAGTCCTTTCTAAACTTTTGCATTTCAAAAGCAGCATAACTGGTTGATCTTTAGTGCCAGAAGTAATGATAAATATTGAGGCCTATCTCCTGGTCATTCTGTTGTTTCACTGAATAAATTATTATTTTGTCATTCATACCTGACTTGTAGTTACTAGGTTACCTTCTACTACATGAAGAGTTAAAACATAATTAATTTTCTTGTTAACAAATTTTAAAGAAATGTTAAAAAAAAATTTCATATTTATTTTTGACTTTTCAAAGAGTTTCACGAACATTAATTAGTTACGTCATACAGACAGCTTTTTAACTCAAAGTGATTCTGCAGTTACTGTAGCAGCCAATGCAATTCTGCCCTGACTTAAATATTATTTACAACTTCTGCTATTTGGGGGTTTTGCTTTTGGGTTTTTTTTTTGGTATAAAAACTTAAGAGCTTAGTCTCTATTTCTCATTCACATGAACAGTTGTGCTTCAGACTCTGAAATTATTCAGAGACATGAAACCTGGACTCTTAGTTCTCCTAATTTTCTCAGACGTAAGGAGAGGTCAGTCAGGTCTTCGTGTTGTTTACTTGTGCTAAGATTCATTTGCTTCCTCTCTCTGCCTCTTCATGTGTAAACTTCTGTTTGTTAAGAAGAAAATAAACCACAAAGTAGAGTCAAATTTTCCCTTATCCCCAAACTCTCAGAAGAGCTCTGCAGAGGACAGAGCCTCAGTATAAAGCAACAACTCTGCTGAGGATCAGGTCATTGGTTTATGAAACAGTAAATGTTTTGTTTAAGACTTTTCACACAAAACATAGCATCTTGCGTAAATGAGCATCTCTGCACTACTCTCTTGAGAAAATCTGTCTCTCACATTTCAAGTCCTGCACCAACAATTAAAATGGTTTCATGACCTTAACCACTCCCTGCAGACCACTCCCTGCAGACTTTGAACTTCTCTGAGGAACCTCCCCGACAAGTGACACCTACCTGCCTAATTGCTACAACATCTTCTGTGAAGGTTTGATCCAATTCCCATAAAGATAGTGAAATGATGCCCAGAATGATTCAAAAGGGTGCTCTGCTGATTTACGTGAGCAGGCGGACCTGCGCTGTTGGTGGAGTTGACTTGTGTGGTTCTCCATCTAAAAGTCAGGTTTGTTCAAATGAGAGCATAAAGGAGGTGGGAAAGCAGGACAGTATAGAGGCCTTCCTCTAGAACCAGGTCCTGTAGGATGGCTGCTTGGAGAGACAGGCGAGCTCAGGTCATCAGCACCGGGGGAACTGGCAGCAGAGCATCTGAGTAATACTGGACCACTGGAGGACAATCAAGTCCCTAAGCACCTGGAGATGAACACCACTGAGCTACTTAAAACAGAAGATGAAGGACCCATTAAACCTAGCTTTGATCCCTGGAAAGACCCTGTCACGAATAAGGATTTTAAATACTTGGAAGATAATTAGGTGTTCAAAAAAATCCACCAGCATGGCTTTGCCAAACTCACTTTTTTCTTCGACAGGGTAACTGGCTTGAGGGATAGGAGAGAAAGAGCAGATTAATGACAGAGGGGGTGGAAGAGAGTATACTTACAAAGCTTGTGGGTGGCACCGAGCTGGAGGGCCTGCAAGGACTTTGGTGGGTGGGATCAAAATTCAAAATAGTCTTCACAGATCAGAGGGACGTTCCAAAACTGACAAGATGAGTTTTGGTAGAGACCAAGGGAGGACAAATCCACAGCATCCGTTCAAACTGAGGAATAAATGAGCCACAGATGGGGCAGGAAAAGCTCAGCAACGTAAACGGGAGTCAGCAGGGTGGCCCATTAGGTAGAGACCAAAGGCCGTGTCTAGCTGATCTCATGAAGCCCCACAACACGATTAGGAAGATAGCTATGCAGTGACACAATTACTGTCAAGAACATGATGCTTAGAGCCACCATACCAAAGTATTGATGAATTACTGCCAGATGTTGTACAAGTTGCAAAAACTAAACTGTTCCCCCAAAACAAAACCCACAGCCCTCAAGTGCTTCCTGTTTTAAGCCTAGATCCTAGTCCTTGCTTATGCCAAATAATATATACTCTGATAAATGGCCTAATTGGAATCACAGGGACTATGAAGTCCTGTTGGACAAGAATAAAGCTTGCATAGCCTGGGGTGAGGAGTTTGCTTCCTAAATAATAAGGGCTTAAATTACATAAGATGTCAGAGTGTTCTTTGTACTGTATGTGATGTTATGGCTGAGGTCACGTCCACAGCTCCAAACCTTGTTCTAGACAAGCATCATCTGCTTTGGAGAGGCTTTTCCAAAGTTTGAAGAGCCATGAGGAAAAACAGCTGTCACCATCTTACACAAGCTTTTGCGTTATGTCAGCAGCACGAGCTCCCCATGCTCTGCAGGACCTTCATTCCTATTCACATGGTGTATTTGTTAGCATGACTCAACATGAAAACAACACAGCAGATATTGGTTGGCAGTAATTTCTATGCAATCACTGTTCTGAATATTGTGGGACTTCTGGTTTTCCTGTGATGGATTCTCAGACTTTGCTGTGGTTCAGGAATGGCTCCCAGCACCTCCTGCTTCAAAAACAATCTCACTATGTATCCTGAAATCAGGTTTTAATCCTTCTCCCAAGTGTCCTGAAGCACGCAGCTGATTAATTCTCATTTCATGCTGCAGATAGCCATGTCACGCACACATACCCTTGCCAGCCGGTACAGGAGCCACATTCTTTCTGTGTTAGTCTTGGAGCACGTCTGCCTTTAACCTGCACAGTGACAGACAATTACGGGACACGGGGTGCTCCTCCTGTGACTCAGAAGACATTCTTGTCTTCTGATGCTACAAGGTGCTGGGCATCCCTATCCTGTCACCTACCAAGTGACGTCAGGGGATGCTGGTATCTCACCAGCATGACTCGTAAGGTAGGACAGAAGGAAGACGGGACACTCAGCAGGGACAATAACCTCAGAGAAATGGTTGGATGAATGATTCACTTAAGCTGACTAAGGCACCATCCCAAAAGTGCCAGTTGCTGACTCTGTTTCTCATGCGCATACACGTGCAAGCTGTGGCAGTCAAACACCTCCGGAAAGGCAAACTCTGCTCCTTCAGTATATATACCATACTGCCATCCCAAACTGGATGTGAACTCACTCCACACTTAATATAGGGCTGACTGCATGGTGGCCTTCGTGTCTTGGGCTTCAGGGTGTCAGGTACCTCTTCTGGATATGCTGATTCCCTTGGCCTGCCTGACATTCAGCACTCCTAGGCAAAGTCATCAGGCTGCCCACAGTTCACCTCTCAGACCATTAGATTTGCCAGGTATGAGTTACCCAAACTAAGCAAACAGTTGCTGTTAGGTGCACTACAGCCTTCACGCTGCACAGGGATGGGAAGACTTATTTTCAGCAAACCCAGGCGTCACTCATACTGTTTTTTTTTTTTTTCCCCTGCAGCTTTTTCCATTGCATTTAACTACTTGCAGACATTACTTCTAATAGCATGGGACAGTAGGGTTTTAGAAAGGCAGGTTAAAAGAGAACCTGGAATGGTCTCCATTTATTTTAGAGAACTTCAATATAGAGAGTATCTATCATATCAATAGGGGTCTGCAGGTTTCTAATGGCTGTTGGCCCAGCTCAGCGAGGTCTTTGGACCCCAGCCTGCCATTGCATGCTGTGCATGAGGATCTGCCATCTGCACCGCCCTCGTTGAATCCAACTTCCTCTAATGTGATTATGACTAGTGAGAGAGTAGGGGATTGCCCAACGTGAGGAAGGGTATCAGCACGTGGCCTTCTCAGGGTGCGTTCGAGATAGGCAGCCATGCGTGCTAACAGTTGGCAAGGACAATAAATTGCGTTCACATCAATTGATCTTGATACCATCTGGTTTTGAAAGGGCTAATTCTGCCAAAAACAAACGCTCGACAGTTCTTGCCGTCTTTGCGATAGATTGAAAAGAAATGGAGAAGGAGTTTTGCTCTGCCTGTATTCTTTTGTCCTCACTACTTTTAGATAAGGCGACACAAATTTGCAGATTCCCTTTGGATTTAAGCTGGTAATTGTTTAAGGCACAATGATGACTCTGTATCACGAGAACAAATGATGAAAGAAACGTTGTTAGAGAAGAAATCCCCCGAGCCAAGGAAGGCACTGTATTTTCTCCTTCATTAAGCTCTGAATTTCATTTGGTTTTGCCAGGCAGAGGCTCTGGCAGGTGTAATGTGCAGTGCACTGCCCAGCAGAAACATTCCACCAACTTACTGCAGTATCATAAACCAAAGTAAATACACAGAGACAAGTTCTCTGAGGTGTTTGCAAGTCCCTTGGCAGTGCCAGGGGTATTCTTCCCCTGGAATTTCAGGAAGGGTTAGAGATTCCCAGGAAATCAGACTAGGCACCATGCGTGAAAACCAAGAGGCAAGACAAGAATTGGTGTTACCTTAAATCAAGGGGGAAAAAAAAAGAAAAAAAAAAAGGAGAAAAAAAGAAAAAGAAAAAAAAAGAAAGAAAATATATAACCAAAAAAGAAAAAAAATCCAACCAAACAACAATAAAAAACAACACTCAGCTTTTTAAATCAAAATGTTCGAAAATTTTGTATCAAGTAGTTTCACTTACCATAACTGGACCATTCAATAAAAAGTCAACTACAATCTTGATTTAAAATGTTGAATTAAGCTTTAAAAAAAATTTCTTAGAGAAATGGAATATCCCAACAAAATTTCCTTGATTAGAAAAGGGTCTCTTGGTAAAAGTGTCAGACATTTGTGATGTCAAACAATTGTTCCAAGCTCACCATTAAAAAAACCAAAACAGCCGAAAATGTTAATTTTTTTTTTTTTTCAAAAAGGCTTGAAAAGTCTGTAATATTTGACTGATCTACATTGTTAAAGGAACCAGCTGAAAAGGAGTTCAACTTCACTATACTGTGTCACTTTGTAGGGTCAGATATTTAATGCTCACGTATTTTAATCTTTGGATAAAACACAAGGGCGGCCCACAGATAAGATATCCAACACTCTGTGCTGTCTTCTAAGTTGCCTGTGGCTTCACTTAACAGCTCCCTGACTCATGATGGCATTGCAAGAGGCTCATAGGCAGGCCCACTGAGAGGCATTTTAGATCCAGGAGCAAATTATCCAGGAGAAGCTATTTTCTTTGCTTCCTACCTTCTGTGCCACCTACTTTCCTTCCTCTTGGCATATCCGCTCCAGCTCTTTAGAGCTGTTTATGACTTGGAGCTAGCAGAGGCAGAGGAGCCGCAGCAAAGGCTGAGCTGGGCAAGGAAGCACTGGATGGCACAAAGGGTTTCTCTCAGCACCCAGTTGCCTCAGTTTTATCTTCTCTTCACCACTCTGCTCAGAAGGCTCTGGCAGCCTACCGCCGTGGGTTTTCTGTTCTTGCTGTCAACCAAGAGACCCTTCCCCGTGTCTGTGAAACGTTAAAGCCGTGTTAAGATTCAAACTCAGTGCTAGGATTACCAAGAGAAGGGCTCTCACTTCTGGATGCAAGAGGAGAAAAATCTGCCACTCCTAATCATGGGCTAGTGATTATTATTAGGACTAATAAAACTAATTTAATATTATTAAAGTCTTTAAATGTATTCAATTTCAGCAGAAAGTTCTGAGCAATCTTTCCCCCCTCAGCTATCCCCATGATAGTGTTGCAGCCCTGGGGCAGGAGTCCAGCACAGCTGAGGAATCACCATCCTTGGAGATATTTAAAACTCAACTGTATGTGGTCCTGAGCAATTTTGACCAGGAGGTCAGATTAGAAGATTTTCCTTCCAACCTCAGTTATTCTGCAGTTTTGTAGAAGATGGTGGTCTTGGACTTGTTGCCTTGGTAAATAGGAGCTGGAGGAGGATTTGGTGAGCTGTAGACAGCACGGCTATGAGAGGTAGAGGAAGGGAATAGAGGATGGGTACTATGAGACTGGTAGTTCCATTCTTGGCAGATCCGTGGGGATAACCATCCCATTTAAAACTGATGAAATAGCTTACAGTTGTATGTTATTTTTGGTAGTTAAAGAAGATCTGTGATCTAAACTGGATCAAAAAGCCAAGCAAAAAATCCTCATCCATCTGCTCTCAAATAATTAAGTTTTTTTTCTGATTCTGCAGGAATGGAGATAGTGGTTTGTTAATACTGTACAAGTAAATCCACGAGTCCTGAGTCAAAGCTTTGTTGAAATGGTCCAGCAGCGAGACTCCCTAGTCAAGGAGAGGTGCCTTCTCTGGGGAAGGAGAATCAAGGCAGCCTTCAACCAGCAACATCACAGAGCTTTTATTCTGCTGTCACTGTATGATATATGGGGTTAATTTTAAGAGAGAAAAAACTAGTGGGCTTTTTTTGCCAAATAGGGAGAAGTTCAATCACTTCAGAACAATAGAAGCAAACAGAACTCAAGGGAATTATTAATCTTATAAATGGAATTTGATTTTCTAATGCAAAGAGCAGGCTTTAATTACAGCAAATTGAAACAATAGAACATTTCCTTACTAAAAAGTTTGAGGGGTTTTCTGTTGCTATGATTACTGTACAGAGGGGATGCATGTTCTTAGGAGTCCTAGCAATTGTAGTAGGGTTTAACTTCAGCCAGCTACTTTGTGAAAATCACCATCATTGACTACAGGAATGTTTTCCTTTAACTTACTTCTCTTAAGGACCAAACACAGATACCATGATGTGTGCATAGTCATTGTGCAATACACCACATCGGCACAGAAAGGGACAATTACCTCTGCTTCAGGAAAGGGACCCTTTATTAATTTGAGAGCATGGCCCAGAAGAGAAGTAACACAAATGGATCTCCATCTCCACAGTAAATAGGATCTGCCATCCTTCAGAAGACATCCATCAAATACTGAAATCATGTTAAGATTCTGCTCAGTAATGGATGAAACAGTCCTTGCTAGCTTGTGGTCATTATATTTGGTAGCATCTATAACAAATAATCAGATTATGACTAATTGCATTAATAGGATAGCCCGGGGAGCAATGCATGTGATACGATATATCACTCTGGCAAGGTTTTCAGGTTTAAAATGTCCATGGTTTATTCCATAGCTACACTCTGCACTTTCATGGTCACATCACAGGCTGGGAACACATGTACTGGTTCTTGTCATCACTTTTGGAAAGAGAGGTTCCAAAACTTGAGGAAACTGAAGGAAAAGAAGTAAACTCCCACACTCCTCTGAAGCTTTCTGATTATGGAAAAAATGCATGCTGTGTTTGTTAGAGGATGCAGTCAAATTAGCATTTAATTACATTAACATTTAACGCTTAAAAATGTCAGGAAAGGACTGAGGGGAAAAAAAAAATCAGAACTTAGAATAGAGACAGATGAGACACACACACAAGTTTAAATGCCTGATTGGGATTCCCAGTGAAGAACCATCTCCATTTTTCTTGCCTCATGCCATACTGTAAACAAAAATTTAGTGTGTTCAATCTTAAAATGCCCCTGCCTCTGGCTTTCTAAACTAGTTGAGGCTAATCAAATTTAACTACTGCTTCCAATTAATTTTGTTCCATGGAATGTTGTTTGATAACGAAAATTGTGATGAGGATAAAAAAGATCATGCTCTTCTGAGGTCTCAGGACTATCAGCCATGCTCCATTTAACCTTAGTACTCGTCTGAGAAGGAGCTTCAATCTTTTGCGGGGAGTAGATGCAGTCAGGGCTGACGCAGCCACTAGTGCTGTGCCTGCACGATGAGGAGCGGCTTTAGAGAGCTGCTGCTCATGTTCAGCACCTTGTTTCTTGAGCCATGTAGCGCAGAAACTTGTACCTTTGGGAGACCAATGATCTGTCAGACTGAGAAGAGACTAGACACATACTCAGTGCTTCCAGCTGAGAGAATACAGAAGCTCGATACATGTACAGTCCCTGCTAATGGAAGGGGTCCTATGCTGTAGTTCTTTTAACCATGCAATTTCTCCAACTAGCAGCTGTACAAAAGACTGTGGTCCTGGTTATCATAGAATCATAGACTCGTTTAGGTTGGAAAAGACCTTTAAGATCATCCAGTCCAACCATTAACCTACACTACCAAGTCTACTCTAAGCCAAACAAGGGTAGACTAGACTAAACCATGTCCCGAAGTGCCACATCTACCCGTTTTTTGAACACATATCTCCTACATAAAAGCCAGATGGAGTCTTTTACAAGGCTCTTCTTGAGGATTTTTTTTTTATTAATTATTATCCCCTCAAATCTCAGTGGGGATTCCTACAAAGTATAAGCTGTACTGAGTTCAGTCTGCAAGACACCAGAAATCAGTGCAGTCCTAGAAGGTCCAGTAAAAAGCCTTTGTGTTGTTTGGGGAATGCTACTCCAGCAGGATCACATTGCCGAGAACTTGGGATTTCATAGCAAAGTGAAATTACACAGAGAAGAGAACATTCATAAAATACATTCATTTTTAATGAAGACATTAAACACTCAGAGCTTTGTCTCTCCATTTCTGTACCCAGCCTACTGCCTCTGTAATGGGCCCCCAAGCCTTGGAAGGACAGAGATGCCTCAGTGTCTCTCTACTAGGGAGATTTCAGGTTTTCGGTCTCTTCGTTTAAGAAATTATTTGATAGTAATGGATAATAATAAAACTAAACTGCCTGGAAGATTTGAGAATAAATGTTTTTCTGAGTGGGGCTAAGGACTGTATGGCCTTGATGAGTCTTCTCACTGTACAGAAAGCCCCAAGAAGGATCTCTTGCAGATTGTGGTGAGCAGGGCAGTGGCCAGGGGGCTGAGGCAAATGAATCAGGGGGTGATGGATCTCTGAAAATAGCCAGAGGGGTTAATATAGCTTCACACAAAGCATTTCATCTCTTCTCCTTTCTCCTGACAGCAAGGTTCAGGCCTACTACATATGTGTCCTGTACTTCCAGGATAGGACATGCAGGGAAGAAACCCTTTGGGAAAATACAGGTTTGAAGGTATTTCCCTGGAAATGTCTGATGATCCTAGGTCACAGAACAAAACACTCAGAGGTACTTGCTCTGCCACACTTTAAAGGGAGCGGGTCTGAGAAATGAAAAGCTACCAATGTGGGATCAGAAGTCATCTGCTGGGGTCCTCCCCCCAGTCTTTCTAATCAAAGCACTTCAGGACCATCACAGAAATCTTTCCTCACAGCATCGTTGTTACACCTGGAAGAACCATTAACCTCTTTTTACAACTGAAAAACTAGAGAATAAAACAAAATGCCTGAAATCACAGAGCCTGATCTGTCCCAGGCTTTCCCCTTGTTCCTGGACCTACTCCATCACATATCCTGTATACAGACAACCCTGTAAAGTCAAGCCAGACAGGAGAGCAAATGGGGAGAGCTGTTTGTTTTGAGAAACATCATCCAGATGCTGCATTTATCCTGCATGAGTCAAAGCAAATATTTTTATCCTTCAGCACTCTCTCCTGCCAGCTCCCCAATTGTCCAAGGCAATATCCATAGATGGGAATTTCTGTATGGACATGAAAGCAAAGTATTACTGTACTGTAATAGCTTTTGGCATGCATGTGTATTGCATTTGAATCATTGCTCATGATGTTTTTATTCCTGAACTGTGAAATCTTGGCCACCTGACTCTTAGATTAATATATTAACAAGATAAAACTATATACTGTAAGGCTTCTTAGATAAAAAGCTTAGCTATGTGAGGGCTTCCTATTATCCTTTTTATCCTTCACTATGTGAGAGTGCATTGTAGCATCTAACTCTTCAGCTAAAACCCTTATTCAATACTTAATGCTCAACAGATAGGATAATATTTACTTTATTTTTGGAGTTTAATTTTAGACGAGGTGACATGCAACGGAATGGAACACAGTCACTGGAAAATGGTCTCCCGCAGTGTGAAAAATGACAAAGTACAAGTAATGCAGAGGCAATTAAAAAAGGAATATACCCCTGGAAGTTGGCACCCTATAACCCCATGACTAAGCAGGCAAGCAACCAAGTGAATGCCAACACCCTCAGCTATGTTCATGCAGTATGCTGCTCACATCTAACCATACTGCAGAGTGCGAGGGGGAATGATCTAAATGAGAACTTCAGCCTAGTTCTGTGGCAGTAGTTAGTTTTTTGCACAACACAAAGGGGCCCTCCATACACCAGCCTCCCCTCCCTGTGCTGCTATCCGTGAAGTCACTCAAGATCATGCAGTGCAGCTGAATAAGTTGGAAGACCTTGTCGTAGATAAGACATCACTCTCCATTCAATAAAGCCTTCAAGCAGCTGCTCGTCTTGCAGCATGCACATAGTCCCGTTGGCTTTACTGGCTTAGTGGTCCTGCGTGCATGCTTGTGTTTCTTTTGCTGGAAGGAGTCCTCTTCAGATGTCTCTGTTTGCCTGGCTTTTAAGAGGCTGCATGACCTCAGCAACATGACCTACCTAGTTACAGGAGCTGTGACTTTCACCAGTGTACTTTAAGCCAAGTAATGCATGCAACAGTTGTTGGCACTGTCCGCTGGGACAGATGGTCTATGCTGCAGCTACAAAAGGCAGCGAGAACTGGGGGACAGACGGACTAAAATAAATAAATAATAAATTTTAAGTGGCCATGATAGAGCAGGGAAAATGTTAAATCTCCTCCTAGCTTAGACTGCAGAGTGGAAAAGACATTTAGCAAAGCCCATTTCAGAAACACACAAAGAGCTAAGATAAGCGTAACTCTGTGTTTCTGTTACCAAGGCATTGTATAGTTTTAACTGTGACACTATGTAAGTTATCACACCAAGGCACTGAAATTAGTCATAAAACAGAGCACTATAATTCATACTGTCAAAGCTATTTTTGTTCACTCGGAGCTGTTTTTACAGACTGACATCATTGGACAACAGGTATGGCAAGCCTTCACTGTGATGTTATCTTCACCGAGTCAGAGACTTTGTTGTAGGAGAGGATGAAAAACAGGGCTCTGCCAAACAACACAGCATGGAGAAAGCCTGCCTCCTAACCTGGAGAAATCAGGAAGCAGCGTTCTTCTTTCTCTGACGCTAATACCAGTCCCACCAAAGCTACCTCATTGTAAGACTCAAGAACTGTAATGATATTTCATGCTGGAAATTTCCTAGAAACCAGTTATAAACAGAAGACATAAGCAATAGGGGGGATGAAAGAGAAAGAAAAAAGAAAAAAAAAAAAAATCCCAACATATTCCTGATCTAAATATTCACCTTTCAGCAAGCTCCTGCCTCAGACAGCTGGCTTCTGTTTCCACATTCCCCTTTATAGTCCCACCTGCAAACATGACCATATGCAACCACACTCTTCAGGGCACATGGGACATTAGGTGTCAGCATGATGGGGTACCTTCAAAGGTACCACCAAAGGAGAACATATACAATAGCCCACGCAGCTTGTCTTTACTGAGCCAAGCAATACCCCAAAAGAACAAGAACTTGTCTGTACTTCATCATTATTAGTATGCTTTAGTAGTAACTTTTTCATCATGCTTCACACCTTGCAGACAGACTGGCTTCTTGCATTGCCCTCATCATGGAAATTGTTAATGTTCAGCCTCATCTCACCAAATAGGCAGCTCTGGCAGAGAAATTAAGCTAGAGCTCTGTGGCCACACAAGGCTACAAACTCTCCTGCTTGGCACACTAGACTGTGCCTTAGCAAAGCAGCACCTACATAGGCACTAGACAACCAAAACAAAATGAAATATTTACCTCCTCCTGACTTCAGCCTGGTCTGTGCTAAAAAAGCATTTGCAAACCCTTCCCAGGTTTGCTCTCAGAGGCTCCACTCAAAAGCAGCTGAGGCTTAAAAACCACATTGATTAGAGACGGCCTGTGCCGAGTTAGAAAACCCAATGCTTAAAAAAAAAGGGAGCAAGTAGCTAGCATCCCATGTCATTAGGAGATGTTTTCCCCATAGCACCTAACGAGCTGGCACAGCATTGGCTTTCAGTGGGAGCTCCTCATCTTGCTGAGATTGCCTGACAAGCTTCCCCGAGCACAGGCTACTTCTTTGTCATCCTTCCTGCAGTGCTTAGCCCTGGCTAAGAATAACAGAGGCTGCTATAATATGAATAAGGAAATAAATTTTAAAAAAAATCCCACTGTGCTACTGACACCAGGACTGCTCATTGCCCTGTGGTAAGTAAGGCAATAATAATTCTTCCCGTCCTGATGGGAATCACCCAAATGTCAAGGCTGGTAGCTGCCCTTTCCCATATGACATGATAGTTAGCCCCTGGGAAGGAAATAAATTATTGAGCCACTTAACACCTCATTAGGAGTTAAAACTATATATTCAGCACCTCCAAGTAGACTTTTAAAGAAGCTTGGGTGTTTAACAGCAGCTGTGAAGTTAGCTTTGATGGTATACAGCACCATTTCCTTAAGGGACGCTTTTCCTTTAAATGACTCCAAATCCCAGCAAATGGTTGTTTCCATTCTCCCTGCTTAGCCATCCTGGTTTGGGTTGTGTAATCTGCCTGTATTCATAAATTACCCACTTTGTTTACCAATTATTTTAAGTATTTTCAGGAAAGGGAAGGAAGAAAACTCTGGGAATACTGCAACTGCCTGTCTGCCCTCATTAGCCCACTAATTATTTCACTGAAATTCAATTGTTTATTGTACTTGGTTCAAGATAAGAAGACTGCAGTGGCAATAATAGCTTAAGAAGTTTCTCTTCTCTTTGTTTTCTTTTTTTGCTCTTTTCTCATGGCTGTTAATCCCTGCCTCTGCATCACTCCTCCCTCCTAGTTATGATGTATGGGGGGCTTGCTGCTGTGCATTGAATCAGAGCTAAAAATACTTATCTTCCTTTCTTTTTTGTAGGTTTTGTTTTTAAACCCAGATCAGTTGGCATTTGCATGGTGGGTATATTGTGAAAGCTAAATCAGATTTATCTTACTTTATTCAAGTTAATAAAATCTGCAAACATGGTGTGACCTATTACTGAAAACTAAAATACTTTAATACCCAAATCCATAAAGACTCAAAACTGCAAATGCTTTGAACTATATACCAGCTTTTGATGCTCTTTACTCTAGCAATGGAAGTAGGATGCATAAACGTAGATCCCAGGTGTACAAGTCTTCCTCTCAGAGGTATGAATAGCACAAAATATTCATGTAAGTCTGGAGCTGCTGGATGGGACCAGCTTCTTCCACTTGGGGCTTGGACTTACTGGGTAAGATGAACAGACAACCTTGGTTGCTCCACGTTTTAGGTGGAACATAACCTGCCATCTTCGTGAATTCAATGTGACCAGAGGTACAACCACAGTGACACCTCCGAGGGAGAGGGCACAGAGCTCTTCTTCACTTTGGGTTCACCATGATGTCTCAGCCATTCTCTCCCATAACCCCAAGGCTTTGGCTCAGCTATGAAAACACAGTTGTCATCCACAACAGGGTATTTTTCTGTCACCCACAGCATTCCCTGGCTCAAGAGGGTGTCATTTGTTCTCCATTCAGCTTGGATGACCTCCAGATACATCTCTGAGTGTCCCCTGGTCCATTTGCTAAGGGGGTCTCTTCTGCTGACAGATCCAAGAACGGATTTGGGTTGAGTACAGGTGACTTTATCCTGCTACTAGGAAGGGGTGGGGTGTTTAAATACAGCTCCTCTTTTTTTAAAAAGCAAGCCTCTGTCTAAACTTGATTGATGTGATTTCCTCAGGCAGGATATGTTGGACCAAACCACTTTAAAATGATTTCTTAGCTTAATTTTAAAGCTAAAATGATTAATCCTTCTACTGTTTAACCCAGAACTGTACTTCAGAGCTTAAGGAGGTTTCCTTACGTGGGGAAGGGTTGCATATTCCTCCTTCTGGCATGTATACTCACACCTCATCAGAGCAACAGTGTGGAGCTGCCATGCCAGAACCTCACTTTTTCAACCAGATGGCAATCAGCATCCTTCCTCTGCTGGATGTTCAAGTCCATGTTGCTTAAGTTACCCTTTGGCAAGCTCCAGCAATCTCTGCACATGCCTGAGCCCAGCACAACAGCCAGGTGCTGAGATTTAACCTGCAAAGGGTGATGCACTGGAGCAGATAGAGCAGCAGGGTCAGCGGATCAGCTCCAAAATGGGGTAAATAGCTCTGATTTCACCCAGACTAGCTGCATGTGAGGAGCTGTGAACTTTGTTCAAGTTTCTCAAAATTTCCATGTGTTTACCTTGTTCATCAACCTGGCCCTTCTCAGAGAAGCTGGGATGTTCTGGGAACTGCACAAGAAGGGGAAACTTTCCTTCTGACCTCACTGGTGTCTCCCAGACAGGAACGACATGCATTTTGGTGGCCCATCAAGGTTTTCTGATTTACCAAATGGTGACTGCCTCACCTCTCATAAACATTCCAAATCCAAAGATGATGAGGAAAAGATGAGGAAAAATTGGGGAAAAAAAAGACTGGGAGGCCTCTCCATCTCCCAAGAGTGAATAAGAACTAGTTTACAATAATCAATCTCAGTGCCAAACCTTCCATTAGCCTCCCTCTCCCCAGAGGCTTTTCTGGAGGGCTATTTTTAACTCCCATCACTGTTATGAATGGGTAACCCATGTCCTCAAAAGCAGTGTTACCAACCCCACCGAGAGAGCATGGGGGAAGCATAACCCAGAATAGGAAGGGGGGATGGTGGATTCTGCTGAATCTGGCTTAAGCAGGCTGGGCCACCAGGAGGGTTGTCCGAAAGGGGATGGAAACGCCTTTTTAAGAGAGTATTCAGAAACTACCAGGACACTCTGAGACAGCCTCAGCCCTAACTCTGTGCATCTGCATCCAACATCAAGGTCTGTTCCAGCCAGTGCATGTATCTTATTGCTGTATTGCTTCCTGTGCAATATGAAGCTCTCCTCAGCGCTGTGTACTTTCATGTGGGAAACACTGAATCTTGGTAACATATTGCAATTGTCCTTTGACATCTCGTTTCCAGGAGTTAACACCCAGCATCAGAAATGGAAACAGCTTATTTTGCAAAGGAACAAGAGGGGCAAATGTCTGCTGCTGTCCTTGGCTGGAGGGAGTCAGTGCTGTTCAGGTCCTTGCCTTCAGCCCTGCCTTGGTAATGGTGAAGGAAATTATTCTTCATGTTCTGAAACCGCAAATGTCAACTTAGTTTGCAGATTTTTCCTTCATGCTTGGTGGCAAGCACTGAGGCCCAGTGTGAAGAAGAGAAACTAGCTCCAAAGGCAGAAGCCTGTGCCTTTGAAGCAGGGAGAGCTGGTTTTCCCCATCTGTCACCGCTGACTTTCTGAATGACCTTGGCATGCAGCGGTGTGACAACCATTAAGACCCAGCTGACTGGTTTGCTACAGCAATGTCATTTCCAGATTTACTGCAAGGAAATCAGAGAAGTCCAACACGGCATCCTTCCCAGAGAGGGGACGGCTGAAGCATGCACCCACAGCAGCAGGATTGCTGCTGATTTTCCCGTGCATGCACTCTCCATTTAATATGTCCCCAGTTCTCTTCTCAGTCCTGCAAGTGTGACTCCTCTCTGACAGGAGCCTTTGCAGTATATCCAGCAACATTGTAGAGCAGCAGGATTATCCTGTAGGGATGGGTGAATGTGTCTGACCTCATTTCAGATCCCTTCAGGTATGATGGATTGGAAAGTTTGGCTCAGATCCATGCACTTCTAGGTGAGGAATAAAAAAAAGTAACCAGGGAGAAAAGAATGCAGGGGAAAATTCTACTCGGCCTATGAAGCAAACAATTTTAAAAGGACTATGAAATTAGAAGCTGAGAGGGGAAAGAGAAACAGTCTAATAAACACCTAACAACCTGTACCTCGTGGAAAACATGTATTGGCTCTCAGAAGGAAAAGGGAAGTTATTTCACCCATGGATCATTGTCTGTCCTCTGGCTACAGCATGCTCTCATTCTTGATTAATGGACCACTGTAGAAACCCTAAATGCAACATTTTGAAAGCTAGGTAGGTTTGGAAACCTCTTCAAAAAGCATTTTGAGCAGTTTGCAAAGCCTTGTGATCCTAAATATCTACTTTCAGTACCAGGATTTTGGGAGACCACAGCAGATGAAGCCATGCTGTCACCACAGGCAGCTTGCATTTTTCTTTTACGTTATTTTTTAATCAGTCTTCCTGAGAAATATTCTCCAGAAATATTTGCAGTCCTGGTCCAGCCTGCTTCCCACAGTGTCCTGAGTCAGGGCAGTGCTGGCTGCTTACCTGCTCTCAGGTCACAGGTGACTTCTGGACAGTTCTTCACTGCCACCAGGGGATGCAAAACTCGGTCAGGTAGGTTTTACGGGTGGAAGACTGAGTTATGGGGAAGTGAAACCACTTGCCTAAAGCTACACAGCTGGTCAGGGACAGAACTGGATCTCAAATCCAAGGCTTTTTAAGTCCAGGTCGCTCCTTTGAGCTCTGAAATGAAACTTGCTTCAGGGAAGCCGGCTGCACACATCCCTCTGCTTGGGACCCTTCCGAGGGAATGCAGCCCTTCCCATCACACGCCAACCCCAGGGCCAGGCAGCCCACGCAGGGCTGGAGAGGGACCTCAGAGCTGCTTCTATCTCCCAAAGCCACGATCTAGCCTCCAGTGATATCCTGGCATGAAGACCCTCTCATCCGCTGGTGTGGAAAAGAAAAACAGTATTTTACATTCCTGGATAGTGTGAAATTTGCACGCTGCCAAAATCACCAGCGTGCTACAGCACCAGCTAAGTAGACAGCCAGCTCCTGTCACAGTGGATGCTCCGTGACTGTAGAGGGATGCACTGCTCAGGACTGCGTGCTGGCTTTTGGTGAGGTTACGATGATGTTCCCCTTTGTAGCAGTTCCCTGAAGCTCCTCCTCTGAGGACTGAAGCTGAGGAGAAGAAACTTGCTTGTTCTGTTCAAAGACATCCATTAAATTCCCATTTAAGAATGTCTTTGGATGTAATTCAGCATTATCTGTAAACGTGGATTACTGACTTTGTGAATATTTTATGATTTCTATTAGTCATCTATATTTTTAGAAACATAGGCCATAAAAAATTGAAGTAATTTTGCTTCAGTTCTGCCATGCCAGAGATCTTTTTCTCCAAAATATATTTTGTTAGGGCCTTGTATGTCTGATGAAAGAAATTGGAATGAAGTTAAAAGGGAGATCTGTCTGCTCTCTAACACTTCCCTGAAATATGGGTCTACCTGGGTAGATGGCAGTGTATTAAATTTCATTAGAAAGGTAGGAAATTCTCCTCTCCAGATCCCCTCCCAGAACGGACTGTCCTAAATACCTCCCTTTTCACCCAGTTAATTTCCCTGGGGCTTACCCTTTTCCTGGATAAAAACATACCTTTTAATTTTAAGTCATACGTTTGTGCTCCATTATATTTAAAGTCCTAATTGCTTTTCTAATGACCCACTGTCCTCTGATGGCTAGATGTGTCCTCCTGCAGCCACCCATAACCTTATGCTTGGCCCAAGGGCTCCTGATGCTGCTCCAGCCCCAGGGATGGAACAGGACCACAGGCTGCCTTCCTCCTATGTGGACACGGTGCCCAGCAGCTCCTACGGGGAGTCCAAGAAGCCAACCTGCCTCTGGCTACAGGCTCTGAGGGGCTATAAGGGTTGGGTTGTGACTTGGGGAGCTCAGCAAGGATCCAAAGAGTGGGACTAGGCTCTCTGGGGCCAGGATGGTCTGTTAGCACATCTCTCTCCAGCATCTGATCACCCAGATTTTGATGATGATAAGCTCTGAGCAAAAGGATGACCTGTGGCTGTCGGCATTTGGGTCAGCTGTGGCTCTGTGCAGATAACGCGGTCCAAAAAACACAAGGAGCAGTAACGATGGAGGCTGAGGGCACAGCATCGCCCCGTGCAAACCCCGGGGTGAGCTACATTTGAGCTCACTTTAATGTCCTCAACACCAGAAACCTTCACTTCACACTAAATAAAGCCCTGCATTATCTGTGGCTGACAGCCAGGAGATGGGGTTGGGACTGATGCTACCCATCGCTCGCCACGACAGGAGTGGGGAGGCAGGAGAGCACGAAAGTGGGCACAGAGGGTGTTGCTGCATAGGGCCGTGGGTTTGCCTCCAGCTTTCAGGCAAACCAGACCAACTGTTTTCATCATGCAGATCCTGCTGAAACACAATTTATCACATTTTAAAAGTGGGGTTTGGGGGTGAGTTTTGTTGTTGGTTGGTTTGTTTGTTTTTTAAAATGGGGAGTTATAAAATTCAGTGCTGACTTTTTTGCAGCTGGTGATCTTCTAGATGGGAGTTTTTAATTTATTCCCCCCTCTCCCCTGCGCCATTCCTTTGTAACTAGGCTTTGAATCCTCAGAGGTCTTTGGCATCCCAGTGCTCACAGTCATCTCAGGCATGGTAGGTGTTACAAGATCACCACAGACCTGGCCCCACTATCTGCACTTCAACCTGCCAGACATCTCCCAAAAATACACATTGCTGCCTTTCTTGTTAGTATTTTGCCTCCTGAACTTTTAAGCTATAAGCAGGTCACAGTGAGAACTGAAAACCTGCTTTCCAAGAGAGGAAAAAAACCCAACACCACTAAAGTTGTCCTAAAATTCATTAATCACAGATGTGAGAATGGGCTCAGCACAGAACTGTGGCAGCAGCAAACACTGCTGATGTCCCTGCTCCAGAGGGGAATGGAGACTTTCCGAGGGGGTGGTGGACACTTTTGGCAACATGTAGCTGTACATTATCTGTACATCCTGGGAATTTCCAGCTGGCCCTGGGTTGTAAATGAAATTTCAGAGCCACTGTGATTTGTACCCTGGCTGTTCAAAAGCACAGTGCCATCACAGGCAGGCTGGAACCAATTAGGTCAGTTTTTTCTCCCTTATAATTACTTACAGCTGCTAGGAGTGCACATACTCTGATTTCCAAATATAGAAAGCTGGGTAGCTTCCACCTCACACCCGTTTTTCCATAGCTTGCTTTATATCTTCCAGACCCGCATTCTTCTTTGAGCTTTACATGAGTTTCTGAACCCAGCTGAAAGACCCAGGGGGCCCATGATGGAAAGTCACCACTTCTTAGGCTCAGCACATGTAAGGTGAAGGAAGACTCAAACCACTGCCGGTTATTCCCCTGGAGTGCTCCTATTCCTTTTGTTTGGCACTGGTAGCCCAGTGAAAGTGGCTGGAAGGGAAAATGTTTAAGATCAGAACAAAGGGAAATTAAAAAAATCACTGGGTTATAAATCTTTGCTGGCTTTGCCTGATCTGGCAGATTCTCTCTCTTTTTTTAAAACTCTTCACAGCTTACACTGTTTTAAAGGGAACCTAATCTACAAACCATGGAATTGCAGCCAATTTTAAGACTCATGTTGAACCTGTAGACCTTAACCTCATGGTACAGCATGAAGGGATCAAAGACAGCCCAGAGATACAGGCAGCTTAATACTTCCAGCCACACATCTCTCCCTGCTGCAAGTCCAAGGACCAGACTCTGAGAAATACCAAAATGTGGAAAGCCCTACGCCACTGATGTCTTTGTGGTCCATTTGCTATGAAGCCACATCAAGTGGCCTCCCAAGGCAGATAGTGGTCCTGTTGTACAACTTCAACAGCCAGACAAGAAGGAGGAAAAGTTATTTGGTCAACTGATGTCAACACTGTGGGGCAGATGCTGTGGGACCATCCCCACAGCCCTGGGTGCATTTTTCAACACATTCTCTGCTCTCCTTTGCACATTTTTGTAGTCAGAAGAGACACGGGGCAAGAAAGCTATTCTTTTTTGTTGTTTTTAATGTCCTGATTACTGCCTCATGCATCCATGAACTAGATTTTACAAATTCCCTTATATCTGACAAACTACACACACAAAAAAATCCTGCACTTAATGAGACATCTGAATGCTGCTTTCCCATCAAGGAGCTGAAAAGTATCTGCTGGCTTCCCTGTGCTCAAATTTACTCCCATAATTTGTGCCAAAAAAAAAAATCTGCCATTGAGGTTAGCTGGTCAAAGCCACAGGGTCAGTCCTTCCAGCCTTTGTCATCCGGAGTCTCTGCCAGGAAAGGTCAATCTGATAACAGAGTTTCTCCATGTTCTTCTTTTCATCATAGTTTCACTGGTGGCCCAAAACATTCATGTGTCAGCTTTGAATAAAAAAAAAAAAACAAACCAAACACAAAACCAAAACAAACAACAAACTGAAGGGCAGCCTCAGGGAGGAATACACCAGAGGGTCAGCTCTCTGGGAAAGTTTTGCCACTTATATGAAATCTATTTAGTTTTATGGATAAAAGTTACGCTGTTGTAACTGTGGAAGAATACTTATTCTGTGTGTTTTAGAGCAGCCTAGTTATGGTTTAGCTTAAGTCCCTTCCAAAACAACACAGACTGGAAAAAAAGCAGTCTCAGTGACATACCAAAGTAAGCCTATGTAGATACCAACGTAAGTATGTGCATTGCCTCCCTCCAAAGACAAAATACAAGAAAGGTACTAAATAAGGTCCGGGAAGAAAGTGCAAAGCTTATACAATATGAGTAGATGGAAAGGTTTGGATCATATAAGACTTGGGACAAAAGGACACAATAAATGCACACTTCAAGCCCAATTCATTGCTTGTGTAAAGTGGCACAACTCTCCTGGAGCTGAAGCAGCAGCAGCTGCGTACACAAGAGGTTTGATCCAGTGGGTCAGCCAGGTAAATTTTAAAAGTAATTTTCTAGTTGCAAAAACCAAAGTGTGTTTCGTGATTCAGCTGGCTATAAAGGCATCCCAGGCCACCCCAGTGCTGGGGTGCATTTCCCTCCCTTTTGGGATGAAGTGGGAGGAAGAAGACTCAGCCTCCTGTGGCAGTGGGTCCAGCACTTCCCAGGGCTGCAGGGGGACAGGCATTAGGGCTTTTCCCCCTTAGAGCATGTTCATTTTGCCCACCTCACGCACATCTGTGCTTTTAAGGGAAAACCAAAGGCCTTTCTCATTTTTATCCAATGTTTATTAATTCCTTGAATATTTAGTTTTAATTTGCCTTATTGTTTTGCTTTTCATTAGGACCTTTCTTTAATTCTTCACAGATTTTGTAAAAAAAAAAAAAATTAAAAACTCTCATTTTATTTTTTTGTTTTTAATTAAGCCTGCTCACCCTGTAACAGCTCTATTTCCACCCTAGCAAACCCCAATCCTCCTCCTCAACCACAGCCCACAACGGCTGTCAGAGATTACCGCATTTGGGCTGCTGGAGTGCTCCTTCTCTGTGAGCTCCAGCAGCAAAAAGATCTCATCAGAAACTTATGACTCCTTGAAGCAGGGACCTTTCTAAATTACTGGAGAGTAAGTTCAAGGACCAAGCCTGTGACATGGCAAACTGCTGCTGTTACCAGGCTGAAATCTCAAAACTTTTTCACTCCAAATCTGTCCATTGGAGTATTTCAGTGTATGCTGAATGCATCCCACACCCAGAGCCCCCACGTACCGCATGGGACCCCATGTCCTGCCTGGCACAAGGCTCCAGTGGGACCACTAAGCCCCAGGACGCTTGTCGCAAGGTTATATTTTCCAGATGCATGTGATAACCTTTTTCATGCCCATGGAACAGTCCTTACTCTTACCTTTCTTTCAGCATTTCAGAAAGTTGCACAATGGAAGTGGGAAGCATCTAACAGAGCTGGAGCTGCAGTGTTGGCCCCACTAAAATCATCTGGAGGGCCTTGGTCAAAATTCATTGCCTTGCCCTGCTCCAGAGGAGAAAGTATCAGAGAAACCACCTTCTGTTCCCAATTCCTACATCTGCTCAGTGACCCTAGCGAAGGCATTTCACCTTTTTACTGCCTCTGTGTCCACATCTGCAAAGATAAATGATAAAGAAATGCGTGGCATATGAACGTGGAGTACCATAGGAAACTTAAATATTTGCATCAGAGAGGCACTGGTAATATCCATCAGCAAATGAAGGCTGAACCAGAAGTGACTGTCTCTGCAGGACTTATATTTTGCAATGCTGCTATGCTACTTTTCCTCTCTTCTTCCTGCATTTTCTCTCCCAAGCAGTTGTACTTCTGGCAGGGAAGTTTGCAGCCCTCCCCCAGCCCACCCCTCTCCCTGCCTTTCCCAGAGAGAAACGACACGACGCCAGCAGCAGCCTGGAGCTGCAACAGGCAGGATGCTCATATTTCACTCTGTGCCTGCGTGACCTTTAAAAATATAACCTGCCAGTGATGGGAAGCAGGTAAAGGAGAAACACATTCGACTTAAAGCACAGGTTTTTGTAGCAGCACAACCTCCATGGGGCACATGTGGTGGTGACCAAGCACGGAAGGGCTACCAAGGCAAGTGACAAAAACAGGTATGCTGCATGCCCACAGCTGGAGAGACACCCCGACCACAGGCCCTGAGAGTGTGCAGTGTACAAACACCCTCGCTGTCTTCCCCGTCATGTAGGTCGCCCATCAGATCTGCCTTGATTGACAGCCTGTTATAAAGAAGATCCGCAATGGATGGGGTGGCATTAGTCAGAAATTACCGAGCAAGAAAGGAGAACATTCAATCACGTACCGAAGCGGAGTCAGCCTGGGGGCCTGGATTTACAGCTAATAACATCACCTGCTATTAATCCCCTCACTGCGCAGGAGAGTTTTTAGCAGAAAAATCCACCATGTTGCAGGAATTCCATCCAACGCCTTCTCCTCTGCATTCAACAGCAGCGGATAAAAATAGGAAGGAGGTGTGAGAGAGATAATTAGCACTGTTACCTTTCACTACAATCAATTAGGATGAGGGATGACTACTTCATTCATTTAAAACAACACCTTTTAGGAAAGAAAATTAACTCAAAGCCTGACTAAGGAGGAAAATCAGAAAGATAAGCAGACCGTAATGCTTCTGATGCCCTCCAGGCCACACTCAGGGACTATTGCAATAAACAGCCACGTGGCCCAATGCACAATTCCCAGTGGTGTTACCTATTTCAGTAGAAGTTATAATGCTTTTGAGAAACCCAGCAGCCACTTTTTTTGCAAGTGAAGAATCCTCAAGCCTTAGAAAAGCTGTCCTTTAATCACCCAGTCCTGGTTTTCTCTCTTCACCGTTGGGTGCTGTGAATTAATTTGGGTAAGTATCTGTCTGGACCATGCTCAGGCTGCGATGGGCAGAGCAGCTGAATACTGACTGGCTATTTTATTCCAACGCACAAGAGAAGGATATTGAGAAATTAATTCCATTTTACTCTGGCTCAGTACACACCCATTTAACCAGAAATGCTGGAGAGGTTTTAATCCAACAAGAGCATGAAAAATTTTGGAAGAAAACTTAAAACACCTGACGTGTTTTCACAAATTATTTTGGGGGTTTTGGTTCTGAAAGGAGACATTTTTAAGAAGCAAGGTGGTGTGTGAAAAATTCAAATCGTCTGTAGTTATTGAATCCAGCAATGGGTCTGATACAAAACCTTCGAGAGAGCTTGCCAAATATATGTATCCTATTATATTTTCAGTTTATTGCTAACACATTTTAGAAATGGAAAGCAAGCAATTACTACAGTTGTATTTGACAGCCAATACTCGTGAGATGTAAATTAAGAAAGCCTGTTTCTAGGATCTGCATCCTTCTTATGCCATTTTATAATGCAGGGGAACCGCGGCTTATGCAATGCTGGCAATGAAATGTTAAGACACACCCAGCAGAAAATTGACTTGTCTCATCTTTCAGCTTTGGCTCTGGGTTAGATGCTAGCAGGAGAAGCTAATTTTCCTGACAGGGCCAGTCTGGAGAGCAAAACTTGGTCATTGACAGCAGAAGAAAGCTTCGCTTTGAAATCTGTTGAGCCACATGAGCCATGCAGCCCCTTTGCTACTTTTTTCTGAATGTTAAATGAACGTGGCATGTTTAAAATGAAGAAAAAAAGGGGTGGTCCTTCATGCAAAGCCTCATCAAGCTACACTGCCTGATGGTGCATAATGGTACAGACCCCATCAGTTCACAAGGACTCAAGGGATGGCTAGATAGCCCATGAGACAAATCAGCTGAGAACCACGAACTACCCCAGAGATGGGGCAGCACAGCCCCAAAATGGGGACCGGGCCCTGCTGCCAGCCACCCCTGCGGGCAGAGCAAGGCAAGCCCATCACCGAAACCCATGCAGCAAGACGTGAATGGTTAAACAGATGCCAAAACTGCATGCAGATCAGCCCTGAGCTTATCAGGAGGACAAGAGCTGCCAGGCAGCTGTGGCTCCAGGGGCTGTTCGGGCCAGAGTGACACTGACCGAAAAGACATTTGATTGAATTTTGCCTCAGTGACCTGATTACCTGGCTGCAGCCCAGCTTTTGACGTCTTATCAGCCTTTCTCAAGCCAGAAGGGAAATGCTGACCCATGGCCAAAAAGCAAAAACAGGGGGGACAGATTGTTTTGGACAGGCATTAAAAAAAAAAAATAATTAAAAGGTATATACATACATATATATATTTTAAAAGAGTCTTAAGCTACTGGATTAAAGAGACCAGGGAGCTTTCATATTTCATTGAAGCACTTCTATATTATCTCAGTGACAAACAGGCAGATGCTGGGTCAGAATACCCTGTGATTTCCAGTCTAATTTCAATGTTTTACTGCTACCTTCAGCTGGTAAAGAGATAATGGCATCAGCCAGGCACTGGGATCCTTCTCTGCAGAAGTAGGTATAGGATCAGAACCCAGGTTTGTAACAAAAAAAAAAAAAAAAAAAAAAAAAAAGGAAGAAGTCCTTAATCAGAGTGTTAATTCATAAGGAAATAAAGCTGACAAAGCCTGGTGTGGGGCATTCCCTGAGCCCCAGCCCCTGCTTCAGGCACTGCTGTGAAACCATTTGGTCAAAATCAAGAATCCAAGTCTCCAGGGCACATAATTTCCATAGCCTAGAAAGTGGGACTCATGGAAAAAATTTCTGCTTCCTATAGCATCTTACTCTGCACATGCTGGGTGTTCGTGGCTCTCTGCAGGTGACATTGCATTTACCAATAAGTTTTTGCCCCCAGATAAGCTCTTGGAGGTATAAGCCATCTTTTTCTTCTGCTTGCTTAGAGCCCTGGCACCATTCCTACATCCTTCTGTGACACATGCAATAAATAATAAACCTTTGAATTTTTGAGTAGTAATTTAGTACTGGCTTGGGAGTTTCCCTGGATCCTGTGAAAAAAAAAAAAAAACAACCTCAAATCCCACCAAATTTGCTGTCTTTTGATTACAAATGGCTGTCTGCTTTAGCAGAGAACATCCCCCCCGTGAGGGACAGCTTTTCCCCCACTGCAGAGATCTCCGCAGAGTATGCACCCCACACCAGTATTTGGTCCCCTAGTTTCACCTTTTCCTAAAATAACTCCTTGTCAGGAAAAGCCAGAGGACATCTGAAAAGTGCGTTCAGCCTAGCTAGTGCTTCAGAGCTTTTTTCCTTTGCTTTGCTATTTTTTTTTTCCCCCCAAGTGATTTTAATTTCTCTGATCTGTGGGGATGCTCAGGTGAACAAGGCGCGCTGCCAGAGAACAGACTTCAGTAGGGAAGACAAAAGCGCCCAGCTAATGTCCCAAATACGTCCTTCCCTCGCAACATGTTTCATGCAGTTAGAGACCTCATCTTCAGAGTGTCCAGAGATGAAGAGCTGCGAGTGCCAAGTTTCCTCCAGCACGTGCCCTGTAGGGTGTCATTCATCCCTGTTTCTATGCAAGTTGCTTCACTTACATACATTACATTTTGTGTCCTGATTTTTGAAAATGTTATACAGGGTCAAAATAAGTGGCTATTTAAAGAACAACGGACCTGTTGTGCTGGATTTATAGATCAGTACTGATATGAGCACTGACAATTACCACTTTCAGAAGTCATTTGTTGTTAGATGATGTGTGCATATATAGATACATTTTGGTCATATGATCTATAATCTCTTCAGAGACATATTTATCTGTGTGCATCTGCAGGTTTGTCTATATATAGTTCTCTGCATATATCTGTCTACTTGGCACCCCCATTAACCTCTTATTAAAAGCATGGTATGCAGCTCCGAGGTCCCCATTTCTTTATTGTCCCACCCACATCTTCCTTTTTACTTCACCTACCTCATTCCCCAATTTCTCTCATCCCCTTCATCCTTGTCTAGGCTTCAGAGTACCCTCCTGTACCCCTTTCCATGCAGCTCCTCAGTGATGTTTTGTGCCAAAAAGCAGCTCCCTACACCTGTGGCAGAGGCGGCAGCCACAGGAGAAAGGGAAAATAAAGATATTGCCTCCTGCCAGCTTGCTGCAGCTAATCCGCTTCTTTCCAGTTGGGTCAAAGCACAGGCTCTCATGCCTGGTTCAGAAACCCTGGGGAAAAGTACATTTTGCTATTAATTTCTCCCCCTACGTACCAAACATATATTCTCAGAAAGGCCAACAAAGCAGACCAGACAAGCACAGCCAAGCCAAAAATACAGTTGAGCCAAATAAACACCCAAACCCAACAACATAAGGAATAGTTATATTATTCCCCCTTCCCCCCCCCCCCCCCCAATCATTATAACTTTAAAATGCCTTCCCTGATTTTTAATAAAAACACACATCAACCTGCGTGGGTGAACTAAAGAGAAAGAACATGTCTATTATTGGCAGGCAGCTTTGACTTCAACTACAGAAGAGCTTGCGTCTCTTCTTAACATCTCCCAAAACAAGTCACTGAGGGTGCAGGGAAGGGGGGCAGTGAAACAGCTCTGGATTTGCTCGCATGTGACTGACTCACCATTGAATTTTTTTCCCCCCTCCTGTGCCAGCGGCAGTGGGGACGCATGGTCTCCTCTCCTGCCATCACTTCCCCATGAACCTCTTCAGACACCCCTACAGCCAAATCCCAGGGGGAAGTGGGGGGTGTAGGAGGGCCTCAGAGCCCTCCTTCGGTCTTTGCTTTTAAAACTAAAACTTGGCAAGCTTTAAATGTGACAGGCCCTCACTGGCATAGTGCAGCCAGAGCCAGCTGTGTGCTAGGATGAAATCCTGGCACTTGACAGTAACAGATACTGGTAAACCTTACCAGCAGCTCACTGGGAGGACTGGCATAGCTCAGCAGGGCAGGGGTGGAAAGGTCTGCCTCCTGGCTATAATTAGCAAGTAATTCAGCACAACAGGAATGGGTCAATGGATCAAAGCAGCTGATGCCCCTGCACTATAAGCAGTTCAGAGGTTTTATTTCAGATGAGGTCTGTTCTGGTCCCCCAGACTGGGTGTCCCTGCCACAAGGACCAAGAATTGTGCTGGGCCACCCCAGATGGGGCCAGATGGGTTTGGGTGTGCATGTGGTGGCAGCTTCTGGTTTGGTTTCCTCCCCAGGCACCTGGTAGGTCACATACGCCAAAGCACCCCGCTGGCACGTCCGGTGCTCACATCCCGACACACAACTGCTCCGAACCACAGGGCGAGCAGGAGGCGAGGAGGTGCGGCCCCAGGCTCTCGGGCTTGCATCTCTGCACTGGAGGAAAATAAGAGTCAAGCACAAAGACAGCAGCCCTGGCTCCATCGTGTTGCTAATACGCAGCACAGGCAGAAAATGGTGCCCGCATCCACAGTTAAACTGCAGGCACAGATCTGCCCTCCCCCAGCAGCTGGTCCCTCAATCCCCCCATCTCCCAGATAGAGCAGGTCTCATTGGGGTGGTCCTGCAGCTCTCCACACCCCCCACGCATGAAACCAGCTGGCATCACTGGTACAGAGATGGGAATTGCTACGGACCATCACATCCATAAACTGGAAATGGGAGAAGGAAAAAGAAAAGGCAGGCAAATTGCACGCTGCATTGCAAACCTAGGACTTGCTATTGACTTTTACCAGGGAAATGTCACAGCTCTGGATAGCCTCACGCCCGAGGTGACAAATGGACACATTCATCACAGCTTGTGGCATCACTTGACCTTTGGGGAGGCTTGGGGGATTTTTCTTTCCTTTTTTTTTTTTTCTTTTTTCTTCTTGCTTATCTGCATGGGAGGGTTTTAATTAGCTCTGAAATGCCATTAAGAAATAAAGCAGGCCAAGTTTGTCAAGGGGGCAAGTCTCCTGGAGTCAGCTGTGTTACTCAAGGAGTCAATATTCTCCTTCATGTTTTTCGTGGTCATGTTATGAAATATGCAGAGCAACAAATAGATGTTTTGACTGGAAACAGATTTCACCAAGGAAACATTCCCCAATTTTAGCACCCCCTTGACCTAGGATGAAACCAGCAGCAGCCGTGGCTTCCCATCAGCCACAGAGCAAAGCAAAGTCTGAGCAAATTCTTGTAGCGGTTTACATAGCTGAGGCCCAGATGGCCACCGCCATCCCTGTGCTATTAATAAGGACTATTTTAGAACAAATTTTTTCACAAGCAACCAGTCTATTTATTAGCCTTATTATCGTTACCGCCAGCTGCAAGGTGTTTCGAATCCCTTGTGCATTGCAGATGTAGCCTGACCAAGAGACACGATGATACAGGCAAGGGTAATGAGCTGGCCTCTTTGTGCAGTTTTAACACTCGGAGAGCTGATGGCACCTGTCTGCCCACTTGGCTCTTTACAGTAATGACCTGCAGCAGCTATTTTTCATTGCTAGCAGCAAAAGAGACGGTGCTGTTCAAATTATCTGGGTTAGTCCCCTCAGGTATTGCTGCTTCCCTTCCCTGCGCGCGCTCTGCAAACAGTTTGATAACTCGGAGTGGCAGAGCTGTTCCCAGCTGAAGCAAGGCTTCAGCTTACTTGTTGCTTTTTATAGATTAAGCTCTTGCAAAATAATGTATTCTGCATGTTGAAGAATAAAACCACGTAAAAAAAAGGAAAGCAGGAAGGATGATGAGGCTGCCTCAGCCCAATACAGTACCCTGAGGGGATCCCTGTTTGGAAGCCATCCTGAAACTTTTACTCCTTCAACTTTCTGTCACATGAAAAGGCAGCAATGGGTTGGGGTGTTTTTGTTTTGGTGGTGGTTTTGGGGGTTTTTGTGCTATATGCTTTTTTTGCTATAATGCTTTTGATTAAATGCTAATGCTGTCATTGACTTCTATTCCCAATTAAGTGTCTTCTACAAAAGGGTCTTTTGGCCCACCTTACTCTTAGTCCTCTTCACGAACATCAGGAGGACAAAAGCAGGACAAAAAGCTTTGGTAGGACAAAGCCTGATTTTCAGACAAGTTTTTCCTCCCATCATGGTTCTGCACAGTGAGGGGTGTAACATGAGACTGGCCAAACCCATCCCTCATTCCAGTGACACTAAACTCTTCCCAGCCAAGGTGGCCAGCAGCAGTTGGTCCCCGGTCCAGCATCCGCCAGCAAGGCACACACCAGGGCATGACGCTTCCTATAGCCAGGCTGCTCCAGGCACCCCACTTCAAAATTTAGCTACAGAAAGCAAAGCAACTCCCATACACCCACCCCTTCATCCTAAAGGCTGCCTACCCGTGGATTTTGCAGTATCTGTGAAGTCTTTTGTGGTTTTGGGAAGAAGCCAAAAAGCAGACTTATAATGGAAACTCAACCGCAGCCTTCAGTGTAGTTTGGCAGCTCTAATCCTATAATAAACCCAAAGCACACGTGAGTCTGCAAAACAGTGGGGTGAATTCTCTATTCCTGTCCACAGTATTTTTAGCAACCAGGGTCATTTTTAGCCTTTTTCCCCCCCTTCCAGCGTAAAGATGTTGTCAAAATACAGGCATTGCTCGCAGTGGAAGCAGCAGTCAGTTGATTCGGACAGACGCGCCTGACATTTCAAAACAAGAAATGCTCAGCAATCAAATTCCTGGCATGCTATAAAATGCAAAAATGTGAAACTGTTACCTATGGCAAACATTTCTCCATCGGATATATCACAGGACCACAGTGAGGAAATCAGTGGAAGGGGAAGGAAAAAGTCAAAGTTTATCTTTTGCAGATGGCTTAAGGGAAAGGAATCCTAAATCTTGAGCAAATGTTTGGTTTTGCATTGTGGCAAAAATATTTGTTTCCTTAACACAGAGTGATTACAATAGGATCTGCATTTTTGTTTAAAAATACTTCTCTGGCTGTCTGGGCTGCAGCATAAAAAGGATGCATCAAAATGTCAGCCCGTCCGCAGGCTCTGCTGTGGCAGACGCACACAGGAAACCAACACACTCGCACTCAAATCTGACCTGCTTCCCCAAAATAGATCTCCATTACCCTTACAGAGTCACTGTCATTTGATTTCAGTTTGCTGGCCGTGGGGGAACACAGGGATGGGTGACTTGATGCTTGCAGTTAGTGGGAACAAAGGCAAAGGCTGGGGGATGAGCCTGGGGGATGCACAGCCAGAGCCAAGCTGTGCAGGAGGGGGACCTCAGCAAGGAGCCCAAACCTCACTGCCTGTGTTACCTCCCCTCCCCGTTAAACCCGTCCTGGCTGGCTCCCAGTAGTTACCAGTAGCTGGCTGCCCATGCAGGGTTAGCTGACACGGAGCTGATCCTTTCCTTAGGTGACTCATCACCACAAACATCAGGAAGAGACCAAGACATTTGTCTTTGGCTGCTATTCATATCAGTACAAACTTAACAAATAAGACAGTCCCTAGCTATTTCTTAATTTTTCTCCATTAAAAAAAAAAAAAGACAGGAATCCTGCTAACCTCTCAGGCACAAGCACCATCTTTGCCAGCCTCTAGGCAACAGTTAAAACACTAGTAGTCTCCCAGAATCAATTAAAATTTACACAGTGAAACACTGGTAGTGCTGGATCCAACCCTTTCTTTTCTGCTTTCCTCCATCAAAAGTTGCCCACATTTAATCTTCTTAAAAGACAGATACATGCGATCTACAAGAAGCCTCTGCTATTATACAATCAATATGCAACAGACTGCCTGTGACAAGGCCACCATCCCTGGTGTCTGGCCTGCAAGAACTAACATTTTCCTTACCATACCCATGAGCTTTGTCCAACACACATTGCACAGTGTAAGCATCTTCCCTGTAAAAGCTACTGCTACAGGTTTTCAGTAACAAAAACGTTCTTTCTTCCGCATTTTCCTGAGCCCTGATCCCACCCAGCACTTGAGCACAAGGTTACCTTTAAAGGATGCCTGTGATCATACCAAAACCAAGAGGGCTGCAGTAGCCTCCCTACAGATAGGGACTCTGGGTTTCCAAAGGTCCCTAATCAGAGTCCTTGGAAATAAATGTTTCTTGAAGCCCACCTTGACATTAAACACAGCCTTCATATTTTGACTAATAAGACTTGGGTCAATGAATGCGCTCAAGTGCTTCAGCACTCATTTAGTGCACAAGTTACACACGGATTAACAAACTCAAATTAATTTTCCCACATCCCAAAGGTCTGAGAAGAATAGCAATAGGTAGCTCTGGTGGGTGCAACCACATTAGATGGAATTACTCATTATCCCACAAGCTCATGCGTCTACAAGGATTCTCAAAACTCTGTTAGGCAAATTACTTGTCTCCAGTGATGGCGTCCAACCAAGCTAAAACTGGGAAAAGCATTTGGGGAAGCACATTTCATTCAACTGTCATCTCTTCACGAAACAAGATTCCCAGAAAACCAGCTGGGGTTTTATGGAAAATTCCTTTGCCATTACCTGGGTTGTGGGAAAATATTTGTCAGCATATCACAACTACAAGGGCTAAGGATGAAACTAATTGCTTAGAAAATTACTTCACAAAATGAAGACATTTGTTTCAACTCGGTGAGCATAAAATGCCTCTTGAATGAATGATCTTCTATTTTGTTTACTTCTTTCTGGTTAATGAATGACCAAATAGGCTTGTTTTTCAGTATGTAGCCAACACCTATAAACATCATGGTCCCTTGAACCAAATCTTTGCTCTCTGTATTCCAGGCTAGAAATCAATGAGGAGCATAAGGCTACTGCTGATTTTCTTACAGGCAGCTGCAAATCCTTTAGAAAATAGGTTTACCACCAAGATACTCTTGGTGTCTCTCCTCTCAAAAGCTGCCTTATACTCCAGTGGTACGAGTATCTGCATAACAGATCTGTTATGCTGTCTGCAACTCAGTTCTGTGTACAAAGGTGGTCTGTAACACACACATGCATCTGCTAAAACACAGACACATTGAAGGAGGTGAAGAGGAGCAAAACCCATTGTCCTGGTTTCAGCTGGGATAGAGTTAATTTTCTTCCTAGTAGCAGGCATAGTGCTGTGTTTTGGATGTAGTAGGAGAAGAATGTTGATAACACACTGATGGTTTAGTTGTTGCTAAGTGCTGCTTACACTAGTCAAGGACTTTTTAGCTTCCCATGCTCTGCCAGGTACACAAGAAACCAGGAGGGGGCATAGCCAAGACAGTTGATCCAAACTGACCAAAGGGATATTCCATACCATATGACCAACCCAAAGCATTCTATGATTCTATGACATCATGCTCAGTATATAAACTGGGGGGAGTTGGCCAGGAGGCAGCAATCACTGCTCAGGGACTTGGCTAGGCATTGGACAGCAGGTGGTGAGCGGTTGCACCTCTTGTTTTTTTTCCCTTTTATTTTGTTCCTTTTCTTGTTTTTTGTCCTTTTCACCATTTATTATTATTATTTTATTTCAATTATTAAACTGTTCTTATCTCAACCTGTGAGTTTTCTTACTTTTACACTTCTGATTCTCTCCCCCATCCTACTGGAGGCAGGGGGGGGGAAGTGAGTGGCTGCATGGTGCTTAGTTGCCAGCTGGGGTTAAACCACAACACTCAGAGAAACAGCTATAACATTGACAAATTTCTGGGTGTAGGTAGGACCCAGATTGCACATGAGGGCTGAGAGCCCTGTTGCCTTGTCCCTGCTGGCAGGGAGTGGGAAAGGGCAACAACAGACATTGTTAACAACCCTCTGCTGGGGGCACAAAATTGACCATTGATGCCTTTTCTAAATGGAGAGTGTTGCAATGTTGGGCTGTTCCTGGAATTACCAAGAAACCCCTCTTCTCCCAGTGGCCAATGTGTATTTTTTTCCTAATAATTTTAAGGCACCCACAGCTGTCCCATATAGACATAGATGCCCTGTCATCAACAGAAAGAGATTTATCTGCTCTGGTAAGCCCTGGGTGAAGGTTGAGGAAAGCCAGCTGGGATGGCTAGGAT
Organism: Pelecanus crispus; assembly: GCF_030463565.1. Taxonomy (NCBI): domain Eukaryota; kingdom Metazoa; phylum Chordata; class Aves; order Pelecaniformes; family Pelecanidae; genus Pelecanus; species Pelecanus crispus. Next base: position 54,618,732 of record NC_134644.1, read on the forward strand.
GTTTTGGGTGGGCTGGCGGGTCAGGAAGTGCACTTGGACTTCTGCTGACAGATTTTGGCTGAGCTGGCAGGTGCTAGAAACATAAGATGAGGAGGAGGCAGCAGCAGGCAGGAACAGTTGACAAAGCACAGTGTTTACTTCTAAGAAACAAAATACAAGAGGGTAGGTAGGCCCAAACACATGAAAACCCCAATCCTCTTCTCTTTAGTTTCCATTGAGAGCAAAGAGAAATTTTAATACAAAAACCCCACAACCCAGTCAGAACTTGTGTTGGTGTTACTAGTGCACAAGCAAGGCCACATTTGTCCCACTCAGCCCAGCCTGGAGTACATCTCTACATGACTTAGGAGTTTTACTACGTCAGATTTTTGGGTTGGGGCCATCCAAATCCAGAAATCCAAAGGAAGTGTGGAGGATCTGGACGGAGATGCAACACATACTGCCTGAAATCTGTGCTGCCTCCCTGGCTCACAGGCAGCATCCCGGCAGCGGAGGCTTGGTCCCCATGACTGCTCTGGGAGAGCATCAGCTCTCGCTCATCACCCCTGCATTTCTGGCCCTTCTGCTTGCAGAGCAGCGCTTGAAAACATGCCCTTACTCCCAACCCCAGAAAGAGCCAGGCATTTACTATTGCTTTTTTGCTGAGGAGATTAGGATGTTTTTGTGGTGTAAAAATATCTCATGGTTTCAGGCAAAGGATGGGCTGCCTCACGACTTTGAACGCTAGGAGCTGGCAAGGCAGCGAAGGCAAAGAAGAAGCTGGCAGCTAACTCTGAGAAATCAGGCTGCCTTTTTCCCTCCTCCCCTCCCACTCTTTCCCTGCACCAGATGTCAACTGGGACACGCCAAAATGCCTGCCATCCTCCCTGCTGTCTTACGGCAGGGCCGTGCAGCAAGCCTTTCACCAGCTTCCCAGCACTACCTGCCAGCTGGTCCTCTCCGGCAGAGCCAGCCACCCGGTGCATACTGAAAAGGCATCTGCGCTCATACCTCCCCATCCTCCTCCTCTCCCCTCTTTCACTCGCCTGTTTGTTATATATTGCAGAGGTGCCTTTCTGATGTGGATAGCAGATATACAAAGAGTGCATTAAAAACATGCTAAATGAAAATCAAAACAGGGAGGAATAGCCCCAGAGAAGTTATAGCAGCAGGTGAATATTAATCATTTCCAATTAAATAAAGCCCAGTAAAACTCTGCCTTCCTTTCAGATATGGAGGGTTTCCCCTTTTCTCCTTCCTGCTCTAGACATTCCGCTGTTGGGTTGGTTTGCTGTCAATAGAAATGCCATGTTGAAGGACACCTTCAGACCATCCCTGTCCCACGTGAAAGCAGGCGTGTTCAACAACAGTACAGGGCAAACCACTACCATGAGAGCCTGATGTTTATTGGGAAAATTTGGCCATACAACAAGCTCTCCATGCTCTTTTGGACACAGAAAGCCTCAGCTGTGGTTCTGTGCAGAGCCTGTTCAGCCCCACCAGCCATGGAGCATCCAGGGCTGAGCTCTTGCCACGCTGCATGGAGATGAGCACATAAGCTCACCAATCTCAAACATTCCCACGGCCATGGAGACCACATGTTGCTCACCACTCTAAGACTGGAAAGGCTTGAATGACTTTATGATAACCAGAGATGCCCACAGTGAAGATGAGTTTTAAAGGAGTGGGATTTTTCAAAACTGCAAGGCATTGGCCTAACACCATTTCCAGGAAGGTCAGCTGGAGTTTTACACCTGACTCTGGTGGGACCAGAGTCGAGCCAACACTTTGTGCTTTCCAAACTCTTTCCTTGAGTTTAGAAACATGCTACTCTCTTGTCTTTACACTCAAAATATGGGGAGCTCTTCACAGCATGGCATTCAGAGGATGGGGGTTTATTCCCTCCCTCTGAGGCAGTGAGAAGAGAAGTTAAACTGCTGAAGTCCTCCAGGACCAAAATCTAGATTGAAGCTTTGGCTTGTGAACCAGCCCAAACCCAGTACTGGAAATATCAGCAAGGGAAAAGCTGAGTTTGACAGACACTGTATATGGTCTATGGCTGAGGAACTTTAGTTTCTTTGTCCTTTTGTCTTAAGGGAACAAACCGGACTTTGTGCACAGCTCTGAAGAGACAAGGGAAGAATGCAACCCAAGCACACTGGCGTTCTGCCCACAGGGAGTGCAAAAAAGCCCTAAAAGGCAGAGTAGGGGGAAAAAGTTCATCTCTGAGATCACCCGAGATGGGGGTTACGCTAAGGAGCCTCTCAGCATTTTGTCTAGGTTTTCTACTCACTCTGAATCAAGTTTGAAGTCCGAGCCTGGATGCCAATACAGGCTGGGTGAAGAAATAGCTTCCCTATCAGATGTCAGACAGTGACAGAATTGCACAGAAGAGTCCAGCACTTGCTCTCCAGGTATCATCACTGCTGCCTAAAAAAAAAAATGCTTCCCCACATTCCACAAACAATTTTCAGAGTTATGTACTGCCACACAACCAATCTCCACCTCCAGCTTCTTTGGTCTTTCTTGCCACACAGTTTTCTCTGCACATCAGCATCCTTGCCATGCCATACCAGAAGCAGCCAAGTGGCTTTGCTCTGTGCCGCAGCCTCTGCTGCGATGGCTTCCCACCAGCACTGTGCCAGCACTGAATTACTAAAGGGCACCTCCTGAATCCATGGAGGCTGAATTTAGCCTCAGAGACCAAGGCAACGATTTAATCACTCTTGTTAGAGATTATTTTTAGTCATTATTATTAGATATTATAATCTGTGAGAGAAAAAAAAAGATCAGAGCATGATTTTGAGCAGGAATCATGTTCAGGAGGAACATCTCTCCATTAGCTGTGGAGGGAACCTGGGTGTAGCCCGTGCCTGAAGGCAGCCTGTGGCTAAAACGTTTGCCTGGGAAATGTTTGCACAGGATAAGCAACAGGTAGATTCACTCACACACATAAGGTGTCAACTTCTGCCAGCCACAAAATGCATCAGGGCCAGCACACAGAAGAAATATCAGATACTGTTTGCTCCCAAGAAATCAAAATCCCTCACGAGGAAAAAGAACAAGAGAGGGAGGGAGAAGGCCCATCTGGGTTTTGCTATTCTGCTCTGAAAGAGGTAGCACACCTCACTCCTAGGGTTGCTTTTCCCCACGAGCAGCAGCTCAAGGGCTTTGCAAGGTGGCACCTCCCACCAAACACAAGCCTGGGTCCCACCTTTCTGGGACATGACACATGGCAGGAAAGGCCCTTCATTGCACAGCTCTTCCTTTTGCCAAAAAAAAAAAAATCATCACATTAGAGAGTTGCTCTGAGCAAGGAGGTAAGATTAAGTGGGTTACATCCAATTCCCCTCACCTCAACCCCTCCATGCAGCAGCTGATGGAGAAAATCAAGGAGATTTTCCAAGTCCCCAAGTGGGAGAAGCAGAAGGGCTGTGGGGTCTCTGGAGGGAGGTTTGCACTGGTTACCGTGCCTGCTGCCAGCCACCACAGCTTGGCCTTCACTTTCCAAAGAGAGCAGTAATTTAAGATTATGCCATTTGGGGGTGCCCAGCATAAGCACTGCAAAAAGATTAAAGTTTCAGGGGGTGCTTAATGTTTTGAGAAAGCCTCCAGACAGCTGCCCAAATGGAAAACTGCAGCATTTTCCCCTTTCTTACTTCATCCTTGCTCCTGGCTACCCAGCAAGATCAGGCAAGGAGCAGATGCACAGAAAAATGAAAAACAGTTGGGAAAACACATATAAAAATAGCTGCAGCGACCATTTTGCAATGCAGAGAGCACAGCTATGTGAAGAATACATTTCAATGCCAGCAAAGAAACTCAGACAACTCTGTTAATTAAGAAGCATCAATAGGCTGCCCCACTCTCCTGCTCCCATGACAGGCAACAGCTGCTCTTGCTTTAGAGCAGCAGCCAGCAGAGGGGCCCATCAGGCAGAGCAGAAGATGGAGACATGGGAGAGATGAGTTTAGTGACCCTTGAGCATCAGTCTTCCTGCCCATTTCAGCTTCCCCAGCTATGAAACACACCTCTCCTCTTTTGCAGCACCTCCAAACTCTGCTGTTGCAGAGCTACACGTGTCTAGTGGTCTTCCTTGCAAGGGTCTGGTGCGTTCCTAACTTATTGCTCAGGCACGGTAGCGCATGAGTTTTGAAATAAGGACTCCTGAAACACAAGCTTGCTGTATCTTGCACTAATACAGGCATCCAGCTTCTCTCGCAGCTTTATTCAGCTTAGAAGGGCCTTTGCTCCTCCATATCATGTTTGCAGATCCGGTATCTCACCGCTTCTGATCCAGTCCTTTGGGAAGCATGAGCTGTCTGAGCTCTGCCAGCTGCACTCAGAGAAAACCCTCCTGCAGACAGAGCCAGCGGCCATGCTTTTCAGGTCTGGCTGTCCCCACGCTTTTGGTTATGCCAGTCATGCATCACCTTCTGCTGGCCTGAACTTTCTCTACATAAATACAAAATAATACTCTGGCCGGTCGCCAAATGGCATGTTTATCTCCTGAATAGCTCATTCATCATGTGCAGCTGACCACTGACTCTGCTTCAGACCAAGGGCAACAACCTCCTGGGTTATTGCAAGAGTGTCAGTTCTCCGTTTGCTAAACAGGACCTCGAGCATGGGAATGTGTGTATGAGGTAGGAAGCACATTCCCTGCAAGCCTCAGGGTCCCAATGACAACCTGAGCAACCACCTCTGTGCTCCTAGCCTCAGCCATTGATGGGGAACCTGCCCAAATACCTGGAGGCTTTGGTCCTGGAGAGAAGGGACAGCATTGGCTGGCTCTTGCTGCTGTCTCTGTGGGCACCAGGTCCCCAGATGCAACACTGCAAAACAAAAAAAAAAAAAGGCAAAGCCTCCCCCCCACACTTCTCTTTAAATCATGTGAGTTTTCCCTCTCCAAAGCAGCACTTTGGGAACCCACTCCCTTTCCTGCTCTGAAGTAGCAAACCACACAGCATGGCGCTGGCTGGGCACCAGCAGCTCTGCTCATGAAGGGGTGTTGCAATACTCACTTGAAAAATGTCTGATTCCTCATCCCAAATCACATTATAGCTTGGTTTTGCCATACGATTACGCATAGGAAAATTTGAAGGACTGGATGGCAGCTCATTTCACCACCATTGCCGCAGAGGAGGTGGCAAAGCGGGGCAGGTGGGAGCAAGAGTAGCAATTTACCCTCAGCAGAGCAAGCCTGGTGGTGCTTGCTAGTAAACCCCACATGAGCAAACCAGCCCCAGCCTCCCCAAGAACCCTGCCAGCACATCGCCCCATATGCCACCCCATGCTCCCTGCCAGGACTGTCTGTGGGGCAGTGTGTGCATGTCCCTGTGTGGGGCTGGAGCTGGGCAGATGCACCCCCGCTCCCTCTCTCTTTTCCTAGAAGGGTTTCTAGAAGCCCCAAAATGGTTTTGACTGGAATGATCCAGGGTGTGATGTGAGTCAACAAATGAGACTGAAAGGGGTAAACAAAATTTGTCAAGGCAAAGCCAAGGCAGGAAGACAGTGGCAAAGGGCTCTGCAGGACTCAGGATGGGGGAAAAGAGGAGGAAATAAAGAGAAAGCCTCAGATGAGACAATAAAATGTTAAATGATGCACAAACAACAAGTGAGAAGAATGACTAGCCTGTTGCTGCTAATCCAGCCAGCTTTCAAAGCGGGATCATGAGTCACCAGCCCCATCAGGGCTGGAACAGAAACCCCAGCTTACCACATGCAAGAGCAGAGCATCCTTTTTTTGGCACAGCCAAGGGCTCCCGTTTGTGCAATGTGGGAGGCTGGAGGTCTGGAGTCAGGTGCTGCACCTACGTGTCCGTGCTACAGAGGCTGCAGAAAAGCTGCCCGGCTGGACCCCTCACCTGCACGGAGGGATGCTCTGGGGGAGTGGGGCTCTCCTGCCAGTTCAGGGCTCACAAACACACCACGGGGCAACGTGCCAGGCTGGGGTTGGGCTCTGCATATTGGGGTTTCAGTCTTGCTAGAAAAAGAGTCCGGGACTTTTTCTGGGGGTTTTAATGAGGCGAGTGTTCACATTATTTCCTTCTCACCCCAGCAAGACACAGCACAGTCTGAGCTCCCACCCAGCCAGTGGTTTGGGCTGTTTCCACAGCCCCGAGTCACTGGAGGCTCCGATCCTGCTGCCGGCAGCACGGGGAGCTCTGTGTGCTCCCCGGCACCGTCATGGCCTTCCCACGAGAGCCAGCGACACCTCACTAATCCCTCTCTGCCCATCACAGGCATCTCAGAGGCCCTTCCAGAGAGCAAAAGGGGCTGTGCAGCTTCTGCCGTGTTTTAGCACATCTGTAAGGAAGTTGTGCCTCTGCTTTTGTGCCACTTCATGTGGGAAACCTAAAAACACGTAGGGCATAACAGTGCAGGACAGCACACAGCCCCAGCAAAGATGCACCTGCAGAGATGCTGCCACTGTGCTGCTTCATGAACCCAAAAAGGAGCTGAACTGCAAGCAGAGAGTGTTGGCCAGCTGGGAGGGTTTTACAGGCTTTGGGTTTGTTTCTCCCCTGCCCTGGACCACAGGTTTTGGGTCCCCAAGCCAGACAGCAGAGCAATGCTACCTAACATGGTGGAAAGCAGAAATCTGGGCTTGCCCCAGAAGAAAGCAAGAGGCCTGACTCCATGTTTCACACAGCCCAAAGCTGCTGGGGCACTTGCTGTCACAGCGGGTGGGAGATGCACATGTGTGTGCATATTTATATATGTGAAAGCATAGGTGTCTGAGAAAGGTTTCATTTCCCTGCGGTGGCTGCCGAGACACACACTGAAGGTATTTTTGGGAAACCCAACATCCCCTCGGCATGCAAATCAGCCAAGCAGCCTGGCAGTGCTCCGGGCAGCCAGGCTTTCACTTTTCAACCACAGAGCATAATCCCCAAATCAGGCTCTGCAGCAGGACTGGGATGCACAGGGGATGCCAACCCAGCAAACGCGTCTCTCACCAGCCACCAAGGTGTATTGCACCATCAAAGCTGCAGGGCTCGCTGCCCAGCACGCCCTTCTAGCTTCAGGTGGTTCCCTCTTTTATTTTAAGCCCAGAAGTCATTATCATCAGGGCTCCACTAGTTACAAACCACAAACAAATAGGAGCCTTGCCTGCATGCTCCGAGAGATGCTGTTGAGCTGAGGTAGCTCTTTTTGGGGTTAAACAGCAGGACACCACCGTTTCTAAAGCTGCCTGACCTCTAGGAAGTAGTAATAGTGCTCAACAACATTAGCAATTATTTTTGTATCTATAAACAGTGAACACCCCTGTGCTGACTAATGCTATTTCCATCTCACAGATGTTTCGCCTGGTCCCTCACCCTAGGCCTGAGAAAAAGCCCTATCCCGAGTATCCCTATGCACTTGGCAGAGTGTTTATTTCTGGCCTGGAGGATGCGATAAAAGATATTTCCTCCAGATTTTACAGGCTACTGGGTGAGACAAGGAGGGTGACAAGACCCAGAGGAAATCAGCCTTGGCCTGGGAACAGAGAGAGAGATGCTGCAGTCCCAGCTCTGGCACAAGCCTGCCCTGCCTGCAAGCACCCAACAGTGCTGTCTGTTGCCATCTCCAAAGCGGCTTTATTTAGAACAAAAACAACTGTTACAGTGCCTCTGAGGACAGGTCACCATGCAACCTTGTCCCTCCCTGGGACCGCAGGGCCAGGCTTTCTTTGCCCCGCTGCTGCAGGGCAGGACACGGATGCACAGCTCCTGCTGCTGCCTGCACCCAGGGGACGGGCAGGCCGGGGAGACCGGCCTTCATTTGAAAGGTCGCCCCAGAAGTCAGGAGAGATACAGGGTTCATTGACTCTTTAAACAAATAGGGTGAAGCTAAACTTATCTCGCATCACCTGCGGGCAGCCAATACCCAGGTGGAAGCAAGAGCAGGGAACCTGACAGCTATTCTCTGACCACACAGCTATTCAGGTTTGGACAAATGACCCCTCCAAGGGACGTGGCTGCAAATTGCTTAAACAAATGCAAAGTTCAGACAACTGTAAAGAACTTGTCTCACTTGCCAACAAAATTACAAAACGCCAGTGTTTTCCGAAAAACAAGTCTGCACAGCTCACTTGTGAGAAAGGCGGGAAGATGCCAGAAGCCATCAAGAAGGGCAGATGAGGAAAGACTCTGGTTCTTGCCCAGACAAGATGTTTCTCAGGGGCGAGGGGGCAGGGCTTGTTTTGCTATTATTGCTCCTAAGAAAAGATGCAAGGTCACCCGGAGCCCTGCACTTGTTTGTAGGGAGAGGGACAGCCGAGGCCCCGTGGGCATGGCGGGTGAGGCAATGTTTGATCACAGCCTCCCCAAGCAGGCTCTGGGGCAGCTCATTTCATCACCAGCTCAGTCAGGAGGTGACTCACCTCAGCACAAGGGCTTTTGAAGTCCCTTGTCCTCAAATCAGCAGCAACTTCCCACATGATGATCCCAAACAGCTTCAAGGAAAGGGAGTAACCTGGCCAGCATCTCCCACAAAAAAACCTCTTACATGCCCTTGTCCCCCAGCGAGCAAGGGAGGCACATGAGCATCACCTACTGCAGCGGTGAACTTGGCCATTGCAATGTTTGAATGAAAGACAAACTGCTGCTCCCTTTTCTCTCCTTGAAGGCTGGGCAAGAGGGGGGGGGGTGGGGGGGTCACTCTGAGCAATACCAGAAGCAGCTGGTAGTTGTTGCTATTCCAAAAGCAGCTAAAAACCATCACCCAAACCCAGCATTTAGGAGCTGCACGCAAGCCTAGCAAATGAAAACCTCAATAGTGGCAGGGACACGGCTATCAATGCCGACACAACTCCTTGTCTCCAAAGGCTTGAGCTGGTAAGAGGATCCTTTGAGCTGAACACTGCAAGAGTAATACTTGTGTAAATCACAGGGCGTGTAATTCATGGCATGAAGACGCAGCCATGCCTTTGCCATACAATCTGTCCAGAGGTGAGAGACAAGGAGCACAGACAAAAGCACTGGTGCAGATGACTTTCACCTCAAAATCCCATCTGGGACCCCTCACCCACCCTTTGCCATTCAAACCACTGCGATGGAAGCTGTTCTTTTACTGGTTTACTCAGGGCAGGAGCAGGTGGAAAGAAAGAAGTCTTCAGAGGACAGAAAGCCACCGGGAGTTTGCACAGCCACATCAACCAGCTGAGCCAGGTCATCAGAGCAGATGAACTGGTGGCTTCCTGAGTTCAGCCACACAGAAATATGCATCCAGGTATGCAGCTTCTCGCACACCCCTCACTTGGGAGCACTGCCAAACCCTCTTCAAACGCTCCTCCAGCCACACTGTGTTCCTACGGGTGGTTTGGCACATGAAGAAACCTCCCATCCATCCCCAAAGGCTGTTTTCTGAACAATTATTTTCAGCCCCTCTCACAGGCAGAAAATTGTTACTCTTTACATCTGCTTGAAATGGTTTCCTGGCAAGCCACAAAGCATCCCATCACACGCTCCATCCCTCCCTCCCAAAGGCTGCCCAGGCAAACCATTTTGCTCCCCACAGGCCAGGCATGGAGCTGCATGCCAGCTGCCCCACAGCATGGGGGATTGAAAACATTAGACCTCACTCCTTCATTTTACCACCAATTTTATCACCCATACTCTGCTTGTGTTTTGTTTTCCATTGCAGGGATAACAACCCCCAGGCATATTTAGGAGGTAAAACATACTGCATAAGGAGCTTTAACATAACAGCTTAGATCCCAGATCTTTTACAAAGAAGGATTAAAAGCAGGAATATAAGCATCTAAAATTTTAGGCTTTAGTCTATCAGGAATAAACATGAGAAGCAACATTTTTGGTCTAAAACCTTCCTTTTCTCCCCCACCCCTACTTGTTGCAGCATGACTTACCTGCTATCCCTGCTCTCAGATGCTGAAATATCTCTTCTGAGGCTCCCAGTACAACAGCATGCAGAGCAGACTGGAAAATTGCCCACAGCACCAAAAACAATCTCCAACTCTCTACCCCCCTCCTCTTACCTGGGAGAGGGCTTTCAGGTCCCCATATAACTTGACCCCACAAGTGGCAGCTGCTGAGGATTAAGTCCCAGCTGATGTGGGTCAGCAGGAATTCACAATTACCATCTCAGAAAGGTGCTGGGGGGGAATGCCCTGAGCCAGAAAGCAGCAGGGGGGCATCCTGGCGGGATGGGGATGGGGATGGGGATGGGGATGGGGATGGGGATGGGGATTCTTCTTGCTGTAACTCTGCTCATCCCCTCTGCAGCACCTGGAGCAAAGCCCAGCAGGAGGCAGGGTAAGCTGATGTTACCTGATCAGTAAAATCAGGTGGATGGGATGGCAAATTGTGACCAGCGCTGTGCAGAGAGATCTGCGTGCTGGGCTGGGAGCAGGGCTGCCATGCTGCCCTCCTTGCCCTGCCTGCATGCAGGGATTGCCCTGAGCCCCCTGCCTGCACCAGCCAGGCCTGCGGGCAGGTGCAGGGCAGCTGTGGGTGCGTACCCAGAGCAGCCTCGTCCCCTCTGTGGTGGCCCTGCGGGGGCGGTTTGTGCCCTTTGGCTTTAAAGAGGGGCTCGAATGCCTGGTTGTGCCAGGGATGGGTGTATGGGGGTTTTCTAATGGGGCAAGGCTCCCCCAGAAAGAGAAGGGAGAGGGGAAATGGGAGCGGGGGGGCTGGCAGAGGGGGAAGGCAAGGCTTGCTATTGCCTGCTGGTGAAGGGAAAGCAGGAACATCATCCTGCTGTGGGACAGAGAGTAGGACACTGCCTGGTGTGCTCCCTGCCCCATCTCATGTCTGAAGGTTCTGCAGAGCCCCTGCCCTGCTCAGATCAGGAAAGGTGATGTATGAGGTTTGGGAATGCCATCCCTTTCCTGCTGCTGAGCAGGTGGGCTAATTAAAGAGGCTGTGCTGTTAAATGGTAACGAAGATACACGATCTGGAGCAGCATGATAGCCTCCCAGCGGGGCCCAACAGATCGGAAAAATTGTGATTGCTTTTCCGCTTGTGCCTGGAGAGAGCATCCTCAGAGAGCATTCCCCGCTGCCACCTGCCACTGGTAACTGAGGGCCAGCGCACAAGCAGCTCCTGCTGCCAGTGCTCACTTTGGCTCGCTGCCTCTCGGGGGCAGGTGGGGGTGGAGATTTGGGGACATTCACAGTTTTGGGGGGATGATTTGAACTCTTGGCAAGGTCTGATTTGAGGAAAGCTGTGATCAACCTCACTGAGGATTAAGCCCTTGAAGCTAAGTGTGGGCACCCAAAAGACTGAAGCATCCCACATCAGTAACCATGCCGGAGTCCCTCGTCCCATGCCTCCCTGTGGCAAGGCAAGGGCTTCTTCGTTGCTTTTCATCTGCCTGCAGGTCACGCTGACTGAAGCCGTAACATCACCAAGACGGAAGTCAACAGGAACACTGAGGAAGAAGAAATTCCCGTAAACACCACTGTCTGCTGCTAAAATTAAACGGGAAGGGTGCTGGTTCCTAATTTACTATTCCTTCCTATGATTTCCCGTCCACTGGGCTCATGCCTGTGCTTTGAGAGCGGCTCCCTGGGACGGCCAGCTTTCCGCAGCAGCTGTTCCCGGAGAGCGGTGAGCTGAAATTGCATGGCATGTAGATAGATATTTTTAAAGTTATTTGGCTTCCCCTGTCCTTGCACATTAGCTAAGATAACACGGGCAAGTGCTGCCAAGAGAAATCACGTCTAAGGGCAGAGCAGGGTCAGGGTGCTGTCTCCCCCCTGCCCTGTTATGGGTGTCTCAGCCACCCTGACCACTGGCTCACCAAAGGGGAGCTGCACACCTGCTGGGTGAGGGTCAGTGGTGGAGAGCAGCTGGGGTACACAACCCAAAGGCAGGCAGCCCAAACTACCTCTTGCTTCACTCAGTGGTTATCTGGCGACTGGATTTCAAAGGCATTTTTCACAGGCTGATGCCTCCCTGAGGTAGTAACTCAAAAACCAGAGCTGCCAAGGACATGGCATTCATGCTGTTGTTCCCTTGGCTGCAGCCCTGCTGCCTTCCCCATCTGGGGAAGGGGCCAAGCTCCTCTTCCAGGAGTTAACAAGAAGCTGACTACTAATAAATCAGCCTCCCAACTCTTCTTGTTGCTTCGTGCTCCTTGTTGGGCCTGGGGAAGTGACCGCAGAAGATTCACCAGCATCGCTGCAGGCGTTCAACAGCCACTGCGGTTTTTGGGCAGCGCTGGTGAGACACAACGCCTCTCGCTGATGGCCAAGCTGCTGAGGTCTCAGCACAACCCAACTGCTTCAGCAGTTATTTGGTCAAGCACCTACCAAATCCATTTGCATTTATACTGGGGAGGAACACAGCCACTGCGGGGCTCTGAGCAGCTGGAGGAAGTGTTTGCAGGAAGCCTGGGTTAAGCGAATCCAAGGCCACGCCGGCGTTTCTGCTCTACTCACAGGACTCGTCCTACTCAGCGCAGGTGCCTGCCCTCCCCGCCACGTCCAGCCCCTGGCCAAAGGCAGCTGCCCAAAGGCGCTGCCCACAGCCAGGCTCCTGCAAGCCCCCGGCACAGGTGTGCACGGTGGGAGCCGAGGAGCTGCGGCTGGGGTTCGGGGCTGCGGGATGGCCCATTTGCCTACGACAGCTCCTGCAACTCATCGGAGTGGGATCACGCAAGTCTTTCTGACTGCTCTTATCCCCCGTTTATTTCAGAGGCTGGCTTTCCTTCTCCTGCCGTCTTCATTTTAGTATTGTTAGAAAGTACTTACAACCGAAATAAACATGGGTGAAGCTCGTGGTTTACGAAAGACTATTTATACAACAGGAAGGAAATTCCACAGCGCTCTCGGTTTCCCATATAAAAGATTTTCCCAAACTTTTACCTGTTATGGGCGTAGCGTCCCTCATTTTTCCTCATTTTAGGGAACACCCCAGAGATGCACAGCCTCTGCATTTGCTGAGCATCTTTTTTTGCTGGGCAGGGCAAACTCTCCCTCACCTCCAAGCATCTCCCGGGGGGGTCCCAAACTGACGTGCTGCTTCAGGAAAGTGCAAAGCACCAGCAGCACTGGGAGGGAAGAGACTCTTTCCCTCCCCTGCCCTGTGGGGAAAAAAACCCATAACTTTTTCCCCACTGTATTATTCGCTTGGAAGTTTGCTTTTGTTATATGCATGGGACGAGTCTGTTGAGACCATTTCTGACCACTAAAATGCTCTTTCTCCTGTAAAGCATTGGTGTCGTAGACCAGTGAGGGCTGGTTCAGCCCTGCCTCTGCTCTGCTCCCAGCCAGCCTCATGATTTCAGGGCATGCTTTTTGGCCACAAAGATCTCCTGACAGGGTTCATTAAAGCAGGAAGAAAGTTGGAAAAAGGCATGTCTCCCAGTGCAGGTCCCAGAATGCAGCCCCAGGGCAGCACTGCTTTCCCCCAGCCCTAACCCCATGCCTCCATTTCGGTGCAAAGCCAGGAGGAAGACAGCATTGCCAAGAAACCTGACCTGTCCAAAACCGTCATGCTGTTTTTAGCATCTTCCATCCAGGAACCTCGCAAGCATGTGACCGAGGAGGTATTTTTACCTTCTTCCCTTGGTGTTCCAGGCGGGATAGCTGGTGCTTCCAGAGCGTGAGCCAGTCACTGGGGGCTGCCATGAGCCGGGAAGAGCAGCCGGGCCTGCTGCCAGGAATCTCGATTTCCCGCTCCCGACGCCCAGGGAGCCTGCGGCTGGCCCAACGGCAGCGTCTCGCTGTGGGGTTTAGTTTTCAGGGTCACAGCCGCAGCTGGGTGCTTGAAATTTCCCCCCCCCCCCCCTCAGCGCTTCTGTAAACAACAGCAGAGAAGATTAGGAGGGATAGCAAATGTGGACTGAGGACAAAAAGTAATGCAAAATCATGGGGCTTTTTTCAGATAAACAATGCGTGAAGGCTGGCCACAGCTCTTCTGCTGTGCAAAGCCCTTTCCCATGCAAGCCCGACCCCCTAAACACAGTCAGGCTCTTGAAGACCCAGCCATATGCAGAGCTGGCCAAAAAATAGCAAGTGAGAGATAGGGGAATGTACCTCTAGCAGCACTCAGCACCCCAAACCCAGCCTCCCCATCCCCATGCTGCTGACTCCTCTCTCAGGTGACGGAGAAAACCACGCCTAGAGGGCATCGCTGGGGGACCGATCCCTCCCAGACAGCTACTGGGACCCTGACATGCATCTACCTTGTCTGAGTCGGTTTTCATGCAGAAAAATCTCCACGGGCATCCCTGGCACACCAGCATCAATACGCAGGGGTGTGCAGGGTTTTTCATGTCTGGAAGAGGCAGGCGGGCACGTCTGGATGCTGCTACATCTTCCAGTGACAATCCATGACCAGATTTGGCCAAGCCTTTGATAAAAATCCCACCAAGTGTTTTCATCTATTGGCTTTTCGGGACCTGGAAAACATGGTCTGTAGTAATTTTCTCTGGTGACATGGAAGAGAAGAGAATTGAAACAGAAGTATCCCAAGGTCCAGGTTGGGAATCTTTCCTGTGGACTTGGGAGCCACTGCTTTCCCCAGCAGACCCATTACAGCAGGTGGGACACGTGGCAGCAGTACCCTGCCTTAATACAGAAGGAAAAAAATACCTCCAGCTGACTCCCCACACAGGCAGAAGAGACATCGTGGAGACTGGGATTGTGCCACGGGCACTCCTTTCCTCCCAAGAAGATTAAATAAATTGCAGTCGGGTATGAGCCAAGAACAAGGAGAGCCTTTAGCTTTTCGCTCAGCAGGGGATTTTGCATGTGACAGAGACTTAATTTCCATGCATTGGTTCAGCTTGGAGTCAGAGGAGACATCTGAAGGTCCAGAGCAACCTGAAAGTCACTGGCACTTCTGCTCCTTCGGCGCCAGTGACTTTTCCCCCAAGCCCCTCACACCACCCGGTCCCTGGTGGCGCTTTGAGCTTGAGCTGATCCTGGATGCAATCCGGGCAGAAAAGGCAGCTAGCACTTTCTGCACAGCTTATTCATAAACTGCTTGCCATCTGTAAGTAGCCCAGGTCTGAAGGTCCAGCTGCATACCCACTCCTTGGCGGGTGCCACATAACTCATCACCTTTCTTGGAAGGCATCAAATTATATCCAAGGTGTGTGAAATCTCCTGGGGTTTCAATGAGCCCAAACTCTTTTTTAGAATCATAGAATCATTTAGGTTGGAAAAGACCTTTAAGATCATCCAGTCCAACCATTAACCTAACACTACCAAGTCCACCACTAAACCAATTAAGGGTAGAGTAATAATTAATGTCATGTTTCCTGGCTTGGTGGCTGGATTATTTTTTAATGAAAGTAAAACTAGAATAGAATCATTAAGGTTGGAAAGGACCTCTAAGATCATCAGTCCAACCATCAACTCAACACCACCATGCCTACTAAGCCATGTCCCAAAGTGCCGTGTCTACATGTTTTTTGACAAAGTGATGGTGATCTGAGGAAAAGGATGCAACTTCCTGACTCTCCTTTGGACAAAGCCGAATGCTGGCAAGGCCATGGTAGGAAGGATGGTGCTTGGTGTGTGGGCAATGACACATTTTGCTGGAGAGCAAAGACCTTTTCAGCTTTCAGGATCTATTCATAAGGGTATCTCTATTTTTAAGACATCAGTGAGAGCCACAGGAAGCATTTAAGCTTGAACCAGCAGGGAGTTAATATCTCTGATAGAAATCCCTCCTCTGGGAAAGCAGCCCTCAATGAAAACCCAGCACGCCGTCCCTTCGTGGGGTGCAGCAAATCGGCTTAGCACGCCGAAAAACAAGTTGTGTGCCCATCCTCCAGCACTCAGCCGGGGCCAGAGCACAGCTGACACGGCAGGCAGGATGCTGCCGGCTGCAAATTTGGACACCGCTGCCCTGTGCAGACACAACCAACAGCGGTGCCTAGGGACAAGGTGCTCTGCAGGGGCCCGAAGCTGAGGTGGATGCTCCTGCCTCCGGCGGCTGCTGCTCCAGGATGTTGGGAGATGTGGCAGGTTGGCAGGCGCCAGCCCCCAGATCCTGAATTAGGTCAGTGGAGTTGTAACATCTGGCAACGTAGCTGCCTTTCCGCCGGGATTAGGCACAAGCACCGCTCAGACGCTGTGACGTAAACACCCCGAGATGCAGCTCATGGATGCTGGTGGGCCTCAACATCTGTGCTCTCCCTCCACCCAAGAGGTTCGGGGGCTGCTCCAGGGGCCCGGAGGGGAAGGAGCCTGCAGTCACCCATCCTGTGCTCCCCCCCTGGTCATGGCCCCAACCTCCCCAGAGGGCTCTGCCCTCCCCAGGGGTGGCTGCTGGGTCAGTCACCTGCAAGGCATTGCGGGCTGAAGGGAGGAATCGCAGCAGCTAACGCGAGCAAACCTCCCCCAGGAAACCGGGAGAAACGGCCAGTAATGAAGCAATTATCTGAAAAAGCTGAGAGCTACCCCAGGAGCTCAGGAAACCCGTCTCAGTCATGGGATGAGGCCACAGGCAGCAGGGACACCAGCTGCTGAGGCACATTCCTATTCACTGTGCAAAACCATGACCAGATTTTTATATCCCATATATAAGCACACAGTATCTCTACATAAGCTCATGTAAATAAAGATGTACAGAACAACTTGCTGTTTAAAGACATTGGTCTCGATTACCACTTTAAGCAGCATTAAAAATCATTGTTTCCGAGTCACGAGATACCTCTACAAGGCAATTAATTTTCTGTGTGGTTTTTATTTCTTTTAAGTGCACACAGGGGCAGCAGCAACACTGTCAGGTGGTCCCTTCTTGGCATTTTGTGATGCTCTCACCAGTCTGGTGTGCTCCACGTGGCTGTGGATCTCAGCCCAACTTAGTTCAGGGGTTTGCCTTTTCCACTGCCACTGGAGCCACCCAAGGGGCACAGAATAATTCAGGTGGGAAGGGACCGTGGTGGGGGTCTCTGGTCTGAGCTCCCACTCAAAGCTCAGAGCGGGGTGCTCAGGGCTGTATCCAGCCGGGCTGCAGAACCTGGAGGGATGGAGCCCACACAGCCTCCTGGGCACCTGCACAGCCACCCTGGAACCTTCCCTGAACTCGCTGCAGTTCATTGACATCCGTCATGTACTGGGGGTACGCAGTATCCATACGTGGTCTAACGAGTGCTGAGTAAAGGGAGATAACCTCTTCCCTTGATCTATGGGCCATGCTTCTGACCATGGGGCGGGGGGGGATGCTGCTGGTCTCCGTTGCTGCCAGGGCACTCTGGGGGCTCACGCTCAGCTCCTGTCCCACCACCCCCAGGCCTTTCCTGCAGAGCAGCTCCCCAGCCAGTCCCTCCCCAGTATCACTGTCAGGGGATAATCACAGAATCATAGAATCATTTAGGTTGAGAAAAGACCTTTAAGATCATCCAGTCCAACCATTAACCTAACATTTCCAAGTCCACACTAAACCAATCAAGGGTAGGCTAGACTAAACCATGTCCCAAAGTGCCACATCTACCCGTTTTTGAATGCTTCCAGGGATGGTGACTCCACCATGTCTCTGGGCAGCCTGTTCCAATTCTTGACTACCCTTTCCATGAAGAAACTTTTCCGAATATCCGATCTAAACCTCCCCTGGCGCAGCTTGAGCCCATTTCCTCTCGTCCTATCGCTAACTACTTGGGAGAAGAGACCAACACCCACCTCACTACAACCTCCTTTCAGGTAGTTGTAGAGAGCGATAAGGTCTCCCCTCAGCCTCCTCTTCTCCAGACTAAACAACCCCAGTTCCCTCAGCCGCTCCTCATAAGGCCTGTGCTCCAGACCCTTCACCAGCTTCATTGCCCTTCTCTGGACACGCTCCAGCACCTCAATGTCTTTCTTGTATTGAGGGGCCCAAAACTGGACACAGTATTCCAGGTGCGGCCTCACCAGTGCCCAGTACAGGGGGACAATCACCTCCCTGCTCCTGCTGGCCACACGATTCCTCATACAAGCCAGGATGCTGTTGGCCTTCTTGGCCGCCTGGGCACACTGCTGGCTCATGTTCAGCTGGCTGTCAGCCAGCACCCCCAGGTCCTTTTCGGCCAGGCAGCTTTGCAGCCACTCTTCCCCAAACCTGTAGCGTTGCATGGGGTTGTTGTGACCCAAGTGCAGGACCCGGCACTTGGCCTTGTTGAGCCTCATCCAGCTGGCCTCGGCCCATCGGTCCAGCCTGCCCAGATTCCTCTGCAGGGCCATCCTACCCTCCAGCAGATCGACACTCCCACCCAGCTTGGTGTCATCTGCAAACTTGCTGAGGGTGCACTCAATCTGCTCATCCAGATCATTGATAAAGATATTAAACAAGGCTGGCCCCAAAACGGAGCCCTGGGGAACACTGCTCATGACCGGCCATCAACTGGACTTAACTCCATTCACCACAACTCTCTGGGCTCGGCCACCCAGCCAGTTTTTTACCCAGCGAAGAGTACACCTGTCCAAGCCATGAGCTGCCAGCTTCCCAAGGAGAATTCTGTGGGAGACGGTGTCAAAGGCTTTGTTAAAGTCCGGGTAAATTATGTCCACTTGCAGCACTTGACACTTGTCCTTGCTGAATTGCATAAGGATCCTTTCAGCATTTTCTGAAGCCAGGTATGCTGTCTGCCTTTCTCCAGTCACTGGGACCTCCCCTGATCTCCAGGACCTTCCAAAGGTGACAGACAGCGGTTTTGCAAAGACAGCGGTAAGCCCTCTCCACGCCCTCGGGTGCATGTGCAGCCCGGCTGCTCAGGCAGACGTGCATGGATCACATTCTCTGCTGTAAGCCCAGATTTGGTCCAGTTCCTCCACATTCCCACCAAATGGGACCACCACATCCAGCCAGGACAATGGATTACAAATTCTGGTGCAGGAAGAGCACATGGAAGAGGAACTGAAATCATTGAGTAGGAAGGAGCAGGTGTTAAGCTGATGCCTTTTCTGGTCATGGAAAATTGAATTTCTAAGTAAATGGGACTGTTTGTTTGCATGCTTTCTCCATGCAACCACATTTCTGTAGCTTCATGTGGATGGGGACTGTCCTTGTAGATGAAAAGGCCAGAAGACATGTGAACCTGGTATTTAGGAAAAGCAATGTAAGAGCAGATTTTAAAAGGAAGAGTTTGAGGCTAACGAAAAACTGATCAAAGAGTAATATGAATCGCGATCATGACAAGAGCAGAAGATGAAATAGAAAGTGGAAGCATGCCTATTGCCAATGCCCATACGAACCCCAGTACTTATAATCACTTCGTGACTTAATAAACTGGCCTCCTCACCTGTATCAAATTAAATCCCCCAGGCTCTCATGCATCTACTGTTGACCATCTGTCTTTACAGACAGAAATATTTTAGTAACTTAAATCAGTGTCATGTGTGTCTCTTCCATAATTTCCAGGAATTTCTGGGCTAGCATTTACTGTCTGTACAGCTACGGAGATGATCTTTTGTTGTACCAAAATCTTGTGATCTGACTTAATTTTCTGGCTGCTTCTTTCTCCGTAATAGGCTCCCTTATTTTGTTACTTCCTCTACATTTAAAACAACGTGACCTTACCTCTGGCCCTCAACATTATCCATCAATGACCCAAACAAGATGACTTTACAGAATATATTTTTTACAGAATATTTTCCTCCATTTTTTTAGAGCTCAACCTCACCATGTAGATTTTGCACCATTCTATGCAGCAGCTCATCTTCTTCGCCATAAACAGCTACTCACAGATTTGAAATCTGCAAGTGCCAGACAGAATTGCACTACAGTCAGAAGGGGATTTGTTCAGGGGTTTTGGAAGGGTTGGTTTGTTTTGTTTGTTTAAAATCACTGCATTTTTGGACATCACGAGCTACCTCATGCTTCATACCCACGACCATTTTGCTTTTGCTAGCCAAAGGCATAGAAGAGCTGAACAGTAAAGACTGATTATGCCTCAGAAGAACAACAGATGTAAGGTCAAGGCAGCACATAGAAGAATTGAAGTGGCATTCTCTTTAATTAGAAATCATACCACTAAACCACTCTGTCTGGACACTGGGCCCTTTGCCTGTATCCTCCTATGCCAGGAGTGCCATAATTTTAGGCTTCTTCAAGCAGCTCCCATTTAAAAATTAGCTTTAGCCTTGTCACTTTTGGGATTAGTCCCAAATGTCCTTCCCTATCCCACCAGTCTGAGGCTGAGCAGTGCAGTGGATGAAGCACACAGAAACAAAGAGTGAAGTGGCTCAATGGGTTTACAGCAGCTTTTGAAGACGCTGAGGTTAAAAGATGCCCAAGTTATCAGCTGTGGACTAGCTACAGGTTTGTCGTCCCAAGAATGACAGTAAAGCCGGAGAGCCACAGCTGGTGGAGCCAGCCTATCTCAGGTCTAACTGCTGCGACATCAATGAGGTGCCAGGATATTTCAAGGTAAAGCTTGAATTCATATTTAAAGCGGTTTCCTTGTGACCAGCTAAGGCCCGCACAAGACTTCAGTAGGATGCTGGGATGTAGTGGTGGGAGCCAGAAAGAGCAGCAGCAGCAACATCCTTTAAACCAGAAACTCGATGCACCATTAAAGGCAACACGAGCAAGGCACACAGTCATGCTCTTAAAATTCACTCAGGGTGAATACCCAGTTTGTGATCTGATGCATCCCAAACGCATGGGACTACAGCTCTGGTGCGCCCCATCTCAGCATCAGGCCACCTCTCCCTGCAGGCCAGAGCCAACCTGAGATGGGGCAGCTGAGCAGCGTCTGTGCCCAGCGGCCAGAGAAAGCACACGGAGAGCTGAAGTGCGTGAGGAACAGAGGTGAACAGGAGCGCACGAGGCCCAAACACTGCTCGTCCAGCATGGCAATTACCGACTGCCTTTGCCTCGTTATCCCCTTGCTCACCGGAACAACAAAAACCTCAGTACAAGGAGCTTTTTCAGGCACAGTGGGAAGAGGAGATGAGGTGGCAGGAGGTGACGATGGGGAAGGGGAGAAGGGCAGGAGAGTGTTGGGGAGGCAGGAGGCCATGAGGGGTCTGGGGTGGGGGCAGCCCCATGGGGTCTTTTCCACAGTCACTGTAGGAGCAGGAGAAGGAGAGGTCAGGGCTGGAGGAGCAGGGCTCAGCCGTGGGGAAGGCAGGCAGGAGACTGGGGAAACAAAGGCAGGAGGAGGAGGAAGGTCCTGGAGGTGAGCTGTCACTAAGCTGCCCTGCAGGGAAATGCTGGGAATGGAAAAGTGGAGATGTTTTTCTAAATTGCCCCCTTTGAGAAGCCATTAAAATACACACCCAGGCACATCCTTGTATTCAGGGAAAGCTTTTTTTCTGCATCTTTCCCAAACCTACTGAAGCCACCAGGTAAAGAAAGCGTTTGTCAGTACACGTGGAAGCATTCCTGCACGCCCTCACACACCACCAACTCATTTCAGGTTGTGCTCATTGAAAGACATTGGGAAAAAACCACCTTCTCTAAATAGGAACCATAGATCTAAATTCAAGGTACTTCCTTACTGTGCTTCTGAAGATGTTATTGGAGGCACTGGCAAGGTGCTCCTGAGAAAGGCAGAGACTGCAAACAGAGCCTGAAGTTTCTTCTGGTCCCAGAGAAGGAAAAATAAACCCTTTGTGAGCTTGTAAGTTGAATTTCATAAGGCAGAGGATGTTGCCACCTGCTGCTTGAATATGGGCAGACATCAGTTTTCCTGGGGTTTGGGTCATTTCTGGGTTTTAAACTGTTTTGTAGCCCAATAAGCCCAGGAGTTGGGTACAGGGGGATAGTACTGCATGTTCCAGGGACTAACAGTTGGTTTTTTGCACTTGGAACTCAGCTGTCAGCAGCTCCTCTTCCACCGTACTGCTGGTGAACACAGTGGACCATGAAACGCACCCTTCTCTGCAGTTTCTTCCCTGTAAACAGGTTTGCAAATCAGGTGGGCCACCACAGCAAGCAAACGTCACCTACAAAGCCTTCAGAGGAACCTGGGTAGGTACTCAGCTGCCAATTCTTCCCTGGTGCTTCTTAGTACAAGGTGCAAATCTTTGGGGACGATGAGGATCATGGGTGGCCAAACCTTGGGCACCCAAAAGCAAATTCTCTTAAGAGAGAACGCACTTTTTAAACTACTTTTAAAGAACTGTAAAAAGTGCATAACCTGAACACACCAGGAACAGGTGTTGAACTGCTGCCATTATTTGCAATTCAAAGAATTAGGTCATAGTGTTGAGGATTAAAGCGTACACTCTGTACAGGATTAAATAAAAAGACCCATGTTTCTGTGAGACGGTGGCTTGACAGTCAGAAAGAAAGTAAAACCAGCCAGGGTTGCTCTGCAGGCAGAGCTGATGAAGCAGCAGCATTGGATTGCTCTTCCCCCCCCGCCCCAGTGAAATGCCTCTGGGGAAAGATCTATTAATTACAACCATCTGGAAAAGAGTCTCAGCTGCAGAAGCAGTCATGATGCTGGAGAGGGGATGGCAGGACAGAACTGGGGACAGGGCTGAGCAGCCAGAGCAGCGCTATGGCCGGGAAGGGACAGCACATGGTGATGATGCTACATCCATCCGTGGGGCCAGGGGAGAAACCCCACCAGGGTTTGGTGCACAGGAATGTTTGCATTCCCATGTCTTGGGAATCACGCTGATTCAATCTGAACCTACTTTCTGGTTACTTTCTGTGAGGTCTCCAGACAGGATGAAATTACGCTGCTACTTACTTCTTTGCATGGTTAGTTTTCTGGGAGTTGAATCAGCTCCATGTGGGGTCTGAAACCACCAAAGCAGCAGGAGAGAGGGAAGGCGAGGAGCTCACACCATACCAGGTGGCAGGACACTTGGCCACCTAAGCTGGCCAAACCCGTTTCATCCATTTTGCCAAGACTCCTGCCCCTGCCTCCATCCCCTGTAAGGAAGATATTTTTGCTTCTGCAGGGAGACCAGAATTTCTGTTTTGCAGATGGAAAATGGAAGAAAACTACAGTTTAGGTGACTTTCCCAAGTTCTCAGAGGCCTTTATTAGCCAAGTGAAAGCCTGAATGCTGTCAGCATGGATCTCAGGCTTGGCACGTATGAAGTAAAGCCTCCCTCTTGGCGAGGAACCAGCGGTGCGCTGGTGCTCTCATGCGGCTCCAGTTAATCTTTGCTAAAGCCCACAGACGAGGGCTGCTTTTGCTCGGAAGAAGGCGGCAGTATCAAATTGTTTCCAAATCTTAACAACAATGTCTCCTCAGGCATAAGTGAAGTTCAAACTAGCAAAAACTTTAAAACTTCACCGTCGCGCTTGCCTTGTGAGAACCATATGGATGAGTCAAGTCTGGGGAGAAGTGATTCAGCAGCTTCCAAAGGAGAGGAGCCAATTATTTTCAAGGTATCTAAATGAGAAGCTCTTGAAAGCAGAAAAGGGATTCCTCTTGCCCCTCAGTAATCTTGACAAACTACAAAAATCTGCCTTGGTCACTGCAACATGGCTGCTTTTTGCATTTCATTTCATTGGCTTCCATGAAGATTATTGCTAGCAGACTGGGGTGGTGGGGAATTACAGAAGCCAGAAGAATAACACTCTCTTAATAAAACAAAACCACAAGTTTTATCTTGACTTATGTGGTCTAGCTGTCCCAGGGCAAGCTGAAAGATGATCACCTTCATTAAAAAATTGCTCTAGCTGCACAAAGCAAGTGTCTTGGCTGCCTCAGAGACCTCTCCAAAAGACAGCACAGAGGTGATGTATTACAGAAAGAGAATCAGAGCTGCGTTCCCAATCATGAAGGGAATGGATAAAGATTTCTACTTGTTTTCCTGTCTGTCAGCAGTTTCTTCTCATGATATTGCTCAAGAATCTGTTCCCTCAGTCATGCACTTTTAAAAGCTCATTAGAAGAAAACAGGATACAGCACGCAGGGATTATTCACACCCGCAGCCTCTGCAGCAGCACTGCCTGGCATCCCAGGCCACTTGCAGGTCCCGCAGTGCAGCTGCTGGGCCCCCCACCCACAGTCACAGACACCTCCCTGCATCCCCTCCGGCTCACGTGGGGATGTCCCAGGCAGCTGGTGGATACCTGCTGAATGGATCAAACTCCGATCTCACAGCTGTATATCCTGGTGACCACAGGAAGGGAAAGACCTTCTGTTTACTCTGCTTCCTCACTGCTGCCCGTAGCCAAAGACAGCCAATAACCTATACCAACAAACTGAGACGATGGGAACAGCGCTTTGTTCCAGAACTGGTGGGTGGCTATATTCAGGTGCAGTGGAGGAATCCCATTGGCATCCTCTGAAGACAACCTCTGCCATTTTTACCAGGCTATAGCGCACTTTTCTGAAGATGAAGATCTGTGACTAGTTAAAAGCAAAGGAAGCTGCCAAGAGCAACAGCTGAGTAGTTCCTGGGAGAAGGAACCATGTGGCAACAGGAAGGCAGGGTGGGCAAAACCACAACGCAGTGCAAAGCTTCAGAAGTGCTCCATTCCTGAAGGGGTTGAGCAGGAGGCAGCTCATTTCAGGAAGAACGACACAGCAGATCCCGGTGTCAGGGGCAGGCTATCACGATGGCTGGCCACCAAACCCACCGGCCACCTGGCAGAGCAAGATACTCGACAGAAGATGGGATGAAGCAGGCATGGGTTGTGCCTTTGCAGAGCCTTAAACAGTATAAGGTCAGGAAAACAGCTATGTTCGCAGTGGAGAAACGTAAACTGCATTAAGGGGAGGCTTGCAAATATTAAGGTTAAGCCGGCAGGAAACCCAAGAACTGTATGCAAAAGCAACCTCAGTAGCTAGCCCTCAGGGAAAAGCATTTCCTTACCTTGTGCCCCTAACACAGCCTGTCCTCGACACTCTCAGACAAACGAAGCATGACAATATGGCACAAACTAGGAAGATGATTAACCCTTCATATACTGGTTTGCTCCACAGGTTCAGCTACGCTTTCTGCTTATTCGCAAAGCATGAACTACTAACCCTGCCCAAATCTTGACTTCCATATTGATCTATTTGTACTGAACCATTTAAAAGCATTAACATTTTAAGCCATTTAGAGTTAAATCAGATTGAGGGGTTTCTTGAATCAATGAAGACAAAACCAATACTCTTCTCAAACAACTAAGGATCTATTCTTTATGCTTACTCTGGAAACTATGAAGTAGATATGTAGACTGCCTCACTCCCTGGGGTGCCAAATTGAGGAAGAGTTTATGGTATTGCTTGAGCAGCCTGACCACAGGGAGTACTCTGGTGATACAAGGTCACCTGAACTCAAGAGGTCCAACATGCAGCCTTCCAAGGAGTCAGAACGGGCATCAGCTGGTCACTGACTACCGAATGGGAAAACAGCATTGAAAACTGAAAGAACCACAATGCCACACCATCAAAAATGGACACTTTGTATTTCATGCTGGAAGCAGGAATATTCTGCAGATACTTAGGATGCTGAACTTGGCCAGCCAGATAAGCAACTCAATATGGGAATGTGTTTCACATCAGAAGAAAGTCTCAAGTTTGCAGTCTTTATTCACTTTTTTATATATAAAAATACAGATGCATTTTCATACCTGTCTCTATATAAAAGTAAATATACCCGCACCCCCATATACACCTATGGGCTAGTGCAGTTGCACGTTCAGCAGGGCTGTTTGCAGCGCCATGCATGGCAGGACAACGAGTATTTTCCCTTCCTCACTACCTCTTTAACAGAACACGCTCTAAGCTGATCTCGCCAACATCTTCACTCTAGAGCAGAGTAGCAAAATTTCCAGCCTCATGACTGCCTGAACTGTGTTATTCTAACAACTACTGTTATAAAAACATGCCACAGATGTACAGAACTGCTCTTTAATACCTCTTATTTTGTGCCTCAGTACAGCAGGTGATATTTCACAGCATACCATAAGGGAAACGAGACAAGTCTAGCACTGTCCAGTGACATCTGGATGCAACAGGTTTCTGACCAACTAGCATACACCACAAAAACCTCTGCTGCACATACTTTGAGTTGTGACACAAATACAGGTAAATTTAAGTGCCATTTATTAGCAAATGAGTTTTAAATTTACAGAAATAACACATTTAAATTATGGTTTACTCAGTGGAAGAAAAAAAAAATCCTGGGCTGTACCATAGTATCTCTTTAGCTTATAGACTTTTTATTGCCTACACAGCTACTATATTGCAAGCTGCACAGGTTCATGCCTCCTATTCTCAGTATTTTTTTTTTTAAATTAAAAAACCCCCCACAACTAGAGAGTGCAGAAAGTCTGAAAATAAATTCTAATTTTTGGCAAACTCATACTCTACTGGTGCGGCCCAAACTTACCATAAAAAACAAAACATTTAAGAAAAAAGTTACGAGGTGACAAAAGTCTTCCCAAAGGAACAATGTTCCATTTCAGAAGAGAACTCAGAATAGTTGATTTCTATATGCTCTAAATTTTCATTCAAATACAAATGCTATGTTGTAAAATATCTATGTGCCCTCATACAAAAGATCTAGCAAGAGCTTATACTACTTTCTGATTATCCCAAGTGTGTGTGTGGGAAGACAGAGGATAGGAGTGGGGAGAAAGAAGACAAGCATGATTAGAATAAGTTTCCTGATAAATAAAATCCCTATTTCAGAGCAAATAGGAACACTAAAGCACTAGCATATCCACAGACAGTGTATCCTGAGTTTTGATGAGTCCTAAAAGCAATTCATAATCTGCAGCTTCTGTCCTACATGGTGACTTCAGCCTGTTCTTTATATTATTCAATTTATTGAATTAAACTGAAACCTGAGGGAGTGGGGGCAGACGCAGGCGGTGTACGTTCTCCGTGATGTATTAAAAGATGAGATTTTGCAATTCTGTTTACTTGAAAGGGAAAGCTATGCCTGCTTACTGATAATCTGTGTCTTCTCTGAAAAGAGACAGGCAGAATATTTGAAATGAGTTATAAAGAGGCCTTTATAAAGACTACTGAAAACAGCTCCATTTCATTGGGAAGCTCTATCTGAATAAATGGTATTTCTGATAAGCGTAAGGCATGTAAAAGAAAAATGAACAGAAACAGAGTGATAGCAGGGGTAATACAAGGAACATCTGCAAAAAATGAGCTATTCTTCATTGTTTCACAGGCAAAGACAGATATTAAAAGTCCCCTTCATTTTTTTAACAACTTACAGGTTGTATTTTAAATATCAAGTTCCATGGCTACCACATTTATTGAAACTATCTCAATTAACTAAAATCAAAACCAAAACAAAGAACCCCACCCTTGCCAACAAGCCTAGCAGAAGTACCTGACGAGGCTGCATATGTGTTGCTATACAACCACCTCACCAGATACACAAAAAAGCTTGCAGGAAGCGTTAAGAGACAGCGCGGAAGGCCGTGACCACCGAAACAGGAGCTAGCGGGACACGGCACGGCGGTGCGGCCACTTGGTGCCCTCTTCTGGGCAAGACAGAGCCTCGCTTTGCCAACGCATAGCACAGCCACCGAAACTGGATTTTCTAACAATTCCACAACGCACAGGCATTTTCCGTACCTTATACTAATCCTTGGGCAAATCAAAGACACAGGTCAATCCAGTCTGGACGGAAGACAGAAGGTTCAAAGGTTTCCCAAAGTAGTACTTGCCTGTTTTTAACTCCTTTAAAATTTCTTCCTTTAAAATTTCTGACACAGCAGCGTGTTACATCACAACATTGTTTATTATGTGACTTTTTACAATACAAACAAAAATACAGAAATGCAGTATATGAATACAGCTAAATGCAAAATGGTGATGTTTTTCTTGAGGCCATATTCCCATTTCTAATAAAATAAAGAAAGACTGCACACAGGTAGAAACAGGTTGGTAGTTAACTCCACAATTTTGCCTAGAAATGACCTATAAATGCGTTTTTCCTGCTACTTACCATAAAATGTAAAAAGGGAGTTAAAGGAAAGTTTTACTCGCTGGTTCCTACCATATGAAAGAAGCTATATTCTATTTAGGAGGGCCAATATATGGAAAAATATCTAAATTAAATGTTATTACAAAAAATTCTGAAGCAGTAATGAGATCCTTCTGGCTAAAGAAGTTACTAAATGAGAATAGCATATATTTAAAGAATCCAAGACATAAAAGGGTTGTTATAAAAAGCCTAGGTGCACTGTAAGCCTACAACTTTTGGTTTTCCATGTGTACTTTTAAACAATGGAAGTGTCAAAAATAGGGTCAACTGTGTTAGACTAAATTACATTATTGTATATGCTGCACTGAATGGAATTCTTGTATTATAATAATAGAGAAGCATTGTTTGCATCATATTATGGCAATTTATCCTCACTAAAAACCGTCTAGAGTCCTTGCATTTTTTAATATCCTGTAAACCGTCAAACCACCAGAACATGATTGTACAACAGTAAAATGTTTTCTTTTGCATTAAA
This sequence comes from Pelecanus crispus, assembly GCF_030463565.1. Classification (NCBI taxonomy): domain Eukaryota; kingdom Metazoa; phylum Chordata; class Aves; order Pelecaniformes; family Pelecanidae; genus Pelecanus; species Pelecanus crispus. The sequence continues at coordinate 54,646,988 of NC_134644.1, forward strand.
ATGACATCTATTTAAAAAAAAAAGAAAGAAAAAAAGGTACTCAGAGCTGTTATTTTTCCAAGTACACAACACCCTAGACAATTCAAGGCATCTCATTCTCCATTAAAGTTAACAAAAATTTGTCATGCTGTTAAATCCATTACTATGGATACAACTGGTGCAAAATTGGTCAAACGGATCCAACAAACACTGATGTCCAGGCTGGCATATTGGCAACTAATACATAACTGGTGGTCAAAATGATGCATTTAAAATATCTTCCCTTTCTTCTTATTCTTTTCCAAGGTTCTAAAATGATATAAAGATATAAGTTTGTTAAATAATGCATACATGCTCTGATTTAAAAAAAAAAATCACTAGTGTACATTTTTAAAAAATATGCATTTTATAAAGCTTTACTGGTTGCAATACAATGTATGAAACTTAATCGCGTACACAGTACTTGTACTACATAAAGTCAAGCAATGCATTTATCACTAGATTTCCCCTTCCAAGGACTAGAAGAATTAAAACACTTTCACTCTCAAAGCTATAACTCTTCATCCCTCAGAAGTCTGATGCAATCTAGCTTTCAAATACAAACATAATATTTTTAGATAGATCCAGTTATGCATGGATACGGTGTTTTGCAGATTAAAATCTGCTTTAGAAGCTAATAATGTTCCCAGTATTTCTGATGTATGCTCATATATAACTAAAAGCAGTTCAAGATTTTTCTTGGCTTTTAAATGACACTTCCTTAGTGGTCAAGGAATAACTGACCATTATTACCACAGAAATTGCCTTTTAGCAGAAAGCTACGGAACATTTACTGCGAACTGCAGGACAAGACTCCAGTTTACCTGGAAGAATTCTGTTGTTCCAAAATACGTTGTTGAGCTTCCCAGTTTGCTTTCTCGTCCTCAAACTGGCGACGCTTTTCCTCTAATTCTTTGTGTTGTGCCTCCAAATTCTTTTTCATTTGCTCATGACGTCGCTGCAGCTATAGAAGAAGTTATGATCAATGTCAGTAAGCACAGAAAACACAGCAACTTTTGGACCTGTAGTAACAAACATCAGCAACTATACTAATGCTATATATATATGCTATATACTATAATGGGGGTTGGGCTAGATGATCTCTAAAGGTCCCTTCCAACTCAAAGCATTCTATGATGAATGCAAGAAAATACGGTATTATATTTTCTCTTCAGAGAAAGTAACTTAGACCAAAAACTCCAAGGTTTTAGGTATTGCCAATAACAGAAACAAAAAGGGTATTAATCCCATAGCCTCATTTTACAGTTAACAGAAAACACCCCAAACGCTGCCCAAGTTACAAATAGAAGTTGTAAGCAGCTATATGTGGCAAATGAAAGGAAATTCAATAATATTTTGATATTTGATGCAAATGCTAAGAAGCAAATTGCAGAGCATTTGAGTATCAGTAATGAATAAATTAGCAGCATCTTTGTGTGGGGAAAAAAACTGAAACATTGATTAAATCCTATAGTATTAACTATATTAAGGATCTACTTGGGAAAACATTATTAAGTGGATTAATACTAGTAATAATTCATTTAATTAGTGAATAAATTACTGAATTGTCTACACTGCCAGAACAGCATAAGAAGTCTCTCCTGCAAGTTGATGGGACAGACTGACAATCAAAAGTGTTATATGTGAGAATGGAGACACTGTCAGAACAAGTGATTTGTTTTGTGCAGTGTAACACATTTTTTAATTGAGTTAAATAAAGCTCCCTCTTTCCTTACTCTCTTGCAAGTCCCTGTCTTTCACAAACCCTTCAAAACATATTTCCTTTTACAGATTTTTTAAAATGCTTTATACTCAGCATTGTCTACTGCCTACTTGTCTACATTTAGAGAAATACAACAGAAGTTTACCAAGTCACGAATGGTGAAGAAAAAGAAATTAATGAATTACACAAACATTTAAAAACTGCTATCACAAGATGCATTCAGTCAAAAAGTCATGTGGCAGTACATGAAAAATAAAAATATTTTTGTTTGGTTTTTTTTCATATAACAAGGAGAGGGCAGAGGCCAGAAGTATAAATGGGTTCAAAAAGATTTGAGACAGAAATTGAGGAAGGATAAATCCAGTGACTAATTAAACACCATGACCCAGATAAAACACCTAGCTTTAAAATCCTGAAATTGCTGACTGGTGTATCTTTGCATTTATATCCTTATCTATTTGCTTCTCCAAAAGGTATAAAAAAAATAATTAAAAAAAAAATCGAATCTACATTGATATATTTTTTCCTCTGATCCATTATGCCTTGGCTCCTTACAACGCCGAGGCTGCCAAGCATTTCAACCACCCTTCCAAGTTTCCTCACACTCCCTCAAATTTGTAGCCAAACTTTCTTTAGGAACTTGGACAGTTTTGAACTTCTCTATTAATAGTCTCTCAAAAAGATCACTTCAAGAGCCGCTTGCAGCCCATAAAAAACAGTTTCACTGTGAGGACTCCACCTGGAGATGACATAAATTAGAGTAAAATATCCATAAAATTCATGTATGTTCGAAGGACACCAAAACACTGACAACAACATATCCCTGACTCTTTCTGAGTCTGGTAATTCTCATTTAGATTATTTCTTAGAGATATTGTATCAAATTCCTGAAATGCTTTTTTAATATACAAAGCAAATTATCATTACTACGTTAGCTTATGTAAACCATGAAAATCTCAAGAACTTTTTAAAGCACATGGAAGAAAACAGGCATAAAATATTCCAAAGAAGAGGGGGAAACAAAGAAGTGAGTAAGAAAGTTAAGGAGTATTTTAACATACTGTATAAATAAAGCAAATAAAAAGAGAATGCATGTGAACATTAAAATTACATTTTAAGTTTGGGCTTATACCATTTCAGCAAAGACAACAAGCTGAGAAAGAATAACTGAGCTGTCTTTAAAGATAAAATCTAACCATGGAATCAATTCCTAGACAGAGGTTATGTTGCAAAGTCTTGGCAAAACGAGCCATCTCTACACTTGTTCAGCCTCAAGCATATTGGGGTTTAAGACATTTTGATTACCTCAGCTTCAGAGTCCTTCAGTTTCTGAACTTTTTCTTTGACTTTCATCTCAAACACCTGTTCCATCTCCATTTCCATTTTTTTCATTTTGGCTACATGCTCCCTCCTTTCCTCCTCCATCTGTGCCAACGGGCTCCTGCCATAAATCCAGAAGAAGAAGTTAGCTAATAAGAACTTTTTTCCTGTCTGTTACATTAGGGCATCTGTAAAAAACAAGATAAAAATGCTGAAGCATTAAGATAAATAACATCACTGTATGCACTGCTAGCTTAATTCAGTTTGCATTATTAACTATTTAGTTAAGCTTTCCTCAAAAAGACATTTCATACAACATCTTTTCCTCCCCCACAACTGATTTAATTACATTTAGGTTAACAGAAACACTTGACTTTGTATCTTTAGTAGAACCTGGTCATGGGAAGAGAGGAAATCGAAGTTACAAACAAAAAAAACCACCCAAAGTTAAACCCCAAAAAATTAGCATCTTGCAAGTGATCTTCGGGCATCTTTTTCTTTTCTATGCAAATATATACAAAAATTAGTGGACATAATAAAAATGTTAAGAGCATTGCAGACAGAAGTCCCATTTCCTCTCTAAATCTTCACTGTTCAGTCAGCCCAAGAGTAAATTAACATTACAACTGTGTTGAACACTGTGGTCATGCTTTTGAAGAGATAGCAACTTTGCCAAAAAAGGTTTGGGCAACTGAACATCAGTATTTCGTGAAAGTATTAGTGGAAGATTTTTGTTTAGAAAGTTATTCATTAAAAATGTATAAAGATAATGTACTTCTAAAAAAATGTATTTTTAATTTTTCTGTACACTTTATGGTAACTACTTTCCTGGATTCTACTGGATTTTTAAAGCTGTATTAGCCTGCTAACCATGTTATGGTGACACAGGTTTTAAATAGCAAGTTTCACATTAAATATCCAATAAAACAGGATAATTTTGGTCTAGGGATGATTGCTACATACAGTCTTGTAAGACTTTCCTGCTGTTCAACAAAGAGCAATCAAAATAAATCAGTGGCCTCTTGTTTCAGTTTTGAGTATGTACGGCTTAAAATTACAAAGTTTTAACTATTGTGTCAGTAAAAATGAAGAACTGAATGTATCTGGGAACTGCTACAATCAATCAGTAGAGGATATCTACTGTAATGTATGCAAAAGTCACTCAGACCAGCAAATTGTAAAATAGAGGTGGCAAGCCTAAGCCCTATCAAAAATAGTATGTTTTCATTTCTTAAAAATAAAACAAGCCACAAAACAAAACCCTGTTCTGATTCAAATCATGCAGAAAAAGCATTCTAAAAGGAGAAAGAATTGACTAACTTTCAGTGATGACTGAAACACAATTAGCAACGTCTATTTTGATTCAGAGTTTGCCACTTCTTCTTAAAGGAGATTATAATCAAAGATAGTTAAGATCTGGTTTGACTATTAATGGCTCATTTTATCCTTCCTGCTTGCCCATTTTCACCAACTAACAATACAGTGAAAGTAATCAATGTCATATGAACTCAAGGCCATATGAACTTTTTCCTCAAATACCAGTATTTTAAAGGTGACAATTGGTGGTTGGTGATGGTGGGGGCGAGGAGGAAGAAAATGGCATTTCTATTAAAAAAAAAATTAAACTGAATCTGAACTAATAGTTGCAAAGCTTGGATTGGTGAGTAAAATGCTGTATGACATATGGAACAAACTGATCATCAGTCTAATGTTTACTGTAGCCCTTCAAAAGGCCAACTGCTAGCAATTTTTGTCAAGGAAAAAAACCGGTTAAACACAGGTGAATACCATAATACACAAAAATAAGAAGAAAATGAAAGAAGAGGTGAGTAGCAGTACTTGTGGAAGCTAACCAGCTACCAAAACAAGACTATTTTCTTGTTACCTTTTAGAAGTGTAAAGTTCTCAAATGTATCTGCTCTTCATAAATTAACCTAGGAAGTAGAACTGAATACTGAGGAATCATTGTTGCAGTTTCTGCAGACTTGAAAGGGGAGCAGAACTGTGCTTCTATTGACAACCTAATAATCTAATAGGGATGTAATGTGAGCTGTATTTGAGAAAGTGGTAAAAATCAGTCTGCACAGAAAATTTGATAAACTAACAAGTGAGCATTTACAGCTGAGAGCTTTACAACATAGTTCACAACTGGTTTTGTTAGGTCTTAAGTATGTGACGTTGGTAAAAGCACATCATCCTGTATTTCAGGATAAAACTATACAAGGAACTTGAACAAAAAAAAAAAAAAAAAAAGAGTTGAAGGAAAAAAAAACCAAACCACTAAACAAAGATGTAAAACATTTAACTGATTTAACAGGATGTATGTTAAAACAGCCTTCTAAGTTACTATGCAAAAATTAAAAATTATTCTACATATGTGCAAAGTGGAACCTCTGCGAGCCAGTAATAAGATAAAACCATGGTCAGAAAAGATTAAAGTAACTAATTCCCCAGTCCAATGAAAAGTTGTAAATTTATAAATAAGGATGAAAATTCCACTAATTCTTTATAAGCATCTATATAAAGATGACAGAACTACAGATAGAAACTGGAGGAATTTAATAATTTATGCACTTCTATTCATTGTTGAAATTTGACCAAATTCGTCTTGAGGCTTAGCCAAAAAGTTTCTAAAGAGGATGGGTTTTTACAGAGATATTTGTCACTGAAAGTATTTATAAATTCCTAAGTTTACATCAGCACAGCTTTAGAATAAAAAAAACCCACCTGCTAGGGGAAAAAAAAAAAAAAAAAAAAACCAATGCCAAAAGCGGGATAACAGGAAACTGTTTTAAATTTGAAACATTAAACAATGAAACCCTTTTTGTCCTTATAGAATTTTTGTCTTTAAGATTTTTGGAAAAATTTAAATGACCACTTACATGCCTTCAACTGTGTCAAATCTAAAAAACAAAAAATACAGAGGCTTAGCTTAACATGCTTAAATAAAACCACAAAACCAAAAAGCAATAATTAAAAAAGTAAATTCATTATTAATAGATTCCTAAAGCTAATTATGTGCTCCCCCAAAAGCAAATTTTTCAAATTTTTCACAGTAAAAGGAAAGACTGTTAGGTAAAGCTTGTTATATTTATTTCAAATTCAGTTAGTAAATCACTACACCATGTAAATATTAATGCAGGTTTGATGTGCAGATACTTTCAGGAATAGTTTCCCTAGAATATGCATGGTTTTAAAGCGATTTTAAAGATCTTAGTGACACGAACAACCACTTTCTCTAAAGAAGTTTTCGGAAACCAATGCAATATCGAGGCTTATCTGTTAATTTAAAAATTGTCACCTAGAAAAGGACATTGTATTAAAAACCCCATGAATGTTCTTGTGCTACAAAAAGAGCACTTCAATGGCCAGCAGAGGTCTCACCGGCGGCTGAGCTCAGCTCTGAAGAAGGCTTGGCTGCAATGTCACCTCCCCAGAGCATGATGCTTAACCCGAGCATGCCTTGTGTTAGCACTTCACTAGTATGACAGGGCGGGGGGGGGGGGAAGCCTGAAAACAAGATTCTGATATTAAGTCTTCCCATATAGTAAGATAGGCTTAATAACATTAGAACTGTTTCACAGAATTCACTAAGAATATAGGCAAAAAGAGTTAGAAGTAGTCTAAGCTAAGAAGTTAGAAGGACCTATGCATTGTGTATTTTGCTACCCTGTGTGACAGGTTATTGAACACATCAGTAGACGGATAAGGCTCATCTTTACAGAGTACAATATGACTTTCAATAAAATAAGGTTGAACTTTTAAACTTACTGAAGATATCTGCTTCATACAGCAAACTGAGAAGATTTCTCAAATTAAAAATGTTAAGTTTCAGAGCAAATGCCAATTTTCTCACGTCATGCAATACATGTGTGAAATTAAAATTAGCACATAGTTTGAAGAGACAAGTTATCCATATATGTGAAATTACCCTTGACATTTATTTTGGGTTTTTTTTAATGATTGGGATGATGTTGAAAATTTGAAGAAATCGGACACTAAATCTAAAATACAAAAAGGCTACATAATCATGGAAAATACATGCTTTGGATTGCTCTTAGGTCAACAAGCTATTAATTAGAGTTTCACCAAATCAAAAGAAGACAAATCAGAAAAAATTATCAACTGGACAGAAGAAACTGCTTCAATTCATCTACACAGTATTATTAAAACTGGTAGCACATACTTCTATTTGTTTTCATGTTTGCATTTTTGTTCAAAGAAATATGTTAACAGTTGCATGAAAAAAACAAAGATCTGCTAAGATCACAAAAATACAGCTGTTTTAAAGGTACAAAAGGTCAATCCAGTCTCCAACAGCTGGCAGTAGGAGATACTTTTGGAAAAATGCAAGAGCCACTGCATGTACATCCCCTCTTACGTGTACCATCCCAGCTTACAAAAGAACAGTTTAGGAGTTTCCAGAGCCAGAGGTTGTATCTGTGTTTAACAGTATGCTTGCAATACCACCAGATAGCATCAGAACACGTCTCCATTCTCATCTAGAGATACAGGATCAGAAAGAATCAGATTTCCAGAGGACAGGTCAAATATTGCTCCATTCTGAGACACAGACACTTCTTTCAAAAGGCAAGCAGGCAAACACAAAATTCCTAAGGGGATGCACAGATAAACTGTTAATATCTGTTCTTCCCTCTTTCAATTAATCTCCAGGAAGACACACAGTTATTAGGAAAATTCCTTCTATGCTGCTTCAACTATGCTAGATTCAAAACTACGAAAACACATTGAAGCCAAAAAAGCATGTTAAAGCTTAAAAAAATGCTGCAACTTCACATATGGCTAAGGTAACAAGACAAGAATAGCATCAGCTGCTTCACAACCAGTATATGAGTTCAAGAATTTATTTACTTAAGTCACCTTATGTTTGGACAAACAAACTCTAAGGAAAGGTTCAAAATATTTTGTACAAGTTTGCAATAGATTTTGCCATCTTTCAGATGGCTGAATCAAACAACCTTCCATAATTTATTTCTTCTCTTGAAAAAATAAAACCTGATAGCTAAAAGCACCTGTTGGGTTTGTTAACTTCCAAGCTGCAGTACTGAAGTGTGCTCAACGACAGATTTCTTATGGAGAAAATTGTTCCAAAAGGCACGTTTACCTAGAAATATTCAGGTGGGACAGCACAGTGACCTGAGATGGCAGGAGATGCAAAAGTAAGCATGCTTCAGAAAGCAGGGTAATTCCAGACCCTTTTAGCGCAAGTTTTAGCTAAAAAGGAAATCTCAATGCTATCAACAATTGACTACAGGGGGTGGGGGTGGTGGTGAATGAATGACATGAAAACAGTTTTTAAACCTTCTGGTAGATGCATTTACACAAAAACACATCTTGTTATGTTTCCAATATGGGAATAAAAATTTTTTAAAAATCATTGCATTATTCTTTTTAAGAATAACGCAGCATAACCAATCCTTACTTCAATTAGGTAACAGTCTGTAGGTGCAGACTAACACAAATCTAAGCAGGCACAAAAAGTGGTGAAAGTGTTATCACTAAAATTAAGATTTTTCTGAATCTAGGGAAAACATACTAAAATTTTGAATGGGATAAAAATTAGTATTAGACACCACAAAATAAATCAAAACAACTTCCTCTGATATCCATAACTGCAATGAAAAAGTTTCAATTTTCAGTACAAGAATAGCAAATAATGGTACAGTAAAAAGTATAGTAATAGCAAATTAGAAATCTTGGAGGACATGCAGAATTTTCTATTCTGCACTACTGTTAATACACTATCACTTCAGCAAAGAGAAAGTGGGCTCAAGTTCTTGCGCTCAAGCCCATTTTCTTCTCTGATGAGTCCACCTGCACCGTTTTGTTCTCAAATGTGCAAACTACCTCACATTCCGCCCCCCCCCCCCCCCCCCCCCCCAATTTTTACACAGTGACTACCTCATTTAGTAATTTTACTTCTCAAAACTCCTCCTCTTCCTACCACCAACACTGTACTGTGGACAAGTGTAGCCTGAGAAATATTTCTAACATACTTGCTATATGCATTCAGAAGCCTTGAGATACAAGTCAGGGATAACGTGATGGCAAGAAACATGACAGTGAGAAGTAACCACTGCGTTATGGATACACATATTTGAAGACTATTCTTTTTAAGACTTGACCTCACTACAAACTTTACCTATATTTAAGTACGCTTTTGAAGAGTGGATAACTGACATCATATTTTTTGTCAATGCTGAGGAGGGAACCCTCAGGTAGACTCACACTAGATGAAACTAAATCATGTCCACTTAAATCATCCCCTCACAGGCACTTTCAAAGCATTAAGACAGTGTAGCATAGACACTCCTTTAGTGAAAAACGGCCTTGTAGCTGTCATACAGATGGGAACAGCGCATATTTCCATCTAATTTCGGGATCTTTTTCAGGAAAAACAGCTATAATTTGGCATATCATTAGCTGAACAGAATACTACCCTATATTTTGGTTGAGAAATTTGTGTTTTAATATAGTACAAATAAAAAAAAGAGTATCACTAATTACTAATTACTTATTCACTAATTATTGTTTATACAGTTGATGCATGTAGAGCAGAAAAAAAATACTTAAAGAGCGTAGCTATTCTCAAATAGCATTATAAAATGAAAAATACAGTAGAGCCTACTTTTAAATCTTCCAATAGTTTCATCAGGTTGGCAAACAACTTGCTGTCAGAGGTAATTAAAATGACATACTAGGGTTAAAAAACCCCAGCAACAACAAAATCCAAAAACCCTGCATTGCAACTCTCCTCTCACAGAAGATAAAGATGCTGCAATAATTTCCCCACCATGATCAGGAACCCTAGAAGTAGCCAGGGCAGCATTTCAAAGATGACAGTAGTACATCTGGATTTTCAAAGTTTCTAAACAAACATTAACCCGTTCTTCTCTAAAACATCCCTGACACTGAGTATTGACCATTCATACCAAAAGAGCCAATAATTCCAAAAGTAGTATATATACCAAAATAGAAACACTAATGCACAATAACTTTGCAGTAAGTACCAGTGAAATAAAACTTATAAACCAAAATACTGAAAGTAAGATTCTCTTCAAAACTGAATCTTACTAAAACCCAGTAATTTAACATGTTCAGATAAACTAGTGTAAACCTTAGTGAAACACAAAGAAAACCAAATCGTAAGTAAACCAGAAGTGTTAAGACCAAACACAGTGAAGAGGCAACTGACAGGAGGATAAATACAAAGCCACCCCCCCAAAAAAAACCCCACCACATACACACAAAATCAACCAAACAAAAAACAGAGCAAAAAGATTAAAGTGCAATACAACCTTAACAAGAACTTACTTTGTTAGCTGCCCTTTATTTTTGTTGTTATCAACACCATTGTATGTAACAGCTGCCAGTTTTCTGCTTCTGTAGTTCTCATAATGTACATTGTTAGTGACATCCTTCAGGTCCTGCATATGAGTTCTGTCAATAAGTGTAATTTATCAGCTTAGTGCACAAATACAAAATACTATCTGAAAAATAAGTCCAAGTTAATTTTGCAAATTGACTTAATTAAACTACATCCCTCCATTAATGTTCCCCATAATGTTGTCATTCTTCCATTTAGATTAGAGCTGTCAAGACAGCAAAGTCACAGAAATACCAGATTATTTTGCACTGAACTATCTCAAATTTGCAATATTCCAAACATTAAATTACAGGACCAGTCTTTGGAAAATTTGAGTTCTGTGGATAAACTTGCAAGTATTTAGAGAACAGATATGAAAACTGTGTATTAATACTATAGTAGGCGCGCCAACGTATGTCAGGCAAGAAACAACAAACAAGCCAAAACTTCCTAGTTTCTTTCTTTTAAGTCTGCAAAAGCTAAATGTAAAGTTCAAGACTAAGATACAAACATTAGCTTCCTTTAATAATTTTCTATCATCAGCTTGGAGAAAAGCAAAGCTTAGTAATCAAACCACCAGTTGTTACAGCAGATGTCACTTACTGAACTGCTGTGAGTATAGGACTCAGTGCCTAACACAACGAAGCACAGACAGTCTTGCTTTAGACAACTGCAGCACTGAAAATTTAAATTAAAAAATGCCTACAGACAACTTGGGTTCCTATGGTTTATCACAATTTTTAAGAACAAGTAATCAGAAAGTAAGGAGAACTATTTAAAAAAAAAAAAAATCACCACCACCACTTGCTAAATGTGGTTAAACAAGATACCATAAAGTCTAAGATACTGTTTACAATTAAAAATATGGGGATTAATATGAACTCACTATCTCAAATTCTTTTTTGTGCCAAGTATGATTTTCAAATCTCTCAGACATACTAGAATACTTAATGTTACCTGTAAGTTACTTACCTTATCAACATGTTCCTCAGAATTGTGAAGTCACAGTGTTCACCATTTTCAACTACAGAAAGAAGTAAATTCTTGTTGAGACGCCAACCAAAATATGTGCCTTACACAGAGGTAAAGCTTTTAGATGTCACCCATCTCCTACATTCATTCCAACAACAAATTACTTCCAGCCTTTCCTTATGCAAACAGTACGTGTGTTAACAGTAGGAGAGCATTAACAATATAACTATATCAATATATCTTACCAGCAAAGTTCCTATGCTCCCCTAAGCCACACTGGCAAACTGTACTTCAAGTCAGTACAGAAGATTAAACTACCGTAACAGAAACACAGATTTGCCAGTTTAACTAACTTTATGATTCTTTGGAGGCCCTGCCACCACAGTTGTATAATTAAGGATCAGACACCAACTAAAGACCTCAGTCTAGATCCAGCTATATCCAAAACCTTTGGAAGACAGACTCAACGGAATCTATTTCTCCCTGCCCCACCAACTGAGTTGCAAAAGTCTTCATTTTAATGTGCATTTGGTTCTTTATTAACTAAGCAAAGGAAGGTTGTGTATTTAATTTAATGCACCTGTCTACAGGTCAAAAGAAAGCACTGGCAGCTGTCCTTAGATGCCACCTATTCCACTGTGCCTATCATCCCATTACTGGAGAAGAGGCTGATGCTGCAACTGGCATTTCCTGGTAGATAATGAAATGACACTGGAGAACAATGCACACCCCAGAACTCTCTCGCGTGCAGAGAAGGCAATGCACACAGAAGAAAGGCAGGTTCCAATGTGCCCCTGAAGTAGAGAGGGACATTTTCATGGGAAGGAGGAAGAAAAACAAGGATGAAGGTATTAAAATAACCCAAGTAAGTTCAGTGAAACCTACAGAAAAATGAAGCACATGGCCTCTTCGTGTGTTCATCTTGTATCTGCACTCCTGCATTATTTTCTTCCATGGTTTTACACAAACTTGTAAGTTCCACTCAGATAGTACATGAAGTCATACTCCCAAAAAAGCATCATCTCCAAGTATTCCATCCTTATTGACAGACTCAAAGCCACTTAAAGAGGTTCCTTTTAGCTAGGCTAGTTCTTCCCTTCCCAAATCTGTACAATCATGAGTGTCAAACATTTATGAAGTTTGTTTTAAAATAAAGAAAAGCAGCACCATTTTGTACGTCTCCAAATGCTAATGCAAGAGTCTTAAATAAAGCTTGATCCTCTCTGGTGCAGCTGGTTTTTACTTTCTGCCAAACCTCATTTCCTGCCAGACTCGCACTTCAAAGTGCTACAGCATTTCTCTTTAAAGTATTTGTCCATACACTGCTTGTTGGTTGGGGTTTTTTTTTGTCTATTTTACACTGCGTCAAATTTATAGTCCATTGCTCTCGAAAGGCAGAAATAGTGACGGTGGGGGGGGGATCTTCTCTTCATTCAATACACACGCACTACAAGGAAAAAGTTCAATGATCATGGAAAAACAGTTTAATAGTGATTGTTTCACTATACAGCATGGTGCAAGCCATGCTACGTGCCATTTGAAATAAGTGAACAGCACTAAAGGACAAGCAATGGTTGCCAGAAGAACATGCAGTTATCTTCAAGCCTCTGTAACAGTGGAAGTTTTAAATTGATTAAAAGAACACAAAAAAAAAAAAATCCCTGTCAAAAGTATTCAATTCATTACTAGGTACCTTCCTGTTGCTACACCCTGGCAAATAAGACTCAGATGTTTTAGGAAAAAAACAAGTTCTTCCAGAAACTTTAAAATGTATTTTAACATTTATAATGTAAATACTCTAGAAAGAAGAATTTAAGTAGTAAGTAGTTTTTATATGAAGAAAATTAGAGTGCTAGCAAACAGTTGTAATCTAAGCCTCATCATTAACTGCCCTAAATTACTACAGGTTTTACAATTCCTCAGTGAGGCTTCAACAGGAATCTGTCTGCAAAGTTACATGTTGCTTTACCTTGTTCAAAGACTGACAGAATAACAAGATGGTATATTCAATAAATTTCCAGACCAAAGCACATTCAAATTAAGCATGTGAAACATTTCAAATCCAGACTAACGTCTAAGAAGTTTTAAATGGATAAAAATCATGAGAAAGCCTTACCTTCTGCAACACCCCATGGGTACTGCCTTCCTCTGACTCTCTTGCCATTGACTTCGATGATTGTATTACTACCTACCACAGCAAGAGGTAAACGGTCCTACAAGATAAAGCATTACTTCACAAATCAGAATTTCTACTGCCAAAAGATACTGAAAGCATGCCCATGTATAAACTTGACGTAAGCTAGTTTAGTGCTATAACACTGCAATGCAGCTTACCCAAAGTGCAAGAATAGTTATGTTTACTGACCTCTGCCTAGTTTAGTGACATCTATATACACACACACCCCTTTGAAATTCCTTACACTGTTGTATTCTGTAAATCTAGTTAAGAAACAGACATTACTGTTAGCTAAGCAACAGGCAAACCATTTCCTGTTTACTCAATTACACAGTGATTATTTATCAGTTCATATTCCCACTGGCTACAAGGACCATTACTTTGACTAGATTTTGTACCCAGTTTTCAAAGGTTTGGCAAAGAACTACTTCGAGTTCTTCTTTTCAGCTGAACCAAAAATCCCTCCAGTGTAATAAGCAACAAAGGAGCCAAGAGCAGCTTCAAGTAGCTGAAAGGAACAGTGTGCAAAGCTAAGCATTTTGGACTTTTGTCCTTGCTTTTATTCTGCTCTTCTCCTTTATGCTTAGTCCCAGAATATCTTCCATTTGTGCTATTTATGTTTTTCTATCCTAGGTGATTCCCACAGTAACAAAAAAAATTTAAAAGCTCTTAACAGGCTGTTAAAGCTACTGAACAAACAGAAGCAAGGCTCAAGAAACATATACAAGATGGACTCCAACATAAAAGAACAAACGAAAAAACACAAGTAAACAAAGAAAAAGCCTTTCAAAAGCCTGACAGTCCTTTTCATTTTCTATAGTCATTAGTCGCCATTAAGGTTTCAGTATATCAATTAGTCAGACAGCTATTAACTGTAATGCACACACTCTGTGCCACTGCACACCTCTGTCTGAAAGACAACCCTTGCCTCCTTCAAAGCTCAGAATCAAACCAAATGTGGATAAAAGTCAAATAGGAATGGAATAAAAAGAAAGCGATCTTTTAAGAGTTTATTAAACAAACATGCTATCTAGTGCTCTCATTCTGAATTTTAGCCATTAAAGGATTTAAGTCTTCTAAGAGTGTCATTCATTGCTTCTGCTGAGGAACAGTGACTCTTAGAACAGCTTTACTTCTGATTTTTACCTTCTAGACATTTTGGTGGGCTCTTCATTAATGACAAAAAGCTTTTCACTCTCTACCCTCCCCCCTCAGTAAGCAGTTTTTCAAAAGAAAATTATTTACCTTTATCTTTTTAACAATCTTGTTTTCTTCTTCATCATCTGTTTCTGGAAATTCATATATTTTAATTTTGTGTTCTTGGATTTCTTTCATTATCTAAAACAAAAAACATGTTATTTGAGGAACATACTTTGTAATAACTGTATTTCTTACTGCAATCTGATTCTCCCTCCTTCTGTTTGATATGCAAGATCCTTGCATATTAAGGTGATTAAGTTACATCACAAAACTTGCACATGTTTAACACCATCAGGTGACCCCAAGGGATTATTAGCATGACCATCTGTCCTTAGCCAGGAGAAAACAGGATCACAGCCAGAGCCTCACAGCTAACAGAATACTATCCATGAGTACAAGGAAGCAAAAATGAACGTAAGTTTTCTACAACAGGGCAAACAGATTTACACTAATGGGAATTCTACCTGCACATGCAAAAACTAATGCAATACAGCCTAAATTCTCAGACTAGTCTGGCAATTGAGTCCCTTAAGGAAAAAAAAGATTTGAATAGATAACTGCAGGCATACTTCAGCCCTTTGAACTCCCACAATAGCTACTGCTGTCACTCCTTTTCTGTTTCTGTCTCACCTGAGCATCAGTTGCTTGAAGCAGGATCACCTGCCTCTTTTAACAGAGCTTGTGACTTGACAGACTGACTCTAGCAGTCAGTTGTGTCGAAAAATATTTGCAAGCACTAATGAAAATTTAAGAATAACTGACAGAGTCATCAAAAATGAGACTATACTGGTTTGGTGCTCAATTTGTCTGAAGGATATTTTTAAAAACAAGCTAAAATTCTGGAAAGCTCACCAGAACAGAAAAGTATTAGACCGTTTAGCTGACAGCTACACTGCTGAGCCCTGGGGAATATTTCTGGTTCATGGGTTTGCAATCTTACAAGAACGTAAGTTTCCAATTCATGCAAGAACTTATTTTCAAAATTTGATTTAGGAAAGTCTCCCCTATTTAACATCAACCCATTGATAAAGCTGCTTATACACTAAGAAGTATTCTTCATTCTACCATCTTCTCCCCCCTTACATCAAAAAAACCCCATGAAATGCAACCAGAACAGACTTCAGGTCTATAGCACCTTGCTTAAGTTTCTCCAACACAAAAAACATCCTTTAATTTTTAGTCTTAAATCAAGAGTTTTGTACACAACATCTCTTAATGCCCACTTCTTTCCAGAACCTGTGTCCTTCTAAACTACCACTGGACACAGTTCAATAAAACAAACTTCACGCCTTGTCTTGTCCTGTTCTGGGTCCTCCTTATCCTCCTCATACAATACAGCAAAAGCTAAACTTTCTACTCTGATCATGTAGTTAAAATAAAACATAAACCACTTGAAGACATTAATACCAAATTTATTCTACAAATACAAAGAAATTATATCAGTTTTATCAATGTTAGAATTATCTCACCATCTTTAAAATGCATTACCACAGCCCAAGCCTGAACGACAGGTATACTGATTCTCATCTAGTACCTGAGGCATCTTTAATAAATATAGCACATCAACATGAAAGTGAATACCACAAGACAATCAATAATACTGTTAAAAAAAAGGTTGTTTTTTTTTTTTTTTAAACACACAACTTCTGTTAGACACCTAAATCTTGAAAGCTCCCTTCCTCCCTTACTGATTTTTATCTCAGCAGTGAATTATTTCATTTGGCTAAGAATCATACTAGACTTGAAACCTCTTCCCCTGAGGACAGAAACAAGACTATTTCACCAAGAAATATAATTAAATCTAGAGATATAAATTACTTAGCTTTGCTGTCTCAAGTCATTGCTTCAGGGTTTAAACTCTGTGTGTAAGAAGTTAAATCTCACCATTTCCATAGGGATCAACTTACTAAATTATCCCATGTTGTAAATACGAATCTTTCAACTCACCTGTTTTTTAAACTGTTGGCATTCCTCAGGTGTAAGTGTGTCTGCTTTGGCAATAAGTGGAATGATATTCACTTTTTCATGCAGGCGCTTCATAAACTCTATATCCAAAGGCTTAAGTCTGAAAGACAGCGTTAGAGCTTTGCAATTTATATTAAACAAACGATTTAAGAGTAGTTGTCAGGACAAATCTCAAGACACATTTATGAGTGATAGATGCTTGAATGACATTCAAAAAGGCTACCTGCAAGTGCTATAGGAAATCCCCTAGAATTGTATAACAGAGGAGTAGAGTCAGAAGTTTACTAGTAGTCATGAGACTTCTGCTAGCTGAAATTACACTCATTTAAGCAAGTGATAAGAAGTCTCCTAGGAAGGTAGTAAAGCTCGTGTCATTAGCTGGAAGATAGTCCCATTTAAAGCCTGACTTGTAAGAGTTTACAGTTGTGAATCACCCTCTGCTCACATACGCAGTTTCAGTTTCTGAAAGCGATGTTTATTTGTATGCCTCTTCCTGAGAGTGGGCCGTGAGATTTTTTTTTTTTTTTTGGTAGATTAGATTGCTGAACACAGTAAATTCTGTTGCCTGTGTAAAAATGAAGTAAAAATATCTCATCTCTAAATCACTATGTATAACAAAAAGACCATTATGGAAGTGGATGACAGTGGTATAAAAACTAAAACACCCACCATATGGGTATAGAAATATAAATATATATATATAAAAAACCACATCAATGTGGATCAAAGTGGTCAATATTTCCTGCTTGCTAAAGTAAACCCACAGAGGTTTTGATGCATTAATGCTTCAGAATTATAGCAAGTTTAGTCGGGCTTAAAGGATTCACTTAAAGGATTTAACAAGATTATTTCTCATATAAAAGAAATTAGGATTAGGAACATTAAAACCAGATTCATTTGGTACTCAAATTTAACTTCTCCAAACCGTATATAAAAGAATAAAGAAAACATTAAAGAACACATATTTAATAATGTCACTTTCTACCTGCCACTGAATTTCTCAGCTTCTCAACATGTTTCCATTAAATAGCTAACATTAATGCATGTCTAGATTAACAGCACTGGTTTGGCTATGCATTCACCTTAATATGCTTTCCCTGTCCTCACTTCAAAAAGCTACCTAGGGCAACACCAGGTTGAAGGGGAGTTGCCAAAGCAGAATAGTTCAGAATGACAACAGTGCTCACCTAAAGGTCTTGAGTTTACAGTGGAGACTGAAGCAGGAAGCCTTTACATAAAGATCCTAGAATTGCAGAAAGGGGCTGCAATACCTTATCACCCCATTCACTTACCTGGAATGCTCCTCCCGCCTCTTCACTCTCTCCCCCTACCCCACACAAACTAACCCATCAGTTCAGATGTTTATGGAGATACCAGCTAAAAATAGTGGGATGCATTAAATGGAAGGACCTCACCTGCAATGTTTTTTTCCTTTATAAATTGCAACAAGCTGGCTTTTACATATGTATTAAGTCATAAGGACAAACAGAAGTAAGTGCATCTACAAATGCTTTAATTCAGTGTAAATACAATCATGCATTAAGAGTGAAGAGTACACTACTGGATGGGTAACGTGCTGCCGTCTGCACAGGAAACATGATGGAAGACTGCACCACCACAAAAACCAGGTAGGAAGTGAGCAATGCCCTTTCAGAGAAAACAGTACCTTAAAAAAGGAAATGAATGCTAACAGCAGCACCATCTGTGCTCCATTCATTTCCTTAATTAGATGACAATTCCAAGCATTTACTCCAGTAATTGAAAAACACTATGCAAACCTAGCTCAGCTTTACACTTCCACCCCGCCAAGAATAACATGAAATACCTATACAAGGAACATACTTTCCCAGCTTTTAGCCTCTCAAATTTAGTGACCAAAACTTAATTTATCTGAAGCACTACCTTCATTTTTCCTTCCAAACAATTTGTACTTCCCACTGGTTTAGAAAGTTTTAATGGATAAAGGGGGGTATGGGGGAAAGACAAATGTTTTTTGAAGAATCTGAAAATTAGCTCAAAAAAGATTGACAAACTCAAGGAATGGATCATCTTCCCTTTATTTAAGTGACATACACACTAGTAAAAGAGTGTACGCCAAGGATTCAAGTGTTTGCATTTAAAATTGACATGCATGTTAAGGAAAACTGACACTGTTCAACATGCATGTTGAACAACAACAAAATGTTTAATTAAGGCAAGTCTACATGAGAAGAACTCTTCTCCACCTCCCAATATTTCTTTCCAAATTTGAGAAGTCTGTCTAGTTCAAAATTATTAGAACCATTCCAATGCTAGCCACAGAATCTGAGTGTAATAGTTGGCATCTTTCACTGCCTGAGGAATATTCCTCAGAATTCTTCATTACTCCCTTCAACAAGTTTTACTACTTTTGACCCATACAATAGAACAAGCTACTTTATCTTCTCCTCCTTCTGGTTTTGAAGGTGTAACTTAAGAGTCTCTGACAAATTTAATCAGTTATAATACAATAATAAAATACTAAGCAACCAATTTCCGATACAGTCAATCAGCATCTAATACACCCTGGAAATGCAGTTCTCTCTCTCTACCACTAGATAGAAGTCTGATCAAGTTAAAAACTAAGCAGGGGTGGAAGACTGCATAGTAATTGGAAAAAAAAAAAAATCCAGAATGCCTGTATTGGAATTGTCACTAGACAAAAGATTACACCCTAGGTGAATTAAAGCATGCTTATAAGGACGCACGAAACTTCCCATCTTCAATTTATCCTTAAAACCAAAGGGAAGGAGGAAGAATGGAAAGGAAAAATCCTGCTGCTTGAAGTGTGAACTAGTTTCTCCTTCTAGTACAAAAAATAGATATATAGATCATAAATAGACCTGGCACTTGTGAACACCTGTGTATTTTTAAATTGTTCCAAGACTGTTTTTCTTGTTATGTAATTAATGTGCAATCATGTTTTCTGGTATTCTAACTTATTATTTGTTTAGCTTGCTGATGTTTGACAAGCCAAAGTAAGCTCATCTTTGAAATTAAGCATGGTCTGCAGGCCATTAAGAAAATCCCATTTGGAACTCTACATAACTAAGAATGCCAAATTTGGATATTTATCTCAGATAAAAGACAGAGAAAGGAAACATAAAATACACTAATACGAACCCATGTCCTGAAGGAGCAATGAAGTATAAACAACACTGCACTCTATTATCTGGCATCTGACGTCTGTTCACTCGAGATTCCGCATTCAGGTAGTCCTCAAATTTACTGTCAATGTAGTCGATAACTGGCTGCCAACTGCATAGGTTACATGAATAAAAACCTGTAAGTTACATCATTTATGTAAAAAAGTCTGTCTTTGCTAAGAAATAGATGCACACTGTTTCCCCATGGCTTGCTTTTTTTGTTGTTGGTGGTTTTTTTAAGAGACTTCAACACAGCACATTTTAAGTGACCAGCTCCTCAACATACAACCAAGTTACACAGCTCTGAAGATACAATGTGTGAGTTCACTGAAAAAACCTTTCAAACACAATTACCGTCATTGTAATAGCATTAAATAAAACACTTAAGAACAGTAGCCAAAGGAATATGCTTTACTGGTCACATCTTGTGACAGCACAGAAGTTTGTTCTGCATGCTGCATGTGTGGATAAAGAACCAAATGCTCCATACACTTTAAAAGGAAAAGCGGATAGCATTTCAATCGAGTTATAAAGGTACTTGGAACTACAGTAGTTAAAGTTCTCAGCTAACTGAAAGTTTAAAAGCATTAATATTTTAACTGAAGATCTAAATCTGCATTGTATTGTATCTCACACACACACAAAAAATACAATCTAGAATTACTGTAGGAGAACATACAAAGAATGTCTTACCAATTACTATTATCCACAGCATCTCCAAATCCTGGTGTGTCAACTATTGTAAGTAGTAACTGAACACCACCCTCTTTGATTAAAACTTTTGACTGCTCAACCTGTAAAATGAATACGGTAAGATTAAATTTTTAGCAATTTAGTCACCCCTCCTCTTAAACACTGGGAAAAGCATCCAATGAATGAGTCTGACAAACAATTGCTAACTTTTCTGCTTCACAGAGATACTGGGACTGTATTTTGCTTATAAAATCCCAATAATTTGATACTCATTATTTTTTTTAAGAAAAGAGTAATAATTTAAATAAAGCCAGTGATAAAAGAACCTAAGTATATATGATATCTTAATATTTTAACTCCTGTTGAAACAGAGAAAACCCTAATCAACAATACTAAAGCCAGTATAAAGAATGAAATAAAAAAAACAAAATTAAAAAAGGTGTTCTCGGATATCCAGTCATTCTGATACACCAGGCATTATACTTGATGAAATTGTGAACTTTGGTCACTTCAAAGAAAATTACACTTTTCAAAACTAATCCTCCCCCCAAGCACCTTAGACACTACACTTCTAGTCCTGTTAATGTATTTTTAAGAATACATTTATTTTCAGCTAGTATAATGCTTGGGAAAGGAATCATAGAAAGTGATGTTTCCTGTTACAGACTGATATTGGAAAGTAATACAATCTAGCTGCAATCTGCTGAGCTAGACCTCCCGTGACCATAGTGGATTGGTTCTTGTTAGCTCAGGTCACTGATGGAAACCTGGCTCA
The DNA here is from genome assembly GCF_030463565.1 of Pelecanus crispus. Classification (NCBI taxonomy): domain Eukaryota; kingdom Metazoa; phylum Chordata; class Aves; order Pelecaniformes; family Pelecanidae; genus Pelecanus; species Pelecanus crispus. Next base: position 54,668,381 of record NC_134644.1, read on the forward strand.
GAAGGCAACTGCATCAGCACAAGGCATGATGCAAGATCTGGGCGTGGAATGCGTGCCTCGAGTTGTGACCACCCATCTGCAGTACAGCTCAGTCAGCTTGCAATAAGCATGTCAAACAGATTAAGCATGTCATGACACAGAAAATTTAGGCTAAACAGCAAATGGACTGCTACCCCCTTCTTTCTACTAATAACTCAGTAATTATTGATAATGCCAACATCAGGTGTATCTGCCTGAGAAAGTGCTGTACACCATTGTCGTATCAGTCTGATGCACAGCAGTAAGAAATGACAAACTTGTGTTAGCATGTTGGCTCTTTTCAATTGCTCACACATTTAATCATAGTTTTGTCCCTGATGTTAAGACCATTCCTACTGAATCACTAATGATGCCATTTTCTAGATGTGGATTCAAGAAACCAACCACACAAGCCATTTATTCAGAGCCACACACGAGCTGGCAGATATTGATGCCACCTTGTTGCTCATTGCTTAACATTTCTTAAGCCTCCTGAACCCTAAGTGGGGAGAGAAAAGAAAGTTAAATATAGCTAGGTGAACACCTGCAAGAACATTCAGTAATGAACTTCCAGAGAGAGTAGAAACTTGGATAATAAATCCTGCCTGGATGGTCTCTTGACCAACTCAAGATTTGAAAGAGATCATATCAATGCTGCTTAAGCACTTGCACATCCCTAGTTTTATAGGTGAAACAGATTCTCTCACAGCCACACCTGAACATTGTTGTAAACACTTTGCAATCACTGGTTATGTGATGCAATGTAAATCTACAAGATTAATTAACACTCTGCAGAAAGTCAAACTAAATACCTCTTGCACAAGCAAAACACTGATTCTAGTTCAGAAGAGAATATACAGAAACACAGAAAACAGTAACTAACTGCAAAGAAAGCTCCATATTTAACCTCTGAGTATGCAGGAGGCTATTTTTATCTACTTATCAGTAGGGATCCTACCCGAGCCAGATCAATCCCTTTCACTGCTAGGTCTCAAAAAATTCTCAGCTACACTATGTCTGTCTACAGCATGCAATTGTCATGAGCTGGTTCCTCACCTAAGAAAAAGACACACAAAAAAAAAAATCAGTAAGGCAGCTTCATAAAATAAGAGACCCCAACACTGGGCTACCTGGATGCTAGTCACAGAAGAATCCAGGTTGGGGTGGACTTCAAGGCCATCCAATTCAACCTCCTACTTGAGCAGGACTTACTGCAAGGTTAGGAAAAAAAGACATAAAAAACCCCCCAATGCACACACACCAGCCTAAGACACTGCCAAGTTACCCTCTCACTAACTACAACTCCTATCCTTCCAAAAGTGTCCAGTTCCAAAGCCATGAGAACCTAGGAATACATGCAGTGTTTTTAAAACTTACATTCTAATTGCAGTGATTGTATTTTTCCCCCCTCAAGACTTCTACAGAGAAATTTTATTGTACACAATCTATGCCAGAACTGAAGACAGTAATCCCCAGCCACACAGTCAACTGAGCCATAAGTTTACTACTCACAAGCTTTAGCACACAGGAGATTAACTTCTGATTCCTTGCATTCTTTTTACTATCTTGCATATAGTAACCACAAAGCCCCCCTATAACCACACTCTCTGCAAGTATAAGAAACCCATAACACTTTCAAAATCCTAGAGATGATAGTTAAGAGCTGTACTCTTGCCAAGTACTACAAGATATCAGCTTTATTCTCCAGCACAAAAATTCCCAGCAAGAACCATTAAATTATTAAGCACTCACGGTGGAATGCTTTTACAAAAGAAGCAATTAATAAAACATTATCTTGAACGTGTGTTTACAACAAAGGAAAAGGAAGGTCAGGAGATCCTCAGAAATGCCACACCAAACATTTTTCCTGATTCTGTATGCTTGTAAAATGTAAGTGTGGCTGAATTTGTGAAGTCACCTTCTGACAAACGGCCTGCAGTAACTGAGTATCTGCAGGCAGTGCTAATACCTTACTGGGTGGTGAATATTTAAATAGATTCTTACTTTTCATAAATTCCTGTAGGTATCTTGCTATCAGAGCAGGGTTTTCAAAAACCTACAGAACAAAAAACACTACTTGATCAAATTAAATGTCCTATGCTTGCATTGTGGACAGTCAGACCATATCCACCATACATTGTGAGCGGTAGATCTACTGGTAAGACATAGTAGGTGAAGAACCTGCCATAAAGCCTCCGTAAAGTTGCATTTTTCTAACCTAAATGGATGTGTCCATACATGGTCAAAGGCACAGAAAGCAGCAACATCTGGAAAAGATCCAGAAAATCACTGTAAACTGGTGTCATTCACAGTTAAGCATCCAACTGCATCCTATCATCTGATTTACAAGTATTCCCAAGGGATTCATGGAAAGCATTAGTTCAAGTCTTGGAATTTAAAACTTTTTAGTAAAAGTCTCCTCCAAATGGCCATTTTCCCATGCACTCCAGTCAACTGGGTCACACGGATCTCCTTGGCAGTTACTACACAGCACTCATGATGCTTGTTTCAGCTTGACTATGTTTAAAGGATTAAACAAGCCTTTACCATACCCCATTTAAGACAGTCAAATAATGATCAGAGAAAACATATTTCATACCCCATCATTTCTGGAGAAGTTTCCTTTGACTTCATCTGACATCAAATCACTTACTATTAACTGTTTTTCTGTGTTTTCCATGAAATTAATACAAAGAACCTGCCTCACAAAACAACTTCAAACTGCAATTATTTTCAAGCCCAAACAAATACAGGTTTTATTTATCTATGTGAAACTCTTACACAAATCCTGATCAGTAAGTTATTCCCACCATATAAGAGCAGGTGATTATTAGCACCAAGATTTAGGATGCTCTGGTGGTCTGTCTCATCTCTACCCTACAAAACCCTTGATATCCTCAAGTTAATAAATTTTACACTGGCAAAGAGTACAAATGCCGTGGATCCAAATAGCAGCTCCGACTATTAATTCTTTAATATGTGACTGTAATCACCTCCACATCATACACATAGTTGCTAGCACACACAATTTTCAAGGTTGTAGGGGTAAAAAATTTTATCCTCACTTAGACACTAAAATGAGATAGCTTCAGTTTCCTTCTTAAAATGGTATGCTTACTGATTTTTCTTTCATTACAACAAGTAACTGAAAACAAAGCAATGCTGCACTACAAGTATACTCAAAAAGAATACTCATTAGATAAAGTAAGCAATAGTTTCTAAGGGGGAAGGTGGTCTTTAAATATATTTTATTCCAATCATATTATTTGCTAAGTCATGATAGACCCAATTCACTACTGAAAATAGTTTTGTCTAGCTCTCAGCCACCCTCGGGCTTTAGCCCACACAGTGGAAGTGAGAAAAAATGCAATGTCTTTTCAGCCAGGGCTCTGTTCAAGCCCCACCCCCCCCCTTTCCCCCCCTTTTTTTTCAGCTTTACATGCCTTAAAAAAAAGAATAAATTAAAAAAAAAAAATTAAGCGAAGCTTCCTGAAAAGTATGGGGGTTTTTCTTCAACCAGTAAATTAATAAAAATGAAACCACCTCTGAAGAACTCAAAAGGTCAGGATGAACAGATCATCTAAGCTTGCACCTAACAGACGAAAGTACTTAACTCAGATTCCAGAAGCTCCACACACAGTTTTAGTTTAATTGTTCCTACACTGATCCACCATGAGCCAGGACAGGGCTGAGTTATCTTTGAAAGATGTCTCGTTACTTTTTGTTAGTTTGTGTGTAAATTCTTCCTATGATTTTTCCCGATTTAAAAAAAAAAAAAAAAAAAAAAAAAAAAATCTTCCAGTGACAGGAAATCCAACCCACCGTTACATTATTTAAACTATAATTCAATGACCATAACCTGAACTGGTTTAGCTTCCTCTAAGCCAACGTGAAATCAACAGTAATGAAATCACACTACGTTTCTCTTCCAATAAAAAAGAAGTCACCCTCCTACTTACTTTTCCAACAGTCACTGATTATTTCATTAATAACTACATTATACCAGAGCTTAACTATTTGCACACCTTTTCTATCCCACTTAACATCTTTTTGAAACAGGTACATAAATTCAACCCTTCTAATTCAAATAATGGTCTAATGCCCCTGCTAACAAGCTTTTAAGTCCATTTTCTCAGAGTCACTATGGTTTTACATTAAACTGATAAAATAGCCTAATAGACAAGACCAAAGCTTAGAAGAAAATAAATATATTGTTAATCAAACTCAGGATGTTCAAAACCTTTCTTCCAAATTAAAAAATTGATATTATGCAATGAATACATTTTGTATTAGTATTCAAGGCTTCGATGTTGAGCTAACTGACAAGCAATGTCATTTAACCTTCTTAGTATGAGCATAACTAACTGTTTCCTGGCCCTGTGGTAATTATTCAGTGTTCTGAGACTGGATTAAAAAAAGCTGTACCCAAAACCCCAAACAAAAGCAAACCAAAAGCCCCACAAAACAGTAAGGTCAGTGGATCATAGCACTGGAGCACAGTTATTCAATTCCACTGAATAAAAAAAGCATTCAATTTTACAGCTTGTGTTCAGCACCTTGCGTACCCTCCTAACTCAACACAAGGCTTAATCACTTTATGACAACTCTGTAATTGCACAATCACTTCAGTCACAGCTGAGGTGGTATGAGACCATAATTTTGCAGCTGGAGGAACTCTGGTAAACAGCAGCAGCAATGGTGAGCACCCCCGGTCCTTATCTGTACAAGGTTAGATTCCCACAAGCTATCTTCACCAAAATCTTAAACAAGTGTCTGATGTGCATCAAGAGATGAACATGCATCGTTATTCAGTTGCTCAGCTGCAGAGGCAGAAAATAACCCCATTGAAATAACCTTTTTATAATATAAAAAGCATGCTCCTTTTCTTGAGAGGAAAGACAATTGATCAATAGCAAATTATTACACAAAACAAATGGATCAACTTCAGTTTTAATACACCATAGTTTCTAAAAGCTTGCCTCAGTCAGGGATTTTAGTGCACATCTACATATTTCTACAGATATACTCAATATTTTAATTGATAATAAAATCTTCCATTTCCAAACAGGACTGCACCCGTATGAGGTTTCTGAAGTACAGGCAGAACACAAAGTACTTCACACATCAGGGCTCGCACACTTCACCAGGCTGCAAGTTTCAGAACCTGGAAGTTTTGTGTAGCTAAAGTACACTGAAAGACATACTGAATATTTCTTAGCAGTTCACATCATGGCTAAACTTATTTGAAATACAGGTGCTTATGTGACAACTTGTCACAGTTTAACCCCAGGTGGCAACTAAGCACCACAGAGCTGCTCGCTCACCCTCCCCCCTCAGTAGGATGGGGGAGAGAATCAGAAGAAAAAAAAAGTAAAACCCATGGGTTGAGATAAAGGCAGTTTAATAGGACAGCAGAGGAAGAGAAAGTAATAATAATTATGATAAAAGAATATACAAAACAAGTGATGCACGACGCAATTGCTCACCACCCACTGACTGATGCCCAGACAGTCCCTGAGCAGCAATCGCTGCCCCCCAGCCAACCCCCCCCCAGCTTATATACTGAGCATGACATCATATGGTATGGAATAGCCCTTTGGTCAGTTTGGGTCAGCTGTCCTGGTTGTGCTCCCTCCCAGCTTCTTGTGCACCTGGCAGAGCATGGAAAGCTAAAAAGTCCTTGACTAGTGTCAGCACTACTTAGCAACAAGTAAACCATCAGTGTGTTATCAACATTATTCTCATACTTAACCCAAAACACAGCACTATGCCTGCTACTAGGAAGAAAATTAACTCTCTCCCAGCTGAAACCAGGACACAACTGTATCCCCTTACATTATTAAATTGCAAGTTACATTGTTCAAGCTGCAGTTTTTCCCCCCCCCGAAACATACCTGTACAGTCTTTTTAATTCTGTGTGAAGGACCTGGATACTCTGGGGAATACAATTCTGTTAAGAATAATGAGTTGATTAATGTTGATTTTCCCAGTCCAGATTCACCTGGAAGAAAACAGAACCATTTCAGTAAAACCAGAAGTATCACACTGAGTATAAACATCTAGATCTACATTTTAAATACTCTTGAAACATAGTACCTGAAAACATGCACTGCGCTCTGAGGCTTTGAGAATCTATCATCTTTTCCAATTTCAAGGGAAACCCTGCAAATCCAACTGTCACTGTTGGGTTCTATAGACATTCATTTTTCTGAATGCATTTAGCATTTCTCCATTGTTCCCATTACAACACAGAAAGATGGTATTACCCCACATTAAATTTTATAAACAAGCTATCTTCCTAGTATGACTTCCTATCATAATGCCAAAGCAGACTAAGCTATCTCTTTTATTTCAAGTATTATTTGAGAGTCTTATTGCCAGGGAAGGGAAAAAAGAAGGGGGAGGGGGAGAAAGAGAGATTGAGATTAGTTTGGTCTAACTACTAAAGCCACAAGAGCTAAAATGAAGTTTCAGAACTATGTGGTTTGCCTGGGAATTTTGTTGTTGTTGGGGCAGGGAAGGAGGATTGGATTTTGTTTGTTTTTTGGTAATTTGTTCATGAGCAACAATAAGTCAGCCTTGCTAAAGAGTCTGGAGACATTACTGCCATGACAATCCAAGCAAATACAGTTACAATTCCCACAGCAAAGATTACCCCCCATTTACAGCTCTACAGAGACAGAAGCAAGAATTTCAGATCAACTACTTATTACCGTATTTAAGACGACAAGTCTTTTGCTTAGTTTTCTGTTGTAAAGAAACTACTTCAACTCACTGGCATGAGAACTAAAGAAAAAAGTATATGAAAATGATGCTTTCTGTTTAAGTTTTCATATGCAGTGCTGTTAGTACATTGACCTGAACAGAAACAGTCATACAGAAATTTGCTCTTTAAGCTAACAAATTTGGGTGCAAACTACATACTTTCACTGAGGGAGGAGAATAAGCTGCACTGCCCCCACATTTTGAAAAGAAAAAACCTAACTGGCTAATCCCTCCATCCTCAACAAGTAATGGTTGATTTAGAGACTAAACTCAGAAAGGTTCAAAACTTGTCTTGAGATAAACCTCCTGGGTTAATGCAAGTAATCAAGAGTTACAAAACAGAAAGTAGTTACTAACTTCAGTAGACAAGACCTTGTCTCCACTGTAATAGCTGGCTCTATTTCATACACAGGCCAGCTTATACACATCAGCCATCTCGATTACAACGGTGTAGTTCAAAGTCTCTGCAGTAGCAAACAGAGCAATCTGATTAGCTATACTGTAAATGGATTAGCAGCTGATTAAACATTGCAACTAGAGCTCCTGCAGGCTGGCTACATTATTAGCAGTGCTTGTTCTTCAAACCCCACCCTGTCCGACAGATGAGCTAACCCATGCTGCAAGCAGGGTCTGGCTACAGCCGGAAAGATGGGCTGCGGCAGCCAAGGAACAAGGAGATACTCAAGTTATAACCTCAAGATAGCAGTGCTGGGAACACTAACCCCAACACGACAGCGATATGCGAGCCAGGAGGGACAGGCTTGCCGACAAACATTGCATCACTACCACTGCAGATTTTGCCTCTTTCTGTGGTCAGATGTATTAGACATTTCAGAACTGTGTAGTAAATAAAGTGCCTAAAAGTGTTGTAAGGAATGCATGTCTTCTACTCTGCGCTTGCAAGATCTTTAGGGCAGGGCCAGCTGCAGTTGAGAGGCTTCCCTACCAAGTCTGCAATAGAAAGAAGCTTCTGAAAAGCACAGCTTTCCAGCCTCATAGCTGCAAGCAGTTTGAAGCTGAACCTCCTCCATCTCACAACTCTGCTCAAGATGTATATATCATTCCAGTTACACTGAAGAGTTTTTTTATCCACCCTATTGAACCCCTCAAGAGAAGGGCTCTGATTTTGTGATGTACAATTCATATTATTTCAGTGAACATTGCTTTTTTTAGTTAACAATAACCTTGCAAAAGGTTCTCTACTGCACTATTTAAGAAAGATTTGCCTATCAGATTCTACTTCAATATACAAAAAGGGATGTCCCTTCTTCTCCCTTCTATTAGGGTTACTGCTGGTCTTAACATGCTACAGAATTTAAAGTGGAAAACACTCGGAACCACTTCTCCCGAAAATCACAGTGCTTGTCAAGTTGCCACTGAAATTCAACATACACAGATAAGATTTTCAGTTTTGAAAGAACGTGATGGAAAACAAGCAGCTCGCCCTCGATAGTTCCTGCAGCTGTGGCACTCCATACCAAGTAGTTCCTGAACTGCTGAAGCATTACGCCCTGATAAATTTGAGGTTTGCTCCCCTCACAACAGTAGCAAGGATGCGAAAGCAGTTTTGAGCTGAAATTAGTGAAAAGACAAGTATGCTAAGGATATTTATGCACCACCTCGTCCCCAAAGGTGCCCAGCTTCCTAGATACACCTACCCATGCTAACTTGAATCAGCCAGTGCAGATTCTAAGTTTAGACTGCTTAACTGCTACCAGTAATTGAGGTATTACATGTAAGAGTTTGCATAAATACACCGAACCTGGATGCGGTTGTGCCGTAGAGCATGTAGAGCTTGACAGTGGTGATGACAAGGTGGAATGCTTATGGGTAAGGATGAGGGGGAAGGCTGGAAAGGCAGATGTCCTGTTGGGAGTCTGCTATAGACCACCCAACCAGGAGGTAGAGGTAGATGAGGCATTCTATAAGCGGCTGGCAGAAGTGTCGCAATCGCTAGCCCTTGTTCTCATGGGGGACTTCAACTTGCCAGACATCTGCTGGAAATACCACACAGCAGAGAGGCAGCAGTCTTGGAAGTTCCTAGAGCATGTGGGGGATAACTTTCTAATGCAGCTGGTAAGCGAGCCTACCAGGGGAGGTGCCCCGCTTGACCTGCTGTTTACCAACAGAGAAGGGCTTGTGGGAAATGTCGAGGTCGGAGGCCGTCTCGGGCTTAGCGACCACGACATGATAAAGTTCTCAATTTTGGGTGATGCTAAGCGGAGGGGCACCAAAACTATTACCATGGACTTCCGGAGGGCAGACTTTGCCCTCTTCAGGACCCTGGTTGGGAAAGTCCCTTGGGAGGCGGTCCTGAAGGGCAAAGGGGTCCAGGAAGGCTGGGCCCTCTTCAAGAAGGAAGTCTTAAGGGCGCAGGAGCGGGCTGTCCCCGTGTGTCGTAAGACCAACCGGAGGGGAAATCGACCGGCCTGGCTGAATAGGGAGCTTTTGCGGGGACTCAGGGAAAAAAGGAGAGTCTACTGCCTTTGGCAGAAGGGGCGGGCAGCTCAGGAGGAGTACAGGGATCTTGTTAGGTCCTGCAGGGAGGAAATTAGAAAGGCAAAAGCCCAGCTAGAACTCAATCTGGCCAGTGCTGTAAAAGACAATAAAAAATGCTTTTATAAGTACATCAGCAATAAAAGGAGAGCCAAGGAGGATCTCCATTCTTTGCTGGATGTGGGGGGGAACATTGTCACCGAGGACAAGGAAAAGGCTGAAGTACTTAACGCCTTCTTTGCCTCTGTGTTCAACAGCCAGACCGGTCATCCCCAGGGTACTCAGGCCCTTGAGCAAGAGGATAGGGATAGGGACCAGAATGGAGCCCTCATAGTCCAGGAGGAAGCAGTTAATGACCTGCTATGCCACCTGGACGCTCACAAGTCTATGGGGCCAGATGGGATCCACCCAAGAGTACTGAGGGAGCTGGCAGAGGAGCTTGCCAAACCACTTTCCATCATCTATCAACAGTCCTGGTTAACAGGGGAGGTCCCTGATGACTGGAGGCTTGCCAATGTGACGCCCATCTACAAGAAGGGCCGGAAGGAGGACCCGGGGAACTACAGGCCTGTCAGCCTGACCTCGGTGCCGGGGAAGATTATGGAGAGGTTCATCTTGAGCGAACTCCACAGGCAAGTACAGGTCAACCAGGGGATCAGGCCCAGCCAGCATAGGTTCACAAAAGGCAGGTCCTGCTTGACCAACCTGATCTCCTTCTATGACCTGGTGACCCGCCTGGTAGATGATGGAAAGGCTGTGGATGTCATCTACCTCGACTTTAGCAAAGCTTTTGACACCGTCTCGCATAATATCCTCCTCGGGAAGCTGGCAGCTCACGGCTTAGACAGGCATACTCTTCGCTGGGTAAAGAACTGGTTGGGTGGCCGAGCCCAGAGAGTAGTGATAAATGGTGTTAAGTCCAGTTGGCGGCCGGTCACGAGCGGTGTTCCCCAGGGCTCTGTTTTAGGGCCAGTCTTGTTCAATATCTTTATCAATGATCTGGATGAGGGGATCGAGTGCACCCTCAGTAAGTTTGCAGACAACACCAAATTGGGTGGGAGTGTCGATCTGCTCGAGGGTAGGATGGCCCTGCAGAGGGACCTGGACAGACTGGATCGATGGGCCGTGGCCAACTGGATGAGGCTCAACAAGGCCAAGTGCCGGGTCCTGCACTTCGGTCACAACAACCCCATGCAACGCTACAGGCTTGGGGAGGAGTGGCTGGAAAGCTGCCTGGCCGAAAAGGACCTGGAGGTGTTAGTAGATAGCCGGCTGAACATGAGCCAGCAGTGTGCCCAGGTGGCCAAGAAGGCCAACAGCATCCTGGCTTGTATCAGGAATGCTGTGGCCAGCAGGAGCAGGGAGGTGATTGTCCCCCTGTACTCGGCGCTGGTGAGGCCGCACCTGGAATACTGTGTCCAGTTTTGGGCCCCTCACTACAAGAAAGACATTGAGGTGCTGGAGCATGTTCAGAGGCGGGCAACGAAGCTGGTGAAGGGTCTGGAGAACAAGTCTTATGAGGAGCGGCTGAGGGAACTGGGGTTGTTTAGCCTGGAAAAGAGGAGGCTGAGGGGAGACCTTATCGCTCTCTACAACTACCTGAAAGGAGGTTGTAGTGAGGTGGGTGTTGGTCTCTTCTCCCAAGTAGCTAGCGATAGGACAAGAGGAAATGGGCTTAAGCTGCGCCAGGGGAGGTTTAGACTGGAAATTAGGAAAAATTTCTTTACGGAAAGGGTGGTCAGGCATTGGAACAGGCTGCCCAGAGAGGTGGTGGAGTCACCATCCCTGGAGGCGTTTAAAAAACGGGTAGATGTGGCACTTCGGGATATGGTTTAGTCTGGTCTACCCTTGATTAGTCTAGAGTGGGCTTGGTAGTGTAGGTTAATGGTTGGACTGGATGATCTTAAAGGTCTTTTTCCAACCTAGATGATTCTATGATTCTATGTAACAGTCAACACCTATGATGGCAGTAAAAGGCTATAATATCAAATAAAACAATTACACTGAAACTGTAGGTAAGATCCATAACTGAACATTCAATATTGTACTACGGGGAGTCATACTGCTTCCACTGTAATCAAACAGCAATTTCTCTACGGACTACAGGGGAAGTAGAATTAAAGAAACCAAGTATCTTTGAACAATTTTAGCAGCCTTTTTGGACACATTAAAATATTCTGATCTTAGCTAGAAGTATGATAAGGGGGGGGGGGAAAAAAGCCACAGCGCAAAAAAACCCAAACAAAACCCTCTGTTCTTCCCATGTAGAACCTTGCTCAACACAAATTCACCTCAAAGGATTGCCTACTGGAAAGGCTGGGAATGCAGCTTACAAGGATGCAACAGGCTATGAATATGATAAACAAAACGCAAGAGAACAAGGAAAACAAGTGGAATTTACTTTGCCTTAACATGAAAAAAAAAAAAAAAAAAGGACGTGTCCCAAATAAAATGCATCTTTCCACTCTCAGTAAGCACTTCTGATGAGATTTTGCCCTTCCACCATTACATGAAGTAGCATAAGGATGCAATATAATAGAAACATTTCACCAATAATAACTTCCAATCACTCAATGCATGATGCATTGAGATCTAGCTGCCTAATTTAGAGTGAGTGAATCTATCTTCTGTTTTCAGCATGAAATGTTTTGTTTCAAAAAGAAAAGAAAAAAATACTTTGACTTTGAAGGGTAATCCTGAATCCAAGAGTTTAATTATTTTTGGTATCCAGCTACTGCTTTTACCTTGCTCTCATTTTCCCACTGAATGTTTCATAAACACTTCAAGTTCTTCTGAACAAATACACAGTTCTTTTTCTTTCCTTATTTTGTGCCTCATGTTTATCAGCAAATTAGTGTTTCTAAATTTCAGCATTTTCTCAAGCTATTTTCCTTCACAGTCACATTAAAATACATGGAGCTGGCCACTCTTGTTGGTAGAAATAAGCATGTATTTTTACTAACATACTCTTTCCAGTCTTGCAAAGGACAGAATCTTTTGTCAGCCCTTACAGGACTAGCAAAAGTTCCAACTCTTCTCAAATCTATGAATTTCTAAATGGCTGTACAAATACTGGAGCTTTTCTTATACACTGGGGTTAACAACTGCCTGTCTGCTATTAGCATCTTTATACAGATGGCCCATGGCACATCATTTAAATTTAACCTTGGATAACAGAATTTCTTCTTCTGTGAACAAAACACTGATCAAGTACTTCCCTTTTTCTCTACACAGATGAGACTAGCTGTAACATGAGAAGGGAGACAGCTTTTTCTTTTATATCTCAAGCACACTTTTGGGGGTCAGAAGAGACCACTGGCAACCACTGGAATGGTTGCAAACCATGGTAAATAGTCGCCAGAATAATATTAAAGCAGATAAGTACAACTGAGTACAGAGAATTAACAATTAAAAAACTGGAACAATGAAGTGCAATCCATGGGAATGGGGGGAAAGCAGCGCTCCAGAGATGAAAAATAAAATAAGTAACTCAGGTTGTTCTCAGCTGAGCTACATAAATCTTTCACCTTCATTTCCAAATCACTCCTTGTAAACAAACCAGAAATTTTCTAACTGATAACCAGTTAGCAAATCTACTCACAGCTAAGTTGCAAGTGTTCAATATATGGGTTTTTTTTCCAGTTCAACTTCTATCCATCAGCTCTTGTTATTACTTCATTACTACAAAGAAACTTAAACTGCAAGCATCTCCTCCCTACGATAACAGAAGTGAATTGTTACCCTTAAATCTTAATGATGCTGCTTTTTTCACTGTTCATTGTTGTGGCACACTGAGAATGTAGCATATTTCCAACCTCCTCCAACTTCTCGGCCTCTGCCATTCTTACTCAAATACCTACAACAGAAATGGACAAGCAGTCCAGTCCAACCCAGCTTTATATGTAACTCCTATTGGAGACTGCTATTTTCTCATTCATATATTATATCTCCTGATAACACACCACACTACATCGTCTAGCTACCACATCACTCTGAAAATCCAGGATCATTTTTCTACTGTATTTTTAGGATCTTGTTTTCTAAAATCCAAGCCCTGAATTTAGAAGCATGACTTACATTCTTACATTTATGACCCCATGTGAGAGTTCATTAAACACATCAGGTGATCAAGATCATAACCAATATTGAACATTCCCAGTGTGCTCTCTACATGTTTTATTTCCTACCTCTTCATTAAATAAAAAAAGAAATTAATCTTACAGAAATCACCAGAAGTTTTTCTATTCTTCACTAACAATTAGCTGGCTATCTACCAATCAAACAGTATTTCATGCTCATGCCCCGTGACACTCAACTGCATTGCTGGGAATGTGACCACACATGCTATCTGTACTTAGGAATTTCAAGTTGCTCTCCTAAGCTCCAGACGGGATTACAAGACTGCCTAGGAACCACCCACCGGCAAGGAAAATGCTTTTGGCAATCGCAGCACCGTAAACCAAGACTTCAGTTAAATTGCTCAAAGAAGTATGCTTCATGTATTGTCACCAAGATGACCCAGTCTCCGTCATTGTATCTATTAACTGAGAACAGCAGGAACTGCAGATTCAGAAGGTGCATTAACTGCTAACAACTCAGTCGGGCTTGTAACTGATTAGGAGACAAGCCACCAACACTTCGGGTCCCAGGGTAAACAGGTTTTCTACAAATTGCACAATTTTTTTCAAAGCTTCCACTGCATTCGAAGTAGAAGTCTGTATTTAGAGTTACTTGGTACAAACAGTCAAACACAAGCTGCAGTTGCTTTACTGCTTTATCAAAATGAAGATACCCAACAATACGTTTCTTCTGATGTGAGGGGGAAGAGATTTTTAGTGCATTTGATAGCCCCAGAGAGTTATTACAAAGGATCAAATTCAACAGAAAAATGCTGTACTTCTCCACAGCTTACATATACAGAATGTTTACATCAAAGCATATTTTATTTTTAGCAGGTGAGCCATTTTTTCCATGGAATTTTTTCCATTTTATAAATTCTAATTATTGTGACAGTTTTTGCTTAAAATATAATCCCATCAGTTTGATGCTGGTGAGTCAAAGAGGAGTAAAAAGCTTGTCAGCAGACATAAAAAAACAACACATTTCATCTTCTTTCATCCTTGTACAATTCACAGTTTATGTGCACAACAGCACTTGCAGCTTTATGCAAATGTGCAATGGCTTTGACGGCACTGTAACACACAGATTTTTGCTTTTATACAGAAGGGGAGCTACACGAATAATCAAAGAGCCTGAACTACACCAAATAGTATGACGGAATCGTCCTGTCACCAAGGGGGAATGATGCTCTGCCATGTCATTATAGATGACCACAAAAACAAAGACTACAAGATGATTTTATTTTTAAGTCTGATTTTAGAAGCTTTCGTAAAGGCTAGTTCCTGTCTTCAGCACTCTACAAAATACAAACCAACATTTTGATAAACACACAAGAATATCCACATGAAACCCATCAAGAGGAGGGGTGGGAGCCACACCGTGTGACACAGCTGCTCCCACATATCTACAGTTCCATGTAGGATGGTGTCATGTGAAATCTTGCAAAAAGTTCAACTTTGTATTTTATAGACGTTTATAAAGGAAAGAAAGCCAAAGCTCCACCATTTCACAACTTGAATTTGGAGCATAAATTATAGAAGTAACATCTGTTAGAGCCACAAAGCTGATCCTAGCAAAACAGAGTAACAGGGAAGTCTACTAGTGATAAATTCACTTTTGCCTATCAGCAACTGCAGCAACAGCAACAAAATTTCAGCATTCAGGATAGAGTAAGACAATTTAATCAGCTTTCTTAGAGCAAAATTTAAATTTTAAGTGCAGTAACTGAGGACAGACTCTTGGCATACCCATTCTTGTCACAGATGCCACTTAAATAATTCAGAAAAGCCATTAAAAGCAGGGAAGGGAAGGGAAGTACTTCAGAAGAATATTGCAACAGATTCTAGACAGCATTTTTGAAGTACTATTATTTCCCCTCAAAGCAGAAGTAGTTCTACAACTGACAGATTAAAGTGGCCATGGAACAGCGGCTTAACTTCATGGGTGAGATTTTGACTGCTGCCAAAAGAAACGGTCCCCTACTCCCAGCCCACCACTTGCACTAGAATTCATAATGCAACATGGTAAAGCAAGAAGCGATGCAGCAAACCAGGGCATTAGGGGCTTGAGGATGGGAAAATGAGCTAAAGAAGACACCAGATGATGAGGTAAGTAAAATCTACAGGTTTCCAAAAAGAGGGGAGGGTAAATGTAAAAATCTGCATTTAAAACTCAACAACTTCTCTGCAACAAAACAACCACCAACAATTCACAAGTCAAAGAATTTGTGGCTCTTCATGAAGAAAGTGACATTTGCTCTGATTAAGTATATAGGCTTTGCTCCTGATAAACAGCATGTCTGCTAAGTAGCCATTTAAAATAGGATATGTTACTTAAACATGAGACAAAGGAAGCAAGTTTTCAGCATTTCAAAAGAAGTTCTAGTCTAACAAAGCCAAGGAACCAAAATCACAAGTTTCTCTTCATTTTTAGTTCTTCAACATGACTGCAGATGAAAAAAACACCCCACGGCATTGGTCCACCCATATCTAGTACCAACAACAGCTGAAATCTGACAACCTGGGCTTCAGCATCCAAGCCTGCATGGAATTACAAGTACACAATTAGCAGCTGCAGCCCAGGCTTCCCAAACCTTACGTTGCTTTGTTTTCTTATTAGTTAAAAGAAAACTCCTATGTCTGATCAAGCTGTACTCACACTGCAATGCAGTTTCAGAGACATTGCAAACAACAAGAAGTTGCCAAGACTGACCTACATGGAAAATCTGAATGCACAAGCTATCTGTGAAATAACTGGGCTAAGGGAACCGGAATTCAGCTGCAGAGCTCCAGCACAACAACCTTCTATGAATAAACCTCATAACCAGCATACACCTTGAATTTTCACAGGCTTTGACAAAGCCAAAATAAAGAACCTTCACAGGAGAAGAAAAACCCCATACTATTTCAAAATGAAAGCAAGAGGAACAAAAACAGTTGTGAAAGGTGCTAAAGAAGAATGCTCTCGTTAAGGCTAAAAAAGCATACATCTGAGGCCACCAACTGCTTGGTCTGGAAGAATTATGCATCTAGAGAAAGCTGCAGAGATGGACTTACTCTCTGGAGACATATACAGTGACAAATATAATTGGTTAAATTCCTCAATTATATGACCTTTAAAAAAAAAAAAAGATGATAGGAACATCAAATTTGCCATCTATACATTACTATTGACAACTAATTGTACAGCATTTCCAGTACATAATTTCTAACACTTGCTGACTCAACAATGAAAGGTGTATTAATCAACAGATCACAGATTTAACTAGTCACAGTAGGATCTTTCATTACTCAGGCAGAAATAAAACCCACACAGCTATCTACATGCTGATGAGTGATTGGGTTTACTTAATCTTTAAGACTAAAATACTTGGTACAGATACAGGATCAACATCTTAAAGACAGGATAGCTTGCATTACTCGCATTCTACTTAAGAACAAGTAGTATTACAGATCAACTCAAGCCAAAGGAGAGAGAGGTGAAGCACATTAGGCAGGATGTTACTCAAAAAAACCCACCCAACTGATATATCTAAGGCATGAATATCACAGAAAATTTCAAGAGGACAAAAAAAGAAAATTATTTTTATTTACATGGAAACTAATGACTCTCTACAGACTACCTAGACTGACTTCCTCAACACTGCATCAGCTCTTCCCTTGAAAATTTACACATGAACACAATAAAAACTACTGGAAGTAAGTGTTGAGTGCTCTCAAAATATCCCAGGTTCAACATTCTGCTATTAAGCCAATCCACAAAAATCTGTCAGAGGACTGAACTTAGATTTCTAGTGCTAGTCAAAGTTTCTTTCAATACATCATACCTTGTCTCTTGATGCCTTCTCTCCTTAATGTCTTTGGAAGCACTTGCTATTGCAGGCAGCACAAGGGAAACTATGTTAGGACAAGACACTTAACTGGCACAAGTGGCAAGAGAATGATACAGATAGCTTGGCAGAATTCTGCAAATTTATCCCAGTGGTATCACTTTGGGGGGCAATAAGGAATGAAAAGTTAGGGTAATGCCATTTGCAAGTTAGGATAATACTGCTTTTCAATATTTGGTCTAGTGTTAGTCAAACAAGGAGCAAAAAGATCACAGAGGTGTGCTCTGCTGGAGACACTGATGCCACTCCTAAGCAACCTGGGCAAAATACACAAATTTGATACCTCATTTACTTGGAGGCAGTTACATGCTTTTGTTTCCAGAAGACAGCTTCCACTGTAGTCCTAAAAATGGGTATTTTATGTCTAACAAAAACTAAGATAAGTTGGAAAAGCTTGTGTTGTCAAGGCTACACCCTTTTTAATATGGTGACAACTGTTTTGCTTAAGTGCTAAGCTATTGCTTCCAAATTGCTGCCACTGCTATTTAGTCTTCTAATAATTACTTAGAGGAAAACTGAGTGGCTTTTGTAGCCAACAACAGAAGCATACATTTACAAAGCTGAAAGGAAAACGGATAGGTCCAATGATAAGGTGATATCCTAAGACCTGTCTAGTGTGCTCGCTATGTTTTGCAGCGGACGAGCATGAAGGACAGACACGGGAAGTGGACTAGGAGTCCTGGAATTCCTGCCAGCCAGGGAGGACACAGCCCAGAGCCAAGGACACAGAACGGGGTAAGTCACAGGCTCCTCCTTTACAGAAGGTGAGGAGGATATACAATGAGTTTAGGCAAAAGAAATACAAAACGTTAATTCTTAAAATACTTTCTCATATAAATTCTTAAGTAATTCAGTCTAATGCAATGTAAAAAAAAACCAACCCAAAACCACAAAAAAACCTGACTTGTTAAGTTAGTGAAAATCTGACATCCACCTTTCTCTCAACATCTGCTGAGTGGTCAGTCAGCTATTGGTTTCTGCTGTGCCTGGCACTGATGTAGCAGAAAACTCATGAATAAATACTTGCCAATAGTTAGTTTCCTCTAAATTAGCAACTGTGTATATATTCTACATTTTTGTCAGCAGTGGATGCCTCCAAGACCTATAAAATAAAGAAATCTTGCAATTTCTCCTCGACTTCAGTGTAATGGTATCCCTTCAAATTAGCCTTTTTAATATAAAATCTCAAAAAATCTCACCTCATCTCCTATTTCAGTATTTATGCTACTCTAAGGGTCTGAGTTTCACTGTGGATTTTAAAGCTACTTGCTTCTGTAGGGCTAGCAGCACATAAAATATTCTAGTAGTTTCTACATTCTGTAAGTTAGAATATGAAGATACCACCTTTACAGTACTACAGATTTTCATTTTATCTGAACTTCAAAATCTGAATTGAAAAATTCTCATGTTGCTTTCCCACAGCAAAAAGCTTCCCGCTCATCATGTGCCATCTTTAAGAATTTGCTTGAGTAATTGTCAGATTCCTATTCAAGTTTGTTGTTGAAAGTGGTATATCATACACTTTTTCATACAGAAATAGTAATTCTACTAATGAGACTTTACCAAAAAAAATTAAGAAAAGCTTCAGTGATGCAAATAAGATAGATCTGATTAACATGTAGTTATTTATTTACAGTTTAACATGTGTGAAATCTCCCCATTTAAGAAAAACTGGGGGATTCATTTGAAAATACATACAAATAAGATTTCCATACCCCACAAACATTTTCATTTGAAATACACATCCTAAACAATCTATTTAAAGCAAAGACTGTATGTATGCTAAACGATGTGTCATTTACAAAACTTTAGGTTGTTCTTTTTAAAACAAGGAACAAAGACTTGCCTTCGTCCTACACCACACTGGGCAGCTGCAACACCCAGCATCTCAAAAAAGTGTCAACTCAAAAGCATGTTGCCGAAGTGTAGAGTTATGCATCCATTAACACCAGCTGATCTGATGCATGACTTCAGCTGAGCAGTGCTACAGGTTGTGCTCTTCCCCGAGCTCTCAAAAATTTCAGTCACATACAAAATCCACAAAATACAGTTTTTAAACATCTACCTAGGCATACTTTTCAATTGCATCCTACAATACTGAGTTGTGCATAGCTTCATTTAGTATTTTTAGTGTGAATGTATCTGTAGGGTAAGCTGCTCTTCCCACTATAGAAGTCTTAAGATTCTTCAAGGAAAAGTCTCTCAGACATAAACACAGATCCTTCATTACAACCACCACAGTATAGTCAGTAATTATAATGCTGAAGATTTTTAGCCAAAAGCAACCATTATTGCAATGCAACCAAGGCTCATTTTGACTAGTTTCTGAAACAAATGCCTAATCGCTGTGATATCAACCAGTACTGCCACCAAAAAAAAAAAAAGAAAAAAATTAAATCTCAGCCTCCATGCCACCCGTTTGATGTGCTGACACAAGATTTTTCTTTTGCCATACTGCAAACGGACTGAAGACTAACCTTCCTTGCAGCTCCCAGAAAACTCTCCAGCTGGATTCACACGCTAATCCAATCTGGGCTGAGTGCTATTAGTTCTTTCAGCAGCAGCACAGACTTAGGCCAGGTTAAAGTCTGAACTTCAGCCTAGAGGAACAGCTGCTATTGTTGGAATCACAGTTTTTCCTAATTAAAACAGAACGACACTTCATAAATGCCACTGAGGCCAGTATGCCTCTTCAAGTACTTAAAAATGATGGAGAATCATTTCCATACTCTTATTTACGCAACTGACACCCTCTACATCAGCCAAACTCTCCCATGCAAGCATCTTCAAAAGGCTGTCCACTATATTAAGAAATAGTGTGAAAGGGGAATTCCAGAATCTGTTAATAAAAAAAAAAAAAAAAAGACTCAGTTTAAAAAAAGCTCTACAGAAGAACTAGTTGGAAAGATACTGACCACATATGGAATGCACAATTTAGGTTTTTTTCCCCCTTCACTTTGTTCTGTTTTTCATTAAGCAAGAAAACCCTTCAAGTTTTGTTCTGGGTTGGTTCCCCCCCCCAACCCCCTCCCCCCGCCCCCCTTTTTTTTTTCTTCTGTCAATGAAAAGTACTCAAGTCTCATTTTCCAAAAAGTCACCGTAACCCAGTTTGGGAAAAGAAGCTGACAAGCACACAATACTGAAATGAAAATACTCATTTAAATTTTACAGTTTTTAAAGATGTACAATTACTGAAAAGCTAGAAAAAAACATGGGAAAAACACAAGCATTGAAATAAACAAGTCTAATAGTGACACCAGTTCCACATTAAAAAAGAGGTTTTCTGTACAGTGTTTTATCCATTAACATCTGTGACGCTAGTTGTCCTTGCCATGTTCTGATGGGAAACCTCTCAAAGGAACCAGCAATCTTGCAGACAGCAGCTCTAGTTATTTTCCAGTGGTAACTTTATGCTGGTCACGTTACAGATCTATCAACATTAAAATGATCAAAGGAGAACTAGAAAAAGACAGTTTGCCACATCAGATTGGTCAATGAAAAGAGAGCCATGTCAAGGAAATCCACTGGTATTGATATGAAAAAAAAGTAGCCAGATGAGGTAAAGAACCACAGAGACAGTCATGGCTAAGGCAGTGACTGCCAAGGAATTTGCATTGATTCTAATATTTTTGAAAAGAAAGATGCAAGTCTGGATTCTTCCTAGCTGTTTTCAAATGCTATGGCTAAAATAGGTCATTGTAAAAGGGTGGGGGGAAATGGCACACGACTTTTGCAGTTTCAATAATGTCAGTTATTGTTCAAACTTACTTTGATGAAAAAAACAGGGCAAGTTTTTGTACTTGAATATCCATAGTATTATCAGGAACTCTGTTCTCAAAAGTAAAGGCAAAACAACAGCCAAGTCAAGATCACAGAAATGAAGGCCTAAATAAAGCAGCCTAAAAGATAGGGAATTAAAAGGATGGAGCCAGAAGATTCAGTAGTTATGTGGCACTGTAAGGTGTCTCAAACATCAATACTCATCAGAAGGTAAACCAGCATGCAAGCACAGACCAGAATCAACAGAAAACCTGGGGTTGGGATGAGGGGAACTGGGAGAAAAGAAAGTTGGAAAGTCTTCAAAAGGAATAAGGAAGTTTGAATAAAATTGAAAAATAAACTGCTAGCTATATCTGAAAATAATAGCTATACGTAGGCAGCCCAAATCTATGCTGCTTCTGAACAAAACTTCTCAACAGTGAAGCACTTAAGCCACACAGACTAATCAGAGAGAAAGCAAGGACAGAGTCCTAAATTGAGTATCATACTGGGAGAGCAGTACTAGTCACCCCAGCATCCAGTTATGCTGGAGTGAAATAGTTCTACAGAAAAATCAATCAGAAAGCTGTGGAAAATGGTTTTAGGCAAGATTCAGACTTCAGCAAAAATCTCTGCTGCACGGAGCTGTGTTACAGTGTACATCAATAAGCTCTCTGCTCTCTCAGAAATATTCCTTCCAAAAATAAACTAACCTAACCATAAACAACTACAACAAACTTCCTCTTTACGTTATGTGTTTCAGGTTAACTACTTTTCACAGTTTGATCTAAATTCATCTATACTGTAAAATAAAGATCAAGGTTGTCACTACCACCCCTGCAAACCATCATCTTTCCTTCCAAATTTCCATGAAGATTTTTTTTTTTTTCTGCCTGAATCATGTCTAATAATGCTTCATTTGAATTACAGGCCTAAATTGCTCCATAGATAATTCAGGTACTGAAATGACCAGACTTACTCCTAACCGGACATAACTTGCTACTTTTACCACCAGAGTTACATTTCACAATATCTTCCACGCCCTCAATCGGAGATGCAGCACTGCCATCTTTATTACAACGCTGTCCTTTTTCTTTCAACTATGCAGGTTAAGTTCAAAACAAAACAAAAAAATTCCTTCTCTATCAGCTAACTTCCTAACTACTGGAAAAGGAGCATGTTCCTGCTGCTAGCCCCCTGCAAAAAGAATGAGATGCATACTCTTGTCTCTTCTTAGATTTAAAGGCTTCCCCTCTCCCTATAATGACCATAAGCTGTGTCTTCTCTGCTGCTTATGTCCAGTCATTCAGGTTTGCTTTAAAGTTTGCATATTTCTGGATCAAATTTTTTCCTAAAACATACCTAGGTATGATTCTGAAAGGAGCCATCGAAAGCATATGCAATAAAAAATTTCAGTTGAAACACTTCTTGAAAAATAAAGTATTTCAACTAGCCACTCCTGAAGTCCTTGTACCAGGCCCACTGAAGGTATTTCAGCAAAAAGCATATGCCAAGGTTGGGGTTTTTGGGGGGTTGGCTGGTTGGGTTGAAGGTTGGGCGGGGAGCAGGACACATGGTGTTTTTTAATTTGAAAGGCTTCACTGCAATGATTAAAAGGGCTCATTACCATGAGTGAGGGAGACCACAAAGTGACCTGGATGGATTCTTCCAGTCCCAAAGTATACATTTTTAAAAAATATTATTTAAATATAAATAGCCCATAAAGAGCTACATTAAGATCTTTAAAGCGATCAGACAACAGTAGTGTCTGCAGCACAGGAAGAAATATAAAGGCTGTTTTCAGCTATAGTGCCTCTGATAGCAGATACAAGGTACTGTTTAGCATTAAATTTGTTATTTCAGATCAGGTCATATTTGCTCAGAGCTACACTGTTGTCTACTACACGCCGCCTGATCAAGGGGACCCTACTGACGAAGCCTTCCTCCTCCAGCTCCAGGAGGCTTCGCCCTTGTAGACTCTCGTCCTAACTGGGGGACTTCAACCACCCGGACATTTGCTGGAAAAGCAACACGGCGAGCTGTAAGCAATCCAGGAGATTCCTAGAATGCATTGAGGATAATTTCCTAAGCCAGGTAACAGACACCCCTACCTGAGGGGATGCAATACTGGACCTGATGGTCACCAATGCAAGTGAGCTCACCAGTGATGTCAAGACTGGAGGCAGCCTAGCCTGCAGTGATCACACATTGGTGGAGTTCACACTCCTGAGGGATATGGGAAAAGCAAGGAGTACAGTCAGGACCCTAAATGTTAGGAGAGGAAAATTCCAGCTCTTCAAGAAGTTAGCCAGAAAGACCCCCTGGGAAACAGTTCTCAGGGACAGGGGAATGGAACAGAGTTGGCAGATCTTTAAGGACAACTTCCATAGAGTGCAAGATCTCCCAGTCCCCAGGTGTAAGAAATCAGGCAAGGAAGGAGGAAGGGAAGAGACCAGCATGGCTGAGTCGAGACCTGCTGGTCAAACTAAAGAGCAAGAGGGAACTGCACAGGCAGTGGAAGCAGGGACAGGTATCCTGGGAAGAGTACAGGGAAGCTGCCCAGTTGTGCAGGGGTGGGGTCAGGGAGGCCAAGGCACAGCTGGAGCTGGATTTGGCAAGTGATGTAAAGAATAACAAGAAGGGCTTCTACAGGTACGTCAACCAGAAAAGGAAGGTTAAAGAAAGCATAACCACGCCCCCCCCCCCCCCCCAATGAACAAGAATGCTGACCTAGTATCAACAGACGAAGAGAAGGCTGAGGTACTCAACAACTTTTTTGCCTCAGTCTTCACCAGCAATCTCTCTTCTCACTCCTCCCGAGTCGATGGACTGCAAGATGAGGACCAGTAAAGCCCTTCCCACTGTAAGGGAAGACCAGGTTCAGGACCAACTGAGGATCCTGAATGTACATAAGTCTATGGGACCTGATGAGATACATCCCAGAGTCCTGAGGGAATTGGCTGATGTAGTTGCCAAGCCACTCTCCATGATATTTCAAAGGTCATGGCAGTCAGGTGAAGTCCCTGGTGACTGGAAGAAGAGAAACGTTGTGCCCATTTTTAAAAAGGGAAGAAAGGAGGACCCTGGGAACTACTGACCTGTCAGCCTCACCTCTGTGCCTGGGAAGATGATGGAAGAGATCCTCCTAGAAGCTATGCTCAAGCACATGGAAGACAGGGAGGTGATTCGAGACAGCCAACATGGATTCACCAAGGGCAAGTCCTGCCTGACCAACCTAGTGGCTTTCTATGAAGGAGTGACTGCATCAGTGGACAAGGGAAAAGCAATGGATGTCATCTACTTGCGTTTCTGTAAAGCCTTCGACACAGTCCTCCACAACATCCTTCTCTCTAAATTGGGGAGATATGGATTTGACGGGTGGACCATTTGGTGGATAAGGAATTGGCTGGATGGTTGCATCCAGAGGGTAGTGGTCAATGGCTCGATGTCCACATGGAGACCGGTGACAACTGGAGTCCCTCAGGGGTCCATACTGGGACCGGTGCTGTTTAACATCTTCATCAATGACATAGTGGGATCAAGTGCACCCTCAGCAAGTTTGCAGATGACACCAAGCTGAGTGGTGTGGTTGACACGCCAGGAGGACAAGATGTCATCCAAAGGGACCTGGACAAGCTGGAGAGGTGGGCCTGTGTGAACCTCATGAGGTTCAACAAGGCCAAGTGCAAGGTCCTGCACCTGGGACAGGGTAACCCCCAGTATCAATACAGGCTGGGGGATGAAGAGATTGAGAGCAGCCCCACCGAGAATGACTTGGGGGTACTGGTGGATGAAAAGCTGGACATGAGACAACAATGTGCGCTTGCAGCCCAGAAAACCAACCATATCCTGGGCTACATCAAAAGAAGCGTGGCCAGCAGGTTGAGGGAGGTGATTCTGCCCCTCTGCTCTGCTCTGGTAAGACCCCACCTGGAGTACTGCGTCCAGCTCTGGAGCCCTCAGCACAAGAAGGACATGAACCTGTAGGAGCAGGTCCAGGGAAGGGCCACCAAAATGATCCGAGGGCTGGAGCACCTCTCCTGCAAGGACAGGCTGAGAGAGTTGGGGTTGTTCAGCCTGGAGAAGAGAAGGCTGCGAGGAGACCTCATTGTGGCCTTTCAGTATTTAAAGGGGGCCTATAGGAAGGATGGGAACAATCTTTTTAGCAAGACCTGTTGTGACAGGACAAGGAATAATGGATTTAAACTAAAGGAGGATAGATTTAGACTAGACATAAGGAAGAAATTTCTTACAATGAGGGTGGTGAAGCACTGGAACAGGTTGCCCAGAGAGGTAGTGGAGGCCCCATCCCTAGAACCATTCAAGGTCAGGTTGGACAGGGCTCTGAGCAACCTGATTTAAAGCTGTCCCTGCTCACTGCAGGGGGGTTGGGCTAGGTGATCTCTAAAGGTCCCCTCCGACCCAAAGCATTCTATGATGCTATGATTTCACAGTGTGTCGAGAAGCACAAAACATTTTGTCACATCTTTATTACCGACTGGATTTTGAAGAGATTTTCACTGGTTTCTTGTTGCTGTTAGGATCAATTTCCTAATCTTAAAGATCATTACAGCTATTGGCCTTTACTCATTAAGTGGTTGGAAGCCCCTTGAGTCCACTAGACATACCATACCTATGCTCCTGCATGCTTATTCATAGTTAACTGACCATCTTCAAATGTCACAAATGGGAACAAACGGGGGGTGGATGATATTAAAAACCCACCATCCGAAGACAAAACAGAGTTATCTGCTAATTTCATTAGGAAAAGAAAACACAGCAAGCTCACTGCAGATCCTCAAGTACTACCTGTCTATGCTAAACACCTCAACATGTATGGAATCAAGACAAACAAGCCTGAAGCTTTTACCGTTGACAAGTTTACAACAGTTGACAAAGCAATCTATTGGTAAAAAGCTGTCAGAACTACTCTGGCTAATTCAAATTTAACTTGAAATGTTTAAGTTACAGCTTACAGCCTGCATGTTAAATTCATCATGTGCTTTTATGGATTCTCAGAGTTTCTACACACAAAAAAACCCCCAGACTTCTAAAACTTGCTACTAGACACCTTCCTTCTTTTTCTCCTTTTAAAGAAATCAGCATCACTTCACAGAAAATATAAACTACTTCCTACATAAAAGGCAAACACTGCAAAATTTGCATTAAAAGTTGTACTACGGGAACTGAGACTTGACTACACCTAAGGCCACATTTACACTTTTACTGGAACAACAGCTATGCTCAGAAAAATTGTCTTAATTTGTAAACAGTTAATATGGGCTTAATTGGAAGTATATACTTACAGAAATGTTTATAAATTTTACATATTATTATTATTGTACAAGTTGTTCCATAACTGGCAGAACCAAGTTTGGTTTTCTAGACACCAGTGGCCACCACTTCCTACCAGGCAGTTAGCACAGGTTCCTCTTTCAGCCCTCTTGCCTCTCTCTTTGTCTTCCTGAAAAGCATCCTCAGCTTAAGCCTCAAGGCAGACAGACTGAACACTAATCAGCAAATGGACCCTATTAGATGCAATCCTTGTCAGAATCTCCTGATTTAGTATCTTTTCTGAAAGAAATTGAGTTCATATGCTGCCAGACTGCCCCATGATGTGGATGAAAACCCAGTAAATGGGAACAACTGGGAGTTTCACTTCAAAAATGGAATTAAGATCAGAGCTAAAACTCCTTTGTAGATGCAACCATCTAGTACACTGTTTCGCCAGACCAGAAACACAAGTGGGACTTGCTAGCCAGTAACATTTGTGCTAACTAATCAGCCAACTAACACTGACTGTAGACTAGAAAAAGCTTATTTATATTGTCCCCCAGGGAGAGAGTCAAACAATCCTGTAAAAATTTTGCAAAAAACAGTGTCTACATAGTTACATGACATTCCTAGTCTTCGGCACCTTTTGAAATTCTTCAGGAGGTCCCAGTGTCATCTAATGAGGTAGTGGAGTAAAAGGGATCTGACAACAGGCAACATGATCACTGTGCCTTCCACTGATAAGGAAGAACAAGTGTTCTGGTGCCAGACAAAAGGTATGGGGAAAAACCAGCACTGATACTTAACAGACATCTACAGTCCTGAGTTAGTCTAATTAGCACTAAGTTTCAAATCTGAACACAGAATACTTCCCCACTCTCAAGGGGCACTTTCGCAAGATCACTGCTGGCCTTAGTTATCTAAAAGCTTCTTCCTAGATAAACTCTGTAATTATAGGGATATAATTTATATTCAATCCAGAAAGGAAACAAACCTCCCTTCTCCCCTTTTCCTCAAAACTTAAGGGTCTGTCTTCCCACACCCAGGGATGGGAGTGAGGAAGCACGCTTTCACTCAACCAAGTGAGGAACACACCCAAAACAGTTTTTTCAGTACATCCGTTTTCATGCTTTTGGCCTCCAGCTTCCTTATGCAGAGCCTTACTGTTGGTCTGTTTACTCTTTTTCCCTTCAGGTGCAGAAGCATTGTTTCATCTACAGCAGAACAGTACTTTCTAGTCCTCATCCCCTCAGACTACCTAAAGCAGCCCCCACTGAGTCAAGAGCCACTTCCCCCCCACCCCCGCCCAACACAGTGGTCGTTTGCCAACCAAGGCAGCAAGATTCACGCAGAATAGCAGAGATGCTCCCCCTTCCAGAGCCAAAGCTGAAAATCAAAATAATGTTGGTGCCTTGGAAGTGGAATACAATTATTGGGAGCCACCAGTTGACTCCGCTATCAAAGAGGGACTAGAAATTAGTTCTCTTAACCTTCTATTCAGGAATCCCACTCAAGAAAAAAAACCTGAAATAGCCAATGTAAAACCATGCAATTTTTGCACCCACACTCCTATTCTCAGAGATTTCATAGCCCACTGAATACTTCTAACATTAGTCCATTGACCCAGGCAGCAACAAGCTGCAGAATATGGTTAGGCTATTTTGAGTAGTATTTTGGCAAGTATATATGAATGTCTTACAAGAAAATGAACTTAGCACCTTTGGATCATAGGGAAGGAAACTTAATGCAATCTCTGTCCTCACAGTTCTGAAAATGAAGGATGGCACAGTACGTAACACATTTCAGGTAGGAGTATGTTTGTTATTATGCACCGTATCTCACAGGACTTGACATATTCAAGAACCTTTTTTTGCATACAGGCTTTACATAAAACTAAATAAATCAGTATTACTGAAAAACAAAACCAAAAAAACCCACACCACTGCAGCTTTAAAGTTGTCCTTTTTCACTCACTTCTTTCCAAAAGCACCACTGGATCCAAAGCATAGATAAAATACTATTTTAGAACTTCAGTGCATTTAACTGAGAAGGTTCAACATTAAACAACTATTACATTTCATATACCCTCCAACAAAAAGTGCCAAGAAAAACACGCACATAACAAGACAGAAAGCTCTATTAATTCATCCTGTTCATAGCGTACACAAACAGTGCTTAGTTTCAATTTATGACCAATCTAACTACTAATTAGCAGGCTTAGAACTGAGATATTAAGCCTGTTCTGAAAGGCAAGCTAGTATAGTTTCCACAAGCTTGAGTAGTTAAATTATCAACATAGTACCAGTCATAGTCACAATGCATAAACTCAAATATGGCAAACAGGGAATACAAGCATGGTAAAAAAAAAAAAAAAAACCAACAAAAAACCCCCACCACCTTTCAAAAAAACCAGTATTACACAACAACTTATATACACAAATAAAAAAGGTAACATTTTACTGCATTTTAGTGAAACTTGTACTTCATTTGAAACTTTTAAGTATTCAAAGTTTTCTTCGCTACTTTGCAAGACTCTTTAAAAAACAGCCAAAATACAGAAGCGTTAATTTCCATATCCAGGTGTTTTTTTTACAACAAAATATAAAATCCATATTTCTATACTGAAGGTCTCTAAAACTAGCTTAGAGTGAGATTAAATGTCTTGAAATAGCTAAAGAAGGCAAAGAGCTTAGGAATAGCTTCCATTTATTCCTTTGCATTCTTTTCAGCCGTACTGGACTCTGAAAGTAAACGCAGTATGATCTGCTGTCTGGATGCAGCTGATTTACCATCATCTATAGTTTTATATGGAGACTTCAGATTGAAGTGCTATGCCAAACACCCTTCTTTGAAGCCAGTAAACTGACACAGCTTCTCAACAATCTATAAGGCAAAAAGCAAGAAAACCCTTCAGAACAGCAGCAGTCAACAGACCCATAACATGAGTAGGACCATGAACAAACAGACCACCACATCTGTGCAAGAACCAGTTCTGCACTTAACCTTTAAGCTTTTTTTTTTTTTTTCCTGACTTACATGATTCGTGGCTAACACAGTTACCCAGAGGATTACCGAATGTATTTAGTGATACTTTGACAACAGAAAGGGCAGGACCAAAATGCATTTAAGCCTTCAAGAGGGAACACCCAATGAGCTCACATGTAACAAAAATGGTAAAAAAGCTTCTGATGAAAGAGGTATGGAGAATTTATGCTTATAAAAAGGCCCTATGACACAATATTCAGACCAGTTCCAAAAGCTTAAGTGGAACATTGGCAACTGCATTCATTCTGAACAGAGCATCTACGCATAACATCCCAGGTGTGGTACCCACCCGACTGAGCCAGCCAGAGAACAAGCCTCCCCTAACAGATCTGCTTTGTAACAAACTGCGTGCAGGGCAACTCATTTGTCGTAATCTTTTATGTAAACACTGTATACCACCTCTACCTCACTCAACTGCACGATTCCAGTGTGTTCTCTTATCCTCATTTGCCAGGACTTCAGTCACCTCAAAGAAAGATCACAGAAACCTGTGGCATTCAACAGGATTGAGATAAGAGAAATACTTGTGGGTGGCGGGGGTACCATGTGACAACCTCTTGTGGCATACCACAAGAGGCTGAAAAGAAATTCACCTTTGTTAGCAGATCTGACCAAGGAAACTTCTCCATGAACCACAGCTCTCTGCTGTCCCTGTCTACCTTATCACCAGCCAGTCACATGGTTTCCACTTCTTCAGCAGCACCCAGTGCTAAAACTGAATCATGGGATTCGAACCAAGAGGGCAGCACACCCCAGGAATATCTGTCCCAGTCACATTTTTCCTCCTTTTTATCCATGGAAATTCAATTACTAATTATTTTTGCAAATCAAAATTTACATCTCAAGACTAAGCAGCAATACAAGAGGTTTCCTTTGTCTTCTGTTTTCACCTCACCTTTCAGTGCTTTCCCATCTTCACACCCAGCATATCAAGCTCTCACTTTCTCCCAGAATAGCTTCAAAAAACACAGCTTTTCCTTGCTTCTAGAAGCAGATAACTCTGAAGCTATGCATATGTTTGACATATGCAGTCACTTTGTTAGAATATGTGGAAAGAGGTAAAGATGTTTTTGAACTGTAAGTAATAAAAAGCCTTCCGGAAAAGGTCCAAAATACATCAACAAAAAAGCTGCAGCCAGAAACATCAGCAACAAGATCTCTACAATTTACTGGACATGAAAGGATGCTAAATATACCCAACGGTACTGCTATGACACAGCAGCTTGAACAAAACAGGTAGAAAGGCATGTAAGATATGTCCCTTGATCTTCCATTCTCAGAGGCATAAACATAATCAAGGAACAATTTAACTAAAAAGTCATATATGATCATCTACAGAAACAAAGACAGTCTTTTTAGTTATCTTAGTCATCTTAGCTGGAAAATCAAAATATCTACTTGCTTATTTCTCCTGTTTTTTTTTTTTTTAAAAAAGACAGCTCATTTAAAAGCTTCTCACTGTATCAAGAAAACCCAGTTGAGTTTTCTTAAATCCTTTTGCTCTGTATGTAACAAAACCTATCGTAAAACTTCAGCTATGAAGAGGCTTTACATAAAAAGCCAAAAGGTGGTGGGGAACCTTACGCAGCAAATCAAGAGTGCAGTTCATTAGAAGTAAGAGAAGCTGCATATTTATGCCTCTTCTTAATAAATAGGTAACAGTTATTGAGGTGTTCACGTCACTCAGACAACACTGTCAGTACTAGTATATCATATGCACTAGAAATATCTTAACATGAAAAAACAGGTATTCTACAAAGATAGATACTTCATGGGGAAAATTCTCAGGAGAGGAAATACACAGCAATTACTGCCAATCTAAATTTGGCAAATACACCCACCTCTCTAAAAGATACCACACTCTGCAATATTTCTAACTGTGTCAAAGCTGATCTTCTCTCTTTTCTTTAGAGCTAGAAGTGCTAGAGGCTTTAAAATTCTTATCCAATAAAAGCCAGCCTCAAGCTTCATCTAAAGTACGTTGACAGTGGGTGTTGTTAGAACAATGTGTCTACTTGAAGAAAACAAACAGCTTTTAAGATGTGACACTTTTTCTAGGAAGTACTGACTCTTCTAGCATACCTGCAAAGGTCTAGTTCTCAGTAGCTGGACAACTAGCAAGCAGCTTTCTCCTCCTTTTAAAAAAACTACAAAAAGCAACAAGAAAAAAGCAAAACAGAAAAAAAATCCCACCACTTTATTCTTGATTGGATAGGGGAGGTGGTTCTGGAGAATTAAAAGTTTTACAGCCAAGGACATGGATGAAAATGCAAACTAAGCCTTTAACCGCTTACCTGGGTAGAGAGGGCGACTTCTCAAGAGGAAGCATTCCATAAATCATAAATATGAATGGCACACAGAACAAGTTATGAAATGCCTCTCCAAAACCTCAAAATGCAGTCAGTAAAGACTCACCTTTACTGAGGCTAGGACCCTAACTTTAGTGCTTATTTTTGCATTCAGTAAGCCGAGGATAACCTAATCTTAGAAAGATATATCTAAATTAAACTACTTAGAAACATGCAAACAAGTATAGAACACAATCTTTAGTGAAGCATGTTTGTTGGGCTTTTCTATTATTATTTCATTGTAATAACCTATTTAAATATTAATCATACTCAACATTCATGCATTTTTTTTTTAAGCTGACAGCAGCCATCACTTAAGGAAGCCAGTAAATACACAATGTTGACAAACATAACTTTATTTGAATAAGCAGAAAAAATTCTCTGCATCTGCCATCAGCTCATCTTACTAGTAACAGGGAAGCCCTTCTTGCCCTGCTTTCCAATGGCACACAAAATGATGCAATAACATACCAGTTTTAAAATGCTAAAGGAATAGATGATCAACTACAGGTTTACTCATTAATTGTATGATCTTTTATTTAACAATTTATTAAAAAAAGAAACACATTGACAGAGATCTTCACACTCTGCATATTCAAATTAGTGTCATTCAAATAAGAACTGTCATTATATGCAATTTAATAGAACACTAGTTTCTATCTGAGGCAGCCCTATTAAATCTTTGGTTAAAAAAACACTTTTTAATAAAATATTCACAGTATCTGGTTAATGAGAAACTGAAAATGGCCTAACTTCACCTGATTAGCAATCGCGAAGCATGTCAAGACACAAATTTATCCAGACAAAAATTCTAAAGGGTATTAGATTCACAAAGATTTCAGAACCCTTTCAAAGTATCAACGTCTTCAATCTTCCTGAACTCTACCTCTGGTTGAAATGTTTTTTGTAGTTCAGCCTTTTTTGAAGCAAAATGAAACTGCCTAAATGGTAAAATGAGAAAGCTGAATGGTAAAGACTCCTACGCAGCATCTCATCCATATGATAAAATCTCTAGATTATAATGTTGTCTGTCTCTGGAAACACTTGGACTATCAAGTTAACATCACAAACTGATTTGACAGAAACGTTTGTCAAGTAATGTTAATAACCATACTGGAAAGCCTATGTTTCATCAGAAGTTCAAGAATGCAACAGATACCAGACCACCTTATACGTTAATTTATTCAATAAGACATGTACATGCGTTGGACCAAATATGCTCTACCATACCTACAGTTAAACTATGACTGTGCAGTGAACATCAGCAGGACAATCCTGCTGGATTTGACCCTTGGCTTTCCAAACAGTGGTATACAGCAATAGGATAACCTATAGAAAAATGAACCAACATCGTACACAAAAATCACGATTTTACTTTTTTCCTTGCCTTTCTCCACTTAAAACCTACGTTGCTTCCGCAGATATTACGTAGCCATAGGCTAACATACAAAAGACCTTTCGGAAAATGCCAGTATGAAGCGTGACCCCAAGGGCAAGGAAAAATAAGAATAAAAAAAAATCTAGCCTGAAACATAACTGCTCTTTCAACATGAGCATAAAAATCAGACAATTACTCACCAAGATTTTAAAATAATTCAATAAGTCTTTTCAATAAAAGCTATGTACAGAACTTAAAACCTTTGGTCTAAGTGCTCCATACCAGTGTCTTCCTGAAACACTCATAAACTGTCGTCAGCTTTGAGTTCAAAATGGGACCTAGCTTATTTTATCTAACCCAATATCCTCCTCCTGACAGAGGACAAAAGCAGATGCCCAAGAGAAAGCACATGAAAGTGCTTCAAACAGGGGCTGGACCAGACAACTTTAAAAGATTCCATCCAACCTAAACTATTCCATGATTCTGTGAAAAGGCATGCAAGCGAGCAGTGATATTTCCTTGAAAAAACATTTCTCTCCCAAAGTTTATGGTACTTGTTGATAGAGATCTTTACTTTATGGTACTTGTTGATAGAGATCTTTACTTTGACCTCTTAACAGCATGTGCTTGTGACAAGTTACAAACAGTAAACACGAAAGCAAGCATCATGTACAGTCAAGCCCTGATGCTATTAAACTCAAAATTTATTTCTCACAAACCGAAGGCACCAATTTCAGCAAGTCAAAAACTAAGCGAGAAATGGCTGCTTAACACTTACTAGCAGGAGGGCTATTCTGAAGCCTTTTAGAAGAGCTCTACAGATGCACACCCAGGAAACTGCAGGAGGCATGCAACTGGAAACCTCTTCACCCATCTTTACAGATACCCACTTTCTCCAAATTAGTACCATATCATGATTGCAGCTATTGCCATTATGCTGATCCTCCTGATTTGCTGTATTTTCTACTTATCCTGCTGTCTGTATCCTTGCCTGGTCTCAGGCAGCCACTCAACACAATTAAATAGGCATTAGAAAATACAATTACAGCATTCTACACTGTGCCCCAAAAGCAAATTACTTCTAAGAAATTAAGTTTATTTTTAGCAAAAAAAACCAGATAGAAAGCTTCAGAAGACTGCCAAAACTGAGGGACAAGAAGCTATATGCACACTGCCTAGAAGTTTGTCTGTCAATTACATAGTACAGTTGATGTTTTGAACTTGCAGGTCTCAATTCCTTTCTAATTAGACAGGTGTATAAAAATGTTTTGCAATTAGTTGTAGAATAAATGCTTCTGTTGTTACTTAAAGCAGAAGCCTTTTTTGAGCAGAACCTCAAACAGTCCAAGTATCTGCAAAATTCATAAAATACTTCCTCCAAGTCAGTTTCATTTTAGTCAGTTATCTGAATGCTTGCCATTTGACATGAATCAACCAAAGCAGAAAAATTCAGTCAAATAAAAATCTGGACACTGCCCTCAGTTCAAACCACAGTCTAACAGTGTATAAAACTTGCATCCTTTTACTTATTGTATAGACCAAAATAGCTGTGATAATTCAAGCCAGATTGTTCCAATTCAAGGAATACTTAAGGCTAAAATCTGGCCCAATCATCCAAGTCTCAACTCATTTCTTCGCATTCAGTCGCTAAAAATGTTTGATCATAGAGTAACCTCACAGTTCAACAACAGCAGATAAAAAGACCAAAATGTACAGAGCAAGAACTGTATTTCAGAAACACAGTGTGTATTTCCTCATAAGTACATGGATTTAGTTTTCCAACCACTAGACCGTGTTAGTCTATTAAGTGAATTAATAAGTAACAGGCATTATCGGATTAAACTCTACCTGTATAGTAGCAGAAGAAGGTAGTGATTTTGCAAAATCACTAACAGAAGACGTTTCCCTGCAGTGGTAATTGGGTTTAGTTTTGCAGCCTCAGTTACTCAGGAAAGAGATAAAATATACCCTTGAAATAATCCTTCAAATAAAAATTTTATGAACTGTAAGCACCCCAGACCATAAAAGAATAAAAATGGAAAAATTCCAGCACAACTTTACAGAACAAGTGAATGTAAAATGAAATTTTCATTGATACAGTAATCTACATACAGGAAGGGATTTGGTGTAGCAGGCAAGATTGTGCTCTTGAAGGTCTGCTAGGTTTCACTGAAGTTAATCAACAGGCCACAAACAGTAGTGCTGTGGAACCTACTCGGGCTGCGGGATAAGAGGCTTCACTCGTCCTGCTCAGGCTAACCCCTGCATTAGTCCCCTCACACAGGCTTCAGAGTACATGGAAACAAGGTGGTTAGGATTTTGTTTAACACTATTTCTTTCTGCATCAGAAGACTCATACTACCAAGGTTACCTTTGGCACTTTCAGAGCCAGGAGTGTCATACCCTAAACATCTACAAAGAGATGGTATGATTTATTTTCGCAACTTCAGTTCTGTCCCTGGGAGCACAGAAGAATGGTTAGCCACAAACCCATGCAACTGTCTCAAAGGTTTCTACATTCCCTGAGTCTCTTGCCAGAAGTCTGGAGATACAAGATTAGAATTCTGGTGACCAAAACGTAGTAAGTTCAGAAGGGAAATCCCCCTAAAAATAATTACAATTAAACTTGAATGCTATTTTATGTTGCTAACCTCTCCACAGGTCATTAAGCAAGACACCGTTGCACGTTATCCAAGACCCAAGAAAACTGATGTTCAGAGTCAAGCTTGTCTTCAGGTCCTTTAAAGAGCTCCTTCTGTTACTTACTTGTACCATGCTACATGAAGACAATGGTATTTTTACTTCAGGGTATTACATTAATTGCTCAAAGGCCTCTTTGACAAACTGTTCCACTTGTCATGCAGAGCATTTTCTGGGGGTGAAAAAAGAAAACAAACCAAATCCCCTTCCTCAATGGCAGATGTAAATAGCTAATGAGGAAAACAGTGAAGCAAAAATAACCAGAAACCAACAGTCTCTGCAGTGTGGGACAAAAACTTCAGCAATATCACCTCATCAGAAAAATCATGTAGATGTGAAGGCAAATTAATAGATCACAGTTTAATACAGATACAAAGTAAATGTTTTACAGACTTACATCATAGGGTTTGAGGAGATTTATAGATGAAAGCTCAGCTAGCTCTTTACCAAAATATTATATCACAGGTGAAACATTCAGATATTTCATGAGACAACTTCAGAATATTCCTGAGATTACCTCATTTGTAACAAAAATCAGATTATTCCAAAAGAATACAAATCCAACTACATTTGGTGCAATAGTTCAAAATCCTCTAATCTAGTGAACTGTTGGTCTGACTGGTGACAACCAGAGCCTTAATAACAGGCATTTCCATCACAGTAGAACAACATAACATTTTGTTATATCACGGGCAAGTAACATTTAAGGTCAAAAAATACAGATCTTAAATGAGACTGGATCAAGGACAGAAAGTTCCAAAACACTGGAACAAACTGAAGATCAATGTCACTTGCTTCTAAAGCATGGTGGTTCCCTACCATGCTTTTGAATACGAAGTATAGTATTTCTATCTTGAAAGATGGAAGATATGGGCAATATGGATCAAGGCAGTAATAATAATTGATGCTTGTGTGCAACGAATTCCCTTTGTTGCTCCATGCCATTCGAGCTTATCAAGTATCACCAACTGCTTATCTGATAATTATATTTTTCAGCAATGGCTTTTTTCACAGTTCTTCATTTTAACACAATGTTCATTAGCCTGTACTGCAAAGTGCTCCGCAGACATCCAACAACTGCTTTCAGACCACTGAATTACTATTTTTTAAGTGACTTAGCAACAGAAAATGGACCCAAGATTCAGGATTAGCCCATAAATTCAAAACTTAACGTATGACTTCAGACTGCAAAATTGCTATTTTAAAAAGCACTGCTGTTTGCAGTTAGAGATGTCACCTGGAAATGCTTCAGACTCTTTTCAAATAAGCAAGCTGCCACCTTACATAGAAAGCAGCACCACTTCGTGCATCCCTAAGAGTAAAATACCAGAGCCAGATCCTGTTAGAACTGACACTTGCTGTCCTTATCCGGCCTGCATTTATTTGTGTCCTTCTATTGCACTGCTTCTCATTCTGCGGAAGGCCAGGAGTTTCATTCCCTTAAATCGCAGACAATTTCTGCCCTTCTGGAAAAGCATCAGCCCCATGAAAAACACTTGTTTAGCCTTCACAGCAGAAGTTCCATGAACAGAAGTATCAGAATGATGCACTTTGCATTAGCTTTGGCACACCTGTAGTTTCGATTATAAGATGCCAGTATAATTTCTGGCTTAAAGCCTCATCAATGCTGGAAGTCAACACCCGAGTGATACAAAACCAGAGCTCCTTGTGAAATGAAGAAGTCAGGACCCTCCAAAAAAGTTTCACTTCAAGCTTAACAGAGGGAACTATGTTGAATGACAACATTACACACTTAATACAGTTCGTATCAACACTGACAGACACTTAGCACCATTCCAAGATGGAGTGTAAGAGTTCTTACGTTTGCGCTCTTGATATGGATAACAAAACTACCTACAGTGAAAAACTGGGATGGAAGTAAAGGCTGACAAGAACTCAAATGGAAAAACTAATTTGATGAAACAGCTTCAGCAGCCTTTCTCACCTCCAACGATGATAAGTCTAAATATTCTGCCTTACATATGATATTATGGTAAATGACTAGAAAAAACATCAGACTAAAACACCAGAATAGAAGTGAGAAAAAAATTCTTCTAAGAAAAGATGTTCATCCTCTTTAATAAAAGAAATTCTAGACAAGAGTATGGTATAAGCTCTAATTTGTCAGTAAATGTGCTCAGCTCAACAGAAAAACATCCAAAACACAAACTGAAACA
Source organism: Pelecanus crispus (assembly GCF_030463565.1). Lineage (NCBI taxonomy): Eukaryota > Metazoa > Chordata > Aves > Pelecaniformes > Pelecanidae > Pelecanus > Pelecanus crispus. Next base: position 54,706,349 of record NC_134644.1, read on the forward strand.
GTTGCATGCAATAGCCATACTACATACAGAAAAACACTGAAAAAAGGAACAAAATTTAACAGCTTCAAATGGATTCACAGTGAAGGTCTGAACTGACTATAGCAAAATGAGCCAGAGGGAAAACACGCATATAGAATCAGAAGAGTCACATTTAATGGGTCACAGTGGCTTTACTACAACTGGATCTTTAGACCACAAATACTCCATCCAAGAGTATCACTTTGGTTACAATATTAACCTATTCATTCATGGAACTGTCAGCATTTCTTGATAACAGTAGGCAAGCCTAACATTTTCAGCCAACAGGAAGAACGCAGTTTTCAACTTATCCAGCATATTTAACTATACAAAAAACTGACTTCTACTTTGAATCTCGCTCCGGGTTTGTAACAAAGATGGCCCCAAAAACAGTCCTGCAGTAAACTAGTACCTGATTATCCAGGGCTAAGGAACTGGAAACGGTATTAGTGTGACTTCTAACAGGTCATTGCTTACAAGATGTGCAACATTTAGCTCATACCCTACCAATGCACCATGACAGCTCAGGACAATCTGTTGACTTTTGAGGGTAGAATCAAAACAAGTGCGGGCCACCTGATAACCAATTCAAGAAGTAAAATGTATCCATTAGTTAGGTACCTTCTCTAAGATGTGTTTAAGTTCACACATTACATTAAACACCATTACATCTGAGCATCTGCAAAAGCGTAACTAGTACATCATGCAGTGACTAATTATTCTTATTCTACTATCAAAAACCAGATTCATTCACTTCAGGTAAATTTCAACCTACAAACCTGTCACCAACAGGAACAAGGACCAGCTTCAAATGCTGATCTCACCATAATAAGCAAGCGTATTGTAATATATGAAATACAAGAATAACTGTGTGTGTGTGTGCATGTGCACACAAATTCAGATGTGTAAAATCAGCAAGGACATTCTTATTTAGAAATAAAATGAAAAACTGGTAAGCTAGGATAAGAAAAACCACCTAGAGCAAATATATTTATGTAGTTGGAAACATAGCAGAAGTTACAACTGGCCTGAAGACAGCTAATACTATGACAGGATTAATTATGTAAGTACTGAAAAACTCCACAAAGCTTAAAAAAAAAAAAAGACAGTGAAGATGATACCTACACAACGCAGAGCACAGTATCTCATTAGATGGTTTTCATGAAACTCCCAAATTCATCTATTAGAGACCCAGTTTTAAATACAGATAGAAGTAAAAGAATTCATACCATTTGTTACAAGACTGACAAGGAAATAACACATGAAGTAGAAAAAAGAAAATGTTTCCAACAGAATCATCACTTGTTTAAAGAAATAAAAGCCAATTAGGTTACAGGCAGATTTTTGCCAATATGGGTTCACATCCATGCACTTAGGTAGAAGTCTCTTTCCTCAAAAACCTTTTCCAGGAAACAAAGAATTTTACAAGAGAAATTAGGCTCTGACCAAAACGCTGCCACACAAGAAACAGCTCAGTTTAGTTTAAATACAACCACCAAAGCTTTACAAAACCTTTCCTTAATTTTTCAAAGCAATATTTTAATATAATAATACTTGGTACTTAAGGCTAGTTATCAGAACTCAAGATTTGTATGACAGCAAGCACCCAGTAAGAGATACCATACTGAAGTTGGCTTCCATATGATCTACTCAAGAAGCTTTGCATCCAAACAGTTAAATAAATAAAATAAAAACCCAATACAACATAATGCAACATAGTCCAGGGGAGCCAAGAACTCACTGGAAAGGTCAAAACACACTTTTTTTTCTTTTCCCTCCAGCAGGTTTAAAAGAAAGCATGTTTTAATTTAAGCTATATTTGTATGGCAGTAGAGCCTAGAGGCCTCTAAAATAATGGCAAAGTTAGGCAACAAATACTCAGCAATGATACTTCACTGATCCTAAGAAGGCAAGTATGAAGGTCACACCAAAGGCTAAACACATACTCAGATACTGTGGCAGTAGGGACACTACAGAAACCTTAATTAAGAGGATTTCAAATCCCAGTGGGTCCACAAGGACTGGGAACATCCCAAACCAGTTCCTATTAAGTTGTACTGCCCATTCACAGGTTATTTTTCACTTAAGTATTCTTCCTATCCTGCCATATGCATAATGATTTTCTTCCTGGTTTTAAAATGGCGGGGGGATGCAGGCAGATACAAGACTAGCAAAGAACAAGTAGCTGTGAGCATCTGAGGCTCTTGGTACCACTGGTTGGCTGAATAAATAAACTGCCCCAGAAAGTGAACAAATGAAAGGGGTAATTCTAACCAGAACATGATCCATCACCAGAAGATACCAGTATTAAACCAGTCCAAGTTTTCTTCAGTGAACAATAAAAGCATTTTAAAATCAGAGTGTGCTTTTTCTTTAATGTAACTTCAAGTCTTGCAAAATACAGCCCTTTCCTTCATGTCATGCCAAAAAGCAATGTTTAAACCAAAACATTTGAGTATGCATATAATTACAAATGAAACACTAAAACAATACTGCATGACATTTTCCTTTAAGTTGTAATCTACAGGTGATCTACAAGGCTAAAGCAACAATTAGAAAACAAAACACATAATTTACTATAGGAGAGATTTCAAAACAAGCCTTCAGAGTCGAAGCTACTGAACAGTTGTTAAAGAAATAGGAACTGTGTAGAAAGGTCCTCTGGAAAGTCACTGATTGTAAGTGTTCTGCACTTTGAACATCAGATTATTTTAAAAAAAAAATAAAATTTGAGATTCCAACCTCTAATAACGCTCATGAAGCCTGAACACCCTGAAGTATATAGCTCTAGAAAAAGCCACCCCAAATAATTAAGTACATAAAGTCTCTAGGAAAAAAGAATTTTTAAAAATTATGACTTTGCATCTACTTGGGTGTTGGTTCAAATCACGTTACCAGTGTAATTTTAATACAAGAACAACAGAAGAGCGATTTCCTGATTCAGTGTTTAGAAGAAAGACACACTGAAAATAACCTGTTTGTTCCACACCTCATTACACTAAAACAAAAACAAAAAACACAGGCCCACTACTTAAGCAAGTGTAATTATATTAATAAACAGACATAACTATAATTTCACAATTAAGATTTTCTTTAACTGTGAGCTACTAACCATGGTAGTATTACTTCTTGAAGTTTTCTTTTCTTAAGCATCTGACTTAAGCATGTACTTTCCTCCAAAAAACCTATACAGCAGAGAAATACAGAGAATACACTTTGGATTTCAAACAGACCAAATATTTACGTCGGGTTCTTAAGTGTTTCAGTAACTATCTTATACTTGAAGAGATTACAAAAGATTATGAAGGAAGCAGCCTACCAAGGCAAATGTGACATTTTTTCTACTAATAAGCTTTATTATTTCAGAGAGAGAATTAGTTGCTTTAAACCGCTATTTAAACGTCATCTTTTGAAAGCATCAAAACCAAAGCTCAGATTCATGCATATTTCTGCCTATTTTATGTCTTACCCTCAGAGGAGGCGGTTGTTAAGTTTTTATTCTACAAAACCAAGTCATTTCAGAAGTAGTTTGATTTAAACTACTGGTTAGCTTTTTAGAATATGACTAATATGAAATTCATTGTCTCATGAAGATTTTAAGACAAATCAATGCCCAATGACAACTGATCAGTAAGGAAAACAAAGAGCTATCTCAGTCTTCAGTTTAAGAAAAGTTTAGAAACACTACCAAAAGAAACAATACAACTTAGAGAACACATAAATACAGTTAATGAGATAGAAAAGTTGAAATGTTTATTATGGCTAAATATTACAGAGTAACCCCAGTTCATACTAAGGTTAATTTCTCAATGATTCTTAAAACATTATATATGAAAAGGATACTTTAACATAAACTTTTTATATTTATATCTGTGTAGTTCATAAACACTTCAGCCTTTAGTTACATTTAATGTAAACACCAGAACACCTGGAAATTAGCAACTGTATTTACAGAAAAGACTTCACTAGCATTATAAGCCTCAAATAAAGTAATCTTACCAAGTCCTGACTCAAGAGCAAGCTACAGGACAGAGCACTGCCCACATGGCTGAAATGGAGCCACCTCCAAAGCAATGCCCCCAAACAGCTTAGATCAGCTCAGATAAGGAGCACCTATGTCCTGAACCTGCTCCAGAAACCGTGCTCTAGGCTATTCAACAACTACTCAGCCTTATGCACACCCAAATTTAAAAGCCATCTCTCCAACTTCACTGGCACAACAGAAGCACAGGAAGCCACCACACACTGCTATGGGCAGCCCCACCATCTCCAGGGCAATGACAGCAACGTGGCCGCCTGGGAAATACGCATTTTATGGAGCACGTTCATGCTTTATACACAAGAAAGTTTCTGTAAAACTGATTTATCTCCCTGCAAAAATTCTTACTGGAAACAATGTCACATCTGTTGGATGCTGTGATTACTACTTCCTCAGTGACAACTCTCTTACATAAACTCAATTGTTTCTACAACCATACTGGCAAGTCCCCCCAAAACGCTGACTCAGTGACTTTTTATACTATACATTTCAAGACGAAGCCGCCAGATATCACGCTATGCACATCTATTAAGTTTAACTGATTAATTCCAGACTAAATGGACAACTGGAAAATAGTTTCCATACAAATGCATTAGCTGCAATATCAAGCCTCACACACACCTGAAAATAGCTGGACACAGAGATCGTAGATCCCAAACATGATTTGTTTTCTTCCTTGTACCTGTTTAGCAACTACAAGCATTGTTTTTCTCATTTTTAATTTCAGAACATACTGACACTGAAGTACCTATAAATAAAGCATAGCCAGCAGACTAGTAATTGTGCAATCTACAGCATGTACGCATGATTTTTGGTAGTAGAAAGAGCAAGAGAATATTTTAGATTATCTCCAAGAGATGATACATACAGTATTCTCATTCAGCCAGCACTGACCATATACAGACAAGCACAACATTCTAAAACTTTTCAGTTTTCATAAGTAGATTATAGATAATTCCATTTACTGCTATAGAACTGTATCATGTCAGCTAAAGACCTCAAATCAAGTCAGAGTACACTACCTCAAAGGATGAAAACAGCAATAAATAATTACAATTCTAAGAATCTAATTGCACATTACATTATGATGTTTACCAACAAAAGTGATCAGTAACACACAAACTATTTCATCTTCATATTTAAAATAGACATGTTTTTTCAGGGCATACTATTACCAGGCACATCACTTTGAAACAAAATCGTTTCTCCCCCACCCCAGCCCTCCCCAGATGTGAGAGTACTAAAAGATCAGCCATCATTTTGTTTGAACACTCACTTTCGAGTATCTGATTTCTATACTTGGGGCTTAGAAGGAGTTTTAGAAAACTACTGCCAATTCCCCCAGTAAACTTCCAGATGATGGCACCAATTCACGTGCAAATAAATTCAGTCTTGATAGTAAATACAAAAATATTAAAACTAGTAACAAAATTTTCTGATCAACATCTCATTTCCAGTCTAGTTTTCGACCAACTTTTCTTCTTGATGGACACAATTTTCTACAGTTCTCCTAAGTGCAATTGCATTATACTGTACTACAGGCAACCGTAAGAACACTAGGGTAATTTCACACACTTTCTCCATTTCTAATACATCGCTACATCTACTACTTTTGCTTTAAGTGACTTGCTTTTTGTGAGAATGAAACTTGGAAGTACAAATTATACCCCATTCTGGAATAATACTTTATGAAGACAGTTCCCTCCCTTCCTCCTCCCTTTTTCCTGTAGATTACAGAAAACCAAATTTTATTTAAGACTAAACAGTTTTGTACCAAATAATGAATTATGTACTTGGATGCTAGATTACAAAGGAACCTGTAATCAAGTTCCAAAAGAAGAAAGCAACCCTCAAATTTTAAAATTCTAACTCACTTTCTATTCAAAAGAAAATTATAAGTGACCTACAATGAGTTTTCAGGAATTTGACCTTGATTTCTAACTCCGTCAATAGTATTATGTAACATGCTACATGTACATAATGACTGCACAAGATATCCATTGCATTGATGACAAAACATCAAAGCATTATCAAGCTAGCCAAATTACAAAAAATAAAGGTAGACATCAACAAAGAGACAGCTGGCTATTATAAAACACTTCCATTATTATTATTTTAACCATTAGCCTGTCAAAACTGAGTCACATATCCAGTATAGCCCGGAAACGTGAAATTATTACTCTAACCTTAACTGGTTTAGTGGTGGACTTGGTAGTGTTAGGTTAATGGTTGAACTGGATGATCTTAAAGGTCTTTTCCAACGTAAACGATTCTATGATTCTATATACATATCAGTTACACACAAATGTACCCAACCCTAAATACTATCATACAAGCACACAAAAGTGGGGGAAAAAAGGAAATCGGATGTCCTAGCAGAAGAGATGACAATTTGGGTCATCACTGAAGCCTAAATGAACCGTTCTGCATGGCATTATTCATCCATACTAACTATAGTTTTCCACTCTCTGTAGTCCATAGGGAATGCACTGTTTACATTTGGTTTTCTTTGCAACCATACAAACTAGAAAGGTTTGTTTAAATTAAAGCTTTGATTTTGTAGCACAGTTTTGTGGCCACAGAAGTGCAGGATATACAAGATCCTGCTGCCTGGTTATGTGCAAGGAAAGATTCCAACTCTACTTTTGGATCCCAGTTTGCTGTACTGCACTCAACCGTAAAAGCGGTTCAATTTTTTTATTCAAATGAAAATCCAAATTCAAATTACTTCTACTATGTCATACTTGCAAGTCACATTTTAGGCTAGATCCACACCAAACTTTCTTCTTAGACTGTATGAACTATACAGTTCTCATTCTTTATTCTCCTCCTCATCTGCTTGCATATGGGACAACATGTTCTTTTCAAACACTCCAGATTTAACAGTCTAGAAGAGGAAGATCTGTATTTTCTCATGAGATCATGCAAAACATATTTACATCATCATTATAGCTTTTAAGAACTACATCAATGTAATTCTAATGATCACCACTCAAAACAAAGAAACTTACCTACTACCATGAGTGTGAATTCAAATCCTCTCTTCACAGACTTCCGGTAAACTTGATTTGGAAGATTTGCAAACCCCACATATCCTTCAAGGTTCTTCTGTTGCTAAGGCAAGAGATATTTAGAAAAAAAAAAAAAAAACGTTAAAAGAAAAGCTGGTAACTTCTTTCTTGTATTTTTTTTAGTTATTTAAATGTTCGCTTCCTTTGCGAATGGAGAAGGACTGCCGGGTGATGTGATGGTTGGAGACCATGTTGTGCACAGCAATCACAAAAAGATAAGAGTTTTCGACTCTCAGAGAAGCAAGGAGTGTGGTTAGCAGAACTGCTGCCTTGGACTTCTGGAGGGCAGACTTTGGCCTGTTTAGGGACCTGGTTGACAGAGTCCCTTGGGAGGCAGTCCTGAAGGGCAAAAGGGTCCAGGAAGGCTGGACATTCTTCAAGAACGAAATCTTAAAGGCACAGGAGAAGGCTGTCCCTACGTGCTGAAAGAAGCCAGCAGGGAAGAAGACCAGCCTGGCTGAACAGAGACCTTTGGCTGGAACTCAGGGGAAGTGGGGGGAAGAGTTTATGACCTTTGGAAGAAGGGGCAGGCCACTCAGGAGGACTACAAGGATGTCATGAGGTTATGCAGGGAGATAATTAGAAGGGGCAAAGCCCAACTAGAACTTAATCTGGCTACTGTCTTAAAAGACAATAAAAAACATGTTTCTATAGATACATTAGCAACAAAAGCTAAGGAGAATCTTCATCCTTTATTAGATGCGGCGGGAAACACAGTGACAAAGGCTGAGGATCTTAATGCCTTCTTTGCCTTGGTCTTTAATAGTAAGACCAGTTGTTCTCAGGGTACCCAGCCCCCTGAGCTGGAAGACAGGGACAGGGAGTAGAACGAAGCCCCCATAATCCAAATGGAAATGGTTAGCGACCTGCTACACCACTTAGACACACACGAGTCTATGGGGCCAGATGGGATCCACCCAAGGGTGCTGAGGGAGCTGGCAGAAGTGCTCACCAAGCCACTTTCCATCATTTATCAGCAGTGCTGGCTAACCGGGGAGGTCCCAGTTGACTGGAGATTAGGAAACGTGAAGCCCATCTACAAGAAGGGCCAGAAGGAGGATCTGGGGAACTACAGGCCTGTCAGTCTGACCTTGGTGCCAGGGGAGGTTATGGAGCAGATAATCTTGAGTGACATCACATGGCATGTACAGACCAACCAGGTGATCAGGCCCAATCAGCATGGGTTTATGAAAGGCAGGTCCTGCTTGACTAACCTGATCTCCTTCTATGACAAGGTGACCCACTTAATGGATGAGGGAAAGGCTGTGGATTTTGTCTACCTAGACTTTAGTAAAGCCTTTGACACTGTTTCCCACAGCATTCTCCTGGAGAAACTGGCTGCTAGTGGCTTAGATGGGTGCACTCTTTGCTGGGTAAAAAACTGCTGGGTGGCCAAGCCCAGAGAGTTGTGGTGAATGGAGTTAAATCCAGTTGATGGCCAGTCACCAGTGGTGTTCTCCAGGGCTCAGTATTTGGGCCAGTTCTGTTTAATATCTTTGTCAATGATCTGGATGAGAGGATTGAGTGCACCCTCAGTAAGTTTGCAGATGACACCAAGTTGGGTGGGAGTGTTGATCTGCTTGAGGGTAGGAAGGCCCTGCAGAGGGATCTGAACAGGCTGGATCAATGGGTTGAGGCCAACTGTATGAGGTTCAACAAGGCTAAGTACCAGGTCCTGCACCTCAGTCACAACAACCCCATGCAACGCTACACGCTTGGGGAAGAATGGCTGGAAAGCTGCCTGGCCGAAAAGGACCTGGGGGTGTTGGTAGACAGCTGGCTGAATATAAGCCAGCAGTGTGCCCAGGCGGCCAAGACGGCCAAGAGCACCCTGTCTTGTATCAGAAATAGTGTGGCCAGCAGGAGCAGGGAGGTGATTGTCCCCCTGTACTCGGCACTGGTGAGGCCGCACCTGGAATACTGTGTCCAGTTTTGGGCCCCTCAATACAAGAAGGACATTGAGGTGCTGGAACGTGTTCAGAGAAGGGTAACAAGGCTGGTGAAGGGTCTAGAGCACAGGCCTTATGAGGAGCAGCTGAGGGAACTGTGATTGTTTAGTCTGGAGAAAAGGAGGCAGAGGGGAGACCTTATCACTCTCTACAACTACCTGAAAGGAGGTTGTAGTGGGGTGGGTGCTTGTCTCTTCTCCCAAGTAACAAGTGATAGAACAAGAGGAAGTGGCCTCAAGTTGCACCAGGGGAGGTTTAGATTGGATATTAGGAAAAATTTCTTCACGGAAAGGTTTGTCAAGCATTGGAATAGGCTGCCCAGGGAAGTGGTTGAGTCACCATCCCTGGAGGTATTTAAAAGATGTGTAGATGTAGTGCTTAAGGACACGGTTTAGTGATGCACTTGGCAGTGCTAGGTTAGCAGTCAGACTTGATCATCTTAAAGGTGTTTTCCAACATTAACAATTCTATGATTCGTTTTCACATTTGTACAAAGGTGCTATTTACCCAACCTGTCAACAACCTAAGCTGTCTACATAAAAGACAGTGCAAGGAACTGCAACAATAAACAAGAAAACAAGATTTTTTTTTTTTTTTTTTTTTTTTTGTTGACTGGGTAGCCAAGAGACTGGCACAGAAAGTTAGCTATGCTAACAGTATTTTGAGCAAGTACAACTACCACATTACAGCATGCATTGCAACAAACCCCCCACAAAGGCAAAACTTCAGTTGCCTTGTACTGCGGAGAAGTTATTCAAAATATTGCCTACTATGAAAAGAGAAGGGGATTCTGGATGTTAGCCATTACTACTTCCCACCACATTAATGAAAATGTCGAAGGTGCTTAAAATGCCTCTCCCTTACTGTACTAGACCCAGCAATCCTCCAGAGATCAGCCATGCTACTTTTAAACCGCTCTTCCAGTAGAATCCTAGAAATATGTCTGATATCGCAGCAGGTCTGAAGATTGTCTTATGAGACAAGACAATTTAGTTCTTTTACAGAGAATCTGAAAATACTTTTGGAGACAACTGTCCACTTAAAGCAACACAAGGTACTGTTTCTCATGGAGCAATGACTTCAGCCTTTAGGCTTTATGTCCATCCGAAGTGGAGAGGATGTGATTTGATATTACCTCAATTTCAGCACTTAAGAGTTAGGTACATCCACAGAGCTGAAGCACTGTCTACAAGTTTAAATTCCCCTCCCTAAGATTATCTTCAAGATGATAGAGGAATTCTAAAGAATAATTTAAAAAAAGTATCTGTTCTACTACAGACACTACTGCCTCAGAACCTCTCTGTATGGGACAGAGTATGGCCAATTTAAGCTTGTTAAGTGGTTGACATGCTTATTTGGACGTTTTTTCTAAAATTGACAGAATAAACTTATTACAGTAATAACTGCTACAGTTTAATCCTCCCCCCAATTAAAGCAAACATTCCTTGCAAGGATATTAAAACACTATCCCTTTTAAAGCATTGAATGCCAGAAGAACTAGTTTCTTTGCAATCCAACAGTACTAGTCAATGAATTGACTCGTCTTTAAGTCACATAATTGATTTCTCCATTTGGCAAACAAACCATTATTCTCAAGCAATGCTACATCACTACAAAGACATATTACACTGGTGCCATCATCACATTTAAATAAGTCTGAAAAGTCCAAACTTAGCAGGACTACTTTGAAAAAGATAGATTTAATCCTACCACAAATTAGTATCAGCTCTCATTCAGCAATAATACACTGCATCAGTTCTCCTTCAAGTTTTAAAAAAGGCAGTATCTTTGAACTCATTAACTCATACAGAATAAGAGAGGAACATCTAATGACAGCCAACTAAAGCCACGTATTATAGTTTCAAGTTCCAATACACACAATGCAACAAATATTATTACTCCTCTAAATGTAGGAATGTTTGCCTTGTGTCATCAAGAAACTCTTTTTTTAAGATGCTTTTTGCTTCAATTCAGCCTTTGTTGCAGCAATAGCCTCATCTGAAAGGTTTCAAAAGATTAAAAAAAATCAGCCAGGAATTTAAAAATCCAAAGACTGTTTTAGTTTTCCAATCTATTATTACAACTGCACGTGAGGAACACAATCTATCACAATCTAAAATCCTGAACAGGAGCCAGTTCTTCAGAGATATTACATGACATGCAGGTGGGTGCTCTGTAAGATATTAAAGAGCTCCTTAACAGTGCAGGTCCTTAATAACTATTAAGGATATGCAACTGCTATTCATCCTACCAGATGACAGCTGAGTTTCTTAAATTCCTGCAACAGCTTTTAAAAGAAGTTACTTATTACTTCTTTTTGTTGAAGCATTGACTTCCACTGTATTGATCATTGTGCCAGGTGAGACCTCATGTTTCTAATACTTACAATCGCTTCCCCTTAATTTTTATCCCTTCCTGATTTTCAACCAGCTGCTACCTAAGCTCAGTTTCAGTTCACCTACTAAAAACCTAATGCTTCTTCTATTTCCACAATAGCTGTAATACATCTTTATCAAAGTAATACTTACAGCTACTTTGTAAACAACACATTTCCATCATTTCCAGTGTTGAAGATATCGATAGAATACATCCAAAAGTAGTCCAATAAAATGATGAATTTGAACCATTGCAGGAATGAGTCCACGCAGGTGCAGCAGAAACAGGGGTGGTGGGAGGAGAGAAAGAGAAAAAGTTACTTACATTTGACCAACAAAATTATCCACAATACTTTTCATCTGGTGTGCTTAGCTTACAGTGTTTTCTGTAACCTTAGGGGTTTTTATACATATCACAGCTTTGTTTCACAATAATACACTATATGACCTCCAGACCATTTAATGATCAATACAGGTAGTTATTCAATAGTTCTTTTTACTCTAGTTATTCAGTGTGTTTTTAATTTACCATATGCTATCTGAACCTGTAATAGGTTCAAGGGTATTTATTTTCTTCAGAGGTGTTCACCAGAACATGTAATCTCATTTCACCACACTACTGCACACTATTTTTATTTTAGAGTGGAAAAGGTACAAAGATCAAAGCCATCACAATAGTAAATGTCTCGCAGGATTTTGTATTTCTATGTCACTTTATATATTCAGTGAACAGTGTCAATTCACTTCACTGGCAATACTGAGCATTAGAGCACTGCTGCAAATCTGGTCATAACTGTCATGGTTGAACTGCCAGAAATTAAACAAATTAGGGGGCACAAGTTAAGTGTCTGTTCAGCATCACCTAACTCTGTGGATGACAAGAGACCTATGCTAGCTCTCCAGCATGGCACTTAAAATACTCAAGCATGGGAAGATCTTTAGTGAAAAACAGAAATTTAAAGGGTCTTTGTGATATGGGTTTGTAGTTAAACCATTTTAGACACCAATACAAAAAAAAAAGGAGGTGAAAAAAAAAATTTCAATACCAAGTTCTAGGTCAGCAGTCAATGATGCTTCTGCAACCCTAACATCTCATTTTTTAATCAATCCCATACTCCCAGAAGATCAGAGCCTATTTTTAGAAAATTTATGCTGTGATGGAGACTACAGTTCAAAATGGCACTGGGGTCCCCTTCCCTACTTCTCTTCTAATGGGATATGAGCTTTCTGTTTTTACAGTTCCCCTCATTCTGTCAGTGTCCAGAGCCATAACAGTTAAGCACATCAGGTACTTTGCTGCTGCACATTTCTGAGATGACAAAAAAAAAAAAAAAAATCAAAGCACCGCCGATCAGTTCCAGTCCCTCTCTGTGCCCTGCAGAGAGGTAGCACAAGATGCTCCTTGTAGTTTTGGGAGGAGGACAGATGCGTGTGCAGCACAAGTGGAGCTAGCTGTACAGGCTGGGATATACTACGGATCCTGCAGCAGTATGAATGCCCAACCATTTGGATATCAACCACCTTAAGCACTATATTACTATCACTTATCATGTCGCACATCACTACTTTCAACTTTGAAACAAGGTAGTGTTGTCAAGCACAGACAACTTCTACCAGTTCACCAAGTGCACAGGAGGGCCAGGTTCCCTAACACAAAAGCAATATTATTAAACAGTGCCATTTTAAAACCATCATCCAGCAAGAACAGCTACATGGGTCAGACCAAAGTTCCTGCCTTCAACAGTGGCCGAAAACATGTATCTAAGGTAGCAGATACAACTGAGTAAACAGACAGCAGTATTTCTCTAAGCGCCTCTGCAGCCACCAAAAATCTACCTCTGAAGTGCCTGTTAAGATGGGGGTATTTTTCCACTTAAATAGCATTTGATTGATTTCTCTTCCGTGCACTCATACACTCTTCTTAACATCACATAAACGGAGCATCCACAAAAGCCCCTGTACCAAGGACTCCATCTGATTGCCTGTACATTGTTAAAGGGAAGACTTTATAATTTCAAAATCACCACCTGTTAGCTTAATTGCTGCACAGTACTACCTGTGTTGGAAACCAGCCTTAACAATCTAGCATATTTCATTGACAAGATGCCATTTCGTGCCTCTGATCGCCTCTGCTGCTCTTCTGTAACACTATTCTAGCTCCTCACTCTTCTGGAGAGGTCAGGGCAAGAGCTACATATGATATCCAAGAGGCAAAACAGTCATAGATCCATAGTCTGTTCATTTGGTATCTCTCGTTCTCTGATCCTTTCCTACTGATTCCCAACATGCAGTTTGCTTTGTTGACTACTTCCAAGTACTGAGCCGATGATACTGTGAACTGTACGCAGGCCCAAGACCTTGCTCCTCAGCTTTAACAGATGCTCACAGCTTATCTCTAAGTGTGCAGCACGAAAGCAGTCATGTATATATCACTTCACATTCACCTACACTGCATTTCGGCTATCATTTTATATCAAGCCTTCTAACATTTTTAAGTCCTTGCAGTTGTCCATCATCTCTGCTCTAACTTAGCACAAATGAAAGCAAGCCATACAATTATAAATTTAACCTTAGCTGACTTTTGATGCATCCACTCTGTGCACTCAATGTTACTTTAATGTAGGTCTGCCCCAAGCAAAATGTCAAGGCCCACATAAACCAGCTGCAGAGCTGGCGTTTTTAGATCCATCATCTGAACCGATGGATTAATAGCCAGCAGCAAGCTGCTGTAACTATGCAAATGAGTGAAAAGAGGCACCAACAGTGGCTTTCCAAGAAGTTTTAAGGAACACCGACAATCAAAAAGTCCTCTTTTCCTTGTTTTCTGTCAAGTCTGTCTATCATCTTTATTATTGCCAATGCACTGTAATTTACATCTCTCCTTTCTTCTGTGCTGTGTCCAGGAACAATAAATCTGAAGTCATTCTTTGGGTACCACCATCTGGGCCAAAAGATGACAGTCTCTGGCATAAGCTCCACTGCCTGACAAAACAGCATACCTTAACCCTCTTACCAAGAGGGGATACAAATCCAAGGTGAGCTAAAGCCACTTTTTACCTCTACTACATGCAACTTAAGAGCTCAGCTCACACTCTACACAGGTAAGTGCAGCTGCTGTGCTCTGGTAGTAACTGGCAGCATCCTACATGACCTTATGAAAACTCTTCAAGGAGTTATGACCTATCCAAAACAGCAGGAAATATTAATATTTCAATATGGAGCCAATACATAAAACATACAGCTAATACATATTTCCATCTTGTCCTGCCACCTCCCAGAGGCAGACTGCAACTGCACATGCCTTGCAACTGACAGGTTTTTTTACCACATTCTTAAAATAGGACCTTTAGGTAGCAGTATTTAGTGTAGTAGTGCTTCTACAAGCACTTGTTAATATAATAGGTTAAGATATATGCAATTCACATTAGAAAAATACTGAATTTAAAAGGTATGGAAATAACAATACAAAAGGGGGAACTCATCAGCCCTAGCTGTAAAGTTAAACTTATGCTGAACATCTACAAACATGCTTCTCCTTTCACTATTCCAAGTAAGTAAAAACATCTGCCAGGTCAATAACATCTGCTATAATCTGCATGGTAGAAGTCTAGTACTGATGGAAAGGACATCAGCATTTTCATTCCCTCAGACCAGCATCAACTGCAGACAGCAGAAACCTATTAAAAGCCGTCTTTTATAGTAAGACAACTTGGCTTCCAAATGCAAACCTAGGGTCTTGCCTACATTAGAAAAAATTAAAACTATTGACAAAAAGGAGCCAAAAAAAGAAAATTGTTTCGATGTGTACCATGATTAAGAAATCGGGATTTCTTTCAGTCTGTAAGAGCAAGCTGATTAAGTCAATAATCAGCAACTTCAATCGCTGATCCAGTGAATGCACTTTCAATTCAACTGTTCCTCAAAATCTCACTGGGCATAGTGAGCCAGTATCAGCAAAGAGTGAGCTTTAGACTCTCTTTTCCTGTGCCAGACACTATCATCTGGTTTATTAACAGCGTTGAAACACATGTGATGTTTAAGAGCAAAAGGATTCTGCAAGAAGGATCCTGTACTGTAAAAGATCAGAAAGAGCAGACAGCATAGTCCATCTGTTGAGCTACAGGCAGCATGTCCAGAAGGAAAGCAGAAAACTCTGAAGAAAAACAAAGGGGATGTAGCAGACACACTAGTAAACCTTAGCTTGCCTGTTAAAAAGAAATTTGCCAGCCTTCAGAGCCAGCAAACAGTATACAAAGGCATGCCTGAGCAAACTGTGCAGAGACCGCAGCAGCTACAGCAAACACAGCCAGTGCTGCAATTCTTACAGCAGCCAAAAAAGTGCAGGAAAGCAGACAACTAAAGAAAATGAAGTCAGTTAACTATTTAGAAAAACAGAACTAATTACAGATAGATGGGGGGGGGAGGCTGTCAAACTACCAAAGCAGGCCTGTATAACTACAGCACACATCATTAAAAAGAAATTCTACCTGTGATGACTCTACAAAACATGCAGGCCAGCCACCCATGTTGACATTTTTTATGTAATAGTCCATCCTTCACCAGAATTAGTGAGACAACTAATTCCTTGAAGAAAAAGTAAGCCTTTTTTGAGCATCTTAAATACAATTTAGAAGCACAGGAATACAACTTCAAAGCTTCTTGTTCTTTTTATGTATTTCCCCCTTTATTCTGGCTTTAAGAAAGCCTTGGTCTGCCTGCAGAAAGCAGCATGCAAACCACCATCACACAGCAACTTGCATCTAACTGAAATGACCAACTTGAAACCAAATTTGACAGTAAAGTGACTGATTATCTTCCACTCCATAAAGTAGGGGTCAAAATTACTAGAGCAAGAAATGGCACAGAAGATAGGGAAGCCTACAGAAGAAGGTCACCAAAACAGCAGACCGGGAACTAGTGTCAGAAACAGCAGCAGATCAAGCATCAACCACACATCACTTGGTGTGTCTATCACCACTTTTAACCTTCCTTCCTAACTCCTGCTCCTCAGTTTTGCTATCATTGAATGTTTATTCCAATACAAACACTGAGACAGGGGTTGAAAGATGCAAAGGAAAAATTTGGAAAAAAAAAAACCTATGAAAGATTCCTGGATACAAAACCTCCAAGGGAAAGCAAAAAAAAAAAAAAAGAGAAAAAAAAACCAAAAACAAAAAAACCCCACAAAACACCAAACAAAATTAAGAAAAACGTATCTGTACTCCACTTCATATTTAACATGTCTCTTGTCTATTTAGTTCGTGGAAGTTTCCCAAAGAGATACAAATAAAAGATTTTAAAATAATTTTTAAAAAAACAGGTAGGAAGTTTCAGGTAGTTTTATCTCACACTACTTTCATCTCTTACAAAATTGACTAAACCATGGGTTTGAAGAGAGCCATTTTTAAGGAAATAGACAGTCTCCACAAAGTAGGTTAGTGCCTCAACCTGGAGACCATTTCAAGAGTCTTACTCAGCACCGGAAACATAGTAGAAAGAAGCAACAAAGCATAGTAAGTATTAAGAAACACATTGTGATTTATCATTTAGTTCCCTTGCCATTTCCTTTTAATTAAAGTTACTGTTTAGCATTTTTCAGTTCCTTCAGGTTCACCTTAACATTGCATTTTCCTTCAAAATTTGCACACAGATTAGTCAGTTAACACAAAGACTCAGCAGGCGGTGATAAAATATGGTTTATAGGTTTAGACCTATTTAAAACCAAAACAATTGATTCCCTCCCTCTCCAACCCCAAATCTCTGGGCGAAGCAGCAGCAACAGCAAGGGCATCTCACATCTGCCCAAGCACAGGAATGAATTTTTCAGGAAGAGTGGATTCCTGCAATCCAACTGGCAGTATTTCAACTGAGGGACTCAGAAAAAGGCATTTGCAGGTGTGCACTCTGCGCTCCCTTCTGTTCTACGCCTTGAATACCGACAGAAGTGAATATATCCAGCAATATATCCCATTCTCCTCATCAAGCAGCTGTAAGGATGGCCATACAAGAAACCATATTGTTACCTTTCTAGCCTAAAGGGCTACTATCAGATCTAGCACAATTTCTTGAACATGTAGGTGCAGAAATGCTAATGAGAGGTGAATCACTCATGCAGAAATACTCAAGTATGTTCAACACACTCTAAGTGAAGCGTGTTCCCGTTAAAATCATGAGAGAAATTACAGTATTTCACCTCTGGTGCTTCTGCTAACATGAGGAATTCTCATTTTAAGTAACTAGGGTGAAGGGCTTTTACCATGCATTTCTGTATGGTGGATGCAACTCATTCCCATATGGAAGCCATCTGGTTTTCTGTGTATTCTCTTATTTTCCTATACTAGTTTCTATGCTGAACACCTCAAGCTCTGACTTACAGAAGCCTTCAGAAGCCCTGTAGATTTCACCAAGAAAGACATTTTGAGCTAAAATTTTCTAAGAGACATGTCCCTGTCACTTGTCTTTTAAGGTTTTTTTGTGTTTTATTGTATTTTTGTGCTGTAGCAAACTAGCACCCCAGAACAGTGAAACCCAACTACTTCTGAAAGCACCAATCCTTTTGTCTCAGACAAGCAATTTCTTTGGAAAAATTAAAATGTATCTTGAGACTATCTCATCATTAACAAGCTGTTACCAAGTAATCATTTAAAACACATTTTTATGAAAAAAAGCATAGTGGTATTTCAAAGTTAAGTTACTGTATTTTTTATCACTTGAAGCAGGTTAGATATTTTCCCACAGCATTCATTTCCCCCATGACAGCATATTTTAATGACACTAAAAGACAGAAGTTAGACTTTTAATTATAAATTGAATTTTCAGGACACTCTGAAATCACGTTTATTTTTATGTTTCAATACTTCTACTACAAGGTTCATCAAACACTACCAGAAGAGGTCCTTAAGGATATTATCAAATTACTAATACTTAGAGGATTTTACTTTTTAACTATTTCCACACTGTCTGAGGAGTTCTGTATTTATATTATAAAAGAACTCTAATGAGACCAAGAAGATAAAAACAGAGACACAGGTGCTATTTTAAAGAATTATGCCAACTAATAAAAACTTCTCCATGTGTTAAACTTGGATGTTTTGAAACACAGCTGGCTGGCTGCATTGTTTTTAATTGTCTTTATTTTTAAGCAAGAGAGATACCACAGAAAGATAGCTTATAATTACTGTGTAAGGAAGATAGTAAGTAAAACTTAAGATTGTTTCCCTGCGGGTTGCAATGACAACTGATACAAAAGAATGGTCCATACTGATAATAAAATGTATCATCCAGGTTTAATATTAAAGACTATTACAATATATAATTGGTATAATTACCACTCATCTGTAGTATAAGTTGGCAGTTAGAAACCCTAAGTTTTGATTTCATTTAATCCATGTCAAGGAATTCATTTTTAACTTGTCATTTACTCCATACATTTTTCAAAGAGGACAGCAACCTATCTGAGAGCATCCAGAATGCCAGCCGTCTAATCACCTTCGATGACAAAACTAAAGACTGTGAGGACTGAAGTCACATCGATAGCAAACCATCCTGGTGACCAACAGCACCAAATCTGTCGGTTTCTCAAGTTCCCAAGCACTTTTGGTTTTGGCATGAGTACCCAAGCTGGCTGTGAAGAGTATGCATTACATGGTCCAATACATATACCAACAGAGCAGCTATCCTGCATGATTAGCCATGAGAAATTTCAGAGTGGGAGGTAACTCCTCTCCATACCTGGCTGCCACACCAGAGTACTTGATGGCCAAGATTCACAACTGGGAACACAACTGAAAAGAACAAGAAACCCAGAATTGTTTTTGCTACCCACAGCAATAAAGACTTGAACATACCAAAAGAGAGTCACCTTTACCTAAGGGGATATTGGCTGTCTTGCAGGCATATTGCTAGGCAAGAAGCCAGAGGCACAAAGCTAGGGCCAAGTGAAATTTGTTCAGCGGCCAGGTTAGAGGCCATCCATTGAACATTTCTTTGGAGGAGCTGTGCCTTAATCACTTTCAAAGTCTTCTCCAAAATCAACTCTTGCATACATTTGGACAAACAACATGTCAGTATCCCTTCATTGCTAAGGTATTAACACACAAATAACTTCACCTGGTCTGCACAAAATACTGCATACTGATAAAATTCTGTCATCTGCTGAAAATTTCAACTGTTTAAGGATTCAGAACACAACAAATCTTAAAGACCTTTTACAGAGGCCCTGTTAAACACCTAAAAAGGAACTAACACCAACCAGCTCAAAAACTAACTTGCTAATTAAAATTGAAACTGCTGATAAGGAAAAACTCCCTGCTGAAATTCCCAGCTTTCCTTGCCAAATTTTTATAGGATGGAGGCTCATTACCCCTACCTTCTCCTCCTTTCAAGCATCTAGTCTTCAGCACTGTTTTGAACTGGTAACATTAAGACATTTTTCCTTTAACTGATTAAAAAGGAGATTCCTTTTATTCACAATACACAACTTTACAACATCTGAAGGACTGAACAACCACATCCTCTAGTTTTTGTCCCTGTTTCTTTAAGGTCTCATTCCCCATTGCTTCAGTCTGTCACTTACAAACTGCAGGTTCCCTCCACTGCTCTGAAAACTTACAGGTTTGCAGATGCTCACAGAATTGCGAATAAGAACACTCAAGGTCAATATTTGGAAGAGCTGGACAGTAGGAGATGACCGTGAGCTTCAGTAACTGATACTGCAGCAATTTGCAGACTATTCTCCTTGGTAAGCTCTCCCTCAACTAACTGCTAAAAAAATAAATAATACAGAAGAATGCTCCCCTTTACCCATCATCAAGAGATTACTCAGACCTTGATTTCACACCATCTGGCAAAGCCTCCCAAGAAGAAACTAATTTAAACTTGAATCTCTTGGTTTGTTAGCATACCTTCACTAACTACAGTTTGGAAGCATTTGTTTCCAGAAGCAGTGGGGGGAATAAGAAGATGGGTCTCATTCTGCTTTGAAAATTTTCTCTGTCCCAAACTTGAAAGCATTCAACTACATTTAAGCCAGCATCAGGAAGTCAGATTTTGAGTCACATACTCTGAGTTTTGCATTCCTGTTTTAAAAAGCTACAGTGAGTATTGGTAAGATCATACAGCCAGAACAACCTCTGCTGTCAGAAAGCTTCCAGAAAAATTACATTTCTCCAGCAACAGCTTTTAGTGCCTCACAACTGCTTTGTTTTTGACAAGAAGTCAGCTAAAACTGGTATCTCAACTTACTTAAGATATCATCACAGTTAGCATCTGATCAGGACTAAAAGACCCTCTGCACTGCCAGATTTCTGCAGCCATCATTACTCAGGGCTTCAGTTTTGCACGTCACTCAAGAAAGCCCTAATGCTAATATTAGTATTACCATAAACATCATAGGTAATGATGCAACAGCAGATAATAAAAGGCAAGTCACCTCACCCATTCAGTGCTCAAGGACTAAACGATAGCAGCTGAAACAAGAGCCATTAAACTTTGCACTTGTGTTTATCCTCAGCTAAGTCACCAGCTCAGCACCAAGGGGAGAGTACTACCTTCTTAACCACTCGCATTAATTCCTCCAACAGGATAGGGTTTTCCTCTTTTCCTATCTTAACCACTGGTAAAGTGGAAATAAACAAGTTGTACAACTAGATCAACCACCACGTATCTCTGCTGCCTTGGGCACACTACCACAACTTTCAGCCTACGTTAAGATTCAGTGTTAGGGTGGGAACAGAAAATGAAGCTCACTTCTCTGCAGCAGTGCCATGTTACACCAGTCTAAACCAGGCACTAAATCAGGATTGCACGTACCTGTCTACTGCCAAAATGGTCAGCTGAAGTTCCACCTCTTGCCTAGAGCACACTTGCGTTTCTTTTTTCATGCCAACACTTCTGTGATCCCATGACATGAAAGGTTCAGGGAGCTCAACTGATAGAAAGAAAAATAATCATGGGGAAGTAAAACCAGGCAACTCCTGCAAGCTGAGCTCCATGAAGTCATTCACAGCAGGGCCAGACAGGCACTGCTGCAAGGGTGGGGAGAGCAGCAGCATTGCCTCCTTTCAAGCAGCTGGCCAATGGATTCACCCAGCAACTGTACCGACCGGGGTGCGCTTAGGCTTCCCTCATACCAGTTTTGGTAACCATACAGGCAGAGAACAAGCCAGATTAGCTCAAGTATCCAGCTGAAAACTACCCTACCCTAAGGTTAACTTTCAGTTACATCAGCAAGCTCATCTAATCATACCAGTACATGAACACTAGAGGTAACACAAAGGAGAAGAGAGGAACACACAATCAAGATGGTATTTTCCAGCTGCAGTCCAGTTATACCAGCGTAAACTATGAAACTGCATGATAAGGTGCTTAAAGAACAAAAAGGAAAGCAAAGGATACTGTTTGAAAATACTGCTGGGCATACTAAAATTTCCTGCAAACTGTGAAAGAATTACACATAAATGGGATCAAAACACTCCAAGCAGCCAACACTGTAGAAGGTTTAAGCTTTACGTTAACATTAACTTAAGCATTCTTGGCAATTTTGACCATCTCACTAGGTCAAGTTTCATTTTATTTAAAGTTCAACTTGAACCATTACATGAATGGTCTTTTAATGTGTGTGATATAAAAAGAGGTAATATTTCATACATTCTTCTTCTAATAACCTGCCTGCCCATAATACAGTGACAACCACTGGCATCAGTACCCACATTCACACCATCTTACATTTTTCTCAGCATTGACTGCAATGACCTACAATGCTTTTTGAGACAAATGTCACACCAGAAATTCTGCCATCAATGACTTTGGCTGCCTTTCTGAAAGGTCTCTTTGTAATAATATTACGGCACGATAGACTGATTTCTACATATAAGACGACTATTTTGATTGGAATTTGATAAATTGCTACTTTGTAGCTCACCACTCACCAACAACGTTAAAGAGCATGCCTTATATATCTAGTTGGTATTTCTCTTTTTCTGGTCATTGTTCCTGTCATGCTTTACCCCAAAGCACTAGAAAAAGCTTAGTATGTGATAGTCTCTCCTTCATGCTTCTAAGACCGCTGTCATCCCTTGGTCTTTTTTGTGATCAAATGAGTCTGAAGTCTATTTCCCCCCCTCCACCCTTTTCTTCAGGTCTTGCATCTTTTGTGAGTATGATGCAATCTTTCCATTTAAAGAGCTCTATTTCAAAAATGCTGACACCAAAACTAGGTGCTGTATCTTAATATCGATCCCTCTAAAGCTACAGTGGGTCAAAGGAGGGATAAGTCTCCCTAATGTTTTAATCAATCTTCCCCCTGCTTGTAAGTCCTAACATCTTTACTATTTAGGTTAAAAAAACCAACCAACCAACCAGCACACAACCGTTAAGTGTAAAACAGGAAAAAAAACCATTAAAAACCCTACATCTTCAGATGCGATTTTCAATGTTGACAAAAAAAAAAAAATTCTAAATCTTCTGTGTTACTAAGAAATAATTCAGTTCTATTTTAGTTGCTTAAGTGCTTCTGAATGTAACACCCATAGCGTTATTGTTCTGTAATACTGCTTCCAAAATTATTTGCAAATGCATTCTGACCTATCATTGCGTTAAATGATAGAAATCTGGCATGAAAACGGCCACACAAAGAGCCATTT
The DNA here is from genome assembly GCF_030463565.1 of Pelecanus crispus. Taxonomy (NCBI): domain Eukaryota; kingdom Metazoa; phylum Chordata; class Aves; order Pelecaniformes; family Pelecanidae; genus Pelecanus; species Pelecanus crispus. Next base: position 54,729,443 of record NC_134644.1, read on the forward strand.
GTAAATAAGATACAGAGCTAAAGCCACTGAAGAACAGACTCCCCGTAAGTGGCTTTAAGAAGAGCTACCGGGCAGCGCACCGCTCTGTGCAGCGGCACGACCAGTCCAGACACTGAAATCAGTGTGCGACTGGCGGGTTGCTGTAAGGCACATTTGTAAGCGTGGAACAGTGCCGATGCACAAAAACCAGAAGTAAGATAAAGTGGCTTTTGAGGGAAGGAAGTCCAGGATGTACATCAGAACAAGGTTTAGTCAGGTGTGTGTTTTACATACCTCTAGCTCGAACTCTGTCAAAAGGAAAGTGGATACATATTGTCTTCTGAAGTGCTTAAGAGACTACTGGTTACTTTTTGATTTTTAATGTAGCACAAAGAATGTCACAACTTACAGCAGCTTTGCAGCCATGCTAATACAATGCAGCAAATACCTGGTTTTGCAGGGCTGCTACATTAAACTAAAGCAGAAGGCAAAACTACAAGTTATGTAAGTAAATACGGATTTTGATTCTTTCCCAGTTAAAAAAAAAAAAACCCAAACAAAAAACAAACCACAAATAGAAAAGAGCTACCTGATGACATTACAGAGCTATCACGATGCTACCATTAAACCAGGGCTAGAAAAAAGTCCAATTTGACTCACCCCTGACATATGTGAAACTCACTCTGGCAAGGTGAACAGGAAGTCATTGGTTTCCGTGAACTGAGTTTCTGGCCCTCGCAGTTGAGAAATGTCCTTACCTCACCTATGTCACCATCCCCACCTCTGTAAGACACCTATTCTATAAACATTAGTTCAAGACGTTCAAACTCTCCTAGGGAATAGTTTGTGTCCGCCTACAGTTTAACACTACCCCAAAATTTGAATTACTAATTTAAACGAGACTTAACTAAACTACTTAAATGGTGACTAAATGCCATTCTAATTACAGAGAACACATTTGCAATTAACTAGCTTATTTCAGGAGCTAGAGCACCAATTTACAGAAAACAGAACGTCGCTCATACATACGCATCTCTGGTCTAGACAGGTTAAGTGAATAGTCTGGCAATAAATTAAAGCTAAAAATGTATGTCACACTACAGTTCTGAGTAGAAATCTCTCTCCCACACCTTCTCCGAGGCAGATTTTCCTTCACTGACTTTGTGTTTAAAATGATGCTTTGAATCTGTACCCATTGTATTTTACAATTATTTGTCTTAATGTGTATTTTAAGACAGTATTAAAAACATCACCACAGCAGCACTGAACTACTAGAACTGAAGAAATTAAAGTACAAGAAGGATGAGCACAACCCATGGAAGACAGTAATGAAATTACCACTAAGTTGCCAGCCAGTTAAAGGAAAAAAGAAGAGAGTTCTACTGTGCACATTTAAGACATCTTTATGCAAAAAGAAAGCAAAATCTATTGTATTTTAGCTTACAGAGAGACAAACCTGATCTTTTATTTCTGCATAAGATAAACAATCAAGTTTTTATCCACATATACACAAACACACATTTGTTTGTCACACTAACTATACAACCAAAGCACCATTTTAACTGAGACTAGCTGCTTGTCCTTGTGGGTAAACTGAAGGAAATGCTGTGAGTTATTATCAGCACACAGACTGATACGCATGGTTCTGGGTGCATTTGCTTCAGTTTCAGAACAACTCAGTAGCAACCCTTTCTTCCATAGTAGCAAATGCAGAACAGGTGATGTTCTTGCATTTCAATTCAGGTTTCAACACAGACAAGGCAGTAATTGACCTTTAACGTAATGGCTTTTTGAAACCTGCTCTCCTAAGTAAAATCGTTATTTATTGGTTCTTGTTATTCACATGTCAGCTTTTTAAAAAAAAAAAAAAAAAGTCATCATCTGAAGCCAGGACAAAATATAATGCTTTTACATTCACAAGTCACCAGCCAAAGATGCTAGTAATGCCACAGAGCAAACAGGACACAAACATTACAAACTAAGCCAGTATCAAGTGGAAGATGTTAAGCGCTACACAAAAATACACCCTTCCCCAATTTCCTAACGTTTCTGCAAGCAAAAACTTTAAAATATATGTGGGCAGAATTAGAAAGGAGAAATACTTTACAGTCTTTACAGTAATATTAGTTTGATATCTCAGTGAAATCTAGTCAGCAATTAAGCTATCACTTAGCACTGAAAAGCTACTACTACACAAAAATCCTGCAGAAGAAGGTATGGTCTACCTTTTAGCCGAGATATACAGCAGTGTCCCACCTAACTTTCAAGAGAGCTGAGCCTGCATATTCACACAAGCTGACCCTTTTTTGGTCCCAATATTAATAAGTATTTCTACATATGGAAGCATGTCTTTCACTGAACACAACCTAAAGCCACTGTCAATCAGCAGGAGATTCTTATGGCCAAGCAAAAACATTCAGTGAATGGGTACTTCTGACAGTCTTCACTGATTTTCCATCTGCAGGAGGCGGCACACAAACTGCACGCAGAAGATTCTTGAATGTTGTCTTTCACAGAATTACATTTGTACATAACTGGTTCAGAAATAAGTTTAGCCGCTTTTCCTTAAGTTGCCCATTCCAATTTTCATATGTAACCGCGCCTTTTCCTGGTCACCCTCCTGAAACACTTAAACCACCTTCTAATTTATTTTGCAGGACTGGCTGGCTAAAGGAGGGCATCCCACAGAAACTGCTCATAAATCATTTCAAACAGATTTCCGGGGGAGCTGTTCGTAACCTGTAATTTTTAATATTTTGTTTTAAAAAAGACCGGCCGAGGCCCTGCTCCCGGCCCATCGCCGCTGCGCAGGCAGGAGCCGGCCGGCAATACAGCCCTCCAAAAAAAGCCCTAAAAAATAAAAAACCAAAAAAAACAAAAAGAAAACCCCCAAAACCCAACCCAAAGCTACAGAAGGGAGGCGGGCAGGAGGCTGGCGGCGAGCACGCCGCGCTGCCTTCGGCCTCTCCCGCCGCCACACACGCACCCACCCGCGTACAGGCGCCCCCTTCCTCCTCCTCCTCCTCCTCCTCCTCTTCCTCCTCCTCCCCCGGGCGCCGTGATTTCAGTCCCACCCGCTCCTCTCCCGCATATCTGAAGGCTGCTTTAATTCCTGCAGCAAATTCCTCCCTCCCAAATTTGGGCGCAAAAGGAGAAAAGGGGAGGAGGGATGGGGGGGGGCGGGGGGGAAGGGGAGAAAGCGAGGGAGAAGAAATATCTCCGGCATTTTCGGCGCCTGGCTCCCCAGCTCCGCGCCGGCATTATACAATTTCGGCGAGGCAGGAAGTGACTTGGGGGGGGGCGGGGGGGAAGGTGGCGGCGAGAGGGGCTGGAGCCGCATCTGAGCGGGAGGAAGGCGGCGAGAAGGACGGGGGGCCCCGCGGCGGGGCCGCTGCTCCGCGCCGCCCGACACCCGCTCCCCGCCGCCGGGATGGGGGGCTCGGCGGTGCCCGCTTCCCGCCCGTTTCCCCCCCCCCCCCCCCCCCCCCGCTCCGCGCCCCTCCCGTGCTGCCTCCCAGCCCACCCATCATGGAGACCCCGCGGCGGCAGGCTCCCGCCTCGGACTGTCACGGCCCCCCCGCGCCTCGGCCCCGGGCTGGAGACTCACCCATGGCGCTGGCCGGCGGCGGTGCTGTCGCTGCCGCTGCTGACGCTGGGCTCCGGCTGCCTGCCCGCCCTCCCGCCCTCCCTCAGCCGCGGCGGCAGCGAGCGGGCCGCCCCCTCCTCCCCGCGCGCCTCCCGCCAGCCAACCCGGCGGCCGCCGCGGCGATTCTCCAACGCCCCCTACGCCGATTCCGCCGAGGGGCCGCGGCCCTTCCGCACAGCGCCTACGCGCGCCCGCTCTGGCGGCCGGCCGGCCGGGCGGGCGGACTTAGCGGCTCGGCGCGGCTACGCTCCCCACGCCTGCTCCTGCTGCTCCTCCTCGCCTTCTCCCTCGCCGCCTCCGCCCCGCTCCTCACACGCTCGCTCCTCGCCCGCCTCCCCGGGCACGCAGCGGCGGCGGCTTCCGGCTCGGCGTGGGGCTCGCCGCGGTCCCCACGTCTCTACCCCCGCCTCCCCCTCCCCGCCCGGAGCTGACTGTTATTTCCTCACGCTCCGTGTCAGAGAAAAAAGGGACCGCTCGGCGGCCATTTTGAAACCGGGCACGCTCGGGAGCGCGAAAGCCCCACGGCGGCCGCGGGGGTTTGCCCGAAACAAAGATGGCCGCCGACTTTGACGGCGCTGGGCGCGGCGGTTACAACGCCCCCTCCTTTCTCCGCGGCTATTCTCGGAGCGTCGCTAGTCCTTACGCGCCTTGCGGAGCCCAATGAGCGCTACGGCGCCTTACGCTCCCTCCGCCCTCCCGCTTACGCAGTTGGCGTGCGAGAGGCCGGCAGGAGAGGGGGACCCGGTGGCCGGGGAGAGGGTCGCGGGGCCCAGCGGCAGCCCCTGGGCCGCCTTGAGGCTGGGGGGCGCTGGGGGCCGAGGGCCCGTCAGCCGCCCTTATCCCCGGGGAGCGCTGGGGCTGCAGCACTGCGGTGGGCGGTCAGGCGTCCGTCCCCCTGCTCCCCCGCTGCGCCCGGCCGCAGGCCCTCCGCCCGCACGGCTGAGGGGGCCCCGCCGCAGCGGCCTGGCGCCGGGCTCTCCCCCCCTGCCGCCGCCGCTCCGGCTGCCCGCCGCCCGCCTCCCGAATGAGGCGTTTGGGTCCCATTCACAGCCGCCGCCGCCTCCTTCACGGAGCCGCCGCCCAGGCGGGCGCGGAGCCGCTTCCCGCCGCGGCTGCGGGGCCCAGCGGCCGAGAGGCCGGGCCGCTGCGGTAAAGCAGTGACACGGGGAAAGGGCGGACTGCGAGAGAGGCAGAAAAACGACTTTTGCCTTTCCTATTCCCATACAGCTGACAGCATTGTACGTCCTTTTTATGTTTGGGACAGGTATCTTTGGAGCTTTTTAAACTCTGGGATATTTTATGCCCGAACTGAAATACTGGAGACCTGTATTTATGATGTGTGATTTGAAACCTAACATACTTTATTTTGTGTCAGGGATTTCCGAGTACAGTCCGTTCCTTGCCTTTTCTTTCACACAAGGCACAGTACGCTTCCCTAGTAGGGAAAGGTACTTGGCAAAAAGAGAAAAATACGTAAATTTATCGTGCCTGTGATATAATTTGTGTCTGCCGTTATTAAGACAACATTTTAAGAGCGTGCCCTGGTATTAGAAGGATCAAAATAGCAATTTTCATTTCAGCAGCAAAAGGGAAACTTTCAATAATGTAGTACTTCTGTAGGTAGAGTCGCAGCAAGGCAGACAGGAGCAACAATGAAGATGCTAAGACTGTCCTTGTTGCTCACCGATTTCCATCCACTTCTTGTCTAATGTCTGACTTTCCTTTTTCGGGTGTATTTGATAAACAAATACTTTTTACAACAACAAGGAAAACGCATCATCTTTTCAGAGAGGTATGCAGCCCTGTACAATGTGGTTCAGCGCTGTTTAAGAACTGGAAGTGTTACAATATACTGTGGTTCTCAGATGCCCAAGGGAAAGAGATTTTTATTATCGTTGGTCACAGGACTGCCAAATGTTATCTCATAAATCTGTGTCTTTCACAATGGATGAGGTAAGAAATAACCTTTTTTTTTTTCATTCTGGTTGGTTTAGGTGGTAATGTCCATGGCAATGAGATACAGCTACATCGCTTTCGTGGTTATCTGAATACCAAAAAGAGACATTTTACACCACAGAAGTTGTTCACTGAATACAAAATATGGTCCCTCCAGCTCTCCCATAAAAATACATTGTGGGAAAACAAACAATGTGAATAATACTTGTTTTCTCTCTTGTAGTAAAGGCTTCAAATTGCTCAAAAACATTTATCTTGGTTTTCAGATATGCAGTGTTGAGAAAATAGTATGTAACTGATGGGGATATCTTCAAAAAGGGAATGATGGTTTTGAAGTAATTTTCTTTTAAGTAAGACATTACTTCGTGTATTGATCATTGGAAAAACAAAAGTGAGCTTGCACCTTTGAAATCTTCTGCAAAACTGGCACAGGCTTAAAGAGGAAGCAGGATGCAAGCCAGTGGGTTTTATGTGAGGTTGATGTCCCATTTTTCTGTGTTGTGAATAGCGGGGGGGGCAGGGTGTCTCTTTTCATACGGTAATTTACAGGGTTAGGAAGATTCTGCAAAACTCTGTTCATTTTGAGAGAAATAAAGCAAATGCAAATGGATCCCTGAGGTTTGAAGAATACTGTGTTCTGTGTACAATATAATAAATCCAAACTTTTCCATTCCTGTAGCAGTCTGCTGTTCTTCCTCCAAAAGAAAAAGTCTCCACTAAGTCTGTCACTGAACTTTAAAGAACTGAACTTACTCTATTTATCTTTTGAAAGAAGACAGAATTTTGTGACTGCTTTTTGTGAAATTAATAAAAAGCTTTGCAAACTTAAATGTAGAACGCTACCTGCTGTAAGTCAGAACCCGTCGGTGTCCTTCTTGTCTTCAGATACAGAAACAAAACCCACTCACCTTACTTACAAAATCTGCTAACTAGGGTTGCCGCCAGGTTGGTTCCCAACCAGCCTAGCCAGTTTCGGTGTCTTCTTGCCAGTGAGACATATGAAGACTATTTTGGTTTCTTTTTTTTTTTTTTAATGCAAGCAGACGTGACTCACTAGGTGAATTTTCACATAGGATTAGCTCCAGCATGGGATGTGGTGGAATTACTGCGCTTGTATCCTGTTGACTTGCTCCTGCATGGCAACTCCAATACCTCCTGGGTTTGTAGGGCACGTGGTGCATCTCCAGACTGAATTGTGCTTGCTCAGTTTGTCCAATGTATGCAGCATCCTTTTGAGCTGCAGTGCAAGTCTAACAGATCTTTGCATACTGAGCAATCGCCTGCCAAAACAACCAGTTTCATTATACCAACGGGGTGAAGTCCTAAACTCCCACTCCTGTAAACAATCTAGCTCTTGCAAGATAGGAGGCTGAGGATGCTCAACAGCAAATAATAAACACAGTATCCTCCTTCAAACCCATCCTTAAATCTCAGCTTTGCAGTCACGCCAACCAGCATCTTGACCACTCTTTGACCACTGCTTGTCATGCTGATCAGTAATGCCTCCTGTCCTTGGACTTGGTTGCCTCTGACATCTATTGCCCTTTATATTGGATTATCTTTTTGTAAATGCTGCCATTTTGCTTTGTTCGCTAGCACAAGAAACAGCCCAACACAATGGTAATACAAATGCTAACAATAGTATGAGGCGTCTGGTGTCACATCTAATTGGGGCCTGACGTCCTGTCCATCAACCCTTTCCTATTTTGAGACGTACCGACTCAGTAGGGCCACTTCTCTGAATAAAGGTTTCCAGAATCAGGTCTGTATTTGCACCACTTTTCTGTATTCAGAGGAGGGCTGTTGTGAAACAGAAAACCCTTGCAAACTCACAAGCAGCACAGTAACCAGCTATCCTAACTATCATTGTCACTGTCATCATGGCTGTTGTCGTTGGCTGCCACCTACAACATTATTCTATGAACATGCAAATATGAACAAGCAAGATAAAACGTATACCTCTTGGCCCCCTTTTAAGTCTTGCCATTTGCTGTTTAAAAAATGCTCTACAACAATAAGAAAGAGCTATATTCATCAGCAAATGCTTATAAAATGCTGTAAAAGTTATGAACACAGGCTTCCATTGAACAATTGCGATGGGAAAAATACAGCATCTCTTGTTTTGTAGTGTGTTTACTGTATCGTCCTGGTATACATCCATTACTTCAATTATCTAAAGAAAGAGGCTTTGATAGATTACGACCCAATGATGTGATCCTTGTGAGAGGCACACACATGCACTTATTGTTTAAGGTAGAAAATGGTTGCTTTGTGCAGTTATAGTTGTGTAGTGGGGAATATAGATCAGTAGAAGCAGGAAGGCAGCCTAACCCTTAGTCATGTACTCGTACCAGTAACGACTACTTCCTTAAGTGAGGTGAGATACAACCTTCGTGGTATTTTCCTTCATTCTTGTGAAGGACTTGTGGCTTGGGAAACAGCAGATTTCCAGTAATGTTAAACTATTTGAAAAATGTACCATCTAATACATTGTTTGTACAACATTCACAGATGCAAGCCGGTGAGCTGACAGATCGTAAGACATACTTCCTACGCTTTCCTACGCCAGGGAGTTGGAGCCTTAAGCAAACACGCCCCTCGCCCTTCCACCCCTCCGCTTGCAGGCACCAGCAGCGACTGCTCGGATGACCAGGAGCAAGGCTATTATGCGTGGCACGCGTCCTGTAATTCCAGTTCTCCATTTGTTTATTTGTTAATAAGTAAACCCCGCTGGGGTTGGACAGGTCTCGGTAAATCCTTAAGAGACTTTCCGTATAACTAGATGTATAATCATTAATACCCAGTGCTGCAGCCGAACATATACTGATGAACCGTTGTGTCTGAGCAGAGTCCGGGGGGCATAAAGGGTCTGCTCATACTGGCACTGCCGTGAGAGCAAGGCCTTCAGAAAGTTGGGCTTACTGCCCGTTTACATTAGCAAGTGCTTCCTAGCATAGCATATGGTACTGCTGTCATACTTTGCATATTACATTAGGAAAAAAAAAAAACTTAGACATGTAATGCAATGTGGCATTTTATTACTTTTTTTTTTTTTAATTTAAGGAAAGGAGTTATGCCCTCCAAAGGAAAAGTATTTTTTCTTAAAATGAATTAATGAGCTTAAAAAGAAAATGCTAGACTTTTTTTGTTGTTGTTCCAGGAATAAATTATTATAAAATAAATAATGGTAAAATATTACAAAATGAAAACAGATGAATTCTTTATGTACAGTAGTCAGCTCTTTATTCTCTTTACTCATATCGGAACATTGTTTCTACAAAAGTAAAGTCAATGACGGGTTCTGGTAGGAAAGAAGTACTATGTACCCTGTGCCACTGTGGTCCCAGCAGTCTGGCTTTGTATTTTCCAGTTGTCCCCTTTTGATTAAAGGACATCTACATCACCCTAGGAACATTGCATCAGGCTTTTTCCTTGCAAACGCTAAAGCAGTAGTATGCCTAGTACTTGACATTAGACTTGAGGTAGCAGTATGCCGCATCAAGGCCTTGGGTACAAATGTTGAGCAACTGAAGCAAAGTGTTGCAGATTGTGCTACTTACTGGCATTTTAATCACTTTGTCACTCTGTTCCGTTTCCTTTACCTGTAGAAATGTGACTCTATCTTCTGACACGGTTACCAGGCTACCTACAATCTGGCATCCTCTCCAAACTCATCCCAAAGCGACGAGTCTCTCCCTTCATACTGCAAGTTGGACCAGCCTGGACCCTGCTCCCTCAGGGTAAGCGGGTCCTGAGTCCACCGCTGCACTTACTCTTCTGACCTGCACATGACTGGGCTCCCTAATCCACCCTTTGAGGCTGCACCTGGCACTTAAATGAGTCGATTAAGTGAAATGAATTGCTTATCACGACCATTCAGGAATGCAGCACTTCACACAGAGGACTTAAACCTCCACACCTGCCTAATCTACCAGGGATACACATGTAACTCGCCCAAAGTAGTCAGACCATCCTTCCTGTTTTTCTGACCAGCTGCTTTGTATGAACAAAATTATTGGTGCCTCAGCACCAGAACATCCACCCTACACTTCCTGAGAGTCTCTTTTCAGCTATTCAATTGCACTTCTCAATTTCAGATATTCAATGTGCTTTTGATCTTTATGTTCTAGCCTCAGAACAGTTGTTGAACCCTTGGGCTAGAACCAATGAATACAATCTTTACCTTTCACGGCTTGGCTTTATGTCCTGCTTTTGTCAGAGGATGGCTTATTTGTACCTGTCTTTCGGGCTTTGGTGATAGTTTATCTAGTGGCAGACATTAAGCTGAACACACCTATGTATGTAGCTCCAGTTAACCCAACAGAGCTACTCACTTGTCCCTTGCAACAAAAGGTGATATTAAACATTTATCAATAGGTAAAAAGCAAACCCAATTTTTTTCTTAAGCCATGTGTAAGGATTGGTGTCTGTTTACACATGGAACTGACTGAAGCCTACTGCTACTGATGACGGTAGGAATTTTGCAATTGGTTTCAATTGTTATACAATCCCCTACAGTCAAATCTGTCTATTATAAAAAAAATACTCAAAACTATGTTTTCTGAGAAAACCACAAACAGCTAAAATATGAATGTAATGGTATAGAAATACTCAAAACACATTAGAGTTCAATCCAGTTAGTTAGATTATAGGCGCATAATGTGGAAAAAATTAAAAACTGAAACGTAGATCAAGGAAAATGCCAAAACTTAGTTCAGATTACTTTTTCATATTTGTATTCTGAATTACATCATGCTGAACTTCTTTTTTACATAAGGAGAACAGTACTTAGTGATTTTGTTGTGATGACTGAGCAATACTAGAAATAGAGCACAGTTCTGAAAGAATCTGTTATGTAGACATTTGGGATTCATAATGGAAGATAATGGTCTTTTTGATGATGAATCCACTATATAAGCCAAGAATATTTCAAGAGCTTGTTTCAAAGTAGATCCATTAGCATAACCCAAGATATATCCTCGGTCTTCCAGATAAGAAAAGTTCTTGTATTGTTGTAATAACAGAAGGTTAAAGTGTTAGAGAGTTTTTGAAGAAATTATGTGCTTGTCACAGAGCCAAACTTCAGGCTCAGTTCTTTCAGTGCATACAAAATGCAAAATACGTAATCCGTGCCAGTGTAGAAAAATTAGGGTTGGGGGTTATTTGCATAATATCATAGGTATGTTTTATGAAAAAACAGTTTTTTCCCACTTCTGGATCATGGGGTCATTAAATGTCCTTCTTGGACTAACTAGCAGTGTGGACTCTTCCTACTCAGGATGTTCCTAAGCTCCTTGCCAACATTTCTTCTTCTCTTTTTTCCTAACAGTCTAATGTAATGCCCAGTGTTCTGTAAAACCCGTGGTTAAAACCTGTGGTTGAATATATGTGAAGCATGTACTGTTTGGTTATACATTGATAGCACTTTTTGATAGTTAATCTTGTGCTCTACAGAGTGCATGGGAACACCTCTGTTACATAATATGCTAAATAAAAAAACTTTTTTAATACATGGAATGCCTAGTTGCATGACTTCATGTTTTATGAATACAAGAGTGTTTGTAATGCCCATGCCCGTTTTCAGATACTACTCATCTTCACCAAAGACACTGCAACAGAAGCAGTCTGTTGGTCATGACACTTGGTTAAAGACTAGTTGCTGTGTGTTCTTATTTCTTTGAAACATTTGGCTGAAGAATTGAATTTTACTGAAGGAGGGTTCAGTTGTGCAGATAGCAAATATTTGCCTAAGTTATCCTTCTTTAAAAAGTGTTTTGACTACTTTTATTGCAAAAAGAATCGTAGTATTGTTCTACCTGTAGCGAATTATTACGTGGCTCATGCAGTTACTGTTGTGTTGACTAGTTGGTCCAAAAATTCAGTTTATTTAATTGCAGTTTGCGAGCCAGTGATCTCCCATTTTATATCAATTTATTTCTTGGTGTTTCTCTACTTTATTGTATTTATCTCAACTATTTAAAATGTCTGCAAATATCCCCATGGTAATGGAATTCACTTGGCAGCAATATATAGTTATATGAATCATAACTAGACAGTAAATAAATAGTTTAAGGCATAACTAAATACCAAATGAAACTTGCTATGTTGGTAATAGCAGAAGGTGTTTATTGTGAATATACCTCAACGCGATTAATACTCTTTCCTGGAAAACCCTAGTTCTAGAAAAAGTTGGTTTGGGTACATTTGAGACTTCGGTCCTGATTGTTTTGGGAGATGTCTCCCAAAAGAAACCCTTTCCCTGTGGATGGGTGGATCACCCCACAACTCTGTTGTGGCTGAGTCCAGAGAGAAAAGGTGGCAAAGGTGGTTGTAATTCTATATAAAAGAATTGGGGATCACGGAATTTTTATGGTTATGGATCTATTAGTGCTATGGGCTGTCCATAGCAGATAAATGGAGATGGTTCTTAGCTTGAGGCCATGCCTTTGACAGAAAGCAGGTTAAAGCAGCATTTATGGACCTTCAAAAGATCTACTGTATGTGCATGTAACTTCCAATGAATAAACAAGTTGCTGATTTTTGTAATGCCATGTAATGGAGTAAGATGGCTGAATACTTGCAGAACATTTTTTGCAAGAGAACAGTATTTGATTTTCTTGGGTTACAATTGGCAAAGAAGCCTTTTTCAGAGTATTTGTAATTACTACAGCTATAAAAAAAGTGTCCATTCAACTTAATGTCTTATATGGACCCATTAGCTACTGATGTCTTATTGCATAAATGCACACAGTTGCAAAAGTGACACAGGTTTTTAATGTAGGACGTCTTAATCCATTGTGATACCTACATGGCTTCTCCTTTGAACACAGAGGGAAGACTGTGCAGTCAAGGGTACTTAATTCCATATCTAAAGTTCAGCAAATGGAAGAGAGAGCACTGAAAGACTTAAATAAACCACAGTGTGATAAATCATAACAAAGTACAAAATTAAAACATTTAGTTTATTTACAGAATGTTCTCAAAGAATGGAATACATCAGTCTTGAACCAAAGCATACATTTATCCAGACTGCTGTTAATTCACAGTTTATTTATAAAATGATTCCATTTTTTGATAACATCTGTATATGGCAAGGTGCCTAACCTCTGGGGCACAATGGGGAGAAGTTATAAAGCCAGCATCCTCCTTCCTCTTTATCTACAAGCAAAGAAACTGGAAGGAATCGCAGTGTTACTCTGCTGACTGAACTCAGGAAGCAGCACCAGGTGGGTCTTACTAATGTCCACTCATCAGAGAAAAGACAGAGCTCCTCTAAAATGGAGACAACGGGAAATCTTGGTAGGAGGTTCTCAGAACGGCCAACCAAAACCAAGCTAGGTACAAGACTGTAGACCTCTTGTGATACAGAGTCAACACTTTGACTTCAGTCATGGAGGAAATTAAACAAAAGTAATCACACAAAGTGGCGAAATTAAATCAGAAATTACCTTTCATGTTTTGTGTCAGTCTGTGATAAAAACCTCCAGCTGTTTATAGGCAGCACAAAACCCATGGTTATTATAATTCTGCTTTTCGCTCTGATTACTTGACTGGGAAAATACTAACACATAATTTCTATTTGTGCAAATTTTTGAAAGAGCAGTGAGTGCTTATGAATAATGCACCTATGAGGTAGAGTACTGATCTGGACTGAAACAAAGTTCTTAAAATACATTTCTGTGTACAGAAATTCCATTTGCTGTACATCACCAACAAATGGAGTATGGCTGAAAAAATAAATCTGATTGGCCGCAAAATGCTTTTCTCTAATAGTTATGACCTAAAATATATTTTTGATATTGGAAAAAATAACATATTGGTCATTTTGTCTGACAGATTTTACCACTTCCTGTCTGATTGTTGAGGAATTCAGAATGCTTTTTGGCCAACAAGAAGTATGTCTACACTAGGGAATTTCTTGCTCTCTTTTCAGGAAACACAGCTACATTAGTGCTATTAATGCAGGCTTTCTCACCACCATTTATCTAATGCTGTCTGGCCTCCACATCGCTTTTCTAGATCCCTCTTATCTGCTCCACAGCGGGCCCCTCTCCTGCAATTAATTCCACTTGGTACAGAGGTTGGCAGGGCTCACCGTGGGGTCGCAGCCATTACAGATGTCTGTACATAAACACAAAGGAGATAGCAGTACCTGAGCTAGCAAATACCAAGCCAGCAGCTTTCTTGCATTTGCGTGGAGATCAGACTGAACTCCTTCAGATACGGTTACACAAAGTGACCATTCACCCTTCAGCATGTGAGCCTTTGGGGCAGGGACAGTACGCTCCCAGGGCAATGGGATCCCCATCCTTGCTGGGGCAAGTAATTAGAAAAAGAAGATGAGACCTGGCTGACCTGCTCTCCCATTTATCTGCTGCTTTCTTCTCTCAGCGTGAGCTGAGGAGGTATTTCACTATTCTGGACTTTGCCTGCCTGTCCCTTCCCTCCCCACCCTCAGTTTTTGGTGTTTTTTTTTTTTTATTTTGGGTTTTTTTTTTTGTTTTTGGGGGGTTTTTTTTGGGTTTTTTTGTTTTGTTTTTTTTAAATAAAGCTTTAATTTTCTAAACCACAGCACTTCTATTTATTAAGAAATAACACATTAGCAAATGGAAGGGTGTTTTTAAGACTTTTCTCCTCAGCAAACTGGCTTTCACTGAGCATTACACATGCCCCTGGTAAATAAATTAGGATATAAAGAGCATTAAACTCATAAAACAATTGTTGTATTTTGCTGATGGTTGGCATCCCTGCAATACAGCTGCTTCTCCCAGCCTCCTGGGAGCAGAGAAAGGGACAATAGCGAGCTATGCAGTATGACTGACATCTCTTCTACCCCGCCAACCTCAAGGCACACACATATATTTACCCATACTGCCCATCAGATCAGAGTAATTTCTATAGCTTTGGCATAATCTTAAAAGACTTTCTGTCACCCAACCAGGAGTCAACCGATGGTCAGTGCAGGAGGTCACACAGGATGGTCTTAAATTCTTCTGGCCATGCAATCCGTCACTGATTAGACAATCTCCCTGTATTGATCAGAACATCCTTTTTCTTAGCATCTAGTCTAACAGGTGCAGCTCTGCCTGTAAGCCGCCCAAACCAGCCAGCTGTGCTTGCAATGAAACATTACAATCTGCAATCATCAGAGGCGAGCAGTCCTCACCGACGGCTGTAAATAAAAGGAGAGGAATTTAGTGGCTTTGGGCCTTTTGCCCAAGCAGATAAACCTTGACTGCTGTTGTGCCTTTGCTTTCTTAAGAAGCCCCAAGTACTGTTTCTGATTGGAGAGGGAAGAAGTCCTCTGCTGTGACCCTCGTCATCAGCTGTGGCCATTCCAAGCTGGAGTTCACACAGAAGGCCAGCAGAGCCAGGACCAATGCCGCAGCGTTGCTCCCTTCCATGTGCAGTCCCCCATGCTGTCATCCACATGCAGCCCCTAATTGCTCTAGCCCAGTCCTACACGTTTCCTCCTCCACAGCTGATTTATGAAGGCTTTTCATTAGTCACACCCTGTTTCCCAGTGCCTGTGTCCTATGAGGAGCCCTCTGCGTTAAAGAAGGTGTTGAAAAGGCAAGAGGGAACAGGAAGGTAGTAAGTAACTGGGTGATGGGTAATTAAATTAGCCTTCCAGGAGGTAAGAGACAAGAAATCTCACACACTCTAAGGAGAAGTCACTCCTCAGGAAATCCTTATGGATCATTGTTCCTATGGAGCAGGAAAACAAGCCTCTCTCAATAGAAAATATCTTCCCATCAGCAGCATTAGAAAATGATAAAGCAACCAAACTGCAACAGAGTGAGTCATCACTCAACAATTTTTTTTTCAGTGCTTTCCCAGTGATTGCTAGCAAAGGTCATGGGTTGCTAAGCCAGAGTTTGGAGGCTCTAAGATGGGAAGGGCCATCAGGAAGCCCTGATGCTAACAAAGATGCTGACTTCTAAATTTCAGTCAAGCTCAGAAGTAGAGTATCAGGGGGAAGATCCATCTTCCTTGTTCTAAATTAAAGACTCGAGTTTTAGCAAATCTGGGGGAAGTGTTGTGGTTGCTATGGATAAAATAGATGTAAGGTCCAAAACTCAGAATTCACTCTTTCAGCAGAAAGAGAGCAAAGGAGACAGAAGAACTTAAAAGATTGTAGTGCTGTCACAACCCCTGCTGAGACATCCAGTTCAGGGTTAGCTCCAGATAATGACACAGAAAGTAGCTTTGACTGCAGTATTCCCCTGCCTGTTGTGATAATCTGCCCCTTCTAGTCCACTGAAGTCACTAACCTATGGAAGGTCTTCAAGCCGTCATTCAGCTCCTTCTTCATTCCCTATTTGAACTGTCCAAGTAATTAATTTACCACTTGTAAATCTGTGATAGTAGGAGGAATTACATTCAAAAAAGGAAAATCACTGCTTTCTGCTTCATTTATCTTAAAACCAGATCCTTACAGAGGTGTCACATTCCCTTCCTTCCTGCAGATGTAGGCTTGTCTAAAATAGCCACCCTACCCTAACATTCGGTTATCTCTGGTGTAGCACCATTGCCTGTAGCAACACTGAGAACAATTAAGATAAGAACAATTAAGATCAGTGTTCTAACACTGTGTGGTCTAACCTTACTTAAAGCAAGTCTGGTTGATGTAGTAATAAAAAAAACACCAATGCGTAACAGTACCTCACCTGCCCTAAAGCTCATATTGCTATCAACACTCCAGCCACAAGGGAAATCTCAACAACGGAAGACATTATGGAGGAAAGTCTGGTGGAGACCCAGGTTTTGGAGTTGCACTGGGGCAGCAAGTATAAGGAAAGGAAAAGCCTGGAGCCAGATTTTACGTCCATTGTGTTCTCGTCTTTCTGTGATATCCCAGTGAAAAATGATAGAAAACAGCTCAGGTAGTGTTAATCAACCACTAGTGACCTCCTGAGCTCTAGGGAATTTATGGCTTTCATGGAGGTCTAGGGCTCTTTTTTTCAAGATTACAGGGAGATTGTTTCATTTCTGTGTTCCATGGCGGTTTGAATCACTGTCATTTCCCCCTGCAAAGGTAGAGCGACAGGCTGTGCTTGGGTAGAGCTTCTATCCTGAGAATGTCCAGACATGCCCCATTCCCCTAATGAGATTATTTTTACTCTGTCTTAAGGGTATTTTAGGTCTTCACAGAAACTGGGGTTTAGCTGCATACCTTACAGGCATGTTATATATATAAAGACCGATGTCGGCTGCATACAGTACTGCTTAAAGTATGCCACAAATACGTAATGTATGACAAAGAGAAAGATGTGCTTGGGGTTTCGATCATCTTTCTTCTTAGTGAGGTATTTCAGGATTTCAACTAAATGCACATGTCTTACATTAGAGAAGCTTAGCAGGCTCAGAATACGTATATCCCCATTTCCCTTCAGCCTGTGAAGCTGCATTACTACCAAAGCTGAGTAAAGTATCTTTATTGAGTCAGTGTAAACAGCTCCTATTCAGCTCTCAGCCCTGCAATCACACTACTGGGTGTTTTTTTTTCTTTTTCCCTGCAGCTTTTTTCTTTTTCGGAAATAAGAACCTTCTCATGCCTGTTGATTTCATCATTCAGGAATTTAATTCAGCAGTCACCTTAAAAGGCCATTCATTTAGACTTTAGGGAGGAGTGCATTTGCTTCCTTTGCAAAATGTGATGTCAAGGCTTATATTTTTTCCCCCCTCAATTAATTTTAAAATAGGAAAAGCAGAAAGACAAGGGCCCATAGTAGAATACAGCACACATTTATATGGTCACCTAAATGAACAGAGCTGAAAGACTCACAAGCAATATGTTTTTTACTGAACGTGAATACACTGAATGCTCTTTCTGAGGGTCACAGGTACAGAAAAAGGCACAACCTATTTTGGCAGGGTGCTGATTCAAGCTTCTAAATTAGCCAGCTAAAGAGATCAAAGAGGAGAAAGAAGTCAGATGAAAGCTAGGTACTGGTGTGGCTGCAATTCCTCTCCTAACTATCTGGTTCCCAGATTACAATGATGTCAGGCTGTATCGGTCACAATTAACATGAGGAGGAGGAGGGTAAAACAAAAGCCTGTTTACTGTAGGCTTCACCAAAACAGTTTTTGTATAGATTTCTCCAAATTAAATCAGTTATTGTAGGTGACGCTGGTGGCGCCAGGTATTATTAAAGCTGCCTGCATGTCTCGTTACCGGTTATAACTTCTGAGTTCAGCTCCTA
The DNA here is from genome assembly GCF_030463565.1 of Pelecanus crispus. Taxonomy (NCBI): domain Eukaryota; kingdom Metazoa; phylum Chordata; class Aves; order Pelecaniformes; family Pelecanidae; genus Pelecanus; species Pelecanus crispus. The sequence continues at coordinate 54,747,230 of NC_134644.1, forward strand.
GAATTGAGCCATTCAGAGCCGCCTGGCTGCACTAGGTACACCTACATACACGTGGCTGTACGTTTCAGATACGGGATAAAAGTGAAACCTGTATCTTGCTCAGGCCCAAGGGGTTTGGAGTGAGGATTTGGCCTTTGCAGTCAGGAGGGGTGGGGGGAGGAGGGAGAAGTGCTCTTTCTGAAAGGGCTCTCTCTTTTACACTCCTTCAGCAAATTCAGCCACAGTTAGCTCAGGCAGAGAGAGCCCTTTGAAAGTTTGCAGCTCACATGTGTTCAACAGAAACCTTTACAATTTTAGCAGCTAACCTCCCCCGTGATTTTGTCTGCCTTGAACACACCCCAGCCCAAATTTAAGATACCATTTTCCCCCATACAGTTTTTACGAGGCTCTGTGGCAGGTCACGCTTGATGCCGAGATCTGAGCTGAGTGAGGGGCACAGCCTGGTTTCCAGCCGGCATCCCCTGGCTGGCACTGTGGAGGGAAGGGGAAGCTGCTGGGGAGAAGGAGCCTTAGAATGGCGTAAACTGGCCCCGGAGGTGGCAGGAGGAAGGGCGAGAGGTTTAAACAGGCAGCAGAGATAGGGGGAGAACACTAGAGCTGAAGCAAACTGCAAGGCAGAAGTTGGAAGGGCACTGGGAAGGGAGCATCCAAGCTGGAGGACCTGGGAAGTACCCACCACCGGAGCTTGGGGCTGAACCTGCTTGAGGTAGCACAGGAGAAAGGGAGAAAGGCAGCGGGGACAGCACCGACGAGACAGGGAGAGGATAACGGCGCTGGTCCAGGCAATGAGCTCTGTGTGGGGCTAATGTCTGCAGCCTACTTATCTTGGATTTGGTAGGGCCTAGGATTTGCTGAGCAAGAATATTAGGACTGGGTGGGAAGTTTATGGAGCAGAGGTGAGGACTGGCTCAATCAGAGGTACAGGACTTAAACCTGAGGGCGAGGAGAAGATGTGGTGTGGATAAATGGCCCCTGGGGTTTAAATGCTGCCTTGGACTCTGTCCCACTGCTCCAGAACTCCTTGCACACCAGGCAGACTTTGCATATGATTACCTGGAAGCTCCTCATTTCCCCGGTGATCAACGTGATGCCTGACATGAGAAAGTGCTCAGTGTTCAGAGCTTAAGTCAGTGAGGCCTGTTTTTCCCGTATACCAAAAAAAAGTCAAGTGCTTAGAAGGATCAGGTTTTAATATCTCAAATTGGATGCCAGAATTAATTTATCTTTTCCCCCATTTTTCATTCACTCACCTCGGAGTTTTATAAAAAAAAAAAATTAATATTTGTGAAGTACTCAGATCTTATAACGTTGGAAGGCCAGTAAATAAGTACCTTGGGGAACAAACAATTCTTCCTTCAGAGCAAAATGAAAGAATAGAGCACAGTAAAGTCTGAAGCCCCATTAAACAACCAGGAGAACACAAATCATTGAACAGTTGCTCACTACACGACCAGCTCTTGTTCTGTGTACTGGCTGAAGCAGAGCTACTCTGAAAATATAGTTACATATCATGCTACTAGGAGCTGAGTCATCCATGGAAGTATTAATTGGAAAAATACCATCCATTTCTTTTTGTGTAACAGTAATAGAGTAAAAGCAGTGGTTTTGAGCTTTCTTCACTTGTAGATCCCTATAAGCTTTGTAGGAGAGATGCAGACCCTTGGGTAGGGACAAGACAACAGCTTGTTTCTTAGTTACCTCTTCTGCAGCCCTTGGAAGCCATCTGTGGAACCCTAGGAGTCTGCAGACCACATGTTGTAAACCACTGTCTCTGACTGTATAGCTCACAAATGCAAAAAAACCATGTTAAATCAAGAATCGTTTTCTCGGTCTTTCCAGTAACATGCTCTGTGTAGTAAGAAAGTGTATGAAACATTCAACGCCCTTGCTGCTAGGAGTAATCCTGAAAGAAGGGAACAAGTTTGTTTTGACTTTGCCATATCATATGTTCTGCCTAAGACCTGTCTCCTTGTTTCTTTATTTCTTTTCTCTCCCTCGATCGCCACTGCTGTATCTTGCATTTCTCTAGTTGACCATCATTATTGTACCCCCAGTCTGAGTTAGGATCCCAGCACACTAGCTCACACATGCCAATTTAGTCTGCCTCCTAACTTGCAGGGCTGCAATCCCATTTAAAGGCTCACATACTCAAATGTTTCCATTCCATTGCAAATTGAGAATGTTATTTGCTTCTGTAAAAACAAACATTATGAAGGTGTTTCCCCTTGGAATTTGGGAACTTCTGTCACCGATGTGCATGGATCTGTAATTACACACAGTGTTCCCTTCCATCCACCACAGCTGTCTCTGGCAATGTTCCCCCTCATTAGGAAACTATCCTATAATTTAAGATTAGAACTGGAACATAAGGCAGTAATTGCCCCTTTCTGTTTGAGTCTTGCAGAATTTACATTGTCAAGCTGAGGTGTTTATTGTGCTTAAACCTTTCCACCCCTCGGCAATAGGTCTTTACTTGAACTTCATTTTGCTTTGTCTTGTTTGCATCAGCATTTCCCCTAGTTCAAATGCTGTGAGAGCTGGTTGTAGACAGCATTTGCTTCAGGGAAGCACAAGCCTCTGATTCTCTTGATAATATTACAGCCATGTAATATTGGGTAGAGCTTCTATCATGATGATTTTTGGTTCTTTCCTCACCATCTGACATTCAGCTTTTTGCTACGTTGGTGACCTGTGTCACCTTCCCATTAAGTTATTCTGGCTGTGAAAAGTATGGAAGAAGAATTGAAAGCAATGTGAAGCGATAGGTGTATTCAGTTCCCCGTTCTGAATAGCTGCTCATTTCTGGAATATGGAACAAGGCACATATATCCTTATTCATTATCCTTTAAAATGACACATCTTTTTAGATTTTGTTCGTTCCATCTATGTGATATATGAGAGATCTTCCTGAGCTCAGAATATGTCACTGCTGCCTCTGTCTGACCACCTTAGTAATAGGTGCTGGGCTGGTGGCATAGGATGTAGCTCCCTGCTGCCTTATTTCTGCATTCTTCTAAGCCCTGAGCCCTGTCTGCTCTCCTCTGAAAAACTCTGTTTGCTAGCAGAATTATAACAACACATAGATAATTTAAATTTCCAGCAAGCTCCTTTTAGCTATTTATTTATTTTGATTTCAATTTGTGAAACATAAAAAAATATGTATTCCAGGCTGTGAGCACATTTAACGAAAGATTAAAAGAGCAGACCAACCGCTAAGAGCTTTAGCAAACCAGTGGCTTTTTCCCACATGCCAGGGCTCTTCATCAGATTTTTCAAGACTAGCAAAGTGGACAAAAAGGGCTCGGTGTGGGTGGGCTTGGGACAGAGGTCTAACATGTGTGAACATTGGCCCAGAGCGCTTAAGCTGTTTGTTTCTCCTGTCTTTCTGCCTCTTGCCTCAGTGTCTGCGTGGCGGAGGTGTGTGCATACACACACATGTGCGTACATATGCATGTTTTACTCCAGGTGTGTGTATAACATCCATGTATTGGGACTTATGTATTAGCTGTTCTTGACGTTTCCCATTCCTGCCTTCCCCCCGTGAACCACCAATGTTTAGTTACTTCGCTTTACTGCCAGCACACGACACAATGAAAAAGATAAATTTTGAAGTTGCACAGATAATTTAGAATACTTTCTTTCCAATTACCCCCCCAGTTAGTGGGGGTAAACATTTCCCCAGAAGACAAAACACTAAACCACATTCCAGTATTTGCCTTGACTTTTTGGAGAGATTAACTTTTACAAAGTGATCTGCTGCTTCATGGGAAGAAGAAAATTCCATCCTCAGAATTGCTTCTGAAAAATCATGCCTTTCTTTTTGGAGAAACCCGTGCAGTTTCCATTTGCTGACTCTCTTCATGTGTTGCCAATGAGTGGGGATGGCCCGAGCCTGACTTTTCCTTTCTCATTGTATTTGGTGCGTGTTTGCTTCCCTCGTGGGCTGTGTTTTGAATGTGTTTGTTTAGTTTCTCACTGTTTGCCATACTGACTTCTTTATTCTTTCCCTTCTGAGTTTGCTGCATATTTTATTTGTCTTGCATCTGCATTCTGCTTTGCTTTGCTCAGCTGGGTTTAGCATCCTGATAGTATGAGGATGTGCCTTTTTTGTCATTTTAACCTCTTGAGGGTTAGTGCTCTGTTGAAGAGAGAGACTGCAGAGGGGAAGTCCAAAAATTAAAACCCTAAAATAAAGTCCTACTGACAGCAAAAAGAAAATTAAAAAGCCAAAAAAAGTATATGTGAACCTAAAATTAATAAAACAGGCACAGGATTTGAAAAGCTGCATAATTTCTTCCCACAGACATAATCCAGATGTTACTCAATAAAAGAATCACATTTAAATATAAAAGAATCATATTTATTGCATTGTATAATCACTGCATTTTTTGAGTTCAAGAAAAATATGAAAAATCCCGGTTCAGTAATGCACATCTTTCACAGGAATCCAAACTTCTCTTAGCATGGTTTATGGCCATTGTGCAATATGATCCTCTTATCTCTGGTAAAAGTCTGCAAGGTTTATCAGCAGCTTTTGACACAAATGTACTTAAGATCTGGCTGCTTTTCCACAGAAGCTATCTGGGATCAGTGGGGTCATTCTAACGATGAAAACTGTCTGCACTCCCCAGAGTCATATTGGTTATCTTCCTTGCTTCACATCCCCTCGTGGAAAGCTAGTTGTCAATATTTGCGTCAATGGGATGTCACTTGATGAGATACCTCAGATTTTTAAAATGAACAGTTATATCTATCTCATAATCCATACTGAACATTACAATCATCCAACTATAGCCAAGCCTGGGAACAGTGAATGTCAGAAGGAGAAAAGAAGCTAACTCAAAATAAGTTTGAAGAAAAGATGAGTAGAGCTGACAGATGGTACAGCACTTTAAGGAAATCACGACTTTCCCCTCCTTCCATCAGTTGCTAAGGAGATATTATATATGAGAGAGTATCAAGAATATCAGCATTCAGGTACTACTTAATTCTGACCAGTGTTTGAACACCCATGAAGCCATTTTACACTCCTTCCGTCTTAATCCAACCTGCTTCTTGGGACTGCAGCATTCATCCCTGTGGCTCTTAAAGGTGGAAGATGGGAATGCTCTGTCTTTTAAACTGACCAGAAGGCTGCTCAGAAGCGTTAACCAGTCCACCATGCAGTTTTGCATCTCTTGAGCTGCAAAGGCAAATGGGAACGTGTCAGAACATATTTCCCTGCAGCTTAGTGACTCCACATTCAGTAGCTGCTTTAAACCAGAACAATGATCTTTCTCTTTTCAGCTTTCCACGGGATAGGGTTCAACCCCATTAATGACTGTATTTCCCTCCCTACCACTCCAAGGATATTTGCTGGGAGAGGATGATGTAATTGTCATGACTGAAATGAAACTCAGGTCAGTTGAAGAGACTGAGTGTGAAGAACACGTATTTGCTACAGAAATTCATCTGGCAAAGAAAAGAAAAAAAGAAAAAATGCAGAAGACCATTGCTTGCTTTTTTTAAAAAAGATCGCAGGATGCATATTGTCTGCTCAAGCTTTGACTGGCTGACGGGCAGAGCTCAAAGGGTTGTAGTGAATGAGGCTACATCTGGCTGGTGACCAGTCACCAGCCGTGTTCCTCAGGGTTCAATTCTAGGGCCAGTTTCATTCAATATATTTATCAATGATCTGGATGCAGGAGTTGGATGCACCATTAGCAAGTTCGCTGGTGATACCAAACTAGGAGGTGCTGTTGACTCTCTTGAGGGACAAGAGGCCTTGCAGAGGGATCTAGATAGATTGGAGCATTGGGCTTTGATTAATGGGATGAAATTTAACAAGTCAAAATGCTGGATTCTGCACCTAGGATGGAGTAATGCGAGGCACAAGTATAAATTGGGAGAGGAGTGGCTGGAGAGCATCCCTGCAGAAAGGGATCTGGGGGTGCTGGTCGACAGGAGGCTCAACAGCAGTCAGCAGTGTGCCCTGGCAGCCAAGAGGGCAAACTACATCCTGGGGTGCATCAAACACAGCATAACCAGCCAGTCAAAAGAGGGGATTATCCCGCTGTATTCAGCACTGGTGTGGCCTCACCTTGAGTATTGTGTGCAGTTCTGGGCCCCACCATTTAAGTAGGATGTGAAGGTCCTTGAATGCATCCCAAGGAGGGCACCAAAGGTGGTGAAGCGGCTGGAAGGCATGTCCTCTTAGGAGCAGCTGACGACATGGGATTTGTCTAGTTTGGAGAGAAGGAGGCTGAGGGGCGACCTCATTGCTCTCTCCATCTTCCTGAGGAGCGGACATGGAGAGGCAGGTGCCGATCTCTTCTCCCCAGTATCCAGTGCCAGGACACATGAGAATGGTTCAAAGCTGCACCAGGGAAGGTTTAGACTGGACATGAGGAAGCATTTCTTTACCAAGAGGGTGGTCAAGCCCTGGAACAGGCTTCCTAGAGAGGTGGTTGATGCCCCAAGCTAGTCAGTGTTTAAGATGCATTTGGATAATGGCCTTAATAACATGCTTTAATTTGGTCAGCCCTGAATTGGTCAGACAGTTGGACTAGATGATTGTTGTAGGTCCCTTCCAGCTGAAATAGTCTGTTCTATACCTTCCATCAACAGTGATATATTGCCTGCTAAATTACTTCCCTCATCTCCTGCTTTATTATATCCACTAATTCCAGTATAGGAATAGCTATAGGAGAGACATTCCAGCTCAGGATGGACCGACACAATCCTCAGAGCTAGGTGAAGCCGTGTTTACAACAGCTTCCTCTTAAGTGACATCCAGCATGCTAAAAAGTGTCCACATCCCATCTTCTCGCTGGTCTGAGGTAAACCCGGCCCTTGTTTTAGTGAAGTGATGCAGAAAATTGTGTCTTTTATTCAGTGGCCATACACAATAATGACAATTATGATGGGAATGCACACGAGTTAATGATGAGCACTCTTACTTGAGAACTGAGACCCACCAACAGAAGTGCCTGCAGGTGTATAGGATGGAGTCCCTCACCATTGCAGAGAAGGATGCAGTTACATGCTGCAAACTAGTATTTCATGAAGGGCCTTCAGGGAAGGGGAAAAGATCAGGCTTGTACAATTTTGCAATGAAAAGCACCAAAGGGAGCCCAAAGCCCTCTTAAGTGTTACTGGGAGAGTTCCTTGGGCTGTAGTGTAGGTGAGGTTTAGGTGACTGGCAGCAAAATGTGCTGCAGACCAACTGCACGTGATTATGATACACAAAATGGAAGGAATAGAAAAAAGAAGAGGCTGGGGGACCTGGTAAGGAGGACAGGGCCAATGCTGGTAGCTGGGGGATATTCATAGATTTTATGTCTAGAAAGGAAGATAATAAGCAACGGCTGTAAAAGTGACTAATATGATTTAAGGCCTGTAGGGAGACAGAGCAGAGGTGAATGGACGAAGCAATCCACAGGAGGCAAGGTTTTGGGTCAGAGCACAACAGTGAGGGTGAGGATAGACAAATGTCACTCAGGCTTGTTTCCCAGATCTTTCTCAGGATGTGCTGCCTCCCTTATTCCATATAACAAAGGCTTAAGATCCTCCTTAAGATTCCTCTCTTTTGGCTTGACTTTGACTTGACTTTAATGAACTAACTTCCATACTGGCGCTGTATGGCCTCGGTCTTTCCCTTTGTTTTTGCTGTGTGGTCTGTAACTTTCTCAGTCAGCCTGCAAGCTCCATAGTAAACCATTATAGCGGTAAAGTATAAAGTGCAGAGAATTACGGCACCTGAACAGTATCTAAAGCACACCTATGGTGTTCTATGAATAACCACCTACCCAGGTGTAAAAACGAATTGCATAAATATACTACAAAAGGGTACGATGTAGAACTTGTACTTGTGGAACGGCTCCTGCAAAAGGGTTGGAATACTAGCGTAACAGTTTTTTGGGGAAAAAGTAGTGGTAAAAGAAAGTTAATTCTGGTTTTGAGAGGATCTCCTGTGCAACAAGAACCCTCTGTATGTCGTGAGCGTGCAGAAGAGAGTGGTGCCATCACAACAATACAATGAACCAGATGCGCCCAAGCCCTGGTCAAATAAAGATGCAGTCAAGAATTTTAAACATTATGCTACACATTTTATCTAAAGCATTTAGTAGCACACAGAAAACCTCTTTACTTGGTAAGAAGCCATGGTGTATTTCTAAAGCAAGATATATCACAGAGCTGTCACTAGTGAAAATCAATTTGGACTCAAGTGAAAGAAATGGTAAAAAAACTATGATAGGAAGACATTATAGGACACTGGGGGAGGATGAGAAAGCAGAACAGGAAATGTTTGTGTAGATAAAGGAAGCCTGCAAAACAACTACAACAGGGATCATAGGAATTTCAATCCGCCTGTCACTGAAGGGAATTGTAATTAGGAAATATCAAATAAGTGTGAAAAGCTGAAGACTTTACATAGACCTGAATTGTCTTTAGACAGTTTATGAATGTGCAGCTATGGATAGAGAAGCAACAGCCTGAGAAAGCTCACATCCTGGCTTTTATCTCCGACTCCAAAATAGTGCAGGTTTGAAAGAATCAGTTTATTGACCTTCTGGGTTATACTACTAGCTCTATTTTCTCAGGCCTTCTGCAGATGGCTGGGGGCTGGTACATTCACAGAGGATGTGGTTCGTTTAACTTCTGGGGATTGACTCTTGTCATGTTTGTGGAGGGCATGAACTATAAATTGTTGGGAAGACAACTTTGAAAGCTGTAAGATGGTTAAGTGGCTTTAAATGTTTTTACCACCTGAGTTATTCTTAAATAAAGTTGGAATACATGATAGGCAATAACTAGTCAATTTTGGAAATTACAATATACACTAACAAAAGTTTAGTTCCATTTGCAGTTAAAAAAAATCAGGCGCCAAACTCATTCATTCTGCTGCCAGCAGTACCATCCTGGCTTCGGTAAGGTTTAAATTCTCCACTGCAAAAGTGCAGTTAAGAATGTGAGGCTTTGGCAAAACTTCTCTGTGTTGCAGTTGTCAGAAAGAACAGTTAAGTGAAAATTACTGGATGTTACTCAGGTGATGTTAAAACATCAGGTCTGGCAGCATTCCATCCCTAGCTTTTGCTTGCCTTCTGCTCAGGCTCTGCGTGTCCACCGCACCGCTGCAGGCCTTCCTTTGCCAGGGGTTTCCACCTGGTCCTTCCAGTTGCCACTCAAATGCCCTTGATGCTTGCCTCATCCAAATCCAGTGTGTTCTGCCACGGAGCCAGCATAAAACAGGTGGAAGTCCCCTCTGACGCTGGACTTAAATAGACTCAAGGAACATCATCTCATACTAACAGGACTGCAGCCAGGAGATAAGAAGAGTTGCAAGAGTAACCACCAAATATTTACAGGAGGTAGTTCAAAGCATGTTCTTCTGAGAAGCTGAAGCTGTAAAAGCTATTGCGCTGGACTTCATTTTTGCAAAGATTCATCTTAACAAGCATCTGGTATGTTTGGATTCGTAGCACGCGTTTTCTAGTGTATTGTTCTGCACAACAGTAATTACTTTAAGATTAGCCCTGACTTCATTCAGCATTACTACTGTAACGCAGATTGTTCCTTGACATCTACTAAAATGGGTAACATACTTTTATAGTATTTTATCTTTTCTGGTCTTTATTTGTCCTGGTGAAAGATGATCTAGCTTGATATTTCTCAAGACATAACTGTTGTGTCTGGAGTCATGCTTGTTTGTGTAACAGGGATTGCACTTGTGACACTTGCAGGGGATTACGCAGAATGAGCGTTGATTTTATAAAGAGACTGTAATTCACTAAGGTTTTGATGAAACCGTGGGAGAAAAGTGCAGATAGTTAATTCTCCTTTCCTCTGGTTCCATGTGTACACTGGTCTCCAAAAGCTGTGCAGAGAGGTTTTCAAGAACAAACTGTAATCAAACCTTTTCCTAGGAAACTCTCATTAGCAGCCTGCAGAAAGGCCTGCTTTATTTTAATGAGCCCTTTCAGCAGTATCACACAACTGTTTTCATAATCTCAAAACTATTATTTAAATAGCTGTGACAATCAAGCCAATTATGCTCCCATGGACCAGTTTTTAGTTATCTTTGGTCGACTTCCACTAAAAACATATTTGTGTCCCTTTGCTGTCAGCCGAAATATTTTTTTGGAATTCAGTATTATTTATCTCACTAATTACCCTTTAACTTGCTTTTGCTTATTTTTACAAATTTTCCTTTTTTCCGCCTACTAGATTATTTATTTTTTTAAGGCTTACTACTTATTGTTTCTACCGACCTTTGGATCCCTGAGCCTATGAGGCTCTGGGATATTTTTCCTATTTAAAATCCAAAAGGAGACATTTCAGTTTCCTTTTCTTTTTTTTTCCCAAATATTTTCTGCCAGCAATTCCCTTTTACATGACTGCTTAATTTTGTTTCCCCAACTCATAGAAATTCATGTTAAAATAGGAGTAGAGGAGATTCTTTTGGCAGCCTGCCTGCTGAACTCTAGAAATGCCACTTCACATAGTCCGTGCTTTGGATGGTTGAGTGAGTTCCAGCGAATATAGCTGGGAAGACAAACCTGCGGAGTGAAGCCTGTTAATCTGAGGAGAGGGGAAGCCATCCTCTAAATTGCTTCATCCTGATCATCACGTCTGTTTTATTCTGAGTGCTTCATCTTGGCAAAGTAATTCACTGTCTTTGCCGCTTCATTTGTCGGTCACTGTGATAACTCAGCCGGCAGGCACTAACAGTGCTGGTGAATTTTGTGACACTGACACCCATTTACTAATAAGCATATTAAGATATGGCATACAGACAACTATACGGTTATTAGATAGTAATGACTTTAGACCTGTGCTTACCTGAGCGTCCTTTAAGATAGGAATCTGGCTGGGAAAGGATGGCTCTGTTGCCATTTCATGGTCATCTCCCAAACAAGACGATCCTAATTATATAACTGAGAAGTCCTAAAAGCATTTTAGTCTTTCCTAAGTGAAATTAAACTGCAAGTTTACACTCGATCTTTGTATGGAAAATCTTAAAATTCACAGCAGGTTTCCAGACGTCTGCTTCCCAACTGTTTTTAAAATCTAGGTCATTATATATAGGTGGCATCAGATACGTCTCCATGGAAGTCTCAGAATATTTTAAACAGCAAAATGGGTCAATTTTCTTTAAAGCTTGTAACCGTCTAACACAAGTTTTTCGTATGTGTACAGTCCAAGAAAGGTTAAATATCTTTCTTGACCCCTCATTGGGTGTGAAATTTTAACGTTCCATGTTCTTACAGCTCCGTAAGGCAGCATTTTCTAGGTAAATTCCCCTGCTATTTCAATGTTTGCCTTTTTTTACCATCCAGCATGGAACCTACAGCAATGTAAATTCTATCTTGTTCCAGACCCTGCTCATTCACTTCCACATGCTGTCCTTGACTGTAGGCATTTTCCATGAGCTGAAATGTTTGATGTGCCTCAGCTGCTACTGTTTTTTTGATTTTGTTATTATTATTCTCCTCATTATATTGGCCCAGACTGGGACTGAAACAGCACTTCCAAAAGGTGCCCCACTCCCTGTGTGCAAGCTTCCAGATGCTTGCAAACAATTTTCAGACTAGTGAGCAACACACGTCACTCTAAGCCATGGCAGAGCAGAGGTGCGGGGTAGTGCGGTGCTGGAGAGGGCTACTGGGTGGGTGCTGCTGGGGAGTAGCAAGGGGATTGACGGGGAGAGATGGTCGCCAAGGCTGACAGTACCATCGGTAGGGTAGCAGAGAGACATGGGATCCAGATGATTTCAGTGGCAGAAGTATGCTGGATGGGTAAGACATTGCTGGGTGAGGAAAGCAGTGGATGCTCTAGCTCTTGGACTTTCTACAGGTAGAAGCTACTTGACCTGTGGAGAAAAACTTTGGAAGGGATCCCACCGTAAATGGCTACAGATGTGTCAGCTTGGGAACCTTTATCCTGTTTCCCTTGGCCTGGATCAGGTCCACTGCTTAGGGGCATAATCCAGTTACAGACAGGACATGATTACGTGCCTCAGGATAGAGCCACGGGGGCCCCTAGCAGCCCCAAGACAGAACTACAAGCCAAAAGCCTGCCACATTTTCCCACTGCCAGCCCGAGTGCCTGAGAACCCAGCTGAGAGCCAGGCCAGCGTGAGAAGGTCCCTGCTAGCCTGAGTGAAATGCATGACATTTGGCAGCTCCATTCCTCTGTGGGCTATTGAAACCCATAAAAACATTCCCAGTGCTTTCAGAGGACTGCAGATCCTGCCTACAGGCTGCTTTCCTTGTGCCATGACCGCACTTCAAGAACTCCGATAATATCACCACCTTGTGAACATAAACCCATGTGCACCTGAGAGTGTTTACTATTTTTTTTTCCAGAGCTTTCTACATCTGCTGCTTATTTTCATCTACTTGCCGAAGAATAAACTTGTCTCTTTTCTCATTTCTTTCCATTGCAGGCAATACAATCTCCTTGTGCCTGTTGCAAATTCCTCCACCACTGAGCTCTTCTGGCATCATGCTGGCTTGTGTTTTTAGGGCAGAGGGGAAGAGGGCTTTGTATGGTCATTTAATGCATGAGAAAACTCATTAATAGATTTTCTGGGTAACTGAAATGTTGTTTTTATCTGCAGAATAGAGAGAGCCTAATACTGCAAGCTTCCTCCTGATGCCCTGGCAGTCTCCTGCAACTCCAATTTGGTGTGACCAGTTTTTTGGAAGGAAAGAGTAGCTCGAACTCTGTGCTTATTCATTCTCATCAATGAAGCAATTGTATTTTTTTGAGATGTGAATGTCGGTATGTTTTAAACTGGCAGGAAACGATTCACACGTACGATTGCTAGGCCACCAGGTGAGAATGAGAAGGAACCAGGACAGTGACTATGCATATGGGTCACATCTGAGCCCACAACACAGCTGAAGAAACTCACAGCCCACTTTTAAATGGCTGAAATACCCGGTTCCTCCATAGTAGCTTATTTGTGATTTTGCAACCTGTTGCTGTGAAATTAAGGCGATGTCAAGAGCAGATGAAAATTACTTCAGCTAACTTGTACAAAACAGCAACAGATAGACTGCTCAACCAGAGCGTTAAAAAGATTTTGTGCAACTAACAAATAATTACATAAAAATAAATAGAGGAATAATATTGTGTGCAAACTGAACCATTTTAAAACAACAAAGTGCAAAGCTCTGCATGCACTGTCAGTGGCTCCTTATATCCCTGGGGAAAGGCGCTCTCTTTCTTGGCCATGGAAATGCAATTTTCTTCCCTGAAGATGGCTAGAAGCAATACAGCCATCTACTGACTGACAAGGTTAACCACAGCATGTTTATGTGCTTGTCATTTAACTCGCTCTTTATTTTCATCCTAAAATTGTGGCCCGTGGAAAACTGGTTTTCAGCAGAAGCTAATTACTGAAGCACACAATTAATAGCTGCTTAGTAACTTGCTGACTCTCCTTATTACTCATTGCTTTAACATCTGGTTAGGTAGCTGCCTGTATAAGCACTCATAAGCATGTGCCATATATTTTCCCAAGTGTAAGCTGGCATCACATCTTGCAGTTGACATGCAAGGGCTCCGTTCCCACGTATCCGCTGCTGTGTAGGGCTAAAAGAAAATCATAACCACAATACCTTTCCACCAAAGAATGTGACCAGACTCCCTTATGTCTGTGGCTGTCCTGTTCCCCTTTTGACGCCTCAGGTCGGTGTTTGCTGAACACTGATCACTTTGTAGAAGTCAGAGAAACACTCTGGACACCAACACAATGTTGACGAAGCAAGCTGGCAAAATAAGGGGACGGGAGTCTTTGACTCAGTAATTATTCAGGATATTTAATGGTGTTTAAGAGGTGTTCATAGGTTGTGTGATGATGCAGGTGTTTGAAAATGGAGCCTGATGTGCAATACCCTGTGTGTTACGTGACTTAAGGGCTCGCATGTCCTAAGACCATGGAATCTTGCAGCAAGTCCATGTCTTGCCACAGACTCTCACTGAAACAAACTAATGAAGAACATTTCAAGTTCACACCACTACAATGAAAGATGCAAAAATGGAATGGAAGTGGATGAAATACTGCTTTTAAAGACAGTTTGTATTACAGTAACACCTAGATACTGGATGGATGTCAAGAAGTTCCCTTTTACCAAAAGGCTTTTGTAATCCTTAGAGGAAAATGAAGTGTTGGTTAATAATCATATAAGGCTCAGCAGGAACACTGTCTGTGTCAGCAAATTGAAAAAAATACCTGGCATACTTGGTGCACAAGTAGCTGGCTGAGCAGTCCAAAAGGCACTCAGGAAAACATAGTGAGGCAGCAGACTATGTGTAAATATAAAAACAGTCTTATATTGTTATGAAATTACTGTAGGGATCAAGACTGACCAGAGCAACCGACTCTGTGCAATGAGCTTCACGACAGCTTACAGAAGATGGTTTTCACAAATGGTGAATGAAGTCCCAGGATCCTCCTTAGGTTTAGGAGGAGCCACGTAACCTGCAGTGCTGCTGCGAAAGCGCCAAACGCTCTGTAGGCAGAAGGCTGATCGCAACTCTTGCAGCTAGCTGACCTACATAATACATGCATGGTTCCTACCCTTGCTGGAACCGGAGCATCCAGATTTACACAACTAAGACTTCGCTTTGAAGTGTCACTGTGAGGAAATTGGGCCTTTCTTCTTCCTGCAACCACTTCGGCATGGCTTGAATTAAATTTTAACTATGTTTAATCCCTATTGCTTACGTAACATGTAGGCTGAAATTACCCTTTCCAATTTTTAGAACCACCAAAAGCCAAGGCATCAAGAACTACAGGCAAAATACCACTCCTAGGTTATTTTATTGTATCTTGCTATCATAAATGAGACATTACTACAGAACACGGTGTAAAGCTCCACACATACGAGCAACAAGCATTTGAGACTTTAAACTGAGACTTGAGACTCTCCTTATGATATTCAAGAACTTGTAAAAAGGTTCTTTAATAAGAGTGTGATATTTAATGGACAGAGATAAATATCATGCTATTATAAAATCTTATAGCTACAAGAATAGCATTTCAGGCTGAGAAGGTTGTGTTTTCCAGAGTACAGATGTCAGCATGACACCTAAAAAGACAAACAAGTGTAAAGAAACATTTGGAAACAAAGTATTTGGAAGCAAAACCTAAACCAGCCTGTTGCCACTCAGAAATAAATGACAGTGTCATCACAACAGACATGAGACAATGGAACAAACTGTAAATATACAAAATACGTGGATTTCCAGAAGAATTGGATCTTGTTTCTGTAAATGCTTATGCACATGAGTAGACGCATTGAGTTCCCTGGGATTGTTCATGTGTGAAGTTATTAGTTAAGAGTCTGTAAGTCTCCAGTCATGTGCAGTGACATTTGCAAACCTGTAGGACTCGAACTTAAAAAATGATAAATTCTTCTGAAGAGCTATGGTTTCTTTTCTATGGACTGGATAATACTTAGCAAGCATTTGGTAATTTCTGTTATGAATAATAATAAGCCTTATATGTAAAGCTATAAAGCAGAAGCTAAGAAAAGATTAGACATTTCATAATCCTTAGATTGGCAGTTCTTAACAGTTTTTCCTCTTCCCCCTCACGAAGGCACATTCTCGGCCTTGCATGCTCTCCCAACAATTTGCAAATTATTTATGTGGCTATTTTCAACCTGTGCAGCATTGACACACAGGGCATATGGTAGTGGGGGAGAGAGAAATGCTGCGGACAGTGCTGGGAGGGATACTGCCAGGAGGCAATGGCTACACTGGAGTTCTGAGTTCCAAGTTCCTCCAAGGGGAGGAGCTGCCTTGCTAATTCCAAGCATTTTCATCACTGCGCTCCCCCTACCCTATTCCCACCCGGACACTTCTGCCATAAACCCACTCCTAACTCCATCCCTTGTGCCTCAGATGTGACTGGAAGAAGGCAGCGGTGCTGGGCCATGCCATGCCCGGAGTGTGGTGAAGAAGGCTTGGAACTAGCAGTGCTGCTCTGCTCTGCCCTTGCCATTTTCTCACACCACGTCCTGGGAGCTGGGGAGGCACTCTGAGACAAACAGCACAGTAGCGGTTAGTGGAAGAGCCATCCCTTCTGTAATAAAAAGCTGGGTATTCACTTACATATCTTAATTCTTTCCATGCGTGTCCTTTATTGCCCTCACCTCCTAAATTTTGTTCAAACAGAAAAACAGGAATTTGGCCTCATGTCTGGGATATCGGGATAGCTAGCAACCTGACTGGATGTGCAGTAGTGCAGATCAAATGATGGCTGTCCTGATAAATGGCCAGCGCACATACACAGATCAACTGCACTTCAAGTGAATATAAATCTGAGGTATCTGGAGCATGTCACGCTTACTGCACAGGTGCTAGTTATCTGAGTATGTGCCAGGAGATGCCTGTATCCACGTTTCTGCCTGTGTTGTCCTGAGTTGAAATTAGAGATGCTGGCACAAACTTTATGCAAGAGAAGATAAAACACTTTTAAAGTATCTGACAGAGCCCTTGTAATGTAAATCAGTAACCTAAAAGGGTTCCGAAGAGCTTTTCCTTTGAGCGTGAAAAATTCCGGCTACCATCAAGTCACTTGTTTTCTTTCTTAAGTTTTTAATCCTGAACAGTCAGAGAAAAATTTAGACTATAGGAAGGAGTGATCTTTCCAATGACAGTAAATATTACATTGCCATTAATCCAGATGAGTCCATCACTGCTTCCTGGAGGTGGAAGGGATGATACCCTTATAGGCAGTGCCTCAACTTGGCTTGTATATTATAGAGAATGAAACAGCCATCTTTTCAGACTGCACTTGGGTAGTTCTTAGATGGGGGAGAAGTTACGCCATTCACGTGTAAGCCGTGCCCTTCCCTAACCAAATCCTTGACACCACCCCCTACACTTGGGCTTGGCAGTATCTTGAGGTAGTAAGTTCCATGGATTAGTTATACGCTATTGTAAAAAGAGCTAAGAAAAAGGGTTGCATTGGTTTTAAGTTTCCTCTTAGTTTAATTAAATATTGCTTTGTTCTCAAACAATGAGAGGTCCCTTAGGACTTACTATCTCTACGGTTATGGAACCCAGAACTCTGGGGCACCGCGCACTGTGCCAGGATGTAATGCACAAATAAGCCCCGATTCTGCAGACAGTTACACACCTACCTCATTTCATACATGTCTGTAAAGCACAAGGAGCTAGTTACTCAGTCTACAGCTAGGCACTGTGGAGAACGGTCTCTGCCCCAAAGGGCTTATAACCTCAAAAGAAAGTCAGGCAAGTAGCAGAAAACAAGGAAACATTTAGAGTGAGGAATAGTATTTCAAGTCTCAGTGCCACTTTATCATATATTACCCTATCAGTGTCTGTGTAGGAACTGACTGCAATTTCTTTCATGTGGGCAGACTGCTAGGTCCCTTAATGTTAATGGGGCGTCACATGAATAAAGAATGCTGCGGATGAAAGCAGAAGCTGGATCAGAGCACTGATCTCCTCAGTAGCCTCTTGTGGGCAATAAGGTCAAAGGCTTTTTGAAAGTTAAAAGTCAATTATATTAGTAAATTTTCTTTTATTCACTGCCCTGCAAAAAAATCTTCCTTTGTAGCAATGCTGATTTGTCTCCAATTTTTCTTGGAAGTGACTTAGAATTATATGAAATTTAAAAAGACAAGGAATTTGCTAAATGGAAATAGTATTTTTTCAAAAACAAATGCTCTTCTAAAAAGAAATCATGACAGTACCTGTTTTCCTTGATTTCCCCATGGCCATTTTAGCAATTTGTTTTAAACATTTGAAATTGTGTTTCTTTAGCATTCCACAACAAAACCATTTATAGACACTTTAACAATGGTTTTGATAATGTTCATAATGTTTAAAATGGATGAGGAGTTATTGAAACAATAGGTCTAATTTGAACCCATGCTTAGGAAGAATTAATAGCACACAAAAAAACCTTCCAAATAAAACACCATGTTAAATCTGTAAGCAAAAAGCCATTCTATACAACCATAGCCCATGTCTGAGATCAAATCAGAGATCTGATCTGAGACCGTATAACACAGCGGTCTAGCTCTTTTGTACTGCAGTTTTACAGGATAAAGAAGGGTCCGTTTAAGCTCTGTCCCAGAAAGCTACTGCTCACCTAAAACCTTTCTATACCTGCAGCTGTTTAACCAGCATATTTACTGTTTGATTTTCCTTGAAAAAATAAGATACCATGACATTCTCTTACCTGTACGTCTCTTTTGAAGCACCTCACATGTAAGAGGGAAAATTTATGGATAACTGCTACTCCTCTTCAGTCTTGAAGCTATCATCAGGGCAAAATTGTTTGCAGATGAATCCCATTTTCATTTAACCATTTCAGGAAGTTATTCCTTATACATTTGTCACCAACTGGACTACCACTGCTAGTAACATTGCACCCAGTAATACGTGTTTTCAGGATTTGTCAATAAAACCATCTTCACACCCCCGACAGAAACCAGGTATTTGGTCTTGCAGGATTTTATTCCAGAAGTTAAATGTTGAAACTGCGCAGCCCAGCTGAAGTCATTGGAAGTCCAATTCCATGTTGCAGTCTGTCAGCCAGTCACCTATTGCAGACTAGTAGGGCCTTAAACTGTCACGTACTTAACAGGTGATTTGCAAGTGAAAGTGAGTAGTTCTGTATTTCCCTCTCAGCCTGCTCCATTTGAATTCTCTGGTGGCTAGAAAGCAGAAAGCTTATGAGCTTTCTTATCAGTGGCTATGCTTGTAAGGTCTCTTTCTCTCTCCTAATAGCCCCTTAGTTCTTGAAACCTTCGGTATTGTAATATCCGAGACTGCCACCCCTTGTGAAGTTTGATGGAATTTGGCCACTGGGCTCAAAGGTTAAGGGAAGGATCAGCTGGTACATATAAAAAACATCAGTGTATAAGTCCTGACAAACAACTGAGAAGCCCATTGTTATATTTAAATATATATGCATTTCAACTTGTTTGCTTACAGAAATATCAGGACTGACAAATTGTGTACCTCTTGTTGAAAGACATGCAGTCAAACCTGTTTGTCAGTGTTGCTAATATGGCAACACAAAGACTTCCAGAGCCATTTTTGCTCACGGAAATCCATTATGGAAAGTCCTATAGTACTGTTGTGAATTAGCAAAATTTCTAGTACAGAAGAGATGATATACACTTCCAGAGTGAGGAAACCCATGTGAACATGACCTTTGCCTTAGTTTTCTTCAGGAATAAACCTCTCTGGCCTTATGTATACAACTGAAAGGAGCACAAACAGTACAAACCCACTCTTTCCTCCTTGTACATCAAGTTTTCCAGATCAGTAAATGAAATGTAAATTTGGTGATTTAGAACAGAAAATCCTGGCAGGGCTGAAATACCAATTTTCTCAAAGCCATTTGTTCTGAAGAAGGAATGTGGGAATCCTTGCCATCTTTTCATGGTAAGGCAGAGTTTTTAAAAAGTCTTGGAGAAAACTGATGTTTCTGAGCATACAGATTCTCAAGTTCTTTCCAGCTGTCATCCCACATACAGGTCAGTAATTTCACATGACCCCAACTATTGGTATAAATAGCAGAAGAGGCTGAATTCGTTAGTTACAACCCAGCTTGTAACTGCTATGGTTTTCCTTGGTGTTACAGTGCCTAGGCTGAGCCCTGCTGATTTGGGCAGAGGAACAAAAGAAAAAGGTGATCCAGAGTTTTTACACTGTACACTCCACTATCCTACCAGGAAAAAAAAAAAAAAAAAAAGAAATCAAGAAACAGAGAAGATATTTTACTGGCAGTAACTTCAGATTTTGATCTATTCTAACTTGATAAATGAATAGCAGCATAGATTAATCATACAATGAATATCAGCATAGATTAATCATACAAAGTATCTTCTGTGACTAACTTAGTTAAGAACCTAGAGATGTAGGATCTTACACACTCTGAATTTTCCCATGGATAGTCTAATGGCTGTATAAGAAGCCTCAACCCTCAAATCAGGTACCTGTTTTAGCTACCTCAAGAGTCAGAAGATGATCCCTCAGTTTTCTGTAACATTTTCATGCATGAATTCCTTTATTTAAAAAAAATAATAAAGTTTTGGCATTCTTAAAGATGATTTGCGATAATTTTTCCTCTGAACTACAGAGATGTCACAGACAATACAAGTATGCAAAAAGATTACTGTGGCTTTGTCAAGGTATGTCAAGCCAGACAAGTATTAAGAATGAGGACATCATTCTTGCATGTTAAAATATCAAATGGCCTCTTGGTGTGATACTTCATAATACTTGCAATGTATATTCTGGATATGTTTTCTGTTCCGCAATGTTTTCTGGAACGTAAATTAATGTCAAACTATTTTTATCTGGTTTTAAGTTTTAGTCCTAAAACAAGATCGCCGCAAGTGTAATTCTGATCCCCAAGGGCCTGTGCACAGTACAGGGATCTGCTTATAGAGCTGCCACAACACGCAGCTTCTAAAATGACATCACAGAAGAGACCTTATTGTTCTCAGGTTGTGACTCAGAAGATTTCTTGGTCATCCCAAATCTGGAGTTTTTTAAAGTAGCTAATGGGTGTGTTACAGAAATATTATGTGTATGTAGACGGTCAAATTGTCAAACAATAAAATTGCAACCATCCTAAATGCAAAGTTTAAAACTTATCATTTGCCTTGATTTTTGTTTATTAATCCTTGCAAGTGCTTGTCTAGCCAATCCATTTTGGCATATCACCCTATATACAAATATTTGACTAGTGCTTGGAAATTCTATTCTTGGAAGTTCTTGGGAATTCCAAGTTACACGCCCTGGTAATGACAGCATGTTCAGAATTTCAGGTGCAAATGATTGTTCTTATATAACAAGGGAAGGAGCCAGGAAACTGATATGTCAAATATTACATTTGAAGGTGGTGTCAAGTACCAGTTGTCCACATTTACCATTCGATAAGCCATCTCATGGGTAACAGGTGCTGTAGAAACACAGAGGCCCCATGCTCCACCTCGAACACGAGGTATGCGAAGGAATGGTTGTAGAGGAAAATAATTACAAGTCAATAAACATAAAAAATTAAGACTATTTTCTCTGCTTTTGCAAAGTCTCACATTAGCTGCTGTCTGTATCCAGGTTTTATTTAAAAGGAAGAATTAGGTCCTGGGTACTAACGATATTCCTTCAGGCTCTTGTTTTTATCTTTCCCTTCAGATGCTGGAGTTCCTTAGGGTCCTGTGTTTATTTGCAAACTTTTTGTGCCTCACTCCTTATTCATACTGCAGAGCTTAATGAAAGGTATGATTCTTCGGCATTAAAGGGGGGCAATCTACTTGAAAAATGAAACCCGTCTGAAACTTCTGTGCCTTCTGTAGTTACATACAGTATTTGAAGACTGGAGGAAACAGAAGGAAAGCAGTTTCTTGGTTCTTTTCAAGAGACAATTTAAAGGTTTTCTAATAAGCAGTTTATTATTTTTATTGAGTTAATGAGGCAAACTTTTACCGCGGAGATCTTTAGTAGAAGTATCGTGAACTTTCCCCTTATTCATTGCCATTTCATCCATCAAACTTGAAAGTAACTCTTAAAACAATTTTCTTTTTCAGCAGCAATGGAAAATCACTTAAGATGATTAGAAGTTTACAATGCTAACCTGGGACTTCAGAAACTTGTTTTATGATTTTAGACAGGTCTCTTGTGCGACATACGGCAAATCTCTTCCTATGCCGCCATTCTGATTATAAAATAGTACTTCCTGACCTCACGAGGATATTGGGGATAAATACGCTGAGGCGTTCCCACACAATGGCAATGGAGGCGAGACACACGGCAAGGAAGAAAGTTTTGATTCCGTCGCTAACAAGTATTTAACCTTTTCAGTCGTGAGACCGTCCTGTGAAGCAACATCTTGACATCAGGAGCTGGCGGACACCCCACATCCTGTACCACGGGCCTCCGTCTACGGCCACAAACCCGCAGCCTGGCGCGACGCAAGGCCGGCACTTCCGCCAGCCCGCTCCTCCGCCTTCCCCACACCCCGCCCCGAATGCAAAGGACCATTTCAGAACGCCCCGAGGCCTGCCCTGCCAACACAGTTTCTCCCCCCCTTCCCTTTCTTTACCACGCTCTCGGCAAAATCGCCGGCGGGGCTCCGCGCCTCCCTGAGGCAGAGCGGCCTCGCCCCACCCCCGCCCGCCTCACGCACCGACGGCCGCCATCGCCTCACGCGACCCCCCCCCTCCGCCCCCCCGCCAGGGGGCGGAGCGCAGCGCGCGTGCGCCCCGCCCGTCCGGCCCGCGAGCGCCCCCCAGCGGCGCACGCGGGGAGCGGCGGGGCGGCGGGGGGAGGCGGGACGCCGCCGCGTTTCCGGTCTCCATTTTACGCAAACGACAGCCGGCCGGAGGTCGAGGCGGTGCCGCGGGCGGAGGGGCCCAGCCCGGGCGGGCGCTGTTACGGGTACCGGGCTGTCTCCGTTTCTTCTCCTTCTCCGGGGGTGCGGGCGCAGCGGGAGGGAGGCCGGCCGGCCGGCGGGAGGCGGCGGCGGGGCGGGCGGGCGGGCGGGGGGTGAGGGGTGAGGGGTGAGGGGTGAGGGTGCGTCCGTAGCCCGTCGCGCCCCCCTGTCGCTGTGGTTACCGGCGGGGGGGGGGGGGGGGTGCCTGCGTGTGACGTGCTAAGCCGTCCCTCTCTCTACCTGCTCCCCCCCGGCTCGGCGGGCAGACCTGGGCCGGTGCCGCCGCCGCCCTGCCCGCGGTGTGAGCGCCAGCACGGGGATGGGCTCCCCCAGCTTCCCCAGGAAGTTCGCCCCCGGCCGCTGAAGCCGCCCGCAGCGCCCAGAGGTTGGAGCGGCTTCGTCTCCCCGGGGAGAGAGAAGGGCAGGGCCGGCCGCCCCTGCGAGCAGCATGGACCAAAGCGTCGTGGATCACCCGGTGACCCTCATCATCAAGGCCCCCAACCAGAAATACACCGACCAGACCATTAACTGCTTCCTGGAGTGGACTGTGGGCAAGCTAAAATCTCACCTCTCTAAAGTCTACCCCAGTAAGCCGGTGAGTTGTCGGCCAGCTGTTTTTCTTCACCTTGTCGGTAAGACTGGCATTGCAGTAACTTCTGGTCAGTCGATGGAGACTTTCCCTAGGTACTTTGCAAAATAAACAAGGAAAAGCCCGGCTGCCAAAGAGCTGTCTGTGTAAAGGCAATGGCTGGGTCTCTGCTTTTGGGGAAGTTGGCAGTATAAATAGCTGCTCTTTTATCTGGTTTAAGAAGATCACCACGTAGCATCCTGAAAGGTGGTATCGCTGAAGACACTCATTAATGCTCTGTTTTTAGGAACTGGAATTTAGATATCTAAGTTAACTCAGTTGAAGACCGATTTCTGTAAATGTAAGAGTTCTGTCTAAATTGCAGTACTTGAGCGATATAGCTAAAGTTACTACAATCTAGTGAATTCACTGAGGTGTGGGGCAGATAGCTCTTTATTCATAATATTATTTGAAGCATGCAACTGAACAACCTCCAGAATTATTTGCAGCAACATGTGGGGCCTAGACCTTGCTGTAGAAAACATCAGACAAAGGTTGTGTTTATATTGTAAATGATTAGTATTCGCCTAGTTCAATAGAAGAATTATTGGCATTGTTGATTTTTTTTTTGCGGGGGGCAAAAAAAGGCAAAATAATGGCTTTGTGTCTCAAAGGGGGTTTCTGCCTTTTGGAGAAAGCAGAAGAAGAGCAGTCAACAAGTTAGGCTGTGTCACTAGTACATTGAGATCTGTTAAGCAGTATTTGAGTTCGTGGATTTAGTTATTGCTGTGAATAATTCTCTGCTGAGAGAACCTATCTGCTGTGAAAGAAACAAATACATGACTTCAGCTGATTGGGTTGGACTTGATGGTCTTAAAGGTCTTTTCCAACCTCTATGATTCTATGATTCTTCCTCACTAGAATATCCTGTGATGTATTTATGTTTAAACACTAGTTTTCTGACTCATCCTATGATCTTGCTGAATTGGGATTCTAGGAAGAATCCTTAATAAGCAAGAGGTTTTTATGCTGCACTGTAGGTTTTAACTAGTAGTATACTATTAAATTTCAGTTTCCTGGAACATCTTTTTTCTGTTGAAAATTGGTTCCTCAACATGCCTCTTATTATTAAATGACTAGTTCAGAATCCCCAAATTTGTTCTGGGTTAAAGAATGGGGATTTTCTGTGGTGCAAATTATCTCACTAATTCCAGTTTAATTTGGATTTACTGTGCTTTCAATTAAACTAGTAACTGAACACAATGTTTTTATTTCATAGAACCTTTTAAATTAAAGTAATAACATGGGAGGGGAGAAAGGTGTTTAATAGGATGTCTCCTATGTATAGTAACACTGAAAAGTATATTTTTGGCTTGATAGGTTTTTGACATTGAGTGTTTGCTTTTTTCAAATTTGTTGAAGACTTTGTGCTTTTAGGAGCTTTTTTCCTCCTTTTTTTTTTTTTTTTAACTAGATCAGTGTCAAAAGCTTGTCGATCAAATTTCTGCATTCTCTGAATGTGATAGGCCCTGGAAATAACTTCTGCTACAATGCTATTTTAAGAGTGCATCAGAACACAGATGCTCTGTACAGGTATTGCAGTGTTGTTGAAGTGAAGGATGTAAAACAGAAATCGGTTGCTATCACGGCTACGCATAGCCTTTCAAGTTTTTACCTGTGACTTGTAGACTTGTACCTCATTCTCCTATACGCATCTGTAAATTAGTCGGTAAACCGATGGTAGCTGTAAATGTT
Source organism: Pelecanus crispus (assembly GCF_030463565.1). Classification (NCBI taxonomy): domain Eukaryota; kingdom Metazoa; phylum Chordata; class Aves; order Pelecaniformes; family Pelecanidae; genus Pelecanus; species Pelecanus crispus. The sequence goes on from NC_134644.1 coordinate 54,771,970, forward strand.
GTCCTTAAATTTACAATTTATTAAGAGTGCGTAGTCAGAAAATGAGATGGTAAAAATAGGCAAATGAGAAGTTAGGCCTTGAGGCGGTGTTGTTTGTGATTTTTTTTTTTTTTTCCAGATTAATTTCTATAAATGACTTCGCTAAATACGTACAAGTTCCAAGTATAGGCAGATTTAAATTGGTTTAATTGTTTTTAAAGTTGGTATATGTACTAAAGTCACTGAATAAGCTAAATGGGTTGAAAATGGTGTTAAATTAGTTTGTGGGTCTATACTGAGGTTCACATTCATCAGTATTCTTTTTCCCTGACTGGACCAATTTTTCATACCTAGAGTACTGCAGTTATAGTGTCCCTAAATGAAATGTTTATTTAGGAAAAGAAAATGTGGAAAATAAACCTGTGTGTCTCAGTGTGGCAGATATTACATTCAGTGCATTAACTGCTGCATTGATTACACCCATAAAAATTAATTTAAAACTGCTGTTTCTCATCTCCTTTAGTACCTGTCATGTAGCATACACTTTGCTCATAGTTCTAACAGGGTGTGGTGGTGTGGATTTTTATTTCCTATGAAAGAATGGGAGAGAGGCTGAGTGACCAAAGTAATCAATATCTTGTAGCTGAAACAGGATAGCTCAGAGATTGTCTGTGTTTCTAAAGGAAGTTGCTGCTTTAGCTTAGGTTTGGTGGTTTTGGTAATGTGCTGGACATAGCTAACTTGGGCTAAGCATTACAGAAGGAGCCTTGCTTGAAAAATGGAAGAAAAAAAATCCACTAGCTGATGAATTCTTGGTTTTAAATACATACCTTTTGGATTATGATCTGAAAACTGTCTTCCACCTCACTTAGAAACTTTAGGTTCTGATGCTATGTGCTTGCTTAAGTCTTTTTTGCATCACAGCTCAGTGTTTAGGCTAGCAGTGAGCATGCTGTTCCTTGAAGCAGGAGGTGTGGTAATGAACCTCCTCTAGCAGAGGATGAGTTGAATGCCTTTTGCATTTACTTTGGCATGTATGTGAATTACTGTGTTTTCACATATATCACCTCTTCTTCCATCTGTATTTAAAAAAAACCCCACACTTCAGAGTTCCAGGATAACTTTCACCTTGAGAATCGCAAGTGGTAATCCTGTAGTTCACAGTTAGGTATTTAAGTTACGTAGGGAGGAGTATGGGGTTTAAGACCTCATCTTTCCCCATTAATTTCTCTAGCTTAATATGATTAACAGTACTCAGCATATGTGTAACCTTTTTCTTTTGTGGTTTTGTAGGGAGCTGAAACACATTACTGAAGGCTATGTAGTAGTCAGATTTGAGGGGTCATTTTAATCTATCAGTTTCTTCTCTGTAAAGTATTCGTATTAAAAAATAATTTGTACTACTTCTGTCATGTTTGAGAAGGTAGTTAATCAGATGGGGTTGAGGGAAGGTTCATATATAAGGTACTGAAGAGAAGAATCTGAATCATAGAATCGTTTAGGTTGGAAAAGACCTTTAAGATCATCCAGTCCAACCATTAACCTAACATTACCAAGTCCACCACTAAACCAGTTAAGGGTAGAGTAGCAATTTCATGTTTCTTGGCTTGGTGGCTGGACTATTTTTAATGGAAGTGAAAACTAGGAATCGTTAGGGTTGGAGAGGATCTCTAAGATCATCATTTCAACCATCAGCCCAACACCACCATGTCTGCTAAACCATGTCCCATAGTGCCACGTCTACCTGTTTTTTAAACACTTCCAGGGATGGTGACTCCACCACCTCTCTGGGCAGCCTGTTCCAATGCTTGACTACACTTTCCGTGAAGAAATTTTTTCCTAATATCCAATCTAAACCTCCCCTGGTGCAGTCTGAGCCCATTTCCTCTCGTCCTATCACTAATTACTTGGGAGAAGAGACCAACACCCACCTCACTACAACCTCCTTTCAGGTAGTTGTAGAGAGCGATAAGGTCTCCCCTCAGCCTCCTCTTCTCCAGACTAAACAATCCCAGTTCCCTCAGCCGCTCCTCATAAGGCCTGTGCTCCAGACCCTTCACCAGCTTCATTGCCCTTCTCTGGACACACTCCAGCACCTCAATGTCCTTCTTGTATTGAGGGGCCCAAAACTGGACACAGTATTCCAGGTGCGGCCTCACCAGTGCCGAGTACAGGGGGACAATCACCTCCCTGCTCCTGCTGGCCACACTTTTCCTGATACAAGCCAGGATGCTGTTGGCCTTCTTGGCCACCTGGGCACACTGCTGGCTCTTGTTCAGCCGGCTGTCAACCAGCACCCCCAGGTCCTTTTCGGCCAGGCAGCCTTGCAGCCACTCTTCCCCAAACCTGTAGCGTTGCATGGGGTCGTTGTGACCCAAGTGCAGGACCCGGCACTTGGCCTTGTTGAGCCTCATCCAGTTGGCCTCGGCCCATTGATCCAGTCTGTCCAGGTCCCTCTGCAGGGCCATCCTACCCTCCAGCAGATCGACACTCCCACCCAGCTTGGTGTCATCTGCAAACTTGCTGAGGGCGCACTCAATCCCCTCATCCGGATTGTTGATAAAGATATTAAACAAGACTGGCCCCAAAACAGAGCCCTGGGGAACACCGCTCATGACTGGTTGCCAACTGGACTTAACTCCATTCACCACAACTCTCTGGGCTCGGCCACCCAGCCAGTTTTGTACCCAGCAAAGAGTATACCCGTCCAAGCCATAAGCTGCCAGCTTCCTTAGGAGAATGCTGTGGGAGACTGTGTCCAAGGCTTTACTGAAGTCCAGGTAGATGACGTCCACAGCCTTTCCTTCATCCGCCAGACAGGTCACCTTGTCATAGAAGGAGATCAGGTTGGTCAAGCAGGACCTGCCTTTCATGAACCCATGCTGGCTGGGCCCAATCCCCTGGGTGGCCTGCTCATGCCTGTTGAGCGCACTCAATATGAACTGCTCCATAATATTTCCTGGCACTAAGGTCAGGCTGACAGGCCTGTAGTTCCCCAGGTCCTCCTTCCGGCCCTTCTTGTAGATGGGTGTCACACTGGCAAGCCTTTAGTCATCAGGGACCTCCCCTATTAACCAGGACTGCTGATAGATGATGGAAGGTGGCTTGGTGAGCTCCTCTGCCAGCTCCCTCAATACTCTCGGGTGGATCCCATCCGGCCCCATAGACTCGCGAGCGTCCAGGTGGTGTAGCAGGTCATTAACTGCTTCCTCTTGGATTATGGGGGCTTCATTCTGCTCCCTGTCCCTGTCTTACAGCTCAGGGGGCTGAAAACCCTGGGGATAACTGCTCTGGCTATTAAAGACAGAGGCAAAAAAGGCATTAAGTACCTCAGCCTTTTCCTCATCCTTGGTGACAATGTTCTCCCCCACATCCAGCAAAGGATGGAGATTCTCCTTGGCTTTTTGTTTTTGATGTATTTGTAAAATATTTTTTATTATCTCTTACAACAGTGGCCAGATTGAGTTCTAGCTAGGCTTTTGCCTTTCTAATTTCCTCTCTGCATGACCTAACGAGATCCCTGTATTCTTCCTGAATTGCCTGCCCCTTCTTCCAAAGGTGGTAGACTCTCCTTTTTCCCCTGAGCCCCAGCAGAAGCTCCCTGTTCAGCCATGACCATGTTGACCGTGTAGAAAGCTGTATTATGAGTGGGACAGGCAAACAGCACTCCATTGCCAAGTTGGATGATGGTACAAAGATTTTGGACTTTAGAGGTTTGTTGTTGTGTTTTGCTTGTTTTGTTTTAACTGCTTATCTGTTCTAATTAATCTCCAGATAATCTATCTCATGACCCAGAAACAAGGTTTCTGAGACTTTTCTTCTGGCTGCGCTGGTCACTTGAAAGCAACAAGTTTCTAATGTACAGGAAATCTAAAGTTTTCTGTAATCTCAATGCATGCTGCAAATTCTAGTTTTTCTAAGGCGGCCTTTTCCAAATACAAAATGCAAATAACCTTGTATTCTGTTAGCAGGGTGTTCCTGCTTGAAAGGAGTAACGAAAATGGTATAGTTCAAAATTAGTCTGACATGAGAGTAATTTTTTGTTGTTGTTTTAAACATAAATAGAAATAGTACAGCATGATGTTGGGCTCTGATCTCTCAAGGTCCCTTCCAACCCAAAGCATTCTATGATTCTATGTTGAATTCATTGCAGTATTTTATCCATTGGGACTGCAAATAAATAGCTCCCTGTGTTGTAAGACTTACAAAAATAGTGTATTATGTCACTAATTAAAAAATACAGAAAAGTGCAGAAGCATATAGAAAATACTTCTTCAGTAGAAGTGGTAAACAGTTCCGTACTGTATGTGGCAGGTTGTGCACTCATTTTTAAAGCCACTTTTTAAATTATGAACAGCTAGTGTGAATTTGGGAAAAAAGTTAAAAGCTTCTCAGATTTAATGTGTACTCTTTATAAATTATTTGCTTAGAGTATGTATAACTTTTTTTCTAGTGATATGACCATGTTTTTTCAGGGAAAGAACAAGTGCTGCAACTTTTTTGTGTTTTGCTGAGTTATAGAGAATCTGTAAAAGGCAATTGCAAGAAAAAAAATCTCAAAACTTCTGTGAAAGCTTTTTCTAATCATAGAGATCTGGATCTCGGGTATTTTTGTCTTTAGTATTAGCATGAATAAGGCTGCAGAGTAGGCAACAGAAGGCTGGGAGAGAAAGAGGAGAGATGTTGTAAGACTAGCTGTTTGCATGATGGGGAAATTCTTCAAATATTTCATGCTGATAATGCATGTCTGTTCCACTGATGTTAGGCTAGATTTTTTCATCTAGCATTTGCTTATCTTAGCGCTCTCTTTCAAGTGATAAATGCTGTTGTATTAATCTAGCATGCAAGCAGTAGTTAAACTGAACTGATGTATCAGTTGGATTCTCTTAAATATTCATCCATATTAAAAGAATTTTAAGGAGCTTTTTTTTAAAAAAAAGCTGTTTATTCACATAGTTACAACATGTTAGTGACCCACTAGTATTAAGACTATTTAAAACTCTTTCTGACAGCATAAACTGAATTGAGTGGGATGGGGGTTTTTGTTTGCTTGTTTTCTTTAACCAGGTAAACTGCCTATTGCTTTACTGTACCGGACATCTTACTGTAGATAGGTACCCCAGATAGTTTCCTTTTAAAAAGAATTTCATCATTATCTCTTCCATGTAGAATAGTTAAAAGTTACTACCTTATGAATAGCATATAATTTGTTTAAAAGAAAAAAAATCTTTGTTTGCATTACTAAAGTATCTTCAACTGTGGAAGTGTAAGAATAGGCAAAAAAGCTTACCAAAGTTTGAAGGCTACCTTAAAAAAAGAAAAAAAATCCTTTTGCTGCTTCATGCTTTTTAATGCTTTCCTCCTAGTTTACTTTTGTGTTTTGTGTGTTTTTTTTTGGGGGGGGGGAGGTGGGAGATGGGGGCAGGGACTAATAACAGAAATTCCCTGTTGAAAAAGATTGAAATTTGTGCCCTTCTTCTGCATATTTTAATTATCGTTCCATCATTCTACTAACTATTTCTGGGGGGGTTTTTTTGTTTGTTTGTTTTTCTTTGCCCAACCACTTTTACATCTACTCTTTCAGCAAGCGCCTGGGAATGGAGCAGGGTAAAGAGCAAATCTTGAAAAGAAAGGAAATTTTGAATATACTTGGTAGTTTTCTTGAGCAGCATTTGCCAGTTAAGTGTTGTTAATTGTTACGGCACTCTTGCTGAGTGCATAATAGCAGAATTCTTTTTCAGAATTAATTTGCGAGGTGGACTTGTGAAGCCTCTGAAATGTTTTTAAGGCTGCCTGTTGGTGGTTGGAATTTTAAGGGGTTTTCTTATCTGCAAATGTTATCTCCAGCTGTATATCTGTACAGCAGGAAAAAGCTAAAATCCTTTCTTTGTCCCATCTCCTAGTCTACAAAGGATCAGAGACTGGTGTATTCTGGCAGACTGCTTCCTGATCACCTGCAGCTGAAAGATGTTCTCAGAAAAGTAAGCTTTATATCAACACCATATGATATTTGATCAAAATCCCTTTTTGGGAAATAGGAATTTAGATTTGTGTTGTTTAGCTTCAAATTTTCATTGTTGTATCAAGAGATGTAACCATATAATGTTGATATGTTGAGGAAAATGTATTTTCAAGTATCCCTTGTATGTAGGATTGTGATACTTGTGGATTGATTGAGGCGTGTTTCCAACTGGTGGGAGAGCAAGTAGGCTGTGTAGGTCCCAAGCAAGTGGTATGTAGTGTAGAGTGACTTCTTTGGACAGTTCCCACTATGACCTAAATGGAATCATTTAACAGATTTGTGTTGGTTTGGGACATCATTTCATTTCTGATATGTACTTAAATCCAAGAACTTACATTAAAAACGGCACTTGTGTAAGCAAATTAAGGGTAATATATACAAAACCAGAATTCTAAATTTCTGAATAGTTTTGCTGGGAAAGCTATTTTATGTCATGGTTTTATTTGTCAGCTGTCAACTGTTCCTGATGATGTTTGAAAGTTTGTTGGTTCTTGCATGTGGGGGGTTTTTTATTATTATTGTGCTGGTTTATCTTGGAAAAAGTAATTTTACTAATCTAACTTTGGATTCTTCAGTCCACATTTAAATTAAATCCAAATCTTGACTACATATGACATCTGATGTGGGAAACCTTGAAATACATGCACTTGGTTCTCAAATTGGTTCAAAGAGTTTGCATTGATGCTACCAAGTAATAGGGACTTCCTTAAGTTAGTGAAGTTCTTAAAAAATATATAGACTAAGATGATATTTAGAGCAGATCATAAAAAACTTTGTTTGCTGTTACCATCGAAATTGAAACATAATGCATTATGTTGAGTAGTCTTTAAACTCCTTGTAAACAGAAGGATGCATCAGTTGTTTAATAATGTATTTTCCAAATATAGCAATCATATGGGGTTTAATCCTATGAAATAGGTAAACTGTAATACAGTACCTGGGTGTTGGTAATGATACTTATTTTTGTAAAGTGTTAAGGTAAAAATCAATGTACAGACTGCAAGAATGGATTACACTTTAGTATGGAGGAAAGTTTCTAAAGGAGAAAAATGCTTTAGTGAAAGCGGGCAACTGAACTTCTGTATTAAGTATGGAGAAACCAATGCAGAGGAATCTTGAGTATTGCTTGAGCAGACTAACACTGTTGTTACTTTATAGTCTTCATTCTGGAATAGCTTTTATTAAATTGGATTTAATTGCTTACCAAAAAATGATTGAAACTTACTATGTATAGGTTTACTAGAAAACTGGAGCTGGACTATTGCCAACCAGTATATGTCCTGTACCACTTAAAAGTTCATGAAAATGGTTATATAACCAATCTCAAAGCTTACTTTTGCTTGTTAAGGACAAAATGAAGTCTGAATCCCTTAAATTCACTTGGCCTGCTTACAGCAGACTAGTTTTAGGAAACACAATTTCAAACCTTGCTTATGTGCTAGAGGAGAAACTTTGCCTGAGTAATGTCTTCCTTCACTATACAGGGGCTATGTTTGACTTTAAAGGCACTTTAGTAGTTATAGGCCTTGGGTTTAGTTAAAGAAACTTAGTGAATTTAGAAACATACTCATCAGTCTTAAGCACAAAGTTAAAAATTTGTGCTGGAAGAAGGGGAGTTTTTTGTGCTCAAGCTTCTAAGAGCTTTTGGAAAAAAGGTATGATTACTCTTAAGTTCAATCTCGTTCTCTGCCATATTCTTCCTACTTGATGAGCTATAAATTCCCCGTATTACCTGAGGATTTACTACATCTCCCAGTTCAGCTTTGTGATACTTGCTCTTTGATACTGAGCAGTATCATTTCACTGATATAAAATACCTTGAGGCTGGAAGTTGTGGCACTCTTCAAGCATAGTGATGTCCAACACGTTATGTATAAATAGAAAAATATTACAGTAAACTGTCACATTGAATAAAGCTGTACGCTGTAAGCTTACAAGTAATATGTCTAGCTTCCTTTGCCTTTGAGTGGCATAAGTTCTTATCTAGAAAGAAGGTAACTAGTTAGGTTAAAAGCATTTGATGTGGTCAGAATGCTGATCACATGTGTTCAGTGCTCTCTGATCATTGCTTACTATCACCAACTGGTAAGAAATTACACTTAATGTAATAGTGAGGCCATGCTTAGGGCTGGAAACTGATACATGTGGAGGATTTTAAATGAATGTGGATAGGCTATGCTAGCAGTAATGCACAATGGTGTATAAAAACAGTTATCCAGGTTTTTTTATTCCTAAAGATTAAAACTTAAAAATGAGTAAATGTGTGTTTCAACATTTTTTTTTTAATAGTTCAGAAAACCTTCCAAACCTGGTATTTCTAGATGTCATCTCACTTAAACTGCAGCTTGACTGTGCCATGCTGATTTCAGAAGAGGACAGAGGGGAGGGGGTTTTTTGTTGCTTTTCTTTTTTAAAATTTGATTACAGAGGAAGCTGTAGCGTGTAATTTAAATACAGTCATAGCTGTTTGTGTTGCTGTGGCCATATAAGTTTCAGGCATGCTGATATAATGGGGTGTTTTCATTTGGTACAGTGAAATAGCTTCAGACGGAAGTTGTTAAGACATCCATGTTGAGGGGGGGAGCGCATTCATGAAGAATTGGTGTGGGCTGATTACTTGCATGCTGCCATGGCTTCAAGTGGTGCCACTTGTTTGCTTCCTCACTTTCAAATATTTAGGAGTACTCAAGTCCCATCTAGTGCTTCAAATAGCATTCCCTGAATGTAGAATATCTGCAGGGGCTCTTCAGTTGGGCATCTGCAGGTTAGGCTTGAGCCGAGCTTAGACTGGAGTGAGGTGGAGGCAGTGGCTGCTACATTTTTTTTACCTTGGTCTGCTCGTGGAATTCCAGTGCCTAAATTTTTCATTTACACTGATGTCTCTATTGAATAACACTCTTCATTAGATCTCGATGCAAATGTAAGCATTCTTAACTTAAGGGAAACCGAGCCCTGTGAAGGATTTGAGATTTTTCCAAAATAAAAGTTAAAGCTTATGATACACTTCCTCATGTTTCTCTGTGTGGTCTTCCATTGGTTCTGCTGTATTGCAGTTCTAGGGAAAACTGGGGGTAAGTGAATGTTCAATATGTTATTGTGGATAGCTGCTAAGAAAACATCAGTTCTGAAATAAAAGACTTCTGTTGTGCTAGGCTCAAGTTCTGCTTTATGGTCTCTCCATTTTGTATAATGTTTCTTTACTGATTGCAAATGCAACTTTGAAAGTGGATTTTTAAAGAGTTTTTTTGCTTGTAAATTTAAAATATTGTTGTTTTAGCTTTTCGATTTCTTTAATTTTTAGCAAGATGAATATCATATGGTTCATCTGGTATGTACTTCCCGGACACCCCCAAGTTCTCCAAAACCCAGCACCAGTAGAGAAGGTCACGGAGCTTCAACCTCCAGCAGTAGCTCAGTGAGTTTTTCTCATACATAGGACATGAATCTCTTCTACACTGAGGAAGCTTTCCAGGAATTCCTCTTTTATTTTTTGAAATTTGACTGTAAAATAATGTGGTGAAAGTACAGCATGCCATATGAATTTGTACAATTAGACTTGATTATTTAAGGGTGTCACTTTATTTAAACAGAGATGACCTTTTTTCAAATTGTAACACAATTATGTTTATTAGATGATAAAGCACTACTTTGTCTAAGCTATTCTTTATTTTTAACACTTTATCAAAAAATACATTTCCCTTTCTCTCCATATCCCTGTATCTTTGGCAGGAATTGAACAGTGTATTCAGATTTAAAAACCAAACAAAAAAACCCCACAACCTAAGTTCTGATTTATTTTGTGAAAACTTGTACCACTGAAGAGAGACCAGTCAAGTTAGTGCCCTTGTGAGATAGACAGGTGGAGCTTGACAACATTCATTCTGCTTGACAGTTATTGGCCAGCAGTTAGGCAGTAGCTTCAAGGTAGTTATATTGTCTGTAAGACTGTGAGAAGTAGAAAGTGTTCTGAACGTTTTATTAGTTCAGCTGTTCACAGAACACTTGTTTAGGGTGTTTTGAGTCTTCCCCTCTTCACACCCACCAAAAATGATGATGTCTTTGATTGTACTCTGTTTTAACAGAAGGGCACTTAATGTTTCTGTTGATGACTTGGTCATCATCACTGTAATTCTCCTGGCTTTTTCCAGAGCTGGAAACATCACTAAGTGACCCTTGAAGGTTAGTCAGAAAGGAATGTGTACAATACCATTGTAGGTACTTCTCATCTGTGGTGTATTGATTATCAGCATATGGGAAATACCCTTCCAGTAATAAGCTGTCTTGTCTTCATTCTTCTGTCAATAGGGTACTGTTTCTGACTGCTATGTAACAGTCAGAAATGCAAGCAGTTTAAGCAATAGTAGAGAGTGGACAGTGGTTATATCATCTTTTCAAAGGCTGTATTTATATCTCTATCTCTGTTTGCAAGCAGGACACGGGGGCCTCCTTTGTAATTGTTTTATTTCTACGTAGATCAATTGTAAATGTTGTATTTAAATGACTGTATTAATGACTGCTTAAAGCAGTCAGTATGCACAGTGTTAAGTTCTTAATACTTTGAAGGAAACAACCTAAACCCAAAGCTTGAATGGCTTTTGTTCTTCCATTTGTTTTAATTTTTACTTTCCCCTCGCTGTCTAGTGGCAATTTTTTCTATTTTTCCTTTGTAGGGCAAATGTGTTATGGATGTCTTAAGTAATTGCAGCTCCTCAATTCCTGAGTTGTCAAAGTTGAAGGGGATTTTCTATTGAGTAAACATGACAGTAATGCTTAGCAACAGGATTTGGAGATTTATTAAAACTAAAATAATGCATCTCAATGGCCAAATTGCAGTCTTGTTATGGTGACAAATAATCTAAGAGAGCCAGCTGTTGTCCTGCTTCCAGGGTAAAGTATTGATCTTGGAAAGCATTGAAGGTCTGACCCCCTAGCTTTAGGTGTGTTTCTGGGAGCCTAAGTAGTTCCTAGCTATTTCTCTGTTCTCATCCCCTGCCGCCTCCCAGCAGGGAGCACAGCAATTTGGATTGGGCAGCTGGCACAGCGAAGCAGATGATGAGTATAAGAGTAGAAGGGGAAACTGAAGACAAGAATAGAGGAATGGTGTTTTAAGGCACTGCAGGCACTGTTGTCTCGGAATATAAAGTTGCATCCTGAGGTTGTAGTTACTTTTGTTAACAGTAGCCACTAGAATTTTTGTTGCTTCTAAATGTTCTTTGGATTAAGCTTTCATTTGGCTCAGCTTTTTGAAACTTTGATTCCCAGTGACTTGTGGCTGTCACTGGGACCCATCAAGTTGTTGAGTCTTTCTGAAAACTTCACTTTGTTTATAGGTGCACCTGAGTGCAATTTTGAATTTCTGTTTTTACTAAAGGCTTGCCAGAACCAGTAAAACCCTAGAAGACTTGCTTGGTGCTTATATTCTCAATAAAACTTGTGACAAAACATTGAAGCAAATATTTTTTTAAGACACAATAGTAAATCTTGTAACAGGCAAAAAGATCCCCAACCTCAATTTTATTTATTTTTAAGAATTTGGATCGTTCTGGATCAACTGCTGCCTCACCAGCAAACCAAGAAGCTTCATCTACATCGTTGAACACTAGTGCAGATGGAGTGAGGCATCGTAATCTTCCACAAGCACAAAGCAATCCCATACCAAGCCACCAGTTCCCTTATTTAATGCAGGGGTAAGTCAGAGAGCTGAGAATTGCTTCAATCTCATACTCTTTAAAGTACTTTAAATGTTCAGTTACAATTATATGTTTTTCACAGTCTGGAAAATGATTTGGCTAGTTCATCTTGAAGCATAGATCACACTTAGAAATATTTTTAATATGAATGTTAATGTTTTAAGCCAGGAGTCAAACAGACAGTAGTGTTCTTGGTGCTCCCCTTCAGGCTGTTTTTATGTTTTTCTTCATGCTTTCTGCTCTCAACTTTCTGTTGATAAATGCAGCTGTAATATTTATCTAGTGGACATAGTTAATAATGTAACTGATAAACTTATTGCTTCTGGTTGCTTTTCCTAGTCCTTTATTGTAATTCTTATCAGAATATGATGGCTCTTAGTTTTTGACACATAAGAGGTATAACTCTTCACTTCTCCATATTGAATTCAACTGTAGAAATGATATGTGGGTGTTTTGAGTACATGTAGGTGCTTGTGTATCTACAACAGAATTTTTAAGTATTTTCATACATATCAATGAAATGTAACCAGTATATGTTTCTAGATCAGATCTGTTATGTAATAACTTTAAAGATTGTGTCACTTTCTGTACTTAAAAAGCAGCTTTAGGAATTTTTAACCCATGTGACTTTGCAGCTTCTTAAACTTTTTCTATTATTATTTTCTTCCAAGGGGAAACGGGAGGATAGTGCATTCTGAGATGATAGCTGTCATTTCCTCAGGGACCACTTTAAAGATTTCTTTCTGGCAAGGTGTTTTCCCAGTATTGTATAGATTTTAGAGATTTTCTTTGGAGAATATTGAAACAAAAATAACTATGAACCTGCTAACAGAAACTGTTGAAAATTTATTTAGTTTCAGTTAAATTTACTTGCTCTCTTGTTAGAGTTAAGCTAGATTTTACTAATCTTACTAGTTTTCATCATGAATTCCTTCGAGTCCTTTTTATTATTTACCTGAAAGGTAGTGTCTACTGAGAAGAAATTGCCTTTGCAATGGGTGGAGCACTTAGGTTATTCTGACTGTATGCATCTCCACAGAAGTGGTTATACTTGCCTTTATGACAAAGCTAGGTGACGCTAGGTTGACTGTCAAAACTGCTGTTTGGTGTAATGTAAATTAATTCTGGAAGGAATTTATAGTGTGTTGTGTAAATTACTAATCTGTAAGGAGTTTAAATGTTTTCCTAATTAGCTTTTCTTGTAAGCATACCCTGAGAGTGAGTTTTGCATCAATATGCATGGTGAACTGAATAGCCTATGGGCTTCAGAAAGGCAACAGAACCATTGTTCAGTCTTCTAGCTGAAATAATTCAATTAAAATACAGTAGAAAGTATCAGTTTAGAAGACATTACTGTGTTTGAAAATAAATAAATAAAAATGCTAAGTCTATGTCTGTATTAGCAAGTAACGTGGATTGAGAGGAGTGGATCTGTAGACTAAAAGAGGTGCTGAGAACCTGACATCAGCACTGCACATATTTCAGGGTTTTCTGTCTTACTTGGACTATCTCTAGTTTGGTGCGCCTAAATCACAACTTTCAATTTGTAGTCCAAAAGGAATCCAGATGGTGATCCAAGAGCATTCCATACGCAAACAAAACTGTAGTAAGAGGAAGTGACTGGAGACTTGCTTCAAAAGTGCAGTCCTGACCTGAAAAGAAATGCCAAAATAAATGAACCCTAAATAATCTTAGGCCTTTTTTTGTAAAAGTAATTTAATGGAACGCTATCAGAATTTAAGGTAGATCTTTGCTGCAGACTGCTGGGCACTGGCTGTGCTCCACTCCAAATAGTCTGTGCCAGTGCCTGCTGTAGTTTGCACTCATCTTAAAAAACCCGTTTTAATGCTTTCAGTAATCTTCTCCGATGCATCTGTTTTTACTTCAGGGCACTGCTACTTGTATTACAGCAATAAGAAATGCCTTCTGTTTTTTAGCTACTCTCTTAAATATCATTGGGGCAATGAAATGTAGCTTTAATGTAATTTATACACAGATTGAGACTTGTTAGGAACAGTGAAGATTTGTAGCTGAAATTTGCATTGCCTTGTGGATTTTTCTTACTGTTTCATGATCAAATGCTTTTATTCTAGCTGCACGATGAACTGTAGGCTCTACTGATGGGGAAAGGTCTCCAGATGTTTGAAAATATGTGAGAGTCTGTCTTCCTGAGCATTTTGCAACACTTTCACTAATAATTTGTACAAATGAGTAACATGAATGTTAGGTGATTAAATGATAGTTTTGATGTTTTTTCAGTTACTGGCACAAAGCTTCAATGTGTGAGCTGAATACGTTTTAGGAAAACAGCTAACTTGGATTGTTAAAGTATTACAGAGAAAGCAATTTAAAACTTTCTGTTGCTTTTGAGCTTTTGTAAATGCTGTTTTCTAAAAATCTAGACTTGAGGTGGGACTTGGCAAGTAGTTTATGTGTGTACCAAGTCAGTCTTTTGCCGTGGAGAGCAAGCGCTGCATTTTCTGTTCCTATGGACTTAGCATGGATCAGGGCCTCACTGTGCTGCGCAGGTACAAGCAAAACAGATGGGCTCAGTCCTGAAATGGCTTGCATTTCAGATTGGAGAGTACTTGGAAGCAGTAAACAGACAAGAAACATCAAGGCAGTGAGATTATTTGTCAAGTGTGGGCAGCCCATCTAATGAAATGTTTTTGTATTGTGTACATAGTAATGTTTGAAGGCGAACAACAATATGACATACTGACAGATTACAGTATGTTCTAGCACATAAATATCTTGCTTTATCAGTAGCCTTTGCTCGCTGTATTTTTTTTTTTTTTAAAGTAGCAAAAAACATAGCGGAGGATATTGAACTATCACTTCAAGCTGATACCACAGGCTCATATGAGATTAACACTAAATGAGATGTCTTTGTGGGTCAAGGTCATTAAACAAATGCAGTTATTGTAAGTCATGCAGATGACAGAGATTGAGCTTTTAAGTCTGAATAAAAAGTCTTATTTTTCCATCAGTGGTGAGCAGTATCTTCATGATGGCACTAGCTAACGAGTCTGACCTTACCCTCAAATTGAATCCCAGTTTGGTCATTTTAGGTGTCTTCCATAGACCAAAAGAAGTAATTCTGAGCTTTCTAGCCATTTAAAGAGTAGCATACCTCCTTTCTTTTCAGAATATTCTGAATCTGCCTCTACCATTTGAACCTTAAAAACTGTTTTCTGACTTATCTGACTGTTCTTCTACTGTCTGCTCTGCTTTGTTCTCCAATCTTGGAATGCCTGTGCCTATGCAATTTGCTTCTCTGCTCTTGTGCTGTTGCTGCCATTCTTTTGAAATTCTCTGCTTCCTGCCTCTCTTTCCTCCTTTTGGAACAAGATGAGGAGAAAGCATGTGCTACTTTCCTTTTTCTTCTAACAGCAAGCTGTCTTGCTTTGCCAAGAAGACCCTCTTCCTTTGGAGAGGTTCTGCTCACTGAAATACATTACACTGTGTTTAGAGTTGTTCCTGAATTTCAAAAGCTAACTTAGTACCCTGGCAGCTGTAATAGCTGTATAATTGACATCATCTGCCTCATTCTGATTTTTGATGAGCAAATACTGCTTAGCTAGTTGGCATTCTAAGACAGAAGCCAGTTTTGAATATCTATGTCTACTTTTTCTCATTAACAGAGTCAGATCTTGAAAAGCTAAGTCTTGCTTCTCAGAAAGTCCCATCTCCTAGAAAAGCTGTTGGAAAAAAGGAAAGAAAGGGAAAACCCACCAAAATACTTGAATGGGAAAGGAAAGAATATGACATAACTGAACTCTTCTGTGGTTTGTCGTGGTTTACTGGTTTCTTAATCTACTATTAAGCTTTAAGACATCAAGAAAGCAACTTTTGAAAGAGTTTGGAAGAAAGTAGAGGCTCAAATCCTGTAGTATTTCTAAAAGATGTATCTGTGAGGGAGAGCTGTTAGCCTAGGGCCTCTGAACTTTTGTTGAGCTCAGCTTAGCAGTTCTAAAGAACCACCACCCTAAAATCTGTAACCAATGAGAAGAGGAATTGGTGAATTCCTGCAGAACTCAGGCAAGTTGGGTAGCACTGCGTATTGGTGACTGAGCTGGAGAAATAGGTGTGGTTGAAAAATCCCCATGTGATATTCTACCTGGTTGAAGTTCAGACATTGCTCAGTGATTTGTCACAATGTAGTACTTAATGACACCCATGTAGAATATTTGAATCATCTCTGTGTTTTGAGGGTCAGTGTTTTATGAATTTTGGAGGAGTCTTATTTTTCAAAGTGTTTGCCAGTTCAGGGGATAGAAGAACACATTCTTAAAACTTGCAACCATAAAGATAAAAGCATGATTGATGTTTTTCAGTAACAGCTTGACAGCTTTGCTGTTCCAGCATGTTAATTATGCATAAATAAGTAGCATCAGCAGGGCTGCCAGCTCACCCTTGCAATTTTTGAAAGAAACCTGGAGTATTACCTATGATTATCTTAGTTTGTATGTGGTATCAGGAAAGTAGCTTTTGCTTTCTTTTCTCCCCCCTTCCTCCTCCCCCTCTCCCCCCAAACTGTTGTCAAAACAGGTTAGGACTAAATACAAATATAACAGTCAGTTTTAGCAGAGGTCATGGAGTTGCATGGCAGGCTCTTGTCCAGAATTACAGTGAAATACTTAATCATGTGTAAGATGGAAAAAAGATTTTAATGTCTCCCTCCCATCTTTCTTTCTGGGCATGTCTTGTATATCTGAATGCCTGGTAGACTAATGAAATCTCTTGGTGATATCTTTGCAGGGAGTGCCTTACTTAGGGAACAGGTGTAGTCTGCAGTACAATTACAGCAGTCTCAGCTTTTGCTACCTGCAGTCTGAATAAACTTTTCTTCATGCTTTATACTCTCATGCTGTCCTGAAAGATGTCCTGGTTTACTACAGTTCACTACATCAAAATCTTTGGGGAAAGAGTTGGAAATCTTGCCAAAACATGCTATATGCTCTAGGAGGTAAGAGAGGCTAAGAAGTTTAAAAGCAGACAAAACCAAACCTGAAACTTATGTATAGGACCTTTATATCTCTTGCATGTACACCAGAGTTAAAAACCTATAGGGACGAGAATTGCTTATTCTCAAAATATTGAGGGGGGAAAGTAAATCATTTACAGTGCTCTTAGCTGCATTCTTCAGAAGCTGTATCTGAAAGATTAGTTTGTTGTCTTTGCTAGTGTTCATTTCTTCGTGTCTTTGATCACAGTAGTGTTTCAGGTATTGCTTCTAAAAGAAAGTTGTAAAAGCTAGTAAGTTCTCCCTTTACAGCTCCTGCAGCGCCTTTAAGGGTGACCATTGAACATAAAAGGAATTGTGTGGAAGAATTTCTGCAGTTACATACACAATTTTTCAAAATTCTCAATATGGTTTTGTCCCAGATGCAGCTAGGGCCAGATGTCTTAAGTACAAAAACATAAATCCTCTTTCTATAGAAATAACTTTGCTTATTAATTTCTTGTATGAAGATATAGTGCTTTTTTGGAATGGGTGGGATGATCTCACTACATGTTGTTTCAGTGTTATTTCAGTGCATTATTGTAGGGGGACAAATGAGAGGAAGAATGCTACTTTAATTGTTTTTTAATATTAGTGCATTTTATAAATGTGGTAATTCAGAACTGAATATTTTTCTTTAAATCCTTTTATAGTAATATAGGCAACCAATTTCCAGGCCAAGGTGTTCCTGCTGGATTTTCTATGTATCCTGCATTCAGTCCCTTACAGATGATCTGGTGGCAACAAATGTATGCACGTCAGTACTACATGCAATAGTAAGTCTGCGTTATCTTAGGTAGTACCGAGTTACACTAACGAAAAGAAGGTTTTAAAAACTTTAAGTGGTGTTTGCAGGATCAAAATGTCTGTATTATTTTGTCTGGCTGTGCTGTTTTACACTAAGTTTTGTCCAGCAAATTATAAAATCCAGTTTTGGATTGGAATTAAATTAATGTATTAATAAGTAAAGATTTAAGGGAGAATGCAGTTTGTTTTGACATGTACTACATCTGAAACTTTGTTTTTATGAGTGTGGAAAAGACGACAAGAATAGGCTTAGAAATCTTGGTGCGTGTTTTTTGACGAACTAGTTTTATGTTTAAATTTTTAGCCAAGCTGCTGTTTCAGCCCAAGTGACTTCCAGCACTGAGCCAGTGAGATCTGCAGTTGCCCAGGCTGTAAATTCAGAACGTGCTCCTGCAAATGAGCCCCCAGCAGTGCCAAATGTAGCCGTCCAGGAGAACAGGCCTGTAAACCCGAACGTTCAGATGAATGCACAGGGTGGCCCAGTAGTGAATGAGGAGGACTTCAACCGGGACTGGCTGGACTGGATGTACACATTCTCTAGAGCAGCAATTCTTCTGAGCATTGTATACTTCTATTCTTCCTTCAGTCGATTTGTCATGGTAATGGGAGCCATGCTGCTGGTTTATTTGTGAGTACAACAGTTGAGTACAACTGCAGATCTGATACGTGGAGTATGGTGCTAGTGTATAATCCATTTAAACTGTGAAAAATTATCCAAATACAAAAGTTTAGGCACTGCTGCTTTACAGTGTGGGGGGAAAAAAAATTAATTTCAAACAGAGAAGGTGATGTGAAAAAAGAAATAATTCTCAAAATATTTTTACAGTAAGTTGGATACCACTTATACCTGAAATACAGTGCTCTTAAATGTTCGTGATATTAACAGATCAGTATTGTAGAAATGTAGAATTTTGGGATGGAAACTTAGAAAGTGGGGGTGACGGGAACAAAGTTCATATAGGTCAAGCATATGCTTGCATAAACTTAAAACATTTACTGCTTGGATATGAAAGGAAAATTGCAGAGCTAAGCTCGCTTTTATTTCCAAAATAACATGAAATTTGTGCAGTAAATTGTGTTAGGCAGAGTTAAGGTAGTGCTACTGTAATGGTGGGCACTAGATCTGGTAGAATTGCAGGGACTTAAACTCTTTTACAATGCATCTTAAAGACCTAAGCTCTCTATTTGTTTTATTAAGAAATATCAGTACTGTTGTCATCACTTCCCTCTGTATATGAAAATACCTTAGTGATGTAAATAGAAGTGGAAAACAGTAATGCTTGATACTTTGGACTGATGTCACTCACTGAGAGTTTCCTTACAGTGTAGTCTCCATCCTCACAAGAACTGCTCTGTTTCTCATGCAGATGTGATAGCTGAAATCAGAATACAGACACTTGAAAACGTAGGAGAGGCTTATTTAATTTACAGCGGTAGTCTCCATCCTCACAAGGACTGCTCTGTTTCTCATGCAGATGTGATAGCTGAAATCAGAATACAGACACTTGAAAACGTAGGAGAGGCTTATTTAATTTACAGCGGTAATGTGGTTCAAGCCTTAGCTGAAGTTTACATTCTTTTTTCCACAGAAAATCAACTTTAAACTATAAAAATTAAGGTTGCCTTTGAAAATTAATATAACTTAAGTACTTAAAAATGGGGAGGAGACCCAAAAAAAGTATTCTATATATATAATAACCTAATCATGGTAAAATACTCATCTTCTGGAACGGAGGGCTGTGAACAGCACTTCTGAAACTTAACGAACAGCTCTTAGCAAGACCCTTCTTAACCCAGGCATCAAAGAATAGCCATTTGATCTAGAAGTAAGACTTGCAGAAAAATACATGTAGCTTCATTCATTTGGAAGTACTTGAAGAATTTACTGTAGTAGTTAGCTCTTGCAGAAAAATATTTGTATTCCTTTCAAAAGAACGGTTTTCAACTGTTCCATTTTCTTCCATAGACACCAGGCTGGATGGTTCCCCTTTAGGCAAGAGGGAGGCCAACAACAGGCAGCCAATAACGTGGAAGTGAATCGTGATGGGCAACATGCAAATAATCCTGATCTTGAAGAGATGGTGAGTGAGAGCAGACATGTCTTTTGAGACTCCTATGTATTGTATTGTCAAGTATGCTGTAATGTCTGAACAGAAAGTCAGCTTCTATGAAATGTAGTTGGTTTAACCAGAAAACTTTCAGCATTGTCCTCAGTGTTGTGCCTGCTGCTTAAATTCTGTATTTTTCCAGTCTGGCAATTACTAATTGTCTCTACTTCCATCACAGACTTTCTTCATGCTAGTTATTCTTCAGGAGGTTGTTCTGAGAGAAGTTACTTAATGTAGGAAGATACTGCTGGTTACCTTATATCAGAGCTCTGAAAAGAAGCAGTTGAATTGCTTCAATTTCTGTTTTTAAAGGAACGACTTATGGATGACGGGATTGATGAAGACAGTGGAGAAGATGCAGGTGAAGATGCCAATATAGAGCAGCAGCCTGGATTCATGGCTTCTGCTTGGTCCTTTATCACAACCTTCTTCACATCACTCATCCCTGAAGGGCCTCCACAGGTTGGCAATTAAAGTGGAAAAAGAACTGTGTCAGGCAGCCTCAGTAGCCATACGTAGAAGTGGAGCAGATTCTAGAGAGTGTTTTAAATACAGTGCAATTCCTGAAAATTTATAATGTTATCTTTTTGATCACGGTGTACAAAAATGTGTATTTTCTTTTGGCTTTCTCATGCATTGAATATTTTAAGCACAAGTGGACTACTAAATCCTTTCTTTAAGATTCTTCTTTTTCTGAAGAATAAAATGTAAGATACTGGTCTTCCATGTCTTATTTTATTTTCAAATGTGTATTATACTGAGGCGAAAAGCTTGTACTTAATCTGCGCCATTACCTCTTTAAAGAGCTGTTAAAAATACTAAGATGAATAGATAGCATTTGGAAAGGTCTGTCAACATTCATAACTTTAATGTATCTTGCGTTAGTCTTATGCAGGGTATGAATTATCACTTGGGATTTGGAGTTTATATCATTCCTGAAAGAATGCTGTAAACACGAGGACTACTTGTTAATGGCATGTTGTCTTCATGCCACAAAATACTAAGCCTCTTCTCATACATCTAGAAAGCTAAAAGCTTTTTCTTGAGGCTGTACTGAAGTTCATTAAAGTTGGAGATGTTTGACAGCTCTTCAAAAACAGTTGACAATGATGGGGTAAATCTTAAGTGTTTGATACGTACAGTACTTTTTAAGAAAAATATAGCTGTCCTGGGGAAAAACATGTACATTAGTTTTTTTTAATAAAAACTGTTATGGTAACTGTTTTGGATGTTTATATGCGTATTTGAATGCAAACAACTAAATACTGCATCATTAAGGATCAGAATATGATAGATTTGAGTGGAATAAAGTTATGGTGGCATTACTGATACTGACTAAAGTATGTTTGTAGCAGCGCATACACAGTTACGGGTGTGATCTCAACAGCAGGCTATCTGTATTCTTAAACTTAACCTGATCAAAACTGAGAAAAGGAAAATTGTACATGAGAAAATAGCACAGTGCTACTGTCAGTTTGGTTTTGGTTGCTTTCTTTAGATTTTAGTAATAGTCAAGAAGTTTCATATGGTTTTTGTTCCTAATTCTGAAGTTATCATGTGTTACCTAACTTAAAAATGGCTGCAAAGATTCTGTTATACTACAACCAAAAGAAAGCTTACACAATTTTCTATTTTCCAAGTACAGGGCAAAACTCTTAAGTAGGTCTGAACAAATGAAGAAATAAGGGTTTATTTTGTGCTTGCTCATGTCAAACTGCTGAAGCTATACAGTGAAGTTTTAAAACTTAAAGTACTTTCTTTGGGTTTATGCTCTGAAACATTTGTCAGGATTTCTAGGCCTTACTGAGAGTTGATTCTCAATTGGAAAAAATAAATTTGAATAACGATCTTAATTTAAACAGCATAGATAAAATGTTTGAGTTGGAAAATAATTCTCATTTACAAACCTGTCAGGGGAAATAGAAATGTAAGTCTTACAAGCATCAATTATTTTATTTGCTGTATAGGCAGCAATGATGAACAAATCATGTTTAATTATGATGTTTTATTCCCATGTTACTATGGAGAGCTGCTTTCAATGTAGGTTCTTTACTACATAAACATAAAATGTGTAGAATTGTACAAGAAATGTGACCCTTCTAATTTCATGGATAGCTCTAACTTGATTAACGTTTAAGAACTATTACAAAAAACTTAACATTTTTAAACGAATGGCACAGAGTGGCAGTCTTGGATGTCATAAGACTTACTTCTGGAATGCATCAAAGAGGTTTCATCTATTTGACTTGTGTCTTCTCCCTCCTACTTTTCCCAAAAATTCACTTTTCTTTTTGTCCTAAGGTTAGTGTGTCTGTAACCTGTGCAGTTACAACCTACTGGTATCCAGCTGCTGACAGCTGTGAGTTGCTTCTTGCTGTCATTGTTTAGGTTTCCTTTGTTTTCCATGCTATAGGAAGCAATTGGTGGTAGCTCTCTGCTATTAGCAGACTAGATTAAGAAAGTTGCTCTTATGCTGTTAGCCCTGATTTGGTTTAAAAAGTGTAGCATTGTCACTGCTTGTTCATATTCAGACAAGGAGAAATTTGTTTACACAGGTTTAGAGAGTGAAATGGGAGATCCTGGCAGTTACTTGGATATTGAGGGAGATGTTCTGAGAGTTTTCATCAGATCGTAGAGCTGGAGCAATGAGTTGAAGAAGCCAGACTTCCATGAGAACATTTTAAGGTCATTGAACCTCCCAACTTCCAGAACCTTACCAAGATCCCAGCAAGGAAAAGCAAAAAGATGGTTATGGAGGAAAATGAGTGAGAAATAAGAATGAGATGTGAAGTGTTACCAAAAAGTAGTGCACGAGTTGGAGGCAGAGGAAAGACAACAGGAGGAGTTGGCTCCTGTTGGCTTACGAGCTTGCAAGCTCTTTCTCATGCTACTGCTTGGTTTGGAGACCTCGGCTGACAGGCAGCATTGGCTTTCCATTTGCTCCCTGTTGCCCTTGAATTCAGGCAGCTCAGGGAGAAATTATCACATGGTACTTCAGGAAAGGCTGCTTCTGTCTCAGACATACTCAGCTACCTTCTTACTGTTGCTGTGGCAGAAGGAAAAAATACCATTGCATGTGAGATCTGTGATGGTAACAGGTGATACAAAATCACTTTAACTTACATCATATGGTGTGCATAATTATGTTTCTGCTGCTTGTTTCCTGTACAACCTAAACGTTTTCTAGTGTAAGCCTTTTTTTAGCAGCCTTTGTTATTGCAAGGAAGCAGTTCAGAATTCACCCTGGCATAGTGATTATGAACTCTGACCTGTGTTTTTTCTGGATATGTTCAGGTGGGCAATCAGAGATAAAACTGCAGGCCAGCTGGATGCACCTGCGTTCATTGGGTTGCAGGCCTGCATTTACTCTGGTGCAAGCTAGCTGCCGAAGTATCCAGGGGATACCGTGTTACTTGTGCTGGGGAAAGCTTTGGTGTTCAAGTTAACTAAATTAATGCCAGCGCGGCTTTGTGCGTGGGTGTACTTTTCTTTCAGATTCCAGCGTTAGTATAGGCGGGATGATGCAAAGTGAGAATGAGCTTACTTTATTGCTCACAGCTCTTGGTTGCTTCAAAACTGCTGCTTGTCTGAGTAACAAATACAAGGTAATAAATACATTTCATCATGATTCCCACCCCAAAAAAGGGGATTCAGGCTCTACGTGAGTGTTAGGTCTAGAGTGTCTGTTCGGCTGCTGCGACATGGGAGATACTTTCTTGCTCTCGGCTGGGTTTATTCACTTGCAGCTGTCTATGCAAGGTCTTGGTTTTGGAAGAAGCTGGGGTGACTACTGTGAACACTTAGCAGTTTAGCCTTACTCACAAGACAGTTACCCAGTAGCACTGGTTGGAGAGGAGGAAAGCACATACTGGACCTGAAAAAGCTATCCATCAAAAGGCTGGGGCTGGCTAGCTTACTTTCTTCTCTGAGAATTTACGGAGGCAAGCAGAGTGTACAGTGGGAGAATGCTCAAGCTACATAAAAAATATTTCCACTTTTTTACCAAGACATTAATTTGTGTTTGTTTTAGAGCTTTATACTTTGTTTAAACAACATGAAGAAATGTTGCTGTATAACAAATACTCTTTTTTTTTCTTTTCCCTTAATGTGTATCCATGATACTGATGTGATTTCACTGCTTGACTTGTTGGCAGGGCCTGGGTTGGTGAAGCTGAAGACGTGCAGTCATTCTGTTGATCTCTTTGCTTAAACTTTTATTTAATGCTTTGCTCTGTGGGCCTTACGACAGCATAGTTACGTGCACTTCTGTAATAAAGCTAAAATTTTTCAAGGCTGTGGGAGGAGTAGAAGAGAAAGAAGGATTATGTTCCTAGAATTTAATTCAGACTTCTCATGAAACACCAGGCGATGTTAACTGGTTTTCCTCATCCTCACATAGTTTTAGCTGTCCTAGGAATAAACTGCAAAATTACTGGTCATTTTTGGAGTAGGGAGCTTATGCCAGGGAAGCTGCAATTGTAGTTTAAATGTCACAGTGGTGAGAGGTGTGTGTGTATAAGTAGGGCAAAACTTAAAGAGAAAGACCCTTGATGTTTTTTCCTAGCTGTGGAGAAATCCGGGGAGGGAGCATCTAGATGTGAGGAGTTTATGGGGCAGAAGTAAATGGAGTTGTGGGTATGTTAATATTTTAAAATCGGGGGGGGGGGGGGGGGGGATGTATGTGAACGTTTTCTTTATACATTCAGAAAGACTGTGCTGACCTTAACTGCTGGTTGGAAAGGAAAGTTGAACCCTCGTCTTTGTCTTAAAGTTAGCATGTTTGGGTGGCTTGCTTGAAGTGTTTTGGTTAGTAACCAGGTGCAAGGTTAAACTGTAGTAATGAAATAATGTGAAAACACACTGCTGCACAAATTAAAAGAGCAATTTGGCCGGTTAGTGAGCACTTGATGCTCTAATTTGTTAACCAAAGGTCATTAAGGAAGTGAGCAAGAGACAAAATAAGAGAGCACGTCATGTGTGACGGGGTCATTCGGACCCCAGCCGCCCCCCCCCCCGGGGGGCGGAGGCGGGCGGCGGCGGCGCTGCTCGGGCGCCCCGCTAGATGGCGCCGCCGCCCAGCCCCGCGCGCAGGGCCGCAGCCCCCTGCCGGGCTCGCCGCTGCAGCGGGCCGCCGGAGTCGGCAGCACTCCTAGGTGTGGGTTTTTTTTTTTTTTTAAAAAAAAAAAAAAAAGTGGTTTTTTTCCCCTTTTACCAGCTATCCTTGCTAGCAGCTGGCGTGGCGTTCGCCTTCCTGAGACAGCCGATGCTTTCGGGGAAGGCTGGGTAGCTTTCCCTTAAAAAAAAAAAAAAAATAAATAAAATTAAAAAAAAAAAAAACCACAAACCCAAACCTTTCTGCGGTACCCTCAGCAGAAGCGAGTTACTGCAAATGGCGTGAGGGCTGACGGCTCCTCCTCTGCTCGATGATGCGAGTCCTGCTTGAGATAAGTGGATGAAGTATTGCGAGGGAGCTGTGAAATTGCTCCCATTGTTGCATCTCTCTTTTCTGGCTCGAGGGCTTCATATTCAAGGCTGTCTCCAAACAGTCGTGTCTGTAGCTTGCCGGTTCCCGAGCTGTTAGATTCTCACATTCAGATGCATGTGGTAACGCTGCTGCTTCTCGGTGAAGCGCTGCTGTAACAAGTTAGGCACCCTGCTGCCTTCATCTGCCTGAAAAAACCCAGCCTCCGGATTATGTGACATAGAGCTGGCTCTGAGCAATGTGGAATCATCCGTTTATTGGGTTGTATGCTAGTTTTCCAACACTGTTGATTTTTAAATTTTTTTTCTCCTGTGACCACAAGGATAGGGTGTACCATGTAAGTTACAGCACAAACATCATTAATTAAGATGATTATGCCTGACTTGGTCTTGATATGTCTTAAATTAATCTTCCTACTTATCAATTATAGAATCAGAGAATTGTTTAGGTTGGAAAAGACCTTTAAGATCATCAAGTCCATAATTATAATGCAAAAGACAGCATGGGTCATCTTAGCAAATAGCTATGATGTATGATTTCAGATAAAGTGGTTTGGTTTTTTTAATTGCTGAAGCAAACATGTGTCTTAAGTCATCTGAATAAGTTTTCCTAGCCGCTGCTGGTGGAGGACAACTGCTACCTTCTTAATGCTGTTTTGCCAGTGGCATTTCTTTGGTGAGGGCTGGAATTCCTATGGCCTCTGATAGAGGGCTGCTGAGGTCCTTTACAAAGTGCGGTGACAGTATCTGCAGGGATCCGATACCGTAATACGTAATACTGGTGACATTATCCAGTGTTACAGCATGGCACCGGGCAGGGGCTGAATCAGGTGGAGGTTGTCATTTTTATGGGGTTTGCAAAGGCTGAATCAGTTTTCTGGTCTGGTTCCCAATGTGGGCACGTGAGCAGATAACCCCCGTGCAATGGAGGGGGGGCAGCACGGCATGGCATGAGAGCAGCACTCAGCAGCAATATCTTAAGAGGATGTTGCTGTCAAAGACTCTATCTCGTGACACCGTAGCCATTATTCCAAAGTCCTGTTCAGGAACTAGGAATGCACATTTTTACAGCACTAAACTGGTCTGGACAGCATCTTAGTTTTGAACTTCAAGGGAAATATGTATAAGTAAAACATAGGCAGAACCCTAGAACTGTTGGCCCTCTTCTTCATCTGGTGCGTGTGCATCGTGTGAAGCCAGTTAATAAGCTGGGTGGATTTGGGCCTGTGTGTGCGCCATACAAAGATCTGGCCCCAAGGTTACCTGAGCTATTACAAACATGCGTAATTTTGCATGTATGTGAAATATGTAATATCATATATCCTTCAGTTTCTTTCTAACTTGGACTGCGTGTCTAGAGTAGGTCTTTTTTTCTGTCCTCTTACAGGTGACTGTAAGCACTCAAGACTTCTGATGGGAAATAGACCCCAATTTCTTTCCATTCTTCTCAGTAGTGGCTTCATCTCCCTTTTTATGACTGCAGTTCAAGGACCTTCCATGCTCAAAATGTGAGGCATAGATTATAGTGATAACTATACAGTTAAAGTTTGGTTTTCTTGTTCTGGCATGGATTTGTTTCTGTGAGACTGGTGTAGCATGAAGATGGGCAGTGGTGAAAAACAGATGGTGAAGCTCAGGCAATGTGTTGTGAGGAGGAACTGTTTGTTGGGAAGGTCTCTTCCTCTTTGCTGTGTGTTTGTAAGCATTTTGAAATGTCTGATGTCTGTGAAAGAAGCAGGTAGAACTTCAATATTAATTGAAGGGAAACAACAGATTTTTTTTTGTCAACCAAGTTGAAGAATTTACACAATAAATTGTAGGTTGTTATATAATAGGAATCCTCCCCCCCACCCCCAATAAGAAATAATCAGTGGCTATCTTTCCATTTCCATTCTACTGCAAAAACCCAGGGTGATTTCTCTTTGGCTAGTGCAGTGCTTCGTACTGCTTTTGGAGCCTCCCTGTTAATGTGAACAAAGATCCTGGCCTTTTTTGTGCATTCAGAGCTGCTGCTGAAAAGCTCTGTTTGGGAGCTGGCTTTTGCGATGTATGAAAGCACTAAATGATTGCTTGGAAAAATCTTTGCTTCTCCCTCTGCCCTTCTCTCCTCTCCTGGAAGTTCCATGTTAGCTCAAAAACTGGTGTTGCCAGTGATTTTAAATTGTATTGGGGCTATTGTGAAGAATTTGGCAATATGAAATGCTAGTGATTGAGGTGGAAGTCGTGAAAGCACTTCCCATTAGACATCAGGTTAACCTCTGCTTCTGTGTTTCTTGGGGAGGGTCTTCCAGTTCATGCTGTATAATTGCCCATCACTGAGGGTCTGTAGTGTCCCAACAATACAAAGAATAGCAAGATCACAAATACAAGTAAGTTTTTTTTAAATTGGGTATTTGAGAGCACAAGTAGCATCATTGAAACAGGTTTCAGAGAGCTTTGTTGACTCCGTAGAAGTACCATGAGATTTTACTTTGTCCTTAAGCTGAGAGCCTGTTGCCTTGGTACCCACATCGCAGATGATACCACTTAATATTCTCTGGCCCTTGTGATACTAAAAGACAAAGAAATTAGGTCAAGGAACATTAAGGGTGAATTATCTTGATTTTCTAAGTTTAACAGAAAACTGTAGAGTTTATTGCACTGCCCTTCTGTCTGTGTAGAATTTTCCATTTTTAAGAGGAAAAATTGTAATTGCAAACGTGGATAATGATCATCTCAAAAATCAATTTGATCTTGATTTTAATGGCTACACTAATGTTTTTGCCCATTGTAATTTAATAGCTATAGTGACCTTCCTTGTAGGGATAACAGACTGACTCACTCTGTATAGTCACATAGACACGCATGCGCTCACTCACATTCAATTACATGTGTATCTAAGGAGCTACTGTTTACTTCAGTATAACCTACTTGTAGCCTACTCAGAATCTGCTGTGAAATGTTGGGGGGTTTTGTGTAGAAGAGGAATTGTGGGTCCTAGACCCTGAGAGAGATTTTCTGCCTTTAACTTCAGTAAATGAACTGTTAGTTAGTTGCTGGGTTTCAGTGAAGATGCGGAGCTGACCTTTGCAAAAGACAAACTGGTAGAGAGCAGGGGCGCCCAGCAGCCGGAGCCATGAAGTTGGTGTGAGGATGCTGCACTTTTTTTTTTTTTTTTTTTTAAGCAACGTAGCAGAACAAAAGATGCCTCCTGAGATAACAGTGGAGGTGGTCTGAAGAAGGAAGGTGGCCAGATGCCAAACCTGTGGGAGGAGTCCTTGTGACTGCAGAGATGGGTAAGCAAAGCAAGCCAGTATTGGCCTGCCGGTGGCCTGAGGGCGTACATATACGCTGTGGCAGCTGGTTGGAAGAGTTACCAGTGAGTAGCAGAACTGGACCTGTGAGTGCAGGACCTGAGAGGGTCGGTGGTGTCTGTGTGCAAGGAGAAGAAAATGAAATACAGGGGGTACAGTCATAGATAAAGGAATACCGGGGCTGACAGATACAAGTCTCTTAAGTGCTAATTTTGGTGAGAGCAGAGTCAGGGAGGTGACCCAGATTATTTTTAAAAAAGTCTGTCTGTTAAGGAGCGGGGTATATGTATATGCAGAGTAATGTATCCTTACACAAACATTTCAGTTTTCTAAAAATACAGTTGTAGCGTCAAGGCCAGCAGGGTATTAACACAAACATGTAATTAACATCGCAATAGTGTCATATGAATTACCAGTGAAGAATCTCAGTGGCATTGCAAATACATTTTGGGAGCAGAGATCATAAAAGAAAATCAGGTGTTCAAAGAGGTGCACTGTTCAGGAAAGATTAATAAAGCTAAAGGTATTGATAATTCTGTGTTCACAGTATGACAGATGATGAAGCAAAAAGGGATAACACTAGTCAAATAGACCCACTTTGGATTAAATATTTATGGGGAGGATGGTAAAAAGGAAAAAAAAAATTACTGGTCTAGTGTTGGGAGTCTTGTTTGGGAGATACCTAGGCTTAGATTTAGAAATGGGTGGGTTTCTATAATTATATTTGATCTGAAAAAATCTAGGTAGGGAAAACAGTAGCTGGGATTTGCAGGATCCAGGTAGTCCTGTGTTCAGTAACTGGCAGATTTCTTCACCAGTCATTGGCCTAACAGGAGTCATTGGTGCTGCAGAGTCATTCATGATCAGCAGCAAGGAAGTTACCAAATAATTGGTTATCAAAACCAAACCAGACTGCTTGGATTGACTGAATGCCAGTAGAGTTCCTTTAAATCAAAAGGCAGTTAAAGAAAACTAAAATGCCTTATTTCAGGAAAGCAAACTTTGAGAGTAGTAACAAGCGGAACAAGGGCGACTAATGAGCTCAAGGACTTGCTTTAGAGGAGTCTTGGAGCTGCTGACGTCAAAAGTGCAGAACCTTTCTTGACTTTGAATGAAGACAAAAGCTTTATAGGGAAGTGCTGCAGAGTCAAACGGAGTATGAAACATCATGTCTGGCAGAGCAGATTTTATGGCCCTTTGAGAGGATAAGTTTAGATGGATAAGATAGGGATGAATACAAAAGCTAGATAAAGAAGAGATAACAGTAAGTTTTGCTGACAGGGGGATTACAGGGCTGGAGACATGTTTTTAAACATAGCCTTGAGGGGAAAAAAATCGTATGGAATAGTTCAATTCATCTTGCATAAAAACTAGCAGGTTTTTTTAAGGATGGATTAACATGGGCAGTCAGACGATAATGAGGAAACATCCCTCTCCCTTGGGCTCTTCCAATGTGAGTTTCTATGTTGTGGTTACGGTCCTCCTAGCCAGAACACATCTGTGGCCAGGCTCTGGAGTGCTGATGAAATTTGATAGTGACATGAAGTTATGAGGCATCGGCAACACAAAGAGGATGGTGATGTGCTTCAGTGAGGACAGGGCTAATGAAAATGGGATGAAATGCAGCAATGCAGAGTTAGGTGAAGAAATTAGTGACTACTGTCAAGAATTACTCTTGCAAACCAAGAGCATAACACTTGGAAACAGCAAAATAAGGATGCTGGGCATGATGGATGATCAGAGGTTCACAAGGAGTCATAGGTGCAAAGTAACCAGGAAAAAAGTATCTATGATCCTGATGTCTTAAGGTACCTCAAATGAGGTACTGGCAGAAGGGAAGGAATTACTAACTCCACTGTTCAAGGTGTACAGTTCCAGTCTCCCATCTTCACCACAGATAATCTCCAAAGTGGAGTGGCACGGAGGGAAGGGACACTTGGATGATCAGTAGAATTTAAGTCATCTAAGAAGATGAAAGCTGAGAAATGATGATTGTTGCCTGTGAATACATCAAGGGGATAAACTCTGGCAGGAAGAATAGCTGTTCAGTGTAAAGGACAAAACTGGCCTAAAGAGGAATGGATATAAGCTCCAAGAAGTAAAGTTTGGCCAGAAGATGATTCCTAACCATGGAAGTGGTGTCTTCCCAAAAAGAGTGATGGGGATGAAGACTGCAGGTGGGTGTAAGATGGCACTTGAGGAATCCTGTGAGAGGGCAGAGGTCCCTTTCAGTTCTCTGATCCAGTGCCCTGTTTCCAGCGTGTGCATGCAGGGTTTGCAGTTTGTGAGGAAGCATCCAAAGCAGCACGGCACTACCATATCCCACTGAAGTCACAGGGCACATGTTAAGAGGTGAAGTGTAATTATCAGACTTGGAATCTGTCCTCAGCACCAAAAGTAATGCTTGCCTCTGTGAAAAATCAAATTAGATTCCTGAAGACACTTGGTGATGTGGATTTTATTTTTATGCATCTTCCAAAAGACTAATAATAGTTGCTTTGGGGACTTCAGGGAGCTCTCATTCCTTACACTATTGTCACTGTCAAAAGAAGAAAATGCACTGGATGGGCCTGGACTGTCAGAGGCTCAAGAAAAAAACGTATTGGATGCCAGCAGTTTAAATTGGGTCGTGTCTGGACAGAAGTTTTATTTCTTGTGGCAAAGCCTATTATTAAGGATACTGCGAATGACTCCTGTTATACTTTAAAATAGTTTCTTTGGTCTCTGGATAAATGCAGCTCTTGGAAGTTTTGCCTAACAAAATGGTGGTAGACAAATCAATACCTATGTGCAATGCATTTAACATCTATCCTTAACTTGCCTGTTATCCTTATTAATCTGAATACAAAGCTGGGTAAAAAAAAAAAATTGATGCCTAGTTATTAATATCAGTATGGTAATACTCTTTAACCTCCTAAACTTCAAACACTGGAAATGGCTTTAACAAAGATTTCGCACAAAACTTGAACCAGGCTCCCTAAACTGATCGAGATTAGAGCTTTTAGCAGAGGGTAAACCTTTCAAAACAATTTCTTGGACTCTGGAAACAGGAGTGTCCAGTGAACTGCCCACCCCACTGGGCTGCCCATAAGCTACAGACAGGGCTCTCGCACTCCTGCCACCGTGTGCCTGGTTGTGCAGGAGCTCTCCTCCCCGGGCATTGGCATGTTGTTTTGGAGGCTGCTGAGGTGATGGAGTCCTGGGTCTCGGGCACAAATAAGAAAAGACATATATAAGGAAAAACAAAGAAACGTAAGAGACAAGAAGGATGTAAAAATGCCATAATGAACTTGTGTGTCTTGAGAAAACCTCTAATCTAATGAGAATGGATTTTGTTTGAGAGATTGTACTGGTACAATTAATTATTCATGGCAGTGACATCGTTAGGATTTCATTTTATTTAAAGGCCTCTAAGTGACTTGGAAAATTGGGTTAAGCTGAAGAGGAGTTTCAGGAGAGAGACAGGGGAAAGCTTTTCCTTTTATTGGCTTTGTCTAATATTTTCTAGATAGCTCTTAGAAGTACAAACACAAATTACACTCAGGCTCTAACATTCCTGCATTAAATGTGGGCATAAATTTGAACCACATAAATACGAGATCTGGGCCAAATGGGAATCTAGATGGCTTTTTGCGGGACGAGTTAGATACCATTTAAGTGACCTACTGTCACTTGTTGGGGACTTGCCATGTTTCAGTGCTGTACATTAACACCAGGCTGTGATCGGTGGCTCCTTGTCTGCGTTTCCAAACTTGGGCTCCTAAAGTCTCACATAGCGGAGTGAGGGGCTACATGGCTTTTCTGCTTGTTCTGCAGTGGCATGTGGGCTCAAATGGGGAATCATAGGGCCATTACCCTAAAACCAGAAAGGCTTTGGCTGAGGTACATCCAAACCAAAGTTTAGTAAGTCTTTCCCTTGCTGCAGTAATAAGCAAAGGCAGAAGTGGCCCTAAAAACCAATAGCAGCCAGACCTCTCCTTCATGCACAGTAGCTAAAGCTCTTTGCACTTGACCACACCACCAAGTGTATTGCCCACATTGACGGAAAAAAACACTTTCCTGGATGGCTTCCCCCTTCCCTGGAGAGGACAACCTGTACACCAGCCTGCATGGGGCAGGTTGTGCACCCACAGGCAGCCCTGTAGTATGGCTGGAGACTGTGTGCCCTGCACGGCACAGCTCATGGGAACAAAGCACACATTACCCTTCTCTGCCCCACTGGTAAATCTGTACCCGATTCACAGATAGTTTATGCAGCCTCAGAGTTGCTAACACTTGTATGCTGTTGAGCAGACTTTTTTTCTTTTTTTTTTTTTTTCTTTAACACATGGACGCTTAGCCTGGGAACTATCCAGGCGTCTGAGTGTTTAAAAAGTCTGGTTTTCTTTTTCTTTTTCTAATGTTTATTTGTTCCTTCCCTTGTAATTCTCCCCATTAACTCATGGACATCATTCAGGGACAGATTTAAATCGAAGCAGACAGACTCCAGTTCTGCTCTGTCCTTCGAACAGTGGAGATTTGTTTAAGAGTGCTGTCGGGAGCACACTTGGTATGACTGGAATGCTCAGGGCTTTATTTTTCATTTTGCATCACGTGTGAACTAACCCGGCTATATCTCGAGATGCTCACGTGGCCATGGTGGTACCGTCTCTGCTTCAGTTGGCTCAGGGTTGTGCAAATTATTTACAACAGTTTACTGGGGACACTCACAGACAATGGACTGGCCACCAGGAGGAACGTGGGGGATGAAGCTCATATGGACCAAGGCTCGGGGCCTTGGGAAATCACATTGGGCAATGGCTCTTCAAAATGAAAGAGCATGTCTCCAAGTACTGGTTTGGATCCAGTTTCAGGCTCGGTCTGAAACCCAGAAACAATCACTTTTTTGCTTTGATGTCTGGAAGGGTTTGTTTCACAACATTTATATCTAGCTGACACTGGGAGGGAAAAATCCTATTGAAATTTTCTAATTAAGAAGAAGTTTCACTAAGACAATTGCCATTTGTCCTACAATCCCCGAGTGTTGTTTTACATGAAAATAGACAACAGCTCTGAGTTCCCAAGCTCTGGCTCACCTGAAAACAGCCAGGCCACAGCATAGTTTTGGCTGGCAAGAAGGTTGTCGGGGTCAGTCCTAAATCAGAAGAAAAAGCAGCAGCCATTGCTAGTTTGCTAAAGCTGTGGCTTGCCAGTGGCATCTCCCAGGTGATGTCTTGGGCATCTTCTTGGAGCTGCAGCTCAGCCAGGCTGGGAAGGCACAGCTGTACAGCCTCTCCTGGCTCTCCTGCACCTCCCTGCTGGCGGTCACTGCACCTATGAAGCTGGATGTGCAATTGCTTCCTAGGAGGACTAGAGGCATTGCAGGTGAATGTTTTTGCAGTGTGGAGTGCCTCTAATTGCCACTGCAATGTGAAGATATGGAGAGCGTCCAGTACCTCGCAGATGAAGGCTTATTAGCATAATGTGGCCTCCTAAAGCATGTGTAGGCAAATGCATTATACTGGTGGTGAATTGAGCTCCAGTGAAGAGCTTGAGATGTCTCCTTCAGGTGGTGTTCCTTTGGACAATATTACCCCATGTTTTATGGTGTATATTACATAAGGGTGGACATCTCTGCTCCTTCTGGTGGTGTACTTAAGACTGCTTGTTTTCCTCTGGCTGTAGCTGGGGAGGATTGGAAATGTCTTCCCACAGTGTCTCATCTTAATCAGTTTGAATAGGTGATTGTTTTGGGCCATGAAGCTTCTCTCTCGATTCCCTGGTGTCCTGCTCATGCTGCTCACCAAGAGGAAAACTTTTGCACGTCAAACACTGGGGCTCACAATCTCCCCAAACTTCCAATACATGAAATGTGGCTGTAGCCCAAGTGTTTATTTAGACTTCAAGAAGAAAGAACCACAGAAGGAAAAAATCTACCCAAATAATAAGACCTTTTCTCCTGATGACTTTTTGATGACATTATTTTGGTGGCTAGACACTTGACTTTACAGTATGTAAATATTCATTTGTTTTCCCATATGAGGAGAAAAGTCAAGTCAAATAAATTCAAGTCAATTTGGTACTCTCATTTCTCTCCTTTTAAAAAGTTCCCTATTATTTTTGCAACTAAGTAATATGTGTTTGACTAACCATTCATTTTTCCCATGAGAGACCTTGGATAAACATAATAATTTTAAAAATAGAGGTGAAAAGTAACTTCTCAGTACAGTGATCCTAGCACAGAGCAGTTCTTTTATCATTCATTGTCCTCCATGGCAAATGTAAAGCTTAATCCTGTATGTGAAAGTTGACTGGTCGATCCTTAACTCATGAAAATGGTTTTCCTTTGGTACTGGTTTGCACAAACTTGAATTACTCTTCCTGTGACTGTAGTGGCACTATTCAAACTGTTGAAGTGCAGTAATGCTTTTTTTAATCATCCATTGTTAAATCTCAGTCATCCAGATCCTTGCTAAGCAACACTTCTGAGGATGTCCTTTAGCTCTGGCCCAATTTTTATCCAAGTGAATTTCAAAACCCCTCTTCACTTGATTAGAGCAGTGTGTTAGCAGCTGGACAACAGCCTTGTTGAATCAGGGCAGTACAAGTACGTGTTGCTTTACAAACACAGCTCCAAACTACCATCAGGTGTGCAAAAGTTTGCATTTCTGGGCTCAGTTGGCCTGCTACTCTACTTCAGAGAAACTTGCACACTTCGATCCTGTTGACTTCAGTGAGAATGAGTACCTCCTTTGGTGCAGACCTAACTGTTCTCCTCATTTGGGATGGATTTTGATATGTCCTCACCTTTGAGTATTTGTTTAACAAGTCAGCCCCTTCTTTTGGGAAGACAAGAGACTTTGGGGTCTTTCCTCTCTGTTATTTGTAAGGAGAAACAGTAGCTCCATCCACAGGGCAGTAAGGAGGAACATCACATAGTCCTAAGGCAGGAATTGGTGCTTGCTTTGGTTCCTTTAAGGGTCTTTTTTCCCCTAGCAAACCAGGGAAAAGCCCTTAGAAGCATGACACCATGTGTTTTTTCTCAGAAGAAGAAACATATTAGTCAGAAAAACTAATGGCATCTACTAAGCTCTGTTATCTCAGGATGAGACGAATTGAAACAGCATCAGCTGGGAGAAAGCTGGTTCCAAGCTACAGCTGATATGAACTAGCACAGGCCCGGCAGGAGCCTATAGAAAGGCTGGGAGCCTTGTGCAGCTGGCAGGAGAGGGTTTAATGTTGCTATGTCTGCAAGGGGTTGTTGGGCCAGCTTGGTCTCAGTTAGTATTGTGAGTGGCTAGGAAGATCCTTGTCCTTGAGGGCTGTGTTGATAAATATAAGTTTTGAGAGTGTTGAATGTGCCTGAACCAGCAGTAAAATGCTGTAGGAGGGCTGTGTAGGAAGGGATAGGTGGAGAGAACTAGGTGCCAGCTTTTCATGGATAATGTTCCTTTGATTTGGACAGGCTGGTGTGACTGTGAGGCAAGTCATCTGGGGCTAAAAGGTAAGTGGAGAACTGATTTGCCTTCATGGAGAATGATAGGAGAGAGGGGAGTAAAAGTTTCATAGAAGAGGGTAAAAATAATGTGCAACTAAAAAACTTGGAAGCTGAGCAAAGAAATACAAAGCGAAAAGAAAAGAAATGTCATCAATCCTAAGCCTGAAGTCACTTGCTAAGGCTTCTTGAAGGCACCTAGTTGTCTAGCTCCCATCCCATCTCAGTGCCTTGAGTAGCTAGAAAATACTTCAGGCATTCAAACTTTGTGCAGAGCCAATATGGAAAGGGACAGCTGACAAAGCTGTGCTGGAGTCAATTCAGTTTGGTTCAGCAGAGCTGGCTGCTAAAAAATGCCTTTAGCGAGCTGTGTTTTGGCTGCCTCCTCTCCTGGGAGTTGTGTTGCCTGTGCTGGACTTGTTGCTTGGTTTTCTCCTTCCCTGCCTCCCTCCTTCCCCTTGGTTTTTGCAGGCTTGGACCTTCCCCCAGAACTGGCTGGTGTTAGTTTGACATCACACCCCGGCAGTGATAAGCATGTGTCTGCTTTTTTTTGAACTGGAGGTTGTTTAAATACATCAGCGAAACACTGTGTACTGGGGAACAGGAATAATAAACTTATGAAAACTCTAGGCTCCTGGCTGGTGCCAGGAGAATGAGTGACGAAGGCTTTTGCCTGCAAATCCCAGCAGTAACAAGGCCCCTAATTTTGGTCCAGTGGGTCTCTGTATGTGGCTGCAGTGGCATAATTTTAAAGATGTGAAATGATTTGTCCCACTTCTCCCGTTGCATGTCCCAGGATAGTGGGAGTAGAAATCTTGGCTATTTGAAGGGGAGGGGGGAAAACCAAAAAGTGGTTAGATTTAATGAAAGTACAAGTTCCATTATTTTTCCTCCCGCCCTTAATTATTTTTTCTGCTTGCTTAGCTCAATTAACACATGGGAAGGGCTATGCACTTTGGTGCCCTATTCTCAAAAAGTTTGAATGTAGACCTCCTCAGTGTCTATTCCGCATAGGTGTTTTAATACTTTACTATGCAGATAGGTACCTATGTTGCTTCAAAATGTTGGATGTTGTTCCCCTAGTTTAGCACATAGAACCAGCTAGATTGCTGTACATTTTATACTCTTAGCAGCTAAATGTTTAGTCCTCAGAAATAATCCTTCTTGTCAGAGCTAATTCTTTTCCCAGTTGGATCTCAAAGCTGGACTTCAAAGCTCCATAGAAATTGGAAGTTGAGACCCATCTATATTGTTCTTATACTTTAACAGCTGCTGTATTTGAAGTATGCTATAGCTGTACTTGAACTGTGAGCTGCCTACCCAGGTGCCAGCAGAATTAGGTCGGATCTCAGCAAAGACTAAATGCTGAAATCCTGTTACTCAGCTGAACTTTGTATTAGAGTATCTCTGTACCGAACTGTGGTTATGGTAGGGACTGCAGTGTTGTCATAACACAGTCTGACATCCTTGAGTACCCCATTAGGCACCTAATACTCTCCAAATTCTGGGTTTACATCATCTGGGTTGTTTTTATGTTATAGCCATGGTGCTTTGAAGTCCCCAGAAAGCCTTGCAAGGTTGTTGTAAATCTTCGAACTCATCATGTGTTTTGCTTCTAAAGTGAAAAGACTGTAAAGAGGAGTTGCATGTTGTGGGGTGGGTTTTTTTGTATTTCTATTAATTTTTTCCCCAGTCATTGGGGCATGTGCAAAAACCCCCTGTATGCTGCTCTGACTTTGCATGAGTGATCATGCTGTGAGTGAGAGGATCTGGCTGTCCATGGCTGCATGGGCCTAAGGATGAATGCATCTCTGCACAGCAATGCCATGGAGGTACCACGTGTTCCACGTGGGTGATCTTATCTTGGCACTGAAGAATGGGGTCCTATCTTTGGTTTTTGAAGCAATAGCATTAAACCAGACCTCTCTGAATATGGCTTATATCTGGCCAAAATCTGGTGACTGTTTTGTAAATTCAGTGTGAATTAGTGCATGTGTGTGCCTGCACCGCTGTTTGTTGTTCCACAGCGGAACTGCTACCCAGAAGAATAGCTGCCTAGATGGATTTGAGTTATGTACCAAGACAAAGGTAAATAAATGCATATACACTTCATCAGATCTGAATTGCTCTGTTAAAATATGGGCTGCCTCTTTATGAAATACCACCAAATTGCTGCTGCTCTTATAACTTTATTAACAAAGCCAATTACAATATACTGAGAGTTGTTGTATGTTATTCCCCTAGTTAAATACATACTTCTGGCTAAATTCCTTTACACGGTTTATACCCTAAACAGCTAAATGTTTAGTCCTTAAAAATGCTTTCCTTTCAACACTGTTTCCTTCATACCAGGGTGAGGGTGGGATTCCCAGCCTCAGGCTGATCTGCAGCTCTAGACTGAAACAAAATACAATGCCCTGGGACCAAGTCCCATCATCTGCAGAAGTTGGGCAAGAGGAAATGTTTCTTGTGTTAGCTCAGCTTGTGGCCACACTGGAAGAATTTGTTTTCACACCAAACAGTTGGCTGACTTCTCTGTTGGGGGGAAAGGAGAATCAAGGACTGATCTTGGAGAAAAGGTTTTACCTTAGCAATAGTCCTTTCCAGAGCCGTGCTGTTATTTTTCAATCATTGTGTGTATACAGTACTTGCCTCCCTGAAACACAAGCATGAACATTTTCCTAATAGTGCACTCCTGTGTGCGACATTAGGGTTCAGGAGGCTTGCTTATGTTTGCTTCTTGTTGTCTTTAAACCATCAGACAAGTGGAGCAGGGATTGCGCTGCACAACTCTTGCCTTGCTCTTATTCCCAGAACTTTGATTTTGATGGTGCTGGTGACAGGGTTTGGGTAACTTATGAAGCCTGGGGCTGTTTGCAGAGTGTTGCTCAGCATGTACTTTTGTTTCAGGTTGACTTCCAAGTTCAAAGAACATATTTAAAATGCTAGTTTGAAAACACCATTCACCCTATTGATTTTTTGTTTTGTTTTGGGGTTTTTTTTTTTTTTAAGCTATTTCCCCTGGGCAGTTCACTGGTATCTTGCCAGGAACAGCCTCGGTTTCATTTGGTTTTTGACCTCCCATTGTGCAGGGAACTGAGAGCCCTCTTGGGGTCCTGGAGCTCAGCCTGGCACAAGTCTAAACACTGAGCCTGTCTCTGTGTGCGGTAACAAGACCGTCACTCCGGGCTTGTAAATCACCACCCATCAGGAGCAGAAGGTGAATGCTCTTCTTGTTGTTGTGGCAAATATTGTGAGCGAAGTTTTCACATCACCCTCTTGAGTGATGAGAGAGGACATTAGAGATGCTTGGTTTACTTTTGTGTGTATGT
Source organism: Pelecanus crispus (assembly GCF_030463565.1). NCBI lineage: Eukaryota > Metazoa > Chordata > Aves > Pelecaniformes > Pelecanidae > Pelecanus > Pelecanus crispus. The sequence goes on from NC_134644.1 coordinate 54,811,161, forward strand.
GGATTATGCATGCCTGCAAATTTGCTGAGCGTGTTCTTTAGCCTTTATTCCCTAAACAATATTGCATCTATGCCAGCTAAAGGCAATAATTTGTTCATCTCTAACTCCCTTCATTTGGAGCAGCAACAATTCCTGATTACTCGTGTTCTGGGCAAAGCCTTTGGGGGTGGAAATACATCTTCTTCAGATGAACAGGATACTTGCTAATAATTGACTCTGTGTGAATAAAAGCATTAGAATGATTGGAAAACGTGACAAAATATTTTCATTACAATGCATAACACCTTCCTGAAACTCCTGCGGTGTTTTTCACTGGTTTTGGTAAAAACATTACTATTGCATCTAGACCATTGCAATCAAAGACAAACCTGAGTAGTGGGTAGAGATTTTTAATTTTTCAGACTATGTCAGAATTATCCCTGCCTTGTTAGAATGTAGATCACAGAGGAGTTGCTGGGTCTGATCCTGGCAAATAACTTCCAGTAGCTACTTTCCACGTTTTAGTAACAATTTTAGACTCTCTTATTGATGACTAATGGACAGCATAACTGCTTCCAAACTCTAGATGGTACCCTTAAAGAGGAAAATAATCTTGCATTGCCTTATAAAAGTTACTCTAACTTGAACATGGTTCTTGAGGTCTGGAATACTGAACCACAGCTCAATGCCAAAGTCCTGGTGTTCAACATGATGACTTATAAGAAAAAGGTATGTGGTCAAGAGTAGCCAGGAGACACACATACGAAAGTTGGCAAATAACTACTGCCATTCTGCTTCTTGCTGGCAGTGAGTGAATGTGCCTGTGAATGGCAAAACATTGAATACAGGTTCTGCAGTCACATCTAACTCTGTTTTTCACTTTTAGGGCTGTATGATTTTTTGCTAGTTGGAGTGTATTCTGTTTCTTCTATTTCTCTTCTGAAGGCTGCTCAAGAAGACCACAAACTACTGCTGAAAGAAAAAGAAGGCTGAGTCAGTTGTTAACATTAATTGCCTGCTGTTTGATATCCTTGAGCTTATTGCCTAATGGTGTGTATGTGGATTTTAGAGGACAAGAGGGATTGTGAAGGTTGAGGGGAATAAAATGGAGGCCTCCCTGGAAATAAGATTTAGCTTTATGTTCTGGCTGAGGAGAGAAAAAGTGATCATGGAAAAACTTTTGCTCTTTAATCACTGTCTTAGCCTATCTTGTCCAGTGGTTTCTTTCCTTGCAATGACATCACCCGAAGCAAGCATTTTCTGAGCAAATCTGTATAATGCCAATGGTAGACAGAATACAGCAGAGCCCAGTATGATACTGGCATGAGACTGGTTCTTTGGCCACGTAGGTGGCTGAACACCTCCTGTCAGTTTGTCTGTGCACCATCTACTTCAGTGGTCAGTGGATTGACTGTGAGATGCTTTCCATCAGCACCTGTGGGTTTGCTCTCACTAGGGCTTCTAAAAAGTTTGTTGATCTAACCAGATGGCTTGTTTAGGATTTCAGAGAACTGACCCTTCTTGGAAGTGACTAGATGCACAAGTGCAGCTACGATCAAGATGGCTGGAAACGGAAAGGGAATAGCACTTCCTTGCAAATTTATCTGGGGAAAGCACTGTGCTAAAAAGCAAAGTATCACTCTATTAAATCTATGCCAGGTGATTTTACTAGACTTTTACCAGCAGTGGATTTTGTTAGGGCTTTGCCATAGCAAGTAGTAATGCTCTTGTATAGAAGTAGCACAACAAATTAGGCAACCATTGCAAGAATGCAGGAGTGTTTACTGCCCCAGTTTGAGAGTAACTTTTGACTATCTCAGTGAAAGTAAATGTACAGAATTGTTGATTGCACCAAGCAGTGGGTATTTGCAGAGCAGTTAGCAGCCCCTTGCTGTTAAAGCAGAACAGGCTGTTGAGGTGCTTGGGAATTGTCACTTTTTCTGTGCCACCTGCGCCCGCTACTCGCTGTGAGATGGGAAGTGTGGTGTTGCAGAACAGAGTAAGGATGGTTTAATCCTGGCATAAATTCTGTCTTCTAGCTTCTTCTGGACAGCGGGAAATGAAATTTGGACAAACAAGAGTAGAAACTTTGTCCCACTGCATTCTGCCAAGATCATGCAGGCAGGATAGCTTGTGGCTCTGCTTTCCTGGGTATTGGGCTGAAGCCAGGTACCATGGTAGACCATGAGTTGTTCTAGGCAGTGGGTAGCTGATGCCCCTTCTCATGATGTGGGCAGAGACTTGCCAAGATGAACCTCCTGTCATAAGAAGAAATAGCTCTGTGTTTAACCCATGGGGAAGTTGGTTATTGCTAGCTCCTCTTTTGCTTTGCGGTTCAAGCCATAACCAGGTAAAATTTGTAAAGTCAAGCAACTGAACTAGCTTCAAACAACCTGTAGTGAATGCAGTGCTCAAAGGCATATTCAGTTCAAACAACCCACATTTAATTTGACTGTTTCTTCTGAATGCATGAATCCAGGAGGTGCAGATGGTTTTGATGTGCAACTGTAAATGGATACCTGGTGGACACCTGTTTGAAAATGGAAGTTTGGGTTAATCTGAGGTTAAGATTTTAGAGAGATCAGTGAAATGAAGTAAAATTTTGCATCTTGCAGTGGCTTCTAAAAATAAGTTGAATATTTGGTGTGGCTGAGCACCAGGAACACCAACCGTTAAATACAACTCCTTGTAACTTGTTCCAGTTAATCCAGTTAAACCTTACTCTTCCCACCCCTTTCCTCTTCCCCTTGCTGCAGGGAGAGGCTGTAGTACTAGTTAGTAGTGAAATGGGCCATGTATGCTAGCCATTAAATAGTCCAGCTGTTTAGGCTGAAACTTCTAGATTTGAAGTATCAGAAATCTAGATTTGGGCTGTCTGATTTTTGTGGAGCTCCTCTACAGGAATTAATGTGCTCCCTAGCCAAATACAGTGTGGGCATGTTTTAGGCTTGAGCCTTGCAGGGGCACACCACAGCAGTTCCCTGAGAGAGTGGCTGCTTTTGTAAAAACACAACAATCCTTTTAGGAATGTGTAGGAAGAGTCTATGTTTAAGCTAGCATTTAGCACTGGAGTAGCCCTGCCTTGGGTTTTCAGGGCATTTAGATACCTACTGCTTCCTGCAGGCTCAATAGCTTTGAAATCTAGCCTAGAGTATCTTGAACTCTGCCCTAGGTAAGAAAGCTAAAGATAGCACTGAAATGTTCATTTTCTATGTATTTCTAAACTTAACCAAATAAACTTCAGCCTAGATAGATCGACAGTTCAGTAGCTTACAGCAAAATGTAATAAAATGAATAACCGTAGGCTTTAATATAATCTCACACAATTGTATTACTGCCCAATTACTTTTTTGACCTCTTTGGAACCATGCTTCCCTTAAAATGCACATGGTCTGCAGTTCTGACTGTCCTCTCAGCATCTTCTGTGTCAAGCAAATTGATAACTCGAGTGTCGCATCATGCCTCTGGCGCCTCTTTGTAGGAGCACAGCCACGTGAAAGGTGTGTGTCTTGGATGAAGAGTTCATCTACTTAATGGCTACAGGTGTTTTCTCAGTTTCTCAGATCCTAGAGAACTCAAAATAGCTATTTATTTTCCTGAAATCATTAAGCAAATATGAAAATTGTCTTCTGTCAGTGGCTGAGCTTTTTTGAAGTAGATAGGCTGTTCCTCCTGACAAATTAAGGCTACTGATCTAATCCTGTCACCTCCTTCAATAGCATATCCATTCAACAGTGCTAACAGGTACCTTCACGGACTTTAAACAAGTATGATGGGATATTCTCTGGCTCTGATTTAGGAAATGACTTCTTAGGAAGTCATTAGGAAATGCGTCTTCCTAGTTGTTTTCATTTATGAAAATATTTTGCATGAATTGATGCTTGGAAGAGACAGACATTGAGGCAGCAACTGGTGCTGGAGAGTCTAGAAAGGGCATCGGAGAGGTAGACTTTTGTCTAAAACTGTTTTGAAATGTGTTGTAGGATTTTTGTTAGCCCACAGAGAGTGCAGGACTCTTAACCTTGTCCTTGTATGATACTGATTGGAATATAGTCTCATATTTTGTGCAGCTGAGCAAGGGGCCATAAAGAAGAAATGCAGGTAGTTTATATGGACTAAATAATCCCAGGCATCTTGCTTTAACATCCTGAGAGTCAAAGGCTCAAACAAGAGCTTACAGGTCTGCGGGATCAGACTTGAGTGCTGAATGCCCACAAATCATGCTGAGTTTAATGTACTATGGAAGCAAAAGGAAAAAGAACAGCTCAGCAGCTCACTTGATCAGACCCGAAAAAAAAGTAACTTTATTAAGGGGTAGAAGCCACATACCGAAGTCCAGAAAACTGAGAATTGCTATGCAGCCTGAGAGCAGTCTTATCTCACAAGTGGTGTTTTTAATGAAAACTTGTTTCCAAATGCCAAGTCCCATAATGTTCTAGACATTTCTGAAACTGTAATGAAGGGAGAACTCTTTTAATTAAGAAAGGAGTATTTCTTTTGTGCAAGACATCGTTGGAATATGTAATGCATTTTATATTGGTGTGTATGTGTAATACATACACAGTATATGTTTCAACTTCCAGTAGAGAATTTGAGTGCTTTGAAGACCTGCATTAAACCTCATTACTGTTTCTGAAGCTATCCAGCTAAGAGTCAATACCCATAATCAGAAAGGACAAGTCTTTAATATGTTGATATGCGGAGATGCCCGCACTGATGCGGAATGTACTAGTTGGCACGCAAGCTGTCTGGCAGGAGGTTTCAGGTTCACAGTTTGATGGGTGTTTCAATCCAATCCAGTCTCCTGTGTTACTTTGAAATATGTCCCTGCGTGATGTCTATCAGACAGCTCCTAATGGAAAGAGCTCTCCCTGGAAGGGGCAAAACCACTGGTAATATATGTGTCTATATCTGCTGGTGTGGCTTCCTGTAATGCGGCCACAGAGCAGAAAGTGTAGGGATAATAGGAAGTAATGGTGTCTTACTGAACAAATACTTTCTAGTTCATTTAACTGCTTAAGTAAAATGTCTCGGGACCCTCTAGTTCATAAAGTTACTATTACCTTTGCAGTTTTTACTTTTTTAAATAATCTGTCATTTACAGATAGAAAGGATTAACTGGTATGCCAACATTCAGTGGGTTTCTCCCCCCGGATATGAAAGGAGAGACTAGACAGGAGAAGTACTAATGGATGTGGACTTCTAGATTAGTGGTGTTGTAATTGAGATTCTGAAGGCAAGAGCAAGGCATGAGGGCTGTGAATATCTCTTCCATGTTTAGCACTTTCCCTAACGAATTGTAGAAAGGGCAAGATTTGGGGTGTAGAGATGCTTCAGGTCTCTTAAGACAACATGTCCTGAAACTCACTCACTTTTCCCCAGCTGTGAGAGTTGATCTCTTACAATACAGTGAAGAAAGAAAAAAAGATTTAAAAGGAAAACAGCAGGGATGATTGCAGTGAAAGAAAAGTATTAAATGTAGTTTAGAGCTGGGGGGAACCTTTGTTTTGCAGATTATTTTCTGGCTTTCAGCCTGATCCAGGAAACCACTTCTATCAAGAGAGTGAAAGATTAAAGCCAGAAATTTAATTGCTTAAGAAAAAAGATTTACTACCCATGAGGTTCATCGGCATCCAAAATAAGGTCTGTTCTGTAGCGTACACTACATCTCAACCATGCTGAAAACTATTGCAGAGAAAAATAAATCCTTGCATCTCCAAGAGCAGGCTTCTAGTTCCACCACAAGAAAGTGATTTCTCAATACCACTGGAATGTGGTTTCTAGTACAGAATTTCTGCTTATAATATTCTCCTGTCATCTGGTGAATTTAAAGAATGAAATTAAAGGAGGAAATATTTTGTTATTATAGATCAAATAAATTAAGGCCCAGTTAGATGAATAGCTTGTTGAGTTATCCATAAGACACTTTATTTTTCTTCATGTCTCATTCATATAAAGTAGTATAAATGTTGCTCTTCTGGCTATTAGCGTGTGATGCAACACGCACTATGTTTTTGTAGGACAGTGCCAAGAAGATAGCTCTTCTAGAGCAAAACGGGACAGCCAAGAGGCTTGAGAAATGCCAATTCAGTATTTTTCCAAGCTGTGCTCTTATTACTGTGATTGTTATGAAAAAGAAAAAAAAAAAATAGTGTGGTTTTAGCCTTTGCAAAAACAGCCCATGCAGTGACTACATGTGTTAGGACTTTGTATTCTGAGTGAACATGTTACCTTGCTGTGGATTACCTGCCTAGTGGGATAAGGGCTTTCCTTCTCCGAAAGGCAGCAACAGAGGTAACGGAGTAAAAATCCTGAACCTTTTCTGTGGTTTACTAATTTTTTGCATTATCAGAGCATCTAGAGCTTCTAGCAGAAACCGTGATCCCTCGAGAGCTTTTTGGAAGAGTAGAGGGCACGGATGGAAGGCGGGAAGGAAAACTGCAGGGTACAGCAGCAGTGTGGGTGCTCAGTAGCTGTAAGGTCAATTTAGCACTAAAAAGGGAGGTTCTGGACTCCCAGTCCAAAGCCGTACAGGCTCACCCAGACTGTGTATGTCTTTCCCCATGCACTGGGAGGGAAGGCAATGACTGGGCTCTGGAGGGGACCTGGCTCCAACGTGCTTCCATCAGGAAGGACTGTGCTGGAGTGGAGCCTCTGAAAGATGAAGGAAAAGGGGGAGAGTCTGTGCTCAGAGAGATTCCTGCTCCTGTGCCCATGGTTCAATCAAACGCAGCACTGAGGTGAACTGCTAGACAGCTTTAATCAGTGGAGAACATTGCCCTAAGGGAGTTTCTGTATTTCGGAGTGTAGTCTTCTTGTGCTTGTCACAGTAAGATCACCAAAATCCTTTTGGTCACAACCTTTACTAGAAATGGGCAATTTGGGGAAAAACCTGAAGCTGGTGCCAAGCCAAGGCATCTGGTTTACTTCCACATGTCCAAACACCAGTAATACTTTTAAAGCTATCTGCAGACATGTAAAATACAAAAATATACCAAATGATATACATGGGAAAGTGGTTGCCAAGAAATAATGACAGTAATTATTTTCACTGGCTCTTTCTTTTTTTTGGCTTTTCCACATCTGTGAGCCCGGAAACAAGTCAGACCCAGGCAATGTGTTGGAATTTGAATTTCAGATTAACCACCTTCTCGGCAGCCCTCTGGCAATGCGCTTGCCCCAATAGCTGATGTATATCGTGGTTCTGCTGTGGACCGCACAAATCAGGAGTCACAGCAGAAGTTACCTTACCGAAATTAACTTGGGAACAAGATCCTCCCTGGATGGGAGGATGGAGGGCTGCAATCCAATTTAAAAGTCAGGCATAAAAGAAAAAATACTGACAAGTACAACTACCTGCTGAATCTTCTATTTCAGTATTCATTAGCATGAGTGGTTGCTCCCCCCTTTCCCAGCTCAGCCAGACAAGCCTATCTGCTTTGTAATTAACAGGCTGGTGTCTGGTGGCTGAAAAACCCTACTCATCTCACCAGTTTAGTGTTTCAGAAAGGCTTAAATTTGAAAAAAGGATAAACATCTGGGTTGCATTCCTTAAGTATCCTCACATATCCTGAGTTGAGAAGAGCAGAGTAGTGTGTTGGATAAGCTGGCGTCTGAAGGTTTAAAGACTTCTGGTTAGTGCTTTGTAAGATATAACTTGGCATTTTGTGGTAATTTTCACAGAACATATTTACTTCTGGGCTGTACTTTCCTTCCTTCCTTTGAAGTTTGTTTTCTTTTTTTTTTGATATTGTTGTGATTTAAATGGAGAATATTTTTGAATATACTAAGTCCTTCTCCTTTGACTTTATGCCTACAAATAGGTACCAGGCATTTAAGTTAAAGGATCAAGTGCTGCTGAGGTGATGTTTTCCTGCAGCCTGTTAGCTTCTTCATCAAAATTCAGTGGTATCTGAACCAGTGTTCCTCCTTCTAAAGCTGTAATGAGGACCAGTACGTTTGCAAGGCTTTATCTCCTGTACCTTTTAAATAGCTTTGCTTTTTACATGGCAGAGTTGTAGCAGAAGTCCCTTGCTGTGTATGACGTGTGTGTGAAGACACCGATTTCAGCAGGATCCACAGTAAAATGTCAAGTGCTTGCGAGGGTGATGTAACATTGTAAAAACAATAGCAAAGAGCATGTCAAAATGCCTGTATGTGCAAGGCACATACAAAGCTCTCTGGGGTGTGCAAAGTGTGTGCTCAGCATGGTGCAGAAGTCGGGCTAACATGGCCTCCTTGTTGGAGCACACCAATCCTTGCTGCTTTGCAGCCTGTCTGTGCTGGGAGACATGTGACTTGGTGGAATGTGCAAGAAAAGCATCTTCCCAACCCTTCCTCCCTGCCTAAAACCTTTTATTCCCCAGTACTTAGGTAAGCATAACCTTGGTCTTCGTGTTGTTTGAAGCAGAAGTGTTCCTGTGTGAGTTCTTGGCTCTTCAAAGCAGTTGGCATCCTCTAGCAAAGTCTCACTGGATTTGTAGACACTGTGAGGTTAATATACTGAGCATGTAATAATACACCTTTCCTGGCATAAAGAATAAGATAATTGAATTAACAGGAGGAAAACATTAGCATAGAGCAGGTCATGAGGCAGGATGAAGGTTGAGCCAAGTCTACTGATGACGTGGTCGCTGTGACTGATGATGAAGTTGCAAGGATAGACAGCTGAGATCAATGACAGGCAGAGGATGAAGCTCCTCTGTTGTATGCTGCTCTGCGATGGGGTTCTTTCAAATTGCCTGTCTTTGTCAAACAAAAGATGAAATAAGTGCATAGAGTTTGCTCTGGAAAGACTCCCCCTATCTGCCCAGTACTTGCTCAGCATATTTTTATTAAGAGGGAAAATACTTTCCAGTTAGTCAGCTAAAAGTGCCTTATTTGTTTATTCCATTTGACTGAACCATGGAGGTCTAGGGGGAAAGTTCAATGCTGTGTTTGGGAAATAGGACACATGGTCTTTGCTTCTGCTAACAGGAGGCTGGTACTTGATCTCTCTGTCCTGCCCCTGGTGTCAAAAATAAGATTAAAAAGTGGCCCTCAAATGTGTCATGAAATGGCCTGCTGAAAAGTCTCCTAATTTCCCCAGAATTAAAATAATATGTAGCTGACAGCTTCACTTAAGCCTCAATGCACTGGGCAATTGGGAATTAGCTAAATTCCCAATGCCCCCTTGTATCTTTAACAGTCACCAAGGTTTCCCACCATCTAATCTGCTACTGAAAAGAAAGTTATCACCTCCTTGCTAGTGCCAGTGGGGTGCAAGCCTGGCTGAAAGCAGCCCTGAGAGATGGCAGCTGTGCTGCAGGTGCAGCTCTGTGGGACAAATTCCTGCTGCTGAGGGAGAGCCTTGAGGCACAAAGGAAGAAATACAGATGTGCCTTCCTAGTCCTTTTACACCTTGATGAGGACTGAACCAGAAATGCAGCCTGTGCCTCCCAAAGAAGAAAGTTTGTTCTCCTGGGCAAGCAGCTTTAAGATCCCATTTTCTGTTACACTAGGAAATGAGGAGCCCTTGGGCCCTGATCCTGCTTGGGCTGGAGCAGAGTCATCCTGTAGCAGAACTTACCTTCTGTGGCCCTGAATCAGCAGGACGTGAACGCCTCTGTGCTCTGCTCTTGAAACCTTGCTGGGAGGTCAGAAAGCCTCTATGCTTTGGGCAGGACTGTTTGCCACATCAAAATACTGTGGACTCTAGATCAGATAAACTGCTCTTCAAGACCTCTGTTCCCTCTAAGGGGTGGAGAGGCTTGCTTGTGGGGCAGACCAGGGACTGCTCTGAATCCTCCTTGGGTGCGATTGCATGCAGGCAGCTGGGGAGTCACAAGATTTCCTGAGGGGTCTGGGAGCTTCAGGAGACGTGGCAGGATACTCTGTTGTGGGGAAATCAAACTGAAATGTTCCTTAGATGAAAAATAAGCAGTCTCTTCCTTTGACGCAGTATGTCAAAGTGGTTAGTTTTCACGCTGGAGGAAGAAAACACTCTCAAAATGTCAGAGTTTGCAAGGAACAGAAATGCTGCGTGATCTACGGCTTCTCTTTTTTGGGGCAGTGATGCCAACAAAGGCCCTGAACGATGCATCAGCCAGCTACGTGCTTGCACTTCCCTTCAGAAACACCATTGCTTTCTTAAATTTTCTCAGACTCAAGCTTTTAAGGCTTTCTCAAGGACTGCAGACCTCCCTGTGTTTCGGCTCTTATCAAAGAGGTTCCTCAGGGCTGGAGCATGCAAAGGGAGCTATCGTATTTCTTGGTCAACTTGAAAAGAACGTGCAGCCTCATCAGCAATCCCCTCTGGAAAAGTTTAGGAGCAGTGCTGACCATGGCTGTGAAAAATGCCTGTGATGGCTGTCCAGTTGTCATTACACAGCACCTGCAAGATGCATGGATAAGAGAGACTAGGGAGGGGTTTGGAGAATTTAAGGCATGAAGAAAAGATATCCTAAGAGCAGATAAAACTGAGGGGTTTGACTTCGCAGCCCCATATGTTTTCATTTATACCTATGCAGTATGCTTGTGTAAAATACGTAAAAATTACTTTGCAAAGACTGAATCGATTAAAGAATGGTCAAGGCAAGAAAGAAACAGGCCCTGCATATGAACTAGAGCAAGGCAAGGGAAACTGCTTTTAGGTCCATCATTTATGATTTCAGCCTCACAATGCTATGGTTAGATTACAATGGATATCTTATTTGCTAGCAGTGCTCGCTTGGTACCTGTGATGTTGCTTTGGGCTTGAGTGTAGCCCATTGGGTGCATTTGCCACTTACGGCTCTTTTAGTGAGGGACAAGGGTTAGAGGATAGCTGAAACAAGTGTCCTTCCCGCTCTTTGAGTATGTGTCAACTTGTGTCCAGTGACCACCCCAAAATGGATGTTAATTCCAGCATTGGTGGTGAGCAGCTGAGAAGTTCTCACAAATCTCCAGTGGAAACTGGAGCAGCCTGTGCTGCTTTTGTTCACAAAAATTGTGAACTTAAGAGTGAGGTAAGAGAAGCTGCCCTCTGGGCTGCGATGTGTTAAACACTTGCAGCCTGAGCCTCTCTGGTAGTCTAGCTGATGTTACCAGCAAAGGCCCCATTGAGCTCAAGTGGAGCAGGACAGCGCCCAAGAGACAGATGGATCACGAGAGGCCTTTCCTATGCAAAGCTCTGGATGTCAATGCCTTGCAGATGCTGTGAAAGAATTAAGCACAGAGCTGTAAATGGAAAAGCAAGAAGATCATGATGTAAATATTGCTGGAGTGGAAAGCCTTATCTATAAAGAAATAAAAAAAAATGCGTAGTCACCGTTGCCAACCTAAACTAGACAGCTCTTGGAGCGCAGGAGAGCTGTGAAATGAACACCTGGCTAGAAGAAAAGGCCTCAGACATGATGGCCGTTGGCCAAGCTCCAGCATGGGAATGAAGACTATAAATCAGAAAACTTTCTCACTGATATCAGTGCCTGCGTAGGGTCTCAGCAACGTGCCTCTGCCTGGATCGTGCAGGCGTTGCTGATCCCGGGGTAGGTGGTCTGAGGCTCTCATTGTTCCTCTGACTCTGGTTGCCTTCCTCCTACTGACAAGCCAGTCGGGGATTTATGATGAGAGGGTGGCCCAAGAAACGCTGCTAAACCAGCAGGGAAGCTTTCCTCGAGGCATGATCTTTAGAGCAGCACAACAGAGACTGGGTGGCGAGAAGCCCTGGCTGCAGCCTGGGAAGCGGCTGTCCCCGTTTCCCAGCCCCATGCCCACCACATGCTGGGGCTCTGCTCATCCTGCCTCGTCTCTGTGTCAGTGTGTGGCAGAGCTGATTCCTTGTGGAGCAGCATTTTAAAAAAACAAAACAAAAAAAATCACCTATGCTGGATGCAGGATGAGTAGGTTTATAAAAGATTGACCACCTTTTCATCTTGGACAATTAGTCTGGTTTGGTTTTTTTCCTTATGAAGAAAATAATTGCCATCTCCAACACAGCAGCAGTGTCCTTGTGCTTCAAAGCTGGTACCTGAAACCAAGAAGAAACAAGGTGCAAATCACCAGCTCTAATCCACTGATCAAAGAGAATCAAATGTATACAGGGGAACAGCTAAGCAAGTTCTTCCATTCCTACTGAATCTTATGAAACTTTTACTGGATTCAGTAAGACCAGGACCAAATTACTTGTTATGGAGGAAACTCTCTCTGTAATACTTAATTTAAACTTTGTTTAAAATGTTGTCATTCCCTAGGCTTACCACCTTCATTTCTTGTTTTCAAACAAATATTTTGAAATATATGCATGGTCATTCTAAGATTTGCTGTCTGTCTAGAATCATAGAATGCTTTGGGTTGGAAGGGACCTTTAGAGGTCATCTAGCCCAACCCCCCTGCAGTGAGCAGGGACAGCTTTAACTAGCTCGGGCTGCTCAGAGCCCCATCCAACCTGGCCTTGAATGTTTCTAGGGATGAGGCCTCCACTACCTCTCAGGGCAACCTGTTCAAGTGCTTCACCACCCTCATTGTGAAAAATGTCTTTTTTTTTTTAGAAGGAAAGATATGTTGTGCAATGTTGCAACCTCCGTTTTCACTGTCACTTTGACTACTGACATAAGTAGTTAAAATGGTTGCATTGAAATATCAAGTTTTCAAGCATGCCAAAAGCTAGTTGAGGGTTTACCCTTCTTTCTTCTATGTAAAATTGAGTATAAAGTTTATATAGGTAACTTCAGTTCTGAGAAAATGATATAATTTTCTTTACCAGCACTGTTCCCACCCGTAGGCAAATAAAAAAAAAAAAAAAGAAGCTTTAGCAATTAATCTGCAAACAGGATGTGAGCAATCTGCATTGTTTCCATGCATTAGTCAGCTAAAATACTCCTAGCAAATCCTATCCCTTTATCACCCTAATCCTCTGAGTCTGGAAGGAAAGTGCAAAAACATGTGCCAAATGGAAAAGCACCCTCAGCCCCTCTCCTTGTTAACAACTTGCTTTTCAACCTCGCATTGTCTCGGGGCATTATTTGACTTAACATTGAGCTCCCATTAGTATATGCAGAACAGTCAATTCAATTTACCATCTTTAGGGTTTCAGTTGACAATTATTCCCTTGACACAAAACAAATGTTTTGGTTTTCTGCGTGTGCGCAAGATGCTTCCTACCACTGTACTTTCTCCCAGAGAATTGTTTGGTTGCTCTTTGTTCTGGAAATACTGACTTTTGAATCTGGGAAATCAAACTGCCAAGGCGATGTGTTGTCTTGGAGAAGTCATGGGCTGTACATCTGAAACACAATGCTCTTCTGCTAAAGATATTAGCAGCATAAGCTGTATTCTGGTTTGCTTTATTACTAGTATGTATCCACTGTTCTTGCTAAAAAAGGCACAAGAATCAAAATCATGGATATTTTTTTGCCAGCAAACAATTTATTATGGTTTTACCCTAGGACACAAAACTCTTTGGTGTCTTCATCTGGTAAAATCCAGCACTGCACCCCAGGGCTTGGTATCGTCAAACCCTGGATCTGTTGCACAGGTGCAGGCAAGCCGCTGAGAGGAGTGAGCACCAGGGTAGAGGCTCCTTCAAGCAAAACTTCAGCCTGGGATCCCCAAGGAGCATAAGCAAAGGGAAGCAAGACCTGGTGCACTGTGTGGGGGTTTTGCAGAGAGTTATCAGTCAACAGCTGTTAGCCCAGACTTCTTGGAGCTGATAACAGATCTGCTCATTCAGCCTGGCCCACTCATGCATGGAAAATCAAAGAAGATTGAAATCTGTTTGGGGTGGGGGAGGGGGAAACACCCCAACCTTCAATAAACTCCAGACTACCAGAAAACTGTCCTCAAGACATCATGTATAGCACGGGAAGATTCATTTAGCGCTACTGCTTTTAAAGGTGCCTCTGCTGGTTATTGATCTGTGTCGTAGAAAGTCCACTCACCTCTTGCAGCAGGAAATCAGAAATATCTATATTTGGGTTTCATGATTTGAGTTCTAGGTCAGTAGCAGTTGACAGAAATATTGATGTTTCTCAGTCTATAGCTGTTCATGAGCCCATATTCCCTTCAAGCAAACTGGGGAAGGATGCAATTCCAACCTACCTTTATTTGGCTAACAACAATTTCAGTCTCTTATTCTATCAGACGTTAAAAAGCTCCCTAGTCTATAAGGCTACATGCAGCATTACATCTGGGCACAGAAGACTTTATAGGGTTTTTAAAAAATGAATTTCTGCATTGATGTCTAAATTGATGTAAAATGTGTGATTCACTCTGGCTGCCTTTAGGCTACCAAGTACTTCCATGCTTGGAGGTATATAGTGGCTGCAGCCGGCCTTGTCTTATGAGTGAGGATCCCCTCTTGGGATCAGAAATGGTAAGAAAACCTAGGTACAGCCCAGAAAACAGAGGTGCTGCATAGTCTGAAAAATTCTCAATCTGAATGATGAGGGGACCAGGAACCTGAAAGAATACCATGGCACAACCCAGTGGGAGTGCAGCCCTTGAGCTTATGGTTGCCCTGGAGCAGGAGCATGATGGAGAGGTCTCTGTGGTCCCGACCATGAATGTGCTGGTGGGAACAATGTGCAAGAAGAACAAGCTTCTGTATGAAAAAATACCTGTGTTCTCCCTGAATGGGCCAGCATCAAAGAGGTAGTAATAAACCTGTGCATCCAGGACAGCGGCTCAGACCCAGAGTAGGAATGAGCCTGTCCATGGTGAGGGTGCTTCACAGGACCCAAAATGACTAGTGCTTTTTGGGAGGAAGATTCACTGCTATGTCCCAAAAACAAGCCTTACAGAACCTACCCAATTAACTCACTAGAGAGATCCCTCAAAAGCTGGTGGTACTCAGCATCCTTCTGCAACAGTTTTGCACCTCCTGGGCTAGCAGTTTATAAAGTCTAGAGAGCACTCTCTGGCTGAAAGGCATTAACTATGCAAATGCAATGTGAGTCATTATCGTTATGGTCCTTTCATGTTCTTACTCAATCACTGATGCACCTTCTGTGTCCAGCTGACCAAGCAGTATTTCTTGCATTATAGGATTCTGATTCCACTTCCATTGTTAATGTTCATTACTTTCTTGGAGAGCTACAATTTCATTATTAATACATCAGTGTAACAGAGCACAGATTACATAAATGCATTTCTGAGCATTAGTTAAATATTAGTTTTAAGAACAAAATATGCTTCCTCTGCCAGCAATATGTTCCTTCTTGTACAAATACTTTATGGCTACGATTACAAAAGTACATTGAAAAGGCTTTTATTGTCTTCAAAAAATATAGCAAAGTAAATACTTGTTTACCCTCTCCTACTTCTAAGGAAAATCAGCATTGTGAGTTTGATAGGTGGTTACCGTGAATGCTTGTATCTGTCCAGTGATAATGCCAGTAAATTTAAAAACTGATTGTTATCTTTCTATGAGAATCAAAGAGTGAGTTCCTAGTGTTTAATCTGTTTCAGTGGTACAACCTGTGGCTGCGGTGTGGTCGTCTCTAACTTTGGTGGTCTGACTAGCCCTGTCTCGAGAACTGATGTTGTTTGAGCTGAGGAAAGTCCACAGCTGAGTGGTGAGATGAGAGGAGGGTGATCACTGCACTCTAGTGTCACAAATTTCAGAGCTGAAGCTGGTCCAAAAGCTGACCTAGCTGCAAACAGATATCTGGTGCATGGATGTGATGTAGCCAAAGCATTTCTTTGCTGCTGCCAGAGCTGGGCAGCAGCTGCCTGTGGGACTAAGGAGGCCCAGAGCTGGTTTTGGTTGATCCTATTACAATAGCAGTTGAGTGCTTGGAGTATCTTGTTGTCTTGAGCCTCCTGGGAGTTAGGGGAGTTTTACTATGCTGTCTTCACAGCTGTAAAACCCAGGTAGGGATAGCTGGGGCCAAATTATGCCAAACCTCCCTCATGCTCTCGGGCAGAAGCAGGTGCCTCATCGTGTGCCTGGGGGGCTGCCTCCCTCCGTGCTGGCCTGGGACAGATGGACATTGTGGCCATAGATGGGTGCACCAGGGATCTTCTGTCCTGCATGGATACCTGGTGGTGTTTTGGTCCATTATTATGAGTGAGACAGTCTCCACTCTGGGTCCCATCTCTTGAAACACAGCAGAAGGACTGGGCTGCTTTAGCAAAAAGTTCCTGTGATTTAATGCTTCCCCCTCACCCTGTGCTTTCATGTTTTTGCCTTAAAATTGAACTCAGGGGTTATTTGGAAATCCTCAGAGCAGGAACCCTCTCAGTCCATCCAGGGAAGCCTCGGTGCTCATGCTGCTGCACTCACTGGTTTTAGCACATCGTTTGGGGACCTCTTTAAAATGCAAGCTAGTTATGCTATCTCCTTCATAGATATTTGTGGGACTGATGCTCTGGATTAAATTATTTTATATGTTGTAAACATTAGGCTGATGGAGCTGAAGTGCTGAGGTCCTTTTTTAATCAGAGGCACCAGATTAACTCGCTTTTAGTCTTTCAGAAACTCACTTACTCTTAATGAGTTTACCATTATATAGGTCCACAAATTTCCTGTCTAGCTTCTTTTGGCACTCTTAGATAAAAATGCCATCTGGGAAGGAGATTTATTGGTTTTGAGATGATGTCCCTTCCTTATCACCTTGTTTTGCTGGCCCTGAGCTCATCCCAAGATAGCAGTACTTACCTAGACAGCATCAGTTTCTGTCAGACACAAATTGTGGAAAAATTAATTTAAAATACTTTGACCTTTCTACCCCAGTAAGACAGGATTTCTTTTTTTCCACAGTAAAACCTCTTGCTAATATAAAGTGCTTACATATATGTGTGTATAAATATGTATGCATATGAATAAATAAAACCTGTAGCCGCTTTCTTGTTATATTCTGCTCTGCTTCCACCGTAAACTCTGCCTCAGTTTTGTCATGGAGGATTTTTATATTATATCAGCATTTATCTTGCAGAAGTGAATTTGGAGCTTCGAACAGCAGCTATTGTTGTGCTCTAGGATGCCAATGCCAGCCAGCGGGGGTTCTGTGGCATAATTTTATTTACAGACCCTTCAGCTCGACACACTTCTTGCTATTTAACTCCATGCATATGGCTTCCTTAGATGGAGGGATGGGTGCAGACACTGGGTGAAGCTTGGTTGAAGCACCAGAGGTACTTCCCAGGATATCAGGATGATGGTGACTTCCCTACTCTCCATTTCTGTGCTTGGTGGGGCCGCAGGAGACTGTAAAACATTGGCATGTCAAGATGGCAGCAGAGAAATGAGCACAAATGCTCACTGCTGCAGGGGCCCAGGACTCTTCCTCATACCCAAAAATGAAGCAAAGGAGAAAAACTTGGAAAAAAATGATTAATGGCTGTGGAAGCTGCCAGGGCTTGCGATGTGTGCACATTCGTGCATGTTATGGTAAGGTAATGTGGAGGACAGAGCTCATGGTTAACCCTGTGCGCTTGAGCTCTAGCAATAGCACTTAAAATTTGTTCAAGACCTTTAAAACAGAACAGTCCTTTATCTTTTTGTAAACTTTCTATAGAAAATGCCTTACCCAGTAGTTACATGGAAAAGACAAAATAGAAATATATTTCTTGTTCTGTCTGCATGAGCTGTAGGAAAGTTATTCTTTTGTACTCAAACTTTGATACTGAGGGATCAGTGTGTCCTGGTTTTAGTTGCCTGAATTACATTCCTGCACAGACGCTGGCTGTGACTGCAGAGGTGCCGCTCCTTCAGTGACTAAAGAAACCTTGTCGAAATTATAAGTTTGTCTTTTCTGAAATACATGGAGAAAGGATTGTGCATGAATCAGGGGAGGGCATAGCAATTTGCAGTGATGTTCATAGCATCACTTATGAATTACAATAATAACAAATTGTAATAAGGCCTCTATATTTTATCCAGATTTGCTCTGTCGCTCACGGCTGACTAAACTTGAAGGGACTCCTGGGCATTATGCCTGGGAGTGAAAAACAAGCTCTGCTGGAATTATTAAAAAACATTTAAGGAGTGTGTGCACTTTTAAATGGTGAAATTTATCTCGTGGTAACATAGCCATGTGTTGCATGGAAGTAGAAGGCTGTTATGAGGAACGTATATGATATGCAAGGTGGGAGTTTCTTCTAAATGTCTCTTAAAAACATTGCCTTACTTTCCCTGCATTTGTGTTTTATTCCCATATGTTGGTGTCACCTCATGTTCCTCGCAGCACAGTGCTCCTCTGATGTAGGAGACTGGTGGTTAATTGGTTTCAAGGGATGACTTTACAATGATTTTTCTTTCCTCTGAGTCTTCATAGCTAGAGGGAAGGAACTGATACACCAGCAAAATTAATTTTTGCTTTACCTCTCTGTAAAATTTGTGCTTAATGATCTTGTCTCTTCCTCGGCACTGTGTTTTTACCACAATGTCCTAATCCAAGCACTGATCTTGCTTTCACTTAGCGTCTCAGCTCTGATGAACTGTCAACACTTGATGCTGTCCCTTTCACTCCTTAGCCTCCCATTTAAGAGTTTCTGACTCTCTCAGTGGCTCTAGACATCACCTAGAGAGACAGGGTGATTTTTACAGGACTCTTTCAGAGGAATATTTTGTATTTGTTGCCCTGCTAATGGAAGATGTGAGAGCCACATTGCCCCTATCCCAGCATTCACAAGGGAAATTATCATCATGTCAAATTACAGCTGCTGACTCCTGCCAGACAATCCCCTGCCTTATCTTATCTATCTACATTTTTTTAATGCCATGCTCATCATCGTGGCATCTAAGTGCCTTAAAAGTTTTCCATTGCTTCAGAGGAAAGATACATTTATGGGTGTGTTAGTGGAAAACTTTCCCTGGTTCTGGTTATTTGGTCGGTCTGTGTGAACAAGGGTGATAAAGGTTAAAGTGAAATAGCACTGAAAAAGTGACCTTCCAGCACAACAACCTTTTACTTCACAAACCTGATCCTTGTTGATGTTTTGTCCAAAATATGTCGTGTGGCTTTTACTTCTGGTTACGTTTAGGGATTAGCTGGATTCTGCAATGCTTCTGGCACCAGCGGTAGAGTGAGCAAGCAAGCACTGACATAGGCCCGTGCTCTGCTCCAGTTCATGCTCTCACAGTATTAATCTGCTGTCTTCAGCTGACAGTGATCTCGGGTCTGGTTTGAAGCATTTGAGGCTTTTTGGTTGCTGAGTAGATGGCACATTCATCAGAAATAAAACAGTTTGTCTTCTGCATTTGAGTTTCACTTTGTGCTATGCGTTGTAAGAAAACTTGATGCAAAGGCTAGTGCATGTTAAATAAAGCAATTTAAACTGGGAATTGCTGAGATGGCAAGAAGCCCGCAAGGGATTTCTTCTTCATTAATCACATTTCTGAGCAAGACCATCGTTTATGTCTCATAAATGTTCTGGGACGTCAGCTGTACCCAACTACTGTCTATTTTTCAACCTGTACCAAAAGCACGAGAGTTTAACATAAGGATTGATACATATGTGTGTGCATATAGGCATGTGTTTCTGCATGTGTGAGTGCTGCCAGTGCACTTCACAGGGCAGATATGTGTCACTAGCTGTTTTACTGTCCTCAGCTGACTCCTGTTCCTCAGTCTACAGAAGTCTGGTCTGGATGTAGCCACCCAGCTGATGCTGGAGACCAGAGGATCACTTCCCAAGTGCTGCCTCTGTCCTTGTGACACCTCTCAGCCTTCAGGTTCCTTGTATGGCTCCTGGGATATCAGGTCTTGCCTGTCCACTGGCTGTAGTTGCTATTCTGCCTTTCCTAGAGATTTGTGCTGTTGAGTCGTGCCGTGCATATTTGCTGCCCAGCTCAGCGGTAGGCAGCAGGCTGTGAGCGCTTTGATCCTCTCTCCTTGGGTCACAGCTGATCCACTGAGATCCCTATGTGATCTGACAGCTCTCCATGTTTTCACCCCTTGACCTAGAGCTGTGTTTGCAAAGTTAGCAGGCCAAAAGCAAGCTTTTATTGTTTGCAGCCATCTACGTTCAAGCCTATTTTCACGTGACTGTGACGTTATTTCCAGAGCTTCTCTATTAGCTAGGGAGGGTGATGCTTGCACTCTTTGCTTTCATAATAATTTGGAGGGGGCAGGCAGGCCAGAGGGTAGATATTTCAAAGACACTTTACTATTCTGTCCTGCTGGCGTAGAGATTTCAAAGCAAATAGTAGTAGTAAATGCAGATTCCTAAGTCAAAAGGAATTGCTGTCTGACAGTTAGTTCTCTCTTGCTAAATCTTGGGGGGGGGGGGGGGGCAGGACAGTGGTGTCTTGGTGCCTATGAAAACATTATTTTAACTCGCTTAACATTTTACTTAGCCGTATTGCAGATTTTCTTTTCTGTGTTTTAGTGCAACAGCAACTTGCAAACAATCCCAGTGTTTGATTTGCAAATCTCTGCACTGTCAAAAATCAACTACTACTGCTGACATGCTCAAAAAGAAAAAAAATCACAACAAAACACAAGAAGAAGTGAGCTTAAGTTGGCTTGCAGACTGTACTTCATCCCACTCAAATATAGTCCGTGTAAAGCAAATAAACTGCAGCCGTGTGGGTTCTGCTGTAGGAGCTGGTGTGCTGCCTTTGATCTTGGAGAAAGTATGAACCTTCTGGATCTGACTCAGCAAGGTTCTCCTTCATGTGCCTAATAAAAAGCATGCAAGCCATCCTGCTGAAGTCAGTAAGATTATCCATATGCCTAAATTTAAGCACATGCTTAAGTGTCCTGCTGAACTTTTAATGAAGGGAGGTTTCCATCTCTCTTGGACAACGTTGCTTAGACTTCCACTGAGCTGTGCTACAGCAATATAGCAGAAGTTGAGAGAAAACAGAGAGGGGAAGAGAGTTATTTAACCCAGGTCCTCCTTCAGTAGCCAGTTTTCTTGCTACTTGAGGCACAGTTGCTAAAGACTGTGTGATTGGCTTTGCTGCATGCTGAAAGATTGCTTCCTCCAAGCTTGTGCTCTAATTTCCTGCCTTGTAATTAGCTCTTCCACATGGTTACCCCAATGTGCACAGCATGCAGTCATATGATGAGCTTATGCCACTGGACATCCTCAGCGGGCAGAATCACAAGGCAGTGTGTTAAATCTTGCCCTCCAGATCTGCCGGACCATAACACAGGCTGACAGCAGTGGAGGGGGCTGGCTGTGGACAAACGACCCCTGAGTTAGGGACTTGGCTGAATTCGGGCAGAAAGGGATTAGTCCAGTCGGAGAGACGAAAGGCACTTCTAATTGTAGTAGTAGTATTTTCAGATGGTTGTTTTGAGAAGCATGGTGCCTTGCCTGTACCTGTAGGGCCACGGCAGATACACCAGCCTGGGGGAAGCTGGTCCCACTTTGAGACACCTGCTGCCCCTGGCACCCATTGTGCGGGGGCTTCTGCAGCAGGCTGCGCTGAGGCATCCTTTAATCTTGAGGGGCAAGAAAAGGAGGAGGATGCAGTGCTCGGGAGCAGTGCTGAGCACCTTGCACTAGGAAATCGGATTCCCCCATGCTGGTTTGTCCTTCAAAGTGTAGAGACGATGCGGAGTCCTTGCAGGTGTCTCCAGCCTCTGGCAGGGACCACCACCACCAGGCACCCCCCTGGCTGCTCACTGCTCAGCCTCCCTGCTGGTGTGGCCGCCCTGGGGGCAGGGGGCAGCTGCAGTTCCCCCTGGCTGACAAAAATCACCGGGCAGGACTGACCTTTATTTGCCTCTCCATTATGTCTCAAGGACCAGGTTTTCATACAGTCCAAATTGGTGCCTCTCTGCTCACTCCCATGGACCGCACTTGAGAAGCCGAGGAGAAGTGGTAGGAGAAATAAGGGGGGGCGGGTATGCTGTGGTTTTATCAAATCTGGCTTGGACTGGGTTACACAGCTTTCTCTGCATGGAGGGACACTGGACTGAAATGGGCAGAGTTTGACTTCAGGTTTCACAAAGCAAGACTTCTCCTTTCTTTGGGTACCTGTGGTTCCCAATTAAAATCTTAACCTGAGGTGACAGATGTAATTTCATTGAATCTCTTCCTTCAGGTCCCAAGGATACTTTTGTGCTATTTTCTGGTTTATAAGGTTTTATTTTAAAGCCTCCCTTTTCAAAGTGATGTTTGGTTACTTGTTCCTTTCATGTCAAAACAAATGGGAGCAAGGTGATCTGAACTCTTTTCCAGAGCCATGGTAACAGGAGAGCTGATAAACACAAACAAGGTCAATCCCAAACTTTTGAATGAAGTCAGAGCAGTCTCCTGATGAGAAAAATAAGGAGGTGGGAGAGGAGAGAGAGGCCACAAAAATGCTCTGAGGGCTGGAGCACCTCTCCTGCAAGGACAGGCTGAGAGAGTTGGGGTTGTTCAGCCTGGAGAAGAGAAGGCTGCGAGGAGACCTTATTGTGGCCTTTCAGTATTTAAAGGGGGTCTATAGGAAGGATGGGAACAATCTTTTTAGCAAGGCCTGTTGTGACAGGACAAGGAATAATGGATTTAAACTAAAGGAGGATAGATTTAGACTAGACATAAGGAAGAAATTTCTTACAATGAGGGTGGTGAAGCACTGGAACAGGTTGCCCAGAGAGGTAGTGGAGGCCCCATCCCTAGAACCATTCAAGGTCAGGTTGGATGGGGCTCTGAGCAACCTGATTTAAAGCTGTCCCTGCTCCCTGCAGGGGGGTTGGGCTAGGTGATCTCTAAAGGTCCCTTCCAACCCAAAGCATTCTATGATTCTATGACCTACTTGAAGGCACCAACCTGGATATGGTAAAGCATCTCATAGTGTTAGTTAAAACTATTTAAAATGTTTCCAAAATGTTTTACAAAATATTGCTTGAGGGTTAGGTACTTGTGGAAGGATGAAAGTTATCTATTTGGATTTTTCTGTGGCGGGAGACTTGCACCACAACAGGCAGCTGTTCTGGCTGTTCAAAGGAACCCACAGTCCTTCCAAGTTGTGATTACTCAAGAGTCATCCATGACCAAAAGTGATACATCCTATCAACAGCAAACACCTTATTTTAGCCCTGTTGATTGTTGAGAGAGTGGGCCATGAATGGTGTCCCTGTGCCTCACACCATGTGTTGCAGTCCCACCAGGGGCTTCTCAAAGCATCTGCTGTCCTGAGGACTAGCCACGAACCACCAGCTTGCAGAAGCACCACGCAACGCTCTGAGCCCTGGTGGAGCGAGGATGGCTGTCAGGGCTGGGACTTGCAGCTCCTCTGGCTGGGAATGGTTTTGTGAGCCTCATGGCCACTGGGGCAAGGGGCTGAGTGCGCATCCCACAGGAGTGTTGGCGAGGGAGTGTCAACACAGGTCAGACCCACTTATTCCTCTGATTTCTGAATGTGGCGATCCTTGTCTTTTCATGAGCATGACCTTGGGTATGACCTAGATACCCTTGGGTATCTAATGGGTCATTTTAAGTCCCAGGGAATGAGTCTCAGGGGGACATCATGTTACAGGATGGGCGTGACTCCCTGCCAGCAAGCAGCAAGTCTTCCTCTTGCGTTGCCTTTCCCTCACCAGAAAAGCTACAACCAGGGTGCAAGGACAACTCCTTCCCTGCCTGCATTTCCAGCCCTGGTCACCTAGTTCTGTGCACTTCTCACAGGTTCAAGCATGACACTTCTCTGATGACAACCCCCACAGCGAAAACAGCCCCTCCAGTTGCTGCTCTTGTGTCATCTGCGCAGGGCATTTGTTTGCAGAGAGCTAGCATTAACACTCCATACTGCCTTAGACTAAGCAGACTAATAGACTCTTTCAACACCTCTGTAGCACTGCCTGCTGTGGTAATCATTCAGCGGTCATGGCTCTCTGCAAACAGCAGCACTGAACTCGCCGTTCAATTACCAGTTTATTATTCTGAGACGTCTGGGGAGCAGAGCGGTGATAGCCATATGCCAATACGGCTGTGGACTGCTTGTGAAGTTCCTCGTGGGACACCAAGAGCAAAGACAGGGGTCCAAGCAGTTCTTTTAGGCTGGTGACTGACAGCATCTGACATAGGCTTAAAATAACCCACCCCAGAAAAGAAAACACGTCTGCCTCCAAATGAAGAATTCCTAATACGTGAAAACTGACCTCAGAGGTGGGTGCTTGCATTTGGGAGTCAAGGTCGAGATGTGTTGACCTGCCAGGAGACCCTGCGTTTGGAGGTGCTGGTTCAGTGTGTTCGCAGGGAAGTCCTTCCAGTACTTAAGAACTTGGTTGCTTTGGGGTTTCATGAAGCCACCATGAAACAACCCATTTTTTGCTGAAATTCAGAACTGAAGTGAGAACCGATCCTCACTTTGGGCTGATGAAAGCTGAGTCTTTCCTGGTGCTGACACAACAGCCTCTGGCTAGAGAGGGTCTCACGCTCGTCGCACTTGTTCTGGGCTGGTTCCCGCAGTGATCCTTGGAGGAAAGCCGGGGCACAGAGACTGAAATAACAAGAACCAATCATCATCAAAACACATCTGCTGGGTTCGGAATGTGTACGCCTTGTAAAGTGTGGCTGCTATTACAGGCTATTAAAGAAAGCTCAAACTCTTCTACAGTGCTCGAAAACTGAGCTCACTTGAAATATTCAGGTATGCCAAGAAAAAATAAAGACATAGTGGATTTCTCTGTGGTTCCAGAAATTTGAGGAAGCCTCCCAAAACTTTATTCATTCCTTCTGAAATGTCCATACAATTTAGCTTCTTGACTGGATTGTCAAACAAGAAACACTTCTAAATTTTTTCCATTCACTAAGTAACTTCCTCAACTGTGTCTTATTTTTCTCCTTTTGTTTCTACTCCCTGATGTCTCTCTCTCATCTTCAATTCAGTATATTCCAAATGCATGCTGAGGGTGTCCATGCTAGCTTAGCAAGTGGAAGGACATGTTAGAAATTGTATTCTGAGCTGGTATAATCTAAAGCAAAATACTGCCGCTTTTATTGGCCAAGATGCAGAATCATTCCTCCTCTTAGCAGGAAGGCATCCAAGAGATAAGGAACTTAAATCAGACGAGTGTGTGCATTTTAATATCTCTGAGACCTTGCTTATGCTATTATGCCTCATTCCTGTTACTGCTGACTTGTGAAAAAGGTAAATCTACCAACAGTAAAACTCTACTGGTAGCCTGCTTATTCCGAATTTCTCTCTCGTACTGCACCATAAGCATTAGAAGAAATTCTTTCATGAGACAACTTGGTGTCAGAAACTTATTTTGCATGATGGGAGTTGGTACTGGTCCCCGTATATAACAAGCTGGTTGGTAGAGTGTGTATGTTTTATCTGTCAACAACCAGAGTGCTAGGCTTGAGATCACTGGAGAAAAGAGGAGTTGGAGTTGCAGAATCTGACTGGGGAAATGCCTTTTCATCCCCTTATATTCCAAAAATATCTGATGCCAAGATCTTGGTTTGGGAGCAAAATTGACTCTGTAGCAGCACAGTGCTGCATAGGGTGGAGGTGGAAGAGGGAGCAGTGGCAGGAGGAAAGGGCAGGTGAGGAATGACTGCTCTGATGTGGGATTAAGGGTAATGAAGGATCTGCTGATTGCAGGAATCTGCTGACTTAGAGGGACCAGGGGGATGAAGAAAAGGAGGCAAAAGAAAGGCCTATGGGAAGGAGAGAGGTTTATTTAGCATTGTCTGAGAGAAAGGAAGAAGAAAATGTGAGAGGCAGGAGAGATAAAGATGAGTAGAAAGCAATACCTAAAGATTTTCAGGGTACACAGAATGCAGGTTTCCTCAGTGCTTTCTGACCCCAGTTCTATCCTCGGCATCTTGGAAGATGCTGAGGATTCAGCTGGAGTCATTGTGGCTCTGTTGCGTGCTGGTGGACGGGGTAAGTTCCCATCTCCCGGGCATGTGGGGCAAGTAGGGTTAGCTGACATGATTTTTGGTCATGTGCATCCTAGGTATAAACCAAGCAGCATGATGACAATGAGCTCATTTCCCACCTAAACTCAAGCATTGCTGCATTTGGAGGTATAGGGCATGGCTCTGTGAAAATACAGATCTGTACCTCGGATGTCCCTGCATATACATTTTAGATGTTTCTATGAAGAAAAAAGCCTAAGGATATTAGGGAAATAAAAACCCCCAAGCTTTGATTCAAACCTACCTTAGAAAAGCTGCTGAAAAATATGATTTTGCTAAGCATCCCATTCTCTTTCAGTTTCAGCAGAACTTTGCTTTGTGAATAGGTTTGGAGATGTCACGTAGATGATGTGAGTGAGTAGCATTTCCTACCTCAAAAACCAGAATAGATGTATATTTAGAATTAATGTTTTGTTTGACAAATCTTGAAAAAAAACAATATTCCTTGCTACACAATGAGGCTGCATTAATGGGTATATGAAAACATCCATCAATATTTTCATTAAATCAGTCTGCTGCATGCACACACCTATCCATTTATGTGGCCTTACATTACAAGAGGATGCTCAAAAACGTATGTAGAAGGTGACCTTAATGCACAAACATACTTCCAGTGACCTCAGTAAGAGAGATGAATCTGCTTCGTGCTGAACAAACCATCTGGGAACTGCAGTGGTAGTGATACTTTCTGCTCTGTGAGCAGAGATGTAAACTGGAGAGAGCTGGGCTGGCACGGCATACTTCACAGCGCGTAATGCAACATGCTCTTTTGAAGTGCAAATGTCACAGAAGTGCATTGGCTGCGTTTGTTCAGCAGCACCACCTAACAGCACAGTGCATGTTAAGTAATGCATCTTCCTTTCAAGGCTCTAGCAGGGAATCGGTACTTTGTACACTGCATGTCTGACTCCCAATCCTATTGTTTTACATGGAAACAGGGCTGGAGTCCCAGATTACTCCTGGCATGGCAATGAAGCCAAGCACTTGCACAAAGGCGGAGGTTTGGGCCATATTCAGAAGGTGCGGGATGTAATCCATGATGTTATCCCCTTCATTTGTATTTTATTGTGGTTTGGATGGTTACAAAAGCAACAGGTTTCCTTCGTGTATTGGAAAGGTACCTTGGAGTATTATAGCCTGGCTCTGTCACTGAATGTTTTAATTGCTTTTTCACCTTGTATCATTTGGGGAGGCTGCAGATTGCATCTCTGAAGCAAGATGTGAGCGTCCAACCTCCATCTGCTCTTTCTCCTTCCCATTTAGGCACTCCTGTTTGTGCAAGGAGTAGCCAGCAAAGTGCGTCTGTGCATGCAACTCCCTCCTCTTCGGTGGAATTACATCTGGGGATGAATTTGGCTCATTGTGCTTGCTTGGAAGGACCCAAAGGGTAGCTCCTATTGCATCTCGTGGCTACCACCTTCGGCCAATATTAATAGCAATTCTTGCATGGTCAGCGAATTCTTCAGGAGCAAAGAATCCGCCCTTAGTCCGCATGCATATTACAAAGGATGTTTTCAGCAGTGTGCAGCTGTAATCAGCGGAGCTCAGCTTGGCAATTTTAATCCCCTGCTGTCTAGTTTGGGGCTGCTTGTTATGCAGCCAGCATTCACTCAACATAATGGTTGCTACCTGCCAATGTGCTTTGAGGGATATTGTTAGCATTAAATTTGCCATTTACATTTTCATGTTTGACATAATTGAGGAATGAATGCTCTTATGAAAATTAAACTTGTGGTCCTCCTGGACTACTGTAACCCTGTTAAAATGTAATGCGATTCTTGATGCGTCTTCTTTAGGTTTTTATTAAATAGAATATCCGTATGACTAATTCCCCTGGCCTAAATGTAGGCTGGGAAAGGAGCATTATTGATAGGGCTGAGCACAAATGGCCCTCTATACTCAGCCTCTAATGGCCTAATAATGCATTATACTTGAATCAGAAATACTTTGAGTTGTAGTGCTTATTGCCATTATTGAAAACACCTGGATGCTCCATTCATCAAGGTTACATCAAAATGGGCCCATTTGTTTATTAGTCTGTCAGTAAACATCTTTATTTAGTTTCATGTTCCTCTGCTCTCAGTAACATCGGAGAGGACAAGACCATGTAGTGTATCTTTCTGTGGTTTGCTGTTATTAGTTTTCCCTGAAAAAAAAGATAATGAAAAGTTTGGATGGCTTCATAAAGAAAACATTTTTCTTAGGCATTGTTCTTTTTTCCCTTTCCCTTTTAGAAGGGGAGGTTAAAGAAAAGCCATTGGGTATGTAGTCAGGATGACCAAATTGCAGAAATGAGCAGATTTGCCAGACTGAGATTTTAAAGCGTATTTTATGGCAGGCAGCCTCCGGAGTATTTTGTTCCCTCTGCTACAGCTCTTCTCTTCCCGGTGAGGTTTGCTGTGCAGGGGATGAGGATGCTAAGGGATGGGTACAGCTGCTGGGCATCGCCGGTGTTCCCAGCCAGGCATCTCGCACAAGGAAAACCTCTGCCCAGGCAGGCATGTTATAGGATTGAAGCCATGACGTATCCCTCTAGTTCTGTCAACAGGCGTCCTACTTGATCATAAGCATGTCACTTAATTGCTTTTGCCCCTCTTCCTTCCCCCACTGGCAAAAGGATAAATTGATTTGCGTTTGCCAAGTGCTTTCAGGCTGGCTAGGGCTGAGGAAGGTGGTCCCAGTTTCCAGCTAAAAAGAGAAAGAGTTGTTGAAATATTTTGGCCCTGCAAAACCCCATCCCTCTCAGGCTAGCTGAAAGATTTTTTCTTTGTCAGCAAATGTTAGCTTTGACTATTTGTTCAGGTTTTCTTCTGAAAGAGAAAACTTTAAATACAACATTTTTGATTGTCATTTCAAAAGAGTGAAATGATCAACATCTGAGAGTCAATCTTCTTTTATTTTTTTTTTTACAATGTTTTGTTTTGACATTTCCCAATCAAAATTCTTCTGAATCTGCAGTTCTGTGGAGATCATAGTTGGAAATCTGATGCAGAGCAGGCAGCTTCAGCACCACTTTGGAGATGAACTAAGCTCCAGCTGAACCAGAGCTTTCCTTATTTCAGTCTGGACAAGAAAGCATTATTCTTGAGAGTACTACATTAGCCAGTGTTTGATGCCAGCCAGGAAGCATTTGCACCTTGGCTTTAAAGACAAGCATGTTATTGGCATTTATGTTGACAAGTTTAGTTCTACCACCTCAGCCCTACTCCCTGTTGCTTAAGTAATCTCTCCTTTATGCTAGATCTCAAGAAGCCTCATCCGTTCCCAGATCTATGGTTATACTATGGCTTGTGCAATGCCGCTGCAGCACCAATGGGTCAGATCCACAAGGCAAGACTTCTGGAGGCAGGGGAATGGAGAAGTTACAGTGTGTGTGAGTCAGCAGGTGACATGAAACATTAGAAGGCAGAGCTCCTGCAGGTTTACCTGGGTCCATTTTCCAAGTAACATGAAGAATATGGGTGACCCGAGTGGGGGGTCACACAAGGGATTGGCTAGAAGATAACTGAGTTTTAATTTCTGACTTTGTTGCCCTTGCCATCCTAAACAGCCAGCAAGGAAAAGAGTAAATATTTCTGTGGTCTGCTTGCAGAGGGTTTGCTGGTGATACAGCTCGCTGTGCGAGTGCACTAGTTGCAGATCATATGCCTGCTGCTGGTAGTAATGAATTGCTGGAGTTGGTGTTTGAGGTATTCAGAAATACCAGGGCAGGTCAGTGGCTTTTTTTGATGCTGAAAAAACATCAGGTTTGTGCTGGCAAGGATAACTTTCCTCTCCTACTCACCTGGGGGCTCTTCAGACCCATGAAGGA
This sequence comes from Pelecanus crispus, assembly GCF_030463565.1. Classification (NCBI taxonomy): domain Eukaryota; kingdom Metazoa; phylum Chordata; class Aves; order Pelecaniformes; family Pelecanidae; genus Pelecanus; species Pelecanus crispus. The sequence continues at coordinate 54,840,721 of NC_134644.1, forward strand.
GGCAGCACTAAATCTGAACCTCTGCTTCAGTCTGTTGCTTGTGATGTGTTCCCCAGTGCATCACCCTTCAGTGAGAAACGGGGAACCAGCCTTGCAGGGGGGGATGAGAGCTGCAGTTAAATGGGATTTGCACTGAAATATGCCCTGTTACAGTCCTCTGATGGCTTGGGTCACAGCTGTCTGAAGTAGGGCACTGTCAGTTAGCAAAACTATTTGGCAATTTTGACAGTATCTCTTTGAATCTCTTCCCTTCCTGCAAAAAAAGGGAGTAATAGGATTTTTCCCTCTCACCAGGGAAATATTGATGTGCTTATGGCAGCAAATAAGAGCAATGCTCAGTGGGGAAAGACCAGTGCTGAGTTTCATATAGGGTTTGGAGTTGCACGTGAGCTAAGGCATTGGCCCACACTTCAGGGAATAGAAGAAACGTGGGGTTTTCATATGCAATGAAGCAGAGGTCTGGAGCTGTGCAACCCAGATTAGGCCATATGGATATGGGGCAATTTCAGTCTGAGGTGGGGAACACTTACAACCTATATGGTGTTAGCTGAGTTTGAATTTATCAAAATTAATAGGAAGTCCCTCTTATGCCTTCTTGAACTTGCTATATAGAGCTTCTGGAGAACTGTTGCAGACCTAATTCCTCTCTTCAGACTCCTTCTGCTTCATGTTCATCCAACTTGAATTCTGGCAATATGCGTTTCCTGGAGGTTCTTACTCTTTTGTTGCTGTATGCTTTATTTTTCCCTAAGCGTAGGGAGGATACAGCACAGAGCAGGCTGAGCAGCAAGACAGCTTATGCATTATGGAATAATTTGGACAATCTACAACTGATCGTAGTACATTTGGGCTATTGTTTTATTTTGCAATATGTATAATTTTGTTCAGAGCATGGGAAGAGAATTAGAAATTGAAACACTATAATCCTTAAAATTTATTGAAAGGAAAGAAAAACCTTGCTCTGAACCCTAGCAAAAAAATTATATTAGTATTGGCTTCCTCAATGCTCACTTCTATTGAGTTTCTTTGATTATTAAGAGAAGCAGTGAATACTTGCAAACTAATCCATCTCTAAATCAATCTTCTTGTACAGCCGTTCAGGATCAGTGAGCATAAGTTCATGATGTTGGAAGAGAGAATGATATGGCAAGATATGAGGCGAGTGGTGCCACAGAGCAGTAAACATGTCTGAAACACCTGCTATCAATTACTGCTATTTCTACAGTGATCAGTTTGATGGGAAGGATTTGGAGGCAGGAGCAAAGGAGATTAGAGATCTTCAACCACAAGTGGGAGAAAATAGCTCAGAGTAAATTAGCATTCATACTTGAAGAGAGAGAGGCCGGATGTTAATATAAAACTGGCACAAAGATCTCAGATTTGGAGCCAGCCTTGCAAATATTGTATGAGCACATGAGCCAGAATTCCCATGTCCTGCTGCAGGTTTGACTTATAGCAAGGCTCTGCTTAGTCACTGAGGTAAGAAAAAGGACTAGAATGCCTCCATGTGCAGAATTCTGCCAGCTTCTCTAATTTGAAGGTACTGAAAAATCTGTAAGAGCCTCAGGTTTTAATCTAGAAGCTCACAGGTATGTGAAAATTGTTTCTGGGTATGTGGAAATGCACATCAGTCCAAGAGGTAGAAACAACCTAAATCTGAACTGACCGTGTGAATTAAGTATTCATATGCACACGTAAACTGGGCAGGCTGTTCATGGTTAACTGTTCTTTCAAGATGTAAACACCAGAGAATCTGGTCTCTTGCTTGTTTGTATTCAAGCTAGTAGTGAAAGCTTTCACCCAGAAAATAGGAGCTCAGACCCTCCTGGCTGGGGCTTGCGGGGAGGTCTGCTTTCCAGCTGGATTCCCAGCCTGGCGCCGCCTCCTGCGAGTCAGTCCCCGTGCGTTGGGTGCGATGCTTTCTTCTAGCCTTGCTGGCCGATCTGGCCTGGTGATAAAGCTCCAGCCTACTGGCATGCCTCCCAGGCAGTAGGATCCTGAGCCTCAGTCACCTTTTCTGCCCAATTCACACCCATGTGTCAGGAGAGGGTCAGAACGTGCAGCTTGTAAGGTTTCTAGGGTCAAGTCAACCCCTGCTTTTGGTTTGTGGAAGAGCACGCTGCACCCGCTGGAGGGAAAGCAGGACCATGACCTGGTGGTCAGAGACTTAATCGTGGTCTCTGCTGACTACCAAGGACTCTTTAGGTTAAACAAGCGCTGGATGAAAACCAGACGCTTCCCTACCACCTCCCTGCTGGTTGTGCTCTGCAAGGAAGCAGTGGCCTGGGCTGCTCCTGCCCGCAGCCTCACATAGGAGATGTGGGCTGCAAGTGGGCAGAGGAAGAACTTGAGGAAAAACTTGCAAGGCATCCTTGCGTTTCGCTGTGGCTGAGGATGGGGGTGGGGGAAGCCAAATCCCCCTTCCCCCAGAGGTTTTTGGGCAGAAAAGTGAGTTACTGTACGTCTTGATGCTCTCAGCCCAAGAGAAATGCAAGGCAAGCAGGCTGGCTTAAATCTCAGCGATGGAAGTTAAAGCCGATGGATGTTTTACCTGTCGTTTGTGGCAGGGCTCTGAAGCCACCTTTGATCGACGACCTCAGCCCAAGCAGTGCGAGATAACTGGGGAAAGACTCTCCGGGAAGGCGAAGGTGGGTCTCAGAGGTACCGGTTTTGGTACGCAGGTTCTGCTAAGCCCTCGGGAGTCTTCTGGCATCCGCTAAAGAACCCCTCAGGGAGCCTGAGGCACCGGATGGCGGCCCTTTCCCGCCGGTGGCTGACATTTTGCCGCCGGCAGCACTAGGTGGTGCTAACGCACCGGCGGAGCCTCGCACCCCCGGCCCCGGCGCTGCCCAGCGGGTACCGGGGCAGGCAGCGGCTGCTGGGTTCTCCCAGGGGAAAAAAAAAAAAAAGGAAAAAAAGAAAAAAAAAAAAGGAAAAAAGGAAAAAAAGAGAAAAAAAAGGAAAAAAAAAAGGAAAAAAGAAAAAAGAAGAAAAAAGGAAAAAAGAAAAAAGAAGGAAAAAGGAAAAAAGAAAAAAGAAGGAAAAAAGAAAAAAAGAAAAAGGAAAAAAGGAAAAAAAGAAAAAAAGAAAAAAAAAAGAAAAAAAACCAAACCCACCAAACCTAAACCAACCACCGAAACCGACCGTGGCACTACTTGATCAGATCAAACCTGAGTAAATGAGAGGTTTAAAAATTGCTTTTCCTTCACTTATCTCAGGCTAGAAGGCATCTGGTTTGGCACAGGCAATTGCAGTGAATACAATTAAAATTGATTGAGTGCAAATGTTTTAATTGTATAATGTTTTTTCATTGATGATCTCAATAATCTAATTTGATTAGGGATAATGGGAACATGTTTGGGGACATTTAGGACCCATTCAGCCATAATGGGTTCAAAATGTCTGAACAGAACCAAATCGCATGGGTTCATTGGCTACGCTTCCCTTTAACGAAAACCTTAAAGGTGCTTTACTTGCAGTTTCCCCCTTTCTCTCCCTTAGCTAGCAGAGCACGGCAAAGCCAGGCTGCCGGCACAAGACTGGGGACAGTGCTGCCAGGCAGGAGCTCAAAGGCCTCCCCATTCATCTTGCCATCGTGGTTCCCCATTCATCTTGCCATCGTGGTGCTGGGGATGCTGCGGGAGAACCTAGTCTAGGTGGGACTGAGCAGGCTGCAGGGTGCAGCAGTCTGAGGCCCGGCTGTTTTGGAAGCTCCTGGCCAGAGGCATGGCTCACAGGGAACCCTTTGGCTGTTGGGGTCTGGAGGCTGCTTTAATGTGAAGTACCTCTCACCCCAAGAGAAAGGTGAAAAGGAAGGTGGGTGTAGCACCTCCCTTGCCTCCTCCCTGAGCATAGGGCACACCCAGAAAGGGAGCAGAGCTGAGGGTGCACCCCACCCCAGGTCCTGTGCCCAGGGTGACCGTAAGGCATACTATGCCCACTGGTGTGCTTATGGCACAGTAGCGGGGCTCCCCAATTCATGTGGCAAGAGGGATACCCACATGTGTCTGTAGTTCAAGGGCGCCTGGCAGCAGTCTCTCTTCCAGTTACCTCAAAACTTCATTGAGGTTCTGCTGTGTTCCTCCCCATACCATTTTATTACACCCCCCCGCATCATCTGTGGCCCTGCCAAGTCATGGGACTTTGTCCAACCTCCTCCTGCCCTGGACATCCACAGCACAGGGGCAGAGCAAGGTGGGGGCTGTTCTGGCAATAGGGGGCTCAATTCCATCCCCTCATCTGAACGTAACTTTTAGGATGAAAAGATTGATTCTTCTTCCACGTGCTCTCCCAGCTTCCAACTATTTTCAGCTCAAATTTTGGGGAGGAGTTGGGTTTTTTTTCAGTTGGCTGATGTTTCTGTGTATTTAGTAATCTCTGGAGGACTTTTTATTTTTTTTCACTACGCATGAGGATTAAACCATTATATCTTACTAATTTCCAGGACAAGCTATTTCTATAGTTCAAGGTGAGAAATCTATTGTGGATGCAATTCTCTGCAAGAAAGACTGAAGCTGGGCAAAGAAAAGGAAGGCATTAAAATATTGAGTCCCTTTGCTATGGATTTTCTGTAATCTTATTGGAAATAATGTTCTGGATCTTAGTAGTAAAATTGTGTGAAACATCTTTGCCAGGGGACAATTCATTTTGCAGCCCTCGGTTTCCTTTGGCAACCCCTTTCCAGCCCCACATCAGCTGTAGCTCTGGACTTTCTGTCCAGCCCAAACTCAAATCCTAGGCTGATTCACAAGCCAGGGCCCTAATCCACTGAGCCAAAGGAGACTGCCACTATGAGCTCTTAATTATTTTTGAGATACTTTTGCAGGTACTCCAGCACTGTTGCTGTTAGTTTACTGACTAGAAACCCTAATCCTAACCCTCAGCTGTCCATAGGCCAGGGACTGTACCTCATCCCCTTCATCCCAAGCTCTCTCTGTGTCTCAGATGAGGATCCTAACCTCAGCCATTCCTTTCTTTTGTGTATCCCTTACATTCCCTCCGTCCCCAGACTGCAGCTACAGGTTTTATCAATCCTTCCACATTCACCCAATCCAGTGCTGGTTTATTTAGCAGTGTTCGATGAAAAACCCTTTAAATACACTGGCGACTTTTTCTCCTAGGGAAGAGTAATGAAAGACCAATGATTACTCAGTTTGGAGACATCGTGCTAAGCAGTGCCTTGCTAAGCAATGTCTCGGTGAAGACCCTGGCCTTTTCTAAAGCAGATTGTTTGTTCAGATGCACTTCATTTTATCTAACAGCTGAGCTAAAATTTGGTTAGAGTGGGGAGGAATTGAATTAGCCAGCCAGCAAATATGGCAAGAATAAGCCAAGCTCTCCCATGTGAGGAGCAAAACGTCCAGTAGAGATTTTGGGGTGGCCTGAAGCATTCAGGAGATGTGTGTGGCCCAGTGTTGGTCAGCAGCAGGTGGCTTCCAGCAGTGGCGATTCAGCAGTCTGCCTTCTGGTTTCATCTTCTTTGGGTCAGCCATAAATCTTAGTGACCTGTGAGGAGAAAACTAGAGAGAAGTGCATTACATTAGCAGCTGAGGACAGAAAATCAATATAAAGTCCTAGTATACTGGCAATCGAGTAACTGGCTAGAAATATAATATTTTTTCCTTGGTGCTCTCTGGAAATGTTGAGGTTACAATAAACTCTGAGAGCAGACCATGAAAATAATGGGGGAGAGAAGCTCCAGCCTGAAGCCTCAGCAGACAAAAGTGGTGCTGTGATTTGAATGCATCTACTGTGATTTGAATTTATCTAGTTATGCAGTCTGATCTAAATATGATTTACATATCTGACCAATAAAGAGCATGGCTTTCTGTATAAATTAAGACTATATTCACTGGAGATAAACACATAAAACTTGAGTTGCTTCAGGGAACTCCTCAAACTTGTACATTTTCCTCAGAGAACAATATGATTAATTCTATGTAATCCAGTGTTTAAGAATCACATGTGTTCGTAGATCATTAAAGTGTGTGATTTGCACTTGCCCTGGAATTGTTTTTCTCTTGTACCTGTGCAGAAAACTTAAGTCTTTGAACAAAAATGAGACTTTTGATAGATCTCTGCCAAGGCATCTTAGGCTATGAGATTCATCTCTATGCATCACACCAAACAGAATTTCAGGAAATTTCTCTGATCAGGAAGAGAGACCAGTCAAAACAGATCAAGAATCATTGTTCATATATGTAGGCAGAAGTGTTATTTCCCTTTACTGTTAGGAACTACAATAACTTAGTCACAGAAGTGATATTTAGGGCTTTCATGTAGACCCATTTGACACCAATAGGAGACTAATTCTCCCATTTTGCCTAAATTGAGAATTTTTTTATTCAAGACACCAGGGAAACACAAAGAAAAAGCTAAAGGAAAGCTTGTTCTATAAACCTGCTATCAAAGTAACATGAATTGACCCTAAAACTAAATGAGAAATTCTTGTCCTGGCTGGCATATACTACTCAAGTGTGAAATAATCAAGTGCTGGATTACTCAGTTTGCCCAGCTGTGAAGCGGGACAGGGTGGTGGGGTAGCGAATCTCCTTATCCCAAAGTCCGCCTGAGCTGTAGCACTAGAAATGTAAACTGCTATGGCCAGACCCGCATACTTTGTCAAAGCTGCACTCATTCATCCTAGCTGAGTTTCTGTCCTTTTAAGTATGTTTAGCTATCTGCATTTTTCCCTATGGTTCTTGACTTTGCAGATGCCCGCTCAGTGCAGTGACTGGCGTGGTAAGGAAAGTGCCTAGTAACCAAGCTTTTTATGTCTGGCTTCTTACTGTGCTACTTTGTATTATCATACTTTGAAGAGGGGAATCCAGTTGAGAGAATTCATGGAGAAACCCCCTCTCATGCCTGTTAGGACTTCTTCTGTTCTTCTCTTGCCCCCACAGATGGCCAGCGAGGATCTCTTGCAGTCCTGCCCAGCTTGCATCAAACTTGTGGTCAGTGTGTATGGAGCAAGCCATGAGCTCAGGCTGCAATGTAGAGCTATCTCCTCAGGGTTGCATGGTGGAATTAACAGCAATGAAGGTTAGATTTGTATGTTTGACTGAAGAGCTCATCTGGCATTTTGGAAAACCTGGGACACTGAGCCAGAGCGAGCCATTATGTGGGCCAGTCATGGAGAAGCAGAAAAAGTTGTCTCCCAGTTGCTTCCCCTAGCACTGATAACCTTCCCTAAGTGCATTGTGAGCTCATTTTCCCCCCTGCTTTTAAACAAAATAAAGCATGGATGGGGAGAGCATTACATGGGCTTGCTGAGCTCAGGGGTGGAGGAAGGATGGTGGTTTAGGGTGGGAGAGGAGCGACCCTGCAGACCTCTTCCCCAACGATTTCCTCATCTACTTCTACTCTTCATACTGGAAGAGGCTGGGAGAAAATTTTATATGAGGTAAACATCCATTTTTGCCCTGTCCATGGGCTCCACTATGTTTTCTTGGAGATGAGCTGTTAATAGGCATGGGAGTTTATCCAAGTGCTTTTATCTGGTGCAGATAATCCCTTAGATTACTTCTTTCCTCTCTTCCTGTTACTAGAAAGTAAATATTTTTGAGAGAAGCCCCTTTCCCTACACTTATCCCAAATGTACATGTATGTTCTCATAAAGACAACATACCTACCATGTGACTAACTTCCAGTGCTGTTTTTCTTCTCCGTTTTCTAATTTAGCTGACTAACCACATACTTGTTCTATCTTCCCATTACCTGAAGGAGTTACACGTTCCTTTTACAGAAAATCAGAGGCAAGTATCAAGCCTGTCTACTGTGAGTTTGTCCCTGAAGAAATATTTTACAATGAGCTGAAAATTACACAGCATCCTATAAAAAATAGAAGCATAAGTTAACTTTATGCTTATCCCTTTAGGAAAAAAGTAACAGTCAGGGGAAGTTTTATGTTTTAACCAAGTTTAGGATACTGAGTGAAACAGCTGTTGGTATTTAATATTGCTTTCTTGACCTCTTTCACACATTTGTGCCTTTGGAAGCCAACTGACTTTTTCCAGTGGAGATTTCTGGGACTGAAGTGCTGTTGTAGTGGTTAAAATAGCTGCTGCTTGCTTTTATCAGAGAACAAGTACAAAAAAGGGTATAAGTGCATGAGTAAAAATCTCAGCGGTGATCCCATTTGCTAAACTTTAACTACTCAAGTGCCTTTCTTTTAGCTGTGGTTTTCTGTAAGATCTGATTTTGCACCACATTTCAACAAAATACCTATTCTAGACTATTTTGACACACCTTGAAAAGGACAAGAGAAAATCTAACACTTTAGGTATGCAGCTGGTTGGAAACGGTATAGTTGTCAGTGAGTCACCACTGAGCTGGGAGTCAGTATCAAAGGGCTCTACCCTGGGTCTGGTGGTATTCGGTATGTTCACTAGTGACTTGGACGATGGCGTAGAAAGAGTGTTTGTTGAATTCCTGGGCAATGTGGAGCGGAGAATGGCTGCAGATATGCTGGAGGAAGAATTGCACAACCTGGCTGAAGATCAAGCTCTAGAGATCTCTCCTTTGTTTCCAGGTCCAGCTCCTGTTTTAGAGATACTTGTTTGACATCTACCATCAGCACCTTCCTTGCTTGCACACCTCATGCCTCTGGTAGCGTCAGCCCCTGGGGAACAACACTCCACCTCCACAACTCAGTCCCTTTTTTGGGCCTCCTGGAGGCTCTCTTCCCCCAAGGTGGACTGATTTTAACCAAGCAGGGTAATAGCAGGAATGGAGAAGTGCCATCCTGACAGAGGAGAACCCCTCCCCTCCACCTATTGAGGCTGTGAGTGACTGGGGCTGAATGGGTGGCAAGGCAAGGAGATGGGGTTAAAAAAGCATTTTTGCTTGTATGAGGCAATGTATAATTATGAGTCAGCCCAAAACTTTCCATAGTCCTAAAATATTTGTCATAAAGATAGATGAGGTGGGTTGCTTAGAAGGAGTCTCTGCAAAGAGTTCAGCAGAAGCCTGGACAACTGCTTTAGACTAGACACAACTCCTATATAGTTAAAATTAACAACAACATATCTCTCACTGTATGTATACACAAAAAGAGCAGCCCTTGTCTGGGAGAGCTTACAGTCCATGTCTAACTGATTACCATGTGTTTTTCATTTAAACTCATTGTTAAAATAGAAAAAAAGAGCAGCAAAATCCTTTCAAAAAGGTTTCAAACTATCTTTCGCTAGTTGTCTTCGGATATGATTGGCCAAGGGGAGTGATGGACCCAAGTTGTCTTGTGCTAGCAAGGCTCCAGACAACCCATATACATGATCCTCCTCTCTAACCCTCCCACACCATCCAGCTCCCACTGAAGTCAGTAGCCATCTCATGAGGGGTCATTGGTTGGTATCTCTGTGTGTGATATCTCAACCAGATGGAAGCTATAAAGTACGAGGCACAACCATTGTTCTTTTTGACACAGAACTTGAGACTATCTAGGCCAAGGGAAATATTTTCTACCCACAAAAGTCCTAGTTTCCTATATTATGGCCTGTATCAACAATATTAAAGCTCAAAGCTATACTGTTACACTGATGACTTTGTTGCATTGACTATACAGCTCAGTCAGTACATATAAAATTGCAGGATGCATTTAATGTAATTCAATTAGATTTAATTGAATTAAAACTATTATTAAATTCAGCCAAAGGTAAGTCTATGGAATCTTTTTCTAATAACTCAAAAAGCTCAAGTCTGGATGAGTTTAAAATAATAATCCTACAAGAAAATATGATTGAATAAGTAAGAACATACAAACATTTAGAAGTCCAGCTAGATATGAAACTGAACTTTATATATCACATAAATCAGTCATTACAGAAATTGAAATCAATTTGGGAGGGTTTGCTCAACCTAATTTTTGCTCTGCTTTTAAGTATTTAAAGAAAGATTGATTTCGTGCCATTTTAATTGGCTTAATCCAGCTAAGTATGGAGGCCCCTGTGTTAACGTAACAAAACATCCTTTATCATCTGGCCATGGGGAAACTCTTAGAGCTGTTTCCCTAAGCTGTAGCAGCCCCTGACACTGAAGACCTTGTATCTTGTATTTCCTAACATGGCATTTTAAGCAGCTGCTCTGCTACAGTTTCTTAAGACTTCCAGATACCCTGGTCCAAACAGTCACTGTTTTCAGCAGCACTTTTTTCCTTACTTTCTCTCTCCTTTATTGTCTTCTCTGTTGAAGATATGTAGTGGGACAGTCAAACAACAGGCAAATGAATTAAGGAGACTGCAGCCCTGAGATTTTTTCCATGGAGGTAGAAGGGCAATTAGGAGTCATTCCTTGTGCCACTGGTGAGACTGCAAATTTTTATCTACTGGTTGTTAGGCTCACCAGCATGGAACTGAACATACACTATTAAATACCAAAAAAAGTGCTACATATTGCCTTTTGAGTTAATGGAGTACTTTTATCGTACAACAGGCAGGATGAGTTGTTTCACATCTTCTGTAGCCAAGTATATTAGGTACAGCTTGCTTGCTAGCTTGCATGTCTGTGATACAGCATGGGTATGTCTAGGTAATCGAGAGGCAGAGGGCTGATGGAAAGGACCTTGGTGTGAGAAGGTGGTGTGGGACCACAGCCTCAGATGGAGCCTGCCTCATGGGTACGTGTACAAGGCATGTACCAGTAAAACTGTCTTCCAGCAATTACTAGTAACTCTAACACGAGGATGTAGTGATTGGGAAACTAGAAGTTAGTTTTGCTTTGGTTGAATCTTCATGGAAATGGTTTGCTAAAAGTATAAAAGAAAAGAGTCTGAGAGACTCTAAACCTGATTCGCAAAACTTCCATTATACAGAATATATTTGTGTAACCTTCATCGTTCTGCTGGTAACACGTGGTTTGGCTGGTCCTGCCCTTGCGCTGGTTACACAGGAACAAGTGTTGCTTCATCGGATCCATTTTCTTGCCAAACCAGAATGGTTTCCCCTGTAGATGGCTCCGTTTTCCTACACAATTTCAGGAGTGCTGTCGCTTTAGAAACACCACGTAAATGAGATTGTGCTAGGGCTTTCTTTTCCCCTTCCAGTGAGTGTTATGTTCAGAAAACAATGTTGGGATTAGATGCTCTTTAACATGCCGGCTCTGAAGACAGCTGAACTGTGAAGTCAGACACCTTCCAGAAAAAATATATTTTTCCTGCTTGTTTTGGGACTGAAGTTTCAGACAAAGGCTCATCCTGAGTGCCTAAGAATTGCTGTTTGAGATGCCCTGGGCTGCAGCAGCTGGTGTCAAGGTGCTGATCAGAAGGATGAGGGTCTCCCCTCATAGTTTCCGTGTTGTATCTCCCAACCTGCCGTGGGTTTTGCCGCTATCTGTGGCATCTCCAGTGGTACTAGGTGGCTAGGTTTAGGCAACTGGAGTGAACCCAGAGTTTCAGCTTTCTGTGTGTGTGTAAAAAGGATGTCTTACTGTTCAAGAAAAAGAAGAAATGGGGAGTTTTCACTCATTTTCTTCTTAGCACCTGCAGCCCAGAAGCTGTTATGTGGGATGAATTGGCATCATGACTGTTCGCCCTTAGCAAAACATAAATATCCAGTGGGATGCTGCACCCCTCTCTGGGCCCAGCAGCTCAGGTCTCCTGGTGTGGCATGGCTACTGGGCCCTGAGAAGGCAGGTCCCTGTTGGAGAGGTTTAAAGAAGATAGAGGGAAATTTTCTTTGTGAGTCAATTGGACAGAGGGATTGTAATGTTTAAATTATGGTGCTTAAGAATAGAATCTGAACCCTAAAACAAATGCGATGATAGCAGCAAGACCTTTCTGCGGTAAAGAACAGACACTGTCTAAATGCAGACAAGGAGCTATAATACCCGGAGATAATTCCTCCTAAGCCACGGTTGAGTTACATCAGGAGAACACCTTCATTTTGTGCTGTTGTGTGCTGGTGGTAGAAATTATCCTATGCTAGGGCTAGCAGCCCACCTGAGCTTACCTAGCCTCTCTGCCTGCTAAAAAAGAAACTCTGAACCCAAAAATATTTGGGAGAGATGAGAAAGCTCTGATGACTCTCAAACTCCCAAACTCTATGCTGCATCTTGGCATTGAAGCTATACTCACCTATCCATTCAATGCTTGCATGAATTTCTATCTGTTCAGCAAATGCAGTAACTCAGAGATACTGAAACTGGAGATTATCTCTTCTAGTTTGCATCAACAGCAGGAGTGCTAGCCGGGAGCACTGGGTGAGCCGGTCGTGCTGAGTGCCGGGACTCCCTGTCGCGAGCTGCTGGCTGGGACCCATCTCCATGAAGAGGAAATGAAATCACCAACCCACAGTCATTGAGAAGAAACTTGGCAGAAAGTGCTACGGGAAGGTCTAATAAGGTCACCTGAGGCGCGTGCTGGGCATCAGCATTGGAGGGGTGCATGTGGGATGGATTTGACTACAGTTTCAAAGTAATTGTGAGTGTAAAACCAGCCCCCAGCTGGGGTACACCTCAAAGTGTTGCCCCAAATACATAATGTATTTGAGACTGAGCTTGGTCTCTCTTGTTTGCAAGTATTGTTACCAACAAAGATCATTCCCAGAGGCACTGTTTTCCAGATAAATCTGCACCAGTATAGAAAGGATAAATAATAGAAGGAACCTAGTTGTCTAAACAATGCAAGACTTTCTGAAGATTAAATTATTGTAAATTATATGTTACTTTTAAATGAATACCTAGAGAGACCTGAATACCCAAGAACTTTTCAGAAAGGGCAAAGCAAACGATTAGAGGTTGGAGAGTATCCCATAATAGGAGAGATTAAAAAGATTACAGCTATTTAGTTTAGTAAAGAGACTAATAAGAAGTGACATGACATAGGTATATAAAATAATGTATGGCACAAAGAAGGTCAGCAGGTGCTCCTATTTATCCTGTCTTGTGAAAGAGGCATAGGAGGATACCTAATTAAATTAAAAGGCAATAAATTTAAAACTGGTAAAGAAAATGCCGTTTTATGTCACATATAGTTAATCTGTGGAACTCACTGCCACAATAAATTACGGAGGTAAAGACTTTTAGTTGGATCCAGAAATATATTAGATAGATAAAAAAGGACAGAATTGTCAAAAACATCCAAGTTCTGTTTTCAGAAGTAACTTAGGATCTTATGCAGAAAGAAACTTAAGCACCATGCCGAACTCTTTACGTTGAACACTTGCTAGATAATACATAGACCATCCTTACAGCACAGGCCAGATTGTCAAGTCTTGCTCATGCATTTTTCAATTAAAGAATTAGGGTTATTTAAGCAGAACATCTGAAGCAAGAAAATGTCCCCTTTTGGGGTAACTGGGAAGCTCTGGGGTGGAGGTGTGCTGTGGGGGGCAAAGGATTCCCTCAGTCAGAGGAGGGATTTGTGCTTAGGTCTACAATATCTTTACTACGCTCTTGAGTTGCCATCCTGCTTGTTGTAATCCCTAGGCTGCCATGGCACTTCTTTATTTCTTGGAGAGCTTCATTCTGCTGGTGTATATAAGTGTGATCTGGGTATCTCACTCCTCCCCTCCTTCGAGCCCTGCGGGTCAAATACCTGGTTTCTGAAGCCTAGCTGAGCGTAGGCACATGGCTAACATCAAGCCAATATTGTGGTGCTTTGGTATGGATACATGAAACTGGGGAAGCTGTAAATCAACCACAGGTGCCCAGGGAAGGCAGGTAGGGGCTGAATGGGGAGGGGAGTGTTCAGTTATGATTTTGTATTGCATTTTTGCTATTTATAATTATGTTTTTGATACCTTGGTTCTTCACTGGAGCTAGTCATATATGTCTTTCTTCTAAAAATAAGCTTTGAGCACTTAAGTAGGCTTTTTAGAAAACACTACCCTAAATGAGAGTTTCATTGTCATATCCATGCTATTCTAATGGAATAATGAGACAACTGAAGAATAGCAGGAAACATGGGAATACAGGAGACAACTTCCTCAGGACTGTTCTTGTTTTCAGTGTCTGCTTTATGCAACGGAGATTGACTACTGTGGAGCCAAGTGGTTTCAGATCTAAATGGGAAATGTGTTTCCTGATTCAGCCTCCTCTGACTCACTCAACAGTAGATGCACAACACAGGAAGGGAGATGTTCACACAAATTAGGTGTTGCAGGGAGGATTGGGAGAGGTGAGATCAGTTTCTGGCTTTTGCGACTGCACAGAATTTCTAATCTCTCCTTTGTTTTTCATTTCTGCGTGTTTAAAACATGCATGATCCTTTTGTTCTACAACTTTCTGTCATGGTCATTTAGCATATTAATACAAGGAAATGAGAATTTTCTATGTGAATATAGTTCTGTAACCACCACTGGAAATAGAAATAAGTGTAATTAAAAAGTGTCTGGGATTTCTATAGGAGCTGAAAGGACTTAGGTACTCAGCTCGTTCTTGCTTTTAAAAATTCCACTTAAAATGTTACTGGCATGTGAGTGATTAGCTAGATATTTTTAGTGACTCTATCGTATATTATATTTAGTAATTCTGGACTCAGGATAGGGAAGGTCCTCACGGATCATGAGGTCCAGACTCCTGATATTTCAGGCAGTCACATCATATATTCTTCTTCATTTATCAGGCTGAGTTTTAAAACTAGTTAGGATTTTTTGCTCCCCACCCTGTCGTAGGAGTTGAGTCTGCTCCAGAATTTGGCTTTCATGGTGGCTGGAAACTGTCTTGAAGCATGATGTAGAGGACAAATAATAGTGACAATTAATGACAGACAGGATAACTTATGAATACTCGTGTGATAGTCTGTGAAAAGGGAAAATAGAGGGGAAATATAGCTTAGGATCACATCAGGTGATCGATTTCCAGCAAAGGAGGGAAACCCAATAGCCCTGGGCAAAGCGTCAGTGCAACTGCACAGGAAATACTGCATACAGTCCTAAACACCCCTGCACACAGAAGGACAGGGCAGATAGTGTGCCCAGAAAAATGAAAACCCTAAACCTTTTGAGAGGGGACTGCAAGAGCAGGATTTACTTGGTCTAGCAAAAAGACATCTATGAAAAGCCTATAGTTACCACCAGTGTACATGAGGGGAACAAAGAGCAAGGAGGAAAAATTGTCGTTTGGCCTAAAATAAAGTGTTGGCATGAGAACAACTGGCCATAAAAGAGTTTGGCTGGGAATTGGAGTAAGAGATAGGTGAAAGGGGGCTCTGGCATGGCTTTCCAATGGCAACAGGGACAGCAGCAAACCTACCTGCTCTTAAGATTGCCCTGATCAGTCTCTGAAAGACCAAATTTGCAACATTCGACCATGACAGTGCCAGTGATCCAGAAGCTCTCTACTGATGTAATTTCTAAAGTAAATGTATCTAAATTCCACTGCAACTTTGTACAAAGCTGGGTTTTGTATACTAAACCAACAGATATACCTCGGCTTCCTCTCTTCTAGCACATACTGTTCTGCTGTAGTTACAGAGAGGAACAATTATCTCCCCTCTTAGTCTTTGTCCTGCCAACCTAAAATATGAGAAGCACTATTTATAAGATAGGCTTACTGTATCCAAACCATCTGTTCTGTGAACCTGGCTAGTTTGAATGACTATTTCTTGACCATATGAATAGCCAGAACATTTTCTTTTTTTTCCCTTCTTTAGAACATTTTTTTTTTTTCTGGTTTTGTTTGTATCCACCCTCTCTGAATTTGAGTAAGTTGAGATCAAATTCAGTTATAAATATAATTAATCTATGTGAGTCGATACATTCTGTGCTGGGGCTGGCTCTAACACAAAGGACAATAACAGCCTAACTCTAGTTTATCTTCAGTACTCTGGCTTGTAATGGAAATGACAGACCTCTGGCAGTGATGATGGGTGCTGTAACAATATATATTTCACCAATTATCTCTTTAAGATAAGAAACTTCCACAATTAGGAGAGCCTTCTCATTTTATATGAAGGCTTGTCCCTTGATCTGAGATACTTCTGGGTTTTGGGAGGCAAAGAAGTGTGTTTAGGATTTAAATGTAGCCAATGGAAAAAATAATTCATTTCAATAAAGTTCTGTCCCTCTCATAGATAGGTGGCTTCTGTGATCCACAGCATGCAGGTGGTATGACCAAGGCAGCCACTACCCACTGGTACAGAGCAACTTAGGGAGAGGTGGGGAAAGATGTGTTTTGTTAAGAACCATACCCCAGCTTGCCAAGAAGGTTTCCACACCCCAGTGGGGCACAATGCTGTCTTCTGTGCCCTCGTGATCAAAGTTTGGAAAACATGCATGCATCAGGGTGACACACCTGAGGGACCCAATTCCTGAGACAGAAACCTCATTCCTGAGATGAATTAGGTAAAACTTTAACTTCTCCTTTACACAGACTTGGGTTCGGCAAGGACATGCTATGGAAACAGGTGTTTTCCTACACCAAATAAGGAAAAGAGCTATTGAAGTGCAAGATAAAATATGGTAAAGAACACAAAACAATTCAGGACTTCTTTCCAAGAAGACCTCACCATAAACAGCATGCTCTCTACATCTCTGCAAAGTTCATGCAGAGGGAACCAAACCCCTTTCTTTCATCTCTGGCATCACCACAACCAAATGAATGTATGTGGTATAAATGCACTTATTTACACATTGTGAATGAACAATTTTGGCACAAACGTACAAAGTGACAAGAACAGTACCTTCCTTACTCTTTCAGTACTCAAAATACTAAAACCTAAAGGAAAAGGAGATTTGCCAGGGTTTTAGATGAGATCTGAACATCTTCCCACAAAATAAGGTAGGCAAATGGGATGGAGGGCTATAGGCTGTTCAGGAGGGATATGCAAGGCAGGTGAGGTGGAGGAGTTGCACTGTATGTAAGGGAGCAGTTTGACTGTACAGCCCTTACAGTTAGGGATGATGTGGTTGAGAGCCTCTGGGTGAGGATTAGGGGGGTGGAAGACAAAGCAGATATCCCTGTGGGTGCCTACTATTGATCACCCAGCCAAAATACTTTTTGAAGATGGTCACCGGACAAATAGGGATGAAGAAAAAGTGGAGGCATTCAATGCTTTTTTTAGAATCGTTTAGGTTGGAAAAGACCTTTAAGATCATCCAGTCCAACCATTAACCTACACTACCAAGTCCGCACTAAACCAATCAAGGGTAGACTAGACTAAACCATGTCCTGAAGTGCCACATCTACCTGTTTTTTGAACACTTCCAGTCTTTAATAATACTGATAGACTTTGGACTGCCCTGTCCCCTGAGTCAGAGGACTATGAGTGTGGAAACAGTGACTTTCCATTTGTGGACAATGAAATTCTAAGGGACCAGCTGTATCAGTGAATGTTTACAAGTCTGTGGGACCTGATGTGATTCATGCCAGAGTACTGAAGGAGCTAGCAGATGTTATGGCAGGACCTCTCTCAATCATCTTCCAAAGGTCTTGGGAGTCTGGGGAGGTCCCCGCTGACTAGAAGCTAGCCAACGTTATTCTGATTTACAAGAAGGGCATGAGGGAAGACCCAGGAAACTACAGACCTGTAAGTCTAACCTCAGTATCTGGAAAAATTACGGAGAACATCCTACTGGGTGCTATTGAAAGACATTTAAAGAACAATGTAATCACCAGGCACAGTCAACATGAGTTCACAAAGGGAAAGTCCTGTTTAACTTATTTAATATTCTATGATAAGGTCACCTGCCTAGTGGATGAAGGGAAGGTGGTGGATGTAGTTTTTCTGGATTTTAGTAAGGCTTTCGATACTGTCCACTCACATCATCCTTCTGGACAAGTTTTCCAAGTGCAAGATGAGCAGGTAGGCAGTGCACTGGGTGAAGAACTAGCTGATGGGCAGAGCTCAAAGGGTTGTAGTGAATGGGGTTACATCTGGCTGGTGACCAGTCACCAGCTGTGTTCCTCAGGGTTCAATTCTAGGGCCAGTTCCATTCAATATATTTATCAATGATCTGGATGCAAGAGTTGGATGCACCATTAGCAAGTTTGCTGATGATACCAAACTAGGAGGTGCTGTTGACTCTCTTGAGGGACAAGAGGCCTTGCAGAGGGATCTAGATAGATTGGAGCATTGGGCTTTGATTAATGGGATGAAATTTAACAAGTCAAAATGCCGGATTCTGCACCTAGGATGGAGTAATGCGAGGCACAAGTATAAATTGGGAGAGGAGTGGCTGGAGAGCATCCCTGCAGAAAGGGATCTGGGGGTGCTGGTCGACAGGAGGCTCAACAGCAGTCAGCAGTGTGCCCTGGCAGCCAAGAGGGCAAACCACATCCTGGGGTGCATCAAACACAGCATAACCAGCCAGTCAAAAGGGGGGATTATCCCTCTGGTGTGGCCTCACCTTGAGTATTGTGTGTAGTTCTGGGCCCCGTGATTTAAGTAGGATGTGAAGGCCCTTGAATGTGTCCAGAGGAGGGCACCAAAGGTGGTGAAGGGGCTGGAAGGCATGTCCTCTGAGGAGCAGCTGAGGACATGGGGTTTGTCTAACTTGGAGAGAAGGAGGCTGAGGGGCGACCTCACAGCTCTCTACAGCTTCCTGAGGATGGGAGGTTAAGAGGGAGGTGCTGATCTCTTCTCCCTGGTATCCAGTGCCAGGACGTGTCAGAATGGCTCAAAGCCGCGTCCTTCAGGGAACGTTCAGACTTGATGTGAGGAAGCATTTCTTTACCAAGAGGGTGGTCAAACCCTGGAACAGGCTTCCTGGAGAGGCAGTTGATGCCCCAAGCCTGTCAGTGTTTCAGAGGTATTTATTTGGACAATGCCCTTAATACCATGCTTGAACATTTAGTCAGCCTTGAGGCGGTCAGACAGTTGGACTAGATGATTGTTGTAGGTTCCTTCCAACTGAACTCTCCTCTCCCTCTCCTCTCCAAAAGGTGAAAGTCACAAATGAGCTGTGGAAGTCTTACCCTGTGGCTGAAGCCATATAAACATGGCCGATGTGCATGTTTAACAGAGGAGCTGTGCAGCTTGGATTCAGTGGAACAAGGGGATGTGAGGGCAATAGCAGCACTGGGCTATTTTTGCCATTTGGAAGAGTCGTCATTTGCCTGGCAGTGCTCTGGGCATGGATCCAAATGTTCCAGGTCTGAAAATGACCAACCTATCCACCACACTAGTGTCACCTCCACTCACTGGTTTTTCAAAGCCTGTGTTATTTCCATGGAGGTCTATTGGCACTGTCCATCCCAGCCTGTGGCTCTGGTTACACTTTGGCTTTCCTCCAGGCTGCAGCTGCCAAAGCCATCCCCTGTTATCTCCCCAGAAAAGGCTTTGTGTCCCTAGTCCTCCTCGCTGCATGGCCTCATGGATGTTAGCTCTGGTGCAGAGAGGGGATGGCTAATGGGGGTGGTGTCTGGGCTGCAGGGTTGGTTACTGCCATGGCCTGAGGGAAGAGTAACAGCACGAGGTTTGCCCTTGAGAGCTGAATGGTAGGGGAGGCATCAGGGACGCCCAGCAGCTGTGCCCAGCGCATGGCCACCGAGGGCAGGGACAGGCCCCTGGACCTCCTGGGTACAGGGACTGCCTCGGGGCCAGCACCCCAAAGCCTTCCTTCCAAGGATGCTGGGTGAGGGGTGGAGGGCAGGGCTGCACATGGGGGGCCCTGTCACCCATATGTCACAGTGCCACCACCCAGCAACACAGCAGTCACAATGCCCCAGGGCAGGAGAAAGGGGGCATCCTCCTGTGTCCTGCTGCCAGAGCTGGCCCAGAGGCAGCCCTAAGACATGCAAGAGGAAGTCCTTGAGGAGTCAGTGGAATTACTTGGAGGGGGCTGAGGGAGGAAGACCGGAGGCTGAACAAGTTTACTGGAGGTTCTCCACTGCAAGGCTAGCTCCCGGCGGGGCCATGTTCAAAACCCATCTGATGGATGGAAATTCTGCTTCAGCCTTTGGGGAGTAGACACAAGCCCCCTGGGAGATGAGAACCACCAACTCCTGGAGGTGCCCGAGGCTATCAGACCTTTTCAGCTGGATGGCAGTGGCAAGACCAAGGGAATGCCTTCTTGAGGAGCACTGCAGAGCTCACCATCCTCATCCCCTGTGGAGCCAGGTGCGGCAGACGTAAGAAGTGGGATGCAGAGAAGTTGCAAGTGGTCCCAGTGCTTTGGAGCACCCACTGGTGCCCTGCCAGGCACAGAAAAGATTCTTGCCCCCAGGGTCAATCAGGACAGGGGGATTTGGCCTCTCTCACCAGCCCCTGAGATGGCTCCATCCAAGGGAGAATAGGGCTTGGGCATCTCCTGGGAGGCGTGACCAGCCTGTGGGACGAGGAGGCAGGTCTTGCTCACATGCTCAGGGAATAGCCGATCGCCAGCACTGGGGTCAGGAAGGAATTTTCCCCTGGGGCAGATTGGCTCCGGTCCCTGGGGGTTTTTTGCCTTCCTCTGCAGCACTGAGCATGACCCCCTGTCAGGGCTCCTCCGGTCCCTTTTGCCTAGGTTACTGCCTGCTGCTGCTCATGCACCACGAAGATGGCCTCTCGTGCCCTGCAGCTGTGGGGAGGAAGGCTTTTTTCCCCCTATGGTGGGCTAGCAAGTGTCTCCAGGGGTTTTTTGCCTTCCTCTGCTGCACTGAGCACATGGCCCCTTGCCAGGGCTCCTTTGGGCCATTTGGGCTGGGTGTCTGCTGCTCTTGCTCCATGAAGGAGGCTCTCGTGCCCCACATCTGGGTGAAGGAAGCTTTCTAGACTCCACGGGTGGGCACCCAGGGTGGCACCCCAGGGTTGCTTCTTGTCCTCTGTAGCCTTGAGCACAGCCCCTTGTCAGGGCTCCTCTGGGCCCTTTTGGCTCTGTTCTTGCCTGCTGCTCTTGCACCTCCAAGGCACTACTTGTGCCCTGGCTCTCCCTGGCTCTCTTGCCCATTGTAAGTTTGGCAGAAGCAAGCTCTGCTCTTCCCTTGGCTCCATTTCACCAGGGGTTCTTGCTTGCACTTGGAAGGGCTCCAGGCTTGCTGCACCACCCAGAGCTGCCACTTGTCAGCTCTCCCTGCATGCAATACAAGTGCAGGGCAGGCACAAGAGTGCTTTTGTGCATCACTGGCTAAGAAACACAGCATTGGAGCAGGTTTTGGAAGGAAAAAGTATGCTTGTCATTGATATGTGTCATACTTTTGAAAATACCCCACAGTACCACACACCTCCTCTTCTTCATTTGTGCATGGTCAGTCCTGATCCTCATTCTTCAAGTTCTCACTCTTCAGGAAAGAGGGACTACTTGGCCTGTATTCCTCCTGCTACTTTCTGTAGCTCTGTGACTTGCCTTTGCCAGACTGCAAGGGATATTTTTTCAAGCTAAACTGAAGAATGCATCAGCCTGCTCCTGGCTACATATGGCCAGTGTGTTAATGTTTGTGAGCATCGGCTCTGAAATGGATTCAGAAAAATAACATAAACCAACATAAAATAGCATAAAATAAAATCCAGTTTCCAATTGTAACCTTTGTGTTATATGTTCTTGGAGCTGAAAAATCCCTGGTGTTTCAGGCAGATAGTCTCATCGTTATTCAACTCATTGTGAGAGCAGGGAATAGAATAGAATAGAATAGAATAGTTATGATATGTTATGACTAGCATTATGCATGACAAGCTACGGCCTAGGTCTGAGGGCTCCATCCCGGAGAGCACCTCTCTGCAGTGCAGGTCCCAGGCCCATCCAGGAGACAGCAACAAAGACGGGCACACCTACAACATGGCTCAGGCAGGGACTGAAGGCCCCAGGCTGAGCTGAGACACGTCCCCAGGGCCCTTGGCAGGAGGTGGTATGGGTGGGGGTCCCAGGAGAGGCCGGTCCCAGCCACTGAGGACTATGGACAGCCCCAGAACACTGAGAGAAGTAGACTTGCACTGCTGATATGCTCTTCTGTAGTCACTGATGGGTCGTCACTTTGGAGACAAGACTGTTGGGCCAGATGGAACTTTGCTCTGATGGAGTACTGTTGTTCCCAGGCTCTTGCGTTTTAGTATGTTTTTCCAAGGGAAACAGCTGAGGCATTTCTAAAAATGAGTACAAGGAGAAAAAGAAAGACATACATGGGGAAATGAACAAGTATTGTTCACCTCAAAGATTTGCAACCATTTAGTTGTGGAGCATGTTCTGCTTCAGACTGAGGGCTAGTGTCAGAGATGTGGGGTTTTGCTATCCTGTGGAAACCCATCTCATCTGGACGAACACAGAAGGCTTTCAAAAACTGCACTTCACGCATGCTTTTTGCAAATCTGTTCAGATGGTCAAATTATCTTGAGATCATCCACAGCTCTCACCCCCATCAGAAGGTACATGCCTCCTTCCCACAACGTGACAGAGCCAGTGCCTAGGCTGGGACATGGTTACCCATTCAATGCCTTCTGCAAGTGCAGGACTGGGAAGAAATGCCATCAGAGATTTCCTCAGCATGTACTGGTAGGGAAAGGAGGAGGTAGGAAGAAGAATAGCATAGAATAGAACAGTGTAGTTCAGCTGGAAGGGACCTACAATGATCATCTAGTCCAACTGCCCAACGACTTCAGGGCTGAACAAAAGTTAAAGTAAGGTATTAAGGGCATTGTCCAAATGCTTCTTAAATGCTGACAGTCATGGGACATTTCTGTATAGCTTCTGTGGAAAATTTATGACTGGCCTGGATGGGATTATGTCTGCTAAAGTCTATTGCTACTTGGTGTGTGGTGAATCTTGGTGTAGTGTGGTGACTGCCATCAGTACTGCTCCAATGAGACACATTATGTGTCTCATTAGAGATGGATGAAGGTTGGAAATGGGTGATTTTGCACTGTACAGTTGTGGGCTCTCCATATGCATCTGTGTGGTCCTGACCTTCGGATCATATGATTTGGGATTCAGGTCTACAGCTTGGGTGGAAAGATAGGGGAGAAGGCAAGGGAAAGTCAAACAGAAGAATTTAGGATCTTGTATTTCTCATGAGTATCCCAGCATGCAGGAGAGAGGATGGATGCTTGTGCATTGTGACAGGGTTCCTCCAAAACTAACCGAGTACGAGGTAAGGACCATACCTTCAGGTAAATCCCATCCCCAAATTGCCCTCTGTGTTTACATGCCCGGTAGATACTCCATGCAAACCTCTTAGTAAGTGGAATGCTATGCAATCTAAGGGCACTTTTAGTACCATCAGAATTTATTATGATGTGACTATTTTAAGGAGGCTATAGGCAGGCAAAAATGATGTAAAGCAAGAAATGGACACACCTGAGGTTCCTAACCTTTGGGAGGGAGGATGAAGTGCTCTTTTCCCTTACAGAGCTTCCCCAGAGCACAATTTCAGAGAAGGAAGGGCGCATCACGAGGATGAGAGAGGAAAGAAGGGTTCAGTCCTTGGGCTAGGGAGGGAGCAGATTGTCCAGAATGATATGTTAAACTATGTTTAACAGTAAGAGTGGGAACTCTAGATCTGCAGATGTTCAGGAAAGAAATGGAAGTCATCAGCTACCCTCCTGAGGGAGCTGAAATACTGGAAGTGCTAAGGAGAGTCCTTCCTGGGAAGTAAAATCATAATAATCCAAACAATGTTGTTTGGCCATCTTTGTCACTTTGTTTTATTTTGGGGAATCTATATTAAGCTCCTGAGTAAATCTTGTCTAGTGATGAAGTTGGCTGAGTGCCCTGATGTACACCAAAGCGCTGCACTCCAGTTGCAGTCTTTAAAATCCTGGTCTTGGACTACCTTCTCTCCCTGCCCAGATGCCTGCATCAGGTTCAGAGCACCCAGAAAGCATTTGGTACCTTTCCATAAAGCTGTGTTAGTCTTTGTAGACAGTAGTAACACAGGAATCTGCGTGGGAGATGTGTTTTTGGTGACCATCAGGTGCACACAGGAAAGTGGTGGTTAACCCCAAACTCTCCAAGTTCTCATGATGGGCAGCATTTGTACTTACAGACCTAAGAGCAGAGGCTGCTGAAGTGCAGCCTGTGGGCCATGTTGAATTTCTGGCAGACTGTCTTTCTGCATTTGCAGGGTGAAGTTAAAAAAACAACTTTTTGCCCTTTCTTTTTAAAAATGAAATGGACATGAAAATGAATTTCCAGTCTGAGGACTGCTGATCAGTGACCAAAATGACTCTTAAAATTTTCATTGAAAATCTCTATGGAAAAACCTGCTTGAAAGAAATGACACTATATTATTTTGCTTAGCTATACCCTCTGTACACAGAGATTTGGACTTTGTATATACTTAGCAGAGATGCAAAAAACCTCCTTCACCATGTGCCTTCTGAAGGATGCAGTGAGGGGAGTGATAGAGCTGAGGATACCAGGATCCCACCAGCACGGGAGCAGCGTGTCCCCAGGGGGAGAGGACTGCCATGAAGGCACGGCAGACTTACAGCTGTCTGCAAGGGGGAAGTACATGCCTGCTCCCCTGATGTGGATTACAGAAATCTTCCCTAATTTCCCAGCCCATGTAGAGGTTTTTGGCCTGTAAATATTCCCACTGATGGCCCTAAAGGCACCACAGACCGAGAGAGAGAAATTACAATTCCGTACTATTTGTCTTGTGATTTCTCTCTCCTTTTTCTTGCTGACTTATTCTGACTGCGAAGACTTTTTTCCCCACGGTTTTGAAGGGTGATCTATCTTCTTAAAGGATCATCAGAGCAAAGGGTCAAATCCTTGCCTTGTTTTTGTTTTCCCCTTTGTATGTTGGATGCATTTTCTGGCTCCTATTCAGGAGCTGTGATTGGCATCAAAGCTGGCAGTGACAATTGTCTCTACTGATCTCTAGACTTCATTAAATTAGATAGTTAACATTCAGAAAAAAGCTTTGCTAGTTTATGCCAAAGTGAATTTCCTTGATTTCCTCTCCAGCCTTTTCTCCCCCCTGCCTGGTCCTGTTGTGGTTTGCTGAGCTGACACAAAACAGTAATGGCTTTTTTTTGAGTTTCCTGCAGGTCACCTTCCAGCTTGGGGCTGGGGCAGAAGACCAAGGTAGGCAGGACTCAGGACAGTGCCCCAGCCTGAGGGTCTGCCCAGCCAGCCGAGGTAGCCCCTTGCCTTGAGGGGTCAGGGCATATTACTCCCCTTTTTTTCTCAGTTTGACTCCTGCATCTGGAGAAAGGGAGGTTGGTTGTGTCCTACACTCCCTGGAGATCCTGCAGGTAAACATATAGCAGGTAATGCCTACCGTTAGTAGGGAGTGAGAGGCAAGGCTCTTTTGCTCTATGCAGACAGAAATTTACTGCTTTTGTGATAAAACTGATTTTAAAAACCCATGCTGATATTTTTTTTTTAGTATCCCATTAAATTTCCACTGATTTTAAGACAGCTATAACACAGTACTGAGCTACTGACAGGCAGTGGGTTTCCTTTGGTGCAGGGATGGGCTGTATTCATTCTGCTATTTTAGGGCTGGCAATGATATGGAGGCTTTCGCTTTTGCCACCCCAAAGCAAGTTCATGGAGCTAACACGCAGGAAAATTATTTTAGCACTTTATAATAGTGTGTGTATGGTTGAGAAATCATTGAGAAGTAAGTGTACAACTTCATTATGAAAGCAAGGTATTACGCTGCTTTTACTGAAGCACATGGAAAAGCCATCAGAAGAAAACCCCCCCTGACCTTGCATTTGAAACTCCTCCAGCAGAGCTGTCACATGCACAGGAGAATAGAGGCTAGATATCAGTCCTGGGTCTCAGCTTAGCAGTGCAACTCAGAATAACAAGTAGTGAAAACACTTCTTGAAATACACGCAGGTATTGTGGCATGCAATATGGTAACTAAAAAGATGCTATTTTTGCTGATACGTTGTTTTGGCCTCAAGCTGCATCAGGGGAGGTTTAGATTGGATATTAGGAAAAATTTCTTCAGAGAAAGAGTAGTCAAGCATTGGAACAGGCTGCCCAGAGAAGTGGTGGAGTCACCATCCCTGGAAGTGTTCAAAAAACAGGTAGATGTGGCACTTTGGGACATGGTTTAGTGGGCATGATGGTGTTGGGTTGATGGTTGGACTGATGATCTTAGAGGTCCTTTCCAACCTTAATGATTCCTAGTTTTACTTTCATTAAAAAATAATGCAGTCACCAAGCCAGGAAACATGACATTAATTATTACTGTACCCTTACTTGGTTTAGTGGTGGACTTGGTAGTGTTAGCATAATGGTTGGACCAGATGATCTTAAAGGTCTTTTCCAACCTAAATGATTCTATGATGTTATTTGTCCAAGTCACTTCTATTTAGGTGTCTAGCCATGGACAAAGAAGTCTAGCTTTAACCATGTCCTCCTTCTCCCATGTAGTTAGCGATAGCACGAGAGGAAATGGGCCCAAGCTGCGCCAGGGGAGGTTTAGGTTGGAAATTAGGACAAATTTCTTCACGGAAAGAGTAGTCAAGCATTGGAACAGGCTGCCCAGAGAGGTGGTGGAGTCCCCATCCCTGGAAGTGTTCAAAAAACGGGTAGATGTGGCACTTCGGGACATGGTTTAGTCTAGTCTACCCTTGATAGGTTTAGCGTGGACTTGGTAGCGTAGGTTAATGGTTGGACCGGATGATCTTAAAGGTCTTTTCCAACCTAAACGATTCTATGAATCTATGAATGAATCTGGATATTGACAAGTGAGTGATGGAAATGCTTACACATGGGGAAACAGGAGATACAGATCTTCCAGTCAGAAGATCTCCACATCCTCCAACACCTGCTTCAATTTGCCAAGCTGCAGTTGTTCATGCTTATAACATGGAGGTTTTAAAGATTATTGGTCACTGTTTGATGCTAATTAGTGTTTCTAGTAAGGTGGCCTTTTACGTGACAGAATCATGCTTCCTTCCCTTTCTTGAACAGATCCACCTGAAACCTTCCCACCCAGTAAGGTAAGCATTGAGATATTGCTTGTCTTTCATCCCCTCTGCAAATGCTGCATGGGCTCTGCCAACCTGACCACTGTTTTTTGTCCGGTTTCTGGATTTTTTCTACTGAATCTGTGCTCACAAACTATAAGCGCACAACAGAGGTATATGCATGTATTGACTGGGTAACATAAAAGTGACCTCCGAATTATAGGTTCTCTGGTCTGGGTTGCCAAAATGTAGGCTGATCTTTATATGCAGTTTGGTATCTTGTATATGGTTGTGGGTTTTCTAGCGTTGTGCTAGTATGTTAGACAAGGATTACGTCTAGCATATATGTGCTGGAGAGTCAAAATGTGTGTGAAACCTAGCTGGCAACTGAGCAACTGAGTTAGGCTTTACAATTATTTTTAGCCTAATTTCTTAAGGAAATAAAGCTTAAGCCATCCCGCTTCTTTGGGTATACATGTGTGTCTGCCTTCTTGCTCCTCAGCTGCTTTCTGAACCCATTGGCCCAATCTGATAGTGAAGTGGGATTATCTCCAGTTTATTTAATGAATGTAATTAATGGACATAGTGGGAGAGAAAGGAAAGACTGTACTGGCGTCTTCCCTTAGAAGAGAGGCTGCAAAGTGAAGGCAGTTCCTGCTATATGCAGGATAAGCCCCCCTGTGGTGCAGCACCTTTGGAAACCATGCTTTGGAGCTCTAGCTGCCTGCTCCGCTGTGCCTGTCCTCCCCGTTCAGCGGCCGTGAACAGCCACAGTGGTGGCCAGAGACTGGTTCTCATGCAGATTTGTAGACTGTATTACTATTGCCACAGGTTTCATGGATGCATCTTCAGTATCACTGTATTTATACAGCAAAGACAATGTTATTTACTAAGTGTTTTGACATCTGTATGTTTGATGTTTTTATCCTAGGACAGGGATAAGGCACACTGAGACCAACTTGACTTCAAAGGGGAATGGTGTGGGTGAGGTTGGTGTTGAATTTGGTGACGGCTGCCAGTCCTGCAAGGCTGTGGTAACCTTCCTTCACAAATGTCAAACTCTGTGTTCAGGCAGGAAAGCAAGGATGAGTGATGCTGTAGCAACACAGTAATATATTCATTCCAACTGCTGAACAATCAGTGCTGTGTTACCCAATATGAAGTGCAGTTGCTAATTATGAAGACTTATTCTGGTGCTTTTGAACTGGATTTTGTTGAGTGTGAAATATGTTACGTGAGTGTGTCTCAAATATTATGCTGATCTTTTTCTCTGTCAAAGAAATTGAAGGTGTCTCTTTACCTAAAAAGAAGAAAGAAAATGTCCCCAGGAGAGTATCAGAGGATCAATTCTTCAGCATGCGATTATACAGTTTGGCTGTATAGGCTTAAGGTTTTTAATTTGCTTACACATAGATAGACTTACTTGAGCTCTATACATCACCAGATCAATGCAAATCTATTTACTAGAAACTTGGGTCAATATTAAAAGAATTCCATTAACCAGCAATAAGGACCCTGGATTAATATGATTACTATAGGCTTCCAAGACATAGAAAGGATCAAGGATTTTCTTCATACTAATCTGAAACCATACCATTGTAGAAATCCCTCCTCTGCTTCCTGTCTCCTGAAAAGTAAGAATGAAAAAGGATAGAAGAGACTGTACAGACAGATTTATTTATTTAATTAATATTGTCTCTTTAGGTTAGCACCTCTGACATACACTAATAGTGAATGCTTCTGTAGCTTCTGGTAGAGAAAGTGTGGATGGGCAGAAAAGGTTTGGGCAATTACTCCAGGGGAAGAAGAGAGAAGAAATCAATGGATTCTGAAGGACACAAAGCAAATGTGACATGTCTAGAAGATAAAGTTGATTTTTATTTTTTTTTTAATTTTTATTTTAGCCATGGTAGCTAGGGAAAAGAATAAATGTTTTGTTCCTATTGTTTCAAACAGCAAGTCCCATATTGCTGTCCTACTGAATTAACTTTTGAAGGATAATTTTCCTATGACTGCAGGCCACAAATATGAAATCTGCAATGCAGAATATAATTCTGAGACCCATAGTTTGGTAGTAGAAAATCAAGTTTGTCCTGGAAAAAGTTACCACTTTGACTGAATGGAGACTTGTGTCTTTATCAGAAACCCCTACTGGTTTATTTTGCATGATAGGTTTCTTCACTTGTAAATGGCAAAGAGACCTTCAGCTAAAATGACCCTCTTGTTAGAGTAAGCCTGGACATTTGCAAATGAATTGCAAGCAGTGTGCATTAACAGTCTAAAACAGACACTTGGATGTCTAATTGTCTTAAGCCATCTTGGCCATCCCCACTGATGGGAACAGCAAAACAAGAATTGGCAAGACTAGATACTGGGAGGAAATTGAAACGGAGGCCAGCATCCCTGGCTGCCTGCATTGCACTGGCCACAAAATGGTGGTGTCTGCCTGTCCATATTTTCTATGAAACTTGAAAGTAGAGGCCACATAGAACAAAACTGTAATATTTACAAGCTGCTGAGTCAGGTGAAGAAATGTGCTTTAGGCCAGCATTTCGCAAGCCTTTGCTGTAGTTCCATTGCAATGAGTTAAAAACAGATTTTGAGATGGGGCTTGGGGAAAGATTGGAGGTAGAGGGGCATCTTTGAAAAGTGTAAAATCACGAGACTGGATTGCAGAAATAGTCCCCTGTTGTCCAAAAGGTGCTGAGCCAACTGGGTGAATGGAATTTGGAAGGGCTTAGGGCTTTGGACCTATGCTCAAAATTTGTATTCGAGATGGAGCACCTGCGAGTTGGGGATGGAGCAGGAGGGGAAACAGTGTAATTTGCACCAGGGCCCTCTTTTGACAGGCTAGAGAGGGCTTCAAATCCTTCCATGCCAAGGGACAGAAGGACACAGCCTCCACTTTCCCCCTGTTCCCTTGCAATCTCTGCCTCCCTCTGGATATTTACACTTAATATTTAATTTAATATTTTAATAGTTACACTTAAAATTTTGCAGCTAATCAATTTTCTTTTCAACTTCAACTAAAGAATTTGTTCTTTTTTTTAAAAGAGGGTGTGTGGAAATCATAAATGCTGCCACACAGGACATTGTATTGTTTTGAAAAGCAGTCTATGAAACTTGCTATTGCCTCACTGGGCTTGTGTGCAAGAATGCCAGTGGTAGTTTTAAATACCAAGATTTTAGCTGTTGCCAGCAAAGCCTGCACCGTTCCCCAACAAGCTGCAGGTGCAGGTAAATGGTTCAGCAGCAGCTGAATCCTTTCCCCAGCTTGGTTTACTTGCTGGAAGGAACTGTATCGGGCTATACCAGCCAAAAGGCTCCTTTTTCCTAATATAAGGTTGTGTTTCCAGTAGGGCAATTTACTGGTAGTTTTGCAGTTTTCCCTTTTCCAGCAAGCCCTGCCTGGTATAGGCAAGACTTAGATAGATGGACTTCCCCAGGCTAATTTAAGCATTTTTCTCTTCTTGCACTTTAATTTTCAGTCTATATTTTGCTACTTGGTCTGCATTTCTTTAAAGAGAAACCTACTACTTTAGCCTTGTCCCCAACCGCTGCTTGCTCAGAGCATCTTGGATTTGACCTTGGGAGATAAAATAACCTCCCTGATGTTAACCCTTTCCTTTTTTTAAAGTAAGTATTTGTATTTTAAAGCATTTCTATCTGCTTTCCTCTCCTGACCTGGTACTTTTACAAAGTAAACTCCATAGAATGGAAACATTCAGTAAGCAGGTCTTTTTCTTTTCTGTTTTTCAAACCAGCTGAGCTGAGCTGAGCTGTGTTGTTCCAGAGAGACTTGAACGAGCTAGATGTTATGTGGATTTAGGGAATAGGCTGTGTGAGGAGCAACATTCTGTTTCAAAGAAAAAGTACTTTTCAGTAGTAGTTTTAAGGATTTTCTATGTAACCTATGAGTAGCAACTTATTCCTTTGATGACTAAATTATAACATGGGATATTACGTCCTGGACGATATGCCTCTCTTTGGGTTTCACGGCAAGTTATCTGTCATGCTGTGAGAAAGCATATTCTGGTTTTTCACACCCCCCTAGCCCCATTGGTGCTGGGACTCTGGGTCTCCTCGTGCAAAGTGCTAATGCAAAATGCATTGGCACTTGCTGGCGAGAGAGTTGGGCCCGTTGGTACATGGGTCACTCGTCCCTTTTTGGCCTGTGGGACACAGATCAAACCTCTCATTATAGGAGGAGAGAAGGGCAATTATCTTGTGTTCATGATGCTGCACAATAACAGTATTGTTTCAAGCTACTTCTCTGTTGCTTCCCCCATTTTTCACTTGTTGGCATGGATATCTTTCTGGTCCCAAGTGGGAAATTGATCTCTGTAAGTAACTGGAGAGTTGCTCTCTGCTGTGCAGTGCTGTTAAAATCTTATTATTGAAAATTGATGACTGTTGATAATGTTGATTATGAAGATTTTAACAGCATTTGGACAGCAGGGAGTGAATCTCTAACATGTCCAGGCCCTGGTGTAGGTGTTTGTTCACAGCAACAATTAAGGTTTTTTCCTTGCTCTGTAACACATGTTGCAAACAGCTATGAGGCTGATTTAGCTATTCCTTTCATCAGTCATTCCCAAGTGGTGTGCCTTAAGCACACTTTTTCACTGGGAGGGTCTCATTTTTTATGCATTTATTTTTAAATCGAGCTGCTTTCATTCAAGATTCCTCAACATGGGTCTAGATAGCTCAGTGGGCAGCTTCACGTACCTGTCCTTATTCTCCCAATCCTGTGTTTACCCCTTGAACCGTAGCCTCCAAAACTCTGTTGGCCTTCTCAGGCTAAGAGAAAGAGAAAACCCAAACCTGCATGTTATGGTCTGCAATATGGGTCCTGTCACTTTTTGGAGATGGGACATGCTCTCTCCTCAGAAGCAGGTCTGCAATGTCCATGAGGGTGCTGCGTTACCTGGGAAAGACATGACTCAATTCAGTCTAGTATGACTGAATACAAATATTGGAAACATCAAGGAGTTTATATATATTTTTATATATATAAAATATATATAATATATATATATGCAAACACACATTATTCATTATAATAAACCCTAATCTTTTTATCATAGAATAGAATCATAGAATTGTTTAGGTTGGAAAAGACCTTTAAGATCATCCAGTCCAACTATTAACCTACACTACCAAGTCCACGCTAAACCTATCAAGGGTAGACTAGACTAAACCATGTCCCGAAGTGCCACATCTACCCGTTTTTTGAACACTTCCAGGGATGGTGACTCCACCACCTCTCTGGGCAGCCTGTTCCAATGCTTGACTACTCTTTCCGTGAAGAAATTTTTCCTAATTTCCAACCTAAACCTCCCCTGGCGCAGCTTGGGCCCATTTCCTCTCGTGCTATAGTTAACTACATGGGAGAAGAGGGACATGGTTAAAGCTAGACTTCTTTGTCCATGGCTAGACACCTAAATAGAAGTGACTTGGACAAATAACATCATAGAATCATTTAGGTTGGAAAAGACCTTTAAGATCATCTGGTCCAACCATTATGCTAACACTACCAAGTCCACCACTAAACCAAGTAAGGGTACAGTAATAATTAATGTCATGTTTCCTGGCTTGGTGACTGCATTATTTTTTAATGAAAGTAAAACTAGGAATCATTAAGGTTGGAAAGGACCTCTAAGATCATCAGTCCAACCATCAACCCAACACTACCATGCTTATCATATATGAACTGGGAATCTGCCACCTCAACCAGCCTGTTTCTGACTGTTTGTACTGCAGTAGCACCCTCAGAGCCCCTCCAAGACTGGAGCGACGGGGCAGGGCAGATGTCAATGATTAATCATAGGGCCTATGTTCTAAATGCAAGAGGATAACATTGGTCCAAAGTACCTGAGATAACACTTGTCTGCTGAATAAAGCTGTTTTAACACAATCTAATTCTTCTTCATTGCTCTCCAAGCAGTAACATAAACAAGCCAGAGACCTGAAGGCATTTTTGAAACTTTGCTGCCCAGTGGAGACTCTGCCATTTCACTCTGTAGAGAAGTCAGAGTATTTGGAAACTTTTTCTTTCCAAGTCATAGCACAGCCTGCTTTATCTAACATAACCTTTAATGGAGCTCCCATTGATTCCTTAAGGACACTGTTCCTCACGTCAGCTATGTCTCATTGCTCAAGAATTTGTCCTGATAAACAGAGCAAATGTTACTGTGCTTAATTTCATTCCTTTATTTGTAATTATGTCCCTTTGGACCACCTACGCCCATTCCGTAGAGCCCCAGAGGGCTGTGGAAGATGAAGACCATTTTGTGAGCACGTTATTCCAGATGTACTCTCTACCCGCACAGGGTGAGAGCAGTGCAATACAGTTCTTTGGATATTTACCTCCTGCTTTAGATTTTCAGGCAGCTCTGGGAGGATAATTACCGTTTTGACATCACCTATTTGAGAATGCTGACTACTTAAACACTGTCCTTGTTGACTTTACTCCTTTTAGCTGTTTTCTATCTAGAAATGCTTTGCTTTTCTTCGTGTATGTGTCTTGGAGAGAGGGTGTCTTTCTTTAAAATACGTATTTTCTTATTTATTAAAACCTTATATTGTGGCAAGATATTTAAGAAAACAGGGTGACAATGTGTGGGAGTGAATCCTTATGGTGTTAGGCATTCTGGGTTGATGTAAAGACCTTTTCTCATCTGAGAAAATCAGAACTATTGCCCTAAAATAGAATTTATAACCATATATGTGATTATTTAATAAAAGAAAATGTTGTTTGGATTTCAAAGAAATATCTTGCCAGAATGGCAGAGTGAGGGAAGTGGTGTAGCAAGTTGAAAGCCATGGTTGGAGAGGCAGCTAGAGAGGTACAACTGCCTGCACAAGGCTTGTACAGGGATGCCTCTGCAGTGGGTTGAGCAGTAAAAGATACTCTTGTTGCTATTGGAGCTGGCAATACTTGCCATATTTGCTTTGGTTGGTTTTTTCCCTCTGAAAATGGATTACTTTTTCACTCAAGTACTTTGTTAACACTTGAATAATAAACAACATGTCTTTTACATGACAGGGTACCTGTGGGACTTAGCCATACAGAGAATAAAATGGCTAAGATGTGCTTGAGCTGAACGTAAACACTGGAAAGGATAACGTTTTTCACTAAGTGCTTCATGCTTCTGGTTAAGCGGAGTGGATACCACAAACCACTTGCTGCTGTTTGCATTGCTGCTTGCAGAGATGTTCAGGGACAACAGGTTTTTCATAAGCGGCTAAGTTAAGCCTGTAAATCTTGCATGCGTGAAAGCCATGCTCGTGTTCCCAAATGCAACAGGTGAAAGCCTATTAACAAGATAACAATGCATGCAGTTACAAACAGAATGAGAAATTCAGTAATTTCTAGTAGTTTTTCCCTACACGACCCCTTCCTTCAAGCATGTATGATTCTGTTTTCTTGTTTTCTGTTTATCTGATGGGGAAACGCTGTTTGATCCCAGATAGTTGCATTGCTGATGTCCCAGTGCAGCTTCTTCCTTCCAGTCATTTGTCCTTGATCACCAGCAGATGTAGCAGAGGTCTTGGTCTTCTGTGGGGCTGGTGTCTGCCAGGAACCTCAGGCAGCCCTCAGATACTCTTCTTCCTTTACCAGCAGGCTTCAGTGGTAAGCTACCTGCTAGTGGCGAATAGTGACACTCCAGTAGGAAGATACCTCCACCTCCAACAATACCTTTGCAGATCACGTGGTTCTTATTTGGTGTATTTTTATTCATTGATCCATTAAGTAAACTTTAGTGTACCCTTTTCTTAGAGGAGTTCCTTATGCTAACATCAGTCTCTGGTGACCTTCTCTTTTCTTATAATTCAGCCAAGACTTGACCAACCAAATGACAGAAGTCAAAGAACTCTTTTTGATCGAGGACAGGGAAATACCCATTTCATCTTATCACTGGGATATGGAATTTGGTTTTACATCTGCCAGCTATGCAGATGACTACATGATGTTGGTGCTTGAAATGCTTTTGATTTGACATTTCAAGAGGCTAGCAATGAACTTTTTGGTGTCTCCATTTTGGAGTGTGCTGCTAAAATCAGCTTCATGAGATCTGATGTCTCACTAAGTGCATGGTGGGCACTCACCCTTTGAACATTAAGCCTCAAGGGAGATGGTCAGTCTTATTGTCCTGAGTGGTAATCACAGAGCGTGATCATCCATAATGTCCTTTTTGGGTGAGTGCCATTCAGTACTTTTATTTTGCTGTTAATCTTTTCATGTGACTCATCAAATTAATTGCAGCATTCAGTTCTCCCCCGCCCAGTATTTTCCTAGCTTTTCTGCACATAGTTTAGAACAAACTGAAGAGACACTGTAAAGGCAAAGCTTGCCCATGAGCCTACTGTTGTAAATTTGGGCTAATTTAGTTGAAGCTAATGTTGTTCCAGACATGCCAAGAGCAGAACTGAGCCTCTGTTTTACTAATTTTTGGAGTCTGGAGTGAAAGAGCAATAGACCTTCTTTCTATGTGCAAATCAATTCATACTGATAAAGTCTGTTAAAAAACCAAGATAAACATTTATGGTGGTTGGTTGGACATCTCTTCACAATACCAGATACTGCAAGTTTATACTGGATGGATAAACCCTTATGAGGCCACAGCAGTACTTGTTGATTAATAAAGTGAGTCAACCAAAAACTTTTATAGGAAAATTGGAGCACTACATCATATAAGCAAGTGGCTGCATTTTTTGGCCACAGACAAAGCAGGATCCAGCAGCTACCCAGCTAGAATGAGCTGGTAGATCTCCATTTGCTTGAGAGGAACCAGGGCCACTGCACTTGAGCCAAAGGTTCACTGTTGGGTCTGGCTGGAACAGAGCACACAGGCAGATGTGCATCCCCAGCTGTGCCAGCACCTCTAGTATGCTGCTCCTTGGGGACCGTCCTGTGGGAGCAGGTGCCTGGACCTGTTTCTTCAGCTCTGACCCAGAACAGTCCCGGTGTCAGCCAGGGCTCTCCTGCTCTAAGGACGCTGGTGCTGATTTATCTTACCTGAGTCCAAACCTCGGTGCTGAGGTGGACTGGGAAGGAAAGACAGAGTTCCTCCATTAAAAAACTCTTTCTTTTCAGGCTACCGCTAATCAGAGGGAGCTGGTTTTCCTTCTGCCTTTCTCCAGTGCCAGCAAATCCCTGTTATAACCTTAGGCCTTCCTTTCTTCTCAAAATTTTGTCACTCAGCCAATTTTCCACTCTTACTTTTCTCCCCTTTTATAAAATTTCTCCTTTCTTGACTGCTGGCTTTTCTGCCTTGCAAGGCCTCTTCATCCAACCTCTGCAGATGGACGCAGACCTCACTGCACCACATCTAAGTTCTGCTATAGGGCACTGTGACAAAGCCCTCTGTGAACTGGGACCAGCTTTGGTGACCAACCCCCTTGTCCTGCCAGCACAAGCAGGGACCTGCAGCAGAACCTACCAGGGACCAGATGAACCTGGGATGAGCTTAATGCCACAAGCAAAATGCAAGGAACACAGCATGAACAGTTTTGATGCTAACTACAAGAGGTTTCAGAGACATAAATCTGCTTCAGGGCTTCATGTGGTCAAGATCAACCTCGGCGCATTACCCAGACCTCTGTGGCTTTCACTGGTTGTCCTTCTCACTTGATGGTGTTGTCCTTGTCCACAAGTGCTTGCTATGCTCTGGCTGGCCGTCTCTAAGGCATGCATGGTCATTGTAGTGGCTTCAACACCCTAAATAACTTTCTAGGTAAAGAGTTCAGGCTCCCAAGTTAAAATCTTCTTGGAGGGAGACTAAGCCTTCAGCAACTGCAAAGCGCTCCTGTTTGCTCTCTGTGTGGGCCAGTAGCATCTCCTGCCCACTAGCCCTTTTGCTGTTTCCCTCAAAGTTATCTGTGCACCATGAGCCCTCATGATGGTCAGGCTGTCCTGATCCCCTGGCAGTACCTGCATGTCCGTGCCCACCTCACTCCCTGGGCACTGTCAGATCTTCTGAGGCCATGATTTCTTCTCTGTTTGATGGGCTGTTACCAGCCTGCACTGAAATGCTGGGTCCACATGTGGCTTGTACACACTCAACTATTTAAACTGGCCCCTTGTAGATCTCACCAGCCCCATATCAGCAGGGCAAGCTAGCGGCAGAATGGTTTCCTACCCCACCACCAGTTCTACCACCCATCTCATCCCCCATGGAGATAGTTAATATGAAATACTCGCTAGATTTTAAAATGAACTATTTTAGGGGGAAGGTGAGCCTTCATTATTTTTTAATACCTACCTTTCCAACATTAAAGTTTTCTAAGTCTGAAAAGGCTCATGCTCATAGGACCAAATAGCAGGTATGCCCTTGCACCTCCTTTCCACCAGAGTGGGAGGCAAGGAGCCGCAGGGCAGGCACGGAAAAAGTGCCTCTCTTCCTCCTCCTCCCCTCCCTCCCTCCCCACACTTCTCTTGATCTGCTGGTGGCTCCTAAAAGGATTAATTAGAAAGATGTGAGCAGGGGTTGGAACGTCAAAAAACAATCGTCACTTTCATATCTGACCCCTATCACCAGCTGCAGAATTAACAAATTGAATGTCGTCAGCAAACAGGAGTTGCAGATGATATGAAGTTCATTACTAGCAGCACAGGGCTTGTTTTCAAAGCCCAGTTTAAACAACTCTTGCTGATTAAATTCCTTGCAGGGGCTCCTGCCAGACACGTTCAGAAAATATGGACATCTAACAACTCTCTCTCTCTCCCCCCTGTCTTGTCTTCCCCCCGCCCCCAGCCTTTTTTTTTCCTTTCTTTTCTTTTTTTTTTTTTTTTTTTTGTTTCTTAACATGTGCCAATTATTTGTCTCCTATCTGCAGGTACTGGCAAGCATCAGCGCTCTGGCCCCACTGTCTACAGCCTTATCCATTTGGCGCCTGCTCCAGCCCTCTCACATTACCAGCAGTGGGGTCTGTTTTCAGCTGTGAAAAGCTGTGAGCATAACTCCATTCTGCCCCTCCTCCCGCTGCAGCCTCTCTCACCCCTTTCCTTTTTTCCCCTCTCATCCTTCTGCTCCCAGGGCTCCCTTCACGAGCTGGGAAGCAAGAAAAAAAACACCCTTGGTAACCTGCTAGACAGTGGCACTGGGGATTCACAACCTCCCTACCCATTCCAGTGGTTGTGGCTCCCTTGCATGGGACCATCCAGAGCAGCTAAAAGTCCACCAAGGCAGGTTGCATGAGGGATCATCTGCTGGGTGGGCTGGCATGGGCAAGCAGGAGCTGTAAGTGAGCAGACAGGAGAGCTGTGGGGATAAAACTCAGAGGTAGTAACTTAGCTTCTCTCTAGTTCAGGAGTCTGAACCTTCCCTGAGCTCTTCTTCACCTTCCTAAAGCATCTTTTTCTCCTGTTGTATTTGGTCATTTCATGTTCCTCCTGCTCATGCATTTGGGGGTTTTCTCCACCATTTGTGTAGGAAGTGAGGATGGAGTGAGTGTGCTCTGGGTGCCCCTGCTCACCCCCACAGTAACTCCTGGACTTGGAAGATTAGGTGGGAACCCAGCTAGAGAAGGCCAGATCTCCGAAGTAGGTTGTTCCTGCAAGTTTTGTGAAAGCAGGCAGTCCCAGAGAGGAGAGAGACATCACCAGGAGTCTCGTGGGGAGAAGATGACCAGCCCTTGCTGTAGAGAGGAGCTATGAAGGTTGCAGACCTGGGAAAGCCTTGCCATGGCACGCACTGAAGGAGGTACCCAGGAACCTGGCTATGAGACATGCATTTGTAGCAAAACAGGTTATGTTTGCTCTGCTGATGCTCTCTTCTAAGCTGAGTATCAGAGATAAAAACTTTGAGCCAAACTGGGAGAACTTTATAAGGTGCCCAGGAGATGGTGTGGAAAATGACTGTCCATTGAGGGTCACATAGTACTGGTACCCTGCTGCTCAAGTACCTTCTCTTTGGCAAACTTGCTCAGGAGAAACATCATGGATTATTCAAGAAAAGTACTATCTAGTTCTCCTTTTGACAGTGAAATGGTGCTATCAGGGGCAGGAATAGAGTATAGCCATAGTTACAAAACTATGTTTTGTAACATAGTTGGGTCCTTCTGTATCATTATTTTTCCCATGTAGGAAGTATTTTCTCTTCCAGCCATGGCAGTTTGGTCCCTGAACAGATTGCTGAAATTTTTCTACACAGGTGGAACTGTCATAGAGATTTGCACACACTGCTAGGTGGCATTTTGGATCAGGGGTGTGCTTCATGCCAGAAATAGCCCAGCATTGAGGTTTTTAATTTTTTGGTTTTTTTTGTCCTTTACAGGCCGTCTCTCTCCCTCATGGTAGTATTGACAGTTAATTGCAGGACATAAAACTGCCCTACATCTTTATTTGCCCATTTTTTCTCACTTCCTCTCTATGACCATCTCTGAGAGTATTTTTATGGAAAATGGCTGATCCAGAGCAGCATGTCTAATTTGTACATCCCTAATTCTCCAAGCCTCTTGCATGTCCTATGCTTTGCTCTGCTGTTTTTCATTTTGAAAAAGAAAAAACCAGCTTCCAAAATGAATTGATCAGGTATGGCTTCTTTTTGTTTGTTTGTTTTGTTTAGTTTTGTTTTTTAATTGAATTAACTGAATTATAGCAAGAATTACGCTTGGCCAATATTTTTCACTTCCAAAGTTCCTGCTGAAATTTCTTTTTTTGCTTCTAAGTGTAAAAACAGCAGGCTTTGTAGACAACTGTCAGTGACCAAGTCTCGTTTTTGCCTTAAAAAGTATTACATACCTGCAAAGCGTTCATCCAAAGTCCACATTTCAAGTTCAGTGCTGTACACAGGTTGCATTCCTCACGTACGTGTGCTTGCACTGATTACTGCTCAGCAACTGGACATGCAAGTGCACAAAGCGTTTCTAGTGGGCAGGAAGTTATTTTTGGAAGAGTCTGCCATAGCATGAGTTTGCTGCACTGCTGAGCAACCAGCACGGGATGTCTGCAGTACATGAGGATAAATCCACTACTAATGTGGCATACATGGACATAAGTATAATTGCGGTATGAGTCTATGGGAAGACCTGCTTTCAAATCTAGCTAAGCTTA
This sequence comes from Pelecanus crispus, assembly GCF_030463565.1. Taxonomy (NCBI): domain Eukaryota; kingdom Metazoa; phylum Chordata; class Aves; order Pelecaniformes; family Pelecanidae; genus Pelecanus; species Pelecanus crispus. The sequence continues at coordinate 54,880,503 of NC_134644.1, forward strand.
TAGGAGAATGTATTTTCCCAACACTGGCTGTCATTCTCAGCTGATCGGAAGATACTGACCCAATGTTTTGTGCCAGCATTCATTCAATTCCAGCAAAATGAGAGGGTTAGCTTGGTGCAGGAAGCCTGGGATTAGAGAAGTCCCTTGTGAAGTTCATTTGGTAGAGGAAGGGTTGCAGTAACTTCCTGCAAGGCTTACCTCTACGGTGTACAGATAGTCCCCAGCCCAGGCCAGCTGGATCTAGAAGATCCACTGTCTCTCTAGTACCAACTGTCTGTTTTTCATCCTTTCATCCATCCCATCATTGTTTTGAAAAAGCATTTTGATTAGGTTGGCATGCCAACCATAGGCTCTGCCCCTCGGGCACCACATGAAGTGGTTTGCCTGCACATATCCCTGCTCATGGCTCTTGGGAGATCCTGTTTCAGTTGCTATTGAAAAGTGGCTCAGAAATTGCAAGCTGCCTCACCCGTGTCAGGGACCAGCCTAAATCTTTGCCTTGCTCTTGCTCTCCTAAAGCAGCTTACACAGTCTCACTGGCACCCAGAACCTTTGTGGGTTAATTGATCTCCAACCCATCAGTGGCTCCTTCAGCTATCAGGGAGAAAGAGACTTGCAATCACTCCACGCCAGAGTAAGTTTTGGGCACCTTAAGGTCTCTGTTAAAACATTTGCTTTGATGTAGCTTTCGTGGCTGCTTTTGGTCTGTTTGGATCTTGCTATTGGACACCTTGCTTGGTATCTCTGTTACACCTTTTGCCTCAAGCACAATAGTGCTTAGATAGGGGATTTGTTAGCTATTTTATTTGGAGAGGAGAAACCTGATGCAATTTAATTTGTGTTGGCCAAGCCCTACTGTCCTGAGAGAAAAAGGGATCAAATGCTATGAGACTGTTTCTCTCATTCACAGTCTGAAGCCCTTATGTGACAGTGGTTGGACCAAATTCTTCCCTGTGGTACTTTCTCAGAGCCTGGCTAATCATACTTTTCTCACCCTCTAGTCTTTTGCTTTTTAATTTCTGTTTCTCTGACATTGATTTCTTCCAACAAAACTCCAGCAATGTCGCTCCAGCCATGAACCTCTGCTGTTGTCCATTGCTACCCGAGTCCATGGTAGTCATTGCTGGACTCCCAGTGATCCGGCACACCAAAAAACTAACTTCTGCCACTTTTGTGAATGCAGGCTGAGGATTAGGTGCCATAGGTATGCTGAAGTCAGTGCTCCAAGGTCTTATGCTGGAGAATAAGTCAACACAAGTGATACGGCTAGTCATGACACCCTGCACCGTTGGTGTTGCAATGTTTTTCCAGTCCCCCAGTAGAGATCTAGCCAGGATGTCTGGGCCAAAGTATTCACATCTAATTTGCAGCCCATGTTAAAGGACCTTGCATTAAAGAATAAGTTAATGAGAATCCCGCTCCTCCCCATGCCTCTAATATGTTAAAAGTCATTAAAAAAAAAGTACTTGCAAGGAAGTGCATTAAGCAGTCTTTATGAGCTGTGACACAGAGTGCACTAAACCCCATGGCTGGGCCCCTGGGCCTCCTGCAGAACAGCTCTTTATTGGGAGGGACACCACAGAAGCACCATCTTCTGTGGCTATACACAATACTATAATAGGGTTAGCTCACAGTAAAAGTGTAATTAATGTCATGTAATACAAAGATTTACCATTTTCTCTAAGGACTTCTCCCCCAGGCAGCTTTCTTGCATCATTCAGTAATGTAAATTAAAATGACCCTGCCCATTCCCCATTTTTTTACCCCTTTTCTGCCTGTATGCTTGTTCCCAAAGATGTTTGTCGTGGGATGCCACTTCACCAGAGGGGGATTAGGAGGACATTATGCAACAGTAATGGCACTGCCTTCTTTGCCTTTTGGGTGAGAAACGAAACAATATTTAACTTGACTGGAGTTTTTCTTTCTTTCTCTTTAAACCTTCTACTGTGCATTTTCCCACCAGATTGCCATGTCTCCCACATTCCTTATCGCCCTGAGATTGTTGAAACTTGCTCTTGGAGATTACTGAGGAAACAAATATCCATGCTTCCTTCATTTACTCTGCAAACGGGACTTCTACTTGAAGGAGGAATGGCAAGATGGTTTTCTTGACCAGTTTGCATGTGCATCTTCTAAAGCGTCTGTGCTGGGTCTATGCCTAATTCTTGTAGAAACCCTGGTACCAGGAGGTGTCTGTAGTTGGTGAAAAGCAGAGAGCACCACAGTGCCTAGGTCACCTCCTGGCACTTCCAACCCTCTTCTTTCTTTCTCTCACCTCGAGCACATGAGTGTATTACTAGATTATTTGTGCCCCATTAAAGAGAACTCTCTCCAAAGCTTACTGCAGTCGGCAAGAGACTTTTTAATGGTTTTCTTTTGGGACCAGTCCTGCTGTGACCTGAGTCTTAACCTAACTCTGCTAACTTATCTGGAGTAGATCAGGGACCACTCTTCCCAGAAGGTTACGGGGGCCACCCTTATTTTGTGTCCATGTGCTGAAACCCCAAACTCCTGTGGATCCCAGGCTGAGCCATGCAGGTCTTTTCTTTTGAAGCCTTAACCTAGGCGAAAACCATCCACACCATCATGCACAGAAATCAGAATGTGCTTCCCTCAACTATCTCAGTACCACCATCCTTGAAATCAGGCCTTGTGGTGGGTAGATCCTCTTTATAGCTGCTTCCCCTCATTTCCTCACTTTTCCTGCCATTTACCAACCAGGAAAAGTTCTTCCAGACCAAAAATATTCCTCGTCCTTTCATTTCCCATGCTGGCCAGGGTGCAGTGCTATAGAGGACATGCTTTGATGCAGTGCAACTGGAGAACAAGGAAAGGCTGGTTTGTACCATCAGCCTTGCACAAGGCATTCAAGCCGAGATGATGACTGATTAAAATGTGACAAGGCTTGGTTTTTAGCTGGTCTTTCCCACCTCTGCCATCTCAGTTCTGGACAGTCAGGGTGCCCAGGTCAGTCACTTGCAGGGGTTTTAGTTCTGACCCTTCAGCTGCAGTCATATGAATGGCAGTTGTCCAGGTGATTTAATGGAGTGTGCGATTCTCTTGTTATCACGTACTATAAAATCCAGAAGTGGCAGATCACCTGGGCACATGGCAGGTCCCAGAAATATTGCCTGGTAATGCTGTCGCTCTGTTGCAGGCTATCAAATTAATACACAGTTTGATTTTTTTCCGTCTCACAGTATGTTGCCTTGCACTGACCTGGTGAGAGACAGGGAGAGGCAGCTGCAAATGGCCATTTGCATCAAAAGCTCCCCAGTCACTCCCGATTAGAGCAACCACATCTTTTCCCAGCTAATGAATTGCTCCCATCTGTGAAATTACAGCTACTCACTTTTGTTTTGTTTAAATCAAAACTGCAGGGCTCATATGGCAGGCCGTCTGCTGCCTCCAGGTACCCGGCTCTCACGCTGTGATGCTGAGCCGAAGGCGAGAGCAATCACTGCGGCTGTTGTTTTGTCGTGGGCTGTTTGTCTGGGCTTTGACAAGGAGCATATGCAGAGCAACCCTGGCCTTGCATGAACCGTCCGGGCAGAGAGGGGGACGGCTTCAGGGACCTGCTGGAGACCTGGGGCTCGCCAGCCCATGATGAGTCAGTGGAGATGCTTTCTGCATAATGCTTCGCTGGGAGTCTGACCTATTGATTGCCAGGAGTCTCAATAAATTTAGATCGCTGGTTTGTGTCTGCACTCCCTAAGCAGGGGTAGGACAATGATTAGCTGCAAAGATCAATAGGGAGGAGTCTTTTAATCGACCATGTAAAATGTGTCCTTCGTCACTGATGGCGTGTTAATCAGGATTTAATTCTTGAGGGGGCATTCACCTGTCCCTCCCAGTTTTCTCTCTGCTCTTGAAGCCCTTGTTGAGAAATCCAGGGTAGCTTGCAAGTTAGAAAGATGGAGAATCAAGGCTTTATTACTCTTGTAATGTTATTTCCACTGTATCCTGTCAGTCTCTACCTTGATGAAATGCTGCATCTTTCTAAAAAAGTCCTCTTTCAGTGGCATTCACCAACAGGAGTATATTTAGCATCCTGGCATGCTGATGCCTTTCTCAGCCAAGGGTTTGGTGGCAGTGGGGGCTCGGTGCCTGGCTGCTCCCTGGCAGCCACTGGCGATGCACGGGTCTCTGAGATGCTGCCAGATGCTCAGAGAGATAGCAGCCTGGGACACCAGGGTGCCTTGGCTCTCCCAAGGCAATGTATCCTGAGGAGAGGCTTCCAGCCATCCCCACAGCTGATCTGCTTGCTCTTGCTGATGCAGATGTCCTTCGCATCCTTAGCTTTAACCTACAGCTCAGCTTTTGGGCAAGGAAGAAGCAACAAACTCTTATCCTGCCCACGTGGCTCAGCCTGGAAGAGGTTTAGGGGCAAGCCACCTTGATCAGAAGCACAACCTGGAGGAGTAGCATCTTCCCTTTAGCCCATAAGGGGTGCAGCGCTGTCCTCAAAACACAGAGGTCTGAAAGGAAGAGAGCCAATTTTCTTTTTCATAAGCATGTAAGATGCAAGGTTTGCTTGTATTTCTTTTTAGGTTGATTTTTTTCTTTTTTTTTTTTTTTTCTTTTTTTTTTTTTGTGAACAGGTTGATTTCTTTTTATGTAGATTTTTTTTTGCCATGGGATTAGACCTCTCTTGTTGGGAGAGGGAGAGACCTAGTTTCTCTAGGGGGTGCCTCCCTCAGCCTCTGTCTCGTCCCTGTGATGGACCCTGTGCCTGCAGCTGAGCTCTCACTGGGGTGCAGCTACTGTCAGGGTCAGGCTGTGGGGGGACCTCACAGGCTCCCTTTCCATAGCAGTAGCTTATCCCAGCAATCAAACAGCTTTTCCAGAGCAAATCTTGTTGAATCTGTGTGATAGGAACAAAGCCAAATGTGAGAAGGATAGAACGAGCACTTTACCCAAAGTCCTACCGTGCTGTAACAGTGGACAGCTAAGTTTTACTGTTTTGACCCCTCCAGCAAAGTCTGTCTATGTGTCAGTCTGCTCCTCATGAACAAATTCAGGATTATTGCCTGTCCTCGCAGTCCCTCACCCCCATAGGGAAAAAGTCTTTTAATTCTTTGGTTTCCTTTGGGATTTTCCTGTTCCAGCCTTGGCAAAACAACTCCTGTCACTGGCTGGAAAATGGAAGCCGTAGTATCTCAGCTAAAATCTCTGGCATTTTTTCTTACTGTGACTTCTTTAATCTTTTAACACATGACCTCTCTAGAGCTATTTTATTACCTTCCTGCTAGAGTTCTGACAGGTCTTCCATTTAACTAAACCAATAAATATGTATATTTGCAGTATATATTTCAGTTACCCAGAATAACTGTACAGAGTATTCGTTACTCAGTAACGAGCTTACGATTAACGTTGAAAAATTATTGCAAACTATGTGATTGTATGCACATATACAATTCTTGGATACAACATCCATGAAATTTCCTTGTTGTAATATAGCTAATTAATAAATATTCATACACAGATCCTGAATTCCTTCATGCTGCAAAGTATTTTGGGGGATGGATGAGTGAAACAAAGCAGCAAAAGGAATCTCTGCCACCCCAAACACAGTTACGTCTTCCACAACTTCAAGGAGGGCTTGTAGTGGGAACCAAACTCTACTGTGTGCACCACCTCCATGGTTAAGCCATCTTTCTTAGCACTGCCTCTCTCCCGTTTCCTTCTCTTGGGCTTGTGAGGGCTGTGAAACGACCAGCTGCAGTCTGCCTATGCAGCAGATGCTGGGAGGAGAGACTGCACCAGTGGCCCCGTTAGCAGTGCCATCTCTGTGCAAGGGACCAGAAGCTTAGGGTGAAACCTCTGCTGGAGGGGCAGAAGTATCTTCTGATTTTTGGCACATGGGAGCTCTGTGTGGAGGCATCTTGACATTGTTGTTGTCTCCTCTGAATTGGAGGGGGACTGGTTGGTGTGGTCCTCAGCCCTGGCTGTTCACTGCACAGCTATTGCATGTCATCCACCGGAGAGAAGTTTCTCTTCCCTACCCCTTTCCCTAAGGGAGGGGCTTGGCGGGGAGCAGTTGAGTTTTTTCTAATGCTTTCTTCCGTGATGGGATTAAGCAGGACCTGCTCCTTTAAAAAGTGTCCCCTTCTCCATCATCCTCCCTCCTTCCAATTACAGCACTAATTTCAGTAATGGAGCATTAATGGAGTAATGGACTGCTGAAGCTGGCCTGAAGGAACTGTAGTGCTCAGCACAAATTGAGTAAATAAACCATATATTAGATTTCTAAACAATACTTTTAGTCTAGTCCCCAGGGAAAGAGAGTTGTCAAGACTTACTTAAGTCAACCCAGCAAAACCTATGCAAAAGATCCACCCATTCATACCCTGGAAAATGGCACCAGTGGCCTGAAGTATCAGTGAATCTCTCACATAAATCTCTGCTGTCCTGACAGAGAGAGCTTTGTGTTGTTTCCTTCTCCTAATTCCTCTTCTTTGATTTATTTACCAATAAGCAGCTTTGTGCCTGTTTCTATTTGTGTCTTGCTAGAGAGCTGTCCCTGTATGCTGATAGAGAATGACTTGCAATTGTAAGGAGAGAGTTATCACGGAGCCATACAAAGTGATGGATGAGAGCACTGCCCTAAACAGTTTTCAGTCTGGGAAAGTCCTGATTATTTTTTTCTTCCAAAAGCAGCAGCTCTCTGTCAACATTTTTATTACTTTATTTTAAAAATAGGCTTTGCACTACCTCAGCCAAATAAATAGAAATGAGTAATGAAGTACTGACTATCCAGATTTACCCCACTGGCATCAGGGTGACTAATTGTAATTTAGTTACCCTTGAATGCACAGGCTGCAGTCGAGGTTTTCCTAGGCAGCGTGCAAGCAGGGTGAGAGCCAAATGCAGAAGATAGGGACGTTGAAGCAAGACAAAGGCACAGAGCAGCAAAATGACTTTTCCATGTCACTCTCCAGGTCAGTGGGAGAACCAGGGTAAAATCCAGGACTCAGACCAGTGCCATGTCTACAGCAAACCTTTTGCATCTTGAAGGGACAATCATGAAAAGCCATAATTCCTACAGGGTAGCAACTTGTGGGTGTTCAACATCCCACAAGATGATTATTTACTTTCTATGAGCTTCAGCGTGATCCGAGAGCAATCTTTTGAGCTTTTGTGGCAGAAATAAGCAGGTTTTTTTCTGCTTTTATTTCCTTTTAGCCCCGATGCAGTCAAGAGACAGTGAAGAGGGCTATAGCTCTTCTTGTTCATAAGTTTTATTCGGCTGTGCCATTGCTAAGAATAAGATAAACAATGGGAAATTAAGCTTGAATTGAAAGAAAGAAGATTGCTTTAGTCCTGTAATCAGGCTGGAGATGGGGTCCAAACCATAGCATTTTATCAGGGGGAGTTTTACACAGACATCATTAATCTGCTTCAGATGTCTGACACTTAGAACTTGGGTATGTTAAAATCACTCCCTCACTTGACCTCCGGATATAACACGTGAAAGAATCAAAATCCACTGATGTATACCAGACCGAGATGATGTAGTGTCTCTCAGGGTGTAATGCCATGTCGCTTGCTTTCCTTATTTTTATTTGGGGTAATTTTGAACGATATGTGTAAGAAAAAGCACGCATACTGTGCTGGTTATAATAATCTAGCAAACTTAGCCATTAAATCCTGAAATCTGCTTTTACAACTGACTAGGATAGGTAATTTGGGCATGCTGGGGTTATGTAAAAGAACTGCAACACTTTTTTATCTGTGTGGGATGATTAACATATTACTCTATGAATAATTTGTTAGGCACAAAACCAGGTAGGTCTCTAGGAGTGATGAGTTTATCGCTGAACACTCACACCCAGGAGTACAGATTGAAGAGCTTTGAAGAAGTCTGTGCAGCATTTGAAATGGCATGCAAGACTCCCATTTTAAGAAATGGGCTTTTACAATGTTGCCATTGAACTCATGAGCTTCCTGTTTTCACAATGTTACCGCTCTTGAATCTGATCAGGCTGCTGACCTCCTCCCTCCATACCATCCTCTTCCAAGAGGGTTCTAGCTTATCCAGCTTGACAAAATACTGCACCTGCAAACTTCAGATCCTCCTTTTACATGATCTGCATTTCTCTCCTTCCTCAGCCTGTCTTCCTGGAGAATGCTGGTGGTGCACAGCCCTTCATCCCTCCTTGATGCTCCTCCTCCTCTGCGATTCCCCCCATCCCTTTTCCTTGCCACTCTAAAGCTTTAGAAGTCTACTTCCCTTCTCTAACTCTCCCACTTCCACCACTGAGTCCAGCTACTTCTTTACACTTCATCACATCCCATCATTTTCTTCTCCCTTCTTCATCCAAAGCAAGTATGTGAAAGTCTTACCCTTATGAGCCCCTGCCCTGGATGCCAATTGATCCTGCCTTGTTTTTCTTCATTTTGACCCTGTTCTCACTTAAAGCACTGTTTACAAACACTGGCTGGAGTTGTCTTCTCCCAAAGTTCAAGCTGCTTCTTCAAAGCTTGCAGGTCTTAAAGCTGCACTGTACATGCATAGCTATAATGCAAACGCTAATGTTCTCAGACGTAACAAGGACCATCTTGATGGGAATTTTCAGCAAACACCATGTGCTCAGCCTCAGACAGCTGCCATGGAAACTTCATCCTGAAATTTTGCAAAGCAGATGAAAATAAAATTTTGTGATGAAAAAATGTCAGACAGCTTAAATAGCAGACTGTTGCTCAGTGGTTAGTCCTTTGGCAATCAGAAAGCAGAGAGCTGCCAGCTCTTCAGCTTCATGCACAGAAATCAGAGTATGTGAGTATAACAACCTGATTAAATGAATATAAATTAACTTTTTCAGTGAAAGGGATTCAAGAAAAACTATCCTGCTTACACCTTTAAATTCTCAGCTATTAAATTACACCTCTGTTTTCTGTGCCTTTGTGATGTGGCTACACACACTGATGAGATGACAAAATGATGGCCCTGGAGCCTGGGATTGCAGCTTTCCCACTCCATTTCCTATGCTTGGGAAGGAAAGGTGGTGGGGTTGTTAAGAAGAGCCAGTTATAGAGGATGCTCTTCTGACATGGCGGTTTGTTTGGTGGACCTGATCTAGAGCTATCTGACATAATTGGGATCTGAGAAAAAACAGCCTTCTGCCCCTTCCCTGTCAAGCAGTGTTTGCATTCAGATGGTGATTTGGAATGTGATTCTGTTATTTTTTGGTTTTGCTTTGTGATATGAGACATTTAGCAATTGCCAGGATAAATACAGTTATATCTTCAGGGTGGCTGGGGTTTTTTGGTTATTTTTTTCTGAGAATTCCTAGCTATTTCATGAAACTCCCTGGGTGCTGGGGGAGTCTCTCCTCTCAACCACTCGATTGCTTAATATTCTTACAGAATTGTTAATTCCTTTTAGCCTAATCTAAATTCTGTTTCAAATAATCTTTGTTTTCCTACCAAAGCCATGTTGTCAGGTCATCTGCACTGAAATATTCCTGTTGTCAAACACAAACTCAACCATGTATCAAATACTTTTTTCTTCCTTCTGCCGAAAGTTTCTCTCCAGTGGAGGATGTGGAAAAATTCTGAATGATTTTTATGCAAGGTGAGTGTTTTTTTTATTGTTTGCTAGCATGTCTGTGAGAGGAGACTAAGAGTAAGATACCTAATATGACTGATCTGGTGCATTAAGGGAATAATATTTCAGACATCTCATGGGAGCTGTTTTGCCCGATCTCTTGGGAAGTTTGTATTATTCCTGTGGGGAAAGTTTGGATGGAAAGAAAGTTGTTGTTGATAGATATGTATGTGTATTCATCTTCACCCTTTTCCTACCCCCAAAACCTGAAAATTTGGCCAGAAATACATATTGCCTTAGCAGAAATCCATGGAACACAAGAAAGCCCCTACAAATTTTGCAGGAAAATTTTAACAGGTTTGTAGCAAACCTTGCTTTACCATTGTGACTAGGACAGCCCCTGGGGTTGTGTCTGCCTCTGAGCCTTATTTTGGCCTTAGAGTTGGGGTTTTTTTGCTTGTTCTAGCAGCATTTTGGGATGCACAGGATATTTGTTTCTCCAAGACTAGATGGCCCACATGAAAGGGGGAGGAAGCAAAGTGAGACCACAGTTCCTAATCTGGGCCAGCATCTTCTCTGCCACCCTGGTCTGAGTGGTGACCTCTATCAAGGGAACACCTCCAAAAGAGACACTCGGCATTAGTACTTGTTGCCAACCTGAGAAAAACTGTGGTGCTGGCCAGCTCTGCCTGCTGCTCCCCCGATTTCTCTGGTCCCTGCTGGCCAGGCTGTTAAGACCAGGAAGAGCCATTGGGTAGGTGACAAGAGCCAAAGAATTTGCTGAATGTGTCAGGCTTGATAGCAGCTGTCCCTCGCCAATTGCATTCCTTTGCCACAGGATGGATGTGCAGAATACATCCCAGACCTTCCTCCCAGTGGGAGATAAGCCCTGGAGCCCTTCACGAAGTGGGGCTGCATGTGTCCTTTTCCCCATATGGCGTGAAATAGGCTCTTCTGCCCTAGTGACTATGGGCAGCTGGTAGAATTTTGATTTTTATTTTTTTATTATTGAAGGTTCTTCGATAAACTTGTGTTTAGGCTTGGTTACCCTGCAGGTAGCAGAGACCTGTGGGAGCGTAATCCCTGGGCCTGGCTCCGCCACTGAGGTATGGAGCAGAAAACTGGGTAGTGGCAAAGCAAAAGGAGGGCATTAAGGTACATGATCCCGCAAAAGGTGTAGTGCAGCTCTCCCCCACCCCAGATGGCTGCATGGCACGGAGCCATGGTAGGTGTAAGCCTGGGAGGGGAAAGGCGATGCTGAAGAATGTGGCGTTACATATTTCCTCAGGTTTCCCCTCCTTGGCAGAGTTGTGCTAGGACTGCAGACTTGGCAGGCAGAATGGAAAGCTGTCTTCCCCTGCAGCTCTCCAGGGACCTTCCCTGGCACTTTGCCTGGCTCTGGGCGCTGGGCATTGTGGTGGGGAGCTTACTCTTGCAAAGAAACATTGGATGTATCTGTGCAGCCCCATGGAGGGCAATGCAAAGGCCCTCAAACTTCCCTCACTGTACTGGAAAGGGAGATGAAGATAATGCATCCTCCTCTTACAAGCATTAATTAGCCAGACACGGCGTTGCACCCACAGAAATATCATTGCTTCCAGGACCAGAGTGAGGGCCCCTGCACTCTGTGGAGTCTTGAGATAGGGGGGACACCTCTGCCTTGTGCTGTGGAGACTCTCAAACTTTGCACAAAGTGGGCAGGCTTGCGCCCCAAAGTAAAGGCACAGCAAGAACTTGTCGCCATGACAACAGTCTTTCTGGAGTCATGTTTCTGGAGTTTTACTGAGATTTTGGGCCTTGTTTTTAAAAATTTGTGTGAAAATAACCTTAAATATCAGTATGAAGTGAGTTTCCGGAATATAACAAACTAGAAAAAAACTTGAAAGTCTCTCTCAGCTGCTATTGTGCTTCTTTACGCAAAACCCATTTTTAAACCTGACTTCCAAAGGAAACAGGGTACATGGAGTCTCATGTCATGTTGTATGGTGTGTCTATGGCTAACTCTGCTTCAAAAAACCTTTCAAAATCATTGTGCAGCAATAAACAAACAGTTCAAAGATATTTAATCCTTACAGGTTTCATGGTAGTAAGTATCTGATTAGAGGATAGACAACCTATTCATGCTCCAACTGAGGGAAATGGTGAACTCAACCCTTTATAGACACCAGAGTTCAAAAGTGTACACACCCCCAACATTAGAAACCATTTCAGTCAAAATTTTCCATTTATTAGACATCAAAACCCACAACTGCAAGATGCAAAACCATAGGAAACCAGTTCTTTTTGGTCCCAGTGCTTGAATGGCTATAATTTCCTGAGACTGGCTCCCAGAAACCCCTGCACACTTTGATCCCTCAGTAATGCCTATAAATTTCCATCCCCTTTTTGGAGTCTGTAATGAATGAGGCTGTGGCCATGTATTGAAAAAGGACAAGAGGGTCCCTCTGCCATTACCTTCTCTTTTCTCATCCCTCCTGGGTGAAATGTAAGCCACCAATTAAGTGAGCTCTTCAGTCACAGCGATTGTTTATCCGAAATCCCTTCCAAAAGTGATGCCTTTCATTCAATACTGTTATTGAGTTACTGCCATGATATAGAGCATATTTTCCATCCTTCCACTCAGGCAATGGGGAGAAATTAAGAGTCGGTTGAAGATGTTTATTGTCAATGCTGTTTTCTGGGGCTTGGGATGGGAGAAGGAGCCAACGACCCTAGAGATCTCAGAGGTAATGTTATGGACGGACAACGTAAGCTCCCACTTTTCCTCACCTTTCTCGCTTTCTCTCCCTGTTTCTTCTCCAGTTGCACCATCCAGCGCAAGTAGTCTATGTTAGGGGCTGGGAGAAATGCCTCATGTCTACTTCTCCCATCGATATTGCATTTGCCTCTGGCTCTGCTTTTGAAAGTCCTTTGGGGTTTGAGCCTCTATTTTGCCCTGTGTGTCTGTTTCGCTCTTATTTTACAGGGTGCTGTTGAATTGCTAACACTCCAAGGCACTGCCACAGAAGCAGGGAGACCTCACGTATCTCAGGACAGGAGCATATCCCCACCACACTGCTGACCAGAAGAGCCAGGCAGGTGTGGTACTTTTAAATCTTCTTTGCCAAGACTTCTTTCCCCATTAGGAATCCAGCCCAGAATTGATTTTTGAAGGCATTATGCTGTTTTATGAAGTTGCCTTTTGTGGATATCTGTGGACCATGGTGGTGGGCATAAAGTGTTGTCTTGATTTATTACTCTTCAGCATCGCACAAGCTTAGAAGTCTGTGGGGTTTTTTTTATATATATATATATATATATAAAAAAAATATATAATTTATAGAGGTCCATGTGCTGGTCACGTGTTGAATACAATTTAGGAGTGTGGATCCTTGCAGCCTGGAAAAACAAGCCAACATTTAGCTGAAAAAGTCAGGTACTTGGAAAGCAGAAATGGAAAGGCTAATAGGGAGCGGAGAGGAGGTAACTTGGGCAGAGGGAGTCCTTAAACAAAAGAGCGGTCCTCAAACCACGACGTGTATTTGTCTTTGATGCTGGCAGAGTTGTACAGGCCCTACAGGAAGCTCTGCACTGCTGGAGGGCTGCTTTCAGCTGAGACACTGGACCCAGGTCCTATTTTTTCTGGCTGTAGTGACTGTCCAGGAGGAAGTGAGAGCTCCTATGACACTTTTTGGAAGAGAAGGACGTGATCCCAGTGCTGTGGATAAAGTTTCCTGTCTGGCAATAAAATCTGTTCAGCTCTGTGGATGGTATTAACAGGTGCCAACATCAGGCTCTACAGGCTGTTTGTTAAAGCTGCTGCTTAGATGGTGGAGCTGCAGGAGTTTTCCCCTCTTCCTTTGCTTTCCTTTCCTTTCTTTCTTCTTTGGTTCTAACATAAGTTTGGCTGAGCATAGAAAATGAATTATATCCTCCAGACCTGCTTTTTAAGAGTCATGATATGAATGTAATTTGGCACAAAAAAAGGTTGTGTGTAAGCAATTGAACATAGGCTGTCTAGTGCCATACATTTGTAGGAAGACAATGTAGAGCACCTAAAGCTAAGAGATTTGCTGTTGCACCAACTGTGGAAGTCCTCTGAACTGACAGAAATTAATACCTTGAGAATCCAGTTACTCATGTTAGCCTTGAAAGGGACATCATGAAAAAGGGGTCAGTGCCTGTGCAAGTTCATTTGCTGATTATCATTTAAAGCATTTTGGTGTCTCAAGTGAAGGTCATTCCATTGTTGTGTTTCTCCTTTTTGCAATTAGCTATAGGTGATTTGTATGGAGCACAAAATATGAATAGCATCTCTTGAAATTAATACTGAGGTGGGTGGAAAGGAAGAACAAGAGAAACAAGCAGAAACTTATTTAACAGGCTGGCTGCTGAATGGTAGCAACATGGCTTGACTCAAAGCATTACTGCTTTTAGCATATGATTTATTGCTAATGCCCCTTCCCATGACTGGCCTTCAGCCTTTGGTGTCAGTCAGCTCTGAATTAATTACTTCATAATGCAAAGTGAAAGTGCAGTAGGTTTGGTTTATTCCCTGTTCCTCCTCCCTGAAACTGTTGTGTTAACTTGCCTCATCCGTGTTTGCTTGCTTTCTCACCCTCCCCACGAAGCACCTTCTCATTTGTGAATTCAAAAAGCTGGGGGGGGGGGGGGGGGTGGGGGTGGTGTATAAGCACATTGTATTGCCTTATAATAAATGGAGCCTTTTAGCCAGGGCAAGCGAGACAGATGCAGGAATGTAGGAGATCATATCTTGGGGGGAAAATCAATATTAAGATGTACAATTGCTCCCATGGTATTGAAAGAATTAGTTGATCTACATGCCAAATGACAGCCCCCTGATAACAGGGATTATGTGTCCTGTCTTTCCAGGCTGTGCTCCGTTGGGGCTGCTCTCTGGGTCCCTCAGGCAGAGATAATCTAATTAGTACAATGAAGACCAGGTCCATTTAAAAAAATAAAGAGGGGGGAATTGGAGAGAGGGGCTGCGGGGTGGGGGTGGATGTCAGCAAGAAACAGCCTCTGGAAAAAGTTGCAGAGGAGGAGGGGAAAACCAGGAGTACAAGTTAACCGTCACTTTGGCTCCACAGACATTGGAAATGCAGACCCACCAGACTGTTACCAGACAAACCTCAAATTAGCAAGTGCTTACAGCCTTCACAAGCACTCATTCAATCACACTCTGGGAAAGGAGGGAGCCAAGGAAACAAGGCAGTGTTGGGCTGAGCAGAAAGGAGGTGGCTTGGACCTGGACCGGTTCGTCCACTGCAAAATCACAGGCACCTGCTGCAAAAAAGGCTTGCGAGGAAATACTTTCCCACAAAAAAACCAACAACCCAGGAACAAACAAAACAACCCAACACTTTTTCCCTTCACTAAATTATGTGAAAAGAGCTTTTTTTTTTCTTTCCAGCCAAAGGCTGCGGCTTGGGCCCAGCTGTAGGCAATGAAGCTGTACTGCCCACGTTAAGCACGAAGCGAGTTTTTTTCCTGAGGATAGGGTGAGGTTTCAAGAGGCTTCTCTGAGCGGGGGCCTGGTTTCTCCATCTGCTGCAGTTAAACCAAGGCAGATGCCCCTCGCTGGCAGCTGTGCACAGATGAGTGGTTCTGAGGCACTGCAAGTTTCGGAGTTATTTTAAAATTAATAACTAAGTGGCAGCAGTCCCCTCTGAGCTCAGTATCTAGCAAGCATTAGTTGGAATAAGAGCTGGCTTTTCCCTCCTGAGTGCAACCCATAACACTGGCTTTTGCAGGTGCTGTATCTGCTCTGTCAGTGCATCCCATCAGCCCCATCAGCACGAAGTTCCCCTGAGAGCTGTGATTGCTTTTGGTGAGACCCAGATGGGTGGATGCGGGGGTGGGCACATCCTCAGTGGATGTAAACTGACCTCAACTCAGAACAAACTTCTTCCTAAATGATGATGGTGTAGAAGAGAGTTACTTAGGCCCAACACTGGACATGTATCTGACATTTTTATGTGACTTTCTGGCAACAGATATTAGTACCTGAATATTTTCAGTCTTGTTTTTGCTTTTAGACAGAGAGAGAGGCTGGATCTCTGCATACAGTTTATGCAAGATGCACACCACAGCCCTAGGCTTTTGCAGTTCATTCCCAACCTTTTCTTAAAGGTAGATCCTGGATTTGTTCTGTCCTTTATGACCATATTCCTGAAGTGTAATTCAACTTCAATTCAGCACCAACACACCTGAAGTGCCTAGACCAAACAGTCTAGGATTTTGATGCAGTTCTCCCTCCAAGGCAAAAATTGCAATTGCTCAGCCACGCAAATGGGCGCAGGCATCTTCAGGCTGTATAATCTGGTAGGCTTAGGGGACTGGATGGCTGAAAGAAGGCTCACTCACATCTGGAAGTTGCTTTTTTTCCTAAGGATCATGAGCACAAGGAGTTCAGGCATTTTTGCACAGCTCCCCACTGACCCTCGAGTTCATGTCATCAGACCCAATCTTGTTGTCTTGGCAAGCATTCACACAAATAAGAGCACTCTAACAATGGGATCTTTCTTTTCGTAGCTTCCCTCTCCCTCTCCCCTTGTCCCTTGCTGCCTCCGTCTCCTACACTGGAGATAGAAAATTTGGAGACGGCAGGGATGAGATCACCGTTTTGCAAGGAGTGACAAGAAAACTGGCCGCACAATTCGGGGCTCTGCATAGACTTTTCCCAGGGAGCAGATCTGATGTTATTTCCCTATCCACAACTGCACAGAGACATCAGCACTTTGGAGACAGTGCTTGCCAGCTGCTTGGGTAAGACCGTAGATAAGGCCCAGAGATGAGGAGCCATCAAAACACAAACATTTAGCACAGACTTTGCATTTCTGGCTTTGCTGTATTTACTTACTTTAATCACATGAGCTTATAAACTGTAATTAGCAAGGCATAGAGTCATTACCCATTCTGGGGAAAGGAGCAGTCTGAGTTACGCTGGGGATTCTGTCTGGGTCTGCATCGTCCTTCACTGCAGTTGTGCACAGAGATACATGAATTTATAAACAGCCTTTAGATTTACACGATGCTTTAGAAACAAGTGAAAACAAGTTATACTGCGGCACTGGAATTGGGAACTCCAGGTTTCCTGTGGATTCCTGAACCAGTGCTACCTCAAAGCCTCAACTTCAGGTTACTCCGCATGTACATTTGCTAGGGTTTTCCCCTTTCCAGCACAGTGCTATTGCATTCACCTGAACCATCGGGTAAAATTCCACGTCACCTCACCTGAGCTCTCGCCAGCTGGCAGTCTGACCTGTCTGTGTGCTCATGGATGATAGGGCAGACCCAAAAGGGCTGGCCAGGTGGCTCCTGGATTCATGCTATAGCTCGTCCTTCAGCAGAGGTGCTGAGTACGTGCCCCCCTCCTCCCTCCAGTTTTCACCAGAACTGCAGGAATTTCCTGCACTGACCGTCTGGACTCAGACGTGTTTTTGCAAGTGTGTGCTCTTTGTTTTCACTAAAATGGAATAAAAACAAACCAGCAGAAGGAAATTCAATAAAAATTACATTTGATAGACCCAGAAAAAATTGATTTTTTTAAAGAAAGACTACCATTTAAAAGCCCAGATGCAGACATTCCTTACCATCCTTACCATTGAAAGTTCAAATCAAAATCACCCAGGACTCAGTTCCTCATATATGTGTGGTTCTTTTTACTTTATTAAAATCAACAACAAGAAGTCTGTCAGGAATTTTCTCAAGCATCCTGCCAATGCATAGTGACTTCTTCACAGTCTACTTTCTAGTACTTTGCTTTACATTATGGTTTCTAAGGTTTTGGAAGACTTTAGGACCACTTTTTATTTTATTTTTTTTTGTCCATCACACACAATAGCTGTCTAGCTGGAAATTCAGTGCGCTGTTGCTAAATAACAAGAACTCGTGCCTTGTTATGGGGTGCTATGGCATTTATATCTGTTGGAAAATCACTGTCTTTTGCACAACCATCAGAGTAAAACATGGGATGCTGAGTATTCTAGTAAGCATTTGTATCAACTGAGGACAAACCATCTCATTTTACCCATTTCTCTTTCTCTAAAACCTTGTGCTTTGATGTGTGATACTTTTTTCCTGAAGAATTTTGTGTCAGGTAACAAATCGTTACAACTGCTCCTCCTCGCTTTAAGCAACGTGTTCCAAGTTCAGTTCCTTGGTCTGGCAGACAGTGTAACTCTTGATACAAGCCATAGTAAATTACCACATTATTTAACAATTACTTACAGCGCATTCCCTGATCATTCAGTGCCTTGGGATATTGTGCATTCTGCCTAATTGCAGGTTTAACAAAAATGTATTGCAGTCATTATGCCATTATGTTATGAGAGTATAAAGAGCAGAATAGAGCAAATCAGATAAAGTTGAGTGAGACTTAGCTGTCTGCATGGGAATGTTAGGAATGATGTCTCTCACCCTTGCAGACCACAAGGATACTTTCCTGACTACTAAGTAGTAGTTGGTTTTTAAAAAAAAATCTATTAGGCAGCGTCTCTGCACTCAGGGGAAATGTCTATCAGCAAAACTGATTAGAGATAAGGGTAAGCAGATGTCAAAACAGAAGACCACCAAAGTACTGAGGTCCTGAAGTGAATGGGGAGAGATCCAGCAGGTAGTAAAAGTAGGGTGGACTGCTGTGCAATGACTGGGGCCAATTCTGCCCTCCTTTCAGCTCCAGGGAGAGTTTTGCTAGAAAAAAGGATGGTAAGATTGGACTCTGTATCTTATTGGGGAAAAAAAGTCTGTTTTCTGCAGTCATTTTGCTGGGTGAATTTGCATATGTGCATGAATGTGTTGGGTTTTTCACAAACTGCTTATTTAACCTAATGATTGAATGGAAATTAAAGGCATTAGGGAAAACAAAGAACTGTGAGAGGACATTCTGCAGAATTTCTTGCTTTTTCTGTAACCACGGAGGAGTTGAATTTAAATGATCTCCCTCTGTAGAAAGAGTTTCTCCGTAATGCTCAGTTTTGTCACAAACTTCACCTGAATTAAGTCTCCAGTTATGGGGCTACACAAGGTTTAAAAAAGGGCCAGTAAAGAAGTTTTGATGAAGCTTCCGTTGTAGGAGCAGATCTGTGAATTTCAGTATGTTGTAAGAACATAGAAGCTTTATCAACATTTTATGGGAAAATTCATGAGAACAAATCACTTTATAATGTCAGATTGTTTCTGTGGGGTTGACATGGAATTTTTAACAGTATTTCACATTCACCCTGCTCATCCTTAACTTCATATCAAGAGATGTAAAATGCCAGGATCTGCCCTCGCCCTTCTTCCTTTGTCCTCCTCTGCCAGCCAGAGAGGAGCCACAGCACTACCCTGCCACTCTTCTTTTTCAGAGACATGCCCACACACATTGGAAAGGGGCTTCAGGCAACCTTTGTCAGCTTGCTGAAAAGCCATTTTAGCATTGCCATGCAAGGCCTGCGTGAGAGTTTTACGACTCAGCTTTGCTCCTCCACCAAAGAGATGAGATGCTGGCAGCTGGGAGGTGCAGAGGGCAGAGCACAAGTGTCCTGCTCTCCCAGTCAGCTTCTGGTCATGCCAGAGCGGCCACACATGAGTCCTGAGACATTCACATGAGGGTATTAGGGCTAAACAAGGAGAAGCTTTTTCAGGTGTAAAGCATATTCAGCGCTGGCTCTGCCTTAAAGCACCTCACATTGCAAGTCAGGCTCTGAATTTCACAGCAGCCTTCCCATTCCTAAAGGGCTTGAGGATGCTCCTCTTGGCGAGTCTCCCAGCAAGACAGCCCCCCAGCAAAGAGATGGTGTTGCTTAGGGCTGGGTCTGGCCCTGTTTGTGTTTATCTGAACTCACAGAGCTTTTTTTTCTGACTATTAGAGCTGCTCGTTTTCTGCACGGGTTTCCGCAGCTATCCACGGCACACATACCTGGTGTCTCCACACCCTCCCTACACACGTGCCAGACAGGCAGGGCCTGGGCTGGATCAGAGCCCCCCAGACGTAGGGTCACCTTTGATGCGTGCACCGAACCAACTGCATGCTCCCGTCTTGATGGGACGACCGCAGTGACCCCCTGGGATCTGCACACATGGGATCTGCTGGGAGAGAAACGGGGAGAAGGACGCATCCAGGCAAAAACAGAAGCAGGGGAGCCCTAGATCAAAAAGATGTTGGGTGATAAATTGTGTGATAAGGGACGAAGACTTACTCAGGCAAAGTCCTGTAAGGGAGATCTGTCCCCATACCAATTTGCAAATGCCTCATAGCTGCACCGTTAGAGAGGGCGCTCTCCCCAAACAGGAGGGGGTGTGCATGGTTGGCCTCCGTGCCTGGGTCCCCCCACTCCTCTTTGTGCCAAGGGCTAAAGCAGCACTTCGTTATCTGATGTGGGGGCTCGGGAGAACTGGGACCCGTTGTTTGGCACCCCAGTCCTGCTCCCCTCCTGCCGGGGCCGCTGCCTGCTTCCCTGCCACCTGCTCACCGCTGCCTGCAAGAGCGTGGTACCCTCTAACCCACCTGTACCTGCCAGCCTGTCACTCCCAGAGAGCACCAGGGAGACGTTGAGCAAACAGATCTGGCCACACAGTGCTAGCAAGCCCCCACTAGCAGAGGTAACCGAATATGCGCAGCCTTTTCTCTTTAGCCACGGCATGAAAGGAGCTGGGAAAAGCCAGACAAATCCCAGGCAGATGCTCGGTGTGCTTTCACAGCGGCTTCAAACCTCCAACAGGAAAAAACTGCCTTGTTTTGCTGAAAGAGAGGCTAAATCAAACCAGCAGGTTATTTATCCTGAAACACATTTGTCTCCTCCACCAGCGCTGCACCAAGTTAAGGCAGGGTGAATTACCGTGACTGCCCTTCTCAGGTCAGCCCATATGTAACTTCTGCAGCAGTCGTGCCTACATGGCACACATTTGACGCTCTCAGCTATCTCAGGTCTTTTTTGAAACTAGCAGCTCTGGGTTTATTTGCTTCGGTTGTTGTCCAAGAGCTGGGCCCGGGTTTCAGCATGCCTGTACCAGCCAGACTCCTCCATCCTTCCCACCTTCATGCTTCTGAGTGACCATACTGCCACAAGAGAAGATTTACCCTATGGCCACAAGCCCTGTAGGAAACTGGTTTTCAGAGCACAGGCATCACCACCCCTGTGCATCTGATGCAAAGGTGGGAGGGAGCTGTCCGGTTCCCAGGCACAACCTACATCCTTGGCCATTGCTGGCCCTTTGGAGGAGAAATGGGAACACCTACAAAGATGGTAGGAAAAAAAAAAAAAATGTGCAAGCTATAATTTTTTTCATTTGTTCATGTTTTTCCTCTATAAAAATGCAGAGTTTCATCCTTACTGCTGTTAGTGCTAAAAGAGAAACTGATGAAAGCCACAGTAGATTTGCTTCATTGGATAACATAATACATCATTCAAAAGGTAAGTTGCAAACAGTGGTCCTAATCTAATAACATTAACCATAACCTCTGCTTCTCCTCCCCCACTAAATCCCAGCCACTTTGAAAAAAATCTATCTATCACGTCCAGTGATAAGTGATTTTTTTATTGATGTGATATATCCAGCAGTGAAATGGATTTCCCTTTTTACAAGGTATGACACTTTTTGCTATGGAATATTTCCATTACAAGATGGTTTGATTGATTCAAGAAGTGTCCTAGATAATAGCAGGCTGATCAAGAATAAATTCGCCTGAACGTTGATGTAGAGTACTGTTTCTAAGTGGGTTAATGTCGTTCCTAATAAGGATGTGTAATGTTTGGAAAAGTTGCTTCTTGTAAAAGAACTACAACGTTATATCATTTTTATATCCCTCAATTTGGCAAATACTCATTTTTTTCACTTTCCCTTCAGGGAGGAATTGTCCGTATGACGTGAAAAACTTTGGTCTTTCTTAATGACTCAAGTTGAAAGCAAACAGTAGCGGCCTGCGCCAAATATTGATCTGATCCTGGAAAGGGCTGGCCAGCTGCAGGCTGCCCTAAGTGGAAGCTGTATGTGGTTCAAACTGCCTTTTGATCAGGCTGCACCGCTTCCTGTCTTATTTGTGAGTGTAAAAACAGAGATCTGCCTTCTGCGAGGAAGGCTGAACCGTGCCTCTCTGCTCCTCTTTCCTGCACTTTGTCCTTAATTCTCCCCTACGTACCTGCTCCCTCACCAGTTGCCAGATAACAAATGCATTTCTTATTCTGATATTTTGTACAAGTGGGGAAAAACATGCATTTCCGATACACACTGTACACACAGTGTGCTTCTCCCACAGACATTGCCACCGTGCTGAGCCGTGGGGTATCCCTTTTTTTCATGTAATGCCTGTTCAGGCAGAGCACGGGCTCAGTGGAGAGGGGCTGCCGGATGAGTGACCACAAAGACACGGTCAGAAAGGTACTCACTGGGCAGTCTCGCTCATTTATAAACAGTGAGTAGGGTTTTCTTCTGTCTAGTGCTATCACTGGAGAGCCACGCATCCCTCTCCCACCTTTCTCTCTGTGGTTTTACCCAGGATGAGTGACTATGGCTCCTCCATCACCTGTAGAGTTGCCGTAATATTTTCAACTTGCCAGCAGAGGCAAGTCCCATGCAGAGCTGTTGCGGGTCTTCAGGTCCAGCCTAAAATGTGGGATGGCAGTGGCACTTCTCAAGGCCTTTTTCATACCTCAGGGATACCCTGTGAGCAATATCATTTTCCCCCCATTATGCCGAGGGAGACAGACCCACCGTGAGCAGGATCGATGCCTGCTCCCCAAGATGGACTCCGCTTCCCCTCCTGCTTGGCTCTGCCTGGGTGTTTTGGAGGAACAGCCCTTTGCACGTGTAACTCATGGACAATCAATGTGTGCAGCTCAGAGCCGCGCATGGCTCTGCCTCGGGCTCCTTGCTGCCGTCCAGCCATACCATGACCACAGGCTGGGACCAGCACCAGTCCGAGATTGCTTTTCTTAATTACAGCTATTTTACTGGAGTTTACAGCTTCCGTGGGAGCAAATTGTCAGGATTTGGGAAATGCCAGACAGTATCAACTGGAAAAGCAAAAATCTTTTTGTTGGCATTCCCATGCCACGATTTTAATGTTTAAAAAGCTTTTTCCCCTCACTTACACCCAAAGACAGTTGATACAATAAAAGCACAGCTTTGCTTCAAAATGATCCATTCTGGATTCACATAGTACTTTATTATTTTTAAGAAAAGCTGGCTTACTTCCAAATTCATATGCCAGAGGCTGAATGAGCTAGATTTAAATACCGAAGTATTTCAAATGGATATTTTACATTAACAGCAATCTCATTTATTTTAGTTTAGTGTTTTCACGTAGTTTTTCAAAGTTAAGCTAGACCCACTGCATAAGAATGAGTGTTTCATTAATTTTTATAAGAGTTATAAGAAGCATATGTTTTAAAGCTTCATTTTGTAACATAGCAAAGTATATTTTAGACATATTTATTTACATAATGGCCACATTAAAAGAAATTTTCATATGGAAAAATGTAGCAATACCTAGCAACGGTTACCACAAAGTTTTTAAAAAAAATATTAATGATATGGAGTGAAAAGAAACAGGAAAAATTTAAAAAATTAAATGAGAGGATGTGATTTTTTTTTTTTTTAAGTACTCAAAGTGAGCACATTTCCCCTCCTATCACAAAGCCAGTGGAAGCACAGCATTCTACAGGAAACTTTCATGAGGAATCATGAAAAAAAAAGTTGTATGAAAGAATTGAAATATCTCACTTGGAAAACCAGATCATCATCTTGAAAAGGTGAGAAATGTTGACTTTGGTTTTGCTCTTCTGATCAGTTTTGGTTCAGGTTACTTTTTTGTTAAATGTAGTATGCAATGTATATATAATGTATATAAAATAAATATTTTACTGTAAAATAGCAATAAATGAAAAGCACACAAACGTAAATGTTTTGACAATGCCAAAACAAGACTTGACACAAAATAATCAGATCTGTACTGATGAACAATCTTGTGAAATATCTTAGGTTTTGGCAAAAAATGCATTTTTCTGTAAGAAAAAAACCTCTTTAACATTTTATCAGCTCAAAGTTACCACAAGTATCACTGAAAATTGTTACAGCTAATAAATAAACTACATCAGCACAACATCCTGCTAGAATTAAATCAAGAGCTACTGTAACCTCCATTTGTCTAAGGAAAAGTTTGAAGAAATCTTCAAAACACAATTTGTTTTTACAGGTTTTCAGAGCTTACAAAATGTAAGCCTGCCCTTAACAGGAATTTGAATTGCCATCTAAAATAATTTATACAAGATGCACTGAAGAGATTTTGTGTATATAAAAGAAGTATAGTTTTTGCTCTGCTTTGACTGAAGAGCTGTTGTTTCTGCAGGTATGCGTATTCATGTTTTGAGGGTATTTTTGTAATCTAAGGTTTTCAGTGAGGGTGCAGGTATATTTTTTGAGAAAAGCACAAGTGATTCACTTTTCCTCTGAATGGTGGGAGAATATGACTAAGATCAACAGGAATTTTACTTTCAAAAAGACTACAAGATTGGACCTATTGTGTCCAAGATGTATTGGACCTATTGAACAGCCTTAACCCACTAGCCTTGAAAACCATTAGGCTGGAGCCAAAACCCACATAAAGTGGTGAGTATATTAGGAAAGCAACAATATCATCATTGCCCTGTTATTCCAAGGGTTTATTTCTTCGTTGAAGGACAATGCTCCTGACTTGTCCCTGCAGAAAGTTGTGTAACGTCCTGCTCCGTGAAGGCATGCATTCCTGGAAGAGTGGAGGTCCTGAGAATGTCAAAAGCTCTTGAAAACAGGTCCAGCTTCCACTTTGCCAGACACTATGGCAAAGACTGCTCTGAGAGCTAATTTTGGGTAATGAGCAATCAGCAGGGGCAGAACATCCTGTAAGTATCTACAGCTGAACCCTCTTAAACAAGATTGGGATCACCCAAAGCTTTTCTCATGGGTGTTAATATGGTGATTAAAGTTTACAAGAGGCTCGCTGTTTTATTTTTGTCTTCTCACATGCAACGGCAGCTAGGCAGGAAAGCTGCCTTAATGCATCGACATTTAAGAGTCATAGGATGGTTTGGTCACCTATGTGCAGAATGCAAGACATGTTTATGTAGCAATAACTGCTGTATAAATTTAGTCATGGCTGTATGAATGGTGTCGGGCAAAGATGTGGCAGCATACTCAGAAATATATTTGGATAAACGTACTTTCACTGGAACGTCTGCTTTAGTCTGCCAGAGCGTCTTGAAATACAAGTCTTCTGTTGTATGTAAAATTGATATGCTCATGGACGTTTATAATGTGCAAATGTGTGCTCTATCACTGTGAGATATACCTCTTCAGAGCTGGCAATGTCTGCTGACAGCCTTGTATACTAGCAGATCCTGTCGTCTTTTATTATGTACACTTTTCCCCACAAAACCCAACATGAGACCTCCTACTTACATTTTCTGTGTAACTTTTTTTGGGGGGGCAGGGACGGACAGGAACTTCCAACTTTTGGAAGGTGACCTACTCAACAAAATATGTAGGGTTGTTTCTTCCACTTTCTGCTTCTGTTCTTTCTCACCTTTGTATTTAAAAGACTGTCTTGAACAGATAGGATCCTAAGTGAGTCTTATCAAAAGTCAGAGCTTGTTGCTCTGGCACAGATTTGAATACGAAACTTTGTAGATATCCGATTCCCAAATATCTTTGGAAGCCATGTTTACCACCACTAGATTGTCTGCAATTGTGGTCAAATTTCTGCTTCTTTGTTTCATTTCCATTTTTAGAAGACGCATCCAATTTAGTTGAATCTAATCAAAAGTTAATTTAATTTAATCTAAATTTAAAAAGGTTGTGTGAACAATTTTTTTGTTTTGTTTTGGATTTTGGTTTTTGGCTATTGAGCAAAAAGCTGAGAACAACTTAAGTTTTCATGGTGAAGAATTTACATATATTCATTTTTCTCTCTTAAAAATGCTTGAAACTAAGTTACTTATTTCAGAAGAAATTAGTCTCTTTTTTCCTTTTTTTTCCCAGTCAGAAGCAAATGAAATCTCATGGCAATCAGGACCTGCTACAATGGTCATTTTAACCAGAAAGGATGCAGGCACACAGAGCAGTTGCCTCAGCTGCAGGGATATGGCATAGCTGGGGGAAGTTTTCTCCAGTTTGGTCCCACTACTATGTTCCACTATGCGTAAAGCACCTAGATTTGTTGGGAACTGGCACCCACCTACATGTGGACGAGTTTAGGAGAGGCATTTGTTTGGTGCCTGTCTCATTCACTATGTAACTATTTCATACAGGGTGGAAAGCAACTGCAGAAACTACCGAAAGATAATCTCTGCCTACATCAACTTATAATTTGGTGATTTGAATTTAAATCATTCAAATGTGCTCAAGTAACAGGATAGATACCAAAGAGTGTGTTCTTCAAAACCACTTGGTGAACTGGAGGGGCTAAGTTCCTTGCACATATTGCCTGGCTATAGGCAGTTGTGAGATGGCCAGTCTTGATTCAGTTGTTCA
The DNA here is from genome assembly GCF_030463565.1 of Pelecanus crispus. NCBI lineage: Eukaryota > Metazoa > Chordata > Aves > Pelecaniformes > Pelecanidae > Pelecanus > Pelecanus crispus. The sequence continues at coordinate 54,906,544 of NC_134644.1, forward strand.
CCCATGGATCTCTACATGCTGTTTGATATGTCCTGAGGGCATCACATCTGGGTTTCAGCTGCTGGTCACTTGGCCTGGGTCTCCCGTGCTTTTATATTATACCTGCCAGCCTTGGGCTAACGTCCCAGGTGCCTATGCAAGGGCAGTTGATTTGAGCGACTTTTGTCCACTGAGTCTGGAAAACAACTATCTCTGTGTTCGAATGTCAATGATCATTAGGGCTTGACATCCTCTTTCTCTTTCTCACTCTGTGTTTTATCTTGAGCAATGTAGCAATGAAATATTTGTCTAAATTATTTTTACTAACTTTTGTATGCATGCAGAGTGTAAGCAAAGGCGTGACGCTACATCTTTGAGGCAAGGATTCTGTGGGCAGAATTGCAAATAAATAAGAAAACGGCAAACTGGAAAGAATTTGTTATGTTATCTGTCCCAAACTGGTTTACAGTTGTAAATATGTAGATTTTCTATATTAACTGCTGAAAATCTCTGTGTAAACATAGTCTGATGTGAGGGAGAAGAAAAGCAATCAAGAAACTCATCTTGGTAAACAGTTTTAGCAGATGTTCTTTAAGAACTGCTGAGACAGGCTTCATGCTCAGATCTGGGCTGGGTCACAGGGATGTGAACATATTCACCTGGGTGTTTGATATGCTTGGACATGCTATTAAGATCAGAGAGAATAGAAACCAAAGGGGGAGAAGGTTATTTGTTTATCACAGAAAAAGGAGAAATCATTTACGAGATGTTGGCTCAAATGCTGAACTATCTTGATGATTTGGTAGTAAGGCTTCAGGACAGAGACTGAATTTCTCCTATTTTGTGCCTGCAGTGCCAACCCTTCTTAGTTCACAAGTGATCTCAGTTGTAAAGGCTATGTCCACTTTAAGAACATTGCAGGGTGAGATTTTCATTTGTTTGTCCTTTTGCTGCTCTACATCAAAGATCAATCCATGATGAAAAGAAGGGTCTGTTTTCCAGGATGGATTTACTTTTGATTAACTTCTGGTGTCAATGAGCAGCATCTTGCCCACCATGTTCAGTGTGGGCAAGGTCAACTCTCCATGTGGTACCTCTCTCTACATTGTCCTCAGTGATGCATTGTACTCAATGAGGAAAGCTGCTACCTGGAACACAGGAGGTGACACTCTCCTGATCTGATCTATCTACAATGGACAGAGGTTATGTACCAGTACGTGCTGGGGGGAAACTGGCTGGAAAGCAGCTCTACAGAGAAGGACCTTGGGTCCTGCTGGACAACAAGCTGGCCATGAGCCAGCAATGCACCCTCGCAGCAAAGAAGGCCAATAGCATCCAGGGCTGAATTAGGAGGAGTGTTGCCAGCAGGTCAAGGGAGGTGATCCTTTTCCTCTACTCAGCACTGGTGAGGCTGCACCTGGGATGCTGGATCCAGTTCTGGGCTCCCCAGCACAAGAGAGACATGGATATACCGGAGAGAGTCTAACAAAGGGCCATGAGGACGATGAAGGGACTGTAGCACCTCATGTATGAGGAAAGGCTGAGTGAGCTGGGACTGTGCAGCCTGGAGAAGAGTAGGCTTGAAGGTTCTCACTGATGTTCATAAAGACCTGGCAGGAGGAAATGAAGATGACAGAGGCAGGCTCTTTTCAGTGGTGCCCAGTGACAGGACCAGAGGCGATGAGTACACACTGAAACACAGGAGGCTCCCTCTGAACATCAGGAAACACTCTTTTACTGTGAGGGTGACCGAGCACTCTCACAGGTTGACCAGAGAGGTTATGGAGTCTCCATCCTTGCAGATATTCAAAACCCAACTGGATATGATCCTGGGCAACCTGCTCTAGGTGACCCTACTTGAGCCACAGGGGCAGACCTTGTGATCTCAAAAGGCCAGCCTGAGCGGTTCCATGATTCTGTGATGTGGTCATGTTTCATACTCTGTAGCTCTGAAGTGGAATACTTGCTTAGTGTTGTCTGATAACTTAAAAAAAAATATGTTGCTTTCTTCTTTAGGGATATAGTTGTTTTAAAAATACTGTTGATATTATTTTAAGAAACTTGATACTTGAATCTGAAGTAAATGGGTTCAATGGCTATGCATCTGAAGTTTAAATAGTGGGCTATATTATGCCTTACCACAAAATCCTCCTCTTCTAGAGAGGATAATCTTTCAACACCATCCCCAATGGTCTTCAAATTCTTCCCTACCCACCTTCTTCTTTAACCTCAAAGACTGCTTTGCATGCAGCAAAGAACGAGATGTAACTGGTGGGTGCTGCTGCATCTCCAGCATGGATGTGTACGTCCCATTGAGTGGAGAGTAGATCTTCACACAGAAGATCCATCGGCTCCCACAAATTTAGACCCAGAGCTTAAATGCCGAAAAGGTTATTCATACCTGAAAGGGCTTGATTATCACAGATTCTGTGTGTATTGGTCTCATATTAAATGTCCAAAACCATCCAGAAATCTCCAGCAATGCTTGAAAAAGAAGGATTGTTGCGTCTTCCAAATCTGAGTGGTTTTGTAACATAAAAAGCTTTGCTGCCAAACACTCGCCTAGCCTTTTACTACAAACACACGTGTGATCTGCAACTCTGAACCATGAAGAATGGTCATATGTTTTTGAGTCCTTGTATGATAGCCACAAACACCGATAGTTATTAATGGTCCAGAATGGCATATAGTAAAAGCATGAAAAGTGAACCCAGAGGGAAGTCAATCATTAACTTCAGAAGCAGAAAAGCTTTTGAAGTTGGGAATTTGCTAGCTATGGAAGCTTCATCAACTCCTTATTATTTACAGTTTGCTCTCCAAATGTGATGCCGGTAAAAGGACAGAACAGCTGGAAAGAGAGTGATATTCTTGCCAGCTCCATGGACCTCTGATTACAAACACATGACTGCATGGCATAGAAAAGTGACAGAGTTAGCAAATATGCTGTGCTGAAGGTGTATAACCAGTTGTACAGTTCTGTGAGATGGCAATACTTGCAAGTAACTAGCACTACAGCAGAATTTAAAAAGCCAACTTTTGTAGCTTGTTTTGCACAGAAAGGAAATAGCACATCACATTCTTCCTTTCTATTATTACCAATAAATTGTTTTAATATTGGAAAATAAAATATGAGATACACGTGGGTCTGTGTGTATATACACACACTATGTGTATATACACACAAATACATATAAGTATGTATATGCACATACACATACACACACCTGCATATATTTCTATGGTACATACAGAAGGCTATAGTCAGACTTTCTAAATAGCATACAGGACTTGGCCCAAACTCTCCTGCTTGTGTGCAAGAAATACTTTAGGATGTATTAAAGAAATAATGAAAAAGAAGCAGCCCATAAAATGAAATCCCAGGAACTGTGGCAGGATTGATATACTTGATTGCTAGATAACCTGCACCATTTCTCAGAAAGTGCAGAATTAATATCCGTTCTCTGTCCATCATTTTTTTAGATATAAAGTCAAAACCCATACAATTCAGACTACATTGTTTTAATATTTACCTTTTGAAAAGCAAACAAATAATAATAATAAAATAATAATTTGCTGTGTGACACAATAAGAAATACTGTGCTATGGGTTTGTGTTGCATCAAGGTGTGCCTGCTGTCCAGCTCCCACACTGCCGTACCGCAAAAGCCACACAGAAGTGTGTGGTTACAAAGACTGCGCTGCAATATTTTTGCAACTGATCTGCTGGACAGAATGATATGGATTTTTCAGTAATTTTTTACAACTTAAACAATAACAGCTGTTACAGATTTACACACAGTCCATTAGCTATAAAATTTGAATTTTGAAGGCAGACAAGTTTCTGCTTGATTTTTATGCCAGATTTTTTGCCATTCAGATACATTCTTCTTAACACTTAATGTCATTATGTCATTTTCACTCATGTTACAGATTGATTTTTGTAACTTCAACTGTACTGAAGTCACAATTGGTATTGAATTTGCCTAAAACTAAATTGGAATCATCTTATCTCCAAAAACATAACCATAGTTAATAAAGCCATTGTAATGAATTGGTGCTTAATTCAACAGTAATTTTAACAACAGCACAAAGTTCCTTTTTGGGTGCTGTTTTGTCAAAGATGCAGCAGTAGAGCTGCCTCTTTAGAGTATAAATAAGTGTAGCAAAATCACTGACAAGCCAATGGGGAAAAAAAAAAAAGCCATCAAGAGTCTGTGAAATCAGATATGGAAAATCCTACTTTTATCTTCCCCCATCATTAGTCGTTGCCCTCCATCTTTCTACCTTCCCTGCACATTCAGCAAGTGCCAGATCAATGCTAGCTGAAGGATTTTTCCACTTATGTCTATTCTAGCCAACAGAGATGACGACAGCCTGTTATCTGTTACTGCAGCTCCGAGGAGCCTCGGTCAGGGATCCTGTGGCGCTTGGGGTGATACGAAATATAGAGACAGTCTCTCGGTCTGCCTGAGAGCAGCTGCAGCCTAAATAAGGGTCACGTATCTCGCCCCGCAGACAGCTGCAGAAAATGGATTACACCAGTGCTTGCATACGCTACACCCGCCGTCGGCATTGGTAGCGCCCTAGGCAATGGAGTGCAATGGGGTGCAGTGGGGTGCAATGGGGCACCTTCCTCAACAGACATTGTTTTCGCACTCCTAAAGCAGCACTGGTGATACTCTGCTGCTGGTGTTACCTTTAAGCTAGTATTTGAGTTAAACTATCGAATAAACTAGCGGCCTGATTTTAGCATCAGGGCCGCCTGAAAAGGATCAGGGTGAAATTACCCACACCATTCATTACATGAAGCTTGATGTGCAAATTTGGGTAATCCTAGATGCACGTTGTTAACCGGTACCTGTATTTCCTTATTGGCATCCATGTTGATATTTCAAGGAAAAACAGCTGCCCGTACCCCCAGGCCCTGCTGTTTGTTTGGGGTTTTTTTGAGTTCTGGTGCTGCTTTCTGAGTTGTTCTCATTTTTGATTTTGTGGTTTATATTGTCACATCCTCAAAAAGTATATACAATAGACAAAACACCCTCCCCTTGGAAGCCATTTATTTTCCTTCCATATGCACATCCCCACACTTACTCACGCTTCTATTTAATGTAAATAGAGTAGGTAGGGAAGATAGCTGTGAGGGAGAATGTTGTGTTTTAAAATCATTGGAGACAGCAAAGTTATGTTCCCTCTCTTTAATAATAACAAACCAGTGCTTATAACTCTTATCAAACAGTCTGTGCAACGTCTGCATCCTTTCACTAATTTCAACAAACTGTCCTGAGGAGTGGGAAGATTAGCTGTGGGGTTGTTTATTCTCAGTGGAGTTATGGCCATGTTCTCCTCGAATGAGAGAGAGAGAGAGAGGAAAATAAAATCTTGTTTGTATCTCATCTGTCCTGTGTTCCTGCAGTGGGAGAGAATAATGCCAAGGGATTTAAGACTCAGCGCTCTTCCTTGCAGTGCTTCCATCTTAGGGGGCTTTGCAGCCAGCTCCTGTACCCCAATGGGTACAGCTAAGGGTGAGCGGGTCCTGCTTCGGAGCAACCCACACCCACATCCGCAGCTAAACATTTTCCTCTCGCTAGAACGGATTAATTAATGAGGAAAACATTGTTGCCCGCGTGCGTGTTGCCAGCTTGCCCACAGCAGCCCAACCCCGACCTCTGGCTCCGTTTCTCACTCTTGTAAGGAGGCAAGAGAAATAACTGTGGCAACCCAGTCCTGGATGCAAAACTGCTTCGCTCCTTGCAGCCAGAGAAATTGCGGGGTAAGGAATGTTATGGCGACTGAGCAACCACTTCATTAAACATCCCACAAAATCCCACAGCACCCTGTATTAAGTGCGTGGCAATTAATGCTTGTAATTAATGCTTGGGCATTAATTACACAATCGACATTAACAGAAGAGAACCTCTGTTATTCTTTTTTTGCTTTTAGGCTCAAAAAATTTACTATTTCCTGTGTTTCGTAGATACAGATTTAGACCTCAGAGCCTGGATGTTTGCTGTGGGTTTTTCGGCAGGGGAGGAAGTAAAGGATATTGTGGGTAAGCATTAGGAGTGAATAGTTGACCTCTATATTTTTTTTCATTTGATCTCTGAACTAAGGAACCAGAAGGAAAAATTGTTCGGGCTTAACTTTGACTTAAATAAAAAGGAGCTAATTTTCTTTGTGGGTTCTCTTCCACTTTCTCTGTTTCTCTCTCTGCATGCTTGTATATGTGTGTGTGTGCATGTGTACACATATGCAAATATACATATTTTGGGTTATATTGCATGATTTTTGGGGGGATTCTTTTATAATTGAAAAAGTGTGTTTGATTTTGAAACACAATGGTATTTTGGACTGAAACCAAACGTTTTTAAAAACTAAAATTCCTTTTGTAAAATATATAATTTAGAAAAGAAAACTTTTCAGATATTTGGATCCATTTTTCTGACCTTATTTGCTAAATTTCATGGGGTTTTATAGATAATTTTCGTCAGTGTATAATTGCAGGTTTCAGTAATTACATTTGTGTGAAAACTTTGCTAAGACCCACTATGGATAAGGATGATAGGGAATTCACAGCTATCTTTTTCTTGACGGATCTATAGACTAGATAGTGAAGGGTAACTGAATTCAGCTTTCAAATCATGGGGGAGGTTACACTATAAAAAGGTACTGTAAACTTTATATCAAGGGGGGCAACATTGGAAGGCAATCTCAAATCAAAAGCTGCTAACAAGAAAATAAGAAAATGGCTTTTTTTCTGCTAAACCTACTTGCACACATTTTTCACTATGTGCAACCTTGTTTTCCAGTTCTGCATTAGGTGCAGTACACAGTAAACCAAACTTATTGCAAACTTAGCCAAAGCCCTGCCAACCAAGTTACACCAGATTTTTGCCAGTTTGAGCGTGACGGTCTCATTTGGTCAAATACTTGACACGGTGGAAATGCTGCGTGTGTGTGTGCACTCGTATAAGTGACAGTAACTTTGGTATTCGTGTCTGGAAGTTATAGCAGAAACCTTTGCATTTTTGAGCCTTTTCCCTCTTTGGATTTTGCCAGCAAACAGCGGGAGGCTAGAGGCCACCGTAGACGGCCTCCACATCCGAGCCCCCAGCTCTCACCCATGACCTGGGCAGGAATGAGGGCCTGGGGCAGGAGTTGCAGAAAGTTGGGATTTTAAAATTTTTTTTCCTCGTATTGCTGAGGGAGTTTGTCTCGGACAAGTTTATCTGGGGTGGAAGAGGAAGCTTGCAGGCAGCATGATGCATGGGCGGCGAGTGCCGGCATGATGTCATGGCGAAAGGGAACAGAGCCCGGCTGTGTCGCACAAGCTGGGGAGGGAGCTGCTGTGGCGCGGGGCAGCGACTTTATCAATTAGGTAATGTCTGAGGGAGATTGGGGGGGAATTTCATTACATTGTGTTGGGCCGTGCTGTTGATGTGTTACCAAACATCTGTGAGGGACCTTGCCGTTGCTCGGGAAGCGTGGGCTTGAGCCGAATCACACCACCACGACCGAGCAGAGGGAAGGGGCGGGGAAGGGGGAGAGCGATAACTTCCCTCCAAAAAAAAATCCAGAAGGGCTTTGCTTTCGGTGGACTTGCCATTGAGATCTGGGGGACACACTGCTCTGTGCATTATGCAATGGAGACGACGGGATGAAGTGTTGTTTCCGTGTGCCCGGCTACGTCATGTTGGTGGTGAAGGACCACTGGTCCTGTTGAGCAGACAACTTTGGGAAGCCCACTAAGATCCTTTGTAAAGTCTTGGGACTTTTTTTCCCCTGCTCTTCTCTTTAGGGAAAGACCAAAAAGCCAAAAGCAGTGCAAAAAACATGGAAACACCGGTGCCAGCCTTCTCTTTGTAGATGGAAAGTTAGCAATTTGAAAGCAAACATATTGCTAAGGGCCAGCTCGATGCTCTGTTATCTCTCCTATGAACATCTTAGAGCCGCCATAAATAAATGACCTTGTTCTCCCAATACTTCCATCAGGAAGGTATGTGAGCAGTCCTCTGCTTGCTTCGCAAGACGGCGTGTATCTCAGGGACAGTGCAGCCACGGTGAGCCACCTCATTGCCAGAAAGTGCCAGGTGTCTGCTCACCAAAGAGCGTGCGGGGTAGATGTTTCTAGCCAGGGATGCTTCAAAATCACAGCTGATTTTGCTAACCTAACCTCAGGGGAAGCAGAAAAGGAGCAGAGCTCACCCCCACGATTCCCTATCCCAGTGAGCACTGGGATTGCCAGGCTCCCTGCCACTTGCATTGAGTCCCAGCAGTGTTAAATGATGCTTCACAAACACGTGCAAAGCCATGTGCCCCCACCCAAGAAGCTAGAAAATTGCTTTTATTATGCATTTTGTTCCTGCCCGCATGAAGAGGACATGTCTTCCCTCCTCCTGAGCGCCAGTGAGTGCCCGTGTGAAGGGGAGCAGTGTGCTTGGGGGGCTACGCAGGGGCTGGTCCCATGCCCGCTGAAACTCAGCATAAATCAGGATTAGTGCTGCAGCATCTGGGGAGCTGCGCCAGCAGCGAGCCGACGCAAGAGGGAAATCAGGCCCCGCGGAGCAGGCTCCCCCAGTGACATGTTTATTCCTGCCAAACTCCCATCTTTTATCCCCTAAACAGAGCAGCCTGGTAAGCCCCTCTAAGTCTCTGGTATGCTAAACTGATACGGGAGCCTTGCTCTCGCGTCGCTGGAAGGAAGCGTGGTGGAAATGGACTGGCACTACGTGTTTTGGCATCACCAGCTGAGGCCTTTGTTGCCCACCCAAGCACCCCGATGTGCCTCGCCACGGGACCAGCTCTTTTTTTGGCCCTGGGTGCTGCCTGCAACCTGCTGATGGGGAGGGGAGGGAGGAGGGGAGGGCGATGGGAAACTGCTGAGCGGAGAAAATGCAGCTCCCCTCATCCTCCCTCCTCCCTTCCTCGCCTGGAAGCAATTGATTTAGGAGCTTTTCTTAAGTAAAAATTTCATCACAAAAGAGCTTTCTTCCAAGAGCCACTGAGAAAATTGTCTCGCCCCCTCTCTCTTACTTATGTGTATATATATATGTAGGTTTGTATATAGGAGGATGCAGCTTTCCTGACCCAGGTGGCAGGTACTTGAACTAATGGGTTTATTTGCTATCCTTGCCGGGAAAGCAATACGCAGTCGTAGGGCTTAAGGTGGCACAAAAAATGACCAAAGCATCATTGCCAAATGTCTGAAAATTCCTCATGATGGATTACGAGGGATAATAACCTTGACCTTTCTTCCAAGGCTGGGAGGAGCACTTAGGAGACAGCAAGTAGGTTTCCTAATGTTTTTGGCAGTAAGCAGGTCCAGTTCTACAAAACATGAAGACATTCAAACTTCCTACAGTGATTAGGGAGGTCTTGCCACAAACAGAAAGCTACCCACTGCCACATTAGTGGAGACACTCAATGTTCAAAATCATAATAATAAGTTTCAGGGACCCTACCTTGAACTAGACCCAGTAGAGCTCACAGGAAAAATAGGGGTTTTCATTAGAAAAATCCCCATTTAGAACATTTGAAAAATTAGTGGTTTTCTCTTTGGTCCCACAAGAAAATTAAGACAATTTAGACTGTGGAAAGTTCTTCTTTCCCTTACCTTCTTGTGGTTTTCCAGCATTAGTCTAGCAGACAAGAGTAAAGAAGTACAAAAAATATTTTTTCCCTATTTCATTTTATTCTGTCATTCTTTTCTTGCTTGAAAGAAATCTTAAGGTATTAATTCTTATTCCTTGAAGAGAAAATACTTTAACTGTTCAAAGAAGATGTTTAAACCGGAAATGTCAGTCTCTTTGTTAAAACCTTACATTAAAAAATTATGCAATTATCTGCTTTTCTAGATAAAAAGAAAAAAATCAGAGCAAAAACCTGCAGAAAGGCAAGCATGCCATCAATACTGTGGAATTAACATCTTCCAAAATACCAAGAAATTTCAGAGCTTTTGGAAGATGAACTGTTTAACTGAACAAAGAATATTTCCTGAAAGAATTCATTGTCACTTAAGCCACATTTGTAAGGAAAGCATGCCATTGGAAATGGCTTACCTCCAAGGTCTGTGCACAAAACACATAAATAAAATGCACTACTTTGTCAGTAATTGCCAGTTTAAGACAAAACAGTAGTACATAGTTTATCCAAATCATTCTGCCTTTGCAGATGATCATGAAAATGAATTTGGTTTTTTTGTGAGAGTTTTAAGGAAGATGAGATTTAAATTGACAGGCAATGTACACAAGTAATATCTAACCTGCATCTCTCCTAGGAATGAACTATTAATAGCTCTTTGCAAATGCCTGGATACTGATACCAAAAGGTAGCTGGGAGTAAAGCAGAGTGCCCCCAAATAACAAGCAGGAATTTACGGAAGCTTGGAGCCCTCCTTTCCCTTGGCTAGCACAGAAATAGCAGCAGCAATAGGGCAGTGGCTGCAGCCACCCCCCTGCACAGCTCTTGCCTACTGCAGTGAGCACATACAGGTTTCGAGTGCACTTAGTGACTACTTACTTAGGGAATATTTATTTAAAATCATCTGCTTTTGTAAACTTTCCTGGCAGTATATTCATTATTTGAACTAATTGAGGAGATTAAACATAAAAGGACCATGATATAGCAAAAAAAAAATGAAGCCTCATGTTAGGGGAAGAGTCTGATCTTCTTTCATGGTGAAGTATCAACTCTGCGGGGTATCAGCTCCTACAAAACAAACCAAAAGGGACTGCAGAGCAGCTCACCCAGCCAGATGTTGACTGAGACCCTGGCGACCAAGAGGACCGGAAAGAGGCATGTTAGAGAGCAGTAATAACATTTGGAAATGGCAGATGGATGATGGTCTGAAAGAATGCCTAAAAACCATCCAGGAGTGGATATATATGACCCTGGCATGGCTGCATGGGCAGGGAAAGGAAGTGAGCTGAGGAGAAAATTGTAACATATTTTTCCCAAAGAATTGCCCTCTGTCCTATCAAATTCACAATCAGTATTGATACTTGGATTCAAATACTAGGTTCAAACCTTGAAATGAATGTAAATAATAAAGCTTTCTAAGGTTGTAGAAAGAAAAAAAAATATAAAGCAGGAAAATTGGGGGATTTTTTCCACATTTTTCCAAGTGATGAACCAAGAGTCTGTTTGCTTCACAGTAAATGTAGTTCTGTTTGATTCTTACCTCTCTAAAAAGCCCTGTCAGTAAACCAGAATCAGGAATATTTTCCCTCACTCTGCCTTCCTGGAGCCTGGGTTTCCTGAAGAACGTGTTCTCTCCTCAAAGACCACAGGAGCCACGTGGACTCTAGAAACAGTGCTTGCAATAATAAAGCTGAACCACAGTAGGGTTTCCGGAGCCTGGATCAAAATTAAGTGTGCTCTTGGTTTAAGAATGGTTAATATAGACATCTCAGAATAAATATTTATTAATCTTATTGCACAACATTCAATATGTAAACAGTTTGCATATACATAAAGAAAGAAAGAGATATAGGAGGAGCTGATAAACAATCCCTTCCTGCCCACTGTGAGGGAAGAGTTTGCACAAGCCCAAAGACCTTCTTAGCACTGCTTTCTTGACATGATTTCTCCTTCTCCCAACCCTGTGCTGCCCATTAAGGAGCAGATAGAGATTCCCCTGTGTCTGGGAACAAGAAACGTGAGCCAGGAGATACCAAAATGCCATGTCAAATCCCTGTCCTACCTGATGCAGGAGAAAGAGCATCTGCTCCAGGTGTCTTTTGGCATCAACACCCATCACCTGTGGGAAAACTCCCACCCAAAGAGGAGGGGAGGGTCCTCCCTGCCCAGACCTGGCCAGGAGGAAAGCAAGGCTTTAAGAAACTTGTGATAAGCAGCCTTCATCTTGCCCTTTGCTGAGAAAAACTTTCAGGACTTTGGGATGTTACACACTGAGGTGAGGGCTGTCACTTGTGCACAGGGACTTGATGTGGTAAGGTCATTTGCTGCTTTTGGGTATTAATGTAATGAGTGACAGCAGCATGCTGGTCTCCCTCTTGCACAGGACACCTAAGGTATATTGCATGCATGCCTGGTGTATATTGTTCTACTTTGTTGTTAGTATAGGTGAACACAAATGATAATACCAATGTGTTATGCTTCCTTGGCCCTGACCTTGGTGCAAGGGCCAATGGCCACAAAAGGTATGGAAAAGTGATAAATGGACCACAAAATGCTACTTGCCTACTACCTTCAGGAACAGGGAGCTCCCTTGCACACCCCCCCTTACTCAGTGTAGTATTGAATACTCGGGTTAAGATGGTCCTTTGTTAGCCTTACTTCACTCAGAATTAGGTGTTCTCCATTTAAATAATATTTTACATAATGCAGGCCTGAAACTGTGGCTGGTGCCTTGCAATTTGTGTGAAGCTCATTGGCAGTAGGTAGGACAGCTGTGCAGTTTTTTATTTTCTAAGGTGACTTTTTTTTTCCTACCCTTAAAAAAAGCTAAATCTCAAGAAGAGGATAAAAAAAATCTCCCTTATTTTCCTCCTCTTCCCAGAATTTCCAGAAGTCCTTTGCCTTTCTGGCTATATCTGCCTCATGCCTGGAAATGTTTTTGCCTATTGGCTTGTGGGTGTGCACACATGCCTGCTGCAAATTTTTGTGTGTGCATATTTATATCTTGGTGGCTGTGTTGCCAAGGAGCTCTGAAAGAAAGCAGAGCTGAGATAACTTCTAATCCACCTTTCTGTGATAATGTGGCGCAAGTGAAAAAAGCCAGGGGTCTTTCTCCACTCTAGCTATGCTCTAGGTTTGGTAGAGTGGGGCCTTTAACAGGCACTTGGGACTTTGCTCGCTCTCCGTCTCAGGGCTAGGGCTTGGCAGGGGAGAAAGCAAATGCCTGGGCCACTGGAAGCTGTAGGCCTCTGCTTGAGGAAGACTTAGAATTCAAATGAATATTTCTAGTTGGGTCTGGCAGATGGCCACTGTCTTGAGACATCTGTGCCTGCTATCGAAGTGCTCTGTTTATTTTCCTTATCCATCCTTGTGGAGAAGGGGTCATGGAGTTGGAGGGGTGTGGGTCCTGCCTGAGCTGCTGTTGCTTTCCTGGTTATGAAAAAAGGGATGGAGATGAAATGATTGTACCATCCTTCAGTAGCCCCTGAGATGTGAAATTCCCTCTCCTTGGTTTCTGTTCCCCCGGAGGGTCTCTGGACTGTTCGCAGAGGCAGCAGGAATCCAAAACAGCCAATGACCTCACGGTCCTTCCTTTCAGCATAGATTTTTGTTGCTTTTACTCAAAACAGAGCCTAGGCTTTCCCTAGCTGGGAGAGTGCCCAGGCTGTTGGACCATCTTGTAGTTCTGCAATGACCCTTCCTGCCTCTCAGAAACTTTCCTCTCAAGTAGAGATAGCCATGCTCAAACTGCAATGCCTGATGCTTTTCCCATACCCTCCTATTCTGATGAAAGTGTTCCTCACAGAATTCCTGACTTGGCTCCTTCTGCATTCGTTACTTGTACGTAATATAAAATACTTGCTGGTAGCAGGGACTTGCAGAGATATTTTGCTGATATTGCCCCTGTGTAGCAAATAGAAAGAGACAGTTTGACAGAGAATCTTTGGAGGATAATTAATTTTTCATTTTGACAAGGGTTTCAATTAAGTGTGTTACTCTTTTTCATCTTCTGGATATTATGAATAATGGGCCAAATGTTCACATGGTGTATCTGCATTAATAGCCTCAAACAAGATGTAAGCATATGCAGCATCTTTTGAAGTTTTGCCATCCATAGGCTTTTTACAATGTTCAGTGCTTTTGCCTTTTCCATCTGCATTTGTTATGTGGTGGAGTTGGCTTGGCTTTTTGGAGTCGTCTTTGACTCCAAAGGTAGATCTAGAATACGGAATGTCCACTTGGCATCTAACTTGTAGCATTACTGATGGGTGATACTGTTCTGTAATTTTTTAATGTTTTTGAATGGGTGGATGCCAATACAAAGGCAAGGCATCCATTACTGGCCAGTTTATTCTCAACAGAGATGCAAAGCAAGAACAAGCACAGGTGACAGTTTCCTTGCACAGGCTATCGTGAGGCTTAGATCAAAAGACCTCAGCAAGCCATGAAAGGGATTCCCTGTTTTGCTATTATATAGTACTGTTCTCGACATAAAGGATATTGCTTTCTTGAAAACATTATGACTTTTTCAATTGAGAGAGCATGGGTTATTTATCATAAACATGAGTGACTAATTCTGCCACTTTCTAATGTTAGGGTATTTGGCTTTGCAGGCTTTCCTTTCCACCAACATGTCATTTGGGTTGCAATTTCCTACCCATATAACATTTAAAGCATATTGAGAATAGTAAAATGTGATCATGTATCATTGCACTGATTTCCCTGCCTGCTCCCCACAACAGGAGTGGGATCTGTAAGTCTGTGCGATGGTTCTCGCACTAGCTGAGCTCATGACGTAACTTGTAAGAGGTCAGAGCTCTTCTGTTGCTACTAGACTGCTAAGGGGCAGTAAAATGTTCACAGGCATCCTCTGACAGGGGAGGAAAGGCAATACTTTGGGGTGCTGGCTCCAGGCTCTAGCAGGCCAGTGTGACTTCTCTTTACCCCTCCTGTTCCAAAATTGTTCCTCCCAGCTGCTGCCCTTCCTGCCTATGTATTCACATCTGCTCCTGTCTTTCTTGTATCTCCTTTCCTATGTGCCTTCCTCATTCATCTGAGCTTCATCTTCCCCTCTCCTTCCTCCTTTCTGCTTATTCATCCCCCTGCACCTTTGTCAGGCTGCTCTCATTCTTCTCTGCCAGAGCATTAACAAGGGAAGCGGAGGGCACAGCGCAGGCAGCTTCCCTGGTGTGAGCTCTCCTGTCTGGCTCCACGGATGCCCCAGATAGACAGGAGAAAAGATTGCAGGAAGAATGATTGCAAGAAACATTTTGCTTGGCCCTTTAGCCCTGGGATGTTCTGTGGAGACAGCCTAATCCAGTTGAATACAAGAACTGAGGCAGGTTAGAGCAAGAGACCATCAGGGATCTTTGCAGATGAGCTAATAGGTTCCAGCTGAACATTTGTGAACACTAATTTATTTTTGCAGAGGCTTTGAATATGGACAGAGGCAGAAAGCACATCCTTGACAAGATGACAAGCTACTTCCCAACTGCTAAGTCTCCACTCTTAAGCACAGGAGACCTCAGAGCTCTGCATGTGGCTGAGAGATACCCCCTCACTATCTCTCCATCAACAAATTACAAAGTTAAGGGAAGTCTTACCTGGGGTGAATGCCCAGAAATACTTCAGCATGGCAAGTGAGTCAAAACTGCTAGCTGAGTATGCCTCCCACTAGAAAGGCACCCTATCCACACCACCTGATACTGCCTACAGGAGAATAGAAGGAGAATTTTTACCAGTCTTGTTTTAATTCTTGGAGAATTGTTTTGATTCTCTCTGCCTCTTTGTGGTTTCAGCAACAGTCCCTTCTCCATCATACACACTTCTTGGGTTTTCTGCTTGTTTCTCTTTTCGAACCCTGTTTCTAAGATACATTAATGCCAGTCCCCCAGTTTCAGGCCTTCAGACACTAAGGCAGTGAGGCAACTTGCTTTGTGCCCCTTCACAAGACTATGGTGCTGCTCACCTGCAGGGTGTTGGGCTCCCTTTCTCCTGTGGCTGGCACATAACTCTTGGGACATGACCAGCACCTGCTTGGTTGTCTCTGAGCCCATGCCTGTCTTCCTGCTCTCAGGTGAAGCAGCTGTGGTGGTGGTGTCTTGAGTCCTACCCTGCTGCTCCTTCAGGCTCTCTTCTCAAGTCCTCTGCTCAAGTCTGATACCCAAAATTGTCTGTTCATGCTGCTCTGCCACTTGATGTGCTCACAGGATGAGAGTGACTTTTTGTGGTGGATATTACAGGGTAATGAGAAAAGGTGGTGTCATGTGCCATCTGAGCTGGGTCTTTTGCTAACCAGTATATTGCCTTGGAGGTACTCTGAGGGGCTGGTAGACTCTTACCTTTCCGGTTGGGAGTTTTAGAAGTCCTGTCTCTGAAAAATGTGGCCTTCTCAGGGGTTCCTATGGATAGCTAAAGTCATCATGATCTTTGTAGGGCTGTGAATCATATTGGTGTCACTAGTCAAGGAAGTTGTGACACTGCAGGGTCAGATCTGGAACCAGGGTTCTCCCCCTGGCATCCCTTTCTCCATATCTGCTCACTTTGCTCATGGTTTATGGGATGGATTCTAGACCACAAAAACTTTCTGAATGGAAATCCTGAGTGTATGAATATCTCTTAAGTTATGGAGTCTTTTGTACTGGATTGGTGTCTGAGCCTGCTTTGTGCCTGTTCATCAGAGAAGGCTTTTTAAATATTTGTCCCCAGGATCTCTCTGAAGTGAGTAGAAAAACATGTGCAGAGTTAATAGTGGAACCCATAGCTGTGTTGAATGTGCCATGCTGGGTGTCACAAGAGGAAGAGCAGAGCCTGCAGTAATGCCATAGGCCCACCATCTTCCTCCAGGCTCATGTTCTGGTGATACAAAAAATATATCATTAAAGACTGAGTGGGCATCTATGAAAAGTGAGGTGTTCAAACATTAAGAAAACCATAGTGAGAAAGTAGTGTTAGACTTTGTTGTAACTGTATTACGAAGTGAAGCAAATAAAGCACTATCCTCAAGCATACAAGTTTTAATCTGAAGAGTTACTGCCTTTAGTTGAGTGATGCTCAAGTCCACCTGGTAAGACAAAACCCTCAGATGTGCAATAATGAAAAATTAAGAGTGTGTGTGGCTATGTAATAAGTTTTTGTTGCAGCTGAGTGGTTGTAATAAAGTATCATGAAGTAGAAAATGGAGAAAACGTTACATATTTTAGACCAGGATGGGAGAATACTGCAATATTAATTAGAGGCTGGACACTAGATCTATTTAGAAAAAAAAAAAAGAAAAGCTCTCCTTGGAATTTGTTTGACATCTGCCTGGTAGCTGGATCCATTCCTGCTTTAACAGCCCACACAGAGTGACACTCTGCAAACACAACATTGTCACCTGAACAATTCACTCAACAGCTCGCTGTGCTGTCAATCAGAGCAGACTCATTTCTCTTCTAAAAAAAATTTTTTTATACCCCCTCATTTTTTTTCTTTTGTCTCCAAGCCTTTGTTGATGTTGACAGCTCATCCTTTGGCCATCATTCATCCTGGCTACTGCAAACTTTGGAGAAAATAAAAACCCTGCTCCCCTAATCAGATTAGAGGGCCTGCAAATTGAATTCAGCCCCTCTCAGTGTCCCCTCAGCTGTCATTAGGAGCAAAGGCTGGCCCTTGGCGGAGGTCCAAACACCAGCTAACTGAATTTGAGATGCTGGAGTCTTGACAGGCCAAGGAAGGTAATTGAAGAGCTGTGGGGATCTTGTAAAATTTCAGGCAGTGGGGATTACACTGGGGGGATCTTTGGGACCCATCTTTAAAAAGGGACAGGGCACTGAAAAGCAGCTCTTTTCATTGTTAAGACTGGCACAGATGAATAGAGGAAAAATACTGAAATGCAAAAATGAGGTTTTCAACATACTGACTTCTTTGCCCCCTTCTCCGCCTCTGTCTTGACTGAATGCCCAAATCCAAATATCATCGATTGGTTGTAGTTCAGAAGTGTCCAGAGGTCTCGGGTGTTGTGTAAACATGCTGAATTAGTAAATGCTCTGTTTGAATAATGTTAGCTCTTAAAGTATTAAGAACTGAGCAGCAAGTCTACAAACTCATGTTTGGATTTATTTGCTGGAGTATCTTATCCTGGAGTCCTATTAACTCTTCCCTCCATATAACTTAGCCTTTCAGTTCAAGTCATCTTGCTTCAGCTGGGACCAGCTATCTCCCAGCAAAACTCTGTGTTGTCTTGGTCGGTGATGTCTCTCCTACCATCACAATTTACTAAACATACCAAGGTGAGGGAAACTCTTTTTAGCCAGTGTTCCAGCACTTGAACATACTTAGCTTGGTAAAAATATTTTGGGTTTTATCCACATGCAAAGAGGTTCTGATGGGGAAAACATTAACGTTCTGGTCTGTCAATACTTGTGGATTTGGAGTGCTTTTAGCAAATTGTCCCGCCAGGTGACAGACACCACACGTCCTCTAGATATGCCAGTGTAAAACATACATTGAAATTATGAATTAGCAGTGAGAAATAATGCTGCTGCACCGGGCCGCAATGGTTGCAGTAAATAGAGTTTCATAAAGAAGCCTCTGGGACACCTGATTCAAGCCCTGAGAAAGCAAAACTGACTTCAGAAGAGTAAAGCTGGACCTAGCTGGGCTCCTGAGCCTTTTTTCATCTAAGTGCAGCGTGCAGAGCATGGAAGAGAAGAATCCCATTATAAAAATGTCACATCTTTTTTTAAGGAAAAAAAAAAAAAAATCTAAATTCCTGCTGAAACATATAGATGGACCTGCCCTGGTCACAACAAAGCAGCACAAAGTGTGGAAGCAGATGCCCTCCCAATCTGTGCAGCTTCCCCTTCCACAGAGGAGCAGGCTGATCTGATTGCATGTACCTTTGATCTGTTTGGTATCACTTCAATTATTGATATATTAATTGCATCCTTGGTTAAAAGTCCCAGTGTTCATAGCTTTTAAAAGTCCCTCTCTTTCCCTCCACCCCATCCCCCAAAAGAAAGATGTTTTGCAAAAGAAAACTCTGTTTCTGGGACTTCAGGGCTGACACACTCTCAGGACACTTCATCTGTTTCTCAGCCCAAGCCCAGCTCTATGCCTGCTGCACGATTTCAGCTGAGCTACTGGTGCATATTTGGTCTCTCACCATTTAGCATTGTTATCAGCTGCTTCAGCCTCCCATCCATCATTCAAAGTACAGTTTAGGAAACCAGAATAACACAACATACATTATAGGCAGTCTTCAGCTTCTCTAGACTTGCATAGCCCTAGGGAAGACAAAGGAACTATGCTGATTTAAAAAAAAAACAAAAAAAAACAAAAAAACAAAAAAAACAACAAAAAACCCAACAAAAACCTCTAAGATCTGTTCTGTTCATGCAGCAGCAGTATTGTAAGTAGGACCAGAAGTGTAACCTATTGCTGAAATTGTTGACCAAGGTCCAATTCTCAGTCACCCATAACTTTGCCGGGTTATATCCCCTTCCAGTACTAAATGTTTGCTTTGGACTGGCTTAGTATGATAATGGGGGATCTAAGACTTTTAGCTCTTCTGATTGTCTGTGTGGAAGACTGCATGATGCCACATGATATTCCTGGTGTGCGCTTCCTCAGCTCTCCCTGTGATTTATAAGAATTCAGCAATGTTCTACTGATGGCTGCTGTATATCTGGGCATATACCCTGTGTGCTGAACGGGCTCTGTGCAAGTGCACAGAGTTAAAGATGGTGTAATGTACTCGCACCTGTGGGCTGATCTGAGGGTCACAGGGTAGCCATGGTTCTGGCACTTCCCAACTTGTGAATGCTTAACTCCATGATCTTCCTTATATGTCTGTTCCTTTCTATCTTTGACTTTAGGATATGGGGTAATCTGTTGTAGTGAGGGGCTGAAGAAACATGAAAGGAACATGGTGGCTATCAGTCATAGAAGGTAACTCTAAAAACAATTGGAAGTGCTGAAGTTTGCTCTCTATATATAGGGAAATTGAGCCTGTCTGGAACATCTTCATCTATCATAGGATATCTGAATATTCTAGGTAAAAGTAAAGGTTTCTGGTTAGATTTTTATTCTATTTTAGATTTTGAATTTATTGTCTGACAGAGCAATTAAGACTATAAAGTCCAGCTTTTTCTGGCATGGATGGCGTGGAAAACTGTGGCTCTTTGCCATGGGTTTTGCTTTGGGGCAAACATCTTTAACATGGTATATGCAGAAGCCATATGACCTTCATCAGTAGTAGAAACCAACAGGGGCATTTCGGGCAGCTTTTAATGACCTGACAGGACAGAGAAGTCAAGTCTTGAGAGCTTAATTGTCTGCCACCATGAATTGCTGGGTTATGTGAAAGCTGAATTCTGCTAAACATCTTCAGTACAGATGCAGAAGTCTCTAGATAGTCCCAGAAACTCATTGATTCCTCTTTGTTCTGACACATCCAAAATCACTTTGGGATGACCACAAAGGTCTCAATGTAAGTTCAGGTAATCCTTTCTGGTGAAGGAGAGCTGTGTCCTTAAATTTACCCAACTTGAAAGCCTGAGATATAGCATTGTACTGAGTGCTTTTCAATACTCAAATATGAGGATTTGCTCCCAAATAGCAACATGCAATAACATCCCAGAGCTTATCCCTGTACTTGAATGCACTGTGTTTAAAGAAATAAAAAGGAATAAAATACAGCTTTTAAATCCTCTAGTACTCAGACTCAAATGAGAGACTTCTGATAAACTAAATATGGCTAGAGTACACCTTTGTGCTGTTGAGGCCAGACTGTGTGACTTCAAATGATCAAATTGCCCACCTCCATGATTCCCATAATACTGCCTTCTGTAGATTGCACTCTACATCTAGATGAGCACTGTTCATCTATTACACCATGTACTTCATACTTCCTTAGAAGAAAATCTTTCAGCCACTATTAATGTTTTATGTAATAGGCTGCCATAACACTGTAAAATATTATTTGGGAAGATCAGTACTCACAGGACAGAGCAAAAGAGCAATTTTTTTCTTAAACATCAATATTTTTCCCTTTCAACCTTCTCCAGCCTCCTACATGTAAGTCTGCAAAGAACAACAGCCCTTTGAATGATATGAAGCTATCTCTACCAGCCCAATCCATTACTACCACAAAACCCCATGACTTTCTAAGCTGAAACTGTTGGTCAGTAATGGCCAAACTTGAAAACAATACATGGATGTAAAGAAACTCTGGGAAGATTATGGCTTGGGTGCAGTTGCAGTGCCCCTGTGGAGCAAAGGGCTTCTGCTAAGCAGGATGCAAATGCAGTACCTGCTGCCCCCAGTTCCTCTTGGCCAATTGGCATAAATATACATCAACTGGTGTGTATTTGGGTCGTCTTTTTTTTTTCTTTGGACTGGTTGTGATGTTTGAGCTCTCTAGCTCAGGTGAAGTGAGTGCAGAGGGTTTGGGGATTTTTGTGCTTCTGACTCTGCTTGTGGAGCTGCTTGTTGTCCTGATGTGCTCCTCCTCCTCTAAGATGTACTCCAACAAGAGACTTGTGAGGAAGCCAACCTGTCACAGAACTACCTCTTCAGCAAAAGCTACCCTAAAGAGGAACCCAAAAGGCACTTCTTCAAGGGTTGTCTTTGTTTTCTAATCCTTAAGTTTGCATCTTCTGCCTGCATTTTTTATCTTCTAAAACTTGAGGGATGCCTCATCTTATTATACTACATTTCTAATAGGCAAACTCTCCAAAGTGGCCTTGTGTGTGTTTGATATACAGCTGAGAGTGAGGCCTCACTTTGTGTAATGGTTTAATTATAATGTCAATGTGGATTCATTAGCATGACAGCTGTCACTGTAAATGGGTGAGGGGGAGGCTTTTGGACCCCCTAGGGTCAGGGTAATTGATGTAGTGAACAGAATACTGTATTCACTGAACAATGGGACAGGTCTCCATTCTGACCCGGGAAGGGCAATCAGTGTAAGCGGGGAATCGATAGCAGCTGAATTTTCATCTGTGATCAGATTGATTCAACCATGTTAACTTCCACGTGCAGATTATGTTCTGCCGGAGCCTGGGTGGCTCTAGCACACCCTGAAGGAGGACAAGCAAATGCTGATTCTTTCATTTTTAATATAAATCTTGAGCAGACACAAGAGCAGCTGCAGTTTTGCTCCATGACTCTGATCAGTGGAAAAGAGGATCTGCTTGAACATCTGGAGCCAGTTCCTTATGTTTGTTTTGCCATTGCTTCCCCAGCTCTTACTCTTCTTGACATCTATTCCACAGCTAGTCTTCCCTTGCCAAGCCTGCCTTTGGAAAATGAGCTAATAGCACGGTATTGCTCATTTTCATTAAAGGGTTTTGCCCCATGGAGTAGCACAGCATTCATGCTGCCTTTATGGGAGTCCTGGTAAAGGTTTGTGCTCTTTGAGATCTACTACAGGTTTATTCCTCTGCAGGTCCATCACAGATCTTCTGTTGATGTTTCTCCAAATGGAGTTTGTATCATGCTGACAATTGCTTCCTGTAATATTTGCTTGTCTATTTGCTCTTGTCTTTTCAGTGTTACTTGTACATTTGACCAAATGTATAAGCAAAGAAATATTGTTGGAGACTGCAAGGGTTAAGAACAGTAAGATGTTGCTATAGAACCTGTAGGCGTTTTCTGTAATATTTGTAAGATAACCTGAATACTAAATTCAATCCTCTCACAATGGAAAGCATTGTTTGGGTCAGGTAAAAACAAGTTGAAGTGAAGAAATTATACTTAAAGGCTGCAGTGACAATCACTATTCTGAGGTATCTTTTCTTTCTTCCTTGACAGGGTAAGAAGTGCTCACCACCTTTCCTTCTTTCACTGAGAACAAGGAGAGGTGCACAGAGATTTTTCTCTGTCTTTCTTACAAAAAAAATCCATAATTCCCCATGAAAATGGAATATTCTTGTTTGCAATCATGCTGAATAATAAAAGTTAGCAGACGCATGGCAAGACTTTTAAACAGCTCACAGTCTCCTTTGCCCTCTAGCAGGCATGGCTCTTCCCGCAGCAGGGAAGCCACGTGCATTTGGGGGAAAAGCACACTCCAGCATGCATGATTCATTGCCATAGCTGTGTGCCAGCTCTGCTTATAGTCAAACTTGAGTTTTGGTCTCCTAAGGCTGTTCCTTCCACAAGTAGTTGAAAGCCTAATGTTGGAGAGCCCTGCCCCTCACTGCTCCCTGCCTCTTCCAGTGCTCTGGAGCCTGGGAGACTCAGACGTGTTTAAAGGTAGCTCAGACTATATGTCTGGAAATACAGAACACAGATGATGGGTGTAGCAGAACTGTCTGGAGGAAGACAGGAAGCCAAAATAGTTGGGGATACAAGTACACAACTAATACCAGTACTGGGAAGGGCTGTTTGAAGTAGAATCTCTGAGGCCAGCAAAGCAGAGTGCAACAGGACTTGCTAACACTTCATGGACATTAAAGTGCATATAATGAGATGGGGAGGAGAGCATGTATGCTAGGGTGTGCTGGATGACCACTGTGTCACTGACTCTTCTCTCACACTTAAGGTTACTGCAACTACCAACTAGCCCAAGGCCCTTGCTCTTGGAGGAACATCACTCGCCTCCCTTGGTGGGGATCACACACTCCATGCAGTGCAGGGCTGCAAAACAGAGCAAAGCAGGAAGGAGAGATTTGTTCTTAGGGACTTCTATTAAGGCCTTCCAGAAACCTGCTTCTAAACACACCTGAGAAACAGTACACTTAAAAGAAACATTTTCCCTCTGTTAAATTACAAGAAACTCTAACATCCTGAAACAATCTTAATTTTGTATCTTTGGTATTTTCAGGCTATCTTTATAATTTCTTAGTCTGAAGAAGCTCAAGTATTGCTGGATGCCAAGACATGTAGTGCATATCTCTTTCTTTGCCCTCTTTGAATTTTGTCACAATGTGCCAACTTTCTGCTCTGCAGGGACATAAGGAGTTTTGATTACATGATGTTGGCATCTGGAAAGAGGAGGACAGCGGGGTTCTTCCTCCCCATAGCCCACTAGACAAAGGTGGGATTGCTGAATACCACAGTTCCCCTTTCTGTCTGTCATACTATTCCTGTTAAGCCTGTACATTTTAAGTACAACTGTTTATAACACAAGAAAGGTTGTACAAAAAATTCCCTTGCCAAAGTTGTGATTGTTTGTTGCTTGGCAAAAGTCACTGAGAAGGGCCAAAAAAACCCAGAGCCTCTCCTACCTCAGGATGCTTAACTTTTCAGGGGATGGGAGGGAAAATATGTTGTCTGAGATAACCAAGTGTGCTGGTTTTGGCTGGGATAGAGTTAATTTTCTTCATAGTAGCTAGCATGGGGTTGTGTTTTGGATTTGTGCTGAAAACAGTGTTGATAACACAGGGATGTTTTTTACTGTTGAGCACTGCTTACGTAGCATCAAGGTCTTTGCTGCTTCTCACCCCACCCCACCAGCGAGTAGGCTGGGGGTGCACAAGAAGTTGGGAGGGGACACAGCTGGGACAGCTGACCCCAGCTGACCAAAGGGATATCCCACACCATATGGCGTCATGCTCGGCATATAAAGCTGGGGGAAGAAGAAGGAAGGGGGGGGATGTTTGGGGTGATGGTGTTTGTCTTTCCAAGTAACATTTACGCGTGATGGAGCCCTGCTTTCCTGCGGATGGCTGAACACCTGCCTGCCGATGGGAAGTAGTGAATGAATTCCTTGTTTTGCTTTGCTTGCACACGTGGCTTTTACTTTACCTATTAAACTGTCTTTATATCAACCCATGAGTTCTTTCACTTCTACTCTTCTGATTCTCTCCCCCATCCTACCAGCGGAGTGGGGGCGGAGCAAGCGGCTGTGTGGTGCTTATGTGCCAGCTGGGGTTAAAGCATGATACCAACTATTGAAATAGGAGTGCTGTATCTGCAATGACTGTTTCAGTCCAGTCTCTCTGGTAGACTGCCCTGGCTCAGTGATGGGGGTTGTTTCACTTTGTTTATGTCAACATTGTCTCTAACTGCTTATTATGCTGGTTTTCAGGGCATATATAGTATGGGTAACTGCTTTTGTTAGTTGGAAGTGTATTAGTAGAGCTAGATTTCAGAAAAAGTAATTCATGGACAAGAATATAGATACCTTCAGTAGGAAGCAATGTTATGTGAGGGTTGCTGAATTCAAACCTAATAAACAGCAATTATAATTTGCCCTCTAACTGAAGAGAAGGGGAAAAAAAGAAAAGAAAAAGAAAAAAACAAAACAAAACAAAAAACCCCACCCCCCTCTTCTCCCCACTCAAAACCAGTCCCAAACCAAAAATTGGCAAACACCTTTTCCAAAGACTGGGAAGAAGTGGCACTGCAGTTAATTTGCTACAGAGTAAGGGGAACCACTGCAATAAATGAAGATCCCCAAGCATGTACAGGGGCTGGGGGTGTGCAGAGTTAATCCAGTGGTCGAGGGATCATTGTTCTGTTAAAAGGAAGTGACTTCCATGATGAAGCCAGACTTGCATAAGTCATCAAAAGGGTATTTTCTGTGCCTTTTCCACCGAAGGTAGCAACCTGCTTGGTTTTAACCCTATACATTGGAAACTCATGTTTAAGATATAGTGGATATCAACCTGCACCTAGTTAAAATGTAGAAGAAAATTATTAATATTGATAAAAGATAGAGAAAGGAGAAAGTAGGGAGAGGGCACAATCATATTGACTCCTGAGGAGGCTTGTGTATGCACACGCGCATGGTGTCGCCTCTGTTGGTTGCATAAGTGCTTTTAAAATAATGAAATTACTTCCATCAGAAGGAGGAGAGAGATGGTTGCATGATATGGGTTTTGGGGAGGAGGGAGGGGGAGTAGGAAGGTTTGCTTTTGTGATTTAAAAATATCAATGGCTGTATTTATACCAGCCAGGGAAGTTGTGTTGCCAAGTCTTTTAAGGCTTACAGAGGAAATGCAACACAAAGCAAGAAAAATATCTGTGGAAGCGCTTTAGAATGAGCTCCACAGGAAAAAAAAAAAAAAAAAGGAAAAAAATTCCAAATGCTGCATACTGTGTGGTCTTTAGAGGACTGCTTTAAGGGAGGGAAGAAGAAAGGCTGTATAAAATAAAAATGTACATATATACACCTCCTGGTAAACTAGCCTGAAGGTTATGACCAAAAGAAGAGACTTTTGAACTTTTCATTTTGTTTCTGGAAAGAAGGAAGAGGCTCTGCTGCAAGAACCCTCTTATTTTTCTGTTGTGAATAGTGTCACATAAAGACACCGTATAGCAGGAAGAGGTGTTTCATTCGGGGAAGAAAGCAGAGGAAGGAAAAACCCTCCTTTAGATAATTTCCAATTCAATAAGTGTTTGGTAAGGTACTAAGAAGCCTGGGGACAGGTGCAGTGGGTTCAGTGACAAATGGCTCAGCTAGAGCCCTCACGTAAGTAGAGGTGATAGAAGCAGCCCAGACTTGGGCTAGGGAGGTTGACAAGTTAACTATACACCTGGCAGCATGAGTACTGAGGAGAGAAAGCAGTGGTATGCTCAGTGACAGTGTAGTTGCCTCCAGCTTCCAAGTATCAGTCTGGGAAAAGGGGGGCCACACAGCCAGGTAGATACTCGTGTGCTCTGTTTGACTGGCACTGTGCACCATAATGGGACAAAGTCCCTCCAACAGCCCTTCTGCCTTTTCCCATCTTCACTAAACCCTTTTGTGAATGATAACCACTTTCTTCTGCTGGTTTTGGTACCAATCCAGGGAATGGTCTGGCTATGGATGAGCAGTATTGTATTTCTCTGGGTACCCCTGACAGTAGATGCGTGTTGTTGAGAACAGTGACCATCTCAAACAGTCAAGAACAACTGGGCAAGTGAAACTTCTGTGCTAGAAGATACCAGCTAAAACGTTTTTTTTTTCCTCCACAATGGAATAAGGTACCACCTCTAATAACTAGACGTGGGCATGAAGTATTTTTGTAGCCTCCTGAGAAACTGTAGTGGAACAATTATTTCTTTAATGACGTGTGCTTGTGCGTGAATTTGCGCTGCAGAAAAGAAAGAGCATTGAGTGAGTTTTTCCTCAGCTTACAACCATTCATGGACTAGCACCTCTCCTCTGATCCTCCATGCAGCTAGCCATCAGCAACAGAGCCTGCCGCAGCTGCCAGCTAAAGGAGGTGCTGCACAGCTGCAGTGGTAGCTGCTTGCATTTGGCACTTGCTATCCAGGGTTCTGCTGCGCTGCCGATCCGTCAGAGAGGTTTATGTGAGACTCAAAAGCATGCCTAGCAAACCAGTCCTGTGGACTTACCACCTCAGTCTGACTGCTCCAGTGTTTGAATATTAAGTTGAACACACAGCTGACAGATTTACTTTGTGATGTTTTCTTCTGGCAGAAGCTGTGGATTTGATGTAGTACGTCACCTTTTTTCTACATAAAGTGTCTAGGAAAATGTGTTTCCAGTGGCCAATGTAATTGCACATGAGGCATAGGCAGATTAGGAATAAATTCTAATTAAAAAAGGATGTTATTCAAGTAGCTACTGAACAGTACAAAAAATAAACTGACCTTCCTTTCTATTCAGGCTTCTTCTGACACTGTGACCCTTATGTAAGGGACTCTTGCAACAGCAGAATCTGTGTTACATCAACATGTCGCAGTGTCCCTGCCCAAGGATCTGGAGATGACATATGTAACCATATCTAACCTTACTCAGAGCTGGTGTAGACTCTCTGTTAAAAATAAAGCTAAGACCTTCTCTCCTAAAGTCCTTCATTCTTCCTTAAGAGTCCTGTTTTCATTTCCCCCTTTCTCCTGGGGACTGTCAAGAGAAATGATGACATGTCTTCTCTTGCAAGTAGACCAGAAGTCTGCAGTGGCAGAGTCAGAGCTGATTGCCTATCTTATCTCAAGTCGCTGGTCTCTAATTCAGGCTTTTGCAAACAACTACCAGTCCTGTTTTTTTCTGGAACTACAGGTTAGTGTTTAATGTGCTGCTTTTCTGGGACTTTGCCTATCAAGTCTGAGAAAAAGCCTTTTGCCTTTTTGATTGCCGCTAGGAAGGAACTCAAATCAAAATTCAAGGTCCAAAGAACCTGGAAGGCGAGTGAAGGATGGGGGACATTGTCTGTCACTCAGGACCTCTTTTTCTTGTAACCACCCCTGAAGCATGACAGGCCATGATTTATCAAATAGTAGATAAACTTCAAATCAAACAGAATTATGTTAAATTAACTTGGGAGGTTCACTTTGTCCTTGACCAGTGAGCTGGTGGTGATTTTTTAAAAATGTATTTATTTTTTTGACATATAAAAGTTGAAGTGAGATCCATGCAAAAAATGAACCATACTACTAAAGAAAGTCTTCCTTTGGCATTAACCAACTTTCCTCCATCATTGTGTTATGAAAGAGGTTTCAAAGCAGTCCAGTATCAAGACCTATCCATCCTCCATGACCCATAGGCCACCCCCCAAGGTTGACAGGCAAATAGTATCTTTCTGCATGACCAAGTACCACCTTACAGACATTCAGACAGTTTAGTTCAGTGTTACATCTTTTTGATGCCACAGGATGAGCAAATTTCTCTAAAAGTTGTAAGAGAGCTAAGTGTAGCTTGTGTGGTCTCATTTTCAGAAATTCATGGTTATGGGTTTAGACTTCTTTGTGTGGTCACTGTCTGGCTGCTTACAGAAAATGGTGTGACCAGCTGCCTTTTTTGATAGCACCTACTTGAAACATAGAAGCTGGTATGAAACAACAGGCTGTATGGTTGTCTACAAACCCATTGTGTGAACCTGTGGGCTGCAAGGCTAAATTTGGCCCAGTGCATCTTGGTATCTATTTCTTACTCAAAAGGAACAATCCCTCCTTAGAAAACAATGAGGGGAACTGCTGGTGGAGAGTGGAATAATTTTGCTTACCAGGAGGTGATCACAGATATTTCCTGCTGCCGGTCCTAGATTATTTCCTTATGTGGTAGTTCAAAGATGCCATGAAAATGGTAAACCACCATGAGCAGTCTGGTTAGCATGATGAGCAAACTTCCCTGTGTATGTCAGTAGGAATAATGCTCTAACCTCTCTGGGTGATGGATCTCAGACACGTGCATCCATGCTGCTACAGTCAGCACAGTGTTGCAACATCTTACTTTGTCCTGCCTTGCTCATGCACCAGTCCAGTTCCTGTACAAGCTGAAATCAAGTGATTCAGTGTTTTTTTCTGAAAGAGGCATAATTATAAAATCAGCTCTCCCCAGCTTGTTAGACTCAAGCATGACCGTGAAGTCTAGAATAGAATACAATATTTTCAGTTGGAAGGGATTTACAATGATCATCTAGTCCAACTGCCTGACCACTTCAGGGCTGACCAAAAGTTTAAAACATGTGTCATGATGTCTAACATCAAGATAATTTTTTTTGGTACTAGTTACTGCAATACACTCCCTAAAAGAAGCTCCATTGCAGAATGAAAAACTTCACATTGCAAATTTTGAATAGAAAATTTCTCCAATGCAGGTATAGTTTTAGATAAGCTAGGCTGTACCTATGTGAGCAGCGTAGGGCAGAAGCACTTTTGAAGTCCATTTCCCACATGTCCCCACTTAGGATGATTTGGTTTGTGTTGTGGGGCAGTCCTGGAGGTCGCAAACTGTGTTTCCTCTGGATGGACTGAAAGCAGAAGATGTGTGCCTGATGCACTCTGCTAACGGGTGCTAAGTCTGGGGGAACCAGGCAAGAGCCAGGCTGAAACACCCCCTAAGCTGCCCGCAGTGTACAAGTTGGGTTCTCACCACCACTTGCTTTGCTCTATAGATCCCCTCCTACTGCAGTGTTACTGCTTGCTAATGCAGACCTGGGCTTTATTTTTGCTAAGGTTTTAACTTGTGGTGCATGTTCTTTTCACTTGCTTCCATTTTATTGCTTCAGTAATCTCACGGATCATTGAAACTTGACTATCTCAATCCGTGGGTTGTTTTTGGTTGGTTGGTTTAGGCTTTCAGTGGTTTCTGGGGTTTGGCTGTTTTTTCTTTACCATACTTTCACCAGAAACTGGACATCATCTACAGCTTGTTTTGGAAGCTTATCAATCTGCTGTTTCTACCATGTTCCAAACACTTCAATAGCTGCTTCTATATTGTAGTATATGTTAATCAGCCAAATCTGTTCTCTGTATCTAGCACAACATTTTTGTTTGCAGGCCTACCACGTGCCCGATTGTGCAGAAAACTTGCTCAAGGCAAAATCTCTGGTCAGACAAAGCCACAAAGCAACTTAATGGTACATTTATCTGCTGATTTTTTTAGTTCATATAGAAAAAGCAAGGCCTGGTGGCTCTTACGCACAGCCTGGTTTTGTAACACTAATACTATCAGTTTTGTGGCTTCTGAGGAGAGCTCTACTGTGATCTCAATTAAATACATTTTCTGCTTAATGCTAGACTTAAAACTCATAATGATGTGTAACATAAAATTTATTGCTGTGTTTGCATCATTATTTGATTTATTGTGATTTTACTGTGTTGCTTGTTAATTCAGTATTGGTGTGTGCATAACGGGTGGGATTTTCAGTAGGGACCACTATTAACCTAACCCTTTTTCTGTAGAAGCTTATGTAGGCTTAAATCTGCTCTTAATAAAGTGGATGAGTCTCACTACTGATGATGATGAAAAAGTCTTACCAGCAGTCATCACTTCCTCAAAGTCTTTCTTATTATAAATATAGATTCCTCCTGTTCTCAGCCCCAAATAAAGTACAGCCAGTCTTCTATCCCTGTATTGACCTACTTCGTAGCTACTACCTGGGTGCACTGCTGTGGTACAAATAATTAACACCTCACATGTGTGTAGTTCTAGCTGTTTTATTTCAAGCAAACAAGCTAAAGCCTACAACATTTGGTTTGAATGCTCTTTTGCCAGTCCTGGCATATGTGCAGTATTTTACAAACATGCTACTAATCAACTTGCCCTCTGATTTATGTTTCATTATAGAGAGAGCTGAAACTGTTTAGACAATTCATGAGCAAGATACTGATGCTTTCTGTTAGTGAAATAAAAAAGTAAGATCTATCAGCATGTAATATGACCATAAAATTAAGCACAGCCACAGCATCCCAAACCAGACCGACTGAATCATTGCAAAAAATGCAGTTGAAACCAGCCTTTTGCTTCCAATTCCTGCGGTACATCAGGGAAACTTTCAGCCGCTCTCTGGTAACAATAGCATCAGCTCCTGACAAACTGGTGGGGAGAAGGAGAGGAAGCCTTTGTGTTTTCACAGTGTTGAGACAAAAGAAACATGACTTCTTGTAAGTGAAATTAGCTCTTGATCCCTGAGCTGCCCCAGGATGGATTTTGCCTGGGCTCTCTTGCCACCGTAGCATACCGTCCTTACCACATGCTGCTGCGTGACTGCTGCGCAAAGCACTTTCCACCATAGCGCTAAATTTTGTGTTTTATGACAACACCTACTAAGCTCAGAGGGGCACCGACTTGTGCCTGAAGCACGAGCAGCTAATTTCTTTGCCTCTGTGGTGAGCCAAAGCTGATCGGTGCCTCGGACAAGCAGGCCCCAGACCAGGAGGATCAGCACTTGCAACCGCTCTGCCTGGCTGCTGATGACAGGCGCCTGTCACTCGGAGGGCAGATAACATGCCGGGGATGACAGTTCGCTGTCCCCCCTCCCAGCCAGTGGCACCCTGGGGGCCAGGCGTATGGTGTCTCTCACCCCCATCTCCTCTGGCACAGCTGTGCGGGGAGGCTGCCAAGCCTGACTGTGGGGTGGGATCGGATGACTGGTGTGTTCCCCTCCTCCTTCCAGGCAAAGGGAAAAACATTGCCGACTTGTTTGGGTAGTCCCACTCGTACTTAAACTGTTGCTCTCACTGGCAGGACCTCTCAAGCAACCTGGTTATCTTTATAATGACCTTATTAGTTGGACGACATGTTGTGCTTGCTTAAGGACCTAAGCTAGTTCATGTTTTGGTCAGCTGGAATACAGGTCTTGATCCAGCCCTAACAGTAAAAGGAGGATTGATGTTTTCCAGCTAAGACCTTGAAATATCAGAGATTTTAGTACCAGTGTGGCACAGGCTATCCTGATTGCACTTTTCCTCTTCAAAAAAACCCCCAAATTCTTCAATTTTCTCTGTCTTGTACTATTTACCAGCATATCTGAATGCTTCCTCATGATCTCAACCGTCACCTTGCAGATGTTAATACAGTAGTTATTCAAAGAATTTCACTGGTTCATTTGTTAGACTTCAAGATTTTTGCTGGAGTACAGAGGAGCCAAGGTTTATATCTTGGATGTTGTATGTAGGTGACTGAAAATGGATCAGGTAAAGTCTTGTTATGCTATATTAAACCTTTGAGACCTCATTGGATGAGCTTGGGTTGGAGAATATGGTACAAGGACCATGCATGGAGTGACGACCCTTCTTTTTGCAGCATTATGTCAAGTTCTGTTTGCACCATTACAGATAATGTATTTAATGTCCAGTGTCAATCTTGACAATTGCTCTTCAGAGTAAAATTCCTGTAATTTAAATAATCAAGAATAACTCCAAATGCACACTGATCTGAAGATAAATGATCCTTGAAATCACTGTGTATAGGAAATATCACAGCATGTGATACAGTAAAGTGCTGAAGAAAACGCAACAGCCACTGTGTGCTTAAATAACTGAGATGATACGCAAGTTCAAGCTAAATGAGTAAAGACATAGAAAGATATGCTGTCACTAGGAGAATGGTAATTTGGAAATCTGTAGGAAAGTGCAGGGTTGCACCTGCTCACACTTTTATTGTACATTTCTGATGGAAAGAGGTAGGAATTTCTTTTGGCTCAGAAGCAATTAATTCAAATGTAAAACTAAAATCTGACAACTTGTTATAGAAAATTCACCATATGAATTCACTCTCCCATGTTTTCATAGAATCATAAAATAGAATCTTAGAATCGTTTAGGCTGGAAAAGACCTTTAAGATCATCCAGTCCAACCATTAACCTACATTACCAAGTCCACACTAAACCAATCAAGGGTAGACTAGACTAAACCATGTCCCAAAGTGCCACATCTACCCATTTTTTGAACACTTCCAGGGATGGTGATTCCACCACCTCTCTGGACAGCCTGTTCCAATGCTTGACTACCCTTTCTGTGAAGAAATTTTTCCTAATATCCAATCTAAACCTCCCCTGGTGCAGCTTGAGCCCATTTCCCCTCATCCTATCGTTAAATACGTGGGAGAAGTTTCTTACCTTTCCTGAGGATTGGACAAGCTCTACTAGCAGATGCTAGCAAATCAGGAGAAATCCCAGTGCCAGTCAGTTCAAACTACTAGAAATGTTGGTTATGAGCACTTTAGTGGTGCAAATATGCAGGTCAATGCACAGCCGAGCAGCACATTTATCTGCACTGTTACAGAGACTGGAGTTAAGCTGTAAACGTGAAGAGGACATTGAAGGTGTTCTTCCCTCATGTAACCCTGTGCTCTTGAGATGATGGTGCTGTGCTGGGATGGAGGTGTGAAGAAAACCCAATCTGTCTCATGGCATTTGGATGTGGGTTGCTAAGACAAAGGCCCAGAGAGTGTGGAGGAGCACTTGGGGTTAGCGCTTTGCTTTCCAGCTTGGCTGTAGGAAACAAAAACACAGGTTTTGAAGGTGGGTGCAAGGGTAAACAGTTAAAGACCTGCTTCTTTTCATGGTGAGGTCAGTTACTGTGCTCTGGGTGGTGTGGTCTAGTTTCCTCACTCAGTATAAGAAAAGTTCAGGCTGCTATAGCAACACAGGTAGTAGTCAGTTCCAGTTACTGCACATGTAACTAGCTGAGGTCTACAGCTTTCCAGCCCAAAACACATAGCTCCTCACACTGCTTGGCGCGTTACGATCCTTCTGACCTTACCAGCCTGTGCAGTCCCTTTGGTGAGTACATCTGCATTTTTCATCCCTTTTCTTCCAGCTAAAAACAACTTTAAAATATTTCAGCACTTCCTCCTCTGTGGTGAGAATTTGGCCGGGGTCTCTTTGGGAATAACTATCAGCCACTTGCAGAAGAGCCCAACCTCTCCAAGCCCGCCTGTGAGCCAAAGCTTTTATCGGGGAAAATTTAATTCTCTGTAGCTCTGCTGTGACTCCTTTTCCCTCTTGCCTGTGCTGGGCTAGATGGTGTGATTTAGGACTGACGCCTGGGAAGGTCGGGGTGAAGGCATCTTCCCTGAGGGAGGTGGGCAGGGGACAGCCTGGGTATGTTTTCTATTCACATGCTGGAAGGACCTCCTAGAGAAATACAGCCAGGAGCTTGAAAGAGGAGGGGTACCTTTGTCACTGTGCTCCCAGCTATTGAGGAGGATGACTGTTGCCCTGCTGGTGCTGCGCGGGTCGCCTGCCTCTTCTTCCCCAGACTTTGGCTCCCGCCTCCCAAAAACTCATCTTCAAAGTCCTTTGTCCAGTTGAGCAGAGAAAGCCGTAAATCTGTACCCTTGTTTAGTGTGGCATGTACTCTGCCTCTAATCCAATTTCCCTTCTGTTTGTTCTCTGTACAGCCTCATTCGGCCTGACAGCTATTTAATAAACCTATTTGCTTTTCTTTGACATGAGGCAGAAGTGGTGGGTGTTGAAGAGCCATAAGGCCCTAGTGGACAATGAAACCCTTTCCCACTCAACACTCTTCTAGCTCAGCACAGATAAATCGTGTAGAACTGGGAAATTAACCCATCCTATCTTAAAAAAAAAAAAAGAAAAAGAAAAAGAAGGCGGCATTCACAGGCTGGTCCACAATCGATTCAGGTTGGTTGCTTCCTCGTCCTAAATGAGAAATCCTCTCTCTGTCTGTTGGTGCAGGTCAACAAGGTTGTAAGATGATTGAAGATGATCGTTTACACACCTTTTGGTTCTGTCACCTAGAAGAAAGCAAGCCATTCAGGAACATTTGCATGTTAAAAAACATCCCACCTAAGGTAGGAAGGAACAAAATTAGTCCGAGAAGTTTAGAGAAACTAACCTGTTAATTTACACACTAGGAAGATATATTACAAAATGTCCAGCTTAGAAAGCTTTCCATTTGGTTTTCCTGTATCATTTGTGTGCTTATCTTTGTCTGCACGCACACTCCTCCCTCACGGTAATGTTAGCATGTGGAGCACTGCAGCAGATATCTTCCATGCAGACTCAATTTGCATGCACATCCTCCCCTTAGGGAAGGGAGGAGAAAAGGTAGTTGGACCTTTTATGGCACAGCTGGAAGACACACAGACTCTGCAGTGGTGAAGATGATAAAAGATTAATACTTAGCTATATAGCTACACTTAGGAATGAAAAAGATTTTTCTTTTGATGAACTTAAAAAGAATTAAAATAAACATAGCAAAAGTTTTAGCTTACTAGCACTCTGCATAATAATTGAGGCTTTCTTGGTCTTTATCTCTTTTAATGATCTGGCACATATATATGTATGAAGTTCAAATGCCAACCACCTAAATTCCAGGGTAATGGGAAAAAACAAATGTGGATTTTGGGACTGCTTTTCTTCTGGATCTTGAATATTATGTAGACTTAGTGATGACCAAACGACAGATTAAGCAAGTAGAATATCCCCTGCCAATTATTCCAGCTATTTAAAACTGGCTATCTTTTCTTAAGTGGACTTCTGTATTGTTGCCGGTAGACTTTCATTTTGGAGCGGGGCCTTAATGAATTAGATGATGTATAGAGACACAGTCAAAGGAGGTCTTTCCCAAAGAAGCAATACAGAACATTCACAAGGAGCCATTCATCTGACAACCCAATGTGAAACCAATATATGTTGTAGTCACAAGGTTATTAGGAATCTGAGTGA
Source organism: Pelecanus crispus (assembly GCF_030463565.1). Lineage (NCBI taxonomy): Eukaryota > Metazoa > Chordata > Aves > Pelecaniformes > Pelecanidae > Pelecanus > Pelecanus crispus. The sequence goes on from NC_134644.1 coordinate 54,941,957, forward strand.
TGAATGAACTTAGCTACCAATCTCCTTTTCTTTATATATATTGCATAATTTCTGATAGGCAATAAGCAAATGAAATATCCCTTTCCCATATCTCTTTCAATTAACACAGCAGGTATTTTGATTCTTTTGACCTTTCCTTCAAAGCCACATTTTCTAGTCTCTGCTTGGTCCCTCTATGTCCTCTTCTAGACTCCCCAGACCACGTCTTTTCTTGCACCAGGCTGCTAGCCCCCATATGGATTGCTGCTGGGGTAGCAGAGGAACATGGTAGTCCAGAAAGAGGAAAGTGCCCTGGGAAAAGAGGATGCGTGGAAGGGTCTAGAGGCAGAAGAGGTTTTAAGAGAATCACTTTCAGCCCAGCTTTCCCCATCCTGGGTCCCTTTTCTCCTTCCCTCAAGCTGTTTTGTAGCAGTAAATGCATTTTGCCTGCACAGCTAAGAAATCTTTACTTCTGTCTGAAGTACTGCATCTGATACCTAATACAGTACTCCAGTGGAGCACTATCAGGGGTACAGAGACTGCAGTGATGTGCCAAACAGTCTACAGAGGCATGCATTGCTGCTTTCTGAGTAGTCATGGTCAGCTGTAAGTCCCACCTCCTTTCCCATCAGGCTGCCCCAGCAGGTGTTTCCCAACCTGCGTTTGCAACTTCATTTCCTGAGCGCAGTGTAAATTGTCCTACTGACATGTCATCACATCCCTATTGATTTCAAGAAAAATATTTTTAAGAGTTAAAATATTATAATCATACTTGGCAAATGATACCAACAGATTTGTATTCAAAGCAGCACCAATACTCTTCAATGGCATTGTCCCCAGCACTTACTTTTTATAACTATTCTTAGTCCTAGGGAGGATTTGAAAAGACGACTGAGAAGTATTCACTTCCAAATCCACAACTACAACTACTCCAGGACACCATTTTTTTGAAGGTGCTGACTTGCTTCATTTTTATTGTGAAGGAGGAAGGTCGGCACCAGCAGGAAGAGGTAGCGCTGCTCCCTGATGTCATGCGGGAGCTATATCAGCTGTGGCAGCACCTATCCGCAGTGAAAGGCCAAGTGGCAAGCTGAAATATGTTAGAGAAAAGACTTGCTGGCAGATTGATGGAGAACACTGACATATTTCTGTAAACCACAATACAAAGGGAGTTAATCAAGATCAGGAGGAGTGTCCGTCTTCTTGAGAAGTCACTTCCCACCTCAATTAGCTGGTAGTTTAGGCAAACACACACAATGGTTAGCCCCCATCAGTCTGAGTGATGCTTTCTTGAGCCACTGTTATGCTCCTGCCTTCATTGAGTCTCTCTGTGATAGTGCTGCCTGCAACTGGTAGACTTTGTCAGCAAGCCAATAAATCTTTATTGACTGGCTTAGCTCCATGTTTGGCTCACATAACATCCCCTCTTAAGGCAGAGAGGAAGAGGAGGAAATATCCAGGCCCAGCATGTACAATGTCTATCAGAGGGTTGGCAGGAATTTAATTTCTCTTTGTTATATTGATTGTAACATTTTACGAGGGAGCCTGTGCATGTCTCTGTTGCTGGATTGGTCTCATTTGGGATGTGGTTTTTTCTCCCCCTGTTTGTATACTCATTTGGTGTTTCCTCTCCTGGAGTGACCAACATCCTAATTCTGCACTGAAGTCTATGGAAGCTCTTTGAAGAAAAGCAACATCTTGTACAAAATGATGACAAAAAATCCCCCAAACTAGTGATCAAGAGGGAAAAATGAGCCTTCAGGCTTGTAAGCCTAAACAGAGGCAGGCAATAAACATGTGGTAGAAGGGGATGATTTCTTTTAACCTTTTTACTGTAGTCTCTGATATTATCCAGTATAGGTTACAGCCCTTTTGTTTTTCACTCTCTGGATTTGGCAGACCTCTGCACCCAGTCTGCACTAATGTGTTTTTTCCACTGTCTGTTCTCCAGTTTTTGGTATCCCTCGGCATAATGAAACTGTGGATTTTCTTCCTGCCTGACAAATACCCTGTTATTGTTTTGGACCACACTGGAGGCTCTTTACAGTGAAAGCTCTCAGTAGTAGCATGTGATACACTGACAAATTAAAGTAGCATGTCTCCAGATCTAGTTTCTTTACCTTGCAAAGAGTAAATTGAACTTTTTTTTTTCTTCCCCTGGATCAACCTTTGATGTTCCAGAAATTAAACTAGAGCAAAATCACATTTTTCTTTCCTTGACCATCCATAACAAGAATTCACCTAGCTATGTTAGGTGAATACTCTGGGTGAATATTGCAGTTAGGCATAAAGGTTGAACTGGGTGATAGCAGCTGGCACTGATACTGATCCACCCATGTGAAAGGGGTGGTCTGAATTGCTCTTATCGCCCTAGGTGAACTGAGATGCCTTCATAGTCCCAGGGCTAACTCAGGCAGCTATTGCAAGCAGCCTGCCCAAATAACTTATACAACTACTTTTTTTGAATTGATAGACAGTCACCAAATTAGGAACTGTAGAAAGTGGTATGAATTCAGTCAAAAGTTTCCTCTTTTCTACATCTTAAACTTTGAGCTCTTTCATTATCAGGTATAAGATAGGAATTAGTAAAATCTCCCTGGCTGAAAACTAGCTTGTAAGATAACATGGTTTTGTGCTGGGGAAGGCGTTTGCGGGTCTGTTGTAGAAGAAACTGGTGCAATCTCTTATCTCTGTGTCACTGGGAAATGCTGCACAAGGACAACATCAAGATATTTCAAGGAACAAGGATTTTGCAAGTGGGGATGTAGAAAAGCACTGCTGTGGCTGTGACGGTACGATGTCTGTCCTTGTGACATGGATGGCTCTACAAGGGATGTCCTTGTGCACACGTGTGGCTCCATTGGGTATCTGGAGGACCAAAGGGGCAAAAAATCTCTTCTGTCTGGCACATGGTGCCTTTTTGGTTGCAGACCATAAAACAGGAATACCATCTTCTGGTGTTTGGTCCTTCTGAACGGTGGATTTACACCCCTGTGCTGAGCTTTCTTGGTAGCACCAAGAACGTTTTGGCCAGGTCAGTGCTCCTGTTGCTGCTGACAGACATAGAGGTCATGGAGGTGGTCTTGCAGTGAGCAGTTCAGCCGTAGCGGTGCCTCATTAGTTGCCACTGCTAAATAGGATTGGGGGCCTGAGAGTCTGCAGGCTTGGCTCTTCCCTGCTTTGCATCACATGGGTCAGGAGCCACTTCACTGCAGTCAGTGGTAACACCGACATAACAGTGGCCCAGAGGGAAAATTGGGCCTCGAGTTTATTTTTCCTTGATGAATTCCTGATTGCTGGGTCAGGGAATATTTTCCACCCCCAGCACCGGGGTGGTGCGCAGCAGAGGGAGAGTGCCCCTCTGTCTGCCCATCCGCCCGAGGGAAGACACCAAAAACACCAAATTAATTCTGCCTGCCTGGAAGAGCAGCTCCCTGCCAATGAGATTAAAATATCACTGGCACTAGACGTTAGTCTCAAACATATTTCTTTTCTGTCAGCAAAATATTCCCCTCTTGCCCTCTCTTATCTCCTGGCTTCTCCTTGTTCCAGCCCCAGCGCCTCATTACCACCGGGAGCACGGCGGCCCCAGCCAAGCCACCTCCATGTCCCCGCATCCCGCCTCCTGCCCCCCTTTTGGGAGGTCTCAGCAGTAATTAGAAGCGTTATCACTTTGCGAAGGAGTGGTATGGGGCTGTGAAGCCTCTGGCACGCCAGCGGGTGAAGCTGCCAGGGCTGCAGTGGGTGCCAGGTGCAGAGGATGCTGGCAGTGCCATGCCTGTATGGGCAGGAGAAAGCCAGTCTGGGGCTGCAAGGCCATGTGTAAACCACGTGAAAATTGAAATAAGCTCCTTTTCTGCTCCCTTTGTGGGCTAGAGGTGGGAGAGCTATTTTCTGGCACGTATCAAGGCCACCTCGTGCCTGGCACTGCACGAGCCCAACGTGAACACGTTTTGGGGACAACCTCTGTGCATCAGCAGGATAAAATTGTCAGAGGAGCTTGGCTGAAATGTGTTTGATTTGTGTTGGCAAGAAGTGGAAGATATGAGCGCTTTCATGAAACAGAAGAGGTGGCAGCACATGGGCATCTTGAAAACTCAGGCCTTGGACTCCAGAGATAGTTTGAACTGGGAATGAAACTTTTGAAATCCTTTTTTCCCCTTCAGACATTTCCTTGTTAACACGTTGAGCCCAAAATACTGGCAATACTCGAAAGGGTTGGCACAGCAGCACTCAAACACAGGACTCTATTATTTCAAATTTATGCCTTGGAGCAGCAAAGATTCAGCTAAGCCTTTGAAGCATTATGAAGCCTTTTACTCGAATCTCTTTCTTCTGTTGGGAGGCTCTTTGGTGGAAGGCAATAATGAGGATGGCTCGCTTAGATGCTGAGAGAGACTAATGCAATGTTGCAGTTGGCAGAGTTTCTGTTGTAAAAGAAAACTGCCTGGTCGATGCAATACCACCACAGTCCTACAGGATGTCAGATTTATAGTGATTGTGTATTGTTATGTGCTAATAGCATTATCCCAAGGGGAGTGTTAAACAAAAATATATGCATATAACTTGAGATGACTCATCATCATCAGAAGTTGAGGATAAAATGTTTTAACCTGCAAGTGTGTTTGCAACCCTGGAAAGCAGTGACCAGGATAACGCTCTGGTACATTTCTAGTGATTGCAAGGGGGTCAAACATTCAGAGCAAGATTCAAAGATGAAGATACAGCAACCTCAGACATTAGCTTGAGCCCCCGCCATGGAGCTTCCTAATGTTATCTCCCCTGAATGCTAACCTCAGCCACCCCATATTTGCCTTTCCCGTGGTGTCTAGAGAAGCAGCCTGGGGAGCAAGGGATGAGGCTGCCCTGTCCTGGAGCTGGGCATTGCATGCTGCTTCCCACCCTGGAACGGCGATGCCGTCCCGCTCTGCATTGCCCTTACCTCAGTGCCTGACCCAAAGAGAGTCACTCATGGTTTGGCAAAAGGTAAACTTTGCAAGAACCCTTTTCCTCTGAGAGCGTTGAAAAAATTTTGCAGCTCAGTTTAGCTGAGGCTTTTGCTATCAACTGGCAGAACTTGCAGCCTTTTCCTGCCTGGCAGTTGCAGACAGGGAATTGCTGATAGCCAGTCTGAAATCTGTCTCTTGCTCTCAGTTGACTCCATAGCTACCTTGTCTGGCGCAGTTATAAGCTCTGGGAGATTTATATATTTAAAAAGGGGCGGGGGGGTGGGGGGAGAAAAAAGTCTGGCCTAACCTCAGAGTCCTATGGGACTGTGAGAGGAAGCAAACTGGAACCCATTTTCCTATTTCTTTCTTGACCTTATCCGAGAGCAGCCAGCCTATCTGTAAGTGGCAACTGTGGAAAATGTGCTCTGGCCACTTGGTGTGAAAGATAGGCAAGACTCCTAAAAAATCTTCTCCGCAGCTTATCACCTTTCTGCTGGCTCCACAGCAAACTAGTGCCCCAGTGCAGAAGGAAACTGGCTGTCTGTAAGGCTGGACAGGGCCTCATCAACAACTGATAAGCTCCCCTGTGAACATTCAGGCTCTTCAGGGTTTACTGTCCTTTCAAATACCACAGAAGCTCTAGCTGGGCAGATTTGTACACACACGCATATGCATCAGTGCAGTCAATATTTAATGCTATGCATCTGATTCTCCCTTGCTCTTTCTGCTATTTCAAGGATGCTGTTCCTGTTTCGTGTGGAAGTAAATGCAAGAGGTCTGTGTAGCGTGTTTTATAAAGTTGGACAGAGGCGTCTAAAAGTAATTCTCTTTCTAGTTCTCTGGTCCTAGTACAAAACTGCAAAAATTCACCTTGCCACTAAAATACAAGTAGGAATAGAAGAATTGGGGAAGTGCATGTTGTGGGAAAGAAAACAACACCTGCAAACAACCTGATGCCTGGAAGTTGTTCAAAAGGTCTAGCTTATTTTAAACTGGGACAATGAAAGTGTGATAAGCCATTGCCCAAGTTTCTTTTTCTGCTGTAATTTCTGTAAAAGCAGAAAAGTAGCACTACAAAGAGCTGCCTGCCCAGTTTGGGGAAAGCAGTTGTATCACAAGTAGGCAAAAAGCAGATTAAAATAAGCTGTTATGTAAAAGGAGCAGAGGGGTGCAAGGAGATAGTAAATAGGCAACACACTCCCTGAAATTCTGATTTGTATTTTGAAGAGTAATGCTGTAAGAGAAGGCTTGATTTGGTCATGCTGAAACTTTAAGTGAGCAAAAAAAAGCATCCCTGCTGCTTTGGCAACAATTTATGTGCCCAGTTTTTGGAGTTACTGCTTTCAAACCAAGTTTCTCTTCATGCAAAAGGCTTACACAGGCACACTTAGTGGTCAACTTTAAGTTATCATAGATCTACGTGACCACCACTCCCATAGAAAACTGCAGCAGACTGGAGCATGATAAGCAAGAGGGCTGGATGTCTTTGGGGGAGTCTGCTGAATGCGTTTTGATCAAATGCTTTAAAACATAGTTAATACACAACTGATTTAGTCTCAGCAAAGCCCAGAGCATCAGGGATTCTGTCTGTCATTTGGCTAGGGAATTATTTAGATCAGTGTAACTTATAAATCTAAATAGCTAATAATTAAACCAATTCTGTTCAATAAACGAGTAAACAAAGCCACAGTAAAATACATAAGTTCCCCATAGGGCATTTTTAATGTTAGCTTGCCATTGCAACCACAAAGCATCAGACCTCAGAAGTTTTATGCATTCAGATCCAGAAAATGCTAGCTGGAATAACCAGGTACCTGACTTTTTGCCATATTTTGGCAATTTTCTGTGCTTGAGAGAGTGCAGATACTGGGTGTAATTAGCTGTTAATGAAGAGAACAAAAAAATGGAAAAAGGGAAGAGAAGATCATTATGTGAGATGGAAACCCTATTGAGCAAAGTTTAGTCTCAAAGCCAACAGTCTTTGTGTACCAAGAATAACACTGTAAAGAAAAAGGACACGGAATTGCTGGTTATTGCTGGTATTGCAATGCCAGCAATTTTTGTATGGCTCAGGTAAGTAAAGTATATGTTGATCCTTTTCTGGTTTGAGGTTTTTGTTTTAATACCACCAGCAAAAGGGATTCAAATTTAAATGGCAATGTGTTTGTCCAACAGAACATGTAGTAAAGAAGCTGGAGGAAACACAATGTAATTGCTGGATAAAATGGATCTGCAGTTGTACCATTAGGGCACTTCAAGGCAGTTTTGCAAAACCGCTGTTACTGTTCCCTGGAAACCCTTGCTGTTAGGAAGATCGTGAAATTTTAGTGAAAAGTGTTTATGCTCCCACTGTAACAGAAGCTGACACAGGTGGGTGTGTATATATATATATATTTAAATGGAATGCAATTATGAGAAATAAGAAGGAGATTGAAGAAGGAACTGGAAGGTTAAGCTGAAGTGAATGGTTGTGTACTTCTTTATTATGCACAGAAGTGATATAATGTGTTTATATTACAAATTAGAGTGGTCAGTTTTAACAGGTGATCTTTTCAGACTTTTAGAAATAGTTTTGGCTGTTTTGGCTATATAAAGCAGCAGACTATCAGTTGTAGCTGTATGGGCATGCTGGCTTTTTTATATGGTTTGTTTTTTTTTTTTTTAAATAGCTCAAGATCTCTCTAATTCTCAGGGTGTACAGCTGCTCCTGTATTACATTAATATAAAATAGTGTCACACTGAACATCTTTATTCTATATGGAGTTTTGTAGATTTAATTCAGAATAAGGTTTGGCATCCTGGCATGGCATTCATTCCTTCAGACAACAAAATTAGTCATTCAATGACATCTCAGTGATGGGCAAAACATAAAGTGAATGAGGGTAGAACAAGGAATCCTTTTTAATCCCATGTTAAATAATCACCATACATAAATTTTCTAGCTGTCAAAGGATCAAAAGTTGGTCTTTGTCTCCACCACTTCAACAGCGCATTCATTTTCCTTGGTCTCCGCAAAAACTACCTGAGAGCATCTGTTACACACTGGAATTACATCGTGGTGGGAGTTTGGGTTCAGCCCCTTCGCCACTGTGTTTACTAGGTTGGAGTCTCACCAGAAACCTCTGGGAAAACACACTGGGAGAAAGACTTAGTCTGTGCTTGAGGGTTGTAAAGCCGGCTTGCTGCTGGAGTGCTCAGTAACCCAAAGTCTTGGCTGATGACCACTGGCAAGCACCCTGTCCTAAAGATGTGTGGTCCCTCCATCCTCTTGGGACTGGGGAAACTCTCTCTTGACAAACCTCACATGCTCTCATCCCCTCCTGAGCAAGGGAGCTGCTCACCCTGCAGTGCACACCATACATACCACATGGGCATGTGGTCATGCTGCGGTGTGATGCAGGCAGCCAAAGTGGTTTGGAACCCAACTGCCATAGACGTATGTCCCTCCCTCCAGGACCTCCTGTGCTAATTAGGGTCACATGCAATTCTCCAGCAAACATTTTGCTGGCTTTAATGCTAGAGGAAGTATCTGGTGGTGTTTTCAGGTCATTTTTCCCTGGTTTTCCCTATCTTGAAAAGCTCTGGTTTTGCATCTCCACTCATTTTTCTCCTATGCATCCCCTACCTGGCCCCAACTGGCATCTCCGTTGCCTACTTTATGCATGTAAAACAACAAGGTAGGGAAAGCAATTTGGGCTGCCAGGCAGCTTTGAGGTTATTTGTTAATGCATCTATTTAGAGCTGTACTTCTCGCAGATGTAGGGAAGTGTATTGCCATTCAATACAAACAAACATATCCAACTCACTCTCAGAGACAGCCCCATCAAATCAATTCCCATTAAGCATGTGCCTGCCCTCGTGGCAACAAAATAAAAATAAAACATTATTTAAAAGCAGATTAAGCCAAAAAGCCTTATAATGCAGGTTGCAGCTTGCCAAGCGGGGGCCCTGGCAGATTTTTAGGGGCAGGGAATTTTAAAGTCCAAGGGCCTTGGCTGAGGATGTTTTGCCATGAACCTGGAAAGCAAGATGAACTGATGCATTTGGTCCAGCTGCTGGGAGGAAAACCATCTCTCCAGTGATCCACTGCCCCATGGTGAGAGCGGTGCTCTCAAAAGGAAAACAAGAAAAAGAGAAGAGAAAGAGGAGTTTGGCACTGCAAATTCCCCCCCTCCTCTTTCATTTTTTCCCCAGCTGGGCAACAGCATAGGGGGAAGCTGTGAATTTGTCCTCTGGCTACTAAACTACTCCACTTCTCCCTTTGGACCAGTTACAACATTTATGAAGCCTGAAGTTTTATAGAAGAAAATTGTCCTGCTTTCTTAATGAGGGTGATCAGTGTGTTTGCTGCTTTTTAAGAAGACAATAACTTATTATGTTAAGTCTGTGGGATGGGTTTTTGGCTAGGGAGAGACGTTGTTCACTGCAGACATCTGATTGTTTGCTATGGTATCCTGCATGGTGTCAGGAATGATGGGGATCTGCTGTTTCAGGGAGAGAAGCACTGCTAAGGCTGGACTGATCTGTCAACATAGAAACCCTGTGAAGCAGCGCTTTATCCAGAGTCCACTGAATGGTAGAAATAATAGAAGTAGATGACTCTTCCTGCTTAAATTGATGTATGCATTGTTGTATTTCTGTGAGACTAACATGTGCCTACACGATATAAAGTGAAGCAAAAGGGCACACACATCTCCATTACCCCTCAAAAGCATGTGTAATAATACGAATAAGTAACTTTAATGTCTAAACTGTACTTAGTTCATAAAATGGCCAGAGCAGAGACTAGTCCTTTCCTCTGTGTCTGCACAGCCCCTTGGTGATGGGTGCCAGCCCCAACAGGCAGGCATACATGATACTGCTCTGCCAGGCATGGAAGGGATGTGCTGGTTGGGGCTGTAGGAAACAAGAAAACCAAGGATCTGTATTCTACTCTTCTTTCATCGCCTGTCTATTTTCGCACCAGCCGAGTTAGGAGAAAGTCAAGGGCTTTGATTTCTGGGTATATTCCATTTTCATTGTTATGGGAGTGTGTTTACATGTGGGAGTGTTTAAGGTTGTTTGTTCTCTCTGGTTCATTTTTCCAGATGAAATGTGGAGTCTTTGAAAGAACAGGACAAGGTTTTGGGGGGATTCAGAGAAGCCAGGTGAGGCTCAGCTTCCTGCCTTTTAGTAAACCCTCTCCCTGGCGCGCAACGGGGTGATGTTTTACTGCTGCTTGGCTCTGCTTTAGCATGCTGCTACCTCTGTATGTTTTTCTTTTGTAGAGTAATGCCAGTAAAAGATAATGGTCCATTTTTTAGTGTGTTACAATAAACAGAGAACAGCTAAAAACAGTCTAGTAATGGGCAGAGTGAAAGTAGTTTGTTGGGGTGAGTGGTGAGCCCAATTTTTTGGCATCATTGCTTTCAAGGAGAACACAGTGCTGGAGGCACGATCTTAAGAGTAGCGCATCCTAGTCCTGGCTAGGCATGGGCAGGTGACCTCCTCTGCCTGCCCCTGGCCCACTGAGGTGAAGGTATCTATTCATCAAAACCAGATTTGGCTAACGGTTTTCTGGCTGCACTGTAGTCACCTACAGTGACTTGCACCTCGCTTAAGTACCTATGATTCCTGAAAAGTAGATGCAGAGTCGGAGCAGGATATCTGTGGAGATGCAGAGCAAGTCAGCAACCAAATGCACAGGGTAAGTGAGCAAATGCACATGGTGCTGGGCAGAGATTTAGGTAAGTCCAACATTTTACTCTAGCTGCTGCCACTCTCCTGCCATGGTCCTATGAGAAGCTCAGCTGTTTCTCACCCTTTCTCTCTTTTTTGCCCATTCAGAGCAAGAGGCAGGGGCCGGAATAAGCAAGTCTTGACCCTGCCAGTGCTAACAATAATAGCAGCAATGATAGTTCAGTCCAGCTGACACCCTGTGTGATTTAAGGTAAGTGTGAAGCCTTTGTACGTAGGAGTTGGACTGGGAGAGGCATCCTCCCTGAGGATACTTCTTTGTAAAATACCTGGTGCTAGAAGGAATCTGGTGTGCTCTGAAGGCAACATGCTTTGGCTGCTCTGAAGCATTTTTACGAGGCCTGGGATAAATCAGCTCTGGAAAGTATGAGTTAGCAGTAATCAGAGGAGGGAGGGAGTTTTATCCCGGATGTGGGAACCGCTGCAGACTGATGCTTGCTCGTGCAGTAATAATGTGCCAAAAGAGATTTCTGTGGATCCCGCAGCAGTGGTCCTTCACCCCCTCTGCAGAGAAAAGGCAGTGCATGGCCCTGGCACCATGGGGAGCTGACGGAGTGTCCAGAGCAGCCCATGCCTGGCAGCTGCCCCATCAAGGAGGAGGGTTTCTCTGGCTTTAGTTGGAGATGGTGGGGCTGAAGCTCTGGGTGCACAGGGGTCATCACCAAAAGGGTCAATGGGGGCAGTAGCAAAGGTCAAACAGGAGTGAGGGGAAGGAGGGACAGCAGAAGGAAAGGAGTGGTGGCAAATGTCCAAATTCCAACTATAAAATCAGCTGCATTCACACAAACCCCCAAACTGACATGTTCCTAGCATATCAGGAAAATATTTGAAATATAATGGTGCTGCCTAGGCTCTGCTGGATTACTGAGTGTCAGGGATGAAAAGTTTGGGATCTACAAGGTACCTTGATTTACATTTTTAAAGGTGTATGGATGCTGCCCAGCTAAGCAAAACCCATGCACTGTTTTGGGCACCTAGTCTTTCTTGTGTCATGAAATACACGTTAATTGTGCCGTAAAGAGAGCACAGCTGATGGTGAGGATGCTCACTGCAGAGGGGAGAGACCGGTCTGGCGGTGTCCGCGCTAGCGTCTGTTATATACGATGTGCCAGGTGGTATGGAGGGACCAAGAGCCCCCTTTCTAGAGTAGCCCGATGCCAGGGATTGCAGTCTATCTCACCCATCCCCACTGCCCGTGGAGAGGTCCAGCAGGGACTGCTGGTCCTTGGGCTTCCACTTCCTTGGGCTTCCCCCTCCTCCAAACTTGTCACAGACAGGGAAAATGCCAGTTCCTGGTGCTTGAAGTCTGAGTGCTCCAGGTCATCCTGTCCTACAAAGCCCCGAAATTTTGTGGATCCAGAAATGTACGTGCCTAGGAAACATGAAAGAGCTCCAACTGCAGCCCTGATGCCGAAGTGATGGCCCCGGTGTGCATTTGTAACAAGGCATGCTGAACTGTAGCCCAGGCCTCTGGGAAACAGGGTGATCATATCCCAGGGGAGCTATCAGGGGAAGCAAGCTGTGACAATAATGTTTGGAAACAACTCTGGGATGAAAGACATGTTGCCGATTAGGTATCTAATCAATCTACGTTTCTACACTGAGGCCATCATCTCAGGCCCCAGTTTCTGCATAAGTTAAAAGATCAATACATGCTTCAGGTAAATCCCCAGATGCTTTGATATAGCCCTGCAGACTTCATTTTTGTTTTGTTACTTTTTAGTGGCAAGCAAAGCCACATTAATTCTATGTACATGATGCTGAACCAGATTCTCGGTGAAATAAACTTCCGTGGCTTCACTGATTCAGTCCAGCTGAGGATTTGGTCTGCTATTTAGCAAGTTTTTATGTGAAAATATCATTTGGAAGCGCCTTTTGATATTTCCCCTGGTGCTGAGCATATTACATAGCAGGACTTATCTGAAGATTAGAGTTAGGTCAGGATTTTTGTGCAACTCTTTCAGCTGTGCTCTCTCTTGCACAGTATAAAACGCATCTGCATCATTTTAGTTTTGGAGCAAACACAGGCTTTATCAGACGACGTTGTCCATACTGGAGGGGAAGCCATCGGGGACAAGGAGATTTCTGCTTGTGTAACGATTTTGACATGTCAAAATTGCAGCTCTATCACTTTTGGCGAGCGTGACTTAGACCCATGGTGACTGGAAGTGGAACGTGATAATTTTAAGGAAAAGGCCTGGAACCCAACAAGATACTGTGGGGCGACAAGCAGCCATATGGGATGGGGACGTGGCCACGCTCCCTGCTGGCATGTGGGATTCAAGTGGGAGAAGAGCTGATAAGTCCGCTGCGGCTCCGCCACTCAGGGCTGCCAGCATCAGAACGAATGGCAAAATAAACATTTCACACGTGCATGTGTCTTCCTGGCCTGGAGATACCCCACAGTGGATTTAATTCATTTGGGGTAAAGTTATTAGGGTTTCTCTAGACCTACAGACTCCTATGCACAGACTCCTATGCACAGATAGCATCTTCAGGCAGCCATGTTTACTCAGTAGCCATTTCTCATGTAAAATGTCTGAAGGATGTAAGTGTTCTCAAGTGGGGATAATCTACACTTGTACCAATCATGCAGCATCACCTTACTCCTTTCAGAGTCCTCTGGTTTTGGTTCCTGTGGCTTTAAAAGACCTTTCTTGCTAAAGACCCATAAATTACTTAAGTAAGGCCACGTGAATGTGGTTCTTTGCATGCTGAAGTGGTTGCAAAATAAGCATCTTCAGACCATAAATATGTGAGTTTAGGCTCATCTCATCTGAATTTTGGACCACAGAAGACCTGGGACACTCTGTAAAACTACCAATATTTACATATTAAATAGACAGTCGGTAGCCACAAAGAATAAGTGGGATAACTCGAACCAGTTAACCAAATATCAGGCTCAGTCAAAATAACAAATTAATTTCTACAAGGCTCTGTTAATGAAGTATTCAAGGACAGGAACAGAATTAATATCAGTTCTGAGATCAAAGCTTATGTCCTTCTCTGCTGGAATTACAAAGTTTATTGTTAGAAGTAGTAATGCAATTTTGTAAGGTAACTATCACACTACCTTCTGCATGCCATTTATCAGAAATAAATTAGCATTACACATTGTTAATAAGGTATATATTAGATGGACTAAACCTCAAAGGAGTTGTAAGTAAATGAGGAATTTTAATTGAATGTGGATTTTTCTGGCAATTCATTTTTGACCTGGCAGTTCAACATCTTTACCTGTAAGTTGAAGTAAAAATCATAATCTGGAGATAAGGCAAAGATTGTCTGAATGGTAAAAGTCAGGAAGACTAAGCAGTGATATAAACTGGTCTGAATGACTTGGAAAGCATAGCCCAGTGAAATGAAGTGGTACAATTAAAGTACCAGTTTGTATACCTTAGAATAAAAAATACAGACCTCACCTACAAGAAAGGGGGCTGTACCTTCGAAAACAAAAGGCTCTACTGGTTATATTGGACTAGAAGGAAAGCAGGGGATTGCAGCATAGTACTCCAGTAACGTTTGCATGAATAAAGATGTTACTGAGCTCTGAGCATGTCTGTGCTTAGTACTGGTGAGAATGATACTGAAATACTGCAGGTTCAGCAAGTTCTGCTTGTAAGGTGTATACCTGGAGAGCACAGAAACAGCTGTAAAACAAAATCAAGGGTTGGAGAGAAATTACTTAGACGGGGCTTCTTATGTGTGTTTATCCTCCATAAAGGTCCTCCAGAGAGGCATCTTCGCGGGAAGAGAAGGCTGAACACCAAAGGGCTTTACAGTCCAGTGAAGCGAGGCATAACCTGAATCTGTGGCTGGAAGCTGAAGCTGGACAAATTAAGCTGAAAATAACACATGTTTTTATTAGAGTGAGTCTAATCACTGGAACACACTAGGGGCAGGGGGGGGAGGGTGGATTCTCTGGCTCCTAAAGTCTTTACATCCAGACGGATGCCTTTCTGGAGATAGTTTTTAGCAAAACATGATTTATTGGACTCGATGCAAAGGTAACTTGGTGAAATGTAATGACCTGTGATATATAACAGGTCAGACTGGATGACAGAGTGGCCCCTCCTAGCTTGGAGCATTACAAATCTATGAACGCTTAAACTTTAGGAAATTATGACAGCAAGCTATAATATTTTTCTCTGCTGAGATTTTGCCAAAGCTCCTAAATAAATCAACTTATACTTAGCTTGCTAACCAGCATGGTACATGAACAGATTTTTTTTTTTTTTTTTAAGATATGTTGGGGATTTTTTAATCTTGTTTTTTGGAGGAATGGTTTATAAGATTTGGGGTTTTTTTTTTTTGTCTTTTTAAGCGCAGTTAAGAGGCTCTAATGCTAAAGCTTTCCAAGAGCAGGGAGAGTCCATATGTTGCACATTAGGCCTCACCAGGCTATGTCACTTCAGTGTTTTTGGCTTTTCAAAACACCTCCCGTAGCAGTTTGCGCTTTCCATGTGTTCTTATATTGGCTCTAACTTCAACTTTACCATGCTGCAGGCTGCCCATACTCTATCAGAAATTTTATATAAAATGTAAGATTTTGACAAAGCAGGCTGATACAAGAACCATATTCTGATAAGAGGGAGCTGTTAATCTACACGCTTCTCACAACAGCGTCTGGGGTCAGGAATCATCTATCGCGTGCTTTCCCTCCTAGTTTGAAATGATTGATTTTGCATTACCAGTAGAGCTGCATTTCTGAGACTCTGTGTCTCAGGAGATGCTCTCCATGGCAGCCTCCCCTTGGAATATTGTGTGGGGAAGAACGGACGCTAGATATATCTAGAAAAGAAGGTATTTGAGCCCCTCGTTGAGGAAGCAAGTGCTTAACTTTAAACAGGTGCTGAAGTCTATCAATGCAACATAAATAAATAATCTGCAGAAACATTGCAGCATATACTTAAACATATCCCTGTGCTGCCAGTCCTAATGAGTTACGGCTTGGGTCTACTGAAGCACTTAAGCAGCTGTGTAATTCAAAGTGCAGGAGAAGTCCCTTGACTTTAATGGGGTTGTTTGTGTGCTCACAACCATCCACCTGCCTAAGTGCAGGACTGGAATAAAGTGCTCTGAAAAGCAAAAGGCGGCAAACTGGGAAAGCACAGTGAGCACACACCACTTATTTTGCTGTCCTGTATTTGCTAGTGACAGCAAATAGATCTGCAGGTCTTGGGGTGGATGGAGGAGTGCAAGGCCTTGGGATGTGCTTTTTTGGGGGGAAGGGTTGGGGGGGGCTGTTAAAGGTGGAAAAAAACTCAAATTTAAACACTTTACAGCAATTTCAGGAGTAAATAAAAACCTAAATCTTAGCCTGGTGGAAATAAGTGGGAGTTTGCCTGAGATACTCAATGATTTAGCTGTAAGTAGGGAATGAATTGTCTCCTAACTCCTTAGGCACTGCGTTAATTGTTGTTTGGTTTGCTGTGAAAGAGGCAACAGTTGTTTTTCACTTCTTGTAATTCTTCCCTTGTTTCTCCTCTCTCCACCCTATAGTTAATGTAATGATTTATAAAAAAAAAAAAAAAGTAAAACAAAGTTTAGCTTTTTTTTTTCCCCCCCCCGAGATTATTACTGTGTTAACGTAATCTCACAGCTGACTGAACACTACCCTCTGACCTTTCTTTCCTTGGGGACAAACTCAGGTTTAATTGACATTTGTGTCTCTGAGCTCTGCTGAGGAAAGATTAGCAGTGGCTTAGCTAATTAGTATTTAAATGTTCACTAATGTTCCAATGGATATGTCAATTACAATCTTATTAAAAATTGATTCAAAGATTTCACTTTTTGGAAAAAAAAGTAGAGATGTCAGAGCTGATTCAATTTCTCAAAAGGATTAAAGAAAAAATCAAATCTGCTATTATGATCTTTTCAGTCATAGTAGAAGGCAAGGAAAACATTTTGAATGGTAAATGGCCCATATGTTTCCTGAGGTGCAAATATGTTTACTTCTCACTGCTGGCTTGAAAAACTGGGGGACGCACAAGATCTTATTAGTACTATTTGAAAATATTCACACTGTAATTAGTTGTGTTGATGTTCTACTCTTGCAACTAAAACTTTACAGTTTGAAATACTAGAAGCTTCCTCATAAATTTAATATGTGACATTAAAATAATTCTATTTGTAATACAGGATATCAATCTCTTTAGTGTTGCTCACATTGTATGTGGTAACGCCTTCCACCCAGTGCACTGAGTGCTATCTGTAAGTTTTTTGCCAAGAATTTCAGTTTCAGACTGAATCCACAGTTTATAGAGTAAATGATGAAGGCAGCTTCTGGCTGTGAAAAATCTTTGGCTGATCAAAATAGGTGCAGCTTGTTATAAGCTGAAGACCTCATTCTGGCTTTGGTGGGTGAGGGGATGTAACATAGTTGCTTTGAGCCAACCTTCTTTCATCCCCTTTCTGCTAATGTATTTCAGCACACAGAGCAAGTAAGCAAATATATTAAAGTTGGATTAAAGTTTGAAATTTGGTGCCCTAAATGTAGTCTTTAAAGCCATCTCAGAAGCCATCCATATACCCTAAACACACTTGATTTGACTTTTTTTCAATGATGCCAAAGTACTACAACAACCCAGCAGGTTCAGTGGGAGTTTCAGCCACTTAGGGGATACACACGCACTCTGCAAATGAAGATAGTTTATTTGGAAATATAACTGTGGATTTGGGAACTTGGGAACTGTAAGGAAATAGTGTCATGTGCATTAAATATTCAAGAATACTGGCATGATGGGAAAGCCCAAGTTCATCGACCTGCCACGACAGCTCTAAGTTGAGCATCTAAGTTGAGCAGCAAGAATGTATGATTATTTTGGGGTTTTTTTGGCTCATGATTTAAAAAGGAGTTAATCTGTATCAGCACAAAATAACTTTGTTTACTGCCTAATGAACAACCAAGAAAAGATGCTTTGGATTGAACTAATGAAGAGAGTGGTTTTAGGTTAATCTGAAACAAACTGACATTTCATTTTCAGATGTTTTGTTTAAGCTTAAGCAAAGAAAAGGTAGCCCAAAGTGTCAGAGCAAAACACACACTTTTAGTATTCTTTTTTCTAAAGCACTTGGAAACTAATACCAATTTCAGAATTGTTGTAATTTACTGAGGTATTTTTCTTCCGGTACTTTTTTTCTTGCTGATCTCTGTTCCAAGAACATGTGTTGGTTTTGGAAAGGGGCTGTAAATTCAGAAGTGCCTGCATGATTTCCAGTCATCCCTGCCACCCCCAAATCTGATGCCACAGTGCAGACACACCGACTCATTTAGGTCCTAAGGGTCAGTAGGTAGTTTTCCAATGAACCTCTTGGGAGCTGTCATTAGAGTAGAGGGGTTTTCACTGAATTTATTAGGAGAAATTCTCGGACTACAAAGGAAGAAGGAATCACAAGAGCTCCTCTTCTCATACCTGAGCAATGGTGTTATCTCCCTCCATTTCTTCTCCCTCCCACCACCTTTTGGATGTCCTCTTCCCCCACTCCTCTTCACCCCTATCTCATGGGCTCCTTCAGAAAGGGCAGTATGCTCAGGCTCACAGGGGGCATCAGCGTGGGTGTAAGCAGCACATGGGGGGCACAGACCTGGGGACACCCAACCCCGGATCACTAAAACTCCCTGCAGTCCCTGACCTGGTGAGATACTATGCTCTGTCCTTTCCAAAACATCCCCCTGGATCCCAAAAGCCATTAGTTACAGTTGTCAGGGAAAGAGTTTGGTGCTGAGTTTGAGATATCAAACCGGAGACACAGGGAGAGCAAATTCAGAGAGAAAATCACCTCTGCATCCTACAGGGCTGTCTGGCATTGAAAGGACCCAGCCCTTGTGCTGGAAAATGGATGTCTGAGGTAGTCCCAGGACATCGCCCTGCCTCCACCGAACCCTGATACCATGGGTGTTAGAAAAAAGCCTTGATAGGGGGAAATGTAAACAGAGGAAGACATCTGGGGACTGTAGCCAACAACTGTGTTTCGGCATTGCAAGCCAAACCGCAGCCTCAGCACTGCAAGGAAGATATTTGCTGGGGTCACTGCTTGCCTGGGGGAACCAAATGGGGGCAAGTGTCTCATGTCTCCACTGGCTGCTAGGAGATGGGAGTGGGGGCAAGGGGCAGTGGCATCACTTAGCAGCCCAGACAAGTTTTGGGGAGGGAGAGGACACTGACACCAGGCTGTGGCTCTGAAAGGAGTCATCCAAGGGACACAAGCCATCCCTAAATTTATGTGCCACCTCCTGATGCTGTGAGTGCCCAGGCAGAGAGCCCAAACCACTGCTGCTGCATCCCGGTAGGAGCCATGGGGCTGGGGGGATGTCACATCACACCCACGTGTCTTGCCCAGAGCCCGCTGCCGGCAGGGGAGGGATGGCAGGATAGAATGGAGCAGGGCATCCTGACCCCCTGCCCAAACCCCAGCTTGGCTTATCAATGCATCATTATGGGGTGGCAGATGTGGTGTCAGCGGATGGGGAGCAACTGTGTCTGGCCAAAATGGAAATAAATGGAAATGGAACAACTTTCTAGAGCAAATTGACATCCCTTGAGAACAGGTAGGAAAGAAGGAACTAGACTCATTTTGGTTTGTTATTGCTTTTATAAAAAGCATTTGCTGACAGTAGCAGGTCATGTAATGTCTGCCTCTGCTGGATTCTCATATCTGTTCTGCTCATTGCCTTACAAAATAATACACACTTGTGATAATTCCTTTTATCTTGAGGTTTTTTTTAATTAAGAGGCCTTGCTGAAGACAGGAGATGGCCATTTTTGTTAAAAGTGTATGTTGAGGGAGACGAATAATCAAAGTAGTGTCTCAGTTGTCAAAACCTAGATAGTTTTTATATTGTTTTGTCATCTTTGTTCCCCAAAATATTTGTAGTACATAGGAAGAGCCAGCCCACTTCCTGGCTTCTTGCATAATGCAATGTATTACCCTTAATGTTTTTTCGATAAGAGATGATTGGCCAGAATTCATAACAGTCCTGCAAGAAATGGGTCACTCTATCCTGAGACTGGGCAGGAGGCGGATGACAGCTGTGTGAAGCAGCTCATCTGCACTACCAGAGGAAATTTATAAGGTTGTATAGCCAAATTTATTCCTAAGGAATAAAACCAGTAAGTATCCATGTAGCCTAAATCTGAGCTAGTAAAACAACAGATTCCAAAACAGAAATACAGTAAGAATATATTGAATTAAGTGCCAAATTGTGTGTAGTATCGATTAGCTAATTTAACTGACACATCTTCAAGCATACTGCCCAATCCTTTTTTACAGCTGAAAGCTTTGTTTTCTGGTTCCACCAGGTCATGGCATGGAGCTCTACTGCCCAGGTCAATCTCTGCTTCTGGCAGCTATCAGGCAACACATGCAATCAAAAAATAATCATTGCCCAGTCCATGGAATTAAAGGGAAAAGGTGGAAAGACAAAATAACCCTTCCTGCATTTCAGTGAAGCATGGTATATTTTTAATCAACTTGTTTTAGATACAAAAGCAAGCACATTCGATTTTGTGAAGGCAACAGGAAGAGAAAAAGCAGGAAGTCTAGTGAAAGGGTAACTGACAGCTAGGGATCACCATCCTCTTCATTTTTGAATTAATAAGAATTGTAAATGACATTGAAGTAAGCCCGAAGTCACTTTTATTCACTGAAAGCCCAGCCTAAAGAACACTGAAGATATAAACTCCCATTCAATTAAATTGGCTCTCAACTGAAGCAGGCTTCCTTCGTGACTTTAAACAAAACTTAAAAAATCATCCTGAACTAGAAATTTGACCTGGAATATTTCAGTCCATTGACATTTGTGAGTGCCCATACAGTGGCCTCCTGAGTACGAAAGGTGGGCAGTTGCAGCTCCAACATACTGCTGCATACGCACGTGTGCACCAAGTGCAGGGTACTACTTGGTGTGGGGATGAAAGCTCATAAAGGATGCCGTTATTTTAGATAATTTCACAGAGATTTTCTGCTTGGCTGAAGGCACAAGGAAACTTTCTTGTTCAGTGTTTTGCACAGCCAAGTGTTAAATCACTTCATTTCAGAGCTGAACCTCAACCTCATCACTGTTAATCTTCTTGATTGGTTAAGTCTTTGCTTTCTGTCAGAAGATCTAAAATCTGAGTGTCAACGATCAGCACATGAAGATTTTCTGGCAGAGAAGAATGCCTCCCCCTTTTCCACCTCCTTTCCTCTGCTGCTGAAGGGAGGGAACATTCTCTCTGTTATTTGCACTCCACTGTTTGCTGACTGTACAACCAGCCTGAGCTGCAGGTATATCCTTCTAACACTCACCCCCCCCCACCCACCCACCCACCCCCCCAGCTCAACAAGACTTTTTACTCATGCACTCCTTATTATTCACCTATATCAAATAGTACTGGTCAGGAAATCTACAGACTTCCTTGGGTGTGTGAAGGTATCAGCCCCGAGAATCTGACATCCTTGTTAAATAAAAATGGTGCTGTGAGGAGAAAACAGTCTTTAATCCCAAAAACCAAAGGCAACTCCAGCGCTTATTTGTGTGTCGGTCAGAATTGACTTTCCCATTTCACCAAAGGCTAAATCCAAGTCTTTAATGAACAGGACCCGATCTTGGCTCCTAGGCGATTGGCCACCCTTGTATCTCCTCCCTAGACTGTGGAGCCACTGCTGCAACCGTCTGAGGAGTCGCACCATGGACCTGCAAGGTGAAAGACTCCTCCCTGCCAACCCTGTGCTGGCCACTCCTTCACCCATTCTCAAAGCAATCTATACAGGGCAGCCAGATCTCCTCCCAGAGAACATAACCATAGCAGACACCTGCCCATGCTGTGGGTCTTGCTTCCCAAGAGCAGAGAAAGTGATATTCAGTGAAGCACAAAGGTGTTTTCTTCTTACATCAGACTTCATGCCTTCTTGTCCATCAAATCTCTTAGCCACTTTGTGACTTAAGCATGCTGTCTGACTCGCACCTCAGTCATGGTATTATTTCAGTTTTCTAATTGAATGACTGAAAGACTTATAAAATTAATCAGGAATAACAAAAAAGGTATGGAGACACATGAACAGGGGAATGAATTTGGGCATTAGGATGATTAATAGACATGTCTCAAATACTCATATCAAAAAAACTTTTGTGCTGTAAATAGACCATTAGCAAATAAAAGTAGGACGCTAAAAAGGTTAAAGAGGACAGCCGCTCAGGAATCAAATGAAGGTTTGAAAGCAAGGTTTTGCAAGCTGGTCACAGACTGCGGAAAAGAAAAATCAACTCCCAACACACAGCAAGACTCTCTGCGATCACTCTTGTGACGTGCAGCTGTGAGAGTCACTGAATGAAGAAGTTCATCCCTGTGACTGTGCTTAGTGATGATCCTACTTTCAATCACAGTCACTCCATTGGATGCCTCAGTGAATAAGGCTGCCAGAAAACTTGCTTACACAGTATGTAAAGCACCGTTTCCCTCTGTGGGCTCTTTCTTGCAGCTTATCCCAATGGAACTGACGGAACCACAGCAGAGCTTTTGCAGAGCAGCTTCTGCCAAATTTGGAAGGCATGCTTCTGGTTAAAGCTGGGATATTTCATGCAGAGGATAATGTTTGCACTGAATGTCAATGTGCATTTTGGTTTGGTCAGGATAATGCCTAGCCAGTGACCTTATTCAGCCCCAATTAGCTGATAACTGCCAGGGAGTCGCATTCCTCATTGTTAGGAGTGAACAAGGCAATCATGGGAGAAAGGTAGCAATAATAGGAATAGCTATTTAGGCTGTGAGTGACGCACAAGAAAGAGAAGGGAGAAAGAGAGATGTGAGAGTTTCTAGATTGTCTGGCTGCCACAGGAAGATGAATTAAGGATCTGGAGCCCAGGACACAAGCGTAGGGCTCAAGTCAAGGTTCATTTCCCTCTGCTTCTACAGCGTTCTCTTCAGAGCCCATCGAGCACATTTACACTTTGCAGCACAGCATCCTTGCAGCAATGCTGGATAGGCACAGTCCCTGTGGCACACCGTGGTGTGATACAGAGGTGTCAGCTCCGGCCCTGAAATGATGGTGGCTGGGTGCCTGCAGTGCCCTGCCTGACCGCTCCACTCCTGGAGAAGTCAATGATCCTCTTCTGCCAGCAGCAGCCCGATGCTCTCCCACAAAAAATTGTAGTGCCCTTTTCCTTGTGCACTGGTGGCACATGAGTATCAGTACCACAGGGAGAGCTGGACCTTGGGCATTTTGGGGAGTTATTAGCAAAGTGGCGTGTTTTGTGGGAGTCCATTCCAGCACCTTCAAGAGATGTGGAGTTCCCTTGGGGACTTTGTGTCCTGCAACATATTAGTATCAGCAGCACCGATACTCCCCAGACTGGAAAAAAAAAACTCTTTCTGAAATACAATTTTTGAGGTATTTTTCTCTATTAAATATATAGATCTGTAGAGTAAAACATCATTTGGAGAACCTGAGGGAACGGTTCATACTGCCAAGATTTCTAGATGAGAGGAAATATTTCCGTGTAATCCTATTGCCGCAGTCATGCCTTATACTTCCTGCATGGTCACTCCAATGCCAGTTTGTTGTATGTCATTCAGGAGAAAAATGTACACTTATTCCAATTTAATCATGCCTACAGAAATACACAATTGCAGTAGTATAATTCTACTGAAATTATGAGGTTACTGACATGCTCTTCTGCAATTCCCTTACCTATGGTCTTTTTTGTATGGTTGCAGAAAAGTCACTAACAATGGCATTTTTTTAAAAGTATTTGCTGTGGGCTATACCCTGCTCTCACTAATCCTCCTAAAAATCCAGTAATTTCCATTAATGTTGCTAAAGCTGACCTGGACTTACATCTAGGCTGGATAATGGAATTTGACCCCCTGCATCTATAGGAAATATGGTCTTCCATGTACCACTTCAGAGGAGCTGTATTTCCTGAATTGGATGGTGGGTATTCCAAGTGAAAAATTACTGATTTCTTTACTTCTTGGTGCCCTGCATACCCCGCTTCCTGCGCCAGTCTCTGTGCATCACGAGAGACTGGGGATCCAGCCTGGAAAGATCTGATGGTTTAAATGGCAAGCTCTGTGAGGCAAGGACGACTTTTCACTGTAAGTCTGCACAGGCTGTAATTGGAGGGGATCCCTGATTTTAGCAGAGAACTCGGGGCATTACTGTGAGACAGATACAATAAAGTGTAAGTCGTTAGGCAGAGAAGATAAAGCACCACTTAAGGGAATCACTGACAGATGGGAGCGTGGCTCTGCAGCTCAGAGCAGGGAGAGGGTTGGGTGCTTGCCCCTTCTGCCGCTGAACTTCCTCACAATGCCTGGAGAATAAAAGTCTCATGGCATAATGGTGGTGGTGATGACAAGGGTAATAAGGCTCATGATAATAAGGACAAGCAGGGTTTCCATTTCCATTACCAGAGCAATCGATTGGGGTTTCAGTTTTTTTCTTTTTTTTTTTTTTTTTTGTCTGTGTCATCTAAAGCAAGTTCTGTAAGGGCCATGAGATAAAACTCTGAAAAAGACCTTTAAAAAGGTCTTTGGAAGCGGTGTGGAATTTTAAAATCTAATCTGTAATTTAAAGAATGAAAACTAACATAATTGGTGCACAGTCCATTTCCATTAGAAGGAGGATACCGCCCAGTTGTTTCCTCTCAGCATAGGCTAAATTAAACATGCAGGTGAATTATTTTCTTGGTTTTGTAGTTTCCCTCTCCAGGGAATCTGTGTTTGC
The DNA here is from genome assembly GCF_030463565.1 of Pelecanus crispus. Lineage (NCBI taxonomy): Eukaryota > Metazoa > Chordata > Aves > Pelecaniformes > Pelecanidae > Pelecanus > Pelecanus crispus. The sequence goes on from NC_134644.1 coordinate 54,966,331, forward strand.
AGAGTAACAGATGCAGCTTTTGGCCTGAAACACACGCACATATATTTTGTTGTCCAAGATGGAGAGAAAAAGTTGCTCATCCAATGGAGACAGTTTTAAAGCTGCTGTAATCTTGAAGCTGCTTACATGTTTGAGAAGTTGTGGCACATCAGTACTCCCAAAAGATGTGGGCTGGAGCACCGGGCAGCCCCCCTGGCACAGCAGGCTGGCACGAAGCAACACGGGTGCCCAGTCCCCCCGCTCCCCCATGGCACTCCTTTGCCAACACCTGCAACTACCAATTCTTGCAAGGAGATAAATCAGCCTGGCAGAAGATTAACTAATAACAGACCTCTGTGCTGTGACCACCAGTCTGGCCTGGCCTCAGCTGGAGGCTGTGCATGCAAGGCAAGGGTAGGGACTGTGAGAGGAGAGATGTGCGATGCCTGGGGCCATGGAAGCAGCCAGGGGTTGTCCTGGAGGGGCTGCTGGCAGGAGAGTCGGTGTGAGCGGGGGGGTGGGGGAATAACCTGGCTGCTGCTCAAGGTAAAATCATGTTTTTCCTCTCCAGGAGCTTGCAGCCAAGGCTGAAACTGAAGTGCTACAGAAATAATCCTTGCCCAGAGCAGTTGGCTTTGTTTCAGGGTTGAAACTATGAGTCAAAGATGCTTCTATGTCAAGACTTGCTTGAAATCACTCACTGTGGTCCATTTATTTTAGCTTGTGGCTGGAAGGAGAGCAGTTCAGATGGGTAATGATATTTGGGAGCTTGAGGATGAACTTCGCTTCCAGACCAGAATGTCTTCTTTGTGCTCTGCCACCCGTCACTCATGGCTGTGAGATGTCTCAGATGATGCTTGTGTACATTGCAATGCTCTGACTACATGCCACACAGAAAGCAGTCATAAGCCGTATCTTGGGAGAGTTTTTTAATGATGCAGCTTGCTATGTTTTCTCAAAAATGTAATATATGTGTCCATCAGTCAGGTGTTCGTGCAGACAGCATTGTATCTGGAGGAGAGAACTAGCAACCATTACTTATTTTTCCTTCCTCCACACTATCGACTGACCAGATTGTATCTGGAAGAGCAAAGCCTCAAGCAGATGAAGTGAAGGAGAGGGAGGGAATTATTTGCTAAATAGACATCACATTAAAATAACTATCTTTTCTCATTACAGTAAACAAAAAGCAACCTTTGTTAAGGTCTGTAGTTCAAGCAGGACTGGGTAAACGTAATGAATATTTGGTAGCATGGGATTTTTCCAAGGCACAGAGAAAAGAGAGTGTTTATCAGCTGAGAGAAAAGCTGAGAGCAAAGAAGGTTATGGTGGGGATCTTGCACAGACAAATAGAAATTTTGTCCCTAAACAGTAAGATCTTACATGAAAAAAAAGTGCTGAAAGAAGCTCTAACACTAAAGCATTAGGTGTAAAACTTGAGGCACTTATGCAGAAAGGCTTAGAAACGAGGGGCATTTGGTTGGGAAAAGCTATATACTGTACTGATAGACACAAACCCACTTTACACTTGCCTCCCACCTCATAACGTCCTTACACACATAGAGAACTGCCTTGCTGTCTTCCAGAAGATTGGGAAAAAAATCTACAGCACTTATATGGAAAGCTTAGTGGTTGGGATTTCAATAGAGCCCAGGGAAACTGGAAACCTTGCTTCCATTAAATTCCAACAGGATTGTTGTGCCTCCATCAGTTGGATGCCCCTGGAAATCTCAAGCCACAGCATTTTATTGAAACCTCTTACACAAATCAACAATATGTTTTTGCAATGCTCATTAAGCCCATGCTTTTGCAACAGGTTATTTTTCCCCCTCTATGAAACTATGACTTAACGCATAGTAATGGCATGCCAAAGGCAGCGTTACAGCCCTGGTCTTGAATGCAATGCTGAGTCTCCTGTCATGCGTGGAATGTAATTACCATTAAGGTTGAAAAATGAGGGAGATGAACAGTAGTGGCAGTTTTTCTCAAGTTTACATAAACACTGGCTGCAAGAAGAGGGCAGGAACATTAAAATCAAAGAGTTCCTGTCACATCAGTGCTTTAAATCTCTAAACGGCTCCTTGAAAATCATCTGGCCTCGGTGAACACAAACAACCGATAAAAGCTTCAGTTAAGGTCTGCTCTTATCTGCTAATTTCAGGGCAGTCTTGCCCTTTACCCACTGTCCCTAGGAAAGTAGCGATTTTGGCACTTTCTCTTGGTGCACTAAACTCTCCACCGTAAGAATAATAATAACCAGCTGAAAAGAAGTAGAAATGGGGTTGAAGGTGTTTGAAGAAGAAATCCCTGTATAGTTCATTGAGCAGCTGTGGGGAAACACTCCCTGTGCTTTGCCTGTGTGTGTTAATAGGTGAAGATTGGGTGACAGAGGGTACCACTCCTCTCATTTCTAGTGCTGGAAGACATCTCTTGGGCACAGAGCACCAAAGGCTGACTCAAAAGCTCTCAGAATTGTGGGCAGCATCTCTCTCCCTCTGGCTCCCAATGAATGTGCAGGGTTCATCTCCTGGTGGCAGTGCCAGAAAACGGGAATGCCTTGGGAAGGAAGAAGCAGCAGAGATGTTTTAAGTTTTTTTTCCCCGAGTTGTGGGGGTAGATCTTTCCCTTGCTTGTGCCAAGCTAACAGCCAAAAATGCAAGCCTGCAGGTTTCAGGTTTCATTAGGGATGTGAAGCTCTCAGCAGGTTTGCCAGAGGATGTTTCAAAGGTAACTTTTCTGCATGAAACCGGGCTGATTTACTGTCTCTGTGGTTTTATTGAGCGTTTTTGGCTTCTGTTTTCTCGGGGTTTTTTTTTTCATGTGAAACCTGATGGCTTAAGCTGGGATTTGTTTTGTGGCTTTGATGAATTGAAGTCTCCACATCCTGCTGCTCTTAATGGAGCAGTGCTGTAAAGCACTTCGGGTTCAGACCCCTGCAAAATTTGGTGCCAGTAGAAAGCGCGGGTTGCTTGTGTCTGTGTCCCCTGGATTTTCTGCATTGCTCTCCCTCTCCTTTCTCCAAGACTGGCTCTGGGCATCAGGCTGGAGCCATCAGCAGGCAGTGACCCGAGCTAACTCGGCCTGTGTCTTAGCATGGCCCTTTCGCTCCCCTAATCCCCTTTGGCTGCTTCCCGTACCCAGCAAGGATGGGAGCCATGCCACAGAGATACCCCTGTTAGAACCTCTTTGTGCTGTGATGGACAAAAAGAGAGAAGGAAGAGGGCAGGAAAAAAGAAGGGAAAAGGGTCATCCCACTGGCAATCTGCTCTCCAAAACCCTACTAGGTCTTCATGGAAAGAGGTCAAATGGTGGTCTTCTCCCTGACAGCCATTTCCTGTTGCCATTGCAGTCACCAGTTTCAGCGCTTGCCTGAGCTTTTATGAGAATGGTCCTCTTGGGTCCAAATGGGCTCTTCTCATCTTCCAAACTGAGTCAGGTTAGTTTAGTCTGTGTGGAAATTGTAAGCAGCTGCAAATGGTTTATCTACCAGTGACAGAAGAAACAACAAGAAAAACAAAGAACAGGAAAGTTTAATGCAATCTCACATGCAGGTTTTGGAACCAGTACTTATTTGCCACAAAATAATTGTGTGTTTTTATAAATGTCTTCTTTTTCATGAAAACATTGCCTTCTGTGGTACAAGCATTTTTCTTTACAAAGACTTCTCCCCACCAGTGTCTTGCTCAACATTTGTTTCTGAGCTGACAGAAAACTGAAGTCCCATATATTCTGGGGAGGAAAGGGGATATTTTCCACCCCTCAAGCCTTCCAGCTGAAGGTTCTAGAAAAGCCAAACTAGAAGTTTTCTAACAACACAGCTAAGTCTTCAAATATTTCCTTGCTCTTCTTTGCTTATCAGAATTTGGATCTCCAGATGGGCTAGAGATTCACACTTGCAGAAATCCTCTTTGCAAAGCACAGGATGAGTGCCATGGCTCTTTTCTTATTCTAAAAATGCCTCTGAGCCCCTTAATTAATAAAGCTTTTAGGGTCTGTGCCATGGTAGCCCAGCGCAGCAAGCAGAGCAAGTCTGGGGATGCACACCAGGCTGAGCTGAGAGCCCAGGTCACTCTATGAGTACATGGTGATAATGCAGGTCTACAGCTGAGCCAGGACTTCTAGTCCAGGGGTCAGGGACGGGGATACGCAAGACCGAGCATGGACATACTGGCAACATAGCTCAGGCAGAGACCACGGTGGGAGCTTGACCCTCAGTGCAGTTTAGGAGGGAAGGGGAGACCTGTGGAGGCTTGTCAGGGCCAGACCCCCAGGATGGAGAAAGGCACTCAGGGCCCTAGCACTGATACAGTCACGCTTTAAAGCTGCGGACAGGTGTTTGCAGTCCTAAACCTTGGAGAGTACTCTCAGTACTATAAATCTTTCAGGTATTCATGTTCCTCAGTGACAGCAATCCATGTGAACAACTTCAACGTTCATTGCTGGTGCTCGGGCAGGACTTCATCTAGCCTTAACCCCAGGCAGGTGGGGGAAAATGCAATCCATTAAATATTAACTTAATGACATAGTTGGAATAAACGTATTGTCCTGGTTACAGCTGGGATAGAGTTAATTTTATTCTTAGTAGCTGGTATAGTGTCGTGTTTTGGATTTACTAAGAGAATAATGTTGATAACACACTGATGTTTTCAGTTGTTGCTAAGTAGTCTTATACTAGTCAAGGACTTTTTGAGCTTCCCATGCTCTGCCAGGTGCACAAGAAGCTGGGAGGGAGCACAGCCAGGACAGCTGACCCAAACTGACCAAAGGGCTTTTCCATACCATATGACGTCATGCTCAGTATATAAGCTGGGGGGAGTTGGCCAGGGGGCAGTGATCGCTGCTCAGGAACTGTCTGGGTATTGGTCAGCGGGTGGTGAGCAATTGCATCATGCATCACTTGCTTTGTATGTTGTTGTTATTATTATTATTATTATTTTACTATATTTTATGTCAATTATTAAACTGTTCTTATCTCAACCCATGAGTTTTCTCACTTTTACTCTTCCAATTCTCTCCCCCATCCCACCGGGAGTGGGGGGATTGAGCAAGTGGCTGTGTGGTTCCTAGTTGCTGGCTAGGGTAAACCACAGCAGTCCAAATGTAAAAACTGCAGCACACAAGTGGAGTAGAAAACACCCCAAGGGGTAAGTATTCTTCAGTACAAGTGAGACAAAAATTGGATACTTCAGAAATGGTGAGAATGTTCTTGAGCGTACAATCCTTTTTGCAGTGTCACACAACTAAGCCAGACTTTTATCAAACCACTCTGGTGATAAAAGCCTGGAATTGAGAAAATCAAATGGAAACCCTAAAAGTGGGAGAAGGGTGTTAATAAAGTCTAATGTGTAATGTGCTATGTATTAGTTTTTAATCACATTCTATATGTGGCTGCAGTAAAGAAATATGACGAGATTCATCTGCTAATACTTCACATTGTTATTGGCAGTCTTACTTATTCACACTGTGTTTTTCAGAATAAAAGCGCTGGGGGTGGGCGAGAAGAGGTGGGAAAAGCAGTGAGGGAAAAGCAGAGACCACGCTGGAAAACAAAAAACTCCTCTGAGTATTCATCCTTTATGGAGCTCATTCTGCTTTCATTCCATGTGTGAAAACAAAATGCAGTTCTCCTGTTCCCCAAAGTATCAGTGGACAAAATAGGTTTGACTCCTTCAAATATAATGGAATGGGATCATTCAGGTTGTTTTCTTTCACTGAATTTTTCACTTTACTTGTATCCAGGTTAATTTATGCCTCTGTTTAGTTGTAGGCAATTTGGCCATTCAGTTTTGATCATCATATAAACCTTCAACCCTTGATCTGTTTTGATATGTTTAAAGGGACATGGTCTAGCAGCTAGAGAAGGTGTTATTTTAATTAACAGCTATACAAAAAGTTCTGAACTTTCCTAGCACAACAGTTGCAGGATTTGGACCACTGCTTCATGGTTAGCTCTGCCAGCTGGAGTGCAACACATACAGAAGGATGCATTTCACTAGCTAGCTCAAGCAGAAAGGGATAAGCTCCAAACTAAGCGGAAATCATTACGCTGGGGATGATTTCTGCAGTCTTGATGCTAGCCGATGAGGCAAGTTGCATGCAGTATCTCAGCAATTAGGCTCTGCAGGTTTGATCAGATACAGAGAGTGAGTGCAAAAAGAGAGATTTTTACGCTTTTGTGTGTTTCTTTGAGTGAATTCTGCCCTGCCATGTTAGGTGCTTTCTGGAGAGCGTCTTGCAAAGGTTTGAGTGATGGAGTTTTACTGGTATGCATATTCAAAGGAGGCAATTTAAGAATGGCTTTGACATGACTAAAGGGAAAATCCCTTTATGAAATGCTAGAGATGCTTTCATTTTCATTGTTCTAATAAGCAAAGATGGTACTGTGTGGCTTGTCTGAACAAATTAACCCAAAAGCTTGTAATTTCTTCCACTTATATTTGTTGGTCTGATAAAGGGTAATATCTCCTACAAAGATTGCCAGATTAGTACAGTTCCAGACACTGAATAACAAACACTGGCAAAGGATTTTGTGTTAACTGAGAGAGATAAAAACAGCAACACAAAAGGTTGTTAGATTTTTTTTTTTTTAAAGGATGGGTATTTTGAAGGAAATTATAAATTACTGGCAAAACTAAACTTTTTTTTTTTCTGTATTTGTTTCATTTGGATTTATTTCTCTATTAATCTGTATGATGTTTTAAAGAAAGGACATCAAAGAATACACTGGTCTATAATACCACCTATAGATAAAACCACAGAACAGCCCTTTTGCTGCTCTGTGACCCTGCTTCAGCCTGGACTATTGTCCAGCATGTTAAATGCTATGTCACACACATGAGATTGTTTGTGGCACAGGGCACTTAGCTGCAGCTTTTTTTTTTTTGCATACCCTGTCTATAATTATCTTTTTTTTAATTTGGGTATGACATTGCACAGGTAAAATACTTCATCACTCACAAACAGACAAAAGTTATTATTAAAAGGTCCAAGTATACATTATTTGTCATTTTATCTAAGGGTGAGTGAAACATAAATGATACAGAAACTCAGAGAAGATTCCTTCTCTCCCTAAAAGCGGTTTGCACAAATGTGTATCTCCTCAGCTTCCTGGGAGGTCATCCCTATCTCACCATTTGGAGAGGTGAAATAAGTACAGCTCTTTCAGAAGGAAGAAATAAAGTCAGATTTTTTGGTTCCACAGACAAGTGTCCTCAATTAACACTGACAGCTATTTAATTTCATTTAAAGTAGGTTGGTTTAAAATATGATTCTTATCTCTCCGCCACAGGATGGACTAAGTCCCTCTTTTAGAGTCACCCAGCAATGGGTATTAGGGGAACTCGGTTACATTTCTTTCTACAGAAACCTGAGCTCCATTAGCAAAATATAGATTTGAGCAGATACGAACCCAGCATCTGGCCTTTTAGAAATAAGATAAAACTGTGAGGAGGGAATTAGAGAAGATCCAAAGCCTGTTTAAATCAATAGGGAGGCTCCATAACCTTCAGCAGGTTTTGGATCCTGCTCTGAGAGAATAGAACTTGTTTATCATAAAGGAAGAAATCATTGTCAGTTCATCAAGGCCTTGATTTTGTTTTTCTCTAAAATCTCTTATTTCTCTCTCTAACAGTAACTGGCTGTCTTAAATAAAGTGGGCAGCAAGTGATGCCGTGGTGAAGAGTGGATATTGTCCCCACTAAGAGGGATGCACCTAATGATCTAACGTACTGGTCCCTCTCCAAATGCTGCTCAAATTTTAATTAAACAATGTGCTGCTCTGCGTGCTAATCTAGAGTCAGTAGCATAATAAAATCAACTACTGTAAAAAAAAGTATCAGTTTTGCAAATGTCTTGTCAAAGTAATGGATGCTGATTGTGCAGTGTTTTTCATTATTTCAGTTCTGTGGGCTTCTCATTTCTCAAACAGATTTTTTTTTTTCTTTTCCCCCTTTTCAGAAATTCACTGATGTTATTAGTGAAGATTTTTTTTAAAACACAAAAAAAATCTGAGGAAGCATAGGGTAGAAAGAATGAGAAATACCTTTCTCAGCCAGCTCTAGACAGGCCTTTAAAAAGCTTTAATTTAATGAAGTGAGAACAGCTGATGCTGAACTGGTTGCTAAGAAGGTGTCATGTAGCATATTGGGTTATATAAACTGGTTGTTTGTGGCGATTACAAAATAGCTTCTTATCTCTGGGGATGTTTAACTCCTGAAACGTAAAGCTTGAGGGCATAGCTACTAAATTAATGTTTATTGAAGTCTCCTGGGTAGCTTCACTGAACTTCGCTCAGCCAAAAGAAATAACCAGGTCCTAGGCCACTGGTCATTACATGTGGTGGCTTCAGAGCAGCCGCCTAAGACACCAGGAAATCTTTGAGAAACACAGTCTCTGTTTCTACCACGATGTGGGCACCACTGGTGAGGGTTCCAGCAAGCAAAATCCACTGGGTGGTCTCAATCTAGACCACAGTTTGCCATTCGAGTCGTCCCGTTCTAGGTGGCAAAGAGGTTTTTTCTCTATTACCAGTGAAGATACAGAAGAACAGCTGCAGTACTGCTTCAGCTCTTCTGGACAAGTGAATGTAGTGAAGTTGTCTGCCACCATTCATGAATAGCACCTACATAGAGCTTAAAATCAGTACCTGGCATCCCTCTACCAGGTGTGGAGCTACCACTGCTGTATACAAAGGCACACCTCCCTGCATAGGAGAGCAATCTGGGGTGAGGAACCTACTCAGGGCTCTCAGGTGCTCCTGGTTTCCTTCTAGGTACTCTTGGGCAGCTGTTGACCTTGCTAAAACCAACAGGGAAGAGTAAAGTAGTTGAGTGATGTGATGATTTCCTGGTTACTGAGTGGACTGTTTTGGTCTTGTTCATCTGGAGGTTCTTAGGCTGAGAAACATCTGTGTTGTCTGTGGGATTAGTGGTACCAAAGAGGGAAGGGCTATAGAAAACCACTGCTTGCTTGTTGGAGCTTGCACTGGTAGATGGAGAAGTGAGCCGATTCCTGGAATAACATGGAAGGTGGGGTGGGGGGTGGATGATGTAGCACTTATAACTCAGTCAAATATCTGAATTTTCTGTGAGCAGTCATCTACTTCTGCATTCTTGCTTCTTGTGTGCAACAGGCACCAGCATACAGATACTGCTACAATGCAGGTGTACACACAGAGCATCTCCAAGGACAGTTAAAGGCAGGTAACCCTTCTTTGGAATGCTGTCTTTTCAAGCTATTGCTATGTTGGTTCTCCCTTTCTAGAACTGTCCTTCTATCACACAAGCTGCTTGCAAGCAGTGATGTTATGGTTTCTACAGCTGTGGTTAGCAGGCTGTCTAGTGCTCCCAAGAAATGTTGGTTAAAACTGAAGTTGATGTTGTATGTTTTAACATAGACTTCTGTTAATTTAACGGAACTGAGTGTAGCACTGAGGTTTAGGAAAGAATTGTCGTTAACTGGAAGAGTAATGGATTTTCTGGATCTGGGAGTTAGAACTTTAATTGTATTACAATGATAACATCATGCACATTTGAGATGTCTCTGCTTTCTAGTCAGTGTTGGTGTTATCCAACCTGCTCATCTTCCACATTCTTTCCTTGTATATTTTTTTAGCATATGTTTTTGGGTGAAAGAAGCACTGATGAAGATAGTCTTGAAAAGAGATTACTAGGGTTTTGGTCTGATTTTTTTTTTTTTTTTAGTTGCTAAGTCTTAATTTAAAAAAATTAAAACCACTAGTAGGACTAAATTATTTTTGAACTAGAGTATTAAAACAGACAGTGACAAACACAAATGCTAAAGGACTGCAGCTGAATTGATATGCTGCAGTATTACCTTATGTGTCTAGTTTTAAAGACGATGATGGCTTTCCTTGCAATCAGTTTTATACCTGTTTTTTATGCAGTTAGTAGTTATTAATATAGATAGTAAGACACTACTAACAAGCTTTTGTAGCATTATGTTTAAACAACTAGGTGGGGATGAAGAAGTGGAAAAAATATGTTGGTGAATAAGGAGTATAAAACCTTTTTTTTTTTCCTTTTCTTTTTTTTTTCCTTTTTGACTCACATAAGCACTGCTACGGTGAACCAGACCAGAAGATCCATACAGGCCAACACTCTGTTCTGCTACAAGCTGGCTGAACAAATAGAGAGGGATCCTTTTTTCTGGTATATTTTTCCCAACTTGCAAACATCGATGATTTAAGAACCGTTGTTTCTTTAATATGCACTGATGGCTTTATCCTCTATGGATTTGCCTAATTCTTCTCCGAACCTCTTTTCATGCTCCTGGCCTTCACAGCCTTCTGTGGCAATAAGCCCCAGAATTTAACTCTTTGTGTGGAAAAGTATTTCCTTTACTCCAAAGGTTGCTGCAGGATAATTTCATCAGGTGCCTCTTGGATTGTTTTGTGAGAAGCAAATACCATCGCCCACTTGTTTTTGCTGTGACATCCACCATTTTTAGGCACGGTTACTCTTGAATGTTATTTAAAATTCCTGTTTTATTGAAGAAAACTTTGTCTGATGTATCTTCAATGAGTGATTTTACAGGACTTAGTTTTACCTGTCTTTATATATGCTTAAAGTCAAATTGCAACCACACAGTTTTTCAAGTAAACTCTGTCTGGTTTGTCCCCAATAACATTGTTATTATTTTACTCAGTTTTCTGTTTATGCTGTGGTCTTCTAAATTACACTTTTTTTTGAAACCTATTTTTGTATTAATGTTTCACCCTTGTGAAAAATAAGACAATTTTGTGATGGAGGTGGTGTCATTTGCCTTAGGACTCTACTCTATAACCATGAGAGGTCTGACTCAATAAGGCCGAAGGTAAAACTATTGTAGATCATAGTAGCAAATGAGCTAGCTTCTGGTGCTTTATCTTGGTGAGGGGAGGGAACTATGAAAACTAATGAAATTTAGGTTTTGCACTTACAAAGATGACATATCTTAGCTACATCTATGTAAATCATTCCACTTGTTCCTTACTTGGGCCCCACCATAAATGATATTTAATGAACATGCATTCTCAGCCTGTTACTTTTGTGGGGCAGCAATGCATTCAGGGGGTATGTGGCAAGTTGTACCTCAAATGATGGTTGGGTTTTTGTTTGGGGTTGGTTTTTTTTTTTTTTTTTGAGAGCTCATTTAGACCAGTTGTCATGTTGTACAGGGACTCACATAACGCTGTGGTGCTGGGTTTAAAGGTGAACAGTGAAGAAACCTCTGCCTCTCTGATACTTCTTCACGACTTCTGCACTGCACCAGGTGTCCCTCCACCTGCCCCAGCACCATCTCCAAAGCCAGTCATGGCTTGAGTTGAGTTAACACACAGCGATTAGTTAGCACAGGTTGTGCTGCAGCTCCCCGATCCCCTTTCCTCAGCATGTTGCAATGTGTGTGTACCAGGGAGCCCCAGGATGGGCCTGGGGGTGTGGGATGGCTCCTTGTGACCACAAGGGATGGGAGTAGGTAAAAATGAGTGTTCATCAGCACTTGCCTCATCACCAGCACTTGAAACCCCTTTTCTGTGCTTTTTAAAACAAAGGTTCCTTGCATTTATGCTATCCTTTACAATGTAAGGATGGCAGAAACGAGCCTTTACAAATAAATGATTTGGTACGATGATGAACTACTTCACTTTTTCCTATGCGGAGATGTTCAGAAGGTCCTAAGGACCTTGAGCATACTGAATTGAGAAATGGGGACTGGCTTTTCTGATGTCACAGTAGTTGCTTGTGCTAGCAGAGGGTGGAGACCAAAAGAAAGAAACAAGCAGAAAGCTAAACAAAGCCCCAAAAAGTACTCCAAAAATAAATTATTTTAATGATAGCCAGCACTGTTTTCAGGGTTAATTCATTATTCCTTAACATGAAATAGTCAAAGAAGCTCTTTGACAAGACAGAGAGCACAATATGCTTAGGAAATTCTGACAGGTCTATCCTATGGCCAAGAGAGGTTGGAAAGGTTAGGGTATTTTTCCAGCTTGTTAGAGAGGGAGAGCGTCCCGGTAGTCCAGTGCAAGAAAAAACTAGATGGAGTTCTGTGTGTCCTGGACTCCTAATGAGGGTCTCCTTATCGCTAGCTGAAGATAATCCCATCTTCTCCTGATTTAGCATGAGAAACCGGGTGATGGGAACTCATAATCTTCTACTTCTCAACCCTCCTGTCCTAGAGTTCATGTACCCCCAGTGTTTCTAAGTTCTCTGACACTTTTCCAGTGCGTCGCTCCCATTCTTCAAGCTCCTTCCCCATTCCCAAACTGTTCCTTCCCTCAGAACTACAACCTTTCATCACCATATATGCCAAAGCCCCCTCAATCCTCCCAACTCCCTTTCCTCACCATGCCCATTTCATATTGTGGCAACCTTTGAATAAAATTATCGGTAGCACTGTGTTTGGTGAGCTCTCCTGGTCTGTTCCCCTCCCTCCCACAGCGATTATATGTGATGACTAGGTTTTCAAGTATTCACTCCCAGCTGTCTACAATGGAAGCTGTTATATGTTGAAATATTCCTATAAACCTAGTCCAAACAGGACCCTATTCTAATGAACAAAGGAAAATGGCATGAATTCCCTCCTAATAGACAAGAGATTGTGAGTTTGGGTGTGTGTACTTGTGAACATCTGGTAAAATGTGACTTGGTGATGAAAGCTTCCTTCACATGGTCAAGTCCCAACAATATCACCCACTGTTTAGTCTAAACCTTTATTTCACCAAGTGCTACACTTTTGCTTTCAGTGACCTTGTACATCAGTCAGAGGGCATGCCACACACGCTGCTGTTTCCACTCTGAACAGGCAGGCTGAAGTTGAAAATTGCAGGTTGGAGTCTACTACCCCAATGCTCTCTCCCCATTGTTGTGGCTAAGCTTGTTATTGTGGAATAATTATTGTTATGTTGACAAACCAAGCACTGGACCGATGACGTCTGCAATATCAAGAGTGCTGTTTTCATGAGACTCATTTCAATAGACATTTGCAAGTGACCTCAAACTGCAGCAAAGATATCCTGCTGTTCTTTTGTGGTTTAGATGGTCTACATCACACATGCATGATGCTGAAATAGATTCCTCCCACAATGATCTCTGGGAAACCTTGATTGTTGTGTGTGTTCTGATGTGGCCCTAATGATGGTAACCTAAACTGTTCTTCTCAAAGCTGTGTCAGAATTGCTCTTTATTTCCGCTTGCCTTGTTTTGTTTCGTGTATGTGAAAGAGGAAGAATGGGGGGGGGGGGGGGAGGGCAGGGGGAGAAATACCATGCCATCTATGCTCTGCTGGTTTTGTTATAACTGTTATCTTGAACTCTGGTACGTGCAAAGTTGTTATTACAGATATAGGAACTCTAGGACAGGAGGATACCAGCATCCAGTGCTCTGTCTTTTTGATATGTACCTGTGTGTTTCTGATCACTTGATGGAACAGGAGCTTTTACAACCACACATTTGTGGCTGCGCTAAAGTTAGCTGTACTACTCAATATGTGGTGCTGGAACATTATCCAAACATATAAGAATAGGATGCAAGCAACTGCTCCTTCATAGATGGGTAGAACATTACCACTGTCTCTTAAAACTGCTTCAGAAAACTAAAAAAAACCCTGCATTGTTTTGTATTTAAAAGGAAAAGTTGAAGGGCCAAGATGTAACACCTGATTCAAGGCTCTGTAAGGGCTCCTTAAGACAGGCTTTGGAATAAGGTCTTTGATCTGAATGCAGACTTGATGTAGGACAGTGCCTTCTGGCATTCTGCAAGTCCCCTCTTCTGTTAGCAAGCACTTCTTGAGGATATGTAGGGAAAGATGTCATGGCTGAACAGGAGATCCTGCTGCTTTGGTTTTGAAAGGTTGCATGTTTGGAGGGAAGGGGTACACCAGGCATGACACCTTGACCTCTCTCTTACATGCCTACTAGATTTTTTAAAATAAATAAGTTTTTTTTTTTAATAAATTTGGGGTTTTTATGAAATATATTACTAATGCAATAAAGATAAAATTCTGCAGGAAAGTCTCCTGCCAGTCTATGCTGATGTGAATGTGGAGGAAGGTGTTGATGAGATAATATTCCCCTATTTAGATGAAGTCTACACCACGGAAGGTTGAGAACCCATCATTTAAATGAAAATACAGCCTACTGCAGATGCAGTTAATAAGAATGAAGCTGTTTTGATGCTAATGTGCTAAAACAGAAACCCTGGGCTGTTAAAGTATGAAAGCAAGGATGTTTTGTTACTTCCAGTGTATGCATGAAAAGTGCCTGAGATGAATTTTTGCTTGCGCTATTCCTTTTATTCCAGACCAGACCATCATCCACAGCAGAGCTAGAGATGGTAGGAGGTGAAGGATTACATTGTCTGCTATATGGCGGCCCTTTATATATATATGCTTGTAGCAAGTTTGAAAGAGTCTGCCGTTACCTTGAATCCCCAAAGGCTGAAAGACTGAGATAACATTTTTCTCATGCGGCATCACAAGAAAGCAGGACTGGAGTAGATAGTTACCCTCTACCACACTGGTAGGCTATTAGAACAGCAATGCAAAATTCTTTTGAAGTGCTCTAGAGAATTATTAAGAAAGTTTTAGGTTTTGGTTTTGTTTTTTTTTTTTTTTTTTTTTTAAATATACATTAGCATCTAGCTATGTCACAGCTTTTAAATTGGGTTGGACCCATGACAGTGCTTTGCTTGTCTGGACTCTCTCTCCTTCCTCTGGTTTCTCCCAACTGTTTGTGGAGTGCACGCTCTCTCTCTTCCTTCCTTGGACAGTCTCACTGAAAAGTGAAGCATATTCTAAGCAGAAAATTGTTGAAATATTGTATCTTGAAAGAAATTTGAAATTACATTGAGTGCTGTGTAAAGCCCTAAAAACCTTGTAATTTAGTAGTGACTTTTATCAGAAAGCTGATGTTTAGCCTACTGTACTGATTAGTATGTGTTCTCTGGGTATCTCAGAGACATTTCAAAGACTTGAATTTCATGGATCTTCAATTGCTTAGTTCTTGTCCAGCCAGTTGAAATTCTGTAGAATTAATTTCTTCTGAGGTTGAAGTGTTCTATCTCTATCCCTCCCGCTTGCTTATATTTCCATGCCATAAGGTGGACAGAAACATTATCTGTGCTGCGTCCAGAAAAAAGCTTTCCAGTTGTCCAAATTCTACTGAGCAGCAAATTAAGAACTGGAAGATATGTAAGTGTGTGCATATGTATTTATGTGAACATACTTAACTGAAGGATGTTGGACAAAAGGAACTGAGCAGGTGATAATCACCACTAAATGTTTCCCGTGGAGATCATTGCTTGGGTTTCTTTTCTTCTTGCTGTTAACATCACAGAGTCAGGTCTTGTTTACTCTTTACCCCCAAGATGCATTGAATAGTTGAAGTCCTCCTGAGGTCATCAGGTCTGAAACTGGACCAAGAGAGTCCTCACTTGGCTGAAAACTCTCCTGTTTCCTTCAGATGTCTGTGCACAGTGTGGAGGAAAGTCTGTTAACGTTACACACCAACTTTTTCGAGTCAGGTTCTAAGGATGCTCATATACACACAGTGGTTTCCAAGCTGTCTTCCCCTGAAATCAGAAAGCTATGGTTTTGCACTCGTGAGCTCTTTTACTAAAATTAAAAGCATCAGAAAGAAAAGGGGGGAAAGCCCAACCAACAAAATTGACATCTTTCTTCCCTCTTTTGCAGAGTTGTCATGCCTCGATTGTAAATTAGAATTTCAGGACTTTAGAGGGGAGTGGAGCATTTGGCTGCCTCATTTCATGCTAAATCAGAAATAGCATAAGAGGGCATTTATTTTGCAAGAAATGGAACAGGGACTACTGCCCAGAAAACTGCCAGTTTTCTTCTGCCTTCGCAGCCAAGCCCTTGGGCCCCTTTCATCTCAGCCCCGTCTATAATTGTAACACCTGCTCTGGAGCTCCACTGAGAGCTGAGCCGATAAAGGTAGCAGTCTGCAGACCTGAGCACGCTGGAGCGCCTTCGCTTTTTGGAAGGCCCTGCTTTCTCTGGCCCAGATCCAATACACCACTTAGACATCTGCTTAACTTTAAGCATGTGAGTATCCCCTTTGAAGTCCTATGTATATTGTTTTGCTGGACTGAGGTCAATGAGCTCAGTACCTTGCAGGATTGAGCTCCTGAATGTCAGATTTGATTAAATGCTCCCCCTTTCTTCCCCCCTCCCCTCTCCTACCATGAAAGCCTGACCAGAGCTGAAACAGCCTCAAAAAAAAAAAAAAAAAAAAAAAAAAAAAAAAAAAAAATGCAGCTGGTGGGAAGTGAGCCTGCCTCAGCTGTGGTAGCTTGGTCTTGCAGATCTAACCAGAAGAAAAGCAGAGCAAAAAATCCAGTCGGAGATCCAGTTAAAAATTAAACCATCTACGCTTTCCTAAGGGAGCTGCAGAATCTCAGCTACAGTGACTGCTCATTGATCATGCTGCCTCTTTCTCCTCAAACTCTTCAAGCTGTTGCTTCAGGGGTACGACTGCCCGTTTTATCTAACTGCTCCCTGTTAATTGTGCTCCTGCTTCTTTCTTCCTGCGACTCCAAAATACGCTATCCACAAGCAGAATGAACCCAGCGCTCTCTCCCAGTCTGTTCCTTGTCAATTCGCATCAGTTTAAGGTCAGGAAAGCTAAGGGGGAACAAGGCAGTGCAGCATTTGAACTCAACCTTGCTTTCCCAAGAAACAAACTGACAATTAGTACAGGGATCAGCATCAAAAAAGAGCAACCCAGCGTGAAGCCTGTCTTAATTAGTCATATGAACGGAGGGCTTCCCCTCCACTTCCTCGGGAACACATGCCTGTCAGATCTGATACAAAGAGACTTCTCTTCCTAACATAATACTGAAATTAGGTTGAGAACAGGTAGCCCTGGTTTAAGCAACGGGAGGCTTAGCTGCAACATCTAGCTGCACACCCGTATCTGCAGTTGCAGTGTGCTTATGACCATGTGCTTTTCAAGTGATTGCAGGATGTTTCTTTCCTCGCAAAACACAGGGTTGGGGGAAAAGAAAAAAGGCGTTGATCTTGTTGCTAATCTTCTCGATTTAATAACACTTCTTGTTTAGATGGAAAAATGAGCAAAGGGAAAAATTAGAGATGAAAGCTGAATGACAGTCTCCTAATCTCAGAGAATTGTGCTGGTTGAGAGACTCCATGTGTCTGACTTCCCCCCCCCCCCCCCTTCTTTTTTTGCTTTATGAACCAAAATATGCATTTATCCCTACAATCTGCAAGACAAAATAAGTAGCAGTAAAGCTTCATGATTACTGTTAATTTTGCCTTACTATCTGGATAGTGGCTAACAGCTTGAGCTGAAATTAAGATCCTGTTGCATTCACTCTGTGAATAAAGAACATGACCAAAGCTCATGTAGTCTAACATCTTGTCTATACAGGGACACACAGAAAAAACAAGCCAAATGAACTAAAAGTGTATATTTTATGATTAGTTAAACTCCATTTATATTCCTGAGTCAAGCTCCTAATTCAGAATTTAAAAGTCCTTAATATGATTTTGTTGGATTTACTTTGGAAGTGAAGCAAATGAGATGAAATAAAAGCTACTTTAAACATATCCTGGAACTTTTCTGATGCAGGCTGCAGAATATATGTGGCATGCTAGCAATTCCGAATTTTCATTTTGTTCTTGAACATAAGGTGTGTTTTATACTGGTATGGCTTATTTCTGGAAGGAAAAAGGAATAAACTACTCGGACATAATGGGCTTTTGCATGAAGGTAAAGAAACATCTGTATAGGGGCTGCATGCATATAGTAAGTAAAGAAAAAACAACTGCCGCCACTGCAACAGTTTTATCAGTGCCTCTGCTGGGTCTTCATGATGGTGACATGTTGCAACAAGTCCCTCAGCACTGGTTTCCCTACAGATCATAGCCTAGATTGAGCTTTTTTTCCTCTTTTTTCCTCCTTTTTTTTTTTTTTTTAATTTTCTTTCTGTAGCTTAAGTGCTGTATGCCTTGGTTTCACTGACATGACTGTCCCATCAGACAGAAACTCTCTGTTCCTTCTGTAGGCACTGCCAAACAGCCACCAGAGAAGCTTTGCTCCTGCAAGGTACCTCAGGCTGTTTGTTTCCAACAGGAGACTGGCAGCTGCATCTCCAGATGTGGATTCCTGTCACGGGGGGAGAATGCCAGTACCAACCCAGGCATCTGTATTCTGGTAGCTCCTTTGTTTATATACCAAAAAGGAGCATAGATGTTTTCTATTTGATATAGCACAGGGCTGAGTCTCAGGAGACATGCACACACTTCCTACTGTGGCATTTGCCTTCTGGTATTTCAGAGGACAAGCTGAAACAATTTGTGTAGTTCTTCCTTTCCTACCTATCACAATAATACCCTTATTTGCAAAGCACTTGAGTTGTGCCACTGAAAAGTGTGATAAAAGGCCTTTTCATCATTGTTTATTGTTATTACTATTAATGCAGAAGCACTGGCAACTGTAGCTTGAGCTAAGCATGCACTTTCGAGGAGCACCACTGCACCTAAGCAGAAATGTCCAGGAACTGAGACGGTGCAACTGAGCTCTTTGTTTCCTCATGTACCAGAGAGGGAAGAAAAAAAGAAGAATTATTTTTCTGCTGTATGCTGAGTGGTACAGAAGAAATGCCACATGCTTGCCAGCAAAGCTGCATCTCTCTGGTATTTGGATGTGTGCAGTCTCCTTCCTTCATGCAGATTTTCCATGTATTTATTAACTGAAATCAGACACTTGGTGCTTTTAGCAGCTTGTGTTTGAATAGACACTTGGTGGCACACTTTCTCTGAAGAGTGCTGTGGGATAATGTAGCCGTTTTGCTAGAGTCCCTTTCTGTTATCTTCCCTCGTCCTTGGCATGGTGTGTCCTTACAGGCTGCCAGCCTTGTCCTCTGGGTTTTGCAGCTTACCTGGAGAGCACAGGCAGCTGCTTTTAAGAAACAAACAAACAAAACACTTCCCCACAGATCTCTCTTCAGCTCCCAAGAAAAAGAAGAGAATCAACAGTATTCTGCATGTTTCAATGACCATCTGTGTGGTCCAAGCCCAGCTGAATGTCGCTGTATTCCGGGGGTGCTGGAAACAAAGTCCTTCTCTCATGGACTTCTTGGACCTCCTTTCCTACTCCTGCATGGCTGCTTTCTAGAAGACACAATACTATTGAATATTTGTGTATACTCAAGCAAACACCATCAGCTTTTGCATCAGCTAGTCCTGGTGATGCATGTTTCTGCTACACTCATACATAGGGAAGAATCTTGGTATATTAAAAAAAAAAAAAAGTATTCATACAAGTAGTAAGGAGATAGTGTGTTTTATGATTTTTCCTCAGGCTAATATTCATGGCTCATGAATGGTATTTACCCTGCTGTCCTTGTTATACAAATACTTACCTAATACTATTGCTCAACCATAAAGCTTATATTTGCTTCCAGCAGAGTTCAGTGCTG
Organism: Pelecanus crispus; assembly: GCF_030463565.1. Classification (NCBI taxonomy): domain Eukaryota; kingdom Metazoa; phylum Chordata; class Aves; order Pelecaniformes; family Pelecanidae; genus Pelecanus; species Pelecanus crispus. The sequence goes on from NC_134644.1 coordinate 54,985,767, forward strand.
CGAGCTGGCTAATACCGGCATCATCTCTCTGTGAATCTGCATTGATGAGTCATTAAAAGAAGAGTTGTGCATACATTTCCCTGAAACTTTGCAAGGCACTCTGTTGCCTTCCTGAGCTGGTTGAAGATGTTGTTTGAAATGTGGAAAAAATAAGTGTTGTATCCAATGTCTGTTCAACATGTAGCCCTGATCATCTATCTTCTTGCTGTTTCTACTAGCTGGTGCTTCAACAATGCAATGGACTGCACAAGTTTGGGCACAGGGTTAGTACCAGCATTAATGAACACTGCCAAAATCTACTGCTGTTAGAGCACAAATGTAGAGAAATGGCCACGGTGTTAAGTCTTTCAGATACTTAGCCATGGACAAGACCTGAGGGGTAGGGGAGGAAAGAACAGTGGGACAGCAGTATGTTACATGTCAAAGATGTGTGTCATATGACGATGAACTGGTAATTGGTTCCCTGGTGCTTTTTCTGCAGTTCCCCCAGCCCTGCAAGCAGCACTTTAATTAAACAGGCTAGTTATCCAAAGCCATCTTCACTTTTCTGCTCACTCTCCTTACTTAGTGTGTTGCAGCATTTGCTGCTCCGCAAAGCTCTGAGGGCTGCTTTGAGGAGGAAAAGAAACGGCAGATTCGGTTCCCAAATGTTCTAAAGCTCCATTTGAAACCAGAGAGCGAGTCGAGCCTTCCCGTCATTCACATGGGAAGGTTTCAGATGATATAATAGTGTCTTTTTCATCCTTTACAGCTCTGGTTCAAGTCTGTTAGCCATTTCAGCACTGTCCCTCTGAGGGAACGCTAGCGATGCTGCTGTTGCTGACTCACAAAAGGCCCCACTTCCTTGACACATCACAGTGACTGCAAAGAAAGCCTTTCTCCATGTGAGCCATGCTGCAGCTCAGCCTGGTTCTCATTATGTTCCTCTCCATACCATTATACTTCTGCATAGAGCAGTACCCACCCAACTGGGGTCACGTCTGCTGCTAACAATCTGCTGACATATTAGATAAGTTATATGGGTTCTTCACTGCTGCCAAGGGCAAAATATTCCCACATCTACAGTATTTCATTATCCTTTTTTTTTTTTTTTTAATCAGATGCTGGTCAAGCTGCAAAAAGCAGCAAAAGTTCCTGAAGTACTGTACTCTTACCTTATTAATGCTGTCCACTTTCCTCCCCAGAAGTGTAGGATATGAAAGAACTGGGAAGTAGCAGTCAGGATTTTTCCACTTGGCCTGTCTGAGGGGTCTTCCGCTTTTTGTTTCTTCCTATGCTCACCTGATGTGGACACTGTGCGATTTGCTGTCAGTATCTCTGTTAATTGAGGGAGGGCGAATCCAATGAGTCACCTGTAGGGCCTTCATCTTCAACACTGAGCATATGGACAGTTTCCAAGGCATCTTAATGTGTCTCCCAGAGTTTTTGACCCCAAAGCACCGTCTTTGTTTATATAACACAAACCAAATATGTTTCCTTGTTGGGATATTACCATGAGGGAACTATGCTTGTTGCCTGTTTCTTAAAACTGTCTTCCTTAAGGAAATAAGTCTGAAACAATTCTGTCTGTCTGTCCATCCCACCCCTCCTCCAACAAAACTTCTGAACTACTTGGCTAACTTCAATTTAATTTGAAAATAAGGACAGGATGTCAATGATATTAAATGTGTACTTGTTTTGTGAATATAGACAGACTAATACAGGAGACAGAGATTCTCTTTCTGCCTCCATGGATGGAAGAATTACAGCATGACTTGGTTTTCTTTCTTATTAGGTAATTACTGACATAGCAAACTTTATTGCAAGACATAAATTCATAGGTGACCAGCCTTCATAGATTCTGCTGCTTTATGCAAAGTATTTCTTTATGTCCCCTTCAAGACCTGCTCCCAAGAAATTGTATCTAGAATTGCACATGCTGCCTGCTCCATTGTATGATAGAAGAACAGCCTGGTCCTCAGTAAACCCAGTATGGGGTAGATGTATTAGTAGACTTGTTCCTCAAGCCTAGGAATTGGGTCTGGTTTCCCAACTCAGAGTTTTGTGACATCTGATGTGTTCTTCCTTGCTTTGATTACACCTGTTTATGCGATTGTTTCATTTGTTATAAGCTTCGGTTAAAAAAAAAAAAAAAAAAAAAAAAAAAATTGGTAAGTTCAAATTATACCAGAGAGGGTAAAATTAACTTTAGCTGTGTTGCACATGCTGCCATCTCATATACAATAGTTTAAACCTGTTCCAGTCCCTGGCACTTGGATGACTAAACAAGCTTGTTTGGAGCTTCACCATAAGCCTTCAAACAGGACCACACCTAGACATGTCTAAAGCTATTTGGTATCAGTGTGGCATGTTATTATAAAGTCTGCTGAACAGATAGTAAATCTGGTTTCTGTCTGTCTTCTTAAGAAGAGAACCCAGCTTTTGTAAAATCTGGGTTCCATATGCAGATCTAGCTATGAAGTCTTTCCTCTCACAGGAAAAGCCTGCACCAGTGTCCTCAAGTTTCATCAGCTCTGTCATGTCTCTCATGTCCCTTCCTTCCCCTCAGGAGATTCAAAGTACCAGCGCTTTGGTCAGGCCTGCTGCTTCTTTACTAGAGACAGATGATGATAACTAGATTTCATGTCCCCACTACCTGTTAATAAACAGATGTTCAGGGATAAAAGCGATGGGCATGTTGCAAGGACCTAGGTAAACAGCCTAGTGAGGAACCGCAGCTTCTGGAGTCAGTTACATGAGTCAATGAAGAAAATCTGACCGGGTTGTGGACAGCCTATTAGCATAATTCACTCTTAGTTTGGCTGCAAAAGAGTTTGTTGTAATCCTTCCCCCTTGATTTACGGCTCTTACCTTGATTATGGTTATTTTAAGATGCCAAGAACTCAGTTCAGGAATATGGTTATCTGCTGAAATGACCCTGTCTTTGCTAGATCATGTATGGCATGTTTCCTGTGGATAGCTGAGCTAAGTTCACTAGCAACTCTGGATTTTAGCAAAGCTCCAGCTAAACAGCGGCTTAAGAATATAAAATGGTGACATGCTGCAGGAAGAACATCGCAGAATGATCACTCTTTATTAAGTCCTCTGGATCTGGGGCTGAAAGTTGACGATGTTTCAGCTTTACCTCAAAGCTTATGTGCTCTGAGAGAGCGCTGGCATTTCACAGCAGAAATTGCTTTTCTTTAAAAGAAAAATCTAAAAGTAAAATGAGAACCAAAGGGAGTTACAGATGTCAAGGACTGTAGGCTGTCAGTGATGGCTACGAGGTAGCACACAGATGACCTAGGCAGTGCTTGAATAAACTGCCTAGTTGTCTTTTGCTTAAAAAAAGACAGGAAAGAGAAGAGATGGCTTTCAAAAAGGCTAACCCTTCCTTTCTTTCTCTGCTTGTACGACCTCCCTTCTCTACCCCTCTGGCCCATGCAGTTCTCATTTATGTGCTTCAAACGCTCTCAAAAGTTGGTTGTATCTGGTTCTCGATTTTCTGTGAAAGCCCTCTTATTCCTTGTGACAGTTGGTTCTCCAGCTTTCAGCATGATGCAGTTTTAAGAACACACACTTCTGTCAACAGAAAGAAAACCGGGTAAACGACAGGGATACATTAGAAATCCCACTGTGCAGTGTCTGCTGCTCCAGCCCCCATCACTGCCATCTACACCACTGTCGGTGGGACAAATGCATGCTGCTCCTGTATCTCCACCATCATAGCCGCTGAAAAGCACCAACCCATAACAGACACAATTTTTCAGGCAAAAGAGCGCTGTCTAGAGACAGACAAGAAATACCAAGGTTAACGTGTTATTCAAAACTGTATCTACTCAGGTTTTAGTGGAGAAGATCAGCAAAATAATGGTGACCGTTGTATTCTGCTTGTGACTGCAGTCTGTACCCATTCAGTCTTCCAGTACTCAGGTCACACATTAGAGAGGGATCAGTCACTGTAGATTAGCACGTATCATCCATTTTAGTGACAGCAGAACTAAGTAATACTCCCTTTCCTGCAGCAGTCGGTGGCTTCTCTAAAGACATTTCCAAATTCAATTGCTGTTGGGTTAATTCCTCTTCTCTTATATCATACTGCAAACTGGACAGCTGCCTCAGCTGGTGTCTGAATCTTCAATAGAGAAGAGGTCAGCGAAACTATTTTTCAGCATTTAGCAGAAATCTACTGAAACTGTCAATTTTAAAAAGCTGATGGCAAGTTGTTTGACAGATGCCAAGTGGTAAGAGCCCAAATATACTATTGGGAATGTTTATTTGTGGGCATAATCTCCCCTGTCAAACTGAAGAAAAGGTTGCCACGCAGGTTGCAAATATTAAGTGACAGATTTCATATGGTCTTTCTTTTGCTGAAAACGTGAGTGCATGTTAAACATAGAAGCGCTCTTCCCAGTCCCTGGGAACACACCAGTGCAAAAGGCTCACAACCCTTTGAAACTGAACTTAGGAAAGAAAGGGTTCAAATATTGGTTGCTTTGATGACAAAAATATTTTAAAAGCTCTCTGAAATCTGAGCTAATTGTATACTATAGTGTTATTGGCTGTTAGTGAGTAGGAATGCCAGCTTTAAGAATAGGCTCTATCTTCTCCTTTGTGAGAGCTCAGACAGAGTTTACAAATCAAGCTGTCTTCCAGTGCCCTGTTTGATGAGCAGTACTAATACCAGCTCTCTGTACGGTGCTTTTAATCAGCAGACTCCAAAGCCTCTTATACAGCAGGCTGGTATTGTTGCACTCATTTTTGGGCAAAGCAAAGTGCAGGAACGTAGAGCAGTTGCAATTCTGGGCTAGAGTCTAAGACTCATAAATCTCACTCTCGTGTTCTAGTTACCATCTTGTACTGATCGAGAGCAATCGCGGCATTGCCAAGGAAGGGTGGAGGCATCACCTAAGCTACAAAGCTGTCATTACGGCTGTAAAAGTTTAACTGCGCTTAAGCCACTTTTTTTTTTCCCGGCAAGTATTTCCACCCTGGGACTTAGCATCAAATCTTCTCTCTTTCAACCCTTTGGTCTTAATTTTCTTTCCACTACCAAGTGTCAGATAATGTACGTTTATTTTGCCAGAATTAACCTCAGTTTTCCCTTTTTGATATAAAATACGTGTTTCAAAGTACTCACTAAATTATGTCCAGGCATTCCCCCGCTCACCTCTGCTGCAGCCTACTGTATGCTATTCTCTTTCTTTTACAGTGCCAGCCTCGGTTTTACTATCTGCTTAGTAAATCTATATAATTTATTCTGGCAGGCTAAAGGGAATCTTCTTTTCGATTCTCATTTATTCTAGACCTTTTTAGGACATCCACACTAATCATGGTGAACAGTTTTAGTATTGTATCCACTATATAGAGGTAAATATCACTTTCCACAGGATCATTTACATCCAACTGTTTCAAACCTGAGAGATGAGGTTTGTCTTAGCACCAGCACTCATAGCATTCCTGGTGCTAGACAGAAAAATTTATTAAAATGTTATTTCTTGTATCGTACTTTGGCAGCTGTCTTTGAAATAGAAAGATGCAGAACAAGGTTCTGTACTACATACTTGCTCAAGAGTTTCTGTAAAAGAAAGAGGAATATCAACTTAGGTATATAAAAAGGGGCTATACCATGGACTTTCAAAGAGAATTCACTCGTTTCAACTTGTGCTAGACTTAAGCTCTCGGTCAAATCCTTAACTTGCTGAAAAATGACAATGTAAAATATGTTTTTAACTTGAAATATATTATTCCAACATATTTTTTAAAATAATTTCCATTAGTGGAAAATGTTTCAATTAATGAAAGAGATTTATTATTTGACTTTTGTTTGGGTTTTTTACTTCGACTCCGTACACAGCTGGAATTACAGCATATGGCTTCAGGCTGATTTTCATCAATCCCTTCATCAAAGAAAGATCTCTTAAAGACAAGAGGGGAAAAAAAAAAAAAAAAAAAAGAAAGAAAGAGAAAGTGTCTCACCCTAAATTTAAGAGGCTACCGTGAAGGCAAAGTATGTCAGCGGATTAACTGGGCTAGGCTTAGCCCAGACCTCAGCAGTGGGTAGGGTTGAAAGTATACCCTGCGCTCTCCTGACTGACAGATGGGGAAGATAATCAACAGTAGTAAGTCAGGACAGCTTTGCTACTAATCATCAGCTACGCTGTGGTGGGATTTGGCTGTATTGGGTAACTATAGCCATACAGAAAGGCCAATTCCTGCTCCGAAGACCTTGCAGTCTCGTCGGAGGCGGGGGCAGGCCAGCGGTGGAGGGTCGGGTACGCTGCCGTCCTCCCCTGATGGTCACCTTGCACGAGAGGAATCCCTTATGCCTGGCAGTCTTTAAAAAGCTCCTCATTTACCTGCCTAGTGCCGGGCCAAAAAAGCACACTGGACTGCAAATGTAGTTCAATCCTTGTATAACAAAGAATCATCAAAATAAAAGCCTAGGAATGGTGATTTCTCTGCCATGGAAAAAATAAGATGCATGATAGGTAGTGAGTGGTGTCTCTTTTTTGGTGGAAAGGAGCTGTTTTCACGCTTTTTACTTTCCATTGTTTTTATCCCTGAAATATCCAATTTTACATGACTTACAAGCATTTGTAAAGTATATCTGTGGTTTTTATTTGTTATTTGCTCAACATGTACAGCGAGATATTATACTATTGGTTATGTTTGCTTCATTTGTGTTTCACAGTAACAGCTGTCACAATTGTGTTAAATTTTGTAAACCTTTCCTGTATCTCAAAGAAAACAGCCCAACTTTGTATCCTGCAAGAACACTTGAAGCTAACACCTTATTTACTCTCATTTAGCCATATTTTAAATTAACAGATGCAGGCACTACGAGATTATAAACAGTATTCATTAGCAAAAACTACACATTCATTTACATTAACTATAAACCATCATAATCTCATGTCTGTCACAAGAAAATGTTGCGTTAATTTCTGTGGCACTCAGAAGCCTAATTGATTTGTATTTTTATTACCACAATCGTTATTGCTGAAAGCTTTAAGATCGACCACGAATACTGTACTGCAGTCACCAAGTTAAGCTCTTAAAATCAGCCTAAGAATCCCGGAGAGGCTTGGGAAGGTTGAACTGCCAGTATTGGTTCAAGTTCTTCTCTGACCCACACGAAATGAACTGTTAACTTTAAAGGGGCCAGATTTTCACCTCCGATCGCCTGAAAGCTGATGGCAACCTACCTGGCTTTTAGCCACGTTTTATGGTGCAAATTCCAGGTTGATTGGTTTCCTCGCTTTGATATAAATAATGGAAGCAAGCTGGCTGCTGCTGCAAACCCGCGCAGGCAGGGCAGGAAGCGCTTAGCTCATACAGTTGTCTTCACGCCGCTGAAATGAAAACCCTTTCGGTGCCAGCCTTCCAGCAAAGCGTATGCTGGGAATTACACAAACTTGTGAATTGCTTTCCCCCGATGTTATTTATGACCACGTTATTTCAAATAAGCTTAGTTTCCCTCTGCAAGCTTAGCTGTTGCCAGATAAATCAGCGGTATGTTATGGGTACTGAAATATGTTTTCCAAGCCCTAATCCTGAATACTTTTGAAATTGCAGGCTTAAAAAAAAAAAAAAAAAATTCCGTTTCATGCCAGAACACCCCCAATCCTGTTCCCCATACTGTTAAAACAAGTGAAAGTGATGCCTTTCACCGCACCACAGTGTGGGAATGCTTCTCCCTCTGTCCTTACAGTGTGGAAATAAGCCAGAAATATCTGGCAGCCCCATCTGCAGTGCCTGATGGGTCCGACGGCACGGCCCTATCTGCGCACGCTAGGTTCCTGCAATCATGGTTTTAAGGCTTCAGACAGCAGAAGGCTGCTAGAGCAGTTTCTTGGTGACAGCAGTGCTGCTCCCAGACCGTATAACACACTTTATTACAAGCTGCTCTGTATGATCTGGGAGAGTTGTAAATCACGACTCTTCTTCTCACTTTCCAAGTTCACTAGGCCAGAAATTAAATCTTCTTTGTTCTACATTCACCTTATGTCTCCTTGTTTTCTTACTCTTTTTCGGTTGTTTGGTTTTTTTTTTTTTTTTTAAACTACCATTTTCCCTTACATCTACCAGGAGAGACATGGGACACAAAATGTAGATGCATCACTGAGCAAAAATGGAAATGAATCCACTACGAAAGTTGTTGGAAAATGGCTGATAGTCTTTTTTAAATTCTTTCTACCACCGGCCCTCAAAGCAAGACTCGTTGTCTTTGGGCGTATTCCTACTGCTGTATGTTCACAGAGGGAAAATATGCAGAGGTCAGCAGTTTCAAAGGCAGTCTCTAATTTTAGGTTCTTAACTTTGGATATTTTGGGACAAAACTTTGGACACAAGAAAAGAAGTGTCAAGGAACCATAAATCTAGATGAAGTAAGTAACACCCAAGATATCTCAAAACGAAGACCCAAAACCAGAGACTCTTCTATTTAAAAAAAAAAAAAAAGTTTTAGCATTTTCCAGAAAATGTTTTTCTTAGTTCTTGAGGTTTCTATCCTTCCCCACACTTCCCGCTATTCCTATTTTCATATCACCATTACAGGCAACTCTGAAATTCTCGTACCAATCCAAGGCCTGCAAAAGTTGAGGGAAAAATTTGCCCTTTCTTTTAACGCACATGTGATCATCGTAAGATTGAGTGCTGTGTAAAGTCTGATTTTTTTAACCCCCCAAAATGCTCGAGACTTTTTTTATTTAACTGAATTTGTTTTAAATACTTTTAATTGGCAATGTATTGTTTATTTATGTCTTTTAAATACACAATATTCAAAAATGTTTAAATTGCAACCAAAAGATCTATTTAAATTCCAGTTACGTAATAAAGTGCTCAAAAGTTGTGATTTATTAAACAATTCTTTGCAAATCAAATATGAAATATGAAAAAAAGTCAAGAAGGCTTGAAATAAAATTAAATTAAAATAGTTTCAAGTAAAATATCTGTCACTGATACCAAAAAAAGAAATTATTATTGTTCCAAGTGCTCAAATGTGTTTTCCAAGCAGTCCCACTGCACAATCACATCATTCAGTAGCCAGAGATTTGTTTCAACCAAAAAGCAATCGCAGAGACAGCTCTCCTGAAAGCTGCAAACCCCAAATTTTGGAAGGAGCGCTGTACCTGATCAAAGGAGAGGGAACCATCACAATCTTACAGTCTGCCAGGAACTGCAGTTCCATCTTCAAGTTGAAAGTCAAGAACGAGCTCAGTCCTATCTCTAGGACAGACAAATAGACAAGACATGCCTATGCCTGATAACTTCAGTGAGACTTCAGAAGTCATGAGCTAGAAGAGATTTTTCAGATGCTCTGGCAAACAGCTTCCACGTCACTGACACACATTTTTTTACATCTTTAAAATGAGCACCGAAATATAGGAGTCTTGTTTTCCACTAAAATTTTGGTCCAAAGCAGTGGTTTCATCTTACAGTAAATCTTGTGCTGTGGCAGATTGTGGGTGGCTTGTACTGGTTCATGGAAGGCAACTAAGAAAAGCACCACTGGGCAAGTTTAAATGTATGGTACTGCAGATGTATGTGTATAGATATATATACCTATGCACACATGTTTTTCAAGCTGAATAATATTCCCTTTCGCTTAAGTAAGCAACTCGTGTTTTATGATTTATAAAATTTTGAAAAGCATTCTGAAATGCCTTGTGTGTAAAGAAATTAAAAATGCTTTTTGCATAAAGAAACCAGGCAAATGGATGCTTTTGCAAGCCACTGAAACACAGTTCCCTCTGACGAAGTAGCTGGTCTGTAAATAGAAAATTTTGTATTCTCTGACTTTTTTTTTTTTTTAAAAGACCTGTGAAGGAGCTTTTCGGAACCTATCCATGCCTCCAACATGCCAGGCTTTCTCCTTAGTACTGCCAGTTAATTCAATGCATATTTCCTCTAACTCTGCAAAACAGGTGTAAGGGCTCTTAAGGACCTTGGTTTGAAATGGAGTATGAAATGGATGTATAAAAATAGAGCATTCAAGATCATATGGCTTTTTTTGTAACACAGATGACTACTGCTTTAAACCCCAAAATCCAAAGCGGGCGCTTGGGCACTGCGGATGCGTGGTGTGTTGCACAGGTCTCGGCTGTTCTGGGTGCCAGGGGGGATGACTTGTTTTGCTCTGTTTTTTCAATGACATGAAGTTGGGAAAGCTGAGCCAGACAAACTTGTGTGTTAATTAATTTAAGAAAATAAAAAAAAAAGGGAAAAAAAAAAGGCTCACGACTTCTGGCACATACGATGTGAAAGGAGGCAGAGGTCCCTCAGTGCATGGAGGCAGAAAGGCCCTGCTGCCTTTCCCCACCCTGGGGAACCCAACTTTGCCCTGGACCCCCCTCTCCGGTCCAGGGCAGACCCCCCTCACCCACTGGGGTGGGATGAGATGCTGGCCGGCCGCAGTCGAGCATCCCCTTGCCGGGGGTCCAAGCTCCTGCCTACGCCGAGGGGAGGAAGGCTCCCCCCCGGGGCAGGGGTCCCCCCTGCCCCGGGGGGGAGCCTTCCTCCCCTCGGCGTGGGCAGGCATAGCATCGGCAGCCGCAAACCCTTCATCCCCTGCCTGTTCCCTGCCTGCACTCGGGAAAACCAGCCCGGCTGGCTAAAACGTGCTGCCTGCCACAGGGAGAAATAATTGCATCGGATAACGACCTTCGTGGATAGTCCGGCGATGCTAATAAACTCAGGCCAGAACAAATAACGTTTCATGCGTTCATTGCAGCTTTTCTCGGGGGCTTAATGTTAAAACTTAAAGAGGTTTTGCGATCTTGGGATTAAATGATCCCGTCCGGAGTCTTGCACTGCTTGGTGGTGCTTCAACTTATAGCTGCAGAGCGTTAGGAGTGCAAACCCTTAGTGAAAATTTCGTCAGCTTTTAGTGACGGTTTTAAACCGAAAAAAAAAAAAAAAAAATTGTTGAGTACCCAACTCGGATTTTTTTTTTTACTTTCTTCAATAAAAATGTCATCGCTTCCATTCAGCGTAAACTTCAGGTTTATATGGAAAATACCGCGTATTTTCTGCACGTGGAAGGGGCGTAAAAGTCTAATCGTATCCAGCTGACGTGCCGGTATGTGTATATACGGTATGGCACGGTTGAATAGGTGTTTATACGCCTATGGATGAGCACGTTCGTAGCGCCTGTGCGTGCGCTCGTAAGCTTGCACCAGCAGCAGATTTGCTGTACGGCTTTTGATCGGGATGGATGTGTGTCCGTGTGTCCGTGTGTCCGGGTGCGTGTTCAGCTATGCCCGGCCGTTCGCGTTCTCCGTGGACAAAGACGTCTCCCGTTCAGCAGCGCGGTAGCCTGCAAAGTGTGAATAATTTTCAGCGAGGAGTTACACTAAGTGGGAAAGCTTTTAGCACATTATCCACTGGCAATTGGACTATAATCTAATTGTCAGCCCTCGGGTCTTAATAGAGCCTTTCTCTTTCCACCATTGGATTTGCATCCGGGAGATGCCTAATGGGTTTAAAATGCCTCGCATTTTGCTCCAATAAGCCACCTTCTCGGTGTAGGTGACATTGAGATGTTTTTGGTGTGAAATTGGATCTCGGGTACCTGGGCTTCTGCCTTGATGGCGGCGGCGGGGAGCGGGGGGGGGGGGGGGGGAGATGCTCCCGCCCCAGAAATAGCGCTGGGAACGGGGTTTGCTCCGAAACCGGGGAGCGGAAAGAGAGGGTGAATCCGGCGGAGAGCGCGATATAATTTATGTGCAGCGGAGGAGAAAAAAAGAGAGAGAAAAAAAAAAAAAAAGCCTGAAAGCAGAGCTGCTAGTCGCGTAAGCTTGCAGAGGAGCAGAGCCGGAGCCGGGGAGCCCTGCAGCCACCGCTTTTGTAAAGTAGCGATGCTCTCGCAAGACAGGAACGGGCGCACTTGCGACCCTGCCCGCGCAAATAAACACGATTCTTTACACAGGACAAGCTGTTTTCACCTACAAGGGCGGGGGGAGAAGAAGAAGAAGGAAGATATTTTAACTCCTCCCCTCCCGAGGAGGGGATGGGTTCCAGCCACAAGCAGCACCGCCGGCTACCTTGCCGCGGGCGGTGCGGGCTGCAGGGTCGGGCACCAGCTCCTGGCAGCACCGGGCGAGAAGCTTTTAGGATGGGAAGGCGGCAGGGAGGGTTCCGGCAGCGGCAACCCGCACCCCTAGGCTCCTAATTAACGGGGAGGTGGGGGGGGTTCTCGCCCTCTGCACAGGCGACAGCTCCGGAGGGGAGACGGGGAAGTAACGGAGGAGGAGGGATGGGATGCAAATGCCGGGTTATCCCAAGGGGCGGCCGGGAGAGGAGCGGGTGTCACCTCAGCTCAGTGCCCTGCGGGGAAATAGCAGCCGGGGCCGGTTTCGGGGCACAGCCCCACGGGTACCGCCGCGGGGCTGCGTACAGATTTGTCCCTGCGGCGTGAAGTGCGCGGCGTGGGGGGCGGGGGGAAGGGGGGGGTGTTGCGAGAGGAGAAAAAAAAAAAAAAAAAAAAAAGGAGCGGTGGGCCCCTCTCATCACTGCCCGAAAGAGTTGCTGAAAACCGGAGCGTGGTCCCCCGCCCGCTCTGCGCCCCTTTCCGCACACCCCGCCCGCCGGCGGGGCTGCGCGGCCGCGCAAAAGCGCGCAGGGTCGGAGCTCATGTCACCCAAGCAAAGGCGCACCTGAAATCATCCCTCCTGCTCGGCAGGACGCTAGGTTTCCCGGCGGGTTTCTGCAGGTTTCTGTCCCTCGTGCCTGGTTCCCGTCGTGATTTTGGCTAGGTGAGAAAAGGGCCGGGAAGAAGCGGTGTTCGTCTTTTTCACGGGATCGGGTTTTTCGCCTTTGCTTTTCAGGGATCAGAGAGACGTTTTGGAGGGGGGCTGCAAGCTCCCTGCTTGAAAGCTGCTGGTGAAACTGAGATCTAATCCTGATTAAAGCTGGTAACTGAAGGAGCGCAACGAGGCACGCAGCAATTACCCGCAGCGATTACCCGCACGCTGGTTTTTGCCAGAGCACAGGACAGCAAGGAGCTTTTTACGCAAAGGAAGGGAGGGGGGAAAAAAGGTACTTTGAAAGCATAATGAAGCCTAATGAAATGGGTCTGCCGCACCAGGCTGGCACTAGCGACAAACACCTGGATTTGCTAGATGGAAAGCAAACTCTGCGGTGCAGACGGCGTGTTCTTTAGGTACGGCTAAAGAAATAACGGAGGATTTAATTTAAACGGGTTCATACGAGGCGACGGCCCTGCTGGGGTGCAGCAGGGTTTGTAACTCTGCTCTGGGGAGCGGCGTCGGTCCAGCGGGGGCTCCTTAATTACATCCCCTTGGTCGGGGGAGCGGGAGGGGACCAAGAGCACTGGGGTGGCGGTGTGTCCCTCCGACACCCCCCGTCTCTGAAAGCCCCCCCGCCCCCCCATCCCCGGAGAGGGCCATGGGCAGGGGCGGCAGAGCAGCCCAGAGGAGCTGGGCTCTCTCCCCTTCCCCACTCGGGTCCCCGGCCCCGCGTGTCTCCCCGGCTCGGCCCCGGCGGGGGAGGGAGCCGCAGCGAGGATTAGGCGGCCGGAGCCGAGCCCCACGGGGGAGGAGGGGGTGCTCTGGGCGTCTAGACAGGGCTCATTTCCTTATCGGAGGCGGAGCGAGGGGAAAACTAAGAAAATAAAGATTCGCGTGGGATAGAGCGAAAGCTTGCATGGCTTAGCTGAGCAAACCAGAGCCATCCCGTGTGGACGGACCCCGTTTAAAATAAACCAAAACGAAGCCCCCGGTTTCTTTCCACCCTGCTACTTGATCTCCAAGGAACCAGCAGGGACCCGCACGTCCCCAGGATCGATCCCTCTCCCAGGGGAGCAACCCCCTGCCCGGAGGCGATGGCCAGCCCCGTCCCCGCTCCACGGCCGCGCCGCGGCCTCGGTGCCCCCCTCGCCCCCCGGGCCGCTCCCCCCCGCGCCCGGCCGCGCCGTGCCGCCCTCCCCGCTCCCGCTCCCTCCCGCCGGGGCCGAGCCCTTCTCCCCCGGCTAAAGGCAGCGACCGGTCACCCCGCCGGGCTGGAAATCCCGCGGCGAGGAAAAGCAGAAAGGGGTCCGGGCGCTGCCGCGGCTCCCGGGGCTGGGCCCATCCCCGCATGTCGGTGGTTTCCAGCCAGGGGCGGTCAGCACCGAAATATTCACCGCCACCCGCCGCCCCCCCTCCCCTGAGCCCCGGCGGACCGGGCACGCCGGGAGCAGCCCCTGCTAGGGACAGGTATGGTGCGACCTGGCTGCTCGGGGACGGAGATAAGCAGGGGGAAAGGGAGGACTTTTTTATCAGGATCTGCGCTGTTACTTCGACGGGGGCTTGGCTTTTTTATTATCCTTATTTGCGCGGCGCATAGAGGAGGTAGGAAACCAAAGGGCACTTAAGCATCCCCACCGCCACCGCAGGAAGGGTGAAGAGAAGAATTCCCCAGCCTATTTGTACCCTTCCTCGCCTCTCTTTTCGGGCAGGCCGGACCCTGCTTTTCAGGCCGGGCCAAGGGAGCGCAGGGCCGGGACCCCGGGACCCCCGTCCCGCCGCCGCCGCCGCCGCCCCTGACACGCCGGGAACGGCCCCAGGAGCGGGGCTGTCCCGCAGGGAAACCGCGCTGTTAAAACGAGGGATCTCCCTCGGAGTAAAGCGGTAAAGAGATGTGGGGACTCTTTTTGTGAGTGTGTGTGTGTGTGTGTTTTCTTGGGATTGATGTCGGGAGAATCTTTCGTCTGGTTTTCCCTGTGGCAAGAGGGGATGCTCCGTGGGCTGACCTTGCCGCTGCAGGGTCTCCGGGCTCCCCGGCCGCGGGGGCTGCATGGGCTCTTCTTCTGCACCCCTCTCCCTCTGCCGAGGCAAGACCGGCCCCCCCAGACCACTGTGGGCCACACTGAAATCCTTAGCTCTCTGCCAAACACTTCAGGCGCTTCTAAACGCGCGTCTTGTTCGCGACAGAATAGATGCATTTATATTCTATTCTCTCCGTTCTACCTATACCTATCGGTAAATTCAGCTAATAAAAGGGCAAAGCGCGGTTGCTTCTCGCTCATTTCAAAGCGATAAGGCATTATTTCGTGTTGCCCGCTTCACTGGCTGTGATTGCAACAGGCGGCCAGGGTGACGCGGATAATTGTTTCTCCGTATTAATTAACTAAGTTCAGCAGGCACAGGAGCGGCACAGATCTGTACATGACCGGGGGTAGTCCTTCCAGCGGTATGTCTCTTGGCAAAAGCCTGCGTATTAAAAGCTTCTCAGATTCTGTTTTGGGTTTAGAACTTGGCACTTCATTAAAAAAAAAAAAAAGGAAAAAAAAGAAAAAAAAAAGCGTGTCCTCTTGAGTCGTTTTAGCAAGCAAATCTTTTCACTCCTCTTTTTATTAAAAGGACTTTAGTTAGATTGCCCGCTTTTTTGTTTACGGGAGGATGCTTACATGATGTGTTTAAAAGAGCACCGGTGAGCAACTTAAATGACTGTCTTGGGATACTCTGCTCGGCGGCACCATCAGCCCGTCCCGGTTTTCTCCGTCTTACGTGCCTGATCAATACCAACCTAATTTGGTGGAGCCGATAAAACGGAGTTGAAGAAAACTGCGACCAGCGGCCCACGCACTGGCTTGGCTGGGACGGGAACCCAGCCAGGGTCTCACCTGGAGTCGGTCGGGGCGCGTACATCTGATTGGCATGACAATATTTGGGAGCCGGTGCGGGAAAAAAACCAAGCGCACCATCAGCCTTACGGAACCTTGCCGTCCCGGCGGAAGGCACACAACGACGAAACGGCCGCTGTGGAAGCTGCGGCCTTTTAAAGCGTGAATTTGGAATAGAAAATTGACACAGACACGCACACGCACGAGGAGGGAAAAAAAAAAAAAACAAAACAACAAACCAAACAAACAACAAAAAAAAACCAACCACAAACCAAAAACCCTACCAAACAAAAAAACCCCCTCAAACCCAAACAATTTCTTTTCCTCCTTTCGACCGTCTCTCCATTGATTCTTGCCTCGATAAAGGGAATAGTCTGGGGAGCTTCTCGGCAGCATCCCTGGCCGTGTGGCCTGCCCACCCCCCCCCCAAGGGGTCAGAGGAGCGGGGGGCGCTCCCCCAAATCCCGAACCACTCCCGCAGCCGGGGCCGCGGCGGGGAGCGGGGCTGGCTTGCCCGGAGGGGGAGCAGCGAAAGCGGGGAGCCCGCCGGAGGGCCGGCCGCCCCCCTTGCCCACCCCGCGGGCGGGCAGAGCCCTCCCCTGCCGTGCCGTCCCCTCCCCTCCCTCCTCCTCCTCCTCCTCGCCTCCGCCCCCTCCCCGGCGGCCGGGCCGGGCCGGGGCCCTTGACGTGTCCCGCCGCCGATTGGCCGCCGGCCGATAGGATCTCCGCGGCCCCGCGTTAAGGCGGGGGAGCGCGCAGCGCCGGGCGCAGAGCGCCGCCCGGGAACCCCGCTCCTCCGTCCCCGCTCCTGCCGTGCGGGCAGCGCCGAGCCCAGCCCGTCTTCCCTTCCTTCCCTTCCCCGCCGGCTGGCCATGGAGTACACGCCGCCCCCCAAGCCGCAGCTCTCCTCCCGGGCCAACGCCTTCTCCATCGCCGCCCTCATGTCGAGCGGCAGCTCCAAGGACAAGGAGTCCCCCGAGAGCACCATCAAGCCGCTGGGTGAGTGGGGACGGGGGTGGCCCGCGGGGTATCCCCACCCTCCGTCTGTCCCCGTCCCTCCGTCTGTCCCCGGCGGAGCCCGCTTGCCGCTGCGGGCTCGCCCTCCTCAAAGCCCCGGGCTTGCGGGTCGGGCAGCGGCGGGCTTCCCCCCTGCCCACCGGTTTCCCTTGCAAGAAGGAAAAACCGCCCCGCGAAAGCCAGTGAAGTCTCCTCCTCGCCCACCCCCGTTTTCAGGCGAGGCTGTTTATAGCGCAAACCAAAATTTTCTAAATTCCTCCGGCTTAAATTACGCCGCTTATTTATCCAGCTTCGCCATTCGTAGAATAATCTCGCACCCTAAGGTAGTTACATGTCCCTTCGCTGGTACGAAATGAACCTCTTAAATATTTATTTCAAATCATCTCTCTTTTTCTTGAAGTCAAATAAGAGACTCTCCGGTACCGTGCCTAGGCTTACAAGGGCTAGTAAAAGTTGCACATAAACCTGAAAATCCCTTCGCTCGGCAGCTACTCGATGTAGGCTCGTATTGACTCTTTGACTCTACATCGACCGGCAGGATTTTTATAGTAATTCCTCGCAATTTTCGGGTAAGCGATTTCGCTTTTATTCGGCCGCCTCGATTCAGATTCCCGAAGGCTTTTAAAAAGCATTAGCATCTTCCCCTCCTCCCCCACAACTTCTGCGGCTTGCGGTCCTTGCGTGTATCCAAGAGTTTGCAGAAAACTACCAAAAAAAAAAAAAAGTGTATTAAGCTTTCGCGGTACCAATGAACAACATTATAGTCAAGCTTAAAGGAATTTAGAATAAGGCAGCTCTCTGCGTCTGCTCTATCTAATCAACTGACTCGATAGATTTCACATAGTCCAGGCGTTCATTGTAAACTTTATTTTTCAGACTAGGCGATAACGTAGGCCGGGAATGTTGTAGTATTCCCGCTTGACATATTTACACGGTCTTGTGTTAAATGAAGAAAATTAGCTACGTGGCTTTTTTTTTTTTTTTTTTTTCCTGGAAACGCTCGCTCAATTAATTTCACTTTTTTTTTTTTTTTTTTACTCATTGCCCCTCGCCATTCAATTAAAAACCGAAGGGAAACGACTGCCTGTAACGCGGCTTTTACTAACCGGGGATTTGGGGGAAATCTTTCTCCGTCGGGGCAGGGCGCATTTGTGCTCCTCCCGTTTCTGGGCGCCGCATCCCGGTGCCGCAGCTCGGGGCCGGGGCAGAGAACCCCGCCGCCCCGCTCCTCCCTCCTGTCCCCTCCTTCGGCTGAAACTCCCACCGGAGCCGCTGAAGCCTCCAAAACTCCCCGGGGCTTGCAGGGCCGGGGTGTGTGTGGGGGGGGAGCGGCGGCCGGCGGCAGCTCCGGCACCCGCGCAGCCAGCGCCTCCGCGCAAGGTTGCGGGACCGCACGCAGCCGCCCCGCAGCCTGTTTCCCCGAGGGAGGGCGTTCAGCCTCGGCAAAGCGGCCGGGAGGCCGGGCAGACCCGGCTTTCCCGGCGGGCGAGCCCTCGCCCGCTGCTGAGCTGGCGTTAGGAGCTGGCTTCCCCGCGGAGGAAGCCGCGGAGCCTGCGCGGCCGCGCTCGGGCCCTTCCCATCGCACTCCGCTCTGCCAGCGGCGCAATTTAGGAGCAGCCGCTCGCCATCCCCCAGCGTGACCCCGGCCCCCAGCAGCCACCCCCCCCCCCGGAGCCGAACGCTCCCCTTTTAATGAGAATTAGCGCCCTTTCCATGGAAACCCCTGGTTAGCGGGGGGGGACACACACACGACAGCGCGCAGGGCCCGTCCCGCCCCTCCGCGCCCCGCGGAGCGCGTAATAGCCGGGCGGCGATGCAGCCCCCCGGGCTGCTCCCCGCCGCCCCCCGGGCCTCTCTCCCCGTGCACTTTCGGGAGAGGCGCCGCTCCGGGCTCTTCCCGCAGCTCATCTCCGAAAATCATCACCCCTGCCCTCAAATGATGAGCTGACACCTAAGGAACAGCGCGGATCCGGGGGGGTGCTGGACCAGAGCCGGGGGGCAGCTGAACGCCCTGGTTTTAGTTTGGTTGGGTTTTTTCTTTTTCTTTTCCTTTTTTTTTTTTTTTTTTTTTTTTTTTTTGGAAAACAGTTTTTCTCGGCGATCGCTCTGTCCTGGCTGAATCCCCTCTCTCTTCTTCTTTTTTTCTCTCTCTCTTTTTTTTTTTTTTTCCTTTTTCCCCACCACCAAATCCTGCAGAACAATTCGTTGAGAAATCCTCTTGCGCCCAGCCTTTGAGTGACTTGTCCAGCCTGGACCCTCACGGGGATTTTAGCACCAGCCCTTCGTCCCTGTGCACCGAGCCCCTCATCCCCACCACCCCCATCATCCCCAGCGAGGAGATGGCCAAAATCTCCTGCAGCCTGGAGACCAAAGAGCTCTGGGACAAGTTTCACGAACTGGGTACCGAGATGATCATCACCAAATCCGGGAGGTAAGGCTGGGCAGCCCCGGGCTCCCTCCGGGCAGCTCCCTAAAAGTGCCTTTGGATGGCGCGGGGGGAAAGGGGCAAACCAAACAAAACCCCACAATTTTTATTTTGGGAGAGCAGCACGGAGGGGTTAAGGGGAGGAGGAGGAGGAGGGTGAAGCCGCTTAATTGCCGCCGCGCTGGCCAGCAGCCCCTCGGCGGGCGCGGTGCGGGGCTGCGGTGCGGGGCGCGGAGCCCCGCGGGGGGCAGAGGGAGAGGGGGAGGCGGCCCCTGCGGTGCGGTGCGGCGCGGCCGGCTGAAATCAAACCGGGGGGGGGGGCCCGGCGGCTGGGTAGAAATGTTGTTTCCCTAATAATTTGGTCGGTGGCTAACAGGTCCTTCGTGCGGCGCAGTGATTTTGCGGGGCCGGGTCGGTAGGGACACAGGGAAATGCGGGGTCGTGGGGAAGTAATTCAGGCAGGGCTTGGTTTGGTGTGTTTTTCTCTCGGTTGCAAATAATGCGCAAAAGAATCTCGGGCTTTCCCGGCACGTCAAACCGTGCCGCTTCTTCAGTGCGGTTTTGGGGTTCGGGTCAGTCAAACGCAGTCTGGAGGAGCCAAATGTCTTGTCAGGTTTTGTAATCCCCAAAGTTACTTGTTACTAGTGTAGAACCCTGATGATTTTCCCCCCCCCTCAACTAGCAAGCTCTACTAGCAAGTGTTTTGTTTGGGTTTTTTGTGTGTGGTTTGGTTTTTTTTTTTTAAAGTACGTAAAAAAAAAAAATCTGCAATTTGAAGTTCAAATTTTTAAATTGTTTAAAGTTATTTAACTTTACTTCTGGTCTACGGCAAAACCTTACACGTTATGGTTCCGTTTTGTCAAAATTTAAGTGAAGAAAGGGAAGTTTAGTTTTGAAAATTCCTCTCAGAAATATCGTGAGCAGGCTTAAAAGAACATGCATCTAAAATATGTGGGAATATTAACGGAAATAATTTCTGCAATATTTCCCTAACACTAGTACGGATCCCATTTAAAAAAAAAACAAACCACTGTTTCTAAGGACTTATATACCTTAGGCACAACTATTTTGTGAAATCGTTGTGTACTTTTAACTAACAGACAAAAGTACATTTCTCTTTTTTTCACTTTTACCCTTTTTTCTTTTTGCTTCCAAAAAATCGTTCTGATTTCAAGCTGCACTTTCTGTGCATGTTAGAGATACACAGGCTTTAACTTTATCATGCTGAAGCAGAATCAATAGATGCTTTAATTTTTTTCAGGTGGTTTAAATATAGTTCTTAATTTTAGCAGCTTTTCACAAGCTCTTACTTCTGTTCCCCATCCACGTATTTATTTTCTGATTTGCCTTTATTTCAGGAGAATGTTTCCTACGATCAGGGTTTCCTTCTCCGGAGTGGATCCTGAAGCCAAGTACATTGTGTTAATGGATATAGTTCCTGTGGACAATAAAAGATATAGATATGCCTACCACAGGTCTTCCTGGTTAGTGGCTGGAAAAGCTGACCCTCCTCTCCCTGCAAGGTCTGTAGATTTTACTGCTGGTCTTTTTTATTTTATTTTCTTTACTTTTAATTTTCTTTTCCTTCAAGAAACGCCTGCTATTGATCTTTTCACGCTGCTTGCAAACAGTGCTCTGAGACTTTGAGTCTGTGCTCAACAAAGTTGACTGCAAAACTCTGATTTTCTGTGATGCAGAATTGGGCCTCAAAACTCTGCTTGAGGGTTGTTTTATACTGAATGTTCCAAGGTATGCAGGATTTGGCTAAGGCTCTTTTATATATATATATATTTTTTTTTTTTTTAAATAAAGTTTGCCTCAATTCAGATAGGAAAGCTTTTAAAAAAAATTGATTTGTCTCTTGAGTTTGCTCCCCTGGTATTTCACCTCACAATTAAAGCAATCCAAGCACCACCAGTCAAGTCCAAGTAGAAATACTATATTACAGTTCAGTGCTGTTTATGCCTGAAATTACGTTATTACTTGATAACACATGCAGCATTTGCTAACCAATAATTTTATTCTTGCTTTCAGTTGCCTTTTAGACAGCAGGCAAAGTATGGATCAGTTTTACAGCACAGAGGGGTTTTTTTGTTGTTAAGAAATTATGACATTTTCTGAGACATTAGGAAAAAAAATAAAGTAAATTCCCCCTCCTTTTCTATGCAGAAACAAAATGCTGTAGAAAATTAATTTCTAAAATCATTCTGTTAATGTAATTAATGACTGACTCCTTTCAGCATCGGGGAAACTGAGGCTACAGCACTGGGCTGTAGGAGGGCACTTCAGTGGAGACCCACACTTCATCGTATTCAGCCCAGCACTTCAGTGCCTACTTAAATCCCCAAGTCCAGTAAGGCTGAAGCACATGTCGAATGACTTTGCTGAGTCAGAGCCGGAGATATGGAAATAACGTGGATGCCTCTCTGGCTTCAAAGAAACTTTTCGTGGAAGGCTCTGTGCAGGCACACAGATCCTCTCCAGGTGGCTTAGCCCAGGGTTAAGAACTTGCTTATTACAGAGCCAGAAATGAGAAGTGAAATGCAAGAAATGGAAGCATGGTGGGGGTGTGTGTGTGTGTGTGTGTGTGTGAGTAGAGGGACCAAATCCTGCATGCTGCCCTCGTATAAATAGTTTGACTGAAATCTTGCTGACTTCTGATCTCTGGAAGGCGGCTCAGGGAAGTAAATAAACAAAAAGCGCATGCAGAGAAGCTGTGATTAAAGACAGCAACCTAGGAGTTATGTCGGCTTTGTTTTCATGGCCAAAAACTCCTTCTTGCAATGTGGTTAACGTCTGAGGGCTTCATTTGACGTATTGTAATGGGCACTGATCAAAACCCGAAGAAAAAACACGGATCCTCCTCAAAAAGAGTCAGCATCAAAAGAAGAAATAAGGGAAGGGCAGAAATAGTTTTAAGGCAGGGTTCTCCTTCTCCCCTTCTTATTCTTCTGTTCAAGTGCCTTTTGGATACCTTTAAATAGATGGCTAATTCACACTATCTGGCATAGACTAGCTCAATGAGGAAATACAAGAGTATAAGACAAGAGATTGATCCTTGGAATAATTAGCAACTGCCCTACTGACTGTTTTAGAGCTAGGATCAAACCTTCTTGAAGTTTAATATTAATTATCATTGTACTGTGGTAGCTCTTTAAGGTCCTCATCGAGTCAGTCCCCCTAGTGAAATGTATACCTGCGCTGTTTTGTTTTCAGCATGTTTTGCCCCTGTGTGTGAACATGTGCCTTTCCCGTTTCATTTTCAGGATGCTTAGCCAAAAGACCCGTGGTCATAGCACAGGCACAGATTACTGTCAAGAGGTTCAGTGTGCTGATGTTTGCATTACTAGTGCTTTTTCTGGAGTGTTAATGCATCTTTTGAGATGGGAAGTGTCAGTCTTGCTCAAACAGATTAAAAGTAGTTCTCCTCCCATCGTGAAACGGGTTTAGTCCTGCACTAGGAACAGGAGCCATTAATGAAGTTATCACTTGTGATTTCTTGTGCTTCAAACACGCGGTTTCAGCTCTCCTCGCTTGAGCAGTGCCAGCGAGGAGCATAGGCATGCTTAGCGTCTGGGAGCTAGCACCAAGGTGCTAACTCCCCGCGCACATCACTGCCTGCATCTGCATAGGCACAACGGCATCAGAGGAATTATTCAGGAGTCACGCTGTGCATGGGTGTAAGATTTTGCAGGATTGAACCCGTTAGGTGTTTTGCTCCTTCATCATAAAAATAATGTTCAATGCCAAGACAGCTTTTTTTTTTTCCCCCAAATTAATAAGTATTCTGTGATTCTGTTTGAAAGATTAGCCCTTCAGGGAACTTTCTACAAAAAACAGTTTTATCCCTGTCTTCCTGCTGTCAATGTTTAAGACAAGTTTATGTTGCAACGAACACTTCAATAAAAGTACTTTTCAGAGAGTCTTTCGTAAATCTTCTAAAGTATTATCTGGGAATAGATTTCCTATGTGATATTTTATGTTTGTTCTTCCAAATTGCTAAGACAAATTGCTAAACTGAAGCAGTTTAATAAGTTTCAGCATGTACCTTATTCACTCTTCTTCCCTTTTCACCTCCATTCTTTCCCTCAAAAGTCTGGGTTTTTTTGGTTGGTGTTTTTGTTTTTTTTTTTTTTTAAAGTCTATTTGGCTACAATCATTTGCTTAATTAAGTTATAGTGTTTACACACTTACAGAGAAGTCTAGGTAGGAAACCTTTAAAAGGTATTATATTTTGCAGATTGAGACATTAAGGTAATTAAAAGCAGAATGCACAGGGCTTGTAGGACCAGACCAACTGTTAAACTAAATAGGAGAGGCTTGTCACATTCCAAAATATAGAAAAAGGAAGCAGTACCCAAACCTTGCATATATCATGAAACATTATATACTGTGGAGCAAATTCACATCCAAATATGGCTCTTAAAGCCTTTGTGAATTGAAGCGAGCAGCCCCTTGCATCTGGCTGGCCGTAGGCAGCAGAGCCTGTGCGAACTTCTGGGGGAGCCTCGTGTGCCGTGCTGGAATGTTCACGTTTATTTCTCTAACCCGTTTGCTCGTGCATGGTCATGGACTCATCGACTTCTACTTCAGAGGGTGATATAGTCTAGTTTTCAACCCTCTTCTCCCGAGCGTACAAGCTCAGGCTGTAGGAGAAATGTATGTATAGGTGTAGTTCACCAGGTGGAACCACATGTTGCAGTGGGATCGACAGCATGTAGCAAACCAGTAGAGAAAAGCAAGGTCTAATAACATGTTTATGTAACTGATATTCAGGTGCCCATCCTTCAGTGACTTTCCCATTAGCACTCAGCTAACATCCAGGCACTTTGTAGTTTGAAAGCAGTGCCAAGCATTAACCGGCTATGGTGTAAAACAATTGTGCTCAGTTTTCAGACACATGAAGATCTTTACTCATTCCCCAGCACATATTTGAAATAGTTTGGCTTTTTGGTCCCAATTAGCCAAACCTTGCTGAGCCTGATGCTCTGTGATCACAGTAAACATTATTAGCTATCCAGACATTCAAAATCAGGAGTCAGGGTCAAAAAAAAAAAAAAAAAAAAAAAAAATCATAAGACCGCCTGAAAAGTTGCAGGACATGGTTGGGAGTCTGTTTTTCCTTCTGTAAGTCAGGGCTCTAAAGACTGAGATTTTCACAGTTTTTTACAGGAAGGCAAAGTTAATTTTCATGAGAGGTAAAATTCTTTTGACATAACAGGATTCCAGGTCTTGGGTTTTCAGACACATCATAATTTTTCATGAGCCTTGCAGTGCAATCGGCAGAGTCGATAGCAGTGAGGACGCCTGTAGGCTAGGAATATTCTACTGCAACAGGAACCCCGGCTCAGCATCCCTCCTGTGGACATAGCTATACCAGCCAAGCTGTGCTTTGGATCAACGTAAGGAAAACATCCTGCACATCTGAAGTGAGCTGTGCTGGTAAAACTTTAGTTTTACTATGTCTTGGGGATTCTGCTGGCAAAAATAGAGAGTGCAGGATCAAATCTCCTTCCTCTTTGAGCAATAGAGCTGTGCTCCCTGGAGTCTAGTACGGGCATTCCTTGATTAGGGATTAGCATAGTCTATCAGAGAGTTATGCCCCATCGTTTAGTGTTTTTTCCGTTCTCCTGCCTAACCAAAATCATAGCTCAACAACAACAAAAAATGTTTATCTTTCTAACCTGGCATCTCAGTGCCACCCCACCTGTCTAATGGAAGAAATCCACCCGCGTGGCCAAAGACATCGCCCAAAATGAGAGTCAGGCTCTCAGTGAGTGATAACAAACACCGACAGAAGCAGAACAGGTCTGGTTTGCACTAGCTGAAGCTCTAGTTCAGCTCTTAATTCACTATCACAAAAGAACGTTTGAGTTAAATAATTTCCAGCAATACATTATTCCTATAAAATCATTGTTTTTATACAGCCTGGCACTTGTAATTAGTCTAGTCATAATGTATATATCATTGTATCTACATGTCTTCTGTGCTTCCTTTTCTTCTGCTTAATTTCCCAAGTGGTGGATTGTTAATTACAGAGCTGCAATTAATTTTTTCATGTCAGACCACTGTGCTGGACTGCAGCCTTCAACCTCTTATAAACAGACGTCACCACAGCTAACGTGTGATCGAGTGCAGGTTAAAATCATTATCACGGCTTAATGTTACATATAAAGAAAAATGCATTTTTATCTACATTCCCCCATTATCTCTCTAATGACACCATGTTTTTTCTCTCGGAGCTGTAGTCATTTTTATTTTAAGTGCTTGTTAGTACAGCTGTGGGGAAAGACATGATCAATTTTTCATTCGGGAAAAGACACAACAGCAAACGTTAGTTAATGTCTCCATTTCAGATAACTAGATAAAATAATAGGTATGGTTAGAGAGCAAACTAGCACTTGGACATGGGATCTTCGCTATGTTCCAGTGAACTAAACAACTCAAGTCATCTGCTTTACTGTCTTTCATTAATGGTCGTATTTCAGATGTTCATTAATTTGGGGGAGATTGTGTGTGTCTTGTTTGAGTACCAGCTCTGTATTACCACAAGCTCTCAGGAAATCCACGTCCATGAAACCACTGTGTATCCCAAATGCAAGATATTATGGGCTTTTTTTTTTTCCCCTTTCATATGGAAGTGGTGCCCATGCACAAGCCAAGAGCTGAGATTTTTTTACGAGCAGGCCTTTTCCCTGTGTTTTTTAGGTTGTACGTGCACCCTGACTCCCCGTTCACAGGAGAGCAACTGCTGAAGCAGATGGTGTCCTTTGAAAAAGTCAAACTCACCAACAACGAACTGGATCAGCATGGCCATGTGAGTAGCCCTCCTTGTGGGAAAGGGTAAAGGAACTGCCGTAGGGGAATCGCTCACTTGTGCCACAAGGCTAAGCTTGCGGGAGAGAGACTGTGATGGGGGAAGGCTGCTGTGACCCTGACCTTACACCTCTCTTGGCCAGCCCTTTGTACTGCAGTAGAGGAGGATGCTGTGCAAAGCTTAAACACGTTTGGTTTTAATCTCTCTTGCAGAGGAACAGGTGACTTCAGAAATCAGGTTTTTTACCTTTCATAAGGTAGCGCCCAGGTCAACACAAGTGTTCAAATTATGCTCCTACTGCCATCAGAGGCAGGACATCCACTGGGGACAAGTTCAGGGTGGAGTCGAGCATCACAACAAGGGAGAGAAGGGAGGCAGGTGAGCTTTTTATTGTGCTTCTGCCCGCATTTTGCTGTGACTTGGCAGTATGCTCTGCCATGTGCGCTGGCTAGCAAGCTCACAGGCTTTTCCATGTGTGCTTGGAAGCTCCCTCTCATTACAGGCAACCCGTTTGGGTTGGGTCCATCAATAAGAGGTCTTGTACTTCCAGAGTCAACGTAGCACAGGCACAGAGTTAGCAGAAAACACTGATGTGACATCAAAGCAAGGGCTATCGAATTATAAAAATAAGTGTGCCTCGGTCACCCTTGAAATAACTGTAGGCTACCTGCAACAAGGTGCCACAGGGTGGACTTGGGTCTCTAAGGGAAACAGGTCCCAGCTCTGATCAGTGCCAGTTTGTTGTCACAAGGCCTGAGGCTGGAAGCTGGTAAATAGGATGCAGAGCTACTGGCCATGGGCTCCCGTTATGCTCCATCAGCGGGGACAACTCCTTTAGCTACCTGACTGTCTAATCATAGAATCATAGAATCATTTAGGTTGGAAAAGACCTTTAAGATCATCAGTCCAACCATTAACCTACACTACCAAGTCCACACTAAACCAATCAAGGGTAGACTAGACTAAACCATGTCCCCAAGTGCCACATCTACCCGTTTTTTGAACACTTCCAGGTATGGTGACTCCACCACCTCTCTGGGCAGCCTGTTCCAATGCTTGACCACCCTTTCCATGAAGAAATTTTTCCTAATATCCAATCTAAACCTCCCCTGGCGCAGCTTGAGCCCATTTCCTCTCGTCCTATCACTAACTACTTGGGAGAAGAGACCAACACCCACCTCACTACACCCTCCTTTCAGGTAGTTGTAGAGAGCGATAAGGTCTCCCCTCAGCCTCCTCTTCTCCAGACTAAACAACCCCAGTTCCCTCAGCCGCTCCTCATAAGGCCTGTGCTCCAGACCCTTCACCAGCCTTATTGCCCTTCTCTGGACACACTGCAGCACCTCAGTGTCTTTCTTGTATTGAGGGGCCCAAACTTGTATTGAGGGGCCCAAATGGTAGGTGGTAAGAAAAATTGTCATCCGTCCTGTCCTAAAAGTGCCCGTAAAGTACAGGAACTGCTTGGTAGTGGCTCCAAATCGCAAAGGAAGAGCGCAAAGTGTTGTCTGTAGGCTTGGCAGTTCCCCAGAGGAAGGCTGAAGGAGCAGGAGGATGGATTTGAAAGGGTTGTTGGCTGAGAACGGGGCAGTTAAGAAGAATGTGCACGAACGCAGTGTTAGTAACTGAGGTGTTGGGAAGAGAGGAGTGATTTTGAACTCTGAAGCATGTGTAGGGGTAACAACCTATAAAGCTGAATAATTGTGGCATACGCTGTGTCAGAAATCCCTCCCCTAGTGTGCTATTCTTTGCTTTTTTGGACTGTGTGAGACAGTGACCATTCTTCTGAGCTGTGTTCTGTGCAAATGCTTCTCATCCAAAAGAGAACTTTTACTCATTTCAAGACCTAAGAATTGAACTACAGCCATGATCATTTAAAGGACCTCCTGGAAACAACAACAACAAAAGTACTTAAAAACCAAACCAAAACAAAAGAAAGCCCAGATAGATCCCTCTGTGTTCTTGTTTTGCAAAGATCCATCTGTGGGTATATTTTTCTTGAATCCAGTTCCCACTGTTGTTCCCTTCCTGACTAGCGGAGAATGTCTCTCTCTTGTTTTTTTTTTTTTTCTTTCCTCTCTTTCATTTCATAATCTGTAGAAGGGCAAAGCTGAAGATTTGTGGGCTCTATCACCGAGTGATGATAGAGCAGTATACGTGCGCATTTAAAAAGAAGCATTTTTCATCATAACAGAGGCCATGTGTGCCTCTAATAAAGGGCTTGCAGCAGTATATTGCAAACTAGTTAGGAGCACTGCACTTCCCAGAAGCCCAGATGAGTATAAAAAAGGTCTGAGAAGCTGTCGGGAACAGAGACATGTGACAGAGCAAGAAGACGTAATCGTCTCAAATACAGGCAGTGGGAGAAAATGATCCGTAGCATTTGAGACGGGGCCTCCAGATTGGCTTTCTAAGAAGTGGCAGAGGTGGATCCCATTCTTTATGTGAAGGCTTTGGACAGCCAAAGTCGATGGGAAGTTTTGCATGTTCAGTTAAGAATAAGCCCCGAAGGCTTGATCCTGTGTGGAGATTTGTATGACAGGTGTTACGCCTTCACGGAGCACTCCCTTTTTAATATTTTGTGGCTTTTTCTATTCCAAATTAGGGTGTCAGGTTTTATGTGCTGCCTTATTGAAGAGATGTAAATACCATCACTGGATGCTCACTAGAATTAAGGAAGAAATTAATCCTCTGGAGCCTTTAAGGAGGGCTCACTGTGCTATGGCCAATGGCATGTCTGAGCTCCCGTGTACTAAGAGAAGGGGAGAATTGAAATGCCTCCCGAAACCTCTCCCTTCAGTTTGAAAGAGCCCTTCTTCACTGACAAGATCTTTTTAATTGACCTGCTAAAATCTTAATGTCTGATAAGGTGTGTTGGTTCCTGAGGAAGTTTTAATGACCTGAAAGACACGTTTAAATACTAGTTATAAGTAGAGAAGCTGGATCCAACCTGATTCTAATTTGTTCTAGTTGCTTGCTTTCTCCATTCTCCAGAAGACAGTTTTGGTTGTTAAGGTAATTGGGGTGTTTTATTTGTAGGGTGGTTCATTTCCTGCAAAGGAATCTGAGAAGAAGAGAGGCATTTGTTTGTTTTCTCTTATTCTGAGACTTTTGGAGTTGGCAAGCATCTCTGCTTGTGTATCTTCAGCAGTGTGCATAACCCCATAGCTATGTGCATATTCTCCCCAAGCATCAGGCAGAAGTCTTATCTCTGTGTGCATGACATACAGCTTGCTCCATGGAAACACTTTCAGATATCCTTACCAGAGGAAGGAAATTGTTCCTGCCTCTGGATTTTTACAGCCAAGAGAGTAATTCCCATTTTTCTGGCTGTGGAACATTTATGAATGCGATTTTTTTTTCTTTTTCTTTTTCTTTTTCTTTTTCTTTTTCTTTTTCTTTTTCTTTTTCTTTTTCTTTTTCTTTTTCTTTTTCTTTTTCTTTTTCTTTTTCTTTTTCTTTTTCTTTTTCTTTTTCTTTTTCTTTTTCTTTTTCTTTTTCTTTTTCTTTCCAGATTTCTGGTGATGTTTTTCACACAGACTGCTTCTTTTAGGACTTTTGGTTGCTCTTAGTTGGGGTGGCATCGTTTCTGGTTTACGGTGAGGTGAACCATGAGTGTATACATTGTCGTAATTGCTTTTCTGGCATTTATGATAGTAAAACTCAAACACATGAATGTTTGTAAAAGCAAACACAGAGGTGTGAACATGGCCAACGAGTAACTGTGAAAGCAGGGGTTTCAGTATAGCCACAGGGAGCTATGCACAGGTGTGGGGTTTTTTTTTTTTTTAAAGTCAACCTGGCAGAATTTAGGAACCTCCATGCTTTTGGAAAGCAAACTTTGCCTGGTAACACTCTTCTTTGGTGAATGTGGAAGCCACATTCACAGCACAGTTCCTGAATTCAAAGTCACATTTCACAGCTGGCATCCAGATTGGCTACAAACAGGTCACCAGAGGTAGTGGGAGCCAGATGCCTACAAACCTGCCTGACCTTACCGCAAGAAAGATCCTGTAAGGATGGATCCTGGTCATCTCCCCTGCCGGAGACTGTCAGCAGGAAGGCAGATGGGATGGCTGGGGGATTTTCTGATAGCTAGACCATGCAGGTAGGGCACTGTTTGGACTTTGAGGCCACCCTTGGGGGCTACTCTGTGAGGTGTACGCTGTGTATCTAACTCCTTTAGGCTGTTTTGATGGTCCTAACATAAGAAGTTGCACAGATATTAAGGGGTATCTCTGTGCAGTATCTAACTGATTTTAATATCAGTGAGTACTGCAATATCAGCAGCCTGTGTGGGGATGCAGATGGAGTACTACATATGCAGACCCTCACAAAAAGGAAATAGTGACCTTAACCTTGGCCATGGGTCTTTTGTGACCTCCTGGCTACATTCGGTACTTGTTTTGTACCTGAACGACCTGACTTGCCTCTGGTGGGAAGGCGCGGGTAGAGCATCATGGCAGGGTATGTTACCCATGTGTACTTTTGGTTTCTGAAAACTTTCATAAAGGGTTACCTGGTCTTGTTTGAGAAATGGGAGTTTCTTTATCACAGTTTGCATTCAAAGAAAAGTGAAAGGAAAGGGCACGTGTGGGAACTGCTTTATCACAGTTTTTTCCTCCTTCTGCTTGGCTGCTGCTCAGATGTAACGCCTTGGTGTGGATATCGTGGCCATGAAAGGCAACGGGAAAGGCTGAGCTCTGTGGGCCAACCCCTCAGTAAGATCATCATCATCCATGCACCTTTAAAATATCTTTGCCAGCTGCTTAGAGCAGTCCAAATGACTAGGCTGGTAAGACAAAATTTTACAAAGAGAGAGAAAAGTGCTGAGGATATTAATGGCAAGGTCAATGGCCATTGTGTGTGTGCATATATAAAATGGTGAAGCGATTTGAGAAAGGACCTGAGCTGATAAAAGCGGACATGCAGCATTTTCAGGATGATGGTACCCCAAATTACTTTCTTCGTGCTGTGTGCACCCCCCCAAAGTCACAGTGTGAATCACGGCAATATTTGGCCAAGAAGGAGTAACAAAGAAAAGGCTGATGGAAATTTTAGCCATGACAAAGCTGTGTCTAACCTCCCCCCTCCAATGCAATGTGCAACCTTTTTCATTGACTGAGTTAGCATGAAATACTGCACCACTTCTGCTTGTGTTTCAGCTGAAGTTAACGCTTCCCAAGGAATGCACATTAGCTATTCCAGATGTACAGAGCTGGCTGTAACGTCATTATGGCCCCTGCAAAATAGAACCACCCACACCATTGCCAATTTAATCTTGTGACTGTGATTATATCCAAAACAAGGACTGGTACGAGCCGAGCTCTGTATTTAATTCTTATATTGTAATACTGTGGTTAGAGGCAGCCAAACAGGCCTCCAGCCAGTGGTAACTGAAGCAAGTGGGACTCAGTTTGACTCCAGTGAACGTTGAAATTGGTTAGTTGGTACATCAGGTTTAGAATTATTTTGGGAGCTTGTAAACAATTATTAATGAGGATAAGATGGCAAAACCTGGTCATTTTGGGGTTCTGTACTGGTTTCCCTCCTTGCTCTCATTTTCGGTGGTCTGCAGTGATGAGAATCTACAAACAAAGTAGTTTGGTTTAAAGGTTTGCCACAGTAAAAATATCTGGGGAGTTTTATTTTTGGTCAGCTGTTTTGTGCTGCTGCTGGTGGTGGGTTTTTGGTTGGTTTTATTTTTTTTCTGGGTTTTTTTTTTGAGGGGTTCCTGGCGTTTTCCATTCTGTACCTGCATATTTTTGCAAGTGTGGCTTTTTGGTCATTAGCTTTCAAGAGCTGCATATTTACACTTGCAGCTGACACCTGCAAACTGGGGCACACGCTAGCAATAACAAATTCTGTATGTAAAACACCTCACCTGTAGGAGCAGGTATTTATGCTTCAAAAAATGTGTGCTCATCAGCGGTGTAGGAGTGAAAGGAAATCAGCTCCTGGGGTGCCTGCTTTTCCACCTTCATTTTCTGGAACTGCCCAAAGGAGCTGGAGACTTTGCTCTGAAAATCAGCCCCTGGCTAGTTAGATTTCAGACGTCTCCCCTGTGGTGTTAATTGGATCTTTTTCCCCCCCTACAGTTTTATAGCCTTCAAGGGTCCTGTTAACCTTCCTTTCAGGACAGTGCCTTCTCACTCTTTCTTGCAGATCATTCTGAACTCCATGCACAAGTACCAGCCAAGGGTCCACATTATTAAGAAGAAGGATCACACAGCTTCTTTGCTAAATCTGAAATCAGAAGAGTTCAGGACATTTATCTTTCCAGAGACAGTTTTTACAGCTGTTACCGCCTACCAGAATCAATTGGTGAGTATGCTTGCTAATTTCCACAAATTTCACTAAATCCCACCCTATTGAAAACTCCCTTTTCCTCAATCTAAACTAGGAAAATTTCCGATATAACCTACCTTTCCATGCCAATGTCTGTAGTGACCTTGCCCAACCTAATTCATATTCAGGAGTAATTCTTTATGTATACAGGTAGTACTACTAACTTCAAAGGGCCATAAGGATTATTCATGGGAGTAAAGGTGACAGATAGAGGCTTTAAGTTGTCTTCCCTTCTGTCTATACAGAGCCGTCTGTGTATTATCATTTAGTCCTTTCCTAATTATAACTCATTAAGGAACTGTTCTTGTTTGCAGTGATCTTTCACGCCACGAGCTGTTAGCTAAGAGATACTCTGTTTTGCACATGATGATTTCATGGGCTTAAAAAGTTGACTAATTAAGCTGTAAGGCTCAAATGTAAGGGAAATCACTCAGAGATATGCTTTTCAGAGGCTGCCCAGATTACATCCAGATGTTTGAATTTCAATTTGCATGCCAGTGAATAATATATACAAAATGGAGGAGATAATAACAATGGATTGCTAATGAGAAATTTCAGGAAGTATATAAACAATTGGAGAGTAGAGGGTCTGCTTGACAGTGGATAGGGCTTTAATATTTAAGTCAGTGGAAATATGTTGGCTTCAGTGCGATTCAGAGTGTGCTTTAAGAGCTTAATGACTATGGTACTTCAAAAAAAACAAAACAAAACAAAACAAATGAAAACCAAACCCCAAAAAACCCCTCTTTCCCTCTAATTCCCTCAAGTTAAGAAAAATATAAGTACTGTCCAAATATGTGGGCAGGCAGTATCACGGATTCAATGTACCTGCTGGATTACTTAAAGGAGTCTGCATTTCTTAATATGAAGCAAAAGTAATTAATTTCTAAATGCTATGAATAAAATGACACTACTGCATAGTGGGTCAAAGAAGCTCTGAAGATAATAGTAGTAGTAAGTTGGTCCTTATGACAGACCCCACATCCCACCTTAAGGCTTTAATATCAGAATGTATTAATTTTAAACTCAGGTTTGTATCTGAATGCTGCAGAAAATGCATTCAGCACCTGGCAATCTCAAGAATATAATGTTTGGACAGGCGGTTAGATTTTTCCACTTAACTTTCTCTAGAAACCAGCAAAATAGTAACAGGCACAAGAACAGCTAAACCTGGAATTTATTTCTGTAGGATGGATTTGTGTTTACCGATGATATTTACACCAGAGATATTCCTAAACTAACCTTCCCAAAGCACATACATTCAGTCCTGGAAAATTTCTCAATGGAACATCTCCGGAACCCCTAGAGGTTGATGCTGTCATTTTATTTATGACTAATGAAAATGGAGCCTTTTTTCATTTTTGCCATTTCTTTCAGAACTGTTTTAAGGAGGGGTTGATTACATTTCTGGAGGTTATTAGATAAAAGCTAAATACATTACACTTTCAACAAACTATCTCATAATTTAAGATTTAAAGGGCATGCATTTATTTAAACAGTCAAACCACTGCCACAGAGTTGAATTGTAGGTCAGATTTCATTTTAAAATGCTTTCTAGCAGATGTTCTCTGATTGTTTGTGAGACAGTCTCTCAGGAAAAATATGGCCATAAATGATTGTGAGTCTCATCTGGCTTTGGTGGATACAAAAAGTTTCTCTTGTGATGTCATACCAAATCTTTAATATTAGGAAAATGGAAGTTTGATTGGTGAAAATATGCTCAAGAGATGAATAGGCGTCCTTATTATTCTGCAGTGCAGTTGGCTCGGTGTGTTGGTGATCTAAGTCAATGGAACTAGTTAGAGCTCATCTTTTTTCAAGGCAGTTTTCAAAATGCTGCCATAAAAACGTTTGCTGGACATGAGGCACTAACCCACCGCTCTCTGCCACATCACCATGAGTCAAGGGCTTATGGATGTCTTGAGAGTAGGATGAGATTATTAACTAACTTGCTGAGATGTTGCAAGGTTATAGACTCATAGAATGGTTTGGGTTGGAAGGAACATTAAAGATCATGTAGTTCCATCCCCCCTGCCATGGGCAGGGACACCTTCCACTAGACCAGGTTGCTCAAAGCCCCCTCCAACCTGGCATTAACAAGGTCCCGTGACAAGGCTGGTGTTCAGGGTAGTTTCCACCAGTTGTACCTGCATGATAAGACAGCCTCAAACCCTCAGCCAGCGCTGAGGTCCTGTGCTGTTTGACCAGCCCATAGGAACAACGGGTGAGCTGCAGCACCTCCTACATAGTGCCTGAAAGCAAGTACCTTCCCCAGAGAGCTTGCCCCTCTATGGACCCGAAACGTCGGGCAGGAAAGACAGCAGCCCAGGGGTGCAGTGAGTTTTCCACAGTGGCAGAGCAGGTGGGTAGCAGCCGCTCAGTATATCATTCACATCCTGCAGACCAGTAATTAAATACTCAGGTTTTGTCTTTGTCAGCCTGTCCCTCCTTCTCTGTGTTTGCCTCCTAGAAGACCTCTTTCTCAGAATGAAAAGTTGGGATCAGTTGTCCTCCCTTTATTTTTTTTTTTTTTTTTAAATTTCGGAGAAGCCACCCCATTTTGAAATACCTTTGTTTGATGAGAGCATTTGATTGTTTGAGGATTTGGAAAAGATCCCTTTTCTTTCTGAGTCTTGAGGGCCAGCTATTAAAAATGAGGTTGTGGCCTCTGCAATACCAGCTTTTTTTGAGCAAAACCAGGCTGACATAGCTGCTGAGTATGAAATGCGGAGAGCTGTTGATTTTCATGGGCTTCAGCTGGAGTTGGTGGCATTCACTTCCTTGCAGGACAGGTACTGTGTTGTCCCTCATCAAGCTCCAACTCCCACTTGCAGTTTTATTTTTAATTCTTGGAAGAAGTTGGCTGGAAAATCTGAATATTATGATGATGTCTGAGGTTTTACGCACCAAATCTTATTTGGTTGGACAGCTAGAAAATTTCACAAGGGCAATGGCGTATTTTTTTCCTGATCCCAAAAAAACACAGTGGAAGCCACCACCTATTGCCTGAAAAGTTTGACTGCAAAGTTAAGGGGAGCCATGATGCTTTGGGACAGAGCGACTCCTGATCAGTGGGTTACTCTGGCTGAATCCAAAGGCTGATAGGATGCACTGGGCAGGTTTGTAGCTGCATTTGAAGAAGGGAGGAGAGTTTTGGTTGCAAGAAAGACCTCTGTTTTTCCAGGACTGTGATGGTTTTAATGGGATTAGTCCTTTAACCCAGGCTTTGTCACTTTAAATCTGAGTTGTCCTCACATTTTTCCTCCCTCCTTCCCTTCCTTAGCCTCTTTCCATGCAAAAACAGTTAAACTGTCCCTATGGGATGGCTGGTAGGTCTGGCTGAGAACATTTGCATCGCAGTTAAAACAAACAAACAAAAAAGGTGGGGCTGAACTGAAGCAATGTCTTCAGGCCTGCAGGCAGTGGCTCCTAGTTTGGGCTCATACTAGCTGATATGTAGCTCCACCAAGGAAGCTCAGATGTTAGCAGGGTGCAGTGCATTGCTCATGGAAACGACAACCCGATTCATGCTGTTAAAGTATTTGGAAGCAGTAATGTTGTACATGGGTGGGTTCCTCCTGCTTTGGGGAACATGAAGGCTGAGCCCACTGTGCCCTTTGGTCTTTCCATTGCCGTATGTGTTAATACATGCTGGTTTGCCTCCCCAGCTTTGGAGCATCTCAAGAGTAGCATGCACGCAACACGCACAAGGAGCATGGATAAAATTAGCAGTGAAGTCAGGAGGATGGATTGGTTAACACTTTGTACGCTGCAATACCTTAACACTATATTCATGTCACATTGCTCTTTTCTGTGTTTCCAGATAACCAAGTTGAAAATTGACAGCAACCCTTTTGCTAAAGGATTCCGGGACTCTTCCAGACTCACTGATATCGAGAGGTAATGGGGACTTTCTGTTTACTTTCCGTGCAGATAAGATAAAGAGAAGAGAGAGTTTGTAGGAAAAGCATCCTTTCAACTCCTGAGAAGCTGTGCATTTTAATGTTATCTTGTTGCATATAGTAAGCCTCCTCCACCTCCCTTAAAAATACTTATAAACTTTATGAAGAAAGAGCTGGTTTGAGTTTTGACATCTGTTCCAGTTGGGGCCAATATATTCATCTTCCTGAGGGGGTTTCTTGAAGGGCGGAGAGGGTCAGTTTTACAACTTCAGAATGAAAAGCTTTTTTCTTATCATGCCATTTAATCCTATTGAGGGCTGTGGATTGGGTCACTGGGAAACAAGGGCCGTGGTCCTGTGAAAAACATCTTTATAGCTCCCCACTGCTCCACACAGCGGAAAAGAGAGGGGAGCTTCCCAAAATACACTTCAGCAGTCCCAGACACTGAGGTCAGCAATTGTTGCCATCAGGACAAATCCCATAACTCCCACTCTGACGACAAAGATGCCATTTTTGTTTCACCAAAATTGTACTGCAGGCTGCAGCAGGGGAAAGCTTTATCTGGAAACTGTTGAGTTTTGTGTGTGTACAGCTCATTATAAGCAACTGCTGCCATAGGGACAGAAGCATTAACCCACAGTTGAGTAGGAAACAAACTTCAATCTCTTGGTAGCTCTCCAGTGCATCACATTTTTATGATATCGGGTAAAACAGTTTGGCAAATGAAGCAAATTAAGCTGCCTGCGTCCTTTAGTCTGGAGGAGAACTTGATGGAGATGGATATAGCACATCCAAATTTTCCTATGAGCACACAATCATGAAAGAAAATTTGGAGCGGCCAAAACCCTCTAGGCTCTTATGTGGGGATATCCACGTGTATCTGTGAATCATCTTTTGTGGGTGCGTATAGGGGATAAACTGCTCAATGAAGTCATATCCATACAGCTAGAGAAAGTCTTTACAGCATTTCAAAAGTACATTAATCTAAGCAGGTCCATGGCTGGGAAATAGTGGTCTATTTTATATCTTACTAGTGTCTGGATCATTAGTGATCCGTTGAGTAATTGGGTGAAAGAACAGTAATTTGGGAAAGTAAGCTTGTAGACTGCAGTGCACACTTGCAAAGTTGTTAAACATTGCTTCCTAAGTGAAAGTCTTAGTTGAAAATGGGAAAAAAACTAAAGCAGATTTAATTAAAATAGCATAGCCTGCTGTATTGACACAGTACTAAAGTAAACAATATCCAAAGCTCAGGTTTGTATGTAATAAATAGTCAAGAAAGAACTTGTAGGAAGAGAAGAGATTTTGATTTTTCACATTTCAGTTTCCTTGTTTTACAGACAGGCAATATCTAACAACACAGCTTTGCAAGGGCAGAGACAGTCTGAAGAGATAAGCTGGGAGAAAAACTTAGTTACCTCTGTACAGATGAACCAACTATCGTAGAGCTGGATATGAAGGGAATTTTTCCAGAGGACATCTTATTATAACAGCACATGGCATGGAGTCAGAAATGCTGAGCGTAAACCGCAGTGCCCTTTTGTTTATTGATAAGTGTAAGAATAGAGACTGAGACAGGCAGCTTAGCCCAGGCACAAACATTGCCATGAAAGATAAGGTAGCCAAGTGTGAAACCTACAATAAATACAAGAAACAGAATGTGAGAAGTATTGAAATGACATTAAAACTCTGGATTTGAGAGTCCAAGTTTGGGTAAGGTCGTATTTTGACATCAATGGGAAAGCTTAGCCCTGATCCGGGAACAACAGTATTTAAAAAAACAAAACCTGCCACACAAGACATCAGGTAATGAGACAGTAAAAGCCTAACAGACAAGAGGGCTGGTAAGAGACTTTGAGAATTTCCTAAGTTATCTGACATGGTGGAGAAATGCCAAAGTTTTTTTTTCAGTTCCAGCATCAAAATATTCAGGCAGATGAGAATGTCATTCTCTGCTCACTGGTTCTACAGACTTCATCTTAGCGCCAGCAAAACTGCTTAAAGAAATCTGATATAAAGAAATAGCAAAGTGTGAGATATGACAACAGGAAGGATTTCTTGCTTGATGTCCATCACGACATGCATTACAAGATGTAGGTGATACATTGAATAGTAGAGCATGACTATTGCTCAGTCTAGTTGGAAACAGTTATTCTTGTAAGATCACTGTCTGAGAAAAATATTTATTCACCAGCGAAAAGACTATGCAGGCCAAATGCACATTTGCACAGCTCTTGAAAAATATGAATATTTATCTAGAAGCTGTGAAAATACTTTCCACGCACTGCTTCCCAAGCAGGCCTGCCGTACAGTGCATGCATGCATAATCTGCAGTGCTGTGTGGTGATCCTAATGGTCTCCTGCAAAGCATCCTGTGATGTTAGGGCCAAGAGAGCACTCATCGGGAGTTCCAGTTTTTCCGAATGACCCAAGTAGTGTGAAAGCGTACAGAGCTTTCTATTTCATTTCCAGGTATTTAAGCCTGCTTTTTCCTAAACAGCCTTTGGGGAGGGAAACAAATCAGATCAATTGATCTTTAGAGACCTAAAGAAATTAAATTAGTCTGGAGTCAGTTACTGCACTAAACCATCCAGTAATTGGATTGCTCCTTGTAACTGATTGAAAACAGCCTCTATCTGTAACAATATAGGGAGCTTTTCTTTATAGTAGATCTGAGACAAAAACACATCTTTTTATGACATGATGACAGAAATTGCACTTTTTTAACCTAATTGAATATGATTTTATAAATATGTGACTTTAACGATTTCAGGCTTCCCATTCTAGATTTACGATCCCTATGTAGGAAATTCAAGCTGCAAATGCCTTTAGGAATTAAATCTGTTTGCATTATGTGTCGGAGTTAATATATGTAAAGGTAGTGAAATTTGCAAATGGTGGAGGAGGTAGGCAACAGCAAAGCTACTGAAGTGCCTGTATTTTCTTTTGTTCCTGTCTAAATACCTTACAATGGTTTCCTTGCACTCATAGATATATATGCAAAGCTTTTAACCATTGAAAAAATCTTTGGTGAGTTTGGTATATATTGAATTTTCAGTAGGATGTGAGATTCCTTCCACAATCAACTCTTTCCATACATTACTGTGGTAATCTATTCATGGCAATGGGGCATACTTTATCTGGGGCTACTGTGATTTAGATAAGTTGCTGATTCATCTCTCAGTCTTTTTATGTGGTATTTACATCTCCTCTATTATAAAAAGGCTCCCACGGTGGTTGTGATTGAAAAACTGAGCACCAATTGTCAGAATGTGGAGCTTAATGTACTGTGGTGTTGTCTATGGGATGCCAAATGCAATAATGTGGATGAACGTGATCTTTTTTTGATGGTAACCTTTGTGAAAAAGACTAATGCAAGTTTTATAATGAGCAATTACTCTGGAGATAGGCTTTAAGGGAATATCTTTATGCTTCTGCTTAAGAAAAAAACTGCCAAAGCCATAAAGGATGCAAAATCAGAACCCAACAGATTAGGTTTTTTATCTTGAGCCTGAATTTATGTTTTGAGCTGTTGTGAAGAATTAGCCTTTTAAAAATAAGTAGATAAATAAGTAAACCCGTTGCAATTAAATATCATGCAAACAATCCAGTGAAAAAGGTGATTATTTCAAGAGTGTGAGTCAACAGAACTACTGAATCGTAAAATAATGATCAAACAAGAATTGACAGATCATAATTATGATCTGAACATGCTTGTCTGTTTGATCCAGTATGCGATAGGCAAGTTCAGGGTGTGGACTTGTAACTACTAAAGAGACCTAAGGGAGTATTCCCAGCTGCACAACCCCAATAATGCTTCTGGGAGGTAGATAGATACATGGGAGGCAATATGAAAAAGTATGGCTGCACACCCAAGTAATTTTTAGGCAGGGAAAGGAAGGGTTGGGGAAAGGGGGAAGGAAGTAAGAAAGAGAGCTGCATCCCAGCTGTATTTGCATGGTAATCAGATTCTGAATTTTTCCCTGAGGAACTTTATGTCTGAGATGTGGAAATACATTGTACTGGCTTACAAGGATGTAAGTGAAATGGATGCTAATGCCTGGATATGGGCACTGCCCTGTTGAAGTAGCAGTCAAAGCCATGTGCTTAACGATGTGCTGTCCACAGCAGTCTCCTCTTCCATCCTTTCCCTGCACACCCCACAGAGCTGCCTTTCTCCCCATTCCCACTTCTTATTGCTGGTCTAGAACTTCCCTGACTCCTGAAATCCCTCTACCAACAGCCAGAAATATATTCTCTCTGCGACCTACTCCCACATCCATGGTTAAGTAGGGCTTTGTCATAGTTCTCCAACAAGTCAAACTCACCAGCTGATCTTTTATCGTCAGCTAGTTCTCAGTCTGCAAATGTCAATAACCAACCATGGGAGATCTCCGATGTTTAGGCTGGGAGAAGAAGCAAAGCTCTGAGTTTAAGGCGAAACACCAGGGACTCCAGTGCCTAAACACCTGGTATCTGGTGCCATTCCAGATATGCTGATGTTACTCCAGACTCTAGCTGCTGCTCCAGAGGGGTAGATGGATTGCCTATATTTTCTATATCATCCCTTCCATTGCAGACAGCTTGGATGTCTTAAGACATCTAGAAAGCACTACCTGCCTACATTTACACACCTGAAGCATTCCCTT
The DNA here is from genome assembly GCF_030463565.1 of Pelecanus crispus. Taxonomy (NCBI): domain Eukaryota; kingdom Metazoa; phylum Chordata; class Aves; order Pelecaniformes; family Pelecanidae; genus Pelecanus; species Pelecanus crispus. The sequence goes on from NC_134644.1 coordinate 55,026,529, forward strand.
CAAATCTAGTTCCTCCAGCTCTGCTTACTGTTAGCCAGGCAACTGTTCCTTTTCCCCAGCAGAAAGCCCTCCATGCCAACTAAAATCTCTTCAGTTCCCAAGCTTTTAAGCACTTATACCCTGGCTCATTTTCCACTTAGGTATTATCTATCTTTTTACTTGTGCAAAATGGTATACAAATGTTTCATTTTGGTAGTGTTTTCCACTCACCTTGTGCAGGTGTAGTGTGCGCATAAGGGGAGGTGATGATGTCAGATCAGGCCCCCAGTTTCCACCCCAGAGGAAGTTTTCCAGGGACTTCTCCCAGTCCCAGTTTCACAGCACTGCTCTGTCCTCACTTCTCATCCTCTGCCTGGCAGTCAGAAAGAAATGGTTGCAGTCACTGGGTGAAGTGGAGCTCCATGGGGTTGGCTATGTTAGAGTTAATTGCATCACTGTATTTGGAAAAAAAAAAAAGATACAGAGAAAGAGCTTTGACAGACATTTGCAAGTGTGTGCTTTTTTCCAAGTCAGAGAAGAGAAATGTAATTTTCTCTTTTTTTTTCTTCTTCTCCTTTTTCATTCCTTGTATAAAGATTAGCTGTTTTTCTCATTTTTGTTTCCAGTTGAGAGAAGTGGCGTGGGTATATTTAATAACGTCATGCTCCTTCATAAGTGCCATTACTTTTCCCATGCCATGCCTTCAGCCAGGCTACATCACCTCCATGCACATTATAACTCTTCCAGAATTGCCATCGGTAGCTGGATGTTTATTGCGAGGGCACCAGTAAACACCACTTTGGAGATACACTTGTTCTTTCTCCTCCAATCATTGAAACCTAGATTTTTCATAATTTAATTCTCATTTCACTTCTTTCTTTAAATTGCATGCATTCTTGGAGTATTGCATTCATCCAACACTTGTCCAATAGTTTTGACTTTGTGTGAAAGTGTTTGGTGACCCTGTGTTAGCTTTTGGGCCAGATTAAACTTCAGCTCACGTAAGCCTATGTAGTTTGATGGACCCTGGTTCTTCCCCGGTTGGAATAGGTTCAGCTCTAACCCAAGCAGTGGAAAGGAGCTACTTTGTTCTGGTCGAGGATTTGGTCTGTACCGTGTCAGAGCTGAATTAGGTTCCTAGGGTCAGTCTGTAATATTCATCTACCAGTATAAGAGCAACTCTATTATTACCAAATTAATATGTCTGAATGTTCATGCATGTGTAAAATAGCAGCTAAAAGCCACAGGAACTTGAAGGCTGAGTGATATCTGAACGGTGGTCCTGACAGTGTTTGTTGTTCACTCTTAGCTGCTGTTATGGAAATGTATTTGTTCCTCCTGCTGTGTTGGTGTTTTTTTCGGTTTGGGTTTTGTTTTTTGTTGTTTTGGGTTTTTTTACAGGCTTGTTTTTAGCACTTGCGTCTTGGACAAATTAGTCATCTTTTCCCTTAAAAAAAAAAAAGTTCTACTACAGTGCAACTTCCGACAAGTTTATTTTTGTGCCTTCTCAGCCCATTTATTCCATCTGTCTTCACCTCACCTCACTTCTGATGTCTTCTGTTATCTGGGCTTTCTTCCAAACATACTAACTGGCAGCTACAAAAAAAGGAAACCTTTGAAATGCAGAACTAAAGAAGTCATTCAGGCTGCAAACTGATAATTCATACACTTTATATCCTGTTCTGTATTTTCCTTTGTGTTGAACTGAATGGCCAAGGAAAACATGGTTGTCAGTTTTATTATTTCATTATTTTCCTTCTGTTAATTTTTTTATTAGCATTGCGTTTTTCTTGTAAAGAAAAAGACAAAAAAAAAAAAAAACCAAAAGAAAAAAACAAACCCCATGACACCAGGACCAGGCAGTGGATTCTGAGGATATCCTTACCTTTTTGCTTACCTAGCATTTGGATAGTAAGGGCAAAAAGAGAAAACGCTAACAGGCTGCATAACTCTGCTCTGAAATTTGTACCTCTTGTAGCCATTCCCAAGACAGTAACTTCTGCAGAAGATGTGAGTTCAGAGTGCCTGGCTCTGCCACCGGCTCCTTCTCACCACAGCCTGGCTTTTGCACATTGTCTTCAAAGGAGGCTGAACCTGGCTCCCAGTGGAATGAGTGGCTGCCTGTTAAATCAAGTCCATCCTCTCTGGAGCCATGGTATAGATCTAAGATGGATACTAACCCAGGCCTGGCTCCAGCAAGCTAGTTCTAGATTAGATTTTCTAACACCTTTTGCCAAAACCCAAATATATTGCCTTAAGCTTCCTCATCCCAAAGGGAGAAGGTAGGCTTCCTGCCTCCATCCCCTGGGTGCACTCTCTGCCAAGTTCAGGAAAATCCATAGCTTCAGGTGCATGCAGGCATGTAGCAGTATCAGTGTTGACAGTGTATTGTGGCCAGGTGAGCCCTCTTCCACATCAGCAGGGCTTGTGGTCATGTGCTTCAGAATCAGAGTCATGGTGATCACCAGGCTGCCGTGAATGCACAGCTGAAGCAGAGTAACAGCAAACGGAGCAGAAAAAATGGCATGAAGAAGCATCAAAGAGAGCCTGCTTCCACCTACAAAGAAGCACTGTTCTTTCATCTTGATTAAAGATCCTGCTCAGGGTAATCTGGGACTTTACCATCTCCCGAGAGAACTTCTGTAATCTGGGTTGACAGCAAAAGGAAGTGAGCATCCTCACGCAGGGCCTCGCTCTTCAGCTGCTTCCCAAGTCAGCTCTGTTTTCTACCGTCTCCCATATCCGTGGCAAGATCTTGGGTTTGGTCTGTAAAGTGTTAATGAATAATTTGTCAGCTACATCAGGATTTTCCTATCTACTTTTGATCCTCTGAGACTACTCTGTACATACAGGGCACTGTTAAGTAAACAAGACCAAATACTCCACTTGTAGAGGCAAGACATAAAGCATCCCTAGCTGGAAGTTTAGTTTTGAAATCAGTTGTCAGCAGGGACAAGAGTGAAATCTTCAGTCAAGAGGTTAAAACCTGCAGAATGGCAAGATGCTTCCTGTGTACCCTAAAACCTTGCTAATTGATAAAATTCTCCCAACCCTTCACTTCCTTTGATTCCTCATTCAAAATTCACCATTTTATTTCTTGCACAAAGGAGGGAAGTGCTTTGTTCATAATAAGCAGAAGTTTATTGAGAGGCCTGGGCTCAAGGTGTGCTTCTGTCAGAATGCAGATCATTGGGATCAGCCTGAGCTCCTTTTCCGCGTTACCTCTCCTCACATTTGTCCTGCCTCAGCATCTTCTCCAATGCTAGCCAATATAAGCTTAGTTTTTTCCTCTCCATTTCCTCTCCATTTGGCACACAGTTCCTTCTTCTTTTTCTCAAATAGCTTCAGCCCCTAACTTGCTCTTCTCCAGCCTGTCATCTGCTGCTATTATCCAGTTGTACATGTAGCACAGGTTAATCATAGTAATATATTATGCCTATGTATGCATTTTCCCCCTTCTCTGGGTACTTACAAGGTATCTGTGAGTTGAAGAGCAATCTGGTAGACCACACAAAAGATTCTGACAGAAAGAAGACATCTTTCCTTGGTCCAGCTGGCAGCTTGTGATCTCTCAAAACAAAGTTTATTGCTAATTTATTGCTAATAGAAGAAACTTTGGAGTTCTAAGACACATTAAAAGGTAAAAATTGTTAGGTCCAAGTATTAGATAACAAGTGTCTGATCACAAACTAACAGAAATACAGAAGTTGAGCACTGAGTAATTGGAAGTCACTTTGTTCTTCAGCCAGTTTAGTGTGGATCAGCTCTGAAAAAACATGAAGGAAAGCTTTAAAAAAACTCCACCATACTCTTCACTTGTTAATATTTATTATTGAGCAGAATCATAAAATGGTAAATATTGAGTTATCATTCAGTAATTTATACAATTATTTCATTTGAACCACACTGAGGTATCTGAAGATGTGGCATATAGAACTATAAAGCCAGAGGTTTAAATTAATGTCTTTCCCTCTTATTATTATTATTATTATTATAATATTTTGGGACTTAAAAAAATTTATTTTATTGGTCCACTCTACAGAGCACCATATTCTGGATATCCTAAACAATTCACACTTCCATAAACAGAATTTTCAGGAAAATTTTGAGATTTAAGTCCTTTCGGCCCTGCTTGACAAAAAGGTATAAGCAGGAACGTGCGTTCCAGATAGCCAGCTTTGTTCCTGCATTTTGAACTAGATTTCACAGGCACTTAAATTGTGGTGTTAAAGTTTTCATTCCTCCTATGCATTTACTCTGGTGAAAGTCCTAAACCACCTCTGTCTTTAAAGGGTTTCCAACCTATGTGGGAAACTCCACGTTTCCATAGATTAGATGAGTTGCAACCCCTTTCTTCTCTAAGCAGACCTGATCTCCGGGTGGCGTTCTCTGAGCATGAAATATTTGAGCATGGTGCAGAGGCCACTACCACTTTCCTTTGAAACACAAAGGGAAGGAAAGATTATCCCTTAACTTAGGTCACTTGTCCAGGATGGGGGAGACCTGAGTGCAGACTTCAGCTCGTGTTTTTCTAGGTAGAAGAAACAGTGCTTGGTGGGATAACTATACTTCATGAGTGGAGAAAATACACCACTTCTTGTTTTCCATCATTTCCTACTGCACACTTAGGTGGTTTCCTGCTCAGCCTTTTGCATTTTGTAGGTCTGTTTGGAGGTTTATGTGCAGCATGTGTTGTATGTTGAGAGAAGAGTGTCCACCTGAAAGCTGTGGGGGCCAGGTGCCTAAATTCTGGTGTGAATCTCAATGCTTTGCATTCATGATGTGAATCACAGCCTCAGCCTCTAAAATAAAAAAATTAGTAGGCATGTTGTCATTACAGTGTAAACCAAGATGGTTAGGCAGGATAAGCATATACAGTTTTGAATATGAAATCCCAGCTTTTGTGAAATTAGTAGGTTTCCCTGATCCAAGTTTCCTCATTAGACCATTCCTTCTGCCACAAACACCTTTGCTTCTTGTGCCAATGAATGAGATTAATTTTCTAAAACCTTTAGCGTACTATCTGCAACATTACAACATTAAAAATAAACAAATAAACCTACCACAGAGTTTCCTGGTTTCAAACTTTGCAGATTCAGGGTTCACTAAGAAGTCATTCCTCTTTTTCCTTTAAAAGAGGACAACCATACAGAATAATAGAGTTCTCTGTCTAGCATACAAACCCATCTGGAAAGAATTTAGTCTGCAATAATTGTGGGCATTTGATTTAGCTTTAAATCCCTGTAGGTAATTCAAATGTAAATTTATTGGGGTGAGTTTATCCCCAAACTGCCATTGGATCCAATATTTTAGAGATTAATTTGGCCCACTGCACTAAAACTAGAGCCTGCATTGTTTCTGTTGCATCAGGATATTATTACATGCTGTAATGCCTATCGTTATACGCAGACCTTTACTAGAAATAAAGTCAATAGAGACAATACAGACATTCACCTGAATCATTTATTTTTCAGACCTTTAAAGATTAGTAATTCTTTGGTTATGAATATTTTTATAGACTGGTATCTAGATCACTCAGACAACACTGGTCTAATTCATTATTCTGTTATTCTGTATTTATCTGAGATAGTCTTTTTGGTTAAGTAAAATTCTTTGCATTTCACATTCTGCTTCAGGAAAAAAAAAGTTTCAAAAGGCATTCAGCACATAATGTAAACAATGCCATCTGTCTTTTTCCTTGTAAAATCTTCTTTGAGATAGCCCCGATATGCCTACTGTTTTCAATCACTTAAAAGGCAGTAATTCAATTATATCATCCTCTATGTAGGAACTGCCATTGCTTTCAGTCCACTTCCAATCCTGACACAAGTAAATCACTTTGATAAGATCCCCTTTTTATTTATTTTTTTCCGAGGAGACTAGCATAAGTAATGATGCCAGTGATAGACCAAGGACAAAATGACCATAATGGGCTTTCTGTAGGAAAGAAAAACATGTACCATTGTGATTTATTGTGTTACTTGGAAAATGTTTTTCCTTGGAATTTGTGCAACAGCCACACTCTCTGAGTGAAGGGCATTAGCAAGTATGAATGGCCAAATGGCAAATTCAGACCAAACCTTTAATGAGCAGCAGATTTGAACAGTTATTGCTACCTAGATTTCTTAAATGGGAGCAGAAGGTCAAAGCCATTTGGGAAACGTGCCTAGGTCATATTCATCTTTGGTATAATGCCACCTACTTACATGGAAACGCGCTGGGAATGTGTAAGGTTGGATCTTCCTTACAAACTGCTATGGCTTATCATACAGATATGCCTTCCTTCTATTTAAAAATTGTTTGGGTGACTTCAGTGCTTTGTGCCACCAGTGAGGCGGGGACCTGGCAGACACATCTAACCTCCCAGAATAGACGTGGCACGAGATCAGTAGTATCTGCAGACTTCCTGCTATGAACTGGCCTCAACTGATGCTGAGAGAGCATGGTTAGAACTGAGCTGTGTCTGGACACATCTATCTCTTGCCCCTGATTTCAGAAAAATGGGAGAATGCCAGATGAGGTGGTCAGGTGTGATGTGAAAGCTTGCTTGAGAGGAGCTGGACCACAAGTGTCTCTTTGAACGCAGATTGGTCACTCAGCATGTATAACCCCAGAGCTTGCATTTTCAAATTTGTGAAGAGTGCTGGTCTTATATTCCCTGTCTGAGACCACATCCAGGAAACGCAGTGGGAATTTCACTCTCCTTTGACTGCTGAAGAAGCAGTACCACACAGGTAAGAGGTGATCAGCAATGCTAAAACACTGCAGGCCAAGTTCATCACTTCCAGTGACATGCTATGAGGTAACCCTTTTGTTAAGTAATTTTGGAGAGTCCATGTGAGAAAGCTGTGATCTGGACAGGGAAAAGGCAGCACGTTCATTGTATTTAACTTAATGAATTAGGAGGCTGTTTAGGATGTTATTGATATGGTATGATGTTGCCTTTCACAGAGAAAGCGTGGAGAGCCTTATCCAAAAGCATTCCTATGCCCGATCCCCCATTCGAACCTATGGAGGAGAAGATGATCTCGGAGATGACAGCCAGGCAACACAAAGCAGAGGTAGGAAAATGCGCTCATGAAGTAAACTGTGGTGACCTAGTTACGCTTGAGAAAAGGAGGACCACAGTCAGTACTGTGTTACTTTAAAGCATTTCTCTGGTGTGTCTCTGTGTTGTGAATTCCTAAAATGAAGAAGAATACTTGTTACCTTATGGCTCTTCTGGACATCTAATATGCCCATGGCACTGGTGTGGGTGGCTAGTTCAGGAGGCAGCTCTAGAGATGCCTATATAGCCTTTGTCAGCAGAAGAGAACTATGTCAGCTTTCTCTTCAAGATGGCTGAAAAACAGGCAACTTCATTACCATGGTGCTGAGAACAAACTAACACTCCCTGTCCCTTGGTAGGACTTAATAGCTGGGGCTCAGCACCGTTTGTAAAGTACCATGTAGGTGTGCCATTTGCTGCCCTTCCAGCCTTCTGTGAACAGAGGACTTGGTTCTGACCATCTTCAACCAGCATGTGGTTAACCTGCTTTGCCTCCACAAGAAGAAAAGTCCATAGCTCCCTGGAAAATTGATGTTTAAATTGTTATCTCTTGGTCTCTAAAACATGCTTTTCCTGCTGAGGCAATTCACCTCAAATGCTTTATCCGATGGTTTGTCTACTGTAGCAGTTGCAAAAGTAGTAGCAAGGCAGAGTTGTTCTTTGTGGGGATACTCACTGGACAAATTGCATCTATCATAATTTGCCACTGGAAATAGATCTCAAACCCATCCTTTGGGATCGCTGACTAGCATAAACTTGTGTTGCGTTATACTTTGTATGTTGACTTTGTGACCTGCCCGATATGCAACAGCCACTTGAGGTAAAGCAGTTCTATCTGCCTTCTGACTGGCAGTGCCCTTGTCTTGTCCTCTAACTTAATACAGTGTTCCTAAGATAAGAGCATTATTTCTGGTCATAAGCTCTTTGGACTTGTGCAGGGAAAACACACTTATTTTTAACCATGAGTTGCTCTTCAACAAAATGTGATTAGGTGGGCTTGTTCATACACGTCCAGTCCAAGAGCAGTTCCTTAGCTTGTGGAGTTTCTGGAGCAACTCCTCAGCTGGTACAATGCCATCCTTTCACACACTTCTGAGGGATTACCTCACTTTACGTCAGCTTAGAACCTAGGCCAGTTATTGTTGAAGACAGTGTTAAATTTTCCCTTGCCAGAAGTGCTCAGAGCAAGGTACCCTCTCTCCAAGAATTATGTTTCTCCCTGATATGATGTCCTCGTTTGGGACTGACAAAGTGAATGAGGTGAACCTCAGTATGAGAACTGGCCTTTAGAGCATTTGTCTTCTGAAGAGAATCCTGAGGAAGGTGTCAGAGGATGAAGGAATAGCTTATTAAAATTAATTCTGTGTGTAATATATACAGGGTACAGTTCTGCATTTGCTTGCAATATGGCAAATGAGTAAGTGAGGAAGATGATGAGTTGTGGCAACCAACTTTTTTCTAATCTGGGAGCCATATGCTAACGTAGGACGTGATTGTTCCGGGCAACCAGAGGCATGCACGAAGGGTAAAACATACTGCTCTTGCAGATGAGTACCTTGTACTGCCTTCACTCTCCATTTAGGCCTGGTGTCCTTAAATAAGGAAAAGTCCTCCAAGATATGAGGAGAGAAATAACAATCTTATTGAAACTCCATGGACATTTTTATTTCTTCTGATGCATTTGAAAACTGCCTTGCATGCAAAACTGAGGGTGTCCTTCCATATGTATGAGAGTTAACAGCCAAATAGAAACATGCTGCTGGGTGGGTGTGTTACAAGCTCTCTGAGGCCTTGACTGCCTCAGAATTACTACAGCACATTTCCTTGGTGCTGGCAAATGTGGTATGTGAGACTTTTTTGAGTACTAAGTTGCAATTAGAGACCATTGCAGTTGGAGGAGGAAAGGGCCCTTATGGATGTTCCTCATGAGAAGAAATCACATACTTTGTTCTGTGTAGAACAAAGAAAGTCTATGACTGCTATTTATTTCTAATTACATTCAGAGTATTCTCATCTCAGCCAATTCCAACCATCTAAAGATGGAAGTGGCTCGCTTTCAGTAGTATATTTATCACAAGAAGTCAGTTTCCAAAGGAATTAACAGATATGAAATATATAAATCCAATTAAAACTCTTTAATGTATAATGTCTGGGTGCCTGTGCTCCAGCATCCACACAAAGGATTCATGGTATCCACCTGGAAGAGAGCCAAAGGTAAACCTCATCAAATCCAGGTTCACATCCCATTTTCCCTGTAGTGCAATAATCCTCAGGTATCCCCTGATTTGTAAAGGAGTTTGCTCTGGTCTGCGAGTATGGTGTTATCCTTATAGTTTGGCTATGGATCCTGACTTCCCAGCAGTTTGGATCTGGCTCAGTGGTGGGGTCAGGATTTGGTTCAAGTCTGTTTCTACTGCTGAACTGACACAATTTCTCTTTCCTGGGTTGTTTTACTTGTTTCATTAAGCAGAGGAGGAATTAATCAAGAGTAGCTCTCTTTCGGATTTGAGAATATATCCCTAAAAGAGATTTATGATTTTTTTAAAATAATAATTTGCATTTTTTTCTTTCTGTTGTCATTTCCTTATAGTTTTGTTTTGAGTACATGGCTACAGTATACATAATTCCAATAAATTTACTTTGACAGATAGATGTCTTCATATTTTTTCTTTTCACAATTTGGATGAATCTATCTTCTAGAATCAGATTTATGAAACCAGTACCTGTTGTAAAATTTCTTTTCTCCTAATGTTTTGCAATACTGGCTGGAAATTATATTTTGCCAAATATTCTTGCCAGTAAATTTATTTCTTAAAGCAAGAAACATTTTCTCTATGGACAAAGTTGGACAAGAAAGCAAATACAGAAGGGACATGAGTTGAATTACTCTTTGAATAGGAATAAAAAATAAGAGTTTATTTATAGGATTTTACTGTATCCCCCATTTCTAGAAATCAGACATCTGATGATGACCAGATGCATAAAGGAACTGCAGAGGTGAAGGGAAACATCATCACCAGATTATTTGAAAATGACCATGTATAATTACCAAAACAAATTATTCATTGGTTTCATTTCATCAATTTTACTGTCAAAATAAAAAGTAATTAGCTCTAATTTAAAGATACCATTTCCCCCCTTTTTTCTGATTTTGCAGTCTTCAGAGAAAAAGCCTTTTAAAGAGGTAGAAGATTTGTGAAAAGAATTTTTGGACTTTTCACATTAAAAAAATACCAAAGAAACCACTTTGATTTGATCAAAAGTAGATAATTACCTTGGAGCAAGTTTTTATTATTTTTGTGCATTTCACTTAAAACCCCACACCTCTTACTATGATGTAGCATTAGTGTTGTTTCTTAGAGCATTGCACACAATTGGAAAAATAACAAATGTTTTGACATTTTAGAAATTTTTGTTCTATATTTTGGAAAAAGTCAAGTTGAGTGAAAAGATGCAGTGTTGACAAGTTTTACTAGGTTAAAAAAAAAACTTGTAGTGCAAATTGCATTTTTCTGCATTTTTGCCAGACTGAAATTTTAGAAAAAAATAACCAGTTCTACTGAGGATCTTATGTAAAAAGCTGCAAGCATGTCTTCAGAACAGGGATGTGATTCAGTGAGATTCCACGTCAGAGTAGATGCTTCAGTGTTTAGTGGCAGCATTGCAAGGTTCTTCAGTGTTTAATACCAAAAAGGTCCAATGTGCAAAGCTGATTTTACTGTTCAAGCCACTGCAACCAGCATCTTAAAATGGAAATTTATCCAAGATGCAATAATAAAGGACAGCAACTGGCAAATAATAATATAAAGACAGACATAAGGAGAAGTATTTGGGAAGTATTTCCAACAACAACTTGTCATGAAAATTAGCCTTGCTGTGAAAGACTTTTTCACCCTTTTTGCTATTTTACCAGCTTTGTGTGTTGCAGTGCAAACGTCAGGCATTCTCTCTCTTTGCTTGCAGGGTCAGCTTTTACAACATCTGATAACCTGTCTCTCAGTTCCTGGGTATCCTCCTCAACCAGTTTTCCTGGATTTCAGCATCCACAGTCTTTGAGTGCCCTGGGTACCAGCACTGCATCCATAGCTACACCCATTCCTCATCCAATCCAAGGATCTCTGCCTCCATACAGCCGCCTGGGAATGCCTCTTACACCCTCTGCTATAGCCAGCTCCATGCAAGGTAGTGGCCCCACTTTCCCTTCCTTCCACATGCCTAGGTACCACCATTATTTTCAGCAGGGTCCTTATGCAGCTATCCAGGGACTGCGTCACTCCTCTGCAGTGATGACGCCATTTGTATGACTGATGTAAGACAAGAGAAACATGAGATTTTAAACCTGCAAGTTTGGTATGAAACATACAAGGTACCTTCCTGAAAGGCCTGTGGCAAGAGTGCTGAACTCGTAACAAACCAGCTAAGAAAATGCATTATGGATATAGATTCCTCCGTTGAGGGATCACAGGAAGCGAGCATGCAGCTTGAAGCTGCTCACAGATCTATGTGTAACACAGTCGAAATGGATCCCAAAGTTCCCAGGACTTTTGGTCGCGTGCAGCTTGTTCCAAAGGTGCATTATACCTTGCGGAAAGAGATTATGTTTATGCAGCAAGGTACAAATTAATTGTGTATAGGTCTTTTTTCATACGCTAGAAGACTTCTGAAAAAGGCAATACTCTTACGCATCTTCATCTCTTCCTGTGACTGATGAACATCTAAACAGAAAAAATGTATTGCTATAACTTTGAGCATGTTTTAGGCTATTTCAGCATACATTTGATGGGAATGGGACAAAGCAGAGAAGGCCACTGTCCTTTTTAAAAGACTGGCTTATATTCATGAAAAGCAGTATTTCTTAGTTGCTACTATAATCCCAAAGAGAAAATTATTAACAAGTCTTTGTTGCTTGCTTTCTTTCTTTCTTTCACAAAATACTATCAGTTCCAAAAAAGAACTGTGTTACAGGACTGTAGCATTAATGATGTATTCTGTCCTTCAGTCTAAAAAAAAATTTGTCCTATGTCCTAGGAGGAGCAATTTAACCGTCTGTTAAGGTATGATGAAGGAAAATGTTGATTTGGGAAATTTCGTTACTTAAACTAAGAAACCCAAGATATCAAATCAATGCTTGTTTGCTGCTGCGCTTGCCACTGAAGACCTGTTTCTAGCTGCACATGTGTACCAAGATAATTGAATTTCAGGCTAGATCAGCCTATAGACTTTCTAGATCAAACTATAATCAGTGGACTGGTATAAGATAAGTGGCATTAGAGTAGCCTTCTACTTGTTCTGATTTTTCTTGGGTTTGGTCACGGCTGTTGTTACACAAGCTGTTTGGCCAGGAAAATGGGGGTTGTACTGTCTGTTTTTCCATGTCCCAGTAGAACAGTGGAGTTTCCTTGTGAAAATATCAGTGCAGAACTTCACATGTAATTTTTTTTATTCATATCTGCCTTTTTTGAGTTAGTAATTAGGGTTCTCATTCAAAGTACTGTCCACTTTTTCTAGTATGTTATGTCTGATGCAACAGAGGAACTGTAGAGGTATAAGAAAAATTGACCTCTCTGCAGAGAGCTAGCATGAATGCTTTGCACTGCTGAAAAGAGTACCAGTGCGATGCTGGTTTTCTGCATGGCGGGAGCTGGGATTTCACTGTAAATAAGAAGTCAACACAGTTTCTGTGTAGAGTTGCATCCAAGTTATAGATAACACATCTACTGATAAAAAAAGAACTAGCAATCCAATCTCATATATTAAGATCTGTGTAGAGCTGGAACACAGAATGGAAACCAGACTTTTTTGGCACCATTCTCCTCTACTTTTAACCAGTGTGTGGTGGTATCGTACGGTAAGAAGCAGAGTGCAGTACATTGAGTCACCTATCTCCCATCTCAGTGAAGTGCAAAGCAAGTCTGTCTTTTTTTTTGTCCCACTGCCTTGTCTTAAATGCCCAATCACACAGAGCAATGACAACCTCCCAGGCTTTTCCCAGTTTGTACTGTAGGCCAGTACTTGCATCCCACAGATAAGGGGCATCTTTATGTATTTCCCAGTAGTTGAATTTAAAATCTTGTCAAATTGGCCATTTCAATTACCTCAGTTATCTGCACTATCATCCTAATTTCCCTTTACTCACTGTTGGACCTGCTGGTAAAAAATGACCTGAGGCAATTTGCAACTTTTGTGCTCTGTATGTGAATGAAAATGAACTTTTATTTACAGTTTCTGGGTTCAGAGCTAGTACAAGGATTTCCATAAATGCATATAATAAGTCAAGCTCTGCAGTATTTAAATGGTTTAAAATCAGGCACTGAATTTGGCTTTGATGTATCCAAATATTAGATTTTGCTCCAGTCTATCAGATTCACCTGAACAGTGCACGTTGCAAGGTTGTGCCTATTAATGACCTGTTTTGATATAAACCCCCTATTTTTCAGGAAATTAGATGATCCTGGTCCCACAACAACAACAACAAACTCTTCAAGTTCATATATGATTCCACAGAAATGAGAATTTCAGGGGATATTTGGAAAAAAATTTTAATCCCTCTCCAGTTTCTTGACTTCTCTTAGAGTTGCATGAAGGTCCTATGATGACGTGCACTAAACCCTGTGGCAAAATTCTATTTCTTTTATCTGTTTCCCTCTGCAGCTCCATTAACTTATCTGGAGTTGCAGGGGATATGCTTAGCTTCAAAACTCAAGCCAGTAGCTTTAATGCTGATACTCCCATCAGAAAATGGTCAAGTAAGTAGGCAGCTTTCACATGACTCCAGAAATAAGTCTGGAACAGGCAGGCCAATTTAGACATGCTTTACAAGTCACATAATGCCTGCTTATACATTGACCTGTCCTTCCCTCATGAAGCAAATTCAGAGAAATAAACTGTACAATCTCTTTAGCCCTGTCCCACTCCCTGTTCTGAAAACACCAATATTTGGCATGCAGAAATGCCCCTTATACTGTTTCAGAGAAAATTCTCCAGGCTCTTCCTGGAGAATGAAACTGAGTTTTGACAACATCATTTACAAAAATATTAAATGAAAGACAAGTGCTTTTCACTACGAATAAAATGCGATTCATATCTGAAAAAATATGGCAGCAGACTGTCCCTATATAAAAACATGATAAAGCCAACTCCTCATCCAAATTCTCTGTGACGAGTTTCATATTGTAGATGATGCAAAACTATCTGTTAAAAATCCACAGCTTGATTTTTCCAGTCAGAGCAAGTCTCTCTCCGTGCGCTCATCCCTCCCCACACTGCTCTCTGGCATATGCTGCTCTCTGATGGTTTAATTCCTTTGCATCAGAAACCCACTGGGTTCCCCACTAATGCAGAGTCACGGGCAGGTCCCAAGCAAGGGAATGAAGGCAGCTTGTGAGAGCCTTCCCCAGGAATAAGGTCAATAGGTATGGCCAGTTCTCACCTCCTCTTCTTCGCTCTCACAATCCTACCTCCAAAACCTGTTGTGTAGAGTTGAGGTGGAGGGATTAAGTTCACAGGGACCACAGGATGTCCAACGAAGAGGTCTTGCCGTCTTGCAAGGTTTTTTCTCCCTCATCCTCTCACTGTCCTGTAGACAGGGGGCAGCATGAGAGTGGTTCCAGGTCTAAAATTCCTGTCCCACTGAAGTCAGCCACAAATTTCTTGACTGTAATGGAGACCGGATTTCATTCAACATTCTTACCTAAAAATAAAGTCTAACTGTAAGAACAGTGACAGTAGTGACAGCAACAATATAGGAACTCTACAGAAAAGACCAAAAACCAACTACAAATCAGCTTTAGCATTGATTTCCCAATTGGGAGAAAATGAATGTAAATTTGTAATTAATTGGTTAAAAAGTGAGATCGCTTTTCCTAAAAAAATTACCTGTACTGCTTTGACAATAACTCAGTAATTTATTTAAGGAGTTGCTGTACTGCTGTCAAAATTGTATCACTTTCAGGACAGAACATCTGTTGCTGGTAGATGGTCTAGGAACGCCAGATATCATCTAGAGTTCATTTTCCAATATAATTCACATTTCATATCCCATGAGAAGTGCTCTTCACCTTTATGAGTTCTCTTGGCTGAACAAACTGGTGCTGGTTTATATTGTTGTTTTGTTTTTAAAAGGGTGGAGAGAACATGCCTGAATATGCTTTTCAAAGAGAATGATAAGATTATCCTCCAAAGCGTTACAAGTAGTTTTGGGTGTTTTCTGGATTATCCTTTCATCCATAGATAGTCAACAGCCTCAGGTCTTTAATCCAACAAAAGCAGCCCAAAGACTAACAAAATTGACTTAGATGCATTTGTCTGAATTTTTTGTTTTCTTCTACTTTTGGAGCCCTGAGAGAAGCTAAACATAAAAAAACATTTTAAATTTGGCTCTTTGGTTTGGAGTATTGCTTTATATGGCCTGAAGCACTGTCAAAGATAGTAATTCAATGCCACTGGTTTCAGTGGTACTTTTCTAGGTATAAACTGACAAACAAGCACAGACCAAGTGGATAAAGGTGCAGGGTTTCTAATGGAAATGTTTCTTCACAAGTTCAAAGATGGTATGTTGTATAGCTAACATACTTGGCAGTACAGTCTATGAAATGCAGTAACAAATTTTCTCCTAGAAGGCTTTATCTATGGAAGCCGGGACGCTGCATGAGTGTGTACATATAAGATGTTGCAGCTTCCAACATCCAGCAAGCACTAACCAGCATTCAAAAATTAACCTCTTTTAAACTGGAAACATTTTGGCTAGCAACTTGATTATGCATTACATCCTCTTTATGCATGTGTACTATAGGGAAACAGAAATGTCAATGAAAATTATTGCAAAAACTTGGGGAGCTTTCCAAAAATGTAGATTAATATAAACTGTGGTAATTTGCCCCTAGATAAGGGGTAAAAGCAACAGTGAGATCAGTGTAACACTTAGGGCTCCTTATCTGGGAGGAGTTTGTGGCCACAGTGCTTATACTCATCATCTGCAGAGGGGTGACATTCACTTGCTGCAAAATTATTTTTTATTTTGGTGAGATCCTGTTCTCTCTGTTCCTTACAAAGTGATTTCTGTTGCAGGAGATGTGGTTTCCTTACTAACCACTTACTTGCTGGCCAGAGGATTTATGTATTACTCCGTGATAAACTGTCCTGGCATATAGTCTCCTGTTTACCAGATGACAACTTCTTTTTCTTTATTTTATCTTTTTAAAAGAAAACTAAGCAGTGACTTAATTAAACTCTGAAGTAACTTTTTATGATAGTTTAAAGACAAAAAATACAGTTTGCTGTATTTTACCTTTAGCACATTTAAACAATCTTTTCTTTTTTTTTTTATTGTACCTTCAGAAACATGAGGAAAGATTTGGTTTAAAAAAAAAGGAAGGTAAAAAACTGGATGTAACCTCTATAACAGAATGTACCACAGTTCTGCTGTTTGCTGTGTTGACTTTGTTGTTTATAATGCATTGCGTGAGCACATTCACCATGTACTGAAGTGTGTGCTTGTGTGTATGGGGTGGGGGTAGGGGGAAATCTTTTTATGGAAAAAGAAGTATGAACATAAACTATGAAGCAACATCTAATGAAAAGTTTCTTTTTAAGTGCAATATATTTATTTCTGCTAGAAATATAATATCAACATTATGTAATATTTGAAGCATTAAATGTTATTTGTAAACAGCTTAAAATTATATATATATCACAAAAATTGTACAGAAGTGCAATGTGTGGATATTCAGTTTCTTTCATTAAAATATTGGGTGTTTTGATATATCATTCTTATTTAGCCAAAGCTTTCTGCTTCTGTTGTTTTTCCTCTAACCAAGTCACTGAGCGCAGTGGAACCAGTGATGGATTTTTCTGAGACCACACAAAATCCAGTAGTGCTTTTAATCTGCAAAAGGTGGTCTAAATCTTGGATCCATATGGAGTGATAGTTGTGCTGTAGTTAAATACAATTGTAGTTTGCATATAGATACACAAATTATTTTTTTTTTTAAGTGCTTTCCAATCATACTCAGAAAAATTGCCAGTTTTGCCACTGGAGCCCAAGTAAGTGGCTGAAATACGGGGTTCCCAAGATCCCCAAGATAATAAACAGAGACCTAGAAAACATAGTCTAAGAAGAAAGTGGAAAGGAATTACGTCTGTTGAGTGTGGAGAAGTGAAGATTATGGGAAGATACAGTAAAGTTTTCAAATGTATGAAGAATGTAAAGCAGCGAGGAATAAATTCCGTATCTGCTGCAGGCTTTTATTTAATAGGACTTTAGTTCTATTTTAATAGCATATATTAAAGCAAGGGAGAGTTACCTGAGACATCTAAGATATTCAAAGAAGAGGGATAGTGAAGCACAGCACTGGATTGTCTAGAGAAGATAAGGAGCAATGTCTATCACTGGAAGTCTTTAAGAACAGGTTGAACATACATTAGTCAAGAATGATGTGATTAGAGCTGATCTTGCCTTAGGACAACCAAATGATCTCTTGAGGTGCTTCTGAGCTTTCTATGAGAGCCATCCCTTAAAGCAGTTTCTGACAAAATCCTCATGTTGCTTCAAAAGTTTTTGTTACACACCTGTAGTTCAGCTTGTCCTCAAATTGAGATCAGCTGCTGGGTCTTTTGCAGCTAGTTCACAAAAGTCGCTGGCTTACAAAGAAACTCAATGTGATAGAAGAGCTGTAAGGTCCTAATGAACAGTGGTAGCATTGCCTTAATTTGATTTTGTCTGTGAATGTAAGCAAGGAGAGAACAGCTCGAGGTAATTCAAATCCACTTTTAACTATGCTGAGTTGCAACCATGCATTAATGTATCTCTTTTACATTTGGAGTATATGAAAACAGGGACAGCTCACTGAGTTGGTAACCATATATGATGCCTTTTGTTTCTGTATTATATTTTTACATCGTCTTGGTAGCAAAAACCATTTATTCTCTCATGGCTATTCAGTGCTGTGAAAGTCTTTTGCTTAACCTCAGGCTAGGGGGCTTTCTTGATTACATGTAAAACTAAGTGCATACATTGGCACTTTCCTGAATCAGAAATATTGGCTGTACGCAGATCCAAGATGTAGTTATGCTAATGGTCTCACTGAAATCCATAGGCTCGCTCGCTTAAAGTTAAATCAGTGCTTAAGTATTTCGGTGGCTCTGCAACTGTAAAACTCCTTGTGCTTTGTAGAATCAAGACCTTTGGGAACAAGTTGTCTGTGCAACAGACACCTGTATAATTGGAGCCTTTATTTGCTATTGTCCAAAGAGAAACCAGGGGATTAAATAAAGCAAAGATTCTGAACTGCCTCCCAGTAGGGTCACTCTGAAGAGACTGATGAGAAGTCATGACTGTAGGCTGCCTTGTGTTTCACATTTAGAAAACAGCTTGATATCCAAATTATCTATCTTGGAGCTAAGCAGTGCAGAAAACAAATGATTTGGAGAGTGATATTTTCTAAACTTCCTGTGCAGAAGCATGATGAATGCACTGATTTAATGGTATGCTAGAAATATGGAGCAATAAATGCTATTTTGAATCATGAGTAGAGAGACCATTCCAAATACACATAAAATATTTAGATTATACACCATCAGTTAAATATATATAATCTAACAACAATCAGCAATGATAATTCTAAGAATAAACAATTAAACTGTCAGTGTTCTAATGCCCAAGATCCTTATTAAAGTTAGTCATTGATATCAGGGTTGGTTAGTGAGGCTCTTGGAGACCTTTGTGGGAACTACAGAAGCTGGTCCTTGTTCTCCATAGTAATAACCAGAGGGACTAAGAAAAAACTAGGGGGATACCTACCAGAAAAGTTTGCCAGAGAGGGTTTTTTTAAGAGGAGGGTGATAACTTCTGCCAATGCAGAGAGTATTAGATAATTCACCACTGCAGCTTCTTTAGCTCCATTAATATAAAATACAGTTTTACAAGTAGACCCAAGAAAATCTGGCATTTTTAAGACTTTTTAGGTTGGAAAACAGGCTTAGTACAAGGACTGTGCATTGACTAACTAATTTTTTTAATTAAAATCAAGCAACCATGCTGAATCATTTTGGCCTGTTAGTTGACTTTGAATTATTTTTATTCTCATTGTGAAGCCTACCAGAAACATGTGCAGTAATTTTTGAGAGGCTTCAGTTTTCTGTGTCCTAGAGAATCTCTGGGTTTTGAATCATGTTTTTGCTGACTTTATGAGTACCTGCTTCAAAGTTCTGTGCTCTCCTGTGTTTGGAGAAGGGTGATTAGCAGAAATGGTGATGAGATGCATGATTGTCCTTCAGATATGCAAGGGGCGCTCAGCTAGCCCTTTGTCTGTTTTAATGCAGTCAGCTATTGCAGGGGACCAGCTCAAACAAGTAAGATGAATTAAAGAAGGGCAAATGCTTGCAACTGAATCCGTAATTGATGATACTTACTAAAAATAACGCCCCAAAGGTGGAGGTGATATAGTTCCTTGAACAGCTGCAGCTTTTCTCTGTTTAGATGCTTAACGTCTGGTCATTTGTTCTTAGAGATTCCTAGAAGGGAACAAGCACATAACATAAAATCGATGTCTTTTATCTGTGTCAGAAGTCTGTTATCTACTCTTTCAGAGGCAATGCATTCTTATGCCTTTGTCACCTCAAACCGGAATCACTACTGTGCTTTTTACCTGGATCTCTGTCTTAAGGCATCTGAAAATGTCTGGAAAGCAATAATATGGAATTGCAGAAGTTCATGACATCTTTACTTACAGTCTGCACTGTCTTCCAGTCAGCTTCTAGGGACGATGCATACTGCAATTTTGACTATAAAATACTAAATCATTTGGGTATTTGGTGTCATCAGAATCCTCTCTCTCTGTCTCTCTGTCTCTCTGTCTCTCTCTCTCTCTCTCTCTCTCTCTCAGTTCACACAGAGCTCATAGCCTGTGCTTAATAGGGGCTGCTAGAATTGGACTGCCTTCAATCAGGGGTCTTCTTATTGAAAATCACTCCTGTTCTGTCTGTACCTGCATGTTCGTATGCTTTTATGAGACAAAAAGTCTATTGGTCTTCACTGGTGTTCTCTGGTGTGAAAGCTGAGTGTGTGAGAGCGCAGTTTTTTTCTGTTTATTTTACTCCCTGTCTTAAAGTCATGGTTGATACATAGTCACTCACAAATCTATTATTATTTCTTCCTGTGCTCTCTCATGGATCAATCCCAAGGCAGCCAAAAGAAAAATTTATTTTTATCTTGATGCAAATTCATGGCTGTAAAATTTACATTGATAGTATCTGAACATGTACCCAGGGCTTTGGAATGGCAGGCTTCAATTACCTTCCTCTGAATGTCATAGCTTTTAGACTTGAGACACCAGTTATACTACTCATCTTCAATGATATTACAAATAAGTTAGTAGTACTCATGAGATTTATCAGCCTGACTTTATTTAATCACTCCATTTTCAGTTAACATAGTCACCCCAAACAGTGCATTTCCAGAGGATGATTAGATTGTTTCAGATGGTTAAAGACTTTGGCCTTCTTTGCTCCTTCATTTTACAATGCACTAGGAACCTTGTGCAATTTTGTATGAACATACAAAAGTCCAACACTTGTGCCCCTTAATTTCCTTTACAAGGCTTTAAACTCTTTTCAGTTGTTCTTAAATGAATTAGTATGTACTGTGTAGCCTCCCTAGCACTTAAGACAACTTGGCATGGTTTCCAGTAGTTCTGGATGGACAACTACTTGTGTTTACAGTCACAGAAAATGTTTTCCTTCCTACATGCCTGATGAGGGAAAAGACTAACAAGGAATATTATAGCCTGATATTTCAAAGCCATTACAGATGTAGATGCACAGCTCCCACTAATTTTAGCAAGAATCATGCTTCTAAGTCCTGTTTCGAAAGTCTTAGCTATAGTGTTTGCTATTTTGAAAGGTTTATGTTTTTTTCAGAGACCAGCCTAAACGTTTTATCACCCCTTCCTGAAACAGTGTTTTAAAGCTTCTTTTGCTCTATGCCATAATATCATGCCTTTGTTCTCCTGTTCCTTCAACTTTGGACAAACTGTCACATTGATAATTCCTTCTCATTTGCTACCTGAATAATAAGAGCACTCATCTAAATTGCAGAGGTTAATTTACCTTTTTTTTTTTTTTTTTTTTTTGTGGGATTTGGGACATGTTTGCATTTGTGGATCCTCTTCTTAGGAGCTTAGTTCTTTTATGCTTTGCAGAAGAATAGTCTATATACCTGTCTCAAAGGCAGAGCTTCCATCTTGATAATATAGGCAAAGCTGAACTTTGCTGTCTGAAATATGAGGGATGGGTTAGAGCTGTCTTGCCACAAAGGAAGCTGGGAGAAGCCAGAGTGTAGAATTACATGGAGGAGCGTAGGATCAGCATGGTCTTACGGCAGCCAGCAAGCGGTGCCTCCAGCCTTGCTCCTGAGCAGCTGCTGCTGCCCTGCACATTCAAGTTCTCCCACAGCAAAAGCAATGCTTTTTGCTCTTCAGGGCTTTGGTAGAGGCAACAATGCCGGCAGCAGGTTTGGGACTGGTCTGTCCCCCTCTGTTCATCAACATATCAAGACACAGACTATTTGATGTCGAGGAAGTGCCTTGTCAGCTTGTGCCTAGAGCCACTCAAGGCTGTGGATTCCCCTAGTGATGCTGGAGCCTGAAAACTAACATCTGCAATGTTCAAGTCTCTCTTACACATACAAAAACTTATGACTTAAAATATTTTTAACACTTGTATTATTCTGGAAATGTGACTCTACAATGCAGCTGTGATGAGATGGACACTTTCACCAGAATGAACACACTGGAAAAACTAGAAAGACATAAATAGCAACTGTCCGGATGCTACAGTAGAAATAAATTGGAAGCTGATCATAAGATCCAAGTGGGTATTTAGAGTTAGTGTAAATAGAAATACCAAATTAAGCAAATAACATGTAATTTTGAGATGAACTGCTCTATGAGCCAAGCATAAAACTTTGCACTGACTATGCACTGTATGATAACAGGAGACCAGGGGAGACATTTTAAAACCTAAAATCACATGAGAAATTGCAAACCACAAAAAAGAATATCTTACTAAAAGTCACACATGCAATATGATCATAAACAAAACTGCAGTATGGTTAAAGACAACTCTAGCTTCGGAAGAAGGTTTCCATTATCATGTAACCTGAAGGAAAAGCAGATCATACACCCAAGTTTCAGCTATACCAGATCCTGATTGAAGAAAATGTTAAAAATCACCCATATATGCATGCCTAAGCACAGGAAAAATGAATGCTTATCCTAATTTTTGTGTTAGAGTGCACTGCTAATTCCTTATTTACTGCTTTGGTTCTGGAGTACGTCCACACAAAATAACTTGCATGGCTGGGGCTAAACCAGTTACTCAAACACACAAAGACAACAAATGGGACGACAATAACGGATTTTTTGCTTTATCTGTGATTCATGACAAGGGCTGTGCATGCATCCAGATGGAGAAATTATTCAGAGAAGACGAAAAGGACCCCAGAAAAGGAAACGGAGAACTGTATATCATCTTCATTTAAATAATGAAAGCCATAAGAATTAATAAGTGCACCAAGCTGTTGGAATAAAATTGAGAAAAGAAACAGAGCTCTGCAAAATTTCCCCCACCAATTGAATATGACATAAATAATCTTAAAACGAACAATGACTTCATTTTTGTTTTGCTCCACACTTCACTGATGTTGAATTAACAAACGCCTTAAAATAGATTTCTCCATGTGAAGTTGCTTTGAAAAGTAGCACTTGCAAGAAGCATTTTAAGCTAGTGAGGAAATCACAAGTTTAAAGAAAAATGCAAGCCTTTGCAAAAATGTTATGTGATAGTCTGCACTTTTGCTAGTAAAGAAAGCCATGATTCTTAAACGTGATAAAAGTTCAGGCATAAACCTGATTCTCTAAGTGCTATGTATCTCTGTGATGGAAAGGACTGTAGCAGGGAGCTTGTTCATGAAACATAAATGTGGTTTCAGCTATTTTTACTGGATTTCCTTATTTATATATACAAGATGTTATAAACTAGTTGTTTTACTTTGCTCCACCCAACCTCACATGTATCAGATATCCAGACGTAGAGCTATTAAGGTACAAGACTAATTTTAAATTTGAATATGGGACTGCTGCAATCTCCATAATCCGATTTTAAGACTAAAACACTTAATTTCAGCATTAGGGAAACCTTTTCCTCCCACCCCCCACAAGAGCCCCCATGATTTTTATTTTGTAATTTTATTGTGACTTTTGTGATGTTCCACTGTCTTTTCTTAAAAGCATGGCCATGAGAAACAAATTTTCATGAGAACCCCAGCTTTCATTTTTAAAAGGAAAAGGGGGGGGAGGGAAGAGCTGAAATAAATGTGCTCCAAAATTCAGGATAATAATATCTAAAACACCCTTATGATTCTTGTTAGGTTATGATTCATTATTTTTTTTAATATTTAGGACTGGAAATAGCAGAATAACTTTTGCTGGTTTTGCTATGCCGGCAAATACATTTATTTCTAATATAATTTATTCCAGTTACTTAACAAAAATAAACAATGACAGCAAAGTGACTTTAGTGAAACTCTTTACACAGCTCTACTTGGGAATCTAAAATAATGGGCTTGTGGATATTTTTCGGTTGGCTGATGAACTGAAAAATTAGGGGAAAATTAATTCAGAATGAATTGAAAATGCAAAAATCAAGTTTGGAGGAGTATAAAGGGCTGATTTAAAAGAAATACAAGAAGAACAATGCATTTAAGGTAAATGTGCAATGTTGTAGTCACTAAAAATATTTGACCGTGTCCTCAGGTTAGTTACCACTCTTCCTTAACTTATTTATTTACATCAGTTTCAAAATGAAACATTAAAACGCTTTATCACCTATAATTTTTTTTTTTTTTTACTTGTGATATAGTTTCCTCTTTTTATTTCCAGCTGAAAAAACATTTGGTCTGAATTAGAAACTCATTTCAGTTTCAAGGAACCAGATCTTTCTTTTGACACATTCACTCATCACTGGACTTCTTGGCCATGTGGGGTCCTAAGTCACACTCCTTCATTTGAATATCTAATCTTTACATTATTATACACTGCCATTCCATCATACTTTTTTATCGCTAGACGCCAAAAAAAATCCCAACAACCCTAACATACAGTTGCGGTCCTGACTACTGTGAAGGCTGAGACAATGTATAACTTCACACCCCCTTCTGTAGCTTGGGATGCTGTGATAGATTTAGACCCCTTTTTGTACATGCAACGTCAGTGCTTTGAGGGCCACTGCTCATTCCCCACAACGCCGCACGGGCTTGCATGGTGGAGTGCTGACTGCTGGAGAATGGAGGTGGCCTACATGGCTGGGCCGCTGCAGCCCTTCCTTTTTCCACCAGCCTCCTTCTACAGGTAGAGACGTGGTTCCCTCTTGCATGCTCTGCTTGGGGGTCAACGGCTTCCACGGCTCCATGCCACAAGCCTGCTTCTCTGCCATGCTGCAGCGGTGGGAAGCTTTGCATCGTACCCAAACCCAGCTGATGTCCACGCTGACGTCGTCGTGTGCGCGCATGCGGTTCCTGGCACGGGCGTCCCCTCACAGCACAACCCCGCCGTGAAACTTCGAAGCTCAGGGAAATGCTTCCAGCTCAGCTGCCGCCAGCGGGGAACTTTGTTCACAGGGAGCAACTCACCGCGAAGGCCACCGCAGGGGAGGATGGAGTGCGCTGCGCTAAATGGAGGGCAGGCGCCATCGTAATTTCTTGTCAGGCACCAGCCGCTTCCTCTTTTTCCTAACCTGCGCCCTAGCGCTCAGCCCAGCCTGACGCTACGCAGGCACAGGAACAACTCCCATCTTTGTTTCTCACACAAAAACTAGTGGCCTTTGGGACACCGTCGGACCCTCTCCCTCCTGCACTTGGTTACGAGGGTAAGACAAACCCCACCTGGGAGAGGAAAATGGCTCCGCTCCCGCCCGCGAGGGCCGCGCTGCCTTCCGCGGGCCTCCCGCGCCCCCTGCCGGCGGCGCAGCGCCCCGTCTCTTCGGGGAGGCACAAGAAGGGGCGGTGGAGGGGGGAGTAAACGGGGAAAGGGAAAGAAGGTTTGGTCTATCCAAAATTTTCCATGTGCTCCAGACCCCTTTACTGGTATTCCCCAAATTCCCTTGTTCCTGCTGGCCTCCATCCTCTGCCCTCAAGCCCTTGCAACAACTCCTTTCCTCAGGAACCTACTCTGTCACTGCTGCGAAATTTCATTGTACTGCTTCAAGCATTTTTCAGGCAGCGAAATGCATTTTTTTTTTCCTACACAATATGTAACCTACAGTTAAGTATATACTCTCATATTTTCTACCAGGTCCTGAGGTGCAAAAAAGCCACATGGGGACTGAAAGGATGCTGGCTTGCACCAGCTATCTATTCATGTTTCTTAAGTTGATTAGGCCTTTCCCTTTTGTTTTTTTGGTGGGTTTTTTTGTTTGCTTGTTTTTTGTTTTTTTCTCTTAATCTCAGTTGTTTTGTTTGTTTGTTTCCTGCTTACTGGTTGGATGGCATCCAGGCAGTTGTAAACCGTAATGTCTTTTTGGAATACGGATGGTAAAAGTTAGGGGTTTTTTTAACTCATTTTCAGCAAATATTAGTGTTGTCTGTAATAAATGCTGTCTGAACAAGAGCAAATAATTAGCTCGTATCCACATGCACTGCTTCTAATTTCTTCCTGGTACACAAAACAAGTACAGCAGTCCATATCTTAACAAAGACGTTATCTTTAAATGCTTTTAGAACACGTACTCAACACCATACCAGGCAGAAAATACACAGCCTGATTTTCATTTACACAAAAGCCAATTTATAATGCTCAGGAAGCCTCGCAAGGCTTAAAGCAGATGTCTGCACCCACTTAAATCTTCCTTTCCACACCAGACTTGTGTAACTGGATAGTTTTTCAGGACTTGCTGTTGCTGAACCAGGTAAGTCTGCCACAACTAACACCTGACTTGGGGCAAAACTATGTAGATTGCATGTTTGCATAAAGATGCATGTATTTTCTTTTGTGGCAATAATTTTCATACATTTGCAGACTTTCATGTCGAGTCTCAGAAAGCATGATGGCAGTGAGCTATAAAGAGACCTTGTCATTTATTCTCTTGCAGAGGTCTCAACATTTTGTCCTCTTTTCCTTCCACTGTTTGCATAGAACTAAATTGTTACTAATACAGAAGCCATCCAAATACAAAAACACACCCTACTATTGTAAAGTGTGACTTGTTGAATTAAGGTGAAACTGGCTAAATAGTAAAGAATCGTTAGGTATAGATAGACAAACTCATATAGGCATATACAGAGACTTATTTCTGTAGGTAACTGAGTAAAAATCATGAGCTTAAGGATTTAGCTTCATATTTAATCTTCATGATTTTGGATTCTATATTCAAGTGGACACGATGAAAGAAATTGATTCATCCCCTGAAAGGGACAAATAGAGTCTCTGCTGGAGGATCAGAATGTCTCAGCTGGTCTCCCTAGTGAAACGGGAATTAATCTCCTTTCAGCGGAAATGCTCAAGTCCAGAGCATGTGTTTGCCATAGCCCTGCCATCTCTGAGAAATAAAGACACATGCTTGATTGGTCGTGGAGTTTGAATTCATCCTTGTTCTTCCAAGCCATATTTGGGGAGCTTTTCAGAAACAGGAAGGCTAAACCCCAGGAAAGAATATTCCAATTCCATTAGTGCTAAAATTACAGGGACTGTAAGACAAGGATAAGGCATCTTTGCAGAGTAAAGTAGAGAGAGGACAGAAACCTGATGGTATTTATTGAGGTAAAGCTTACAACAGAAGAAACTTGAAGATGTAGTTGCAATCTTTCTCCTTGTAAGGTGTCTGTTGGTATGAACTCCTTTGCATTTTTTTGCTTCCCTTTCCTTCAAGCACAAGGGGTACAGTTCTTCTCCTTTTTCAGATGATAATAGTGACAATGAGGAAGAAGGACTAGAAGCATGCTCTCCACGAGACCTCTGGGATCTGTTCGTGGAAGCCTTGAGGAAGAAGAGACCTCCACACTCAGTTCAAGAGAAGGCAGCAGCAAAAATCCATCATGAGAGACAGACAGACCCGCTCTTGAATGCAGGCAGTAGAGTGGATATCACTCCATGAGAAAGCAATATTTATTGTATCCTGGGTAGAGAATGTAAGTACAAGGAGGCCTTCTCAATCTCTTGAATTATATGAAAAAAATTATGACTGAGCTTTCGTGCACTGCTTCAAAAATGTGAGACCTCAGGACTTCTGACCTACTATAAGCAGCAGGTCAAGAGATCCAGGTTCTAGGACCAAGGTTCTCTCCAGCATTTAGGTATTTCCTTTCTACCCATAGCACTTTGTTAAAAACATATGAAACACTGAAAATAGCAGAATCTTTGTTGGACTTAGGCCTCTGTTGCATTTGCACATTTAAGGTTATTTTCCAATATGACTTTTCCTCCTTCTTTCCTTCTTTGTCTTCCGACTTTTCATTTTCTTCCTCATTTATTGCCTGCTCCTTTCCAGTCTTATTCCACATACACAGTCCCTATTCTCAACGCCACTAATCAATTATTATCAAAACTCCCTTCCTTTCTTGTTATCACCTCATTTTAGGTCATCCACTGTACTTACAAAGTAGATCTGTGGCAGAGCCATTAGTGAAACTCGGGTGTCTCTAAGACCCAAGCTTGTTTTCAACTGCAAACTCAGTGTTTCCTCTTTCTTCTCCTGCTCCCCTAACCTCAAAACAAAAGCCCACGCAAACGTTACAGGTTTGGTCCTGCTCTTCTGCTTCTGGACTTCTTTTTCTTCTCTTTTTTTTTTTTTTTTTTTTCCCCCAGGTGTTTGCAAATTTTGAAGGTGCTGCCATGTATTTCATTGTAGAAGACTGATGATCTCTGAGTTACATAGAACCTTCAGTATAAACAATCATGGAATGGCAGCTTAGGGTAAAAGCAGCATTTTCCTCAGCATATTAGGAGCTGGGTGGTCTCTAGCTCACAGCTGGGTCAGGGGATACTTGGAATGAATTTTTTTTCATAAGGACTCATTGAGGGATTAGCTGGTGTATAATAATAAAAAGTAGGGCAGGAAGAGATCTTCAGAGATCATCTCCTTGGCTCAAGCCAAGATCAGTTTATAATTAAACCACCTCGAAAGATGTTTATCTTAGTTGCTTTTAAGAGCCTCCAACAATGGAGATTCCACAGGTCCTTTAAAGAGTCCAGTGCTTAACTATTCTTTCCTTAGAAATTGGCCCTAATGTCTAATCTGACCCAGACTGTAATTTCAGCCCTTCACTCCTTATCCAGTGCTTCTGTCTCTTCTTGTAGCAACCTTTTGCCTATTTGAGAACTGATATTACATTGCCTCTGACTACTCCAGGCTATTTTTCACATCCTCCTTGTGCAGACCTCAAGGGGGTTTTCTGCTGTGTGTGTGTGTTTGGTGGAGGGAGGAATCTACTTTGCAACTACCATGGCTGATGTAAAATCAGAATGACAGTAAGGGATAAAGGAGATTAGGAAAAATCCCTCTTCTTCAGTGGGTCCGCATCTTTCCTGAAGTGCAGCGCTCACTATCGGACACATTCCTTTAACTGAGATCTCACCAGTACTAACTGGAGTCAATAGATGACTTCATGAGTGAGATATGAAACTCCTTTTCACATACTCCAGTGTAAAATTTTGGTTTTCCACAGCTGTGCAACACTGTTGACTAATTTCACTATAATGTAAGAGATTTTTTTTTTATCACTTTACAGTAAACACAATCATAATTTATTTTGCATTCTTTTCTCTGCAACTTTTCTAGCAATGCCAGCAATAAGGCTTATAATGACAGCTGAAATGTGCAGGTTCCACGCTGCTTGCAAACTGCACTTCTGCATATGCATACTGCATGCAAACATGAAGTTACTCTAAACCTGGTATGGGTGGTCTGTGAGTTGTTAGTGGGCAATGAAGCTCTTTCTGTTTGAAAAGTGGGTAGAATTTTTCTAGGTATTGCCTCAGCAGATGGGAAAAAGGAAATCTTTCTAAAGAGAAAACATATTTTAAAACTTTACCACCACCTTCTGATAGTCATTCTGCATTTCTCTGCTCCCCTG
This sequence comes from Pelecanus crispus, assembly GCF_030463565.1. Lineage (NCBI taxonomy): Eukaryota > Metazoa > Chordata > Aves > Pelecaniformes > Pelecanidae > Pelecanus > Pelecanus crispus. The sequence continues at coordinate 55,055,676 of NC_134644.1, forward strand.
TGTGATCCCAACAGTGTGTTCTTGCACCCGAAAACAGCACTAAGTATTCACCCCATCCAGCATGGAAGGAGAGTACTTCTGCTCTTTAACATCCTTTTCTCCTTCCATTAAGTGGTAATTTTAAAAGCGTCCTTCCTGTGAAGCATTTCTTCAGAGAAACCCAGGATTAGAAGTGGGCCACGGTTTCCTTGCTGTGCAGCCTGGGGCTCATTCTGGAGCCTCAGCTCTACTCAGTATCCATGAAATAATCTGTGACTTTATGATGTGGCAGTTTGTCCTGGTTTCAGCTGGGATAGAGTTAATTTTCTTCCTAGTAGCTGGCATAGTGCTGTGTTTTGGATTTAGGATGAGAATAATGTTGATGACACACTGATGTTTTACTTGTTGCTAAGTAGTGCTTATACTAGTCAAGGACTTTTTAGCTTCCCATGCTCTGCCAGGTGCACAAGAAGCTGGGAGGGGGCACAGCCACGACAGCTGACCCAAACTGGCCAAAGGGCTATTCCATACCATGTGACGTCATGCTCAGTATATAAGCTGGGGGGAGTTGGCTGGGGGGCAGCGATCGCTGCTCAGGGACTGGCTGGGCATTGGTCAGCGGGTGATGAGCAATTGCATTGTGCGTCACTTGCTTTGTATATTCTTTTATCATTATTATTACTTTCTCTTCCTCTGCTGTCGTATTAAACTGCCTTTATCTCAACCCACAGGTTTTACTTTTTTTGTCCGATTCTCTCCCCCATGCCACTGAGGGGGGAGGGTGAGCGAGCAGCCGTGTGATGCTTAGTTGCCACCTGGGGTTAAACCACAACACAGTTGCATGGAAAAAATGGCTAGATAAAGACAAGTATGTCTGCTACATTTGAAATATGCCTTCCATGCCCAGCAGTACTGTTTGATTTTTTTAGTATTTTATAGATATTTTTTATACATACATGCATGCAAACACACACACTTATGTATGTATGAGTATGTGTACACTTGAAAGTGCATTGTTTGGTGAACTCTCCTCATTTTGCTATCAGACTAACATAAGAAAATGAATGCTATACTATATTCAGGCTTCAGTCCATCATCAATATATACATTGATATATATCATCAATATAATCTCTCAGGAGGAAAAATCCTCTGAACTCCTACGTGTCATGCTATGCGGAATCATGCTATGCTACAGGGAAACAAGTTGTAGCACCTTGAGGAGCTGGAGTGGTTACACCTGCATCATGAAACAATAAGCCAGCTGCTGTTCTCTGAGCATAATGAGTTGTTCTGTCAAGCTAAGAATATTTCAGAATATGAAACAAACTATGTTTTAAAAAGACATGTGTGTCCCCCACCATAACTCCTTCGGTGCTACCAGCTGCATGCGTCTTAAGAAGTGGGCCAGGCTAGGGATTTTTTTTTTTGGTTATAGATGCTTCTTTTGTTTTGAATTGTCTTTGCTAAAATCAAAAGCAAGTAGGATTTTCTAATGGTAGGGACAGGATGGGCAGAGCAGCCCATATCTTGTGTGAAGGTAAATGGGGCTTTGGGGTGAGAGAGGGAGTGTCACAAGGGGTCTGTGGTTACTTGTGAGAGACGGGTTGGTGGGAGGGCAGAGATGGTCCCAGGTTCACTTGCAGGACAGTCTGTGGAGCTCCAGGGGACACTCACAGGGGAATGAAACCACCTACAGTACCCCACATCACTCATGAAGAGAGATGGCAAAGGCAAACACAAACAGGAGAGGAGTTTGTACAGAATGCCTCCATATGTAATAGATGATTTGTATCTGCAGAGTCAGAATGATCACCAGGAGCAATACAAATCTGTGGCAGATGTATTTACAATTCGTACTTTAAACACAGACCTGGTTGTTCTTACTTTGCATGTATGTCAGAGCACTTCCTTATGTGGAATTACTCAACATTTACAAATCAGGTGTGATTTAAGCTCTGCATAGATCAGTGGTTTAACTTAAATTAACAGCGACTCTGACAAAGCAGCCTTATAGTCAGCAAGAAATGACTATGCCCTGGCCAACCTGTTTTCTGCCCGATCAAACAACCCAGATTTGGCCTGCTAGTCTAGATGAATGTGTATCTTGAAACAGAAATGAATGTGTTAATTCTGGAAAAAAACAATTGCTCTTTTTAGTGAGTATATAAACACTTGGCATATTGTTTTTTTAACCAAGATGATGCAGAGGTAAAGAGGATGCCTTAGACAGTAGAGGGCACTGTGACCTCAAAAATAAGCTGCAAACTGGGCCATAGTTGTACCTATTTGTCAGTACACAGCTGATGTGACACAGGCAAACACGTTATTCTAGCTGAAAGGGAGCACTACTTGTTTCATAGTAGTTCAAGAGACTAGAGTGGTGATGTGAAAAGCAAGGGGGGACAGACTGATAGGTGGTGTAAAGCCATGATTACGCTAAGTTAAGAAGGTGAGGAAGGAGATGACAAACTGCTGCTGTTAGTCACCAACAAGGACACCATATGGGCTTTTCAAAATTTTTGTGTGTAAAATTGGTATTACATTTTTAGTTTTGCGGGGGTATTAATTAAAGTGTTTGTAGCCTCAGCATCATTTTTTTTCCTCTTGATAAGGTCTCTGGCAAAAAGACCAGATTTACCAAGAAAGGATGCCCTGCAGCCCTCGAAGTGACCATGTTAGTCACTACAGATTGTCACAAAGAATTCACCTTTGCTCAGTCATATACAGGAAGCAAACAACATTCCCAAGCCAGGGCTGTGTTTGTCTTTTAAGGGGTGTGTGATGTGTAGGATCATCATGCCTTTGGTCTGGTCTGCCATTTTGCTTAGTTTGCCAAAGGTACTTTCTGTCACTGTGGGTAATTAATCTGCCTCTTCTCTACCTTCATTAACCAGGACAGTAAAGGCTAGACTGAAATCCCCACTGAAATGAATATCAGGGCAAGCAAAGGGTGAAACAGAAATAAACTTGCTAACATCTGAACAGGCAAACTCAGACCCTGCCGCTGTTTCTGATACAGCTGTCCGCAAGTATTTCACAGTGGTCCACAAGCTTCTCTCACTCTCTTGCCAAAGTAGATTTGCCAGTACATCTCCAGCAGTGTAGGTTTACTGACTTTGATATGGCAACATATTTTAAGAGCCCTACTGTTCCTCGCATCTGGCTGGTCTGCCAGTTGTTAACTGAAAAGCTATTCTGTGACCACTTCCAGATCATTGCTTTTCTCATGTTTCTGTCCAAAGTCCATTGCTGGCCTTCCCGTATTTCCACCATAAATGGTGTCCATATTCTCAATCTTGCACGGAGGGCGTCTGCCGTGAAATATAGTAATAGCTCAGCCCATGTTCATATGATTCTGTTCTGTTGTTGTCGCTTAGCTCCTGCTTGTCGCTGCAAGCTGTTTCCTCCGTCTTCTCTGACGCATCTTTTGGCAGCAGCTACTTAGAGACCCACCAGATAAACACTGACTCTGCAAAAAATGAAGCAAAACCATGGTGGCTAGTAAATCAGGTTAGGGTAAGCTGGATCCATCACTTCTGCTTGTAATAGTGAGTTCTGTGGTCCTCAGATAACTGGCTCTATAATTTGCTCCTCCAAATAGAAGAATAACGAGATGCAGTTGCTGTGGCTGTGAATCATGGCATCTATGCCAAATTAGCATGACTACTCGCTGTGGCCAAATGCCACGCAGTGAGAACGTGGAGCGTACAGCAAGAGATCCTCATTTTGAAAGCTGTAAGGAGATTATATCGTGCAGAGGAGTTAAAAGTCCTCAGAATGGTGAAGAATTACAGAAACATTCCAGGCCCCAGTTGGGAGGAGATGATCACACTCCATGTTATAAGAAGGGGCACTGGCAAATCTCCCAAATCAGCTGCTCAACATGGCAAGTGGATGGCTGTGCTGCTTTGATAGTTCTGTCTGCAGCAAGGAAGGGTAACTGGAGGTATGTTAGACCTATGAGGTTCCCAGTGTAGCTTAAATTTTTTTCTTGATACTCATAGTATTTCTTGTTCCTGTTTCTCTAACAACTTTTTTTTTTTTCAGAGCTGCAGGGAAGCATTTAAGGTAGCATGAAAATGGTACTGGAAACTGAAAGCCAAGAAATCAGAAAAAGTCTGGTGGAGAGTAATTGGGTTTTCTGAGTCACTAATGTTCTTCAGTGTTATTCTGCCAGCAGGCAGTTTGAGACTTACAATCATCTTTATAGAAATGAAGGAGGTAATTTCTGTGTCAAAGAAAGAAGGGTCTTCAGGACCTCTCATTCTAAAAGTGTGATTTTTTTTTTTTGTTCCATGGGTAGGCAAGCTGGGTAAATTGTTGTCATTTGTTTCTAGTAGAAACAAGCTTTTGCTTGTATGAGAAGTTAGCCATACAGACATAGATGTTCCAGTTCTATACAGTTTTATAGCTATATAGTTAAAAGGCAACTGCAATTGCTCCAGTTATATATAGTTACATATATATATATATATATAGTTAAAATGCAACTGCAATTTTAAAAGTGAGAGAAGATAGGTGTGAACAGAGATGTGCAAGTAGGGATCAGATTGCTGTATTACTAGCTCACCAGGAGCATATTTTTCCCTCTTCAGGATACAGGTGATGCGTGTTTAAAGGAGTTAACTCAAGGGGGGATATTCATATCCTGCAGAAAGAGAACTGGCCCCACAAAGCTGTTAAATAGGGCAAGGTACACACTATATCTTGTTTGCCACTACATTCTGCTATCTTTTCCTGGCAGATTCCTCCACATACAAACTCCAAGAGCAATCCTGCTTCTTTACTTCTGCCTTAAGAGACTCCTTAGCCTTCTGCACTTCTATTCAGCCTGGTCTTCACATGAAGACGTCCCAACTATTTCTGTTCTCATAAAGTTCTTCCCTTAGGTACGAATTTGTCTGCTCTGTGACTGAAGCTCAAGTAGGATTAATAATAAGTTAAGTCAGATATGGCCATATGGTATGGAGCTCAAAATGCTCTAACTGCCTGGCTAGTTACCTGAGGCTCTGAGCTCCACATTGCTGCAGCTACATTGCTGTCAGCACTCAAAATGGCTAGTCTAATGCTAGGTTGAGTACATCTAACCAGGCAGCAGCCACACAATGGTTTGCTGAAGAGACATACTTTCCAGATTATGCCTTCATTGCATGCTAACCTTGGATTAAATAAACGAAGGAAAGGGAGCCTCAAGTTCCCTAACTTGCTACAATGCAGCCCTGCTATTATTAAGTCTGCTGCTGAATGTGTGAAAGTGTGGGGGATCAACACAAACTTCACAGAAGCAAAGCCCTGTGGTAGGTGGCAATGGCAGCCTTGCCACAAAAATCTGCAGAATATGCTCTGAGGCAGTGCCACTGCAACAAAGCAGAGCAGTACAAGAAATATTAGTATAGATATGAAAAGGGAATTCTCTATGGGCACCCTTATTCAGATCACCTTGGGAGAGAGAAGGGGTTGGTATTGGTAATAAACTGCAAAGTGAATGTCTCTGAGGCAAGAGGAAGAGTGAGAGAACTGGTGGCAAGAAACAGTACAGAAGATGAGAATGAGTGGAGGAAAAGAAAGCAAGCTCTGGACCATTTGGTGATGAGGCGTGCATGTCCACTGTCCCGAGGAATGAATACTGCCAGAGAATATATAGGAATTGCCAAGGCAACGTGTTTTACTTGCAGGCCCTGATACCCGAGGACTGTGAGTTATCTCCATTGACAGTGCGTCACAACCACCGTCCAACTCAGCATCCTGAGGTTGCTGATATCTGGCAGAGCGATTTGGAAATATGAAGAGACAGCCCGCTGATCATGAAAAATGCGTGGTCAGAGAGAGAGGGAAGACCTAGCAGAAACAGGAATGTTGTGTTCCAGGATGCGCTTTGTCCCGGAACAGCAGAAAACTGTGCGGCAGCATCTTACAGATTTTGCTGTCCCTGGACAAAAGAAGTTAGGATAAGCTGATTAAGAGGATATGTCTCCTATGGCCTAGTATATATCCTTCAGCACCCTCAAGAGTTGAGAGAAATTAACTTTACTTTCAGAGTTACCACTTCCCCCTCCCCCCTCCCCATTTTTTTGTTGTTATAAACTGCAAGGTGTGTGCTGGCTTACTGGGATCGCTCCTTTTGCTGTGATGTGCAGGATTAGTAATGAGCTACTCTGTATGAAACATGGTGCTGGAAATAAATATAGCGCTTCAGGGAAAATACGCAACTCCTGTGATGATATAAACCCAAGGTTTATTTCTTACTACTTGTGTCTCTTACAGATTGAAGCAAGTGTCATTTTATTTTTAGAAGTGTACTGCTCTACTGCAGCTCTTTTGAAGTAGCGTTGACGGTTTTCTTTAGCAATCCATAGTTGCTGAATATGGGCACCTTTACGTTTAAGAATGTGATGTTCTGTCTTTGCTCTTCTTGTAACAACTTTTATAATCTTCAGAGTTGTTTAGTTTAGTAGTACATGCCTTTGTAATCAGGTTCTGTGGGTGGTACCTTTTGAAATAAATTGCCTGAAGAGTTTTAATAAAAGAAAACAGCCTGAAGGTAATTGATTTGCTGCAGGCTGGAGCAGGCCCAGTTAATCTCAATGGTCGAGCCATCCCACAGCAACCATTTGAATCTTAATAATCTCAACCCTTCAAGTTCCTAAGTGTTCCACAGCTCTATTGATTTTGGCAAAAATTGAAAATAGGTTTCAGGATTTAAAAATCAGCGGAACATATCATATTACTCTTTTTCTATGCTAGTTACATGCAGAACTCCTTAACTACCTGGAGCCTGTACATTTCACTCACTCAGCCAGCAACAATAGACTCCTTTGGTTACTGAATTTATGACAAGGCTGCACGATTAAAATCAAATACGAAAACCAGCAGATTGTGGAACTTTTTCTCTTGGAAAGCAAGTGGGAAAATAGTATGGAGTCTTCAAACATTCAAATGGTGTTCCTTTCAAGCTTTTGTTTCTATTTAGTATATAATAAGCACAGATAAATATTTCTTTAAATCTTAAATGGCTGCAGGTAATTGACGTTGGAAGAGTGGCCTGCGTGCTCAGGAGACTGGCTGTTGTATATAACTATATAAGCTGGTCAAATGAAAAATACTATTTCTTCCTCGCTCATTTTTTGAGATCAGTGTAACACATGCCCTTTGCAATTATCTCCGCAAAACAGCTGGCGGTGGAAGGATGATTTTCCCTCAACAAGCAACGAAATGTGGAGCCAAGAGTACTTGTGGACACACAGGCCCTCTGTCAGTCCCACAGACTTGTTTTATCCGACGGTACCAGCTTGGATCTTTATACCCTTATTTGTGGGAACAACCGTCCTACTTCTGCAAAGACAACAACAAAGGCCATCCTCTTCTCATACGTTCATTACCTCCGTAGCTGAATCTGGACCAAAATTACCTTCCTGTGCTAACGATATGCCGACTATATATTTATTAAACATATCTTTAAAATAACTATCTTAGTACGGTATTTGCCACATAAGGCTCAAACCTTGCGTTTCGCAGGACAGGGTTTATAAAAATAATTAGGAAAAGAGATGAAAAGAAAGAACACAAATTGTAAGCATTTTAGGAAGAGTCACATGCCCGTCGTGTCAGAGGGAAGGAGTGGAAAGGCCAGGAAAAATAAGCAAAGTGCTGAGCGGAAAGATGATGCCAAGAAAACTCAAACACGTAGAAAACTTGGGAGCAGAAACATATAGAGAGAAATGAAGAGTGAGCAGGGTCAAAGAAACGCCTGAACACAGCAATGAAGAGCACCTGGGAGGCCAGGAATATGTACAGTCAAGAAAGAACTTCCAGGGGAAAAAAATAAGAAGGGGACGGAGAGGAAAGAGTGAAATGCAGAGGTTGCAGTTAATGAAGAGGTTATACTCTGCTATATTTAATCAACCTTATAAAAAAGTGGTAATTAAATTAATACATCCCTATCGGATGAGTCACTGCCTGACCACTGTAGTGTGCTGAGCAAAAAAGCACGCGCCGGAGGAGGAAAGATAGTTTTGCTGTAGCTGGGACTTGTTGGACATTGTGTTGTATATTCACGACCCTTAAAAGAAGAGCAACTCCAGCTGTTAGCGGAGGATCCTGCTGCAGTAGTTGCGGCTGTGAGGTGATGACCGCTCCAGCAAGCGGTGAGGCCGACATTTCGGGTCTGGAGGGCCTGGGTTCCTGTGCAACAGGCCCTTGGAACCTGGGAACCCAGGGAAACGTTTTGGCCGGAGCTGCAGGTCGCCTGTGGCCTGCAGGCAGCCCTGCCGGGCTCTCCCGCCTGTGGCGGAGGCCACACGGCTGGCACACGATGAAGCACACCCGCGTGCAAACTCCGAAACGAGGAGGAGGAGGAAAAGGAGGAGGAGGAAGACTACGAGAAGGAGCGACGAGGAGGAGGAGGAAAAGGAAGAGGTGTTTTCTGTGGCTGCTAAGTCCCCGGGACGCCTTCTGGCAGTTAAAATTTTGCGGGGGGGTGGGGTGGGGTGGGGTGGTACTCCAGAGAGATCTCCTGTCTTTCTGGGGTGGGCTCGATTTAACTAAGACGACGCTTTACAAAGCTGAAGGGCCTTGGGAACGGGCGAGGGAGAGGAAACGGGAGGGAAACACCGGGACGAGGGGACAGAAGGAAGCAGGACGCGGCGGCGGCAGCGGCGGGGCGCGGGCAGCCCCGCCCGCCGGGGGCCGCCCCTCAGGGGGAGGTGAGCGGGAAGAGCCCCGCCCCCGCCCCCGCCTCCGCCTCCCTGAGCCAGGGCCCAGGCGGAAGGCGGCGGGAGCCCCGCGCGCGGGGCAGGCAGCACGTGCGGCGCGGGGAGGGGGGAGCTGCGGGCTCCTCGCTGCTGGCGGGCTGCGGGGCGGCGCGTGCGTGAGCGGCGCGGGGGGGGGGGGCGCTGGGAACCGTTACCCGCCCCGCCGGGGAGCGCCGCCCCCGCCCCCACGTGGCCAGCCGGGCGGAGCAGGCGGCGGCGGCGGCAGCGGCGGCGCAGCCCGGCGGAGTAGTGACCGGCCGTCCCCCCCCCCCCACCCCCCCACCTCGCCCCGTTACTACGAGCCCGCCGGCTCCGTCTCCGCCCCGTGGCCTCCGGGCCCTGCCCCGGGGGTGGGGGAACCTCCTGGCTGAGGACCGCCCCCCCCCACCTCCCCTCCCCGCCTTCACCTCCCCTCCGGCGCGGCACCCCCCCGGCCCCGGCGGGGACTATGCGGAGATGGTCGTCCCGACCCGAGGCAGGAACAAAGAGTCGCCGCCGCTCAAGCCCGGGCAACAGCAGCACCAGTCGCCGGGCGCCAGCCCCAGGAGCGGCCGCGGGCGCCCGCCCCACTCGCCCGGCAGGCAGGTCCCCGGCGGGGCCCGCGCCATGCGGAAGGGAGGCGGCGGCCGGCGGGGAGCCAGGAGCGACCCCCAGAGACCCTGCAGGGAGGGGCCCGCGGCTGAGGGGGCGCGGGACGCGCTGGGCCGCGGCCCCCTCCGCCTCCTGCGCGTCTGCAGAGACCGGCTCCGAGGTGAGGGCGGGGGGGGGGTAAGGGGAGGGAGCCGCCCCCCTCCCCCGAACCCTGCCCCTTCCCGCTCCCTCTGCCCCCGCTCGGCCGGGGGGGCAGCCCTTCCGCCCGCGGGAGGCGGGATGGGGCTCGGGCTCGCCTCCCCCCCCCCCCCCCCCCCCTTTCCGGTAGACTTGCCCGGCACGGGCAGCGGCAGGGCGCGAAAGCTCCGTTCGCACGGGGCGGCTTTGCGCTGCCGCCGGGGGAAGGGGAGCGGCGGGACGCCCTTCCTCGGGAAGGCGATCCGGGGGCGGGGGGGTAGGGGGGGAGCGGAGCGGAGCGCCTTGGGCGGGAAGCGGGCAGCCCTGTGGCCTGGCGGTGTCTGGCAGCGCCCGGGGCAGCGGCTGCCGGCCGGCTGCGCTCCCCGGGCCCGTCCTCCAGCCTGTCACGACGGGGGAAGGTTAAAAAAAAAAAAAGAAAGCAAAAAAAAAAAGCTGACGAGACCCACACTGGTATCGGCGGGAATCGCGGGCGAGGAGAAGGTTTTTTTTACCGCTTCAGCATCCTTTTGGGGGAGAAGTGGGACAATGTGCTGTTTGTGTAACTAACTCTTGTTAAAATACTCCTTCTAATCGTGTTTACCAGGCTCTGCTTGTAGTGTTGCTATGACCAGCGTACTTCTTAACATTTTTCTTGAAAGGATGGAGGGTTGCTTATTCTTTTGAAGTCTTGGCTTTCTGTTTGAGCAGATTTGTCAATACCGTGTCTACGAACAAATCCTCTTTTGACAAGTTATTTTGTAAAAGTTATTTCAGGAATTAAAAACCTGACGATTTGTGTAGTCGCCTTAATAGTCTATCTGTGATGTTTAACGCTTTTATGTGTGGTTACCAACCTGCTGTATGAAATGTCTTTCAGCAGTTTTGAAGTCAAGATTTCTACAGAAAACTAATGTTGTGGAGTTCAAACAGATTTCTTTTTAAAGAAGCTGTTCTTAATTGATGCTTAAGGTATTTGTTTTCTTTTGACAGTATTTGTTGGTGACAGAAAGGCCTTCATCGTAAAAGCTGATAGCAAGATATGGCTCACGTTCCTTCTGGGTAAGCAGAAAGAATACCTTGGGGGAAAATGTTCTTTTTACCTTTCTTTCTCTGGAATTGTAAACTGTATCAAAATATATTTGGAAATATAACTTGGAAAAACAAAAAAACATAGCTTATGCTGAAAAGGGACAGGAAATAACTTCCTACCTGGTAACTTTTGTAAAAGTGTTACTGTAGCAGTTGAGGTGGTATCAGAACACTTGTAGGAAAATAATTATCCAGATGTTTATGGATCTTCTATCCAGTCATTAATTTCTAAGGGGGGAAAAAACCCCCAAACCCGACTGTTATTAAGCAATGTAATCAAAACAGCTTGTTTTGGAAAGATTATGGGTGAAAGTACGTGCAACTGTAGGGGGATGTAAATTCAGATGTTGTTATCTTTCGGAGTATTTTGGAGTAAATAATAAAATGGCTAACGGTCAAAGCCTTGGAAGAAGCACCTAAAGTATGTGCAAAATCAAATAAGAAATGCATTCCTAAAGTTAACAAATGTTAAATAATAGCATATTTGTCAGATATGCAATTAGATATACTCTTAAAGGTATTCTATTAAAAGACTGTCAGGGTATTCCAAAGACGCTGGTACTATTAATCACACCACCAGTAGTCCTTGTTGCCAAAGGGAGTTTCTTCAGTTTGATGAATTACATTGCAAAGTAGTAGCAGGGAAACAACCCTTGGCTTACAAACTAATTGATGAATAAACTGTTCCTGAATTGCTTTGCTTACCTCTGTTTGTTCAGCATTTCGTAGACTAGTGTTACTTAAATGACTTAGAAATGTTAAACTGATGGTCAAAATTGGAAAATGCTTTCCTTTCATTGAAATTTGAGAGCAGATTAAGTAGAGCGCTTTATAATTTCTGGAGTTTGAATTTGGCTGTGAAACCCAGATAACCAATTAAATACTTCAGGGAGCTATTTATATTTTTTATATGAGGAAACCCTTAATAGTGAAGTATGTAATAGCATATACAGTATTTGCAGTGGCAAAGAATGTACGTACACTAAATATGAAATAGTGGGTTTTAGTTCGGTTTAGTGGTATTTGAATTTTGTTGCTTGCTTAAGCTTTAAGGTCCAGATTTTAAACATAGAGGCTCCCACAGTTGGAGCTAGTTTTGCTATAGGGTGCGGATTTTTTTCTCTTATCTCCAATTTACTTGCAACAATAAAGTTGTCAGATTTTCAAGGACATTCTTTGCCCTATTATGTTGGGTTTTTTTAAACGGCCATTGAATTGAGGCCTTATTCTTGAAGACATCCTTCCTAGATTGCACAGAATCTCACAATGAAACATCTTGATTAAGCTGCAGAAGTAGTCAACGCTCGCACATTCTTCATTGTTCGCAGTTCTGCTGTATTCCTATGTAGTTGCTTTGGGGAGAGTTGGAAAGTACTAATAGGTTTTTAGTATGTTTCACATCCTGTTGCATTACAGTGTGTGGGCATTTGTTGTTCTCTTGGTAAATGAGTCCTGTATATTATGGCTTTATTCTTAAGTAGTTAATTTCCAGAATTAGAATGTGTTTTATATGCCATTCATATTGTTTTTCTTAGAACAGAACACAGGCAAAAATAGGAAATCTGAAGAATAAACTATCAGATTTTACATAAAAGCCCTAGTCTGCGAAAATCTGATCATGTGCTTTGCTTTTAGGGATTCTTAGGTTGAGAAAATGGCATCTGCAAGTTCAAGTACATAGTAGCTGTGTAAGTCTTTGTAGCATTAGGGCTCTAGTATTCCTCTCCTGTCCTCTCCTTCATTCCCTCCCCAGTAAGGACATTAATGGGATCAAAGGATGGTAATTTAAGAGAGCTGATCTGCATGTTTTCCATCAGAAACTAGCTTAATGTAAGTCTGGATGCAGTCTGTTGAAAATGTCGATTTGGACTCATAGTGGAAGTCTATCAATTAAACACATTGTCTCTTGAAATGTGAGTAATTACATGAATTGCTGTGTGATTATAAAAGGTCTTTGTTTTATACTTATAATAGAGTGATATTGTGAAGTTTTATAAAAATGTACACGAAATTCTCCAAAATAACTGTGAATGTATTTATACTTAATGCATTGACTTTAAATAAAACATTTACTGAAGGGAAGAATCAGATTTAAATATATTGTTTTCTCTATTAAATAAGCGGTATGTTTGAATCTGAAATGTAATTTCCGTATTATTAGACAATTTATTTGCAACAATAAAATACTGCATATTTGGCTTATTTGGAACCACATGAATTTGAGATCATGAACACTACTGGTAGTTAATGTGCATTTATTTTGACTTTATTGTGTATTCTTACCTAACATGTAGTCTGTCTTAAAATTTCTATTTTTTTTTTTTTTTTTTATAGTTGGGGTGTGTGTATATGTAAATGCATTTCAGCATCTAATCTTATTGGGAATCTTAGAAATGTTGCTGAGAAATGAAATAATGCCTTGTGCAAATGTGAGGCTCAATAAGTAATAACTAAGAAAGGTATGGACTGCTCTGTTTCTTTCCATACAATTACTGCAAAACGTGTTTGTTTATGGAATATGGTTTGCTGTGTTGCTGATATAGCTCATGTGCCTACCTGGAATTCCATATCATATCCATATCTGCTTTTCTGAAAAAGGAATTTGCAGCTGTCCATGAGAACTAATGTAAATGTCCTTAGTATAAAAAAAAAAAAAAAAATCTGTAGCTCCTGAAACTTGCCTAAGACAATTCCACTTAACGTGAACTACACTGAGCAATCCTTCAGTGAATTCTTTTTCTAGAAAGTATGTGTAAAAATTTAAAGTTTTAAATGAAAGATTGTGGTATTCATTTTCTAACTGAAATCCAGGGTTGTCTTTGAGAAAACTACTTCAGTGACTGAAGTGGAGCTGAAAAACTCTTAAGGAACTTTCGGTGTGGTATTGTACAACCTCAACTACTACGTGAAGTATATAACTTGAGGTAAATATTAAATTGTACAGGCAGGTAGTTAGAATTTTTTTTCCCCCTTAGGTAATTCCTTTTGGGTTTTTTTTTTTTTTTCCTCTCTTACCAAATTTCACCCTGCAGATCTTTGTATACAAAACTTTAATATTAAAATTGAGGTTCATAAATGTAGTTTCTTGCATTATGACCTGTGGTGACAGTGATAACAAGTACTGCCAGCAGTAGCACTTACAGGCTTTGTGTTGGAGGAACATGGGGTTTGGGAGTATATACTAGGGCATGAAGTGTACATTCAGTCCACTCCTCTTCCAAGATAAATTTAGTGTTTTTGCAAAGGTGTTTCTCTTGTCCCCGCCGCTTTTTAGAAGCGGACCACCATATGCATGTAACGTGCAGTCTGAACACGTGCACATTCACTAACTCTCCGACTATATTCTGCGTGAGTGTGCAGGCATTTGGTGTATGTTTTACCTATGTGCAAGCAACTTGACCCACTCCATGTCGTCCCGGAGGCGAGGGCCGTGTGTGGGTGCCGGTAGGCTGTAGGAGGTGTGTGCAGGTCAGCACCCTGGAGAGGGACACGGTGCTCAGCACCTGCCTGGCTCTAGCTGGCAGTAAGGTGGCTGTCCTCTCCACTTCCTCTCTGCTCTGTATAGCCTACGTGACTAAGAGGACTCTTCATTAACTACAGATTTTCTTGGGCTGAAGGCAACCAGTCTACCTGACCTCTCTGTGGTAGAGAGCCACTGTGTGCCTACAGGGCAACCAAGAGACGATCAGTCTAGAAGGAACACTGTGGTCATTCTAAATGCCTACCCTTTTTCCCTTACTCACACTGGCTTTGCTTCCGTGGTGAGCTCTGGATATGTCGTGAATACTGGCCAGGCGAAATGGAGTGGCTTCTGCTCCCTGTGGATCTTGTCATGCTCAAGAAGTCAGAGACCTCGACTGTTTACCCACCACTTTATCATCATTTTCTTTTCCCTTTGTCCCTTGGATTACCTCCCTTGTTCTGTATCTGTGTGACAACAGTGCAGATACTCCATTTGTCCATTCGGAGACTGTTATTACATGGAGAGTCTACTTTTTTTAGCAATTATAGTCTCAATTAGATTTGTGTTGGTTGTCGTGGTGAGTTTGGATCTCTCAAGTGTACAGGACGATGTACTCTGTAAATTAAATTTTATTTTATGAGCTCATTAGGAAAGAAAACAAACATGAAAAACAAGGGCTCAGTCCACTTTGTACAGACTAGTCTAACATGGGAATTCACTAATTCATCACTTAAGGCATGAGGTTCCTAACTCGTAAGTTCTCTAATTCGCAACTCATAACTTGTAACTCCTAACTTGTGCACCTGTGAGCAACATAGTTACCAGCTGATGGTGGGAGTGCTCATCCTTCCTCTTCCATCACAGTGCAGGTGTCCCCTGTATCACACCGGGAAGCATGAAAGCCTCAGCAGTCCAGCTGCTGCTGGATCTGTTTTAAAAACTTTTTGGGTAAGCTGATGTGCCTTCTGGCTTGGAAGTTTGGTCTGTACCATTTCCATGAGTTAGCAGATTCTGAAGAAGCTGCCAGGCAATCAATATGTGAGGATTGTGGCTGCAGGAGACAGCAAGCTGCAGGTGATAATGGCTGCGTAACAACCTTTAGCCCTTTCTGGCCACCGGGTCCTGCCTGCATGTTGCCCTTGCTTTGACCTAAACAGCAGTGCTCCTAGCATACATCAGGCTTTAGTATGAGCTGTGTGTTAGCCAAAATCTGAGCAGGAGTTGAGTGAACATTCACAGTAGGTATCTTAAAATGCTAAAGATATTTATGCTTATTAAAAAAAAAAGCTTATAATTCACTTTTGTTATTGATAGATGAAATAGATGCATTAGATGGATCAAGCTGAGTGATGCAGGATATTGGTGGGAACATTGCCTATTGCTGAATGCCATCAGCATAATTTCAGATTTTCAAAGAGCTGGCCATAAATTTTAATTCAGATGTTCCTATTCTTCTGTTCCTCTGGAGGCTGAGTACCTTCCGCGCACCTCTGTAGTAGTACTGTAATTACGTTAAAGAACATGATTTCATGTTCAATGATTTAAATATTTGAGTAACTTGACACCTTTTGTTTCCTTTTCAGCTGCTTTTGCAGGAGTCCTACATTGGTAAGGTTAAATTTATTGCTCGAGAGTAATACAGTATTATAAAATGATAAAAATATCATATTGACTTATATTTAGACAAGCTATTGGGATAATTTATATTTAGATCTTTCCTCGCAAAACCAAATTGTTGTCTCTAAGATTAATAATTCTGTTCTTGTGAAGCTGATGTGAAAGGTTTCTTAAGCCTGTTCAGCAAAGAGGGAAACTTGCTTTCCAGGTGGAAAATTGTTGCTTAGCTATACAAATTCAGGTGCATTTCCACTAATGGACTGTTTTACCCTCAGTGGGTTTTGAAAGTCCAGGTAAATCCTTCCAACTTTCTCCTGTGTTCTGCTGATTTAGATTCTGCTTTAATTTCTTAGTTTTACATCACATTTTCTCTAACCTCTTCAGAGAAGTCTAGCCAATGTTTTATCTGTGTACAGAAGAATGGCCTTTCAACTACTCTTTGTCAATGTAATCCTTGTGTTTCAGGTTCTGTCCTAATCCTCACCCTTCCTTTTTGTAGTATGGACTTGAAATAGAATGGCTTCTATAGTGATTTTCACCAGCTGCTTTTGCAGAGATAAAAAGTGACAGGTTCTGCCACTCTGTTTTTGTTTCCTAGCTCAAAACGAACTATTGATTTTCAGTAGTGTGTTTCTTGCAAATTCCTATTCAAAAGCAGAATCCTGTGCACTGCGCTGTTTCTTTCTTTTTCCATCCTTTCTGGAGATGAAGCTTCTCTTGGAAACTGCAAGTTTTGCCTCCAAAATAATTTGCATTTTTTCTGGCTTTTTTTTTTTTTTTTTTTCATCTCTGTAGTTGTACCTTTATTTAAATATACTCTTGATGGTAGGTGCATCTATATATAATGGCAGATAACTGCATTAAAATACAAGTCAGGGAAGATTGTTGTGGAAAAAACATACACTACTTGTATGTGCACCGTTATTTTCACCAGTTTTTGATCTGTGACTCTCTTCATTTGTCAGATACTTGAATTTTCTTTCCTAATATGTAGACTTAATAGTTTTAATAGCATTAAACTTTTGATCCTTAAGTGTCTGCACTTAAGTTAAAAAGAATTAGAGTATTATAGCTAATTCCATAATACAATAGAATAAGTGCTATATGGATTCATATTTTTTCCATTTAAAATAGTCTGAATAGAGGAGAATGTTGGTATACTGTATAAGTAAATTAAAATAGCAGTTTGTAAGTAAACTTCGGGTCTTCACTGAATGTTTTGCCAGCTGTTACTTGGTATATATGACTTAGTATAGGTGCTAAAACTCTTTATTCAGTTTTAATTATTATTATTTTTTAACAGGTGTCACATAACAACTCTTTTTGAAAATGACCGTCATTTTTCTCACCTGTCAACGCTAGAAAGAGAAATGGCTTTTCGCACGGAAATGGTTAGATTATATTTCAATAAAAAATCAGTGATTGGAAAACTTCTGTCTGTAATCTTGTGGTTGTGGGCTTTCCAAAATTTCTTAATACCTTCTGGATAAGTAAATATATTGATATCTTGCAACTAACATGCATTACCTTTTACATGTAGAGCATTTGTATGTCTTGCAGCTGATCACTATGAATGTATCTCTTTACAGTTCACTTAAAATATAATTTAAAAATATGATTCTAGAGGACCTAAAGTACAGAACTACAAAACCTTGTAGCATACTTTCAATTATAGTCTTGTTATGCAGCTTTTTTTTTTTTTTTAAAAAATTAATAAATGTTTGCATACATATACATCTTCTGGCTGCTTTTGTTTTGAGAGTTGTGAAATACTATGCTAGTACATAGTTACCGGCCCAGATGAGATGTGCATAGTTACCAGCCCAGATGAGATGTTTCCAGATGTCCTATGAAACAAGGTGGAAGGAAACCCACATTGCTTGTTTCAGTGGCACTAATAAAAGAGATTTGTAAAACTGGATAGTCATGTTGAATCATTTTGTCCTATTTGTTATATTACAAAATTTGATTTAAAAATGAAGCTTGTATATGGCAGTTCATGAAGCAGAAGTGACCTCTTTAACTGTAAATAATGATTCTGCTCTCCTGTAGGGTCTTTATTATTCCTACTTCAAGATCATTATTGAGGCACCATCGTTTTGGAATGGAGTATGGGCAATTATGAATGACAGACTAACTGAATATCCTTTAGTGATTAACACCTTACAAAGGTTCAATCTTTACCCAGAGGTGAGCTATGTTTTAAAAACAATACCTTCTGATAAATCTTCGGTTTCTTTAGGTTTGATGACAGATTTGTAAGAAACGTTACTCTGGAAAATGTGGTTGCGAAGATATGGTGACTAATGAAGTGTTGCTTAAATACCTTTTTTTTTAGTTCCAGATTTAAAATGAGAAAGTTACTTCGTACATTGTGATGAATTCTCAGACTTCAAGTATGTGCAACCAAATGTGAATACTCTCTAGATCTTAGTATTTCATGCCCTGAAGTTGCAATCTAATTCTATACTTCTTGTTGTCTTTTGTTCTTTTCACTGAAAGCAAGTTGCTGACATTGTGTACTTCAGGAAATATGACATAGGAAGTATCAGTAGTATGTGACAATAATGTCTGCAGTGATACAGGTACTGAGAGGGTATTTTGGCTTGCATTTTGTGTAGGACAATGTACTAACAAATCATCACAGTTCACTGTGGCCCTAAAATCCATGAATGGTAATAGTTTACTTACATGTTGCAGAAGAAATTCCTCTGTAGAAGACTGACTGCTGTTGTTTGTAGATACTTGATGTTAGACTTGTTACCTAGTTAGATTACGTTCCTACTCTGCTTTTATTTCACTAAAAAGAACATGTCTTTAAGTACAGAAATGTTTGGTTTTCTCTCTCATGGTTTTGCCAGTGTGCCTCAAACACTTTGCAAAGGGAAAATTCCTGTAATTTAATGTACATTTCTCCAACTCCATGTGTCAGCAACAGCTTATTTTTTGGAGAGCCAAGGACTAATAATGGCTGTAATTGTTGGGTACTAGCATTTATACTCCTTCTTCTGCTCTGTCGGAGCAGAGCTGCTTTCAGGAACTATGTAAGGGTTCTCGGCATGCATGTATTTATACAGTTTGCACGTAGTGGTTTCATTTGCTTCTTAAGTCCTTGCTCAGGAAGAACTAAATGCTTTAGATGAATGCTTTTTGTTACCCTCACTGGTTTGGAGCGGGGGCGGGGATCAGTGTGTTTTTGGTGGTTTTGTTTTGGTTTTTTCAACTCCAAAGGGATTGTAGTTCAGTTGTAGAAATACAACATGAGGAACATGTGCCTTATTTGAATATTATAAAGTTATTGTCTTTAGTTGAGAAAGATTTATTGACTTCAGCTATACTCTGACTTGCAAAAATCAAAGGTAACTGGTCAAATGAACTTGCTCTTGAGCATCATCAGGATCACCATGAAAGATGACTAAGTAGATTGGTTGATGAAATTAAAACAAGAGCAATCAGATACAGTGGCTGACATTTTGTAAGAATGTTAGGTAGATTACTGTGCAAAATGTGTAGGCTTGTCTGTCCGTTCAGAGTTTTCTAGGATCTTCCTGGCTTATAGAACTTGGTGATAAGGTATGAATTCATTCAATTTTCTGTGGCTGTGTGGGCATGCAAAGCAGACATATAGCCTCCTCTGCTCCTTTCAGTCATTTATTGCTTGATGTCTAGCCTTCCTGTAATTTTTTTTTTTTAAAGTGTATTTCTCAAGTACTCTTGTTTCCATATAACTACATCTGTAAAACTGTCGATAGATGCAACTTGACTTTTGAAGTATGTTCTCCAAATTTATCTAATTATGATTATAATGGGGCTGGGTGGTGGGAAGATGCTTGTGGATTTATTTGTTGGCAGTGAAATTTTTCCTTCCTATATTCAGCATCCAGTCATGTTTTCTGAAAGTGTTTCATTTCCTCTTTGATATTTTAGGATCTTTCCAGCTCTTTCAGTCGAATAGTAACATTAAGGCTGAATTTTAATAAAATTTTTGTTTGTTTAGCGGATTTCAAAATTAATTGCATCAAAAATAGCCTTGAAATCCAGTTACTAAACAGGACATTAAACCCATTAGGAAAAGTAGAACAAATCACCTGCATGTACAGCTGGTACTAGCCATGAAAACTTCAAAAGAAGAAAAAAAAAAAAAGTAAAGTGAGTCCATAGCAATCACCACATCATCTATGTAAATTATAAATACAAGCAGTAAAAAAAAAAAAAAAATCTGTCAAAAGCAACTTTGTAGTTGTACAATATTATAGTCCCAATAATGTCTTGATTTTCCAGGTATTTGCTGCATAGTCAGGTTGTTCCAGTAGTTGTGGTGTTGTATTCATCTGTGATCCCTGATGCAAAATGGCAGAGAAATAATGTGTTAATTTCTGTGGCGGAGAGGTAATGTGTTAAGTTTACTCTGGCCGTTCATCATTACAGAACAGTTGATATTTCTGTGTGTGGCAATGATGATGAAAATTTGAGTTGGAGTGATGAGTGTTGTGTAGCTGGTGTTAAAGTGGTTACTCAAAGGCAACTAGTAAAAGGGATTGACTTTTCTATGTGTTCTTTTGCAGCAAAGGACTGGCTTGGCCCACGTCTCCTGAGTCTGAGCGCCAGTCTTTTGTTTTCCAAGTTTTGCATTTACTGCCTCATCTGATATGGGACAGTAGAAATTCCAAAAATGCCATTGTGCTCTAACTGACCTAGCAATATTGTACTACTGATTTGCTTCCCTTTTTATGCCCATGTTACCTGTTTCATATGAAGTAGCTTTTGGCAAAAAATGTTCCTGTGTTTTGCATGAAGTACCTAACCTGGTACCTTTTTAGGGAGTATTCATGTATGGTAACATCTGCAGCAGACACAAGCACTTGTGACATAAAAAGGTTAAGTTGATAAATCAATAATTTTTTTTTTGTGCAACATTGGTTCAGCAAGAATGTTTTATGTGCTTAGGATAATGTCAGCTTCAGGACTGGTGATGCAAATATGCTAGAGAGATGTCTCTAAGCTGCCATATGCATTCTGTTGGCAGTGTACAAACCACATGCAGGTGATAAGAAGAAAGATTTGGATTTGGTTCCCCAGTCCTGTTGTTGCCTATCTGGAGATGGGGCAAGTGTCCGTTTCATGTATGCACACATGCACAGTCAGAAGTGCCAGGCCACAGATGTTTAGAAAGCCTCCGGGAATTCAGGATAGTGTACTTCTCAGGACACAATATTGAGGCAGGGAGTCTTGGTCTAGAAAGGTGTTGGTGTATTTTAAATATATAAGATTTACATTGTGAGAGTGTAAAGGCCACAGATGAAGTGAGCTATGATGATTGGAGCCCTGGTATTAAAAATTAATGAATTATAGAATCGCAGAACAGTTGAAGTTGGAAGGGATATCTGAAGGTCATCTAGTCTCAACACTCTGCTCGAAGCAGGGTGAAGTAGAGCAGGTTGCTCAGGGCCGTCTCCAGTTTCACTTTGAAGATCTCTACCTCTGGGCAACCTGTTCCAGTGTTTGACCACCCTCAAAGTACAAGTATTTTCCTATATATTAGTGGAATTTCCTGTATTTCAGTTTGTGCTCATCGTCTCTTGTCAGCTGAAGATAGTCTGTCTCAGTCATCTTTACGCTATGTCCTTCTTGTCTTGGGCAGCCCAGAACTGGACTCAGCACTGAAGGTATGGTCTTAGCAGTGCTGAGCAGAGGGGAAGGATTGCCTCCTTGTCCTGATGACATACAGCCAAGGATACTTTTGGCTTTCTTTGCAACAAGGGCTTATCACTGGCTCAAGTGCAACTTGTACACCAGGATTCACAGGTCCTTTCCTACAAAACTGCTTTCTGGATGGTTAGCTCCAGTCTGTACTGGTGCATGGTGGTGTTCCTCTCTCGAGCAGGACTTTGCGTTTGCCTTTCATGAGGTTCCTGTTGGCCCATTTCTCTAGCCTGTTGAGGTCACTCCGAATGACAACACAAACATCACTCCTTCCAATTTTGTATCATGTGCAAACTTGCTGCGGATGTCCTCATCTAGTCTTAATAAAAATGTAGAACAGAATTGGCACCAGATTAAAAAAAAAAAAAACATCCACAGCTGTCCCCTCATCTACCAAGACAGTCATCTCAGAAGGTTATGAAGTTGGACGGGTGCGACTTCCCCTTTGTAAGTCTGTGCTGACTGCTTCCAATCACTTTTTTGTTCTTAGTATGTTTGGAAGTGGTTTCCAGGAGGATTTACACCATTACGTTCTCAGAGATCAGGGTGTAATTCCATGTGTTTCCTTCTTGCCCTTCTTGAAGATAGAAGTGACATAAAGAGTTTTATTAATTGTATGCGGAAAGAAAAGAAGGAATCATCCTCCTTGTACGTGTTTACTGTGCCACAGGGCTGAGACAGCTAATACTGCAGTGGTGAAACGTATTTTCAGTCTGGGAACCCCTGGGTTGTAACTTTCAAAGCAGCTCAACTGGAATGGCCACATTACTCATTTATGAACTCTACAGTCAGTTGTGTCCTGATAGGATAGCTTGGTAATGTTAACTAGTGACTTGCTGTGAGATGAGTTGTCATTTTTCTGTGTATAAAATATTGATGTGTTTTGTATCAGGTGTTGAGATTTTGGCGGTTGTTACAAGAACATTACAACCTTTGCATGGAAAATGGAAATGCAGTCTTACATTGCATCCGGAAGCCCTTTCTAATGCATGCTTAAATTTAACCTAGCAAAGTTTATCTGAGTAAAAATCTTTAAGATTTTGTCCATTAATATTCTTGCCAGGTGGAAAAAAATTAATTGGTTTTAATGGATTTAATGTGGCTAACTGTCCTCTGTCAACAAAATCTGGGATTTTAATATCTGATAAACAAAAATTGTTAAATGGGGAGCCTTCCAGACTATACTGAAATATATAGTTTTTTTAAATATTGAAGTTTGAGGCATGAAATTATTTCTGTTCTAAAGCAGGCATAATTTTAGTCTATTAATGAACACTTGGTCTATGTTGGATGCCTTTAGGAAATTATTGTCAAAAATGCTAAGTAATTGAGATAAATTCTGAGTTTAAAATAAGTGCTGGATGAGGGCCAGTTGTCATGAGAGGTTACCTTGGGCATTGAGCTAATCTCGAAGTTCCTTTTCAGAAACTTCAAATCCTGTTTTCCACCTAGGTTGTCCTCGCCAGCTGGTACCGCATATATACTGCTGTTATGGATTTCCTTGGTGTACCGACAAAGACATGTTGGACTGTAAACAGAGGAAAAGGGCTTAGTCCTGTTGAAAGCTGCGAGGGTGAGTTGTGTTTTATTCTAGTTTCTTCCTGGAAGCGTATAATTGTGGCTTTATGTATTTCAGAAGTAATAAATATTTCTGTGTCTTTATCATTGACATGCTTTCATTTGGCTAAGCCTGTGTTTTTGGGAGGTTCACAAGATAAATGAGAAGCATGAAAAAAAGATATTTTCAAGAACAGCAGGGGTGAGAATGTGGGCTTTGCTTATTATTTTGCTCCTCCTACCTGGGTTGAATTCCTATACTGCACTTCAAAACTTCACAGTTGTAGTCTGAGCCTTCATAACGTTGGACTGTTATAAAGAATAACATGTCCTAAATGTAATTGGAGGCCACTGTACATGTATTAAATTTTTTTAGCTTCTGTAGAATTCCCAATACATTCCAAGTTCCTACGTTTCAAAAACTTACCCTCTGTATTTCCTCCCCTAACTATAACTTGAGGAGTGGGGAGGAAGGGGAGAAAGGTAACCACAAGGCTCCCTTTTGGAGAAGTCTTGTATAGTGATTCTGCTGGGAAGAATCCTCTTCCTCTTGTGACCTACTATTCAGCATAAGAATTTCAATCTTACATCTTGATTTTGATACCAAGCTTGGATGCTGCCTTTTTTTTGTTTGCTTGTTTGTTTTTCCCCCCACATTTAAAGTATTAGCTTGTCAAGTAAGTATTATGTGATTGAAGTACCTTGCCGAGAAGCGCTTTAGAGATGTTCTACAGTTGGTTAAAGCTGAATGATAGATGGTAGCTTGTGAAGTTGTTTCATTTTACCATTTAAAATGTCTTTGTGTGGTGACAAGTTACTATTTTTCCTTTGCACAAAGGCTATAAGAACTTTCTTCAGAGCTTGAATGATTCACTTTCTCTTATTTTGTCAGAAGCAATAAAAACAGAGAATAAATGTATAACTTTTCCTGTTTTTTGTAAAAACAAAACCAAACCAAAACAACAAAAACACCAACTGTTGAGACTACCGTGTTTGAGCATATCATCATCTTACTTTAGAGAACTGTCTTGCTGTATTTTCAGCAACGGTGAGTAATCATTTCTGCATAGGAAACTGAAGTTTTGCTACCTTCTCTACAATGAATAAGGCTTTTATGCTGTACTGCTGAAATTATTAGAGCCAGGAGGGTTTAAAGAAATAATGGGAAAAAGAATAACAAGAGAATGCGAACGCAGAAGTGTTTGTGAATGAATAAATTGAAAGACTTGCATTATTGGAAAATCTCTTGGCTTCTAATGAAACAGAGAAAGCAGAGAGCATTGTGTGTGATATGTTTAATGATGAATTTACTCCTGCAAGAGATGGGAGGTGAGAGTATAGGGAGTACAAACCTGTTCTGAAAAGCTCTATGAAGTCAAAATGTAGTCTGTAGAGAACATTCTTAGTGATGCTTATGCCTTCTATACGTTGCAGGTTTTTTCATTGCAGTTAATGCTTCCCTCTTGGCTTGTTCTGTTGCTGACTGCCCCAATGCTGTGCCGACCCCTCCTCTTTTTTTTTGTTTTTTTCCTCCAGACATGTAGTCTTCAGATTGAATCTCCACAATAATCTTGGTGACTTAACCTTTTTTGTTGTTGTCTCTTTCTGTAGATATATTAAGGTAGTATGCTGTGTGATTGTATGGTGGTTTATAAGCAATATGATCTTTCTTCTGTATTTGACAACGTGTTAACTGTTTGTTTGTTAGGGTTGGGAGACCCTGCTTCCTTTTATGTTGCTGTGATTTTTCTTTTGAATGGATTGATGATGTCACTGTTCTTCATATACGGTACATACCTCAGGTAAGGCAGTTGAGACTGAGCTACTTAGTTCGTACTAGCTGTCAGTTTTTATAGGAAATTTGAAAAAGTGATTGCTAAATATTTTTATGGGATATTGCTTATTTGTTTGTACAGTAGTAGTGCTTTTTATTACATATATACATTGTCACTAAAAAATTACTGGAACAGAGAAGCTTTTTGCTTAAAATAAATGATGATGCCAGAAAAAGTTGTGGAAAATTTCAGTGAAGTGGTATCTCATTAATACTACCAGGTTTTGGGTAAAACTAAATGCTGTACAGGTTTTAAATTGCTTTTGACAGGTTTCTGCTCTTAAAATTATCAGTGTAACTGATTTTTAAACAACATTTGAATGACAGTATACTTTTAACCAAGATTGGACTTTTCCCAATACTTTGCCTCAAGTCATATTTGCCTGTCTTTCAATTTTAACTTAGCTGAGAAAGCAAAATATTTTTTTAAGATAATGCGTTCTTTTGGAGATATGTGTACACTTCCCTTTTTCTATGAATTTCTGTTTTCAGTATCTATCCTTAAATTTCAGGAACTGTAATACAGTTTCCTACAAAAATAGACTCCACATTCAGCAGAAAAACAGAAGTGGAAATACTTCTCTGTTTACCTCTATTTTCTTTTGTTGGTTTTACAAAAAAGCAAAAGGCTGCTGCCTTTTCCTCTGAGAGATGTGATTGTTTTCCCCCTCATTCCCTGGATTCACTGTCTTGTGTTTCTTTCCTGCTCTCTCTGAAGCATGTGCTGATACTTCAAGTAAAAAAATAGCTCAGGGCAGGAGCTGACAGTGAAAAGAGGAAGTTGCCTAGTGTGACCATTAAGTGTTTGGGGGTAAAGTGTGTATGTTTGTATTCCTTGACATAGGTGTCCTGGTTTTAGCTGGGATAGAGTTAATTTTCTTCCTAGTAGCAGGCACAGTGCTGTGTTTTGGATTTAGCATGAGAAGAATGTTGATAACACACTGATGTTTTAGTTGTTGCTAAGTACTGCTTATGCTAGTCAAGGACTTTTCAGCTTCCCATGCTCTGCCAGGTGCACAAGAAACTGGGAGGGGGCACAGCCAGAATAGTTGATGCAAACTGACCAAAGGGCTATTCCATACCATATGACGTCATGCTCAGTATATAAACTGGGGAGGGGTTGGCCGGGGAACAGCGATCGCTGCTTGGGAACTGTCTGAGTATCGGTTGGTGGGTGGTGAGCAATTGCATTGTGCATCACTTGCTTTGTATATTATTATTATTATTATTATTTTATTGTTACTATTATCATTACTACTTTACTTTCTTTCAATTATTAAACTGTTCTTATCTCAACCCAGGAGTGTTTCTCACTCTTACTCCTCCGATTCTCTCCCCCATCCCACTGGGGCAGGGGGAGTGAGCGAGGGGCTGCGTGGTGCTTAGTGCTGGCTGGGGCTAAACCACAACAATAGGAAATAAATGTCTCATGTTTTGAGGAAGTAGATAAACTTTAAATATTTGTATCGTTAACTTGTCATTTTTCTCTTCACATTTTATATATTAATGTCATTGAAAAATCAGCAGGGTCTAATTTCTCAGTACTTTCCTTAGACTTGGGCTGTATTGAATGTAAATAACTATGAAGTATTGATAGTAATTCAGTTTTTAGTGTAAATGATCTGCAATGTAGGTACTCAAGATGACTAGAATTTAAATGTAGTTCTTTTAAGGTGTAAGCCACTAGCTATCTGGGGTTATGAGAAATAACAAGTGACTACAAAGTTTCCTGCAGGTAGGATTTTGATCTTATTTATTTATTTATTTGTTCTGAAGAATATTCATAGCTGGATACCAGATCTAGATAACTGCTTAGTCATTATGGCTGTTCCAAGGTTCCTCTTAGTCAAAGCAAGCCAGAATATTTACGCTTTTCTGTAAGGTGTGAAAAATAAAATAACTGAATCTGGAGTATTGCAATTCTATTACACTGAAGTAGGTAATCTTATGAATTGGCATAAGTCTCCTTTATAAAGCTGTTTTTTTTCTGGTGTGCATTTTGAAAGGCTTTTTCATAGCCTGACTCATTTGATGGTGGGAAACCATCCTCTCATATTTTCTCTATCTTTTCATTCCTGAATTTGTTAACAGTAATCATCTCAAGCTTAGATAATTTTTTGGGTTTTTTTTTTTTGTCTCCCTATATGTTCATAGAATGTGTAATCTTTTTATTTCAGCCTTTATTTTTTTTAGTCTCTTTGCAACTTTGACTAATGACGGAAGGTGATAGGATAGTGGAAGACCACTTTCTTATCATTATTTTCCAAGCTAGCATGTGTTCTCACATCTGTGCTCACTGTACTCTATATTGAGGTTGTTCAAAGAGTTAAGAGAGCAGAAAGCTAGTTGCTTCTGTAGGACTATTTTTTTATTGTAGGACTAGTTTTTGCTGTGTAGCTCCATTAACAAATTGACCCACAAGGTTAGAAGATTGTCAGACATAGTATGTGCCTGCCCTAGCACTCTGTGTATGGTCTCTGGTTATGCAAATGCACTTGGGAATCTTCTTACATGATGCAAGTTAGTCTCAAGCTCTGGAGCATTCTCTGTTAAGATAACTGAAGCAATATGGTGAGAACTCATGCCATTTTTTAGGGGTTTTCTTATGGACAAAGGAATGGCATTTGGATGATAAGTACTTCATGCAATTGTAAGATTCTGCCTCCCCTGAACCTTTCCTGCCTCTCTGTTCGCGTAGTCAAGGGACAGAATACCTAAGCTGATTGTCAAATACCAGGTCTTGAGGAACTACCAGTAAATTTCCCATATCTTCTTCTGACAGTACTTTTTCAGTATTTTGTTTCTTGCATGTTAATCAACAGTGAATTACAGCATTCCCCCAGATGACTGTAAGCTTCAACTTATTGTACACAGGGAATCGAAAGACTAGTTCTTTCCAGGGCTGATTCTACCAGACAAAGTGTAACTGTTTGGGTCATCTGCAGTTCATTGAAAATTTCTAATTATTTATTAAATTTAGATTATTCTATATTAAACATGGGGGAAGTAGGCTCCAACTGAAGGGCATGTACTTCACCAGTTGTAGTATGGTATGGGAGTTGCAGTGGAAAGAGTTATCCTTTATCTCTTATATTGGTGTAGAAAGGCTTAACTAGTCTATCTCTTACATGATAGCATGGCGCTTTTTAGAAGATAACCAGTGTACTTCAACACTATACATAACCCTCCGTGAAAAGGCTCTGTTTACTTCCTTTTCTGGAAAAGATACTGACAAGGTGCATTTCCTTATTCCGTGCTACAGATTCACTGATCTTTTCTCATGTGGTGAAATAGTGATCCCTTATAGAGGCTGACAGCTCTAAAGCATTCATAATACAATTAAGACCTTTGTATTTTAGACTTTAAGGTTTTATCACAATGTTAACCTTTAGCATAGACCTTGAATTTTGTTTCTGGTTTTGGATGGTATTTTTCAAATTTTTAGTTTGCTTTGTTTCTAAGACTAACATTTTTTAATACTAAGCACATCCTTTTAGTCATTTTGGGTTTCGGTGTTGATGTTTTTAGAATTTGTGGAATGAAAGGTTGAGTTTTATGTGCAAGAATGCATAGCTCCTGGAGATTGTTTTAGCACTCAGTTGGTATCTTTAATCCTCAGACTTTGTACCCAGAACTCACTGGTTCTGTTTGACTTGGATATTAGTGATGGGTGAAGGATCTGAGAGGATCGGAAGTTTGTTTGGTTTTTTAAAGAATCTTAACAGCTGGCTGATACTTTTGTTTGGTAGCAAAGATAGTATATTCTGTCATTCATAGTAGTAGTGCACTGGTGTGCACAAAAATGTTCTTTGCATTACATCACAGGACATGAGCAATTACAAATCTAGTCAAACAAATAGGAACCTTATCTATTGCTGTTTTGAGATGGGATAAATCTAAGTAGTATCTTTGGTTTTAGTGTTGACTCCATGGTGCTAATTATTGAACAGGTGAATTTGATTTAGAAATGTATAAAAATGCTTAAGTCAAGGACTTAAAAAATTTTCTCATGTTAACATTGCAGTATTTCACATAAGAATTAAATAGTATCTTGCATTGACTGTGTTACGAATTAATTTCTAAATATGTTTTTTGAATGTGCTTGATTTGATTACCCTGACATAGGCTTAGATTCAGACCAAAATTCACTGTTGGGTTATTGAGCATGCAAATTCTAAAGCTTTCTGCTCAATGTCTTAGGGAAGAAATGCTCCATTATTATATTGCCTAGTGTTTAAAAAAAAAAAAAAAATTGACACTTTTCAAGACCAAGGTCTGGGTACAGCAGATAAAGCATCAGATGTAATGATCTAAACCAAAGTTTGTGAGGAGTGGAATAAGTATTTTCCAAGTTATTTATGTTAAGATTGGTGTTCTGCAGAAAAGAACTGGTATATGAAGAGTGGTCTGCTCTGTAATAAACATTAGCTGATTAACTTGTTTTTTAATATTGTATGTACACTGTAGATTGCTTTCCCTTGATGCTTGAAACCATTCCCCCCCCCAATAAACTTAGCTGTATATAAGTGCCGTTTCACATTTTTTAAGCGTTTTTGACCATTATGAGATTCTGTTGTACCTATTTTTCCTGTTCTTTTCACAGTGGGAGCCGTCTAGGAGGCCTTGTTACTGTGATGTGTTTCTTTTTCAACCATGGAGAGGTAGGTCTCCCTCCCCAACACCACCCCCACCCTCTTTTTTTTTTTAACTTTAACCTAATTCTCAATTCATTAAAGACAGTGATGTTGCTTACCTATTAGGGGATGAGTCTAAAGGGAAGAAGACCCTATTGAAAGCAAAATAGGCTATGACTCAAAAATGTATAGCACAGTCCAGTGTGTCACCTTAGATGTTAAAAAAAACTCAGAAAGGAAATACATTGTAAAGTGGTCCTGAGATTGAAATCTTAGTAGCACAATGACTTCAAGTTTCAAAACATCAAAATATTCTATTTTTGTGCCCATTCCAGACATAACTGGTCTACATGTACCATATGAACAAGCTTCAGAAATGGAGGAGGTTTTCTTTAAATTGCTATGTATTTTACTGGGAAGTGATGAATGTGTGTGCACATGTGCACACACACAATAAAAAAAGGCAAAGAGACCTCTGTAGTACCGATATATTATAGCCAAGATGCACAGAATTTAGAAACTGTATATGTATATAGACAATTGCAATGCTAAACTACTTTAGTAAGCTGCATTAGAGAAAAAAAAAAAGCAGCTGTCACTTAAAACATTCCCCCATGTCCCCAGCTAATGCTGTTCATGTCATTGTTTCATATTTTGAAAGAAAACTCATGGCTTTTTTTGTGATACCCTTGGGCAGTTTCTGGTTTTTTTAATGTTCATTTTATGTATATAAATTTATGTAAATATTTGTATTATTTTACTTAAAATGCAGCTGTACTGTAAAGATTGTCTCGGTGGAAACTAGCTACCTTATGATTTGTTAAGGATTAAAGTTATGGGTTTTTTTCTTATTTTACTGAGCTGAACTTAATAGAAAACTGAGTAGTAAGAATATGTAGTTGCACATAACAGAATCAAAGATGCTCCTATTCATAGTGAGCTTTGACAGTTTTCTTATAAACAAAAATCTGTGTGACAAAGTAGCTATTTTATTTTTAAGTTTAATTTGAAATGTTTTTCTCTAAATATCTTCCGTGAAGAATTTTCACCCATGGATGTTAACTGCCTGGTCCAGACCAGGTAAATGTTACAGAGTTTCTAAACACTTTTTGGTGCTATAAGAGGGTAAATACAAAGTTTTGTGTGGGTTTCTATTGTTCTTAATGGCATTCTGAAGCGAAGGGAATGTTTTATCCTTTGCTAGGAAATATCGATAGAGTACGCACTGTTTTGCCGAGTCTGTGAAGGTGATAAAGTGTAACTTCAGAAAGGAACAAGCTGAAAACTTCAAAGATAGTGGTAGCAATAATGAAAAGAAGCATTTATTCACTATGGCACAGGCAGTTCTCCTATCTGTAGGAGACTGTAGGAGAGCTCATCTCTCTCTATGGATGAATTGACTTGGGGGAAAAACACAGATAATATGTGTATTTTGGAGAATGGCATGAAATTAAGTCTGCATGGCTCTACACAGGCATAGTCTGGGCTTAGGTAGAGCTTAAGTAGGGTGACCATGATTCAGGTTCAGCTCTATAGGTTTCTGGAGAGCGATAGGACTTACTTGCAGAGGTGCAGTGTTAGATCTTAGCTGGGTCTTTGCATTTGTACTGTACCCAACGAAATAACTCAGAGTTGTTTGATATTATTGTGTATATAGAGTTATGGTAATATATGTAGTTACATGTATGTAGGCGGT
The DNA here is from genome assembly GCF_030463565.1 of Pelecanus crispus. Lineage (NCBI taxonomy): Eukaryota > Metazoa > Chordata > Aves > Pelecaniformes > Pelecanidae > Pelecanus > Pelecanus crispus. The sequence goes on from NC_134644.1 coordinate 55,086,768, forward strand.
CTAGCTTCACTGTGCATACTGTTGAATCACATGCAAGGGGTGTGCATACACGTCTGTGTGTATGAAAAACTATTTTTTTTTTTTTTAACTCTTTGATATGCCTTTGATTCCGTGGAAATCATCTTGCATGTGGTTCAACAGTATGTACAGTGGAGCTAGACCAGTTGCTAAAAATTTGCTTTCCTTTTCTGGAAGGATAGGACTGGGCTATGTGAGTAAGTCTCATCTTGGTATCTCAGATCTAATGCTGTGTAAAAGTGGTTAGCCTTCTGGCATTGAGCTGATGATCCTAAGGCAGTATGTTTTTATTTGTGCTGTGCTTGTGCTACTGTATTTTAATGATTTCAAGCTTAGACAGTTCTAATGTATTCATACCTGCAGCAAAGTTAGTTTGATAAATCATCTACAGATGATTGAGTTTAGTATTACATTCCAAATATAGAAAAATAGTATGGGCTACATTAGTCAATCTACTTTTAAAGTAATGCTGCATTTTTTATGGTTGTATACACTCATCATTTCTTTCCTGTCTGTATCTCGTCCAGTATCAGAAGACTTGGTAATCAAATGTTGCTGTAGTCTTGAAAAATAATCAAAAGGACTACACTGCTTTAGAATAATCATTATTATATTTATTGCTAATAAAAATAATTTTAACTAATCACATCTATGCAGTCAGCTGAAGACAACACATTAGTATATGTATTTATGAAAGGTTTATTTTAATGGTAATCAGGGTGCAGCTTTTACAGAGAGTGCTTTTACACAGCAAGGGCTGAGCTTGATTAATGTGATGGGCTTCTGTACTTCACATTTATTTTACACTATTTCTACACATTTATTTTATACTTAATTTAACATATTTGTGAAATAGCAAGACAATAAGCAAGGAATTGTATAATGTTGATGCTAGTGACTTCTTTAGTAAAATACTGTTTTAAAGAATGGTTTCAAGATTATAGGAAGTGAAGAAGGAACATCCTGGTATCAACATCCTACAAGCTTTCATAGGTTCATTATGGTTCATGTTAAGATGAACTACGTTTTTGTCCTGTAGTTGTAAAGAACCTGCTTCTAATTTTTAGTGCGAATCTATCAACAGCCATTCTGAGCCCTTTTGTTTGTATGTCAGAGTTGTCCTGTGAAGCTGTAACTATTTTTTTGATGGTTAGTGTCACCTGCAAGCACTTTATAGTGAGCAGAATATAAACGGTGATGACAGTTATAGCTGAGCCATTTGCCATGAACCCCAAGAAATTAATGAAAAAGCTATTCAGTTGACTTCACTGTATTATGCTTTGTTTTATTAAGGTTAAAGAGTGAAGTATGTAAGTTAGTATAAGCTATGTAAGAGCTTAATTTCGTGTATTCAATTTTACTGGCCTATTTTGGAGGGCAACTTTGGATTTTGTACTTTCTGTGCTGTTGCTAGTAGAAATGTGAAATGTTTATAACTCAGAGAACTCTAGCACAATGAAGAGTATGTTGGTTTATCCTTCAGATCCTCTTCTCACACACTTTCTCCGTCTAAATGTGGCAAGTCGCTGCCTGAATTTGAGAACGGTTTTAGTTACCTGAATGAATTGTTCATTTCAAGCAGCTGCTGTCCTGGCTTTTTTCTTGGATGTTCTCTAGCTGCCACACTTAATTTTGGAAAAGCAGTGGTCTATTTTAATTAAACAGTGCATCATAGACCTCAAGTCTGGAAGCAGCTTCCTTTTTCCTCCTCTTTTCTGGTTCCTGGCTTGGTTTTTTTTTTTTTTTAAGTTTGTGAGTAAAATCTCATGTAGCTTGGTTTTTTGCTTCATTGATATATCTGTGATCATTCATTTTGAAATACAAATGCATTGTTTTACGGAAATGTATCAGTAAATGTTATCATCTAACCCAGTTCTTACTTTTAGTGCACTCGCGTCATGTGGACTCCACCTCTTCGTGAAAGTTTCTCATACCCATTCCTTGTGCTTCAGATGTTGCTTTTGACCTATATTCTCAGGTACCTCTTAATTTATACTTAGCTCTTTACAATGATTTAAAAAACTGAATGTCACAGGACACTTATTTAAATGGATTTATTTAAATATTTATTCAAGTGCCTCTGTGTACTGTAGCAATGATATCATTAACATAAAAACTTTCCTGTGGCTGTTACATTGCAGACGCTGCACCAGTAGAACTGCAGTCCTATTACACACTTATTAAAAGGAAAAACTTTGCAACTTGAAGACATGATTAAAATAAAAATCAGAATTACTGTGTTGGCAAATACGTATCTAAACTAAAAAATCAGAATTTTTGGTTGATGTCACTTCCTTCTCATGAGAAACAAGCTGGTACTCCATCAATTGGTTTTGTCCCTCTTGGAGAGTGGTATGTTGGTTGCACTTAGAATAAGCCTATGCTATGCAACAGAGGGTGCTATAGGCACCCATAAGCTAGTATGTTCTTGCAGTTTTCTGTGACTAATTAACTAGTCTAATTAACTAGTTCAGTGATTTAGAGCAATCTAATTACATTAATGCAGGGATGCTCTTGAGTTCATTAGCCCTGCCTTTCAGTGGTTGTTTCTGGCTTGCAACATGATTGTGTTACTGTCTTGCCTCTGTTTTGAAAAATAAGCATGATAATACTTGAGGGCTTTTCCATCAACTTCATTGCATCAGATTTGCAGTGTATTTATGGTTTAGCTGAACTTTGTACTTGTAACCCCAAATTTTCCTTTATTAGGTCATACTGATTTGTAGTTCTTGATGATTAAACCAAAAATATTTTGTGCTCGTCACTGACTTGTGGTTTTTAGGTGAGGAAAAGATACATGCTGTCTAGAAAAATATTTTGAGGAATAGTTTGTAGAGTCGTTGCTAGATTTCATATTAGAAAGACACCTGTTCATTTAATGCTAAATCGTGAGGTCAAACAAAACCCAAGGAAATTACACTTTAAGTTAAAGTGATCAGAGCACATATATTCTGTATCTGTAATTATGACGCTTCTTGATTAGATAGATTCACTCCTGTTCTTCAAATCTTGGTACATAAAATAGTACTTGGGCTTGCTTACTGATGAGAAGTAGGTGTTTAATCTAAGCATTTCAGAGCAACATTCCAAAAAGGGGATAAAACATTTTAACTTTCTGTTTCTCAGTTATAATTCCTGCTTCAAGTGCAGCTCTGTTTTATGTGTAGCAGTATTCCAATGAAATATAGGAACTATCTTTGAAACAGAGACTAGAATTTAAATCCTCTATTATTTGTATCACTTGTATCACATTTGTATAATGTATTACTTAATACATTAGATTCATACTCAGCATGACTTCCAGTAGAAGTTAATATTGAGGATTTGTGCAAGAAGCTGAAGAAAATTTTACAGAATTTGGTGAGACTGCTGTAATCTTTTGGGTTTGGGTTTTACAGCAGAATATTTATGGTGTCCTCATCTTTTGGAGGCCACTTAGTGAAATTTGAAATGTGACATGTTTCTGATGTGAACTTGAAGCAAACACAGGATTAAATAAATAACACTTATACCAGGACATAGAGAATGTGCTGTTTTCAGTTAAAGATGAGTTACATGTATTTGTCATTGTCTGCTGCCCTGAAACATCACTCAGGATCGCTAGCAGAAAGTTGCAGAAAGTACATATGGAAGAAATGAGAGGGAGAGGAGTGAAATCACTTTCAAATGCAGACTGTTCTGAGAATAGTGTGATCCCAGCTGAAATGGAAATGGTTGTGACCTGGCTGTAGAGTTGTTACAAGAAGGTGGACCACTGCAAGTGACATAGGTTGGGCTGCTATATTACATGCTGCTGGGAGAAGACTTGTTTGATGAGTGACTCATGAAATAGTTAAGAAACATTAAGCATCAGAACTATTGTTTTTGGAAACTGATGGAAAATGGATATTAAATTTACTTGAGCAGTGTTATTTGTAGTTGATATATATTGCTAGCTAATTTCCAAGGTAACTTTGTTTTTATTGCATTCTCTATTGTACTTTTCAATAATATGCAAACACTTGTGTAATTTTACTTACGGATGCCTATTCTGTCTCTTTTTCCCAAGGATTCCGAATATTAATACAGGAAGCTTGATTGCACTGTGTGTTTCTAATATCTTTTTCATGCTTCCCTGGCAGTTTGCTCAGTTTGTTCTTCTAACACAGGTAAGACCCTATTCACCTCTAAATAGCCTTTTTGTCTTATCTAGGCAAATCGACTGGTTTGTATAGACAGCCATTGAATTCACAACTATACTAATGCTTTCCTTTTAGCCAGATTTCACTCTTGCTCTTAGGAAAGATTCACACCATTTATCCCGTCAATATTTTTCTAGTCTTAAGTTTAGAAGTTGACCATTTACACCACTCAGTCTTCTGTTTCCAGGACTAAAAAATTTACTTTTCTCTTAAAAGCAGCCTCCAGCCTAAGATCAGTACATTAGAACAAGTGCAGAACAAGAAAAAACTTTGTATATTGAAGTACAAAAATAAAAAAGGCATTGATCTTGCATCTCTTTAGGCTATTCCAAATTTTTAAATGGAACAATGTTTGCATGGCATGTAATATCTGGCATGATTGTGCATGATTTCCTATTTAATTCTGAGGAGCCTGTCAGTAGTGGCATAATCTTACTGTCTGAGAGCTCAGACAGTTGAGATAACTTTAACTAGTGTTGAAATACAGTAAATGCTAATGCAAGCAATAGGATACTGTCATACAGCATACTTTCTTAGTGTTAAATTGGTTGAAATGTAGCCTGTTGATTGAAATCCATCTATGTCTCCATACCTTTTCATTTGTCTGTCCTACTTAAACCAGATCTTGCTTGGTTTGAGTTGATAGTTTTGAACAATCAATATATGCTGTGGTATGCAAATTTTCTAACTGCAGAGACGAAGCCATTAAATTTTGTAAAATATTGTGAGGAACTCATTGCTATAACCTGTTTAAAATGCTGGGCCTGAAATTTGAAATTACATGTTAAATTCATAATTTCATTAATTTCCCATGTGACTTTGCTGCTACCTAATCAATAAATCTCATTTTCCTCAGCAGCAAATTATCGATGTTCCCATACTTTGCTGAAAAGTTAAGGTTAAATAATGTTAATGAATGATTTTTTGGTTTTGTTTTAAAAATCTAAGGGTGAAAGATGATGTGTTAGTGCTGTGTTTTGATGACTTGCATTTTTGTAAAGCTGAATACTTATTTAAGTATTCAAATACGTTTGATAATTGTTATTCAGAGCACCACAATAGTTTTTTTTTAAAAGGAACCATTATGAAATGCCTAAGTATTTACTTAGCAAAAAAGTAGCAATAAAAGTTAGTTTATGATTGTTTGAATAATCACTTTTTTGTATGAATGTGTATTCTACTAGGAAGAGTACACCACTGCAAATTGTTTTAACTTATATTTCACTCTTGATTCTAGATAGCTTCATTATTTGCTGTGTGTATTATGGGTTATATTGACTCCTGCAAATTACAGAAGATACTCTCTGCTCATATGGTAAATTTTTTTTTTTTTTTTTTTTTGAAAAACTTAAATCCCCTCAAACAGGTCAGAGCATCAAAAGAGGCCATTTGTCTGAAGTGTTTTCCTTAGTTGCAAGATGGTTGAAAAGATGCAATAAGAAGGGACGGAGGGGCCTGGATTTGAATATTTGATCTTATGTGTAATTATATCACACTGTCAGAAACTGGGATCCTTTTGGCGCACAGGAATTTTTGAACTCCAGAAAAATTAGCAACCTAAAAGATTTGTAGAAATATTTGCCTCTCCTTTCTGTCTCTGCTCATTCCGTACACTTGAAGATACTGTCTCAAACAGCAGACTAGAAAACATACCAAGTAATAGAGCATGAGCAATAAAAAGTTGAAAAGGCAGCATTCATCTCATGCCATAGGTTAGTAGAAACAAAAAAATGAGATGTTAGTAAGTCAAAACTTACTGTTTGTAAGTCTTGACTGAAGAAGAACCCCAAATAAAACTGGGTTTTGAAGACTACAGTAGTCTTGACCATGCAAAGATGTTGTGATTGAACTATTTGGGGACACAGTTAGAAAGGAGGACAAAGAAAATAAACTCAATGTTTTCAATAAAGTTAAGATAATGATCAAGTTTTCCTACCACGAGTTTTGCTCTTTGAAGGGAGATTACAGTATTAAATATACAGGAAGATGTAAACAACTTTTTTGAAGAAATATGATTGTCTTTAAAAATACATTTATGCTAAAATTGTGCTATGCAAACTCAGTGGGCAAAAAGAGAATGTTTACCACAGGAAAGAAGCTTTGAGCTACACTATTTCATATGTTTTCAAACATATTTTGAAGTACTGTAAATGATAAATTAAAGGCGGTAGTAAGTTCTATACAACTCATTTCTGATACAAACCCAGGACACCAAATGCTTGTTCCCAGTCAGATTTACCAGGAAAATTTGCAAATAAGCATCTTGGTTTAGTAATTTTTTGACAGAAGCATGATGAAATACTTAAGCCTTTTGGCTTATGTCAATAGCTATATCATAATTTTGGTGCCAAAGTCTCATAAAAAGCCTATTTTCAGATCAATAAACCATCATGTTATATTACAGAGAAGGCTTAATGAGGCTGGGTAAACTGCCAGTTTTTGTTCTGTGATGTTTTCAATTTTTGCTCACCACCCCCCCACCCCTTTTCTGTGGACAATAAAAGTCTAACTATGTGAGGGGGGAGAGTACAAAAGTTTGCATATTTTACAAATAACTACATTATTTTTCCTTACTCCTGTGTATAGAAGAAGGTAGAGATTGATGGTTGATTTTTCTTTCCAAGTTAGAAAATGTAATTCAGCTTGCTTTCTTATTAAAAAGAAAGCATAGTAGGAGATCAGGATGGCAGATAAAAGTTGTGTTTCAGGCTTGACTTTAAACCTCATGTAGTTAAGTGCGTATGATCAGTCATCTGCTTCCTTGACTTTGGTGATGATGATATTTTAAATATATGCTTCTCAGTTTGGAAGAAAGAAGGCAACAAACATTTTATTCAATATTTTTATGTTCGTCCAGGATTCTGAAAGATAACAGACAGGATGGAGAAATAATACAATAATTTGAAACAAAAGAATATGTTAGGAAAAACTTAAAAAACGTAGCTGGTATATCACGTAAGATGCCTTAGTCCTATGATCAAATCTTTTTGCCTATAAGAACTTTCAAAATACAAACTAACATCATAATCTACACTTGGCTGCCTGTTGCCATGAAGTCCTTATCAGTGTTTTCAGAACAATTCTGTAAGCTGAGTATCAAGCTTGCACTTGCTATGAAGTAGGTTTCTTTAAATTTAAAGCTGTTGATACAAGGTAATTTCTATAACTGGGCAATTCTTTCCTTTTCTGTTTTAAATTTAATTATTTTTATTTTCTTCTTTCAGGTATCTCTTGTAGTGTGTTTTATTCTGATGTTTGGTAATTCAATGTTATTGACATCATATTATGCTGCATCTTTAGTAGTTATCTGGGTAAGTTGTTTAAGAAAAAAATCATAAGACATGCTAAGACTGTAATGCTGTACTGTTATGTATATATTGATGTAAAATGTGAAACTGTTGCATTACCAGATAGCTGAGAAATCTTTCACATGACAAACAGAATTAGACCTTAAAGATATTTGGTGAATGGGTAAATACTAATTTGAGAAATCATGTTTTTACACCAAGAACTCTTCATAAGAGAAATTCAGTTAAGGGTCAGTTCTCTTGTTTTTATAGCTCTCTTCCTTTTATAAAAATATAAGATTTACCACATATGTATTTGTGACCAGCATAATTGTAAAACAAGAACATGAGCAAGGAGGACTTTAAGTGCTTCTTTATTGATTGTGAAACTGCAAATGCAGAACAGATGACTAAAATATGTATAACAGTGGTTTTATAGACTGAAACTGCAGAGTCATACTGCCACGTTAGTGAAATTATTCACTGAAGACTCATCATCATTCACTATCTTAATTTTTCCTTAAACAGGAAGAACAACCCCCAAGTTTTTTCAGTTTCATACAGTTTCTCTTAAGGGGATTACATACATAGGAAATAGGAGATAAGGTTGTGTGAACAGATCTAGGTTAGCATACTACAAATCATCTCCATTTCTGATTCTTTTTGCCTCTCCTAGAAGCTTGGGGTGAGCTCAGTGGTTTTTTTGTCGTCCCATCCCCCCCTCTTTGTTTATATTTTGTCCATCGGTGAAAGAGTGGTAACCTCTCACTTATGCTAAGAATAAGCTGCCTTGGCTAGTGGTATTTGCTGTAGTATAGTTTGCTTGATATAAACCCACTTTAGTTTCTTGCAGCAGCTTTTGTAACTATGTCGTAAGTACAGGTACATGGAATTTCTCATCTATTTTCTGCTTTGGAAAAAATATTTATTGTTTGTCTGTTATTTGGGTGCTATAGTGGCCTCAGTCTTAGTGTCATATATGGACTGGGTTTCTGAAAGCTTTTAAATTCGTTCTCACTTTTTCTTTAAGCTAATTTGATGAACAAAGTAATTGAGTGAGTCTTCCTTTTGTCATAAAATGAGGAACATAATGTGAAATGGAAAAATACCAGTAACTCCTCCCACCCCCTTATTCTGTTGCCTTGTTTGAAAATTGCTTGTATTATGCTGCCAGTAATGTATTTATTACTTCAGAGGTGTCTTGTCATTCGTGGAAGCAGACATAATTCAGTTTCCCATTGGCTTTGATTTAAAGAAGCTTAGAACTCTGTAATACAGAATCTTGCTTGTTAAGAGTAGTCTTCCATTAATTGTATTTAAACTGCAGTAAGAGTCTTCATGTGGCATGTTTTGGCAGTGCAGGGTGAAATCACAATACACATTCATTCATATTTCAGGTTGTATTAATTATGGAGGGTTTTTTAATAAATAGCTGTGTGGTACAACAGGTGCTTAACCAAAAACAAAAACCCCCTCATCCAGGGTACTGGAATATCTTGTTATTACTGTATTTTACCTGAAAATGTACATTGATTTTATTATCAGGGAATTCTTGAATTGAGTCCAAAAGTCTTGAAAAGCAGCAGAAGAGAAGTCTATCTATGGGTAAGGAGTTTCATATATTTTGAATTTCAGAAAGAACTATGACTTTTTTTTTTGTTTGTTTTAATGAAATACAGAAACAACTTCTGGTTTAGTTTCTATTAGTTGAAAATCAAGAAATATAGCTGAACTATGGTCTTTAAGTAAATTGTCAATATTCCCAGAAATTAATGTTAAATTACTGAAGGAAGAAAAGGGGCATAAACATTCATTTATATCAGAAAATTGAAATAGCCTTCAAACAGCAACACGTTTAATTTTAAATTACCAACTTAAACCTGTTTACAAAACCTAAGATCTGTATGAAAATACCTTTAAAATAAAGAACAATTTAGAAAATGCAAGTAAAACGCTAACAGTGCTTTCAGAAATGGCAATTAAGATACTGCATTAGATATTCACTAAAATGTGTCCTATAAAATTTTTTTTAGGATTTTTTTAATAACAGCAAGCAACATATAATTACATAACTAGCTAAAGGAAGCAAGTTGGAATAAAACACTGTAAGGTGTGTGGGTGGGGTCTGAGTGCAGTAAGAGTCATATCCAAATATGGAGGACACCCCCAAAACTATGACAAATAGACTATAACACTGTAGAAAACATGAGAAGCAACTTGCTGCTTAAGACATAACATTACCTTGTAAAAACACTTGAAATGGAGCCTACTGAGACTATGCCTGGCTTAAGACGGGTGTTCTTGTTAAATGAAGGGTAACCTGTTAGCAAAACTGGATGGAATTCATACAGTAGTTATAAAAGAATTAGAATATAAAGGAATTAAAAAATGTATTTATAACAAACTGCAGTGCATGTATAACCTGCCAATGTAGTTAGCTGTGGTACCAGGGGAAATGGGAGCGTAGGCAAATCTCACGTCAGTTTATAAAAAGGACATCCAAGGCATTTGTGGAACTGCAGACCAGTAAGTCTAACTTTTGTAGAAGAATAAAAACTTCAACAGCGATGAAGTTGTTAAGCCTATATGTACATGCACTGTAATGAGATAGGTCCGATACAGCTTCTCTGAAAGGAAGTCATGCCTTGCAACTGTATTTGACTACTTTGAAGGATGCAGATAAGGGGGTGTGGGTGAATGTAATGCACCTGAATTTCAGAAACCTGTTGGGGAAGATATCTAATAGGAACTATAAAAGAAAATAAACTCCATGGGATAAGGCGTGAATGTTAGAAGGTAAGAAACAAAGGGTGGGATTAAATGGTAAGTTTTCAAAAGATGACCACCACCACCCTAAGTACTTATATAAAATAACTGATCCTAAATAAGTCCTTGCCACTCAGCAGAGAAATCATGGTATTCTTATGAAAATTTCTCTGAACATATCAATTCATTACTGAGCAGGCATCAAAAAGGAAAATACATGATGGAAGTCATGGAGAAGGAACTGCAGAGAATGCAGAAAACATTTTTTTTATTTTGTAAACTCATACTTAGCATCCTAAATATCGCATGCAGCCTCAGTCAATGTGTCTTACTTAAAAAAGAAAAAAAAAAACATAGAATGCCTTCCCCCAAAATGTGCTACCATCAAATTTAGGTACAGAGAATATGAAAATAATTATTAATGTAGAATCGCTAAATAGCTGAGATTTCAAGATAGGTTAGAATTCTAAATCTTGTAAAATAAAGGTAAATATGCCAAAGCCAGTGAATAGAAGTAGGGTATAATTATCATTTATTTAGTGCCCCTTATGCTAGCAGCAATAAGCTTATAAGAGAGAAGAAAGATACTGTGGAAGAAAAAAAAAAAAAAAAAAGGCATTCAGAAAAGGATTAGGTACCTCCTGGGTATTAGGTTCATTGCAAATTGCCATTAAATGGGATGATTGAATGCAACCTGTTGACACATAAAAACCCAGGTTACATTAGGGTAAAGGCCAGTTTGTATGTTGTTGTTTATATTCTCTCTGAAACATCTGCTGATACAAGATACTGAGTCAGGTTGTCCTATTCAGTTGACCCGGTTTTATAAAGAATTAGATAGATTAAGCTAGATGGCCAAGAATTTAATCTTTCTGGTACAAGCATAAAAATTACGTGTAACTAAAAGTAGTAATTGTACATACTTTCTTTATATTTCCTTCAAGTTCAAACTTGAGATTATTTTGAGAAGGTACTATAAATCAGCAAATACCTCTGAAGATTTGAATTACCAGAGTAGTACAACCTGATAATACGGGGAGGCTATTGGTGGGAAATAAGCACTACATACTGATGTATGCAAAACAGATGGAATTGACAGTCAGGCTGCCCCTATTTAAAGTTAACTTTGGTACCTCCTCTGCTACGATGTCGTGTGCAGTGGTACAGCCGTAATATAAATCAGTTGTGCAAAATTATTTCAGCTGTAATAGAAAATACGAAAAAACTTAAAACACCCTGGTGTACTGAAATTTGGGAAGTGCAATTGGTTAGAAATGACTGTACTTATTGGTGATAACATAGGAGAGTTTGTAACTAGTAGCTAAATTTAATAAGCCTTTTAAAAAAGAAAAGGTTTCTTTAAAAGTTTGTTGAGACATGTTTATTTCATTCTAAATATATATTTTTTTAAGGTCATTGAAGGATGTGCCTGGTTATTTGGGACAGTCACCTTGAAATACTTAACTTCTTTAGTGTTTGGAATAGCTGATGATGTAAGTTCTCTTATCTGAGTATCTGGTTGGTGTCTTTGAAAAATTTTTTAATTCTTAATATTTTGATTTTTGGCATCTTACTGCTATACTTCCCTGAAATTCCAAGATTTGTTTTGCAGAAATGGGAGAGGGATTGCATATTTGCTTTGTCATTCATTATGTATTATCACTTTGAGGTGTTACTACCGAAGTTTGTGGAAAGACAAATGTCTTTACTATTGAGTTAGTAAATGCACTGTGTGTTTGTTTTTAAATGTGGATTTATAGATCTTTGTTTATTTTGGATATCTTCTACCTACGTCTTTTCTTTACTTACTCAATATCTTAGCTCATTTTCCTCTGAAGCTAATTTTTAAGACAGTTTTGAAATGCTTATTGTAACTAGGACTCCTCACTTCACTTGAGCCCCTTTATTGTCAGATTTTACTGTTAACCTATCTGCAGATGTGCATCAAGGGGCAAAAGATGGGAAGCTCATATGTTAAAATATGAGTATACAAAACTGTACTCTTGTTGAACCCAGTTGCAATGGTAACACTCTTTTTCTGCTGCTTTCTGCTTTTTATTTAACACAGTCCAATCTGTGTTACACTCAAAGGTGTCATTTAATATACCAGAAATAGATTTTTGGTGCTCTGACAACAATATTGTAAATGGTATAAATTTCTGTTCTAATTAAAAATATTTTCTCATATATATTTAAACTACTTTGTTGTGGAAAACAGGGCAGTTTTTGCTTACTACAGCTTTTTTTCCTGTATATCCTACCAGGCTCATATAGGAAATATATTAAAATCTAAATTTATTGGCTACAAGGATTTTGATACATTAATGTATACCTGTGCTGCAGAGTTTGACTTCATGGAAAAAGAGGTAATTTGATCAAAATAGATGATTATGGAAGAGGGAACTTTTTGTTTGATCTTAATTTATAACTTAAAACATTTGAGAGCCATAACATCCTACTGCCGTCATAAGTTCAAGTGCTTACTTGTGAATGTAGAGACATTAATGAACTTAAGCTAAATTTAACTGGTTTTACTGCTTTTAAATGAACTAAAAACCAAAACTATCTTGATTTTTGGATCTAAGAAATGTGCTTGCTTGAGTGAAAGAAGTGCTTGCTCAGGGATAAATGAAAGGTTACAGTTCCGCAGTCTTAAGATTTTATGTGGCTGTCAGTAACTGTTTTTGAGTATATGAAAAATGTACTGAGAGCTGCAGAGTCTTGTGTGGTAGATTTAGACTACAGAAGAGCATCAAAGATTCTTAATGTGGTGTTAGTAGACTTTTTTTAGTTCATCAGTATCTAGATATGCATTTAGAACATGTTTAGGTTACTCAACCCATAGTGCTCAAATTCAGATGCAATACAATCTACTTCAGTCTTTGGGTGGCTTGTCAAAGAACTGGGAATCATTTACTAATGACCTCTAGTGTGATTGCTGGGTGGAGTTTAAATTTGAGTTTCTTTAAGCTTGCTTTGTTCTTGTGGAATGTTTGAATTTACATTGTACTCAAGGAAGAACTCTTATGTTGTTTTCTTTAAAATTACCATTGAAGTAATTATAGGTGAATGGAAAGCAATTAATGCAGTTTATTTCCGTTGTAGACTCCAGTAAGATACATAAAGACTCTGCTGTTACCCGTTGTTCTGGTGGTTTTTGGGGTAATCGTCAAAAGGGTAAGTGATTGTTTTAGTGAATCACCTTTACTTGAATTTACTTTTCAGGTTTTTTGAAGGGATCACTATTTATTTTGAGATGGGAAGAAGTTAGTGTGGTAGGCTAACCTTGGCTGGCTGCCAGGTACCTGCCAAGCCATGCTGTCATTCCCCATCCTCAGCAGGACAGGGGGAAAAAATAGTTGAAAAATCTTATGGGTCAAGATAAGGACAGGGACATCACTCACTGATTTACTGTCATGAGCAAAAAAGACTTGATTTAATTTATTGCCAATTAAAAGTAGAGTAGGATTGTGAGAAACAAAACCAAAACTAAAACGACCTTCCCCTCATCCTCACTCCCTTCTTTCCAAGCTCAATGGGTCCCTCCCACAGGCTGCAGTTCTTCAAGAACTGCTCCAGCATGGGTCCTTTCCACAGGAACAGCCTTCAAGGGTCACAGTTCCTGCCAGAACACCTGCTCCTGTGTGGCTCCTCTCCATGAGCTGCAGTTCCTGCCAGGAGCTTGCTCCTGTGTGGGCTCTCCATGGGTTGCAGCTTCCTTCAGGGCATGTCCACCTGCTCTGGCATGGGGTGCTCCACGGGCTGCGGGTGGATATCTGCTCCGCCGTGGCCCTCCATGGCCTGCAGGGGGAAAACCTGCATCACCATGGTCTTCTCCACAAGCTGCAGGGGAATGTCTGCTCTGGCTCCTGGAGCACCTCCTCCTCCTCTGACCTTGGTGTCTGCAGGGTTGTTTCTGTCCCATTTTTCTCACTGCTCTCTCTTAAAGCTACTGCACAATGTCTGTTATCTTTTCTTAAACATGTTATCAACAGAGGCACCACCAGCGTCACTGATGCGCTCAGCTTTGGCCAGTGGTAGATCTATTTTGGAGCTGGCTCTGTCTGACATAAGAGCAACCCCGGTCTCTTCTCATAGAAGCCACCCCTGCAGCCCCCCTCCTGCCAAAACCTTGCCATGTAAACCCAATGCAGTTACATAAAATACAGGTTTTCAAAAATACTTGCTTAAAATTCTGTGTTCTCTTTACATAGATTTTTTGCAAAGGTCCAGTCCTGAGTCAGTGATAAAACTAGCTTTGAAGTTAAGCGCAAAAAAACTTCGGTCACTTAGCTGATGAGGACTATAAGTGAAGTTTATAACTGTTTTTGTAAATTTGATTATGTATAATTTGTGTAAAAATAACTTGACAGTTTACACAGGAACAGATGGGATAACTGCTAACTGCCTGGCTAATTAAACATCCTCAAAAAGAGTTTTTAGCTAAAACATTGCATGTCTTTATCTTAGCATTATCTCAAAATGAGATTACCCAGGTGTAATTTAATTTAGCAAATGTTGAAAATGCTTTAGAATGCTTCTGAAAATTTATTCATACTTTTTGTTGGATCTTGTTTTCTTCAGGTAGTTAAATATCTTATGTGGGTCTTATCGCAGGCAGGCCAATATGAAAGGTAAATATTGTCGTCTTTTTTAGTGTAAAACTGAATTTTCTGCTGGAAGTTTATTTGATTTGCTATATGCTAAATAATTCAGAATTCTACGTTAAGTTGGTCCTTTTTGAAGGGTAAATTACGTATAGTTCAGTAACTGAATGGCTTGGATGTACTATATGGGGTATTTTTATAGGATGTTTAAAACTAAGTTCGGCAGCTAAACTTAGTTTTAGACATCTTAACACTCTTACCCCAAATTTTCTATTTAATCCTGTATTTTCCTACTCTGTTCCTAAACCAATATTTATTTATGTGCCTATTCGCTTTTCTCCTATAAATAGTGAATGTAAATTCTTTCCTCCCCATGATTTTTTCCCAGGTTATAAAGATACCCAAGTTTCATCTTTAGGAAGGGATCCCAACTGTATTAATTTTATTTTCTAAATATCTGTAATACATGCCTTAACTGTCACAGCCACTTGGCATCAGTCGTTGATGCTGTGCTCAAGAGCAGTCATTTGTCCAGTTGGATGTTGTCATTTCCCTGACATATCTTTTAGTTTCTTGGGTTTTTTTAATTTATCACTAATCATTTCAGTGATCTCAGCTTTCCATAGTATAATGGCCATTATCAAAATTTCAACAGATGTGAGCAGGATTCAGCATCCTGTCTTCACAGATGTTTTTGGAGAGCAACAAGTGTACATGATTTTGATTCTTTTCACGTTTGTATTTCCTTCTGAGACTCCAAAACCAATCTGGGTAGTACCTGAGTAAATGACTGACTCTTTGTTTTTTTTTTTTTTACCAGTGCTCTGCCACTTTTACGTTACTGAAGTTTCATTCTCTAAATAAGCTATTCTGTATATGAAATAATTGATGGAAGTGATTAAAAAACTGCTAAAATTATTTTTCAGATTTCCGAATAGATACAGGGATTGAGGAGGATAGTTACTGATTTGCAATATATTTCAAAGCTTGTTGTAGAGGGGAGGAAAATCTGTGCAGGTGCTGACTCATGCTTACTGGACTAGTTCAGTTGTGTAGAGCCACTGTAGATGACTTCAAAGTAAACCCAGTGCTTCTGTAGTACATAAACAAGTAATGTGTTTTTCTTTTTTTTTTTTTTTATTCAGAGAGGAACGTTTTAACCATGGTGAGGTAAGATTCTTTTTCTGTACAATTTTATTCATATGTTAATGTGAATACTCAGTATTGAGGTACAGGTTGCAATGGTCTGATCCTGATATGTGGTTTATTTGAAGGTAAGTATTTGCATCTTTTATTCCTTTGTCTTAAATTGGGTGTGGTATGTCACCAGAATAACTCTGGAATGTTGAACAAAAGAATATATCAGCTAATGGTGGGGTGGCAGTGCAAGAGAGGAGTCTTTCAGGCTTTTGCTGTAGCAGTACAAAGATACTGAAATTATGCTGGACCTTCCATTTTCCCCATATAGACTGAGAAGGAGATTGGTTCCTTTACCAGGGCTTCACGTGACTGATAATGTTAAAATTCTGATTTGAAATATGCCATAATGAAAATAATTCTACACATTGTTCTTTTAATATTATTATGCAAAAAATATAATTGAATGGCAGCTTTCTTATGTGGTTTCTTTATTTGCAATTAAGTCAGCAAGGACAGTGCAAAACTTTCTTAACAGCAGTTTATTTGTGGTTTGTGCTATGGGAGAAATCTTGTGCCATTCAAAATATGATAATCAATCAATTAGATAAAAGCACTGATTGCAAAAATGCCTCTGTGATTTACCACAGCACTTCCACAGGTAACATAGATTCAATGTTAGGAATGGTGAGTGACATCTCTGCTTTTTAACCTTTTCTGAGAATACTAAAGCAAGCTGCCTGTGGTTGTCTGAGTGCCAAGGATGATTTTATTTACTACTTTCATTTCATACTTAAGTATTTTGGGTATTAAATAGCAAGGTCTCCTCACTCCTATAAAGAGGTTATGCAAGAAATTTTACATATGTTATTGCCTGTTTATGTTTCAGGATCTTTTGCATAGCTAGCCATCTCTCCAGCTCCTTTTGGTTTTATTGTTAATGTTTGTCCTTCCTGTTGTTCCGTACCTTAGTGTACTACGTACACTTTAGAAAAAAGATAACAAAGTCCTTGTCGCTGTCTGAAATGTGAAGATCGATACTTTGACTTAGAGTCTTTTTCAGACATCTTGTCATTTAAGCTATACTGAAAATGAAGTTGTATGTTTAAGACACAAATGAAAAGTATGCAAATATGCTTTTGTATGGTGGTTTGTTTTTTGGTTTTTTTTTTTTTTTTTTTTGCAGCTGGTATACCATGCATTGCAGCTGTTGGCATACAGTGTCCTAGCAATTTTAATTATGAGACTAAAACTGTTTTTGACACCACATCTATGTGTTATGGCTTCCTTGGTGTGTTCAAAACAGGTAAGGTCTTTTTTTAATCCTGTAGCTATCCAAGTGCTTACAGTATTACCCAGATATTTGTCCTAAAACAAATTTCTGTGTGTGTGTAATTGCTGAATCTGAGTGTACCAGTTAAAAATAAACCAGATTATATTGCCTGTTGAAAAATGTGGTTACACAAGTTCCATTCTCCCCTCTCCCCAAATACATAAAATGCCCTGTTTTATGCCACTTGTCCAATTGCATTATTACACAAGTTAATATGCTGTGTATTGAGCTTGAGCAGACACACATGCACTGGATTTTAGTGTATTTACACAGTTCTATGCCATTGAAAGTTTTTGTTGACTATTAATTTTATCCAAACAGTGTTTGACCTTGTTTACGCTGTGTTTTCACAGCTCTTTAGAGCTTAGTGCCTTGCATATTTTTTGTGTATTAATTCTTTCCAGAAGTATAGTTTTGAAGTCTTGCATGTTGAAAAAATTTCAGCCTTAAAAATCAGAAGTCATATGCCTAACTCAGATTTAATTTTCCTACCCTGAACATAAAACATTACTAGATTTTCTCCAGGTATAAAAGATCTTAGAATTGGCTTTCCATGTTTCAGTATCTGTGTTTTTGAGAAGTGGACTTGACTGAATCTGTATCTAAAAAGCTGTTTTAGAAGCTATACAGTTGCAGCAAAAGTAGGGTAGGCAGTCCTTTGTCTGGGAAACAGACAGGGAGGTAGCTTGAAAACTGCGTGAACAACTGGGCCTAGAGAAGGGTGGTCAGTGGTATGAAGTACGATTGAAGGCCAGTAACTAGCAACGTACCCCAGGGATCAATACTGGGTCCAATCCTATTCAATGTCTTTGTTAATGTTCTGGATAATGGGATGGTGTGTACCCTCAGCAAGTTTGCTGATGGTACAAAACCTGGGAGCAGTGGCTAGTACACCAGATGAATGTGCTGCCATCCAGAGGGACCTCAACAGACTGGAAAAATGGGCTGACAGGAACCTCATGCAGTTCAACAAAGGGAAGCACCGAAGTCCTACACCTGGGGAGGAACAACCCCAGGCACCAGTACATACTGGAGGCTGACGAGCTGGAAAGCTGCTTTGCAGAAAAGGACCTGGGGTTCTGGTGGACACCAAGTCGAACATGAGCCAGCAATGTACCCTTGCTGCAAAGGCGGCCAATAGCATCCCGGGCTGTGTTAGGAGGAGTGTTGCCAGCAGGTTGATGAGGTGATCCTTCCCCTCTGTTCAGCACTGGTGGACCCACAGCTGGAGTGCTGGCTCCAGTTCCAGACTCCCCAGTACAAGAGAGACATGGACATGCTGGAGACAGTCCAGCAAAGGGCCACAAGGGTGATTAAGGGACTGGAGCATGTCTCCTGTGAGCAGAGGTTGAGAGAGCTGGGACTTCTCTCTGGAGAAGAGAAGGCTCAGGGGGGTCTTATAAATGTGTACAAATACCTGAAGGGAGGGTGTAAAGGGGACAGAGCCAGGCTCTTTTCAGTGGTGCCCAGTGACAGGACAAGAGGCAATGTGCACACACTGAAACACAGGAGGTACCCTCTGAACATCAGGAAACATCAGTCCTGGGCAGCTGACTCTAGGTGACCCTGCTTGAGCAGGGTGGCTGGACCAGATGACCTTCAGAGGTCCCTTCCAACCTCAACCATGCTGATTTTGTAGAAAGTGTTATTTACATCACATGAAATAAGTATCCCGCATTGAGAGTGAAAGATAATGATTAATAGTGAGCTGGGCTTACTAACAAGAAAACAAATTGGGAAGATGAGATGGGGAACTTGTGAAAATGTCTGTATGGAGAACATCACCTTGAGGATGAGTGGGAGAAAGAATACAGTGCTAAGAACTGTGTGGACATAATACAGAAGGAAAAGAGAAAAATGTTTGGCAGAGTGGGGAAACTAGCAATGGCTGGGATTTTTAAAATCAGGATTTTAATAAGAAGCCTGAGACGTTATGGTTAGCTGTTCTTGAAAATTGAAGAAATAAAAGAACAACATTACAAAGTTCAGTACTCAAAATCTGCAGTGCCAGAACTGGTGGTGTATGTAAAACCTTTTTCTGGCTGCCTTGGACATATGCAGTATGGTACAGACTATAATGCCCGATACAGATTGTTTTTTTCCCCTCCGATATCTGTGGTTGGAGCCTGTTCTAAAGGTGAATTAACGTTGTATGGTGAAGGCAGTTAGTGGCTGTGGAACATCTGACACCTGTGTAATACAACCGGAAGGTGAGTGAATGAGACAGAATTATGGAAAGAAAAGAAAGTTGTCCCATGTTAAGGCAGCTGAACAAATGATTGTTTCCCTGAAAACTGGATTGCTTCCCTGGATGTTCTTTCAAGGAAGGACAGTTCTTGATAATGCTGGACAGGCTACACAGTATCAGTCTGCTTACATGTTGTGCTCATCACTTTTTGTTGCCTGTTTTGTTACTTGGCATAAGTAAAAGTGCTGAGTGTTTGCCAACATCAAATGAATCGGTACAGTGACCGTATAAAATGCTAAAAATGTGTCAAAAACTCATTAAAAAGTAACTCTATTTAGCCATCTTGTAACTGAGTATTGGTACTTAAGAGAAATTTACTTTTCCTCTACACTCCTGCTATTCTGTAAGGTTCACGGGTGTTCTTGTGGCATTTCCCAGCTCTTACTTAGTTGTTCTTGAATATTGGTGTCCTGTTAGGTGGTCTGGTTGTTCAAGTAATAGCAGTTACGCTGTAGTTAAATTTTTCTAAATGAACTCTCACGAGGTGTTTCTGAGTAATTTGAAATGAAGCTGCTTTTCAAAAGACAGAAGAGCAAAAAGAAGAAAGCCTATTTTCTTCTAACATACAATTTCTAGATAACAATTAAAATATAAATTAATTCTGTCCAAAGTTAATTTGTTCTTAATTCTTCTTGTTTTAACTGTGTGTTCCTAGAAAAAAAAAATGATGGGCTTTTCTGCCCTGTCACTATTGAAAAAATTTTGTAGAATTTTCTAGTGAAGTTTAGAACTAAAAGTATTGCTGTGTTGTGTACCACAGGAAAAGGCCTCTCAGCCTTCTGAGAATTGAAAAACAATAAAATCTGAACTGCCTGTTTTTTTGCTGTATGGAGAGAAATAATCTCTGCAAGATAGGAAAAAGTACCTTGCAACTGGTAATGACCGAAAGATGAGCTGCTAGGAATGGTTTCTTTAATATGTAGCCTTGTTTGCTTTTTTCTGTATAGGAAGTTAGCTGCTACGTGGCAAATTAGTAAAAGTTTTCAGCTGGTGATCTTTTTATTTCTTTTTTTAAAGCATCTGAGTAATAGCACTACAGAAATTCATCCTGGATCATTGTGGTTTTTGTTTTAGTACTGCAACTAAGGTCATCAAGTCAGTTCATGAGAGCTGGTGCTTTTGGTAATCACTGCATTTTGGATCTTGGAGGATGCCACATGTTATCACTGTGTAAATATTGGAAGAAGGACTGGTTCAGAGTATTTTGTCAATATCTTCTTTTCTTCTGCTTCCAACTGCATTTTGGCCCTTTGGTTGTTCTGCTGTTTCCTATGGTTGTAGAATGAGAGTAAGCTTCTTGGGAAGCTACAAATGCAGATGATAACCTGTTCTGGGAGCTGCCCTTGTTGGACCAGATGGCTCAGGTCCAGTGACTTTTTCATCCTCCTTTGCAGCGTCATGGAAACATAGTTGGCTTGAAAGAAATAGGTCTTGAATGCTCAGGAAGGTAAGGCTTTAGATTACTGCAGTTTGGACAGTCGTTCTGTGCAGAAGATGGTAAATGACCAGCAGCCCCATATAACAAGGCCTGTGATTATCCTGGCCCTGGCTTGGGCCTTAGGAGAAGTACATACCTGTGTTAAAGAGTACCCAACTTTAGGTGAATAATGTAATTAAAAATAAAACATAATTCCCTTGTCTGGCTGTCAGTGAAGGTTCTCTCGCTTGGTGTGTTCCCTGGGTTCATGCTGATTGATACCTGTAAAAGACAAGTCAGATTCTTTCTGGTCTGACTGATGTATCCTTCCTTTAGCAGGGAGCTGCTGGTACTCTTCCAGGTAATAGATGACTGGCTTCAGCCTGAGAGAAACACTGGCCTGTAAGGCTGTTGAGCTGCTATAGATCAGACTGCTTCTAAGACAGCTCTGACTTAAGCAAGCAAAGGGATAAGAAAACTCCTTATTTTTTTTTTTTGTAGGCTCAGGAAAACATCAAGTGGGTTTTGGTGAGCTTTTTTCTCTTCTGGCTGGTGAGCAGAAGTAGTAGTTTGAGGCTGAAAAATCTGACCGCATGTGCAATATTGATTCAAAAGAATTGCTGTGATGGAGATGAGCAGGGGAGGATGAGACTTGTGGCCAAATGATTGATTAACACCTGGTACACTCATCATTATGTAAATTTTTAGATGTTTGCATAAAGGATAAGTTGGTGAGCAGCAACTTGTCTTTACAGGTGCAAGAAAAATTTAAGCAAATTTAGCATATGTAACTATCTCATGATAATTGAGGTCAGCACTATCCTTTCCTCTAGTAGACCGTGAAAGTTTACCTGCAGTGGTATGTTAGTATAATTAATTTATTTTGAGGCTATAGATAGATAACATGTTAATCAGTTGCCTTTCAAAATACAGCCTTTTACTAGTGAACAGTCAGCCTGAGATGGACATTTGTAACACAAACAAAAAATGAACAAACTGGCAAAAGACTTAGAATTCTTTTGCACATGGAAAAGAAATTCTGTATGTTGTGTTCTTTCAGCCCATTGCATGAATCTCTGTACTTTCCATTACCTCAGTGTTGCAGCTTGTGGCACCTGATGGACAATAAAAATGATAACTGTTTACATCCACACATTTCCTCTTTCTGTCAGGAGGAATTATACTATCCTGAGTGGAAATTTTGAAAGCAAAGAAATAGCTGGAGAAAGACTTAACGTATTAATTTGACAAAACCAAATAAAAAACCTTGAATCAGTATAAAAACACATGAGGAACAGCATCCCATAAAATAAGTGCTTCTTTTGTATTGCATATGTGTTCAACCATTCTAGGCTCTGTATATAAGCAAAACAGTGGTAGACTTAGATACTTTGAACATTCATGAGGTTTTATAAAAGCATGATAGGAATGTGATTTTCTTTGATTTGAAAAGCCATGGAACTCAATAAAGAATTCTGAAGTTCCAGTATGTTCTTGAAGTGAGATTTTTGCGGCTGTTGCTTATGTAGAGCACCATACAAATGAATTTATTTCTCTTCATCTTTTCAGACCTACACAGTGGTCAGGCATATTTGGCACATTAAGTTTTCCTGGGTAGTGTTGCTGTTCTTGCTAGAGTGTTTAGCAAGTCTGTGAGGATGAGAGTGGAGTACACTGTATTTTTGGAGAGGTCCTTGAGAGTTTTAATAATCCAAAGTAGTTTACAGTTAGTTTATAACAAAGATAGCATACACTGCCTAATTGGTATAGTCAACCTAGTGGGAGATTTTACTGTGAAACTTTATTTTGTCATTTCATACTTTAATTATAAAAAAATGCATAAATGTACTCTGAAATGTGTTTGTTTAGTGCAGGTTTGATATTTTTGAAATGTGAAGCCTTACTTCTAATTAACAATATCTTAAAAAAATAGAAAAAGTAATTCATACTTTGTCTTATTTAAGGTTTAGGTCAGATATGGATGAGATAAAGTGTTCTTGCTCAAACTAAAGTTGAACATAGCAAATTTGGTACTTCTTTCTTCTTCACCACCCATTTCACATATTGATGAGTATTTGCTTAAAGCCTTCAGCAAACAATCTGTAGGAAAAAATGCGAGGGCCATCCTTTTTAGTTCAAGAAAGGGAAAAGTAGGATATAAAGCAACATTAACCTTATATCCCCAAAGTCTGTTTTTCTGATATGTTTTCGGAAGTTTGCAATACAATCTCTAATCCGTATACTACAGCTAGAAACTCTTGATGTAAATAGGTGATAAAATACTGAAAAAGTGCAGTTATCATTATTGAATCATCCTTACTTGCAGAATTTGACATTTGAACTACAACTTTAAAAGCTGCATTAATGTCTCTTTTTGTAGAATTACAAATATAATGCCCTACATTCAGAAAACCTGAATACTTCTTATGAGGTCTCACTGAAGTTTAATGGTGAAGCAATAGCAGAGGTGTTTCATATTGTAATATATGTTAGGTTCCTTATAGAGAAATAAAAATGAATTGTGCTGCATACAACATTACAGAACTGTTGTCTAGAAATTGATTGATTCTTGCATTTCAGTTGTTTGGATGGCTCTTCTGTAAAATCCAGCCCAAAACATTGGTCTTTGCTATTTTAGCATTGATGGCAATAGAGGGATCAGCAAACCTTCAAACTCAGTGGAACATCATGGGAGAATTTAGCAATTTGCCACAGGAGGAACTTTTAGAGTGGATAAAAGTCAATACCAGACAAGGTAAACTATTTAATAATGTATGATGTACCCCATTTACTGTGTGATGTAACTGTAGAACTTGGTATAAATGACTGCAGAGGTTTTGCTACTGTCTGTGGCTTTGCCATGGGTCTATCCTACAGCCATGGTTTAGTCATGTATACTTGTCCATATAGAAGCTATCTCAAATGAAAAAAATGCCGAAAGCTTGCTTTGTTAGACTCCAGGCTACCAGTCTGGAGGTTCTAGCCGCTGGTGGAGTATTTCTACAGCAAATGGGTTTTTGCAAAGTTCAATTAAAACAGGTGTTTGCTTACATGACACTGGTCCTGTATGTGGGTCCATGACCATCATTTTGCTAGAAGAGAATTCAAAGCGGATGTTCCTGTCCTTTTATTAAAGTGAGTAAAAGTGTCAGAAAACTAGCTGGAAACAAAGTAGTTACCTTTTTAGCAGGAAAACACTTTGAAGCTGGAGTGAACTGAGATTTTTATTGCTCATTTGACAATGGTGTAAGAAGTGACAAAAAAAGTGTTGTCATAATAAGTTATTCTGACCATTCAAGAAAAATAAGATGTATTAAAACTCCATTCTTAGATGTTTAGTTATCTAATACAGTTCAAGGTTTTAAAAAAAAAAAAACAAACAAAACCCCACAACATAAAGTGTGATTTTTTTTGTGCATCTCCTGTTGGTGCAATATAAGGCCTTTTCAAGAAGCGTACCTTTCCCTTTTTACACCTTATGTTTTTCTACAGGATTATCGTTTAGGTATTTGAAGATTGCTTCTCTGCTTTTACTGCTTGATTCTTTATTTCAAACGTGTCTTTCATTCTGAATTTCAGATGCAGTTTTTGCAGGAGCAATGCCTACAATGGCAAGTGTTAAACTGTCTACACTTCGTCCTATTGTAAATCATCCTCACTATGAAGATGCAGGATTAAGGTAAATTTCGAAGTTGAGGATTTATTTTTATTTGTTATTAATTCTCTTAAAGTTGGTAGTATACAGTAGGAACGGCATCATGTTATATTGTAAAATTTATTAAAACCCTGTAGAACTTGATTTGTTATTTTAGTCAGATTGAAAATGCATGCAGTATTTCTTCAGGATTTGTGTTCATCAGAAGGGGTATACTGTAGGATAGATATGGCTTCAAACTTATATACTAAAAAATGGAATTGAAATTAACATGTACTATTATATCCTTTCTTCATTCTGGTTACTCCTGACATTGTAGACAGACTTGATTTTTTTTTTTTTTTCTCAAGATAGCCAGTTTGGTTATTCCTATTAGCTTTCTATGATTGGTTGAAATTTTTTTTTATGATAATATATCTAATTATTTAAATACTAAGACTAGTTGAAACTGAAATTTTTTTAATGGATTTACTGAGTTTTGTACTTTGTTATTTTCAAAGTCAGGATATTTTTGTAAATAGAAATTGATTTATCTGATAAGGTCATTAATTTCTTTTTTAGATTTTAATATTGTAGAATCATTTTTTGGTAATTCAGTAAAACTGGTTAAGAAAAAAACTACAACAAAATAGAGAGGGATAAAAGAGAAAAGGAAGGGATTCATTTTATATGCCTTATGTCCTTAGTTCTGTGTCTGGCATTAACTGGCTTTAACTTTTGGTCAG
The DNA here is from genome assembly GCF_030463565.1 of Pelecanus crispus. NCBI lineage: Eukaryota > Metazoa > Chordata > Aves > Pelecaniformes > Pelecanidae > Pelecanus > Pelecanus crispus. The sequence goes on from NC_134644.1 coordinate 55,112,142, forward strand.
CCCTGAACTGGTCAGGCAGTTGGACTTAGATGATCATCGTAGGTCCCTTCCAACTGAAATATTCTATTCTATTCTAACTACAAAAATATAGGACAGGGCACATTTGGGGAAAATAAGCTAGAGATGATACAGTATCAGAAAATGAACAGGAGTTAACAACATCATGCTTTGCACAATCAGAGGAGGATATTACTAGGTAATATAAACAGGATCAAGGTTTACAAGTGATGATTGTATTCAGTATAGGCAGACATCAGGTCTTGCACTCTGCATTTTAAAAGTCCGAAAAAGGGCAGTGAGTGTGACCTTTTGCAGAGAGACTGGGCAGATGGTTTCCTCTGATCACTTCCAGTCCAAGCAAGGTCGTTTCTAGCCTTGAATATTATATGGTGAACGCATTGCTTTGACATTTTTACATTTTCTGTTCACCGTAACCATGGCTCTTGTTACAAAGTTGTCTCCTGCTACAGAAAAATCAAAGGGCTGTACGCATTTTTCTTGGAATCATATTTGTGAAGGAATAATCATGTTAAAGCAAATGGCACTATTAATTTAAACTTTGGTTTAGCCTAGTTGTCTTGTGAAATAAAAAGCCTTCCTGTCCAGGCTAAAGTTAAAGCTTACATTTTCATGCTATGTTGCTAGCTAACTTTTATATACTTCTTTTTGAAGGGCCAGAACTAAAGTGGTGTATTCCATGTACAGTCGAAAACCTGCAAAAGAAGTAAAAAGAGAATTGATAAAACTAGGAGTGAATTACTATATTCTGGAAGAGTCATTGTGTGTAAGCAGAAAAAAGTAAGTAATCTCTCTCTCAAAAGAATGATATGCTGCTCAAATATGTAGTCTAAGATTCATATCAAGTAGTAGTTTTGAAATGTTGATCTGTGTTTTATTGGAAGTGTCCAAAATACATTTTTGTCCAGTGTCTCCAGATATTAAGTATAATTAACTTTACCCACATTGGCAACTTTGTGTGCACCTGAAAAAGCTGTTGTATGTATTTTTAAGCTTCACTATAAAATACGGAAGAGATTCACAAAGGAAATGAGTCATTATTCTGTGATGGCAAGCACAGATGTGTGCGTATAATGAGTCTAGTATGAATGAAAGATGCAGAGTAAAAGACAATTGGAGCACCAAAATGTTATGACCATTGCTGCTCACTGAAGACTTTGTCACATTTAAGCTGTCCCAATTTCTCTTTTTGGCCTTTAGAGCATGATTTGTTTGGATTTTTTATTTTATTTTCTTCGCATTTAGAATAAAATGAAATGAGTCTGTTCTATTTCTTTGCTAGTATCTTTGACAAATTAGGAAATTCTCAGTAATTCTAACTTTGAAAGATAACTGTACAGGGAATTGGTGTTGGTTATGTTCCTTAATAAAAAACCAAGGAGTTATTACTTTTTTTTTTAAAAAGGTGTTTTATTTCCTGAGTTTTCTTTAGAAATGTTAGGAGTGTGAACATCACCATCCATTTTATAGGAAGTTTTAAGGGCCCCGGTAATGTATATTGTATCATTTGAGTTGTTTTATATGCTTCCTCTTCCAGATTAATTCTTATTAATTATGTAACCACAAAAGCAGACAAATTTTACACATTCTCAATACTATTTTTAAATTACTACTATATTTATTGATTTTGTAATCTGATAAGAATTTCTAGTATAAAGACAAAAAAATACAGATGGTGCAATCAAGTACTCATAGGGGGTGTAGAAAACTGAGTTCAGCAACTGTATGTTTTTTGATGGCATTTCTTATTTCTTCATTTCTCTTCTCATATTCATATGTTTTCTAGGCCTGGTTGCAGTATGCCTGAAATTTGGGATGTCGAAGATCCCGCTAATAGCGGCAAAATTCCTTTATGTACCCTTATGAGCAAGGATTCCAGGCCGTATTTCATCACAGTATTTGAAAACAGCAATTACAGAGTCTTGAAGATTCCAAAGGAATAACATTTCAATGCAAAGAACCACCAGTCTTTTAACTTTTTAAACTAGTAGCTATAAGAATTCTAAATCAGAAATACCTTTTCTACTAGACTTAAAATGGAAAAATGTGTACTTTATTTTTTACCATTTTAAGTGAATTCTGATTATAGAAGTATCTTAAACCTAACAGTTTGGATTTCTATTTCAGGGTCAGTCCCTTGAGATTTGCTATGCAAATGATTATATGTTTGCACATTTTATTTAACACTGATCCAAAAAGAGTTAAAAGTAGCTATGGAAAGTAACTCCATTCTCAAAACCAATGATATTGTGAAATGGGATTGTCGGAATGTCTTAGCAAAGCAAGTTTGTTTAAAGCTTTGGTGCCAGTAGCTAGGAACAAAGGAATGGTGCTGCAGCATCTGGCATCACATTTCTCATGTCACTTTCATTACCCATCTCCCTTCTGGACAAAGTGATACTAGAAATTCTCTTAAAAGTCATGTAGTTTCACTAGTCATGTCAGAGAGAGACATTTTTTTCTTTTGAGAGGATTAAGAACATTTGTCAGTTTGGATTGCTTAACACATGCTTTTAAGCTTGCTTTTGAAATGGAAAAGTTTGTAGGCAGACTTGAAACTTCATTATTTAGGTGCATGTTCTTGGAATCTTATTGATATTAAAAAAGACAACTAATAAGGGTAATATTTGCAGTGAGCAATAGTTTAGCTTCTCAGTGTCCAAGGATTTTTAGCATTCTTATACATTCAGAATAAGCTGGCATAATATACATGAAATTTTTAAGGGAAAATGCTTTATTCAGGAAAAATTTGTCATAGCCTTAGAAAGACACTAAAATAAATCCTTCACTGCCTTAACTAGACCTTCAGCACCTAACTTGATAAGAAATTACTTTCAAAATTTATGCCCTATTTTCTTTCCCCATGTATTAGATCCTGCCTGGATTTTATCATCAGCATTAAAGAAAAATGAAATTTAACCCAGTTGTGGTATGGGTGTAGTCAGTTGTGTGGGTATAATTGCTCCAAAAATATTAGACTGGTTCTGCAGTTTTTCTGTCATCTCGGTGTCACACCAACATTATCGGTTATAAAGAATTTGGAGAATTCACTTTCCAAGATACCCAGTGCAAAGACACCCTTTAATCATTTAAATGACTTGATAGAATTTTTCTATGTTTATTGCCGTTGGGAAGTATCACAGTAATTGTGATTCTACAGTATAAGACTTCTGAAGTCTAATGTTTTTCTGTATGTCATTCATGTTTTGGTTTTGTTTTGGCTTGTTTTGTTTTGTTCAGACATCAGTCTATTGATATGACCGGTCTTTTTAGCCCTAATAGCATCTAGCAATATTAGATGCTATAGGAATAGCATCCGTCACGCTTATAACTGTATCAATTAAGTGGGAATCTATGATAAAGTAGTAGTGTGACAACTGATCGGTATTCTAAGACTTCTTATTTTTTTAAAATCTGTTTTATTGAGAGGGTGAGGGAGAATGGCTGAAAATGCATTAGCTTTTTAACTTTTACAGAATAGATTTTGGAAAAATTTCTATAAGGAAACTATCACAAAAAAGGGCTTTTGGGAAGTAACTTTTTAAAATGTTAATTGAATTCAAGGAAGCAGGAAAAAAATCTTTATATAAACATTGTGACTAGTGTTACAGCACAAAAGGTACTGTATTTTTATGAAGTTTATGCCACTGTTGACATGTACTTACGTGGTTAAATAAAAAAGAAAAAGATGGAAATTGTTCTCATGTTTCTGATGGGTATTACATTTCTGTTCTTTTGTCTATTAAACTGAAGTTTCATACAATTGCCACAACAAATATGATTAAAGCTGAACCCTCAACTAAACAATGCAAGGAAGTGTTTCAGATAATTAAACCAAACTCACACGCCTCTTTTTGGCCTCCTTTTTATTTGGAATATCAGTGCAGGAATATGTGAAAAGACAGTGAGAAAACGTCAAATACCTATTTACATGCAAAGTGAACTTGGAAGGCAGTTCAAAATTATTCCCTTATTTGTTCTAAGTTTCTAAACTCAGGTAATTAAGACTAAAGCCCAAATATGTGTAGAATGAAGAAACATTTGAAAGTTAAGGTACAAAGATGTACTTTAGTAAAACTGGTCCCCATTTGATGAGGAGGCTGTTGTTACTGAGTATGTGGCCGGACCCTGTTTGTAAATTTTCAGCTTATGTTGAGGGACATGTGTCATGAATGCAGGTTTGTGAATCCTGATGATGATGTTAATTCATTGTGAGTGGCTTTACACAGTTTGATTTAGTAGCAGTTTAGAATTTACTTGTAGCAAATCACAGGGTTTGATTGTAATAGTTTAATAGCACTCAGTCATCAGTGATTAACAAAGTGATTAGACAAAATTGATCAAAACAGTGACTTAGTTACAGGTTCGAAGATGGCAAGGTTCACTCTATTACTACATGGAAATGCATAAAGGAGAATTAAGTTACACTGAGTTGGAATGATTTACAAAGAGATTGTGTATGCAGGGGATAAGGAGGACCATCCCTTTGAGTCATGAGGTTCAGAATAGACCCCCTTGCTTTCTAAACTCCTTTTCACAGAGGAGTCTAGGTGCGGCTAGGTCCAATCTTATTCTCAGACTTGGTCAATGGTTTATAGGAATAAGGATAATGCAGCAGTGTAAGACTCACTTTGAAATTAAATTGTACATCTACAGACTACTTAAACTGATTCACACATGCATACACACAAACATGAATATATATATATATATATAAATGGTATACCTGTTAAAAATTCTCCTCTAGTTCAGTGAAATGCTTGTGTAGAATGTCTTGGCATTTCTCAGCAGGTGAGGGTTGAGCCTCAAGGAGCGAAGGGTTTCAGCCCAGGCTCCACTGTTGGTCTTTGGTAATGGACCTCTGATGGTAGCAAACTTTGGGAGTTTGCTAGCTTTGCCAGCTCTGAGAGGCGTCCCACTCAGAGGGGGATGCTGGTGCAGCCCGTGGCAGTCCAGGAGAGCTCAAAGGGCCTCACTCGGGACTGCTGTTTATAGGATCGTGAGATGATTGGCTTTAGTCATCAGTAAATTTCCATCTGAGCCACAATTCGGGTTGGTAGTTGCTGGAATTCCAGTAACGATGATACAGCTGTGTTTCAAGGCTGTCAGGGGTAGGTGTTTGTTCTCGCTCCTCTCCTTAGCCATAATACGGAGATTTGAATAAGGACAGGAGTCTCTCTGCTTCAACCATGTAGGAGTTTCTGGTGCAATTAGAGGGTGCTTAACTGACCAGCTCACTACGCAAAGGCTGCAGCTGGAATTCCTGAGACCGTAAAGCGGTTGAAGAGAGAGAAAAAGCAGGGGCGGGGGGGGATGCACCACCACAACATGATACTGTCCCTCTCTTTGAACTGGTCTTAAACACAAATAAATACTGTCATCTAATGTTAAGATGATAAAATCTAGTACTAGAAACATGAAGTAAAAAATGCAATGTATGATTGTGGGGAAGAAACATGGGAATTCATGAATTGGGTGTATCATGTTATGAATTTCTTGTCATCTCAGTAATTTGCTCTCAATTCCCAGGGAAAGAATTTGGGTTTAAATAATGCAACATTTGACACGTAGGAGCACCATGTTAATACTATGCTTATCACTGCAACTTGAACCAGAAGATGGGAGTTTGAGATTTCTTAGCTCGCACTGAAGTTGTTTTTCCCTTTGCAAGATCCTAAGCAATAAATCTGTAACTCAAGTAAGTTTGTTTTTAAATATGTGCTGGCCTTGATGTAATTTAGGTGCAGGACTGGAATAATTCAGTACCTGAAAACAGTTTCTGTTATGTTCTAGTAATATTGGATCATATAGATTTATCTGTTGCTGTCTGAAATATTGCTAGCTTTGAAGGCAGTAAATTTCTTCGTTACAAAGGGCACAATTACAATTTGGTATTGAACTTCTGATAATTGTGCAAACTAATATTTAGTATGGAGACCAAATGAGGCACCTTTGTGAAACAAAGATGCTAAGTCCTATTCAGTACTGCCTTGCACTTCATCATTCTCATCTACCATTTAAAAAAATAGCTTTGCTTTTGCCTTTTTTTGCAATTCAGCTTAAACTGTCAAACTGTATCACTCAGTTTCTCTTGAATTTTTCCATTTAAGATATCAAGTTCCATAACCTAGGATTCACCTCAAGATAAGTAAAGAAAACTTCAGCAAAAGCAAATATGTAAGGAGGAGTATAAACACACCATTGTCAGAAATCAGCATTGTTGAAAGCAATTACAAAATGGTAATTGTGGCTTGGGACTTGTGTTTTCAGATTGCATTGTTGTGTAGTTTCTATAGAATCATAGAATCATTTAGGTTGGAAAAGACCTTTAAGATCGAGTCCAACCATATAATCCTGTTGTAACAACTGATAAACACGGTTGTTTCACCTAAGTTACATAATGTGAAGGACTGCAGTGAAATAACGTGGTATTTTTAAACTCAGGTGCTCCTGAGTTATTTCAGCAGCTGGAGAACAGAATCCAAATCCTAACTCACAGTAGTGCTTTTCTATGTAAGCTTTATTGTTGTACTATGAGGAAAGAGCAGGATGGCAGATGTGGTGTGAAAGGAAGAATTTACTGCTTGAGTATTAATAGGGTTTACGTGTTAGGGAATACTTTGAGTGAAATTAAGACTGGGGACATAAGATGGCATGCAGAACCTCTGAATCTGAGAACTGGTCAGCTGTGCGTGAATCACTTGGGCAGTGAAACCTCTCAGTGCTATGATAAACAGATTCTCAGTTGTAGCTATACAACATAAGCACTTCTGTTTCAGGACAAAGTCAAACATTATGATGAACTGTCCGTAGCAGAGCTTTAAGCTGACCTGTTGGGTTGGAGCAGAGAAGTAGAAGGATTTACAGAGTTAGGCAGAATCCCTTTCCTTCTCAGCAAATTGGCTTGTTTTGGATCTTGTGCTGTAGTTCTCCATTATTGATGAAATTCATACAACGTATGAAATGATCAGTTGTTTTGAGTGGATTCATGGTGTAGTAGTTCAACAACTTTATTCCTGTTACAGCACGTATAGAATATTTATTGCCAATAGATCATGAGGTAATAGATATATACAGACTGAGTGAATAATACAGGTTTTGTATCTGGCTGAGAACTCGAGCAGGATAGCCTGCATTTATTTCAGCAGTCATCAGTGTTATCATGAGATATCACACTGATCCTAGCTGAGCCTTTGCATGAATATCAGGTTAACTTCCCTGGACTTTGGATCAGACATTATAGCTGCTCGGCTTAAGGACATCCCCAGCCATGTCAGAAGTGCACAGGAATTAATTTCTTGTAAAATTTCTTATTTTCCTGTTGGGTGAGAAGATACTGATTGATTACTCTATAAAATGACTGCAAATGAGAGATCCCTGTAGCCAGCCTTCTACCCCATCAAGACTATCAATGTATAAACTGATTCTTGAGTGCAAGCAGCACTTGTTTTGCCTGTTTGGCAGGAAGGATGAGATCTAGCCTGAAGAATATGGAAACGCTTACTGGATCTCATTTAAAGATAATACTGAGCCTGAAAGAGGGCAACTTCTAAAGGGAAAACTTCTGTCCTTTTGGTGTTCATCTGGAAGGAAACAAGTCACTCGTTTATTCTTCAGGCCTGAAAAAGCTTATTTTCAAAGCTAGTGCCCAACATTCTTACTTTCATTACTAGTTATCAGTGTGTTTAGACACCTGAGCAGTATCATCTTTATGTTACTGAGCAACTGGTTGCTCAGCTTCTCTGACTACGAGTCCCTGGGGTGTCTTAGGCTGCAGTTAGCAAACATTATTTGCAGACAGTTGGTGTTTTGCTGTAGATATCTCTGCCTGAGTTCTGGAAAAAAAATTCTAGCTTCTTCTGAAGTATTGGCTTTTATAGTTTAATTCTAAAAATTCCACTTCTTTCTTTAACTAAGAAAAAAAAAAAGTAGCAAAGACTGAGTAGGATACTTCCTGTTTTTCCCTGAATTAGCTTTTTGATGGTGCTTGAATTACTGCCTTGCTTTTCTTTGATTTTGATTATGAAAACATAATGCACCTATATTTGGTGAAGCTTACTTTTATGAGCAATGGAAGGTAAAGTTAGAATCAAACTTAGTAGCTGAGTAGAGTAGAAATTCTCAGTTCCTGAAGTTTTTTAAAGGCCATTCAACTCAAAACACAAGTTTATCAAACGGCTAGGAGTAGGTGTTTTCCTTAACCTTTGTATCCTTTGTTCTAGATCCTTGCTGGGTTTAGCTGCAGCTATCAGTCTACAAGCTGCTGCATACAAGATCTTTGCTTTGATACACTTCGGCCATTTTTGTGTTATTACATAATTTAAAAGGATGAAATATTTTGAGAAGGGAGAAATGGTAACAAGATGATCAAAAGTAAGTTGTATTCCATGACTGCTTTATGCATGGAGTTTAAGACTTTAATCTTAGAGTTTATTACCCTCAATGCTTAAAATCAATCAGATGTTACTCAGCAAGTGGTGCTGTCAGAATCTGTAACTAATTTTTAAACTAATGAGGTCTTGGCTATTTACTTGAATAGTTGCAGATTTGTTTCATCCATTAGTTTTTTGCCTGAAATAAAAAGGGATTGTAAAGGCGCCTTTGAATTAGGAGCCTGTGACATGTATTGCCTTCCTCTGAGCCCTCGATGTGCAACTGAATTGATAATTGAATTTAGAAAGAACCCTGTCAGCACTGATGGTTTGTTTTGTAAGATTGTCCTTACACATAAGAAAGTAGCGAAGCAATAAGGTTCCAATTGAAATAAACTGAAAAGCGTAAATATTTGCAATGTCAAGGTGCAGCAGGATTGCCGAAAGGAAGCATGGTTTCAATAAAGTCAGACTGTATTTGGAATGTGTTTTTCTGGTTTTTTTTTCTGTGTTCTATTTCATCTTACGCTGTTTCACTTCAATGCTGGGAAATGGGATAAAACTGAACAGAATGGAATGGAGCAAAATTGAATAGCTGAAACTGAGAAGGTGTTTGTGTCTTCCAAACGTGACCTGTTTTTTCTAAACCTTGTCAAAATGCTTGGCTTATGCCAATGAACTAGGTGATGGAAGCTGTCCATGTTAGCTGGTGTTCCTGTACCACGGCAGGCTGTTGTCATTCTCCATTGCTCTGCAATTCATTTATTAAAGAGTTAAAAAGAGCCTGGACTTACTACAAGGTTAAACCTGGAGTACACATCATCATCAGGACCTCACAGAAAAGGTAACAAGGACAGCTGGAGAAAACCACACACGTCATTTGTGTTTGTTTATATGGTCTGAAAATAACTTTCTTGGCTACAAATTCCATCTGTAGTAGATATTAACTAATCTCTGTGACACAGGTGCCCACTACAGTGAACTACCAAGCACATGCTATGCTGTGCTGTAATGATAGGGACTGAAGTGAATGTATTGCAGCTATCATCACATCGTCTTCTCTGTGGTCTTGAACTAGTGACCTAGTAGGAGCTGGATTTATTTTTAGTGAGGTCTAAGTGTGTTGCTACTGACCTAATCAGTAAGTCCAGAAGTGTGTTTTACTGAAGAATTCATTCAAGCTACTATGAATCCAAATGACATCTGTGTGTTGTGGTTTGGCCCCAGCCAGCAACTAAGCACCACGCAGCTGCTCACTCACTCCACCTACCCCCATGGGATGGGGGAGACAATCGGAGGAGTGAGAGTGAGAAAAATTCCTGGGTTGAGATAAGAACAGTTTAATAATTGAAATAGAGATAAGAACAGTTTAATAATTGAAATAAAGTAAAATAGTAATGATAATAATAACAGTATAATAATAATAATATACAAAGCAAGTGATGCACAATGCAATTGCTCATCACCCGCTGACTGATACCCAGCCAGTTCCCGACCAGCAATCACTGTCCCCAGCCGACTCCCTGCAGCTTATATACTGAGCATGACGTCATATGGTATGGAATAGCCCTTTGGTCAGTTTGCATCAACTATTCTGGCTGTGCCCCCTCCCAGTTTCTTGTGCACCTGGCAGAGCATGGGAAGCTGAAAAGTCCTTGAGTAGCATAAGCAGTACTTAGCAACAACTAAAACATCAGTGTGTTATCAACATTCTTCTCATCCTAAATCCCAAACACAGCCCTATGCCAGCTACTAGGAAGAAAATTAACTCTATCCCAGCCAAAACAAGGACACTGTGTTATGTTGTAGTGGTGGTTTGACCAAGTTTTCTGTACTTTAACTGCAACTTAAGCAACTTAAGAGCCCTTTGGACAAAGGTCATATACTGTATCATGGTGTAATCCTTTGAAAGGGGTGTAATCTTATCTGTCTAATGTACATAACCAAGTAAAAGAGCAAAGAGGAGACACACTGGAGATCAAAGAGCTTCCTGCTATAGCTGCTGCATTCAAAGTACGCTTATTTATTACCAATTTTATAGAAGACTCTTTAGCATTAGGATGCTTCTCAAGGTTGCAGCAGAAAAATGAGGGATTATTGGGATTGTTAATCACTGGGAACATAATGAGCAAACTTTAGCACAAAAGAGGTGAAGGACTGGCTTTTCAAAAGTCATGAATGATTTTGTGTGCCTTCATTCCAAGGTGTGCAGTCCTGGCCCAACTTCCAGAAAGAAATATTGGTTGGGTCAGGCATTCAGAATTGGCTACTTAAAGCAGAACTTTAACACCCAAATCTTGTTTAAAAGAAAAGAGAGAAACTGATATCCTACTAGTGGCTTGCGCCAGGCTATTCGTGTAACAGTAGTTACGGTAAATCTTGGAAGTGTTTCAAGAAAGAAATTTTTAGTTTTAAAAAGATCATCTGATCCCCTATGAGCACTTTTTCAAGCTGTGCTTCTGCTTTGAATGTAGGACTAGTGCTTGCTAATTGTTTTTTGCTGCCACATGAAGAATTATACAATCCTTCTGCTCTGGGGCTCCTTTTTTTTTGTTTCCCAAGACTTATGCTAAAGCACATTGAGACAAGTCACTGAAGAAGAAACGAGAGGATGTTGTTTTGCTATGCTAAGTAGTTCAGTTGGAAAGCTTTTGTGAAGAGCTGTGCTTAATGAACATGTAACATATGCAATCGCCCCTTCTGGTCTCAGAGTTTTTGAAACAGAAGACAACATGTCTGGGGTGTTTAAAACCACAAAATCCTAGTTATTTGTGGTTAGCGATGTTATTTCATGGCATTATTGTTTGCCAGCTTAACTGTTTCATTTATCTTTGTACTGGTGTGCTTTCTGAATTGTTTCAAATCTCTTAGACCCTCCTAGGCAGCACATGGGTATTGTCATCTTTGCTGTCAGTTTGGTGAGGCATAGACCCTCGGTGTTCCCTATTACGTCACACTGTGTTCCCCCCCTTTTTTCATTACCTTATTACCATCGTGCTTCATCCAATGCCTTTGTGTTATAGGTAACACTCGATTCTGTGCAACTGAAGGGATTTAAGCGCCATCTGTGCAGAGCAAGCAACTATGATGGAAAGTTGTCTGCTCTGTGCTCCCCTATTTACATTTCACAAATAGATAACAACGGTGATGTACTTTGTGATGCTGCTGCCACTCTATAAATGTCTACATTCCCTTCTGGAACTTGCTCCTGCAAATCTGTGACAAGAAAATACAGAAAATATACATGCAAGTTTTACTGAAAGCATCACAAACCAAGGCAATTTCCTCTGGTAAAGTGACCAAAAAGCCAAAAGATGTTTTCTGACAGCGTTACAGAATCACACTCGTCTGTTTTTGATGGGTCAGATTACACGTGGCAAGAACCAAGGATGAAGGAAGCACACAATTTGGAAATGCAACTGAGGGTGAACAGTACAGACACTTTTCATCAGTTTCTGGTCTCTTGATACCTTTTCGTATTTTCTTCATTATGGCACAGCGTGACTGCAGGCTGCCCTTCGCTGTTGCCGTCGGAGCTCATAGCAGAGAACAAGTGAGCAGTGAGACCATTTTAAGGTAAAAGGCAAAGGAGACAAAGTCTCTTGCTGGCTCACACTAATTGAATTCACTGTATTTATTGTTTCTGCACAGTCAGTGGCAGATGTCCATTGCAGCAAATCCTTCTGAACATTACTTGTATGCTTGGAAGCAGACCCTGTAAATGGACTTTATTGATTCCTGTGTAACTACCTGATTTGCAAATGTGATAAAAAGGTGGGTGGCAGCAAGCAACCAGTAAGGTCCACCTAAAAGACACACTCAAAGCTGGGAAGGTCACGTACTATGCTGTGGGCTGTCACCATGGCGCATGCTGAGCTGCATAGCTGACATGCCAGCGTTCAATCGGTTTTCATCTATAGCAGATATCACTGCCAGGTCAGATGCCATTCACGTGCCACTCCAGTGACTTTGGGGAGGTTGTCCTTGGTTTTAGTCCACTTTTCCAGCACTCAGGAGCCCATTTTCCTCAGGCTTTGTTTTGTTAGCAGTTGGATTCGGTCTCATCACTAGATGAAACTTTGTTGTCTATGTACTAGTACATGTGTCTGATTTTGGAAGTGTTTAGAGGAGCATAAACTAAACTTTCCCTGAGGTAGAGATTTTCTACTTCCTCAGGATTACTGAAGCCTAAAACTCGTAATTTGTACAAGCTGTAATACCACCTCCTAGAACTATTCTCTGACTGAGAAAGATTGAAAGACTGAGGGGAAACACAGCAATCACATTCACTTAGAGAAAAACGGTAATAAATTATTCTTTTTCACTGAGTTTATAAAAAATAAAATAAAAATAAAATGAATGGTGAACATTTGAAGAAAAAAAAGTTAATTTCACTTTGACAGAAGGGCTACTGCAAAATACACATATGAGAAAGTTAAATACAATCTGCTTCTAAAGGCTTTCCCACCTCAGTGATTTTAAAATGGTGGAAGGATTTAGCCTGGCTAAAGCTGTAATTCCACTTATGTGGCAGACTAGCATAGAGTGCCACTGAAGAAGTCATTCTCCCCCCACCGGCTAACATGCTAACATGAACTTTCATGCAGTCATTGCAGTAAACCGTATCAGGAATTGGTCCAGATGAAACTCACCTGGCAAAATAAATTGTCTTTTTACATCAGCTGAATACCTAGTCTCATTCATCACACAGCTACAGGAAACCTTGGAGCAAACAAGGAGAAAAGACATCATGGAGGAAGACACAGACAGTCAACACCAGGTATTTCAGTGGCTTGGTCACCCTACACTGATTGAAAGTGTCTGTGATGCAGGACCTTCAGGAGGGCCCCTCTCTGTCAGTCCCTACCAAAAAACTTTTGAGCTCCTGCCTAAGTTGAATGAAATTTGATGGGGAGGTGGAGCTGTCAAAGATATTTTTTTACAGGCTTCAATGAAACTGGTAGACAGGAGGAGGAGGGCAAGAGTGATCAGCATTACCTCCCCCACTGCAAAACCAGCAGAACCTAGCTGCCTGAGTACCTCTGCCCCAACCACAATGCTATTGTCTCTCACCTGTGTAGGTGTAGTAAAGATATAGGGAAAAGGGGGTTACTGTGGTAAAGGAAAGGGGAGGGGAAGCTAAGGAGAGCAGGCTTCACTGTTCATAGGGCTACCATTTTTTTCCTTTAGCAAGTGCTTATATTTCGGTTTTTTTTCCCACAGCTCTGCACATAGGAGGAAGAGAGAGACCTTTCATTGGAAAGTATCAAGATGCCTACAAGATATCCATAAGGCATAATGGTTGCACCAGCCTAAATTTGAGGTATTATCCCCATCTGCCCCACTCCAGAAAAAAAAGCCCTTCTGCTGCCTTATATCTACAGGCCATGCTGGAGGAGTGGATGCATCTCCCTGCCCCTTCCATAGCACCCACCGTGCCTCAAGGGTTGGAGATGATTGTTGCAGCCCTTGCAGAGTGTACCCTACCCCTTGCTGAGCAGTGCTGAGTCAGCACAGGTGGGATGAACACCTGCTGCGGCGGCTTACAACCTGCTGCAGGGAGGTCTGAGGTGGCAACACTGTTTGAGTGTTACTTGAAGAGCTGTGGAAACTCTGGTAAGTCATCGTCTGGGTTGTGGGGACTGCAGTCCTCCCTCCAAGGGCACAGCAGAAAGCCAGAGACAGCTGCAGGTAGGTCCAGCCCCAGGTCCTGCAGCTGGTGGCTCTCCTCGGGCTGGATGAGGGTGAGGAGCAAGGCTGGGCAAGGGGGCAGGAGGCACTGGGAGGGGGCTGCCAGAGGGCTGTGGGGTTTGTAGCCATGTTCCAAGCCATAGACCTTGGTGCAGAATTGAAAGGCAAGCCGTGGAGCCTAAGGGTTTCTGTGGGTCGTGTGGTGCACAGGTTCAAGGAACTGGCTGGGGGACAGTGAGGATGTGAAGTGTGGGGCTGTGTCTGAGTTTGTGTTTCCATTTGACCTGGAGAGTACCACAGTTCTGGGGGAAACAGTGATATGTGCTTCTGTAATGTAGCGGGTTATTTCCTAAGAAGTGGTTGAGCTCTATTGTACCCCCTTTATTACCTGCCAATAGTTTAACTAAGTCTACCCAACTAAGGGGTGAACAAGGCTTCTTCAGCCTTGGGCCCTTTCACTGATGCAAGTGGAGTCTGCTCTAAAGAGTGCCAAGCACTCGCAGCTGCCCCTGAAACCACTAAGAAGTTTGGTTTGAAAATATAGATTTAAACTAGGTGATGCAAAACTCCTCTTCTATGTCTGCAGGACTGGGAGGATGGGTTTCCTCACAAGGGTGTCAGGGAGATAATTTTATGGATGCATCTAATGCAAGCTCATGGTGCAATCATGGGTACAAAATAAAAACCTAAGGTATCATATCTGAGAAGTGTGGAGTTAAGAAGGTGTGTAGCCATACGCTGAATGCTTGGGATAAGGTAAAACAATGAAAAAGAATTAATCAGAACAGTCTATTCAGTATACTATATAAAATAAATATACTTTGTGGTAGTAATTCTGTTCTATATTGTGTTACATCCACATGTAGGAAAAAAGAATAAATTAACTGTCACACACAACCTTAATTTTGGCTTGTGCTCACTTTGGAGGGATTAACTTTGATACATTTGTAGGTTTTCTGGTGTCTGGACACGCATACAATCGCATTCATGTGCTCTCCAGTCAGAGGGCAAGTGTGTATCTGAATAGCAGGTCATGCCAAATGTAATGCTGGCTCAGACTTTTCATCCATGGTACCCTCTCATGCTTTGTCCTTGTCCTGGTTTCGGCTGGGATAGAGTTAATTTTCTTCCTAGCAGCAGGCATAGTGCTGTGTTTTGGATTTAGTAGGAGAAGAATGTTGATAACATGCTGATGTTTTTAGTTGTTGCTGTGTACTGCTTATGCTAGCCAAGGACTTTTTCAGCTTCCCATGCTCTGCCAGGCGCACAAGAAACTGGGAGGGGGCACAGCCAGGATAGTTGATCCAAACTGACCAAAGGGCTATTCCATACCATATGACGTCATGCTCAGTATATAAACTGGGGGCGGGGGTGGCCAGGGAGCAGCGATCGCTGCTCGGGAACTGTCTGGGTATCGGTCGGCGGGTGGTGAGCAATTGCATTGTGCATCACTTGCTTCGTATATCATTATTATTATTATCATTATTATACTGTTACTATTAGCATTACTATTTTACTTTATTTCAATTATTAAACTGTTCTTATCTCAACCCAGGAGTGTTTCTCACTCTTACTCCTCCGATTCTCTCCCCCATCCCATCGGGGTAGGGGGAGTGAGCGAGTGGCTGCGTGGTGCTTAGTTGCTGGCTGGGGCTAAACCACGACAGTCCTCAGAGTACATTTTACCAGACAATTATTTTGGAAAGCTTTGACCATTGGAAAGGCTGTCTGCTTTCTGCTACAAAGCCAACATCAGGGGTCTACAAGCAGCTCCATAAGCTGCTGTTGTTCCAGAAAGCATGGTCCACTGGCTCTCCATCTCCAGCATTCTCTCCTTGGGTTAGCTGAGGTGTTCATGCAGCCACACTGGGAACTGGGTATAGGAACTGGTCAAGATAATACTTACTGTGTTGCTGAAATGAAAGCTAAGTTAAAGTGCCTGTGCAACATAAGCATGCATAGGAGTGGGCACGTGCAGCCAACAGCTGAGAGCCAAAGGTGAGGGAGACACACTTGCTGGAAACCCTTAGCAAGCCCTCTAATAAGCTTGCTGTACATTACAAAGTCACACCCTAAAGCCTGAAGTGTTAGACTTGTTTGTTGTGAAGTGTTAGAATTGTTTGTTGTGAAAACTGAGGTCTGGTTTTGATGTGGAAGTTGCGCGTCTGTGAGACTATGCAGTGCGAGGTTCTGAATGTGTCCTGGGTAGAGAACCAACCATGGCTGAATACCTTCCCCCAACCAGCAGCTGAGAGGTCTCCTGTTGCAGAGAAATTCCACATTAAAGCTGCAGAAATTTTTTTCCAGCATTTAAAAAATTATGAACATTTCATGACAGGTGTTCAAGATTACATTCAGATTTTTTTGATTAAGAGGGGAAGGGGAAGTGCATGATAAACATGATAAATAAGGTACATGATAAATATAGGTCACCACCTGAGCAGTCACCAGCTCTGCATGCACATGCAGAGGGGGAGGGAAGTGTATGACATGATCTTGTTTTGTAGAGTGAAGCTATAATCATGTCTGAGATACCCTGTGTGCTGTAAAAGTTTTGTTGTTAGTTTTATTTAGCCTCCTCCCACACTCTTCCTCAGGTATGAAGAGAATATAACAATTGTATGATATGTTAAGGAAAACCTCAGAGTGCATGAATGGCTCAAAAGAGTGAGAACAAAGGTAGAACATCTTGTTAACTGTGTTGCCAACAGTTAACGCTGACACAGCTCTGAAAATCCAGAAAGAAAAGCAAAGTGGTTGAACCGTGCCAAATACAAGAGGAACAAAGTCCTCTTCTTGAGCTTGCTGTCTTCAGCTCAAACAGCTGGAGATTTGGAGAGAATTCAGGATAAAATTGCTAGGAAGTATGAGGAAAAAATCTTTTGATTCCAGTACCTGGTTGTGTTGGACTGCTGTAGTAAGCACTGCTGTTGGTAGGTGCCACCTTTGTGACATAGGAGGACAGGTATTGGATCCAGACTGTCCTCCCTGGCACTGGTCAACAATGTCTGTCGGGGGGCAAGAGTATTTTAGCTCAATCCCAGAACTGTAGGCTTTTAGCAGTTGTTGTCGCAGGCATTGAAGTGCTGAAAAAATAATGACTGATGTGTTGAACATGACCCAGCACCAAGTAGTGATACAGAATGTAGGATCTATACTTTTGCATCAGAAGTTCGGCCTGTGATTTTAACTCTCAGTGGAGAGAAACTGCGGACTTGCTTAGAGATTCTTTGAAATGGTATCTCTGTATTGTAAGATTAACAAACTTTGAACAAGTTCATTAAGAACCAGCAAACACCAAGGTTGGAAGAACTAGGAGCATCATCACCCAAGATAAGTGCAGAGAAACCAGTTAGGACTAGCACATATAGTAGCAAAGCTGTGATAAGCTGCTCAGTGAGCAAACCCATGACTATATATGGGAAAAGGATCCAGAGTTCATGGAAAGGACACTGAAAGATCCCTCTACAAAGACCACTAGGGACCCCCAAGGACCATTGACCCAAATCACTGAGCATGCACACATGGGGAGAGAATATGTAAATCAGTTCTGGGGATTCATTATCCTAAGACCACTTTTTCCAAGAAATATGATGACTATGTATATTTCTGTCCTACATAAATTGTATGTCTTTGGTTGTGCAGTATACATGTTAGGTGGAAGCATCCCCCATGCATTTGGTGCCGTAAATAAAGAATGCCTGCTTTCTAAAGCTCCAAAATGAGTCTTAGAGAGTATTCATAAGCCGTAATTTTCAGTATCAGTTGCAGCCCATATTGAGTGGGCCAGATCCAGTACCCTCCCATTTTGCTGGAGGGACACACAGGGGCTTGAAGGAGCCTTGCATATCCAGGACGCTTGGCACCTAGAAATCCTGAATTACAGTGGTCTTCCTGAAAGAGCATGTAGATGCTGACTGAGACCAGTTTGCTGTCTGGCAGCACAGTGTAGTATCTGCTAATCGATTGGGAATGAAGCTCAGCCCAATGAGGAATTTGGAAATACTGAGTTGACTGAATGCGCATTGTCAGCTTCAAAGGGTAGCCAGTCACAGTCTAAAATGGCTGGGATTTGTTTTCTGTTCAATGTTTGATATGCTGTTATCTCTATCAGTTGTGCATGCTGGAGCTCTAGAAAATTATGTTCAACTTTTCTTGCTTTTTCATATTCTCTACATGTTTTTTCCTCAGGTAACTTCAGAAACTTAGCCCATTTCAGTGTAAAAGTTCGTATGTAAAAATACTGTCCTTTGCTGTAACTAAATGAGATGCTTATATACAACCCAGAAAAGAATTCTCACTTTAAAAGGAAATGCAAAAAGTAATGGAATTTTATTGTTCTGGAAATAGTCTGCTTTGTTTTTCTTTGGATTTAGGCTCATTTTAAACCCACTCTTTTCTCAAGCGTTGGCTTACAGCTAGGGACAAGGTGTATTTCAGGGGTAAGCCTGAAACCTGCAGCACTGTGATGGTCCTTGGCGTGATGTTGCTGCCTGTGTACAAATGAGGATGGGGCAGTTAAAGGGTTGAGAGCGTATCGACTCTGCAGTCAGGGATTTAAAGATTGTCGCTGGCATAAAAGCAGAGGCGCAAAGCTTTTATCTCAATAGCTCAGATGACAAAAGCAAAGTAGCTGCAGCACTGCTGGTCCTGAATGTTTAGGCAGATATGCCCCCGAGTTGGGGTGGTCTTGGGATCCTGCCTGGTCAGACAAAAAGCCGACTTGTGTGCATCTGCACAGCCATATTTGCATCCATGATACTGCACCGTCAGTGAGCTGGAGAGCAGACAGACGCCCAGGCACGACTAAGCTGTGCCCTGACCTCCTGCAGCCTGGAGAACGGCTGAGGACATTGTGGGACCACGGGGCTCTCATTTGAATTGTGAGGGGGCTGGGAAGCACCTCTCTGACCCCTACGCCCAGACAAGTATATTTCAAAGAAGGTAAAGAAACAGTCTGAGCCCCGCAGCAAATTCAGTGCAGCGTGAAGACTGGCAGTGATGCAATTAAAGAGGAATTCAAGGTGTAGTCAAATGTTATGCACTTTGCTTTCAGTAATACTGTAAAAGAGAATTAAAAAGAGGCATATAAATAAAAAAATATGGGTGCCTGGATGAATATAACTGCATTTTGAAAAGGACAAAGGATTCCTCTGAATAATATTTAAAATTTAGTATTGCAAATTGCTTGAATGAATAAAAATGACATTTTTAAAAGGTCAGAAATTGCTTCAGAAAGGTATCTAATATTTAAAGTTGAGTAAAGGAACCCACTTCTTACAGCCACACTTATGCCGGTGTTGCCTGGGACTTGCTTCCAACTGAGATCGTGTTGTGGTTTAACCCCAGCCAGCAGCTAAGCACCACACAGCTGCTCACTCACTCCCCCCTGGTGTGATGGGGGAGAGAATTGGAAGGGTAAAAGTGAGAAAAATCATGGGTTGAGATAAAGACAGTTTAATAGGTAAAGTAAAAGCCACGTGTGCAAACAAAGCAAAACAAGGAATTCATTCACTATTTCCCATCGGCAGGCAGGTGTTCACCCATCCCCAGGAAAGCAGGGCTCCATTGCGTGTAATGGTTACTTGGGAAGACAAACACCATCACTCCGAATGTCACCCCGTTCCTTCTACTTCCCCCAGCTTTATACGCTGAGCATGATGTCATATGGTGTGGGATATCCCTTTGGTCAGCTGGGGTCAGCTGTCCTGGCTGTGTCCCCTCCCACCTTCTTGTGCACCCCCAGCCTACTCGCTGGTGGGGCGGGGTGAGAAGCTGAAAAGGCCTTGATGCTGTGTAAGCACTGCTCAGCAGTAACAAAAACATCCCTGTGTTATCAACACTGTTTTCAGCACAAATCCAAAACATAGCCCCATACCAGCTACTATGAAGAAAATTAACCCTGTCCCAGCCAAAACCAGCACAGGTCAGGAGGTTGGGACTGACACTCTTCCTCTGTGGGTTAAGGTGCACAAACCTGGATGATGGCCCTTTCTGTATGCTTTTTGTTAATGCCAGTGAGTGTGTGAGCTGCTTGGTGAGCTGAACAAGCCTCTGGGAAAATCCATCACTGCCCCAAGGAAACGCAAGGGGGAAATCTGAGCATCCCATGTGAATCGCAGTCTATATTTTCTGTAGACATCTGGTTGGCATCCTTTTCCTTCAGCCCTGTGTGGAGCCTCTTAATGAGGTGCCTGATGTTTCCCTTCCCTTGCTTTTATGCTCGTGGTCTCAGATTAGGCATTTCCCTTGCTTTCTGGGGGCTGTTTTGCATGGGTGCAGGGCATGCTGCAGCTGTGGGGCTGGCAGGGCACAGGAGAAACAGAGCCTGCCCTGCCATAGGTGGCTCAGCATCCTGTACCTGGAACTGGTGGGCTGAACTGGCATCTTGGTGCTCAGCCCATCTCCATTCAAATATTCACATGCTTAAACATGTTTTTGGTATCGATGGTGTTATAGATAGCTCAGTTAATTGCATGCCACCACATTAAGGTAGCTTCCCTGAATGCCTGCTCTTAAACCTTATAATCCTGAAGCAAACGTCCCATAGAGTGTGGGAGGATGGGGTCTGAGAGATGGTAGCATGACCTTTTGTAGAAAGGGTAATTGGTGGGATAAGTCATATTTTGATGTACCCCTCTGAATTAGAGCTGTGCTGGTGGTGGAGATCGACCTGATGCATGGAGAGGCAGTGTCTGGCTTACTTTGAAAAATACAACCAGCAAGAAGCAACATGGTCCTCTTGGAAATGTGCTTGCAACTTCTTCCTCCTCTCCCTCCTTGCCTGGCAGCGGAGGAGAGCAGGTGAGAAGGGGATAAACCACATTACCATCATTTGTACTGGTTAAACAAGGGCCATGGGAGTTTTGAGTTGCCAAACTCAAACTCAGAGTTTCCCACCTGGGAGAGAAGCAGCTGAGTGGTTGTGGCACAGACCCACATCTTGTGGGCTCCAACCTCCCCATGGCAAAGTCTCCGTGTTTCTTGGCCCATCTTATTAGTCTTTTGCATGGTAAGGGACAATGTCATGTGGAAACTGCATTATGTAGCAATGACCCTTTACTTGGTGTTTTCTTTTTATCAATTTTGTGAAATTCCAAGCCATGGTTACAGTGATGGCTGAATAATTATGTTGCTGCTTTAAATGCCTATTAAGTAATTACAGTTACAGAGACAATATCAGCCTCTTTTCCTCTAAAGCTGTTATCCTGGTAAGGCTGATTTATTGTTATTGTATTTTTGTTAATATGTTTGGTCATCTTAGATTAGCACTGACTTTAAAATAAGGTTTTTTTCTATGCTGTCACAAGAGATGAGCGGACATCATTTGCACGCTTGTCCTTGGGTGGAGAGTCCCTGGGGAACATGGGTAGATGGCACAAGCTACGGTGGTATGTGTGGTTAGCACTAGACCAAAGAACTGAGTGAACAGGAAGGCCTTGCCTGAGCTCATCAGCAAATTAGATAAAGCAGTCTTTGCAGGCTGATTGAAACACTAGTTGGTCACAGTGTCAATGAACCCTCGTTTGTGAGCTGATTGGAAAATTGCAGTTTTCCTTCTGGTAACTTTGAATGCCTTCCCTGCCTCCCTCCCGCCTCCTGCTATTGTTTCAGTCTGGTATTTCAGAGCTCGCTCATTGTGGCTGGTATTTCCAAATAAAGCCATGTCCACCAACAAAAGAAATATTGTTTGGAAATTTGCTGTGGGAAGTGTTGCTAGAATAGATTTTTTCTGGCAAGTGTGTAATAACTGAAACTTGGAGTTTGACTGACTGTCCTCATCTGTTTCAGGTGGGCTGACTTGGGTACACCCTTGGATGGATGCTGACAACATATCAGGGAGGTGACTCTGAGTCTTCTCCCCACTCCATGCTGACTGAGGAAGAAGTCAGGTCAAGGTCACTGTATAACCTGGTAAGGCTAACTTTTTTCTTGTAATGGTGATGACCTGCCGTTGTTCGACTACTGAAAGGTGTAAAATGACAAGCATAGTAACAGTTGAATTGTGGGGCACAGACAGTTCACACATCTCTGGCCCAAACCTCTCCATCCTCAGTGGTGGTTCATCAGCAGTGAATTAATTCTTTAGGATTCATGGTGGGAAGTTCTGGTTAGGTCAAAGTAGTAAACCCATCAGCTAATTTGATGTCTTGTGCACTGGTCCGGTAACTGATGCACACTGTGCAAAGTGAGATGGCTCACTTTGGGCAAGTGTGAAGTGGCTTTGGGGCCTGACTCTGTCTCTATTTTGAAGGTTAGCCAGAGACAGGTCTTACCTGGAGCACCCATGCTTTGGTTCATTTTGTGTGTCTACAGGGTTGGGACCTTGGCTGGATACCCACTGTGTGTGAGGGAGGCAGGAATTTAGGTAGCATGAAGAGTTTGCTCCTGGTGCCTCCAGTTTTGTGTTAGGTAGAGGTGTCTCATCAGGCTTGCCAGGGTGCAAGCAATTTTGCATATGGATTTGTGCACCTTTGCAGTGATCCTGGTGCAGATTTGATCCATCATGGCTGCTGCAGTTTGGACTCCCACCATCTTCCATAGCATGTCTGCACTGCCTCCCTGCATGCTGATGCTAGTGGTTCTCAGAAATGATCCGTCTAGGAACAACCCTAACAAAAATAGTTATCTTTCTGCCAGCCTGGTGGCTTTGGCACCTCAGATTCAGATTGGCTTCAGTAGCTGTGAGAAAATCCATTGGCTTCAAACCCCATGGAGAGTTGCTACCCAAAGGACCTAACAAGCTGTCAACCTAAAAGCTATGTTACAAGATGCCCATCCCTTCTTTCTGAGCATCCTTGCCTGGTAAGTGCATGGAGGTGTTCATGGAATTGGCTGTCCTGTTGCTATTTTCTGTGGAAATAATGAAGCTGAAGAAACCAAACAACCCGAGGAAGTGGGATTTATTCTGGCACAACCAAGAGCTCAGCTCATGATTTCAGGTGCCTTCCATTTGTAGAGATTATGGCCCAGAGAACTGTAAGGTGATTACGTTGTTAAGTTTGTTGTGATGGAGGATGAAAAAGAAATTAGATAAAGTTTATCATTCAGACTTTGGGTGACATTTGAGAAATGCTGAATTAACCTTCAAAATGTCTCCAAATGTCTTGTTTAGGGAAAAAAAAAAAAAAAAAGAGGGAAAGTCAAAGACATTCAGTCTGGTTAACACTGACAAAGAATGAGTGCTGGTAAACAAATTCCCTCAAGCATTTATGAATGCATTTCCTCAGCTGCCAGTATTTCATCAGGTAATGAATAATTTCCACATCTGTCTTATTGAACAAAAAGTGCCATCGTCTGAGCTTGAAGGTGAGGAGGGAGCAATATATGTAAACTAAATCTGGGTGCAGTTAATATAGAGAGGTTATTAAAAAAAATCCTGAACACTCACAGTATTACCTTCCTGTTCCGGTTAGAAGAAATGAAAACAGGCTTAATTCTGTATTTTTGTTGATAGTACAACTTTGCCATTAGCTTAAGGCCTTAAAAAGCTGAAATGAAAATTGAATGAAAAATTAGTATAGGTTAACTGTAGTGAAGACTGCCTTGTGCTTGTGGGTCCTGTGCTTGCACTCCCACGCATGAGATGCTGATGCACGTATTTGCCCTTTCAAAAAGACGCTGTCTCTTGAGGATGGTTCAAGCACTTTGAAGCCCCAGCATCACTGGTGGAGCCTTGGAGGGAAGAGATTTTTCCTTGTTGCCCTGCGTGCCGGGGTCCCACATGCTGAGGTTCTCCCAAGGGGCAGCCTGGCCCATCGCTGCTTGGCTACGGGCATCCTGGCATTTAGACAAGAACAGTTGTCAAGTTTTTCTGAAGCAGAACGTCTCAATAGTCACAGTGGACCACATTCCCCATGGGAATCTGCTGAATATACTGCCTTCAGGAAGGATTAATGCCCACTAATCCTCCATTCAGGAGAAAAAGACTCAGGTGTTTGCCAAGCATCAACAAGCCAGTTTAGTCCTTTCTCCCCCCACTCCCTGCTTCTTTTTTTTTTTAATAAATCCTTCTACAAATTACAAAAGCAGATCCAAGCCATCACAGTGACCCAGCTGTAGAGCTATATGCAGTCCACATTGCAGATTAAATTTGCAATTGGTAATATCATTGTGCGGCACTGTGAAAATGAAAAATTACTCTTTTCCTGCTTGCTACATGCAAAGTACCACATGCAAAGATTTACATCAAACCAGAACAGCGGTTAGAAGAGAAGATGGGGGAATTGACATCCTCAGATGGGTTAGAGACCATCCTCCCCAGTGTCCTGTTTTACCAGTAGAGTGATCTTGGCTGGGTTTATCAGCAGAGGAAAAAGGAGACAGACCCAAAAGCAATATACAACAGGGCATTCATTCACAGCTATATGTGCAGGGAATGGAATTTCTTTCTGATCCCACCTGTGGTATTTTTTTTACCTGGAAATATAGCAATCATGTTAGTTTTAATCTGAAACCCACCCAGAGCTACAGTAACTGCAGGTGCTGCTCTTTTCAGTCAGGCATTGAAGAGTTTACAAAAATTTAAACTGATTAAGTGTTAGCATGGAGTAATGAATTCCAAATACAAATATGCTAATCATAACATTGCATTTACAGTGATTGCTTACAAGTGTGATTGCCTTTCTAATTGAATCTAATGCTCTCTCTTCTTTGCTTATGGGATGAAATAGATGGGATTGTCCAGTCTGTTCTATATCTCCATTTTAGATACCTTGTTCCTGTTCTTTTAAGGCAACTGTCCCAACAGTGCATAAATGATATCACAATATTGTCCAGATTCTGACTTTTTCCTAGATAAACTAAGCAATGTTTGTGTGCAGTCCTGGTCCATTACGAAGTCAAAGGCAGAATTTCCATTGACTGCAGCAGGCCCAGGAGATCTCCATGGTAGTCCTGCAAGTTTCTTCCTGCTACCCAGCTGTGGTCTTGTTCACCCCTTGCTCTGCTTTTCCTGTGTCCTGGTGGGATGAGGTTAGGAGTCTGCTTTACCCAGACTGAAAGTCCCATCTGCTGCTTTCCCTGTGCCACTTGAATGTGTTCTAAAAGATACCTGGGCGTTTCATTCCTTTTGATTAGATATAAAAAATCAACATTTTGAGTCTGATTCTATCCAAATCCGAGGATGCAAAAATCAGGTTGGAAGCTGGCTAACGATTTTACCTTTGGTACTTATATTACCCAATACAGCTAACTATTGCTAGAAGAAATGATGCAAAGCCATGCAGAATACAACCTTGTTTTTCAAAGATTTTTAAACTGTTGAATTGTGTTTATAAAATATAAACTCCTCAACTTTGATTAGAAGACATCAGAGATGAAGAATCCAGTATTTTTCATGGTAATTCCCTCCACTAGTTAAACATTTTCACTGTTAAAATGTGATCCTAATGTCTGACTTGATTTGTAGGCTTCAGCTTTATACCACTGATGTGGAATGCCTTGCTCTACTAAACTTAATTTTTTGGCATTGTGCTTTTTCTCCCTGTGAAAGTTCTTAGGTGCTGTTATTGGTAATCTTGTTCTAAGCAAAAGAGATTGATCTTGATGTTTCTTACTGTAGGAGATTTCCTTCCATCCTCAGATTCATTTATGGCTCTCTTCTGGCAGCCTACCCAAGTTTTGTGAAAGCTTTTTGAAAAAGAAGTTATTTCCACATCTGTCCTTCCCATTGTGTGTGCAAGGGTATTGAACAAGCCCTTGTTTCTTTTCCCTGATCTCCTTTGATACCCTGATCACAGTGGGAGCTCATGCTGTGTTGTTTATTTGTTATTATTCTCTCTAGTTCCTTTCTAGTCTCAGGCTTTCCAGCCACAACACCCCTTTCTCTAGATAGATGGGACATTTTTTCCCCCTTGATACATAGCTTGGTGTTTGACTGTACTAATACTCCTTTTGTATAGGACTAATTTACTGAATGTCCTTGTCTGGCTTTTGTGAACACTCAGCCCTCACCCGTGTTTATCTGTTTGCCATCTGCATAGTTTAGCAGAAGTGATTTCCTTTATATTTCCAAATCAGTGATAAGCATACTGAATCAGATAATATGATCTTCCTCCACACTCTTTTTGGTCTGCCTACAGGCTTTAGGCTGCACAACGCTTGATAGCAAAGTGATTGCAAGAGCCCTGGTGAAGGACCTTCAGTGGAAGGTGATTACTCAAAGCCCTCTGCCTGAACTGTCCTGGCAGAGGGCACCTGCTGCCAAATCTGCCTGTCCCTTGCTGATCCCCACAGTTCCTCCTGTCCCTTGTCTGCATAGCAAGTGGAGCTGGAGGATTAGATGGAAAGGAGATCATTACCATCAGCAGGATATTTTGTTCTCTGGGTTTCCAGCATCCTGCAACATGGTGATGGGAGGCTTTCGGATGCACCATAAGGGATGTAAGTTGCTGCAATGGGGTGGCAGGAGAAGGCCCTAAATGTGGGGATTTGAGATGCCAAAATGTCATGTTGCTGTTCTGATGGTAGCTATGGGTTGCAGTAAACAAACTTACCTGAGAGTCACTCTCTACTAGAAAAGTCTTCTTTTTCCCCCCTCTCCTTTTCAGCAATGCTTTAAAGGACTTAAAAGCAGCTTTACAGCAGAAGTGCCACTTCTGTCTCTGCTTGCAGGTATGCCACCTGAAATAGTATGAGTCATAAATCACTTTAATAGATAGCAGTAGAAGCTTCACAAATCCTTGTGATTCAAACTTCAGAGGAGGCTAATGTAGCGATTCAGAAAAGGAGGACTGGGAAACTGCGGTCATGCATTTTGTGCTGGTGACTGATTGAAAAGATCATGAACTGAATTCAGCTAATCACATAAGGGTTGTCAGTCAATAGAGCAATGGTTATATGTTTAAAGGGTTTAATGACTCCACTGGTGAACGTCCTGTAGCTTGATAATCATTTGTCCTTGAGTTAATTATCTGAGTCATAATAGCTTTGTGAAGCAGAGATGGAGTGGTGGGTGGCGTTTCTACACCGCAGAAATATTAAAATCAGATTGCTACGTCATGATTCTTAAAAAAGAATATCTTGGCAGGGGAAACACTTTTACTTTGAAGCTCACCTTTCACTTGTGTCTCTTGGACAAGCAACAAAGCAATCAGACAGGCTGAGTCTTTTATCCAAAAGCCTTTACTTTATTAAAAATACAGATGTCAGACTTGGTGTGATTGTGGCCTTGTCGTAAGGGTGGCACATATGCAGGGGCAGTGTTCAAGGATGCAGCGGGGTGCAGGAGCATGCAGAGGTATGCAAACCAGCTCTGAATATGAAGCAGAGTGGTCAGGGTACTGTGGCCCCTGACTTCTTGCCTGTTGCTGTAACCCCACACGTGCACAAGTGTGCCATATGGGAGGAATACTCAAATGGTGGGCTTGGACATGGCTTTTGACAGTGAGTAAATCTTTCCTGGACTATTTACAGCCCTGATTCCTTCTCTCTCCAGAGTGGGGTTCAGGCTGCAGCCACCAGCATGTGTTACCAGTTACCCCACACTAACCAGGGTTTCCCCAGGGTACAAACAGAAGATGACAGTGACTCCTCAAACTTTTCATGAAGACCCCAGCACCTGTGAAATAGTCCAGACCTGCTTTTGAATGTCTATGACTTTTGGTCACACTCTGAGGGCAGAGTATTTTTTTATTGAGTTTGAGACTTCTTGTCTAGTGGGACCTTTGAAACAGGTCCCATGGATTTGGTGCTGCTTAATCTCAGTTCCAGGTGGGAAGGAGTGAAATTTGGCAGAGTTCTTATCTTGAGTAGGGAGAGGCTCACGTTATCCATTAGATTGCCTTTAGCTCCTGTAGGTGTGACTCTAAGCATACTCAGTGATCCAGGAATTATAGTATACCACTGCTGAGCCCATAAAAATGTTAAGAACATGTCTGAGGTTGTTGCAATATTCTTGGTGTGATTTGTTCCCTATAGTGTCGTCAAAGACACTCTGTTTCAAGACTGTTGGTATTCTATGATTTTCCTGTCTGTAGTGTAATTTGAATCCACTAAACTTTAGCTGGGTATCAGGGCAGTCTTTCAAGAAATAGACATGACCTGTGCTTCTAGGAAGCATGCGTTTTTCCCCTCTGTCACCATTTAGGTGGTTCCTCCCATCCTATTTCTTAGGTTTCTCTTAGATACTTCTGTGTCAATGCGCACTATTTTTTCTGAGCACTTTGCTTGGCCAACCTGAAAAAGTCTCTGCAACCTGTTTTTTAAATGTCACTTTGATTTGGAGTGGCAGTTAAATCAGTTCAGTCCTGCCTGAAATAGTAAATGTGAACATGTTAAATGGGTCTTGGGTTCTCCTTGAACAGAGCCCTATCAACTTCTACTGAAACCAGGAAGAAGACTCTTCCTGACTTGTGATAGGGCTGGGTTGATCTACCAGTAACATTTATTCATCACCCAACAGGCCTCCTCCAACTATGTGAACTGAAGTTCATGCTGCTTTATCTAAGAAAAGAAATTAAATTGATTAGATACTTTCAAAATATAGCAGCCTAATTGCCTTCAGGCTTTTGTAAAGTCTCCAGCTGGGTAGACTACTAATCTTTTGCAATTATTCTCATAATTATAAAATTATAATTATGTCTGTTTTCTGATGATTGATCATAGTTCAGAACAGCTCACACATATATTTCTTGGTACATGGATGTAGGCCTGATCTAAAAACACTATGTCTTCAACGGAAGGTGATAAAGCCCTGCTGAGATACAGGAATAGAGAATCTGCTCAGAATATTAAACAGGTTCAAACGTGTAATGTTGAGCTCTCAACAGGCCCCTTCTGATATCTTACTGAGCCCCTGTGTGAGCCATATCAACAGCATACATTGTTAATTAGGTATCTCTCTCACGTCTTTGGGATTTGAAAGAAAGATTTACTGTAGTCATGTAGCATGATATATTGCAATGATTCTTGCCTATCAAGCAATGCTCTTTTAGAAAACTGAGGCAGAGCCACGTTACCCCTCTTGGCTCTTGGGTTAAACTCACTTGCACGAAATGTCTTTTTTTTTTTTTCCCCCCTTAAGAATGTAGACATTTTTCCAGACTCAATAAGAAGTTCTGAACCACATGAAAATCTTGGTGTGGGAGGGAATATAGACTGAGAAAGCGGGGAGGAACAGCAGAAGGGTGTGAAAGCAAAGGCAGCTCCAGGGTGCTCCTCTGTGAAGGTCTTCCCCCTTGAATGGGGATTCGTGAGATGAGTCTGAGGGGTTCACCACCACAGGGCAGATGCTAGGCACCATGTGGGAGAAGTTGCCAGGAAGCCTCTCTTTACCTCTTCTGTTGGAGCTGTTCTCATCCAAATGAGTGAGCATTTGTTTAGCACCTGGCTGTATAGCCCTGGGGTTTTCAGATCTGGGAAAGTACATCAAGACCTTGCTTAACCATATTCACTAACCCTGTGGCCATGGCCATGGCTGTGCTGAGGTGCCTCCCTCTTCTGTTTGATCCAGAAGGTGTTCTCTGCATGCAAGAAACTTCAAAATCAAAGCTTTCTCAAAAATAATAATTTTCTGCAGGAGTTTGTTTGACAATAAATATTCCCAGATGATGCTTCACCCTGTCCCATGGGAATAACCACATTAACAGCCCATTCTCTGGGGGATGTTCAGGGAATTGGCAAGTATTCCTGAAATAGTGACAGCATTTGACTTTCCTCTATGAATTATCCTGCACCCATGAAATTTTATAAACACCGCAATGCTGAGTCACCTTTAAATTCTTATTTTGGCACCATATCAAAACCAAACATGCTTCTTCCACTTATCTGATGTCTATGCAAATGAGTAATTCCCCTGTCTAGGTTTTCAAAAGCTCTCTTGGAGTAATCCTTCTCTCCCAAATGAAGAGATTAAGCCATGGGCTCCAAATGGGACTTAGTGATATTTTCCTACTTGATCACTTTAAAGTCTTTTCTCACTCTATGGTAGCTTCATAAAGTACCTTTTAGCTTTTAGCATCATCAGGGGAATCTGACTTCTCTTTAATTTTCTGTGTAATGCATTTAAGGGACCCAAATCCTTTAAGTCAAGGACACTTTGTTAATTTATGGCTACAAAAATTTTTCCCTTTGGCATTAGTCTGTGCTGCCCAGGAGGTGCAGTTTTCTAGCCATGCCATGCATAAACATATGCCCGATTACAGGCTCTTAGTCACTTCTTTGTAAAATCATGAGCACATGTGAAGGTTGTTGAATGGCAACCCAGCTACCAGGTGGGTAGGACCCAGATCGTCTGCAAGCTGCCAGTGTGGCTGTAGGCTGCTGCTCCAACACGAGGTTGTTGTGTGAGACCAAACAGTGTGAACCACAGTGTCCTGGGCAAAGAGGAGAAAGGATTATACTTCAAAGAATAATGCTTGTACAACTCTGCTTTCATCAGTATTGGTCTTGACCTGAAAGCCTGAACACAAGCAAAAAGGCCAGCTGCTACCTTGCACTTTTTTGAAACCTGTGATGTGAGTTGGTAGGACAGGAATGGGGAGGGCATGCTCATGCCTGAAAGTTCTTTCCCTTTTCCAGCTCCATCAGCTTGACTTAAGAAGATATTATCTCTCCCAATAAATGTCTCCCACTGATACTCTTTATATTAGATCTCCTCACTGCACCATTGCAAAGGCATGGCCATTAGCATGATTCAAAATGGGAGGAAGTGGCTCCTGGTCCCCTTGAAAAGCTTGCACAGAAAGTCTTGCCTTGCCTTGCATTTAGATCTCAATAAAGACCCATAGCACAAACTAGGAGGGCTCTCTTATAACCAAAAAGCTTGTCCCTGACCCATGCAATAATGTCTGGGCAGGCTGATCATTGTGTGTGCTGAATTTATTCAAATTTATTCATGGTGAGATTATTCCAGGGGGCAGGGGTTGTTGCAGATTTATCATGTATTTTAAGTAGTTCTCCCCTCTCCCTCCTTTTTCCATTGACATCCTTGTATTAACAGGCAGCAGAAATACCCCTTTTCAGCTTTCCATTTTACCAGCCCCAGTAAGCCGAAATCTCAGGTTGTTCTTTTCCATGTTCTTTCTTTCTCTTCTTTTGCGCAGAGTGGTCTCAACAGAGGGAAACAGTGACATTAGCACAGCCTTAGCTCGTCTGACAAATGCTTCACCAGATACACGTTGGGATCATATTAGCCCCCTGACCCCACCGGCTGCTTTGTTGTCAGTAACTAGGTATTGTCTGGCTGATGAACACACTCAAGGCTTTCTTCTTTTCAGATATTTCCAGCTGATGAGCTCCCAATTTGTAAGAGAATTTCTCATAATTGATTATTAGCACACAGCGTGGTACATTTCACCACATTTCTGCTATATTTCTGCTATTTGGGTTCTGAAGATCATCCAGTTCTTTCTACGTGATGCCTCAGACTCTGTTCATTTTTATTGAATTTATTAAGGCTGCTGAATTTTAGCCCATTTTCATTTGCCTCGCTTGAGTCTAAATTAACAGTTAAGCTTCTAATTACGTACTACTATAACCAACTCAGTCTGAGGAATCAGTGATGTCTATTTGTAAATTCATGCCTGTGTTTGTATGCCTAACCCACTACCCCCATATTTTATGCATACTCAGAACAAGATGCTATCAAACATGACAAAAGATTATCTGATGAACCATTCAGCTATAATGCTTATCTAAATTGAACGCTGTGTAAAATAAATTACAGTTTGCTAAAGAAAACAAAACATATTTTACCTTACACTAAAAATTGCATTTACTCCCCAAATCAATCATGTTTCCCAAGGTTGATGAATAAACTAAAATCTCTGCTCCTGTAAGCACCAGGCTCTGGGTTGGAGGGTAGAGACAGATAGCTTCTGGACTAGTTTATTTTTATCTGTGGAACAATCCCTCTCTTGAAGGAAGACACTTGTGCCCACAGCCTATATAGACTTTTTTTGCTGTGCTTTCCATAATTTCTTTCTTTCGGAGTTGTTCTGTTTCCATCAAGTATTTCTGAAGAGTACATGCAGTCCTTGTGAGGGATAAGGTGAAGTGGCAGGTAGCATGATGCCTTCTGGGTTCTTGTCTGAAACAAATCTGCACAAGCAGCGAGGTGGGGCTTTCTGAAGGGAAGCAGGACTTGAGGCATCTTGCCAGCAAGTGTATTCCTTGTAAAGAGAGTGCCAAGAGACTATTCTTAGTTATCTCGGGTCAGAGTTACCCCAAAGCACTTATATCTGGAGAAATTCTCTGCCAATGTCACTTTGAAAATGTTCTTTTTTAGTTGAGTCATTTGTTCCTGTGTTTTGAATAGGGGTCTGCGATTTGCGAGTGGATTTTCCCAATTTGCTGCAGTTTGTAGTGTCAAGAAAATATGAAATTTTAATAGACATAAAGCTTTCTGGTATTCAAATGCCACAGCTTGAACCAAAATAAACACTAGACTCACTTTTATGTCTCCTGCTTATGTGTCCTTCTTAGAGACTGCTATCAGTAGGGGTCTGATGCTTGCAATAGCCAGTAGTCTAAAAACATTTTGTGGAAGTCCACTTCTGTAATGACGTTTGTGTGCCTGATTCCCACTAAAACAATTCATATTTAAACATCTAGGTAACTCATAGAGTGTCGACCTTCATTCATTCATGCCTTGCAAGTCTTAGAGATGTGTAAGAATTAATTTTTTTTTGTTCTGTGGAAGAGAAATAATCTTGTATCTTATCAGAAGGTCTAATTATTTTTCTGTGAAAGATATCTTTCAAAAAACCCCCAAACCTACAAACAACCAGGCAGTGGCTACCAAGCACCTCTAAGTGCTTGGTCAGCAGTGTGCAGGAGGATGCAAATGCTTCTAGGTAGGCTTTTCCTTTGCTATTCTTCCATGGTTGCAATGTGGAATACTGCACTCCATTATTAGAGTATACCTACCCAGTGATTTGGATGTTAAATTTTGCTGTCTTGCATTAGTTTTTTCAAAGAAAAAATTAAAAAATGAGGCAGAAATTTCAAAGGCAAAACCAAGATGAAAGACATATACTGCTTTACACTTTTAGTAACAGATGGAAATCTGGACTAAGGGAATTGAACTTTAAATTACATCAAAAATGTCCGAGAGCAAGTTAAATAGCTTTCTCATTCAGAGTTTATTTGAACCAGTCACAGAAAGCACACATTTTTTATTCTCTTGAATTAATGTATTAGTTTGAAGAGTATCCTAGTCCTATGCTGTTTGATGTGACTTCTCTGAGGGATGAGTATCTGACTTTTCATGCTCCCTGGGAATCTGTAATCATACATGACTTTATCTTCATACAGGACTTCATGTCCTAACAGTCATGCATACAAATATATCTGGTTGCTGTGGGAATGTCAGAAGGATCTCACAGACCCGTTTTGAAGTGTTAAAGCTAATGAAAAACACAGCTCCTCATGGGCTGTCACAGACAAACCAGCTGGGTGGCTTCTTGTGTTCAGACTCTCTCTGGGCATTTGGACCTTGACACTGAGTTTTTCTACCTCTCCTCATAGGCCTGGGGTCTTTCGTAACAACTCTTTCACAATTAAGCAACTAAACAGTCAGCAGCTGTGGAGCAAGTTGTAGACATGGAATAAGAGTAAGAAACCTACTGGAGTCAGATGAAATTCCCTAAACCACTCCCAAGAGACAAAGGAGGGCCATGCAAGGGTTTTCCGGACTAATGGAAAACTTCAGCTTTTTCTCAGCTTCTTTACAACAAAGGTAGTAAAATGTGGTCTCTTGCACAGTAAGAAAGCAGGATAGAAAATGAGATAAATTATTTATTTCTGTATTAGCCACTTGGCAGGGTTGCAAACAAAAGTAGTGTGAGGCCATGTAAACTGGAAGATCCTCATTTGAGGAAGGGCATCACAATCATGCCCAGAGGAAAAAGGATATGAACAAAATGTAAATGGTACATAATACAATAACGAATGAGACAAAAAGACTGTTTCTTTGCAAATAAATTGGTAATGACTTCATTTAAGGCTGGAGTCCTACATTTACTCACACATATGCTTAATTTAGATGGGATAATTCATGTGGTGACTGCAGTGAATAATATGTAAATTTTAGTGGGATTGAAGCATGTTAAATTTGCAAATCAAAGTACTGCTCAGAAATGTTATCTGATTTCCAGGTATTCAGCCTATGAACTCCATTGATTGTTCAAAAGTATATGTATCAGATGAAAAAGTTAAAAACCAAAATCTATATCACTACGAGGCTTAAACCAAGCAGTCCACTTTTGGGAAAGTTATAATATGCCCACATGTTGTTTAGTTCTTATATACAGTCTATCCAAGACTGGTTTAGATTCATGGTTTTAATTAAGCTGTTACTAAAATTTAGACATAATAAAACTTCATAATAATAAAAAGAGAAACCTTATTTATTTTCCTGAGAACATAAAACCCCATGATTTTATGTATCTCCTACTTAGGAAAAAAGATTTTTGTAATATAGGTAATTAGAACCAAATTTTATTCAGTTCTTGTTTTGCAGGGAACAAACTCATTGCAAAGGATCATAATAATAATAAAAAAACTATTTAAACTGACTCCACTCAAGTAAGAATGCAGTTTTTTTTTACCAAGAGGAAACAAACACACTTGCCATACAGCCGGTTAGAGTGTGTTATCATACAAACACTTTAAGTTGCCTGGCAGTAAAATGAACGCTGAGTCAATATCATCCACCCACCCGTTAAACCTGCATGAGAACGTTTCTCCTTAAACTTGAGAACCGTGTGGTGGGAGGATGCCCCAAGGGCTGGGGAAGGGGATGCTCAACTGCTTGGGGTGCTGTGAAGCAAAGCTCTGCCAGGCAGCTGGTGCTCTGTGGACCCTACGATGAGTTTACAAGACTGGACCACCAACAGATAATTTTTGCTAAAGGTAATTTGAGTTTTATGGTTTCACCTGGGTCTTTTGCCAGCTCTGGGAGCTCCGTCTAAAGATATGTATGCTTCCCTGCGTGATTTAAGCAACATGGATGACTTACATAGTGCACAAGCCAGGGAAATGCTGCTACATGGCGGCAGGATTGATCTGCACTGATGAAGTGCCCTGGATGACAGGTCCCTGTAGGTGGAGTGCATGCATGCAGGGTCCTCAAAAGACTGCTGAGGGCCTTTGCCACAGAAATGCATGAGGGTCAGCGCAACAGATGCACCACAGGGTCTGTAAGGTGCTGGCAAATGCTTCATTGATACAGTAGCCCAGAAATAAATGACTGTCCGGATGTGTCATGCAGCAGCCCTGCGGGGATTCTGCAGTGCCACTGGCATGCCAAGGTAGGACAGCAGGGAAATACCGCATGGGAAGGGGAGGATGAGTTGCAGGGATGGTATGGCTGGAAGAACTGATGTGAGCTGAGGAGAGGGGCCAGGAGACGTGGGAGGCAGCAACCTAGCCCTTCAGTCCCCTCTTCTCTGGGTATCACTTCATAAGTGGTTGTGTACAAAGCTCAGATATAATTACATAGAGTGATGGTGGTGCGTTCTCATTGAAAAAGTGCCAGTGTTTTCATTGTAAGTACGGTTCCTGCTCTGTAATTACTTGTAAATACTCTTTATCAGTTACGTGAGCGATACGGTAGAGTAGATGGCTTTTAGCAACTCCTGAAAAATAGAGAGAAAGCTCCAACTAGACACCATTTACATTTTTCTTGCCATTTGGAATACATATATATATTACAGGTTGCTTGAAAAACAGAGGGCCAAGATGAGCCCTCACAACGGTGCAAACCCCTTGGACTGAGTTTGGCACTGGCAGTGTGCAATTGCTGAAGCTGCTGTGCTGATCCAAAATATGTGTGCTGTTGAACAGCAGCAAGGTGCGGGCTCTTGCCAGTCGGTGTCCATCAGCTCATGGTGCTCAGGGCTTGTGGGGACCTCTGCTTTCTTCAGTACAGGTCCTGGTGTGGCTTTGCAGGGCAACACCTGCACTAGAGGTATTCTGGTTTGGACAGGACCTGCATCTCCTGTCCTCCATCACTTCTGTCCCTGAAAGTTCCCCCCAGCCTTCGTGTTCTTCTTTCCCTAAAGAAAATAATGAAAGGTCAGAATTAAAACAGGTGAAAACAGGTAGTCAGTTTAGGGACTGTGTTTATGTATTCCCTCCCTTCTTAGGGGGTAGTCAGAGTGACAGTAAAGGAGCGATACTCGAAAGGGGGGCAGAGGCGGTTGCTGAAGAGGCAGTAGATGAGGGGATTGATGGCACTGTTCAAGGCTGGCAGGTTCTGAATGATCACAGATGCGTAGAAGCGCTCTTTGGTCTCAGGGAGTATGTTGAAGTTGTCCAGGATATCAAAAAGAAAGTAAGGGCTCCAACAGAGAACAAATGCTGCAAAAGAGACAGAGAGAGGAAGAGCTTGATGTTAGATAGTTTAGCTATTTAGGGAGGTAATCACACACACGTAGAGAGACTGTCATAACATATAAGTATTTGTTCATGCAAAAAAAAACCCCCTCTCCCTATTTAGGGTCTTATTTAAGAGAATAGTTATTAGATTGTACTTTTATTTGTCTTTATTTTTATTTTAATGCCCTTAAAATATATTATGTGTGCTCCTCTAAGTGTTTAGAGTGCTCCCTCTAGACATATCAAGGCTCTTCTGAACACTACACAACACATAAAGGGTAAATAGGTAGCCAGTTAAAGCATCATAAGTTATAGTGAAGTGCTCTTTTAATGGTCCCCTGAGTGAGCAGCTGATCTAAATGTACACACCACCAAAGTACTGCTCCGTGACAGCGCTGCCTGTCACAGCCACCTATTAAAAAAGGGCTCTTAGACACCCAGGAGCAAGGAATGACACCCTTTCACACCACATTACAGCAGACCAACATGTCATTTGGCATGCTGGTTGGAGGTGCTGTGTGTATGGAGCGTGCAGAAAGACTCTAATTCCTACACTGCAATTTGAGACATGAATTTGGGGAGGGGAAGAGAGGACTGCATTGTTCATATCCCCTGTTTTTGTTTGGAAGTGGTAGAAATAAAAAGGCCATAGGTTTACCATTATTGCAGACATAGGGAATGAATCTGTCCCTCAAATTTCTGTGTTACCTCCTTTTGCAAAGGCTTTTGATTAAAGATTTACATAAAAACAGTGGGACAGGCAGTTGACTCAACTAAGCTTTAAGTACCTGAGTTGCAAATGTACAGGTATCTGTGAAATCAGACACATGATCTCTCCCTGACCCAAATGAGACAGCAGAGTGACCCCATGCTTGCTTTCTTGTTGCAGTAATCAGTATTTCTTAGTTGGCAGTTAGCTGAGCACTCACTGAATGTGCAAGGAAGAGGTAAACTCCCCTCCTGTTTTCTAGACTAACCAAACCAGCAGTGTCTATGCACGGATACCAGCAAAATCGCAATATGCATTGTCAGTGTATAGATCATAGCACTGACTACGCAGAACTGTAAATGGCTTTAAAGAAATCCATGAATGTTAGGTGCCTTAATCTGCATGTCAAGAGATGCTTGGTGCCTCATATTGTCAAGGCCCTCTGAAATACTGAGCATCCAGGTAAGCTCTTGACATCTGATGGCATTGCGATAGTAGTTGTTTCTGACAAAAGCTTTCTC
This sequence comes from Pelecanus crispus, assembly GCF_030463565.1. Classification (NCBI taxonomy): domain Eukaryota; kingdom Metazoa; phylum Chordata; class Aves; order Pelecaniformes; family Pelecanidae; genus Pelecanus; species Pelecanus crispus. The sequence goes on from NC_134644.1 coordinate 55,149,776, forward strand.
TGATTGCCACGCAGAGAAGTTCAGACACAGAGAAGCTGTTCTTGGGCTTCTGAAAAGCATGAATCACACCGGCCTCTCTCATGTCTGCAGACGCTGCTGCTAAACAGTGAGCTAAGCACCTCAGGAGTAGCTATTATCACAATACCATCCAATCTGAATTTTGTGTAGCGCTGGAAAGAAGAGCAATCTCTTTTTCAGTGGTAAGGGATGGCTGTCAGCCCTAGGGAGTAAATAGCTTTGGTCGCCTTCCTGCCTGTCTCTGGCAGCTAATCACAAGCCCTGTGTGACGCTGTCTTTGTTTATCGAGATAGAATGTCAGCCTCCTAATTCCATCAGAATAACGTCATCTCCCTGGGAGACGGAGGACACCTGCACTGAGTCATCTGCTGCCCGGTCGGGAAAGGAGAGCTCGTTCTTCCCCCCCCGGCAGGCAACATGCTTCTGACATCAAATTCAATTGCTCTGCATCCCTCACCTCTCCTTCCTCTCTCTTGCACTGCCCCAGCACCTAACATGGCATACATAGTTTCTAAGCCTGAAAGACAACTCAGTTGCCAAGTCTTTTGGCAGCCTGCATGGGAAGGAGATGAACCCTTCCTTTGTTCCTTTTAGGCAATGTCCCTCCTTTACTTTCTTTATGCACGTGAGGGGTTGTGCATATAATTTCATCTGAGGCTTATGTCAGATGCCTAAAATAGGAGCTTATCAGCCAGAGGAGAGGGGAAGGACAAGGTCAGAAAGCAAGTCAGGAGGTCTAAGTAAAGCTCCTTCTCTGAGGCATCTACTGCACTTTATCTGCTGAAGATGGAGGGAGCTGAGGAAGACCAGCTTCCTAATTGTCAGCATCCTCCCTAGCTACCAGCTGCAGGGCTTTTCACTTACCAAGGATAATTACGATGCTGTACTTGATCGCTTTCACTTTCGCCCTGGATATGAACCCACGACTGGTGTAGCCAGCGGAGGTTTTGCCACCTGGGGGAAGAAGAGTTCATCTAGTAAAGGAGTAGGGCTGCTGTGTGGATGTGTCAGTGCATGCCTCCGCAGGCAGGACAGCCATACACAGGACAGCCCATCCTTCCCTGGTGTCAGGCAGCGGCTCAGTAGTTCCTGAAATCTGGACACTTGCAACCCTGCTCAGGTTGAACACTCAAAACCTGAGCCACCCAAAATCAAAAGCAGAAGAGATCTTCCTGAAGCATTGTGGCAGCTGGGTTTTCCTGATCCTCAACACTTAGTCAGGAAAACTGCCACCTATGTGCCCGGTTGTATCAGTGTAATAAAAGCTATGCACCATCACAGCTACAAAAACGCAACCAGAGTGGCGTTATAGAAGACATTTTCTGAAAGGAACAGGCAGCTCTAATTAAGAAAAGAGAAGGAACAACCTCACAAAACAGACTACCTGTTCACTTTTAACTGTATTTCAGTCAGAAGGATTTTAAAAGCTACATACTCCATTCCCTTAACCTCTTACTTTTCTGGTGCTTTGGATAATCAGTCATGCGTTTTACTCTCCATGTTGACTCAGTAATGAAATATGAAATGCTGTTAGACTAGCTTTTCAGAAATGAAGCACAGTTTGAATTGAGAAGCAAATTCTATTCAGTCTCACACCAAGGCTGGTTGATCTCATTTCCTCTGAAGTCAGACTAATGTCTCTGAGAATCAAGTTCTGTATTTGAATAACAGTACCAGCATGATTGCAATAATATGCCTGATTTCATTATTAATGTCAATTTGCTCTTCATGTTGCTGTGTCGGAATAATTAGGTTCACCATAGTGAATATACAAGAAGGTCATTTTTTTATCAAAACATCTTTAAACTCTTGTAGTCCAAACATAGGACTGGAATTTTGATTAATGTAATTGGAAATAACTGTGTGTACACAACTTCTTGCACCTCTTATAAAAATGATGTATCAAGGCTGTGTAATTTGTAAAGAAAAAATATAAATGAAATTAATGTGGGCTTGTTATCAGTGAAACACCCCATGTAGAAGTTTGAAATCAGTCCATATGTAATATTACTGGAAATCACTTGGTGACTTACAGAGCAGAATATTCCTCCTGGATGAGGAGAATGATTTTTTTTTTCAAGACTAGTTAATACTGATTGTGTCATGAAGACTGGATCATTAGAAATCAGTCCTGCTCAAGCTTTTCAAAGGAGTAAATCTTAGATTATAGTTGTCAGATATTAGGTTATGATATAAGGATATCTGAATATGTGCAACATCACATTACAACATTTCCTCCTGTACCTGACATGATCCATGATCCTGCTTCAGGCAAGTACCAGCAACTTGGTGCCCACGGTGTGATGCCACTCACCACTTGGCTGCACTAACTGGTTGTGTGCTCTTCCAGTTGTGTTGTAAAACACGTTAGTGTAAACGAACATACTTTTCTTCCTAACTAATAGGAAAGTCAGCTGACAAGTGAGGATCTTGAAATGATGTGCGCTCTTTGCCAAAATAGCTCAGAATAGTCCAAAAATGTTTATGGTCTTGGGGTGGAAAGCTCAGCTCATTTTATGGCTCTCCGTAGCCAGGAATTTCTGAGCTTGATGAAAATCCAGACTTGCAAGGGTATGTGAAAACACAGCAAAAGTGTTATCTAAGTATATGCTAGAAAAAAATTATTCTGGAAATGGACAAAGTTCTAGGAATAAGGATTCTAAGTTCTAGAATAAGGATTTTTTACTTTTTAATTCTTTTCTGGCAGATGTTTTCTATCTTTTCTCTAAAGGGGATTTAGTGTCAAAGGAAAGAAGGTAAATAAAGTAGAAAAGAGTGAATGAGCAATTGCAGAAACCCCATTCCCACCACAGTGGTGGGGGCCCAACGTGACACCGCATGTCCAGGTATTCCTGGATTTGGGGGTACCAGCCAGATTCGAATCACGAGGCTGGAGACACATGTGTGCTGAGACTCACCAGGGCAGCTGGATATGACGACAGTGTGAGCTTTGCTCTTCATCCAGATGGTTCGAATCACGATTGAGTATATGACGCTACAGAAGGGAAAGAGTCATCGGTATTATGAGGCACAGTGAATTTAACTGGCATCCCAGTCATTCGTGCTCTATGAATACACTTATCTATGTGTAAGGAGCTTATAGAGGTGATGGGACTGCATCAGAATAATAACAATAATGACAACAACAATAATAAATAAAATATGACTCTCCTGTAGTAATTTTCAGAAGCAGACCTGAAGAGTTTTCACCATGGAAGTCGTTGTCATTGTCCTGAATTTGCAGATGTCAAATCTGAGGCTCAGAGCAATATGGTGATTTGGCCAAGATCTCGCAGGCAAGAGGTCACTGGGGATTTTGAGCTAGCCATGGCCAAATCTGCCTAGGTACCAACCCCAGGACACTAGCCCTGAAAAGGGGGAAGCAAGGGGAGGGACCTGGTTTTGCTGTGTGTACACTTCTGTTGTGGTGTTACTTGGTGAGTATGAAGCTGATTAATAAAATGGTAGCCTGGGGAATTTGATAGGGGCAATATCCATGAGCAATGCAGTTAAACACCGCGGTGCTCACTTTCAGGTCTCAAGGTCCTGGGATGGAAGTCAAGAAGGACAGAAGTATCAGGTAGATGGGAAAAGTTAGATGATTCAAAACCAGATCACCACAATTTGCATATTTAGAGGGGAATATACATATACTTTTAATGGGAAAGATTAAAAGTGCCCTAGTCCACAATGACCTTGGGTAGTTATGACCTTTCCCTAGGCGATAACAAATCTGGAATTCTATTTATTTAATATCGAATAGGTAAAAATAATTGCTTCAAGCTGAAGAGCTGTTTGAACCCACATCCTGGATGAGGATGTCACCTTTTGAGCAGTTTACATTAAAAAAAAAGTACAAGGCCTTGCTCTGTCTGCCTTTTCTCCTGCAAGCATGCATGATGTACAGCTAAAATCACTAAGCAACAGCATACTTTTGACTGGTGTTTTCCTTTTTTGTCTGCTTAAGAAGACAAAAATAATTTAAAAATATTTCAGCTAATGCTCTCGGGTTGCCATGTTTTCCTGATGTAAAACCCAAGCACCATAACAGAAGTCGTCGTGTGCTGTTTGCAATACACCGCAGTGTTTTGGGGGGCCTGGGGCAGCATGACCATTAATTGCCATAAACCTTAGTAGTGCCTCCGTGAAAAGGTGCAACTAGGGGGATTATTTCAGGGTGTTTTATAGAGACAAAAATGTGTCTTACTATCATGTGTTTTATTTTTATTATCAGAAGAGACATTATAATAAGAGCTTTCAGACTGATATACAAGCCTTTCTTACAGCACCCTCAATTCCTAGACACCCTTCAAAGGCAGTATTTGTGCACCTTAGAGGTTTCCTTTCTGTGGATGTTTGAGCCATCTGGTTTCCAGGCTCAATAGGTGAGAGCTGGAAATTCAACGTGAAAGTCTGGGCTGTGCAGCAGAGCCGTAGCGTACTTGCCCAGTGATGGGTTTTGCATGCATCTGCTGTGGATTCCAGCTTGCCCTCCTTAATCCCTTCAAAGGTCCAGCATGGCTCCCAGCTGACTTGAACATTTTCCTTTTATCTCCTGGCTTTTCAAGAACCTGTTTATTTATCAGCTGCTGCACTTGAGCATTCCTTTGTACTTTGTAGTGACAATGGTGGAAAATTCATGTATCATTTTGCCTTTGATTGATCCAATGAATAAGAATGTATTACAATGATGATTGTTATCTCAAGAAAATTTCTAGCCAGCTCCTAAAAGTCCTGTTTCTATTTTCTCCCTAGCCTGCTGTCTCTAGCCTGACCTTTTTATTTGCAGTTGAAACAGTGTCCCCTCTGATGCAGACCTGCATGTGTCCAGCATTCAGAGTTGCCTAAGCATCAGGATGAAGGAGCCTAACTGTAGTCAAAATATTCAGACTCCCTATTTCCAGCTAAGTGCCACAAGGATTGAGTTACAAAGTCAGGCTCCTCACTTGTTTTCCCTCCAGCCCCAGAAATCCTGCCCTCTTGGCTGCAGAGTCTGGTAGGAGCATCGCTTTCACCAAATGCAGATATAGCAGCTGTCGTCTTCACTTGGCATTTCACATAGGAGATTACATGTTGTTTCATTTGAATCCTTAATTTTTACAAGTCCGGGGAAAGTTTAATTCCTGGTTTAATCCAGTGGCTTCGAAAGTGATGCCAACCTAGTGGATTTTTACTGGTGTTTTTGCCTCTGTTCATCTTTCTTTTCTCTATAGCTGGGTCCACTGGAGCCTTCGTTATCGGGAGGGGACCAGAGGTGTGGTGTAAAGCTGCTCAGGGTGGGTGTCAGGAAAGAGGAGTCACTTGTCATGCTAGGTACACTTCCCAGCAACTGTTTTGCCAGCCACAATTATGCCTTTATGCTTTGATCTCTCTGGGACTCCAGATCTTATTAGTGCTTAATCTTTTATTTTTTTCCCCAGCTATGCTGGCATGGAGCTAAGAAACTAGAGTTTCCAGAAATGTGTCACCCAAAGCTTAAGATCATAAAAGGCATCTGGTTGTGTGTTTCAAAGCCACAACAATAAAAAGAGAGCACTTATGGAACAGAAGTTGTATTTTTCCTACAAGGGAAAAGCAGGGTTTTTTTCAGAATGCATTTGTAGCTTCTTTCTTTCTGTAAAAGGCGGCTGGAGGAGGACATAGTGGTTGGTGACATCTCAAAGAGTGGGAAGAAATTCCCATTTGATGGAAAATGAAGTGGCAGATGAGCAAAGAACAGTGGGGGACAGATGACAACTGGTATTCAGATGGACAGGAGGGTGTTTGGCAACGGTCTGCACCATTCTGACTGTATCTTAATCTCTGTTTCCTTCCTCTCGACATCAAGCTATGCAGCCTTCACTGCCACAATGTCAAAGTACACCGTACACATTGCCACAAACCTCGTTTTTCAACACATGTAAAATGCCTGCATACTGCTTGCTCTTGTCTCCACTGAACGCACCAGGAGATATGATGTATGGTTCATTAGGTCCAGATGTTGTCAGGTTTCTTTGTGGCTGTAAGTGCGTAGTGCACTGGTCTTCCAGCCCTCACTGGAGATTCTTGGGGACTATATAAACATGTGCTGTAGTCATTTTAATGCATACTATGATATTAAAATACTATATGAGTTGTTGTGGCCCATTATTTGCAGGTGAGAGCCTAAAGAAATGGAAGAAAGGGCTCAGGTGGAGTAGTCAACCTGGATGGAAAAATAATCCAAGCCTTTTTGAGAAGGAGCTGCTCAGGCTTTGAAGACCACAGGATAGAAAGGACATGTTGTTGACCTGAAAATGCAGTGATTTTTCTAGCCCTGATAAGGTGCATATCTCGAGAGATGGCAGGAAAATACAAGAATATGGTTCAACTATGGATGTATCTCAGCAAATTAAATTCATTGCAACTCCAAAAGCAATTTAGCTTCATCCAGATTCTGAAGAACTAAGATGCATGTTCATTGTAGCATGTTATTAGTTAATGGTGTTGTTTAATATGGCCTCATTGGTAATTACAGCATTCTTTGTCCATGTAAATAACTAACTTACGGTTAGTCATACAAATGCTACCGTGAATAGTCCCACTCCATCTTTATTTTTAATTCATAGATCACTTCTGTTTTGGAAAATAAAATGTCTTCCGGTAAAGCTATTGATATTAAGAATCACATGAGTTATTGATCTGCCCACTCTTTAAACACAGATTTTTATTTTTTTAAAATAAATGATCGCATTATGATAGCATCCCACCCAACCTCAGTATTTACTAGTAAAATGAGCCCTTACCATGGCAAAAAGTACACTTAAGCTCCCTGCTAATTGCTTGTATTTATCATCCAGCTTTGCCTATTGTTCCTTGTACTTTATTTGTGCAAAGTGATGCAGCTGCGTTATGTTTTATGGTAGCTAATTTACAGCACTATTTATCCAAAGACAAAAGGCATATGTAACTTCATCTGAACAAACCATTGTAAGGATGTGTAATGTGTAAGTTAATAGACAGGCAGATATTAGAACATATGTGCAAGACCTAGGTTTTTTTTATTTAGAAATCGAAATTGCAGGCAAAAATGATTGTGCTTGCTGAATCAAGGTCAAAAAATGACCTTTTGTATTTTTATTAATGGTATGTTTATTCCCTGTATTTCATTTAATTCAGACAAATACCTTTTATTTAATCTATTTTTTCTTTCATTGCAATGTCTTGGGTTTAGTTCCATATTTTTCCTTTTAGCTGATTCTGTTTTTTCCTTCTAATTATTTTTCTGCTGCTCCAAAGCAAATGTTCTCTTTGGAGTTTTGATTTTAAACAGCAGATGGATATTTTTTCCTCTGTTCTTCAAGAGCGACTGTTGCAATTTTTTTTTTTAACCTGAATTTGGAATTATATTAGATAAATGCATATGTATTGCATTTATTGGGTTAAAATACAAAAAATATATTTGGAAACCATGAATAACAGCTAAAAAGACTCTGAATTTCTGGATACTCAAGTGCCAGAATATAACTATGATTTGGCACAGAGTAATGACACAGAATAGAAACCCAGTAGCTCTCCTGTCTCCCCATCACAGGACCTGAGGGGCCCAGGTGCAAATATTTGCAGGAGAGAAGTCTGTGATGTTGACCTGAAGCATATTTAACCTCTGTTAAGCAATGCCACAGAGGTATTCAAATACCACAGAAACTGTTTGAGCTTTGCTTGGCATATCTGGGCATCAGAGAAATGGCTTTGGTTATAGCTGATGACACTTGTCCCAGAATAGGAGAGAACTAATTACTGCAGGTTGCCTAATTAATTTTTCTGAATCTTCTGCATTTTGGTAGGTTGACAATATCAACTGCAGACGAAGTGGTAGATTAGTCTAAATAAGAGGGAAGAACAGGCCACATTTTTAAGTGCTGTAAAAGAGAACCTGATGCAGGATCTGTGGCTCTCCCTGACTGACACTGAGATAGCGGGGAGGAGGGGAGCTTTTACATGAAAAGAACAAATATTGTCCCCTTTTCTCAGCTCTCAGAGATAACCACACACTTGGGTTAAAAAATCAAATCACAGCTTTTCATTCTCTTTTCATTATTCAGGTCTTGTTCATTTGTATTATAATCAGATAAAAAACTTGCCACGAAACCACAAGCTGTTTGATAACCAATTGCTGATTCTCCAGTTGAGAAGAAGAGGCAGGAATGGACCTCCCAGGTATTTAAATCTTTCAGGGCTGTTGCAGTTTTGTTCATAGATTGCCTTTTTATATATACGTTTAAAAAAAGGGACAGATTGTTGTTTTATTCTGTTTTGTATTTTGGCTTGGAATCTATAGGGTTTGCTCACACCACATCTGAGGGATTAGCTTGTTGGTGGAAGGGTTTTCCAGCCTGAGCCTAAGGTCATCAGCTAAATAATTCATCCCACGGGCTGTGGTGTTATGAATAACACAACTCCTGTGAGTTAGTTGAAGGCTGTGTCAGGAACATGGGAAACCAGCTCTGCCGAGAGAATTGAGGGATGGGTGAGGGAAGCTTAAAAGATGATGGTACCTGGACTGTAGCAAGTGAAAAACACTCAGCCAAAGTGGTATATCTAGTGTGGAATTAAGTCCTGCACCTGAAAAGTAAAATTTTATCCTTTGTATGCACTTTGGATGAACTGTGCCAGAAAAAGTGCTGTCATCAATGAACTGCTTTGCTCTAGAGGCTAGGTTTTCAGCAGAATCAGGTGGCAGAACCAATTAAGAATTAAGTCCGCCAGCCAGCGTCCCACGTCCCGTCAGGCACCTGCCATGCAGCTAAATCAGAGTGCTTGAGCAGAGAAAATAAAGTAGCTGCGCAAACAAAATGGATTATTGCAGAAAAGGTCTTATTCTTTCTCTGTGTGCACATTGCCTCACTTCCTCAGTAAGTGTGGCGCGTGCCTTGGCTTCTGGTTTATTTTGTATTTCCGGCTTTTTAGATACTGATCTTTGACTTTTCAGTCGCACATTTATGGATTGTCTCTCCATCATTATGTTGTGGCCATTTTTAATAACATCCTCAGCTAAAGGCCACTAAATTAAAAAAAAAAATCACAAAATGCCTTCCTTCATTTACTAAATAACATCTCTCATTTTTATAATTAATCTTTTGACAGAGTAACACACAACTACAGTGTACGTGATCTCTCTCACTCACCCTTACGAAACAGCATCTTGTTTGTGATCAAACCTACTGTGCATCTGAAAGCATTCGGTGGAACAAAATTTTTGCAGAGAAATTGAGTCCCTGAAGATATTAACAGCCATTCCTGCTGTTCTTTAGCTGCAAACTACTTACCAGAGTATTTATATGCTGCAGCCACATTAGGTAGATTAGCTTTAAAATCCTGGGCTGCCAAGAAATTTTAAAGAAATAGATGTCACGCCTTGAGGCTATGTTGACACGTGTTTTACAGATGCATCGGCTGGGAAGTTGCAACCTTCATTTATATGCTTGAAACTTGAAAAAATGTTCTAAAAAACCAGACAGTTCTTTCCAAACTGCATGACATTTGTTCATAATGTCTCTGCTGACCTTGCCCTCGTGGTAATCCTCTTTTTATATGGTTTTAGAAAATCCTCTCTATTCTGAAGAAAATAATATCACTGACAACTAGAAATAAATGGCCACAAAAAAATCCTCCCCTGGCTCACCCTGCTTCCCTCATCCCAGTGCCCGGTACCACTTAGGATCTGTCAAGAATTTGACTTCTACTGGCAAGGACATGGGAGCATTTGTGTCATTGTACACTGGAACCAGGAACGTGTTTGGGCAGGCAGCGGGCACTGCTCTGCCCCGTGGCTCTGAGGCCCATGTCTGTCCTGCCATAAACTTCTTGTGTGAAAGGCGCTTAAGGTTAAAGCTGCAAAAAATTTAGAATGCTTTGTTCATGTCTCAGCTGTCAGGGCAATCTCATGTAATGCCAGTTTCACTGACTTTCCCTTTCCCTCATGTCTTCATTGCCTTCTTGCTTCTGGGAATTTACTGTAAAGCAAGTCACAGAGCTGATCTGGTTTGAATATCTTCCTTTGGCAGGGAGGAGGGCAGCATAATGTCAGCAGCTCTGAAAAATTTGTTTCTCTGTGGCTTGCCTTTTCTTGCCAAACAAGTATATACGCTGTGTAAAAAGGAGTGGCCGATCTGCAATAGAAAGTGTGCGAATCTGTAAGTTTGAGCATGAAAGAGATGTTTCACACACCTGTGGAATGACTGATAACTGGACAGGCTATGGGCCTTTTCCTAAAACACTTAAGATGCTGGCTAGAATTTCCTGATTGCTACCTACTTGAGCAAATTAGTAACAAAACTCCTCTCATAGTAACAGCTAGCCTCAACATTTTCTAGTGCCATTACTTTTGCACAGTTAAATTACATTTTGTCTCTTCTCTGTGTGGGTTTTTTTTTTTTGCTGCTAGTGCCAGGCTGCAGATCCACCCACATTTTTATTTAAATATTCCCTAGAATATTTTTTGGTTTATTTAAAACTAGGCTGGTTTTAAGATACAGGAAAACCTACAAGGAGAAATGATCCCGTCTAGGAAGGAAGAGCAATTGGACAATCTGGGAGTAGTTTTTCTCTATTGCTATCATGTCGTTTGTTTAAGGAGAACTTTTCATGATTTTGTTTGTTATATCTGTGCAATCTGGCACAAAAATGGAAGGTTTAACAAACTGATGTGTTATGAGCAAAGTATAAAAATCGTCCTTTCTCTCTAGGGAGCAACACTGTCAATGTTGAATCCGTATCAAAAAGTCAGCTAGATGACTTCAAGCACCACATGGTTTTGATCCTATCAGAGATAAACTTGTTGTCATTAGAAGCTGCAGAACTTAAACGCCATGATTAAACAGGAAGAAACTTCAAGGCATAACTCAACTGGAAAAGAACTAAAACCATGACATGCTTTTTACTATGTAGCTTATGTAGCCAGTCCTGTCATCATCTAGAAAAGATCAGCCTCCGCATCCCACTCTCACCTGGGGTACTAATGAGCAGGAAGCTAATGGAGACTCATGGCTCGTCACCTGCTGGAAAAGCACATGGACCAAGAAAGATGTCCGAGGGACATGCAAACATAGTTCTTCTCTCACACCCCAAACAGCGTGTCACCAGATTATGTGGAAAAAAAGGAGTCCCAGCAAGTCGTCTTTGCCACAAAGAAGAAGAGATGGACACCAAGAAATCCTATTGTAACCTTGCTACCAGAAGAAAATAAAAGCGAAAGAAAGGAAAGGGCTCAGAGAACAAGTTACTGCCACTGGCAGCCTTTCAAGGGAGTTAAGAAGCCTCACTCCCCCTCCACATCAATTTTTGACTGTTCCTTTGCATTGGTAGCTCCTCATAGCTAGATAGTTTTTGTTTAACAGCAGCTAATGGCAGTGCCCCTGAGGGAGGCAATAAAATTCACTGATCACTAAGCACAGTCTAGGATATTGGTTGACCTCACTTTAAAATAGATTCTGCTGCAGATTGTCTTTGTGATTTTGGGCAAGTCAGTCTCAAATATTTGCAGCTCAGGTCTCCCATTACAAAACAGGAAGAATTTTATTTGCATGTGTTTTAGGAGTGGCTGGCAGCTTCAACATTTGGAGATTTCTTTCCGATCCTGGTCGAAGAAACACTCTTCTAGTACTATGAAGCTGGAGAGCACTTTAAGTTAATTTTAGTTTAATTAGTGTTAAGTGTCATTTCCTGTTCTTTTATTAAAATCATGTTTTGTTATAACAGCTAGACATTCATACTGGATTTATAAAGATATGTTTCAAGCCTGAAGCTGTGGAGATAAGTGGACACACTTAGAGATTCAGTCCTTTTTTCAGAGAAAATGTTTCTGGCTATTAATACCTCATGGAAAACACCCAGGGCAAGTACAGTGACCCGTGCATTATGTGATTAAAACCGAAGCAGGTATAAGGCAGGTGTGGAAATGAAATCATAATGAATGAGTAGAAATTAAAGCATTAAGCTGATTGCACACTTGATGGCTTTCACCACACGCTTGCTGACTGTGGTTCAGGCTTACCTGATAATGATCAGAGGAATGAAGTACACCAGGAAAGCCACCACCGTCATGTAGGGTATCCAGTAGGAGTCGTCAGGCCAGAGAGCCCAGCACTGCACTTCCCCATTGGAGAGCTGCCGTTTCCCAAAAATAATCAAAGTTGGAATGGAAAATAGGAAAGAGAGGCTCCAGGCCACTCCAATAAGGACTTTCGCTTGTCTTTCTGTGCAACAGAGTCAAACAGATGGTGTTAATGGGGGTGCCGGCGCAACTGGCCCCTTGTAGCAGTACTGATAAAAATGGAGGGAGGAGGAAACTGGGTGAAGAAAGGGAATTTTAGGCTGCAGCCAGCTGATGCTGAGAAGGCTGAAAAGGAGAATGGGGATTTCACCTCTTTCTCATGATAAAAAGTCATGTCGTTATGGGCTTGTATTTTACGTGTGTTATTTAAACATGCTAAGGGCCCATTGAATCTGAAACGCTATGAGAAATGCACTGGTCAGGGTCAGCAAGTCAGAAACATGAGATGCAAATGGTTCCTCTGTGCCACCGAGACAACTTTATGAATGAATGCAAAGGACCACAGGCCTGTCCTACTGCACGCTTTTACCCTGGCACAGCAAAGTGGCGGTCAGTAGGAGGACACAGAGACAGAAAAGAAGGAGTCTTTGTGTTACAGATTACAGAGGAAGGCTGAGACTGGCAAGGGTTACTTAAAACATAAACTAGGTTGGAGTGTACTGGATGTACTGACGGGGGAAATGTCCTCCTTGGAATGGAAATGAAACATTTTGATGCACCTTGAAGTGAGAAAACCGGTAAAACATTTCCTAGCAGGAAAGAGAAAATGCCCCAGTTCAGGATCGGAACAAAACTGCACAACCAGCTGCCTTTAACTCCAGCTGCAACGTTACTGCCCCAAAGAAATGTGGTTCTGGAGAGCCCAGGCATCTCCTGCAGTTCTCCACATCATGGCAGGGACCAAACCCAGCTCCTATTGATGGGCATATGCCCAAGCCATGTCAAACATGGACTGCTAACCCTGGGACAGGGCAGGTGATGGTGCTGAAGTGCTCAGCCCTGTGTTATCTGCCACAGCAGACATTGACTAGGAGATCCTGCTGGATCTCATGGTGAAGAATAGGAACTGAAGGATCCCAAAACACTTGGTAGGTTTGGGCTACTTCTTCCCCTTGACTTCTGGCCTCCTCCGCTGCCAAATGGGGAAAACTAGTGGGAAACCAAATGATGCCTGGTGGCACCCATGGGATTTTGTAAAAATCAATGGGTTGGAGCAAACAGCCCAAAGGCTTTCGTTTTGACAGATCTGCATCTTCTGGCTAAAATCCAGGTAGCTCTAGCTGAAAAGTGTGGGGGAAAAGAGCTGATCTGTGGAGTACCAGTGATTCTCAGCAGCAGTTATTCCTCCTGAGTCAGATTGCGAGAGGAACAGATGGGGACAGAGTTTTTGATCTGGGAAGCTTTGGTGTTGAGATACTTTATTGTCCTACAAAATACCCGAGGTTGTGTGTGAAATAAAAAATCGCTTTAAATTATGCATATCAAGAGGAATGTCTTTCCTCCTTGAAGCTGAAAGAGCAATATGAAAGTGTGTGGGAGAAACATTCAAAAAGTAATTTTATGCTTTATAAAACATCAGTTGCAAATATTCACTTATCCTGCTCATTTTTTAAATGCTACCCACGTTCAGCAAAATATGGTCTTGCTAATCTAGGGCTTAAGGGAACTCTGATGACATCTATGTAAGTGAGAGGGTTAGATTAAGTCTATAAATATTGCACAGGCAAAGGAGAACTGTAAAGTTTCCCAAAGCGTAACAGAATAAACTTAGCAAAAGGAATATTAAAAGTAAGTTTCACAAAATATTTCCTGACAGAAACTGACAGAAAGGGCTTTTCAGTTGTGAGCTAGCTACTTAAACTACATAGTTACAAGCCTTAGTGGGGCCCACCTGTCTATTTCTAAGGGGAAAAGATCATACTTGGATAATATATTTTATTTTTTGCACTGTGCATTGATGCCCTTAATTTGAAGAGAAGTGGGCAATTTGGGTTGGGCAAGAGCGGTATTTTATCTTTGTGTTTTATAAAACATTACCTGCAATGTTCATTTATTCTTGTCTTTAAATGTCCCTTGTGTCTCCTAGAATATGACGTTGCTAGCCTAAAGGGCTTTGCAAGGCACTGATAGCATCTAGGTAAAGTAGATTTTTGTTTTATCAGACTAATGTTAATTGGCTGGCTCACAAGCAGAGTTTTTATATGTTGTTTTTTGTAAATGCTCTAGTATGCTCTAAATGCCAGCAAATCATATAACTAGAACTATATCAATTATAAATGGAATCAAATAAATAACAGCTTTTGAAATATGATATTCTATTCAGCCAGTCTCTGTATTTTCCTTTAAAACCAATATTGCTCTTTAAATGGAGAGTTTTGCATGCTGGGGTGGTCAAGACTAACACCCAGGGTTGGAGCGGGAATCTCAGTCGTGAGCTCTGGCACTGACTTTCCTAAAAGACATTTTCATGTCACCGTCCCCTTTGCTCCGTTTCTGCCATCCACGTGCTGTGGCAGTGGTTTTGTGCACATCTGCCTGCCCCCAGCAACATGTGGCAGGGAGGCACCTCTTGTGAGGAGTTTTGTTCCCTGTTACCATGAACAGCAAGGCTATGCAATCCTTCTATAAAGTGAGTGCCATTTTAAAATTAGGTTTTAAATCCAGAGAGAGTGAGCTGTTCCAGAATCTCATTGATCTGATGGACTTCAGCATCATTTGCAGCCCAAAGTCATACAAGGGACAGCTTACATCCGCTTGGGTTTTGTCTTTTACTTAAGCAGTCCTGTTGCTTAGTTTGTATACTGTTTGCACACACCTTTTCAACATGGTGAAATATTCATAAAATGTCTTCTGTTATAACTTCTCTGTTTCTTTTCTTTTCAGACTTTATTTCATGATTTTTTTTCTTTTTAACGACACTTTTGGTTATTGAATTAGGGACCTCATACAGTAGAAGTGTTAGGATTAGAATGTATAATTCTTCCACATCCTGCACTTTCTGTGGTCATTTATGTATTCGCAACGTGAGTATAAAATATTTAACTATTGAAGTTTGCGTTCTTAGAAGCCATGCAAAGTACAGCTCATTGCAAATGCTTTTTAACATGGCTTGAGGCTAGTAACTAAACCACAGTTTTAAAAAATATAAATTGTTTGACATTTTCAAAGCAAAATGTTTGATTTTTTTTCCAAAATGATATTTCAAGGCTACATGGAAACATTATTTTTTAAATTGGTAAGGAGAAACAACTCTTTTGTTTCTTGATTGAAGGATTTTGGGGTATGAGTGTTTCATTTTGGAAAGGCATTTGCCACAAGTTGACTCAGAACTGTTTTTAAAGTTTCTCTGCGTCATCGCCGATGACAAAGTTTTGTAAATCTCTTTGTTCTCTGCCTGCAGAATATCTAAGATGGCAATTCAAAAGCACCCCCCCGCCCCCCGACATCTCTGCTAGGAACAGCTGGGTGTAAAAGGTGAATATTTATGTATATTCCAGGAACTTGCTATAGTAAATACACCTCTGAAGATAGTCTTTTCAATTTAGAGCTCCCTCCTTTTTCCCTTGAAACATGGCCTTTGCTTGTCCATCAGTGTGTAGCCAACCCTTGCCAAAGGCAGGTGGGCTTTGCCAGCATTATCTCTGCTCCTGGCCTCTTTTTCCCCCCCAGAACTGCACCCAGCTGATGGCTCTGCTGCCCCTCAGCTGGGTGCAAGGTCTGCTCTCCTCTAGTCTTAAAAAGAAAAGAAAAAACTTTATGGTATAGGAAATGGGACTGAGTTTAAAAAAGGCTTTCATAAAGATTTGAGGTGTCTTGGGGCTTTTTTTCTCAACTTCAAAGTGGTTTGCAAAGATTAACCACCAAATTCTTTGCTAGGCCCAGGCGGTAATTTAACAAATGCTGCTTTTCCTGCACCACATATGAAGACAAAATGTCAGCAAGCCTGTCTCACAGCTCGCCCGGCTCAGCTGGCAGTCGGTGCTTCAGGTGGTTTATGAGCCCTCCCCAGCCCGGCTCAGTGTTGGCAGGAGCTGTGGAGCACTCTGCGCGTCCCAAAGTCTGCTGACAAAGCCTTGATATCAATCCCCTGCTCTGGAAAACATGGTCTGCCTGCCGGGGAATACGAGGCTAAATTTCACAAAGTATTTGAACTTGAAAAGTTCATCTGCCAAAGCTGCACCAGTGCCTGGGCTGTGACTGGTTCATAGGTTTTTAAGGCCAGAAAGGACCATTAATCTGATCCTCGGAACAGAGCAAGCTGTCAAAAGCCATCATTAGTCCAAAACAAGAATGATATTTGCATCTGATTAAGGTGCATCTTCTGGACCTCACGGTTCTTGTAACTGTTCCCCTTCCTCCCCACCTGCTATTTCTGTTTATTCACTCAGTGCAACATAGTTAACGTCCCACTTTAGGCTCTGTAGGAAAGAAATCATGTTCTTTAAATTGCACTGCTAAGCAGCCAGGATATATTTGAGTATTGTAAAAATAACAAATAGAAGAAATTACAAGAAACAACAGACATCCAAACTTATATGCTATAGCTTTTGAAGTTCTCTTATCAAACTATTGCATGAATTCTCAGTCCTGCACTCTCAAGCCAAGTTATTTTCTAGTGTGAATAAATAGACAATATAGCTGTTGTGGCTCCTGGAGTCAGTATAGTTCTACGAGGGCTAGCTCTTGCCCATAATAACCTTCTCAAAATGCTGGAAGATAATGAAAACCTCTATACTTTTAAAATGTCATTTCATTCTTTGCTAACACAATGCTTATAAAAACTGCTGAGGGCTAAGTGCAGCTTAATAAATCTCAAAACCACAGCTCCTTTGCCATTTGGAAAACTGTAACAGAGTCCAAATGTTGCTACAGCAGGAATGAATAATTCATGGCCACAAGGTTAAGAATTCTGAAGCTAAAAAAATATCCAATAACATCCATAGCAATAGCAAGGTACAGAAATTCTCCTACCTCCTTGCAAGAACTTCATTGGGTAAACTATGGCATGATACCGGTCTATGCTTAGTGACACAAGGACGTAAGTTGAGGCATATAGAAGGACCACCTGGGGAAGGAGGTATACAAGGCAGCAGTTGAGAGATATTTATTGCAGAAAATAATGTCAGCGAGAAGACTGAACTAGGAATAATTGAAAACTTTTACTGAAAAAAAAGAAGAAAAAGAAAAAAAAAAAACCTTGTATTTTCACCCAGATCTTTTTCCTTTATCTTGTCCACAAAATTTAAAAGATTTAACATGCTTTAATTAAAAGTGTTTCAACTTTAAATGAACACTTTCAGCATTTAGCACTTCTGATGCTAGAAAAATGTCTACACAGCATTTTTGTTAGGGTCTATTGCTGTGGGGACACAAAGCCACACAAGCTTGGGCATACAGGGGAGCACGAGCTTTCTATACCTGGAGGTAGCGAACAATTCTGCAAACGATATCAGGAGCCATGAAATCTCCAGTGTAGCGCCATATGATGTCAGTCATTATGTTTATGAGTCCCGTGAATGAATCTGCAAAGAAAATTAACTGAAGCAGCATTAAAAGAAGCAAACACATGACTGCAGGTGAGGCTCAGAGGCAGGTATGACCCTCGGGATGTACCCGTTCCACCAGTCTTGAGGGCAGCCATGCCATGGCAAGTCAGCCCAGGGTGCTAGAGGAGCTGGAAAAGCCTCAGAAAAAACTTAGTTTTGTGTATTTATTTTCTCGTTCTCTTAGTTTAATGCCAACCCATTCAGACAGACAAGGCAAGATTCCTCTAAGTGTGAGCATGGCTTGCCACTGCCCTCTGGACTGCGGTTCAGCCGGGCTGGCATTGCAAACGGGCTGGACGAGCTGCACCCTTAAAGTGCCTTTTTCTCTCCTTTGCTCATAAAAGGATGTGAGGTGACCAGCTGAGATGACCATGTCAGCCCTAGGCTGGATGCAGGTCCTGCTCTATACCCACATCTATACCAAAGATGCCTAAAATTAACTGAGATCAATTCTTCCTCAAATAACAATCTGCTTTTCGTGAGTAGAGCTGCATAAAAAAAAAATCACCTGTGGGGGTTAATCCCACATACACCCAACCATTTCAGGCTTGTCCATGAGAGACATGGAGGAGACTGCCTGGTGAGCCTGATCCTGCAGCGTGCCAGGCTCACCACTGCCTGCTAAGGGCCCCCAGCTTTTCCCTGAAGTGTGGATGAAATATAGCATTGGAGAAGCTGTAGGTTAGTGTCGAAATGCGTTGGCTTGATCACAGCTGCGCCAAATATTGAACTATTTAATGTCCTTTTTTCTTTGCCTTTTATTTCACTATAAAAAGAAATGTGTCTCCTGCGAAAGCACCTGGGGTGAAATCCAAATGCTGCTGAAGTTAGTGGAAATTCTGTCAGGATTTTATTTGCAAACTTAATTATTTAATGACTAACCCTGCCCTGTCAGCTTAAAGTTAACCTACTTATGCCTGTACTTCTCCTGTAGTCTGCATTCACCAAAATAAATACACCTCAGGCCGTTTTTTTTTTTTGGTTTTTTTTTTTTAATATCTGAGGAGATATTCCAGCCTTTGTCCTGCTTCTTATTGAACAAATGAGCACTCACAGCGATGCAAGTTTTACAAAGGAATTGCAAAAGCTGGTACTGCTGTTGTACATATGGGTGATATTAAGTTTTGTCTTTAAAACCAAGATAATAAAAAAGTTCTCTCCTTATAGGACAGGATAAATGTTTTAAGTGCTGTTCATGGGAGAAAGTGTGTGTCAATCCAGTGTTCTGCCACTTCAAGTAACACAGCATGTTGCTCTTCTTGCACAGATTACCACAAAGGGAGAGAGCAGGTTGGGAAAATGTTTTGTGCGATTTGTCAGGACAAAACTAAGTAATACAAAGAAATAGCTTCCATCCATATTTTAAAAGTTTAGAGTGGTGAGACAAAATGTTTCCTTTTGATACCATCCTTTTACACATTTGAAAACTATTGCTAAAGTTTACTGTGATAAAGGCATTCTAACCCCTATATCAGAGTATTTTTGTTTGAAGTGTATGCTTTTGGAAAAAAGATATTTCAACAATTTCAGAACTTTTTCTTTTTAGCAGTAAACAGTTTGAAACAGTATTTCCAAGCAAACGGGTATGGATTTGGCAAAATGAGTTTCTTCTAACTAACTCCTTTGAAATTACAGAGATTCCAATTACTTCTAGCTGGAAATTGAGATCTCAGCTTAATGCTTTAGAAGAAGCAACTTTTTTTGCTTCACTGGAAAACTAGGATTATTTTTTCTGTATCAGTAATCCTTTATCTCCTCTTTTCTTCAATCCTTTATCTCCTCTTTTTGTTCAAGGCTCAGTTTGAAATGAAATTGGAACAGAAATATCATTGCTGTTGCATGTAACTACATTGCTTCCCTCCTCATGACTTTATCGTTCAATAAATTCTGGTTTGTTTTTTCCTGGTGTTTCCCAGCCCTGTTTTCTGTCTCTTCCCCTGCCTCCAGATGGAGGCTGGATCAGAGGTGACCTCCAGAAGGCCCCTCCAACCAGCACTTCTGTGGTCTCAGCTCTCACACTCACCCAAGACAGCAGAAAATCATAGTTTGAAACCTTATGCTAAATGTTGCTCATTGATTAGAGTGGTGGGGCAAGGGATGATTGTTTCTCCAGTGAGTATAGTGGCTTTAAGATTTCGTTGAAAAGATTGTATGTATATATAATTAAGGTGGTCTTTGAAGAAACCACAGAGTTTAAGTGTTTCAAAAAGTGAAATGCATTCTCCAGCAGTGGTTCAAACCCGTTCCTTCCCCTTTCCTTACTCCTGAATTATTGATTCATATTCTCTCTCTCTCCAGTAATGAAATATTCATTGGTTCAAAGTAATACACATCAATAGAGCTTCACCTCAGGGTATTCTCCAGCTTTTGATGGTCTGAACATCTGCCAAGCAGGTGGTAAATGGGGGTTCGGCTTCCCTCCAGAGGAGGAGGGCGCAGGGGCTGCCCTCCTTCCTGCCCATCTCAGTGTTCTCTAGAGGAAAGGGAAGGAGAAGGGAAGGCACCTCAGCTGTCTCCTCATTTCCCTCTTCTCACCACCATTTTGCCATCCCTTTCCAGCACATTAGGAGAGTGCTTTGGAGGTGCACCCTGCAGGTGAGGTGAGAGATGGGCCGGTGTCCTGGTGGTCTCCAGGATGCTGGGTGCAGAGCTGTCTGCTGGGCGTAAGCAATTTGGGCAGGCCCAGAAGTACACTTCCAGCATATGCCCATGTCAGCTTTTTAGTTCCCATCGGGAGCGCATCTTTTAACCTTTTAACCCACTTCACTGGCTCACGTGATAGAGAAGCCGCAAAGGAATGAGCCTTCGCTTCAGCTGATGCTCAACCTAAATGTGGTCTCCAGGGGTGCCCCTCATGCGCCCCATGCTATGCAGCTGCCAGCCAGTGCTCAGGCTGAGGGACCATGGGGTGGTTTACTCAGCTGAAGCAGACCCACCCCCCAAATGCAGAGTGGATACCAGCTCCATCTTCATCATGCTGCAGGTCTGTTCCTACCTGCATGGCATTACCTACCAATATAACGATAGCCTTAAGTACTTCGGGAGCTTTAAAGACAACTCAAAACTGTCTTTCCCTTGAAAGCCTTTGAGTAAGGTTTTCAGGTGACTGTGGAGGCTTTTAAGCAAGGTTTAAACTTCACGGCTTCTTTGTGCCGGCAGCCTCAGCTCCTCTCCCCCAGCAGTATGCTTTAAGAGATCTTTGTGCTGAGTTTCTGAATCCCTGAGAAGGGCTCAGCATGCACTCCTCCAAGTGTGTGCCTCTGAGCACAACACACATGTGCGTGCCAAAGCAGATGCAGCCAGCTGTGCGTGCGTGCCAAATCAGCCAGATTTTTCAATACCCTTTAATTAGAGAGCCATTCTCCCACACAACATCCTCATGCCCTCTGCACGTTTCAGAAATCTCTCGTCTTTCCAATCCTACCAAGTACCAGACCAACTTTTCTCACTCCTTTGCTCTTCTACTGCCTGCTCCAGAGGATGTTTCTTATCCCATCTCTTCAAAAGACCACACTGTCTCACTCTGATCCAACTGCACACCTTTAGAGGATTTGTCATGCAGACACAGGTTACTTTACACAGGGCCACCAAGTAAATAATGTGCCTGGTGCAGGTGACCAGACAGCATGCAGAAAAAATGCAGCAAACCTACAAATTATGACAAAGAATTTGTGCTACTGCTCCCTGCTGTATACAGCCTAATCTGTTGTTTCTGTGCATCATTTTCTGTCACACAGCTATTATTCACTCTTTAGTCAGCTAACTGGTTACCCCTGTGCTAAGCATATATGAAAGCTCCATCAATTAGCAGCACTGTATTCACTTTTTGCCCTGAATGTCCCATCTGGCCATTTCTTGCGTTCTGTCCTCCCACCTCCAGTGCCACAAGTATGTGGTGCAAACCTTTATTAGTGATTTAGACAATGAATGTGCTGCTCATTATTCTGTTATCTTGCTGCCCATCACAGCCACAATAATTAGACTTCACCTTTTTCACACCTTTGCAACGTTGCTTTAGCCTACAAGCCCCCTTTCACTACAAAGCCCTACTGTGCCAGTGCTATAAATCTGATACATAGATCATGAATTACCAGCAGAGCTTTAGTCACTGGTAGATGAAGCCTCCTCACCGATGTATCATCTCAGATGCAATTATAGCCACGATCACAGTGTCTTGAAATTTGTCATGTAATTTGAATCGCTGTGATAGAGGTTAGTGTTTAGAAGTCAGCTGATATCAGCGATGTGATCTGCATCACATGTTCCCTCATTGTTTTGGCAAGCCTACACCTCGATGCGTGTCACTGGATTACATCATTGATACCCTAAGTGGTAAAAGTCAGGTATTGGAAACCAACGTAGCCGATACATTGCTCTAAAACTTAGTGTCCTCATCACTGCTGGTATCCTCACTGCTCCTTACTAAGCTGCTGGCTTGTATATTATATGCTTGTGTTCTTTCACAGATGAATATTCCTAGGTCAAATGGCACCAAGCTTGTTCCTGAAAACAGTGTTAATCAACCCTTACTTGTAACTGTGTGCAAGCTTGTCATTGCCACTGCTTTCTTAATACTCTTTTTTACCAAGAAGGGTATGTGTACTGTGGTTCTGTGTCTATTGCTAGGCAACTGTGTCGTTCATTTAATTCTGCAGAAAAGTAGGCAAAAAATCAATTAATGACATATTGTCTTTTGATAGAAAATAAAAATACCAGCAAGCGATAGTTTGTGACTTTTAACATGAGGCAAATGCATATTCACAAAATGATGCAGACAAAACGATTCCTTGTTGAAGACAAGACATGGCACTAGTGTGATGGGGATGGCAGCAGTTTGCTCTTAAGAGGAGATGGAGTTTCTAAGAATGCAAGTTGAAAGAAAAATTCCATGAGACTTCAATATTAAGGGAAAGTATAGGGAGGCAGGGAATAAAGATGGATTTGCCTGGTGTGGGAAGGGAGGGAAAAAGCGGGCTGTTGGGGTTTGCACAACATGGAGCCCCACAATCTGAGCAGATTTGCAACACTTCAGCTCCCTCCTCCCCGTCTGCACCATGGCCACAACCAGTCCTCAAAGGCAGAACTAGTATCTGCCTTTACCTACCTGTCAGTGTTTCAAAATGCAGCGTTTTAAAAGAGCATTTATCAAAAAGACCAAGAAAACAACGGAGAAGGAGAAGCAGCCTGTTGTTCCTAGAGGAGGCCAAAACACACTGGATATAGCACCGCAGCATTCTACGGCTAGGAAATACAGCAGGTACTGAAAAAACCTGTGAAAATCCTGGGCCCTAAAGACCAATTTTACCCAAGACTCCACCGTGCTCAGTAAAATCCCTTTGGATTTTTTATGGGGATGACTGAGTGCAGGCATTGCCTCTACGCATTTGAGCACAGGAACCACTTGGTCCAGGAGGTAGTTTCAGCAGCTTGGGTGGTGGGTGCTGCCTCGTATGAGCGATGGGCACAAAAATGTGCTTAAGAAAACACTGCCCTGGCAGGGACAAATCTGAATGCGGGCTTGCTGTTGCTGTAAGTGAGACAAATTTTCATGGCAAAAAAGTCTCCACAGAGATAGAAGTCCATTATAGAAAACAAATGGAGGTAATTAGTGAGCTGGCATGGGAATAAAGTCAGGTTACAACTGTCCCAGTTAATCTGTTCATAGGAATTCATTGACTTGATGGCACTGCCAAAGGGATGTACCTTGTGCAGACTTCAAGATATTTCTTTCTTTACAACTAAGGAGGTTAAGACAAAAATCTGTGCTAATAAGTCTGCAAGAAAATAGCTCTATCATTTGATTATTAGTAGTGACACCACTCTTCCCTTAAGACTCTTACCCTAAAGATGCTGAAAGTCTTTTCTGTCAGAAGTGGAATGCAGGTTGCTGGTAAGCTGCGGTAGGTTAAAAAGCTCCACATGTCATCTCAGCTGCAGTTTGATCATTTTTTTCCCTGATGAGAACAGTCCTATTAAGTTGGATGTGGTGATCCATGACTATTTGGTGAAGCTGTGCCTCTCACTGAAATTTCATTCCTCTCTTCATGTCGTTTACAGAGTGATTCCATTTTAACGAGGGATATTTTGTTCTGCTTTGTTGACGGCACCAAGCTGCACAAGGCACCGCAGCAGCAGCAACATTTTGTAAGGCAAGACAGGGGGGTGAGTTCCTCTTCAGGGACGAGCATTTCACATGGCTTATTTTTTTGGGACCTCGCCATGTGCATTCCTGTCACCTACCACTCCCCAAAGAGCACATCCTCCGGAAACATCAGAAGCAGCAGTTTACTAACACCTGCCTGCAACGAAGTGATAGACCCTTAAAAACAAAAATGGCATCACTGCCCTATTACAGGAATAGGCTCCTGTCCATGATTTTTGAAGTGATGAGGCAGCCGTCGCCACTCTGCCATTGCTGCTCTGTATCACGCTTGACGTGCTGTCGGCTAATAAGAGACAGTGCTGTGAACTTGCCTTGCAAGCTAGTAAAACCCCTAGCTGATTTTGTTACAGGGCTGGGGGTGCAAGTAATTTAAATTTGAGTGTACTTAGGGCTCCTGAAGTGGCAGGCTGGCTTGAGGACAGGCACAGGGGAGTGAGAGCCGGAGAAGCTGCCCTGCCTCCCACAGACACCCCCGCAGCTCCTTTCATTATGGTCCTTACTCTCATTCCTCCCTTAGTCTGTGCTTTCAGCTGAAAACCACACACGG
The DNA here is from genome assembly GCF_030463565.1 of Pelecanus crispus. Lineage (NCBI taxonomy): Eukaryota > Metazoa > Chordata > Aves > Pelecaniformes > Pelecanidae > Pelecanus > Pelecanus crispus. The sequence goes on from NC_134644.1 coordinate 55,174,123, forward strand.
CTTTGCAAGTATTCGCTGCACTAGAAATAATTTTGTGACCATGTTAGCTAGCAAATGTACCCACCCCTCTGCTCTCATTCAGCAGCTGATAGTGAAATAAATAGGTTATGTACCTGCTCTGGGCACCTGTAAGACAAGATACATGCAAGATACCTAGAAGATGCCTTCTAAAATGATTACATTTTAGCTCTTAAAACACTGAGCCCCCAGGAGCCTGGCGCAGCACCTCTCTATGCAGCCATGGTGCAGCAAGGGGCTGCACGTGGGGCATGGAGGGTGCTAAAGGCATAGGGGCGAGAGGCCCCCTCACACTTTGACCCCTTGATAGCCCATTTGTCATCTTTGCAATCCCTCCATGTGCCTTTGCCTGAGTTTCTGGTTGTTTGCAGCCCCTTGCACTGCAGAGCATCTGGGCATGAAGTTGAAGATGGAGCCAATGCGGGGGACAGCTGGCACACCCAGGGGCTGCTGTGAACCCACCCGCCCTGAATTTAACTCTTTTAGAAGTGTTGATGTGGAGCAGATGTGGTTTGGCTTAGGTGGTGCAACGATCCCAGCTCTCTGCCAGAGAATCCCTGGCAAAGGGGGGAGAAGCATGAGCCAAAATTCAGGGTGTGCTAAGCTTTCGTGGGGAATCAGCAAGTACAGCCACAAGCACTTTGCATTGCCATGGTGCTTGCACTGAAGCATGCGTGAGGCAGCAGGTTTGCCACATGTACTAATGATGTGTATTACGCCACTCCTGTATGTTTTTTCCTTCAGGCCTGGCAGTCTGGAGAACAACACAAAATTTAATGGATGAAACAAAACCCACCTGAAAATTTTCAAGAGGAAGCCTGTTCAGTTCCCCTGTTAAAGCTTTGTGGATTTTTTCAGTGGCAGAATTGGTGCTTTTTTTCTCTTCCTGGCTCATAGGAAGTGACAGGAAATTTTGCTGCACTGGGTGAGCATTTTATTTATTTCTTGCATTTCTTGCATTTCTTGCATTTCTGCTCTGAGGTCCTCTGTCTCCCTGAGATGAGGCAGGCCCTGTTAGGCTAGATGTTGTAAAGGGTGAATGCAGTGAGGCTCCAGCCTCACTCCAGAGCTCATCCAGGTTAAAAGATGAAGGGCTGAGAAAAGCATGTACTGCACAATGTTAAGCTCTTAAGAAACAGTGCTTATAAGAGAACTGGAGAGCAGGTCCCTAGGAATTAAAATTGAACATGCCCTGCCACTGTGAAGGGCATTAAGGTTTTGTTTAATTTGCCTTTATTAATAAATGTTGTCCTACCATTCCTTTCCACCCCACCCGTGCTGTGGAGATACAGCTGGAGGGGCACAGGGGGTTAGACTGAATCAACAGTGCTGCAGGGGGGAGCATGGCACCCACCAAAACAGGGCAGAACACCTGGAACGGCAGCGGCATGTCAAATGCAGTGGAGGGTGAGCAAGGAGGAGGACTTGGCTTATAATACCAGGTCATCCACATCAGCAGTGGTTTCAGTCCTCCCGCAAAGGTGGAGAACTGATTGAAAATTGTTTTCTTGTAAAATCAGGTTGTATCATGAACCAATCAGGAAAGTAAAGGCAAATGATTTCCATTCAAATGCCCCCTTCTTCAGACCTCTGCCAATACCGTGGTTTGGGATTGGCAGTTCCCCTTAGGGGGGATGTGCGGGGGGCAGATGAAGTTGATGATAATTCTGAATGTTAGGGCAAAGTTCCCACTTCCCCTCTTGTGTTACTCACATGTAGATGAGAGCATGGTCTGGTAGATCAAACATTGTTTTATGTATGCAGTTGCTGAATGGGAAGTTCTGTGTAAAGACAGAAATTTTTTGGAGCAGACCGTATAGAATCAGCTGAATATAGTTTCACGCTGGGGTTTGAAGAGTGGACAAAGAGTTTCAGCACCTGTTTACACAGCAGGTAATAACAAACCTGTGCAAAAACATAGTGAAGGTTCCTGTTGCATTGAGTCCTGTGGCTGTAGGTTTTGACATAGGAATCAAGCTTCTCTAGGTATCCCAACATATGACTTGGGCATGCCAGAATAGCCAAGTCAAATTTAAACAAGAGCAAGTGTTTGATCACTATTATTTAGCTGTTGGGAAAGTATATTTCAAATGCAACTCATTAATTTAACTCCCCTTCTCTCCTTCAGGCAGAGCAGAACAGGCAGAAAGAATACAAACAGTGGGGGAAAAATCCTGCTTAGGGGAGGCTGGCTTCAGTTAGTGTATATGCAGAAGATAAGCTCCTGTGGATCCGCTTGTCTTACCTACACACTGGAAAACAAGTACGTGCCTCCTCAAAGGACACAAAAATCACAGAGTTTGTAACTCATTGCCTGTTCATTTATTTCAAATGGTGCCTGTACCTCTAACATTTTCCAGAAGAAATATACCATCTAAGATGCCAAGTACCAAAGAAGTACATTTTAATTCTGTCCTTCCCCAACATCTTGTACATAGTTTCTTTCACTACTTCCTCTGAATCCCCCTTACCGATCCTTTTTGGTCACTCTTTACCTCAACTGTTTTAAGGACTGCATGTTCATATCTTGGTTACAACAGCAGCTGCATGTTTATTCTCATCTAAAAAAAGTGGACTATCCTGGGAATATTTTCTGTTGGTGTAATTCAGGCATTCTGGTCCTTATAGTCACTGAATATCTGCACTTCTTACAATCCTGTCTTAGTAGGCTCAGATATTGTTGCTGTAGATATGTCAGGCTAAGTAGAATTGGTAAGAATAAAGCCTTCTTTCCTCCCTTGTGGCAAACTGTAAATCAGATTCCCATGATGCTCAAGCAGAGATAGTGCATGCTGCAGCTCAATTTTTGTCCAACCGTAGGCTTGCAATAACAGAACAGTAGAACAATGTTCATTCCCATTTTTGTACCTGCTTTGTGTCCCCTGGTGTTTGCTGATAGCATGAACAAAAGCATACTGGTAAGATTCATTGGAGAATTCCCTTGTAAAATCATCATGTGGAAAAGGTAGCACATGCAAAAATATCTAAGCTGCTTTCCATTAAATACACTGCAATGCCAGAACAGGCTGAAGTTTTCATAACATATGATCTGGATCTCAGTCCTATAATTGGGCTAAACTTGGCCAAAATGGACTTCTAAGCATTTGGTCTTATTAGAACAACTAAGTCTCTGTAGTGCCATATGTGACATCTTTGACCTGAATTCCACAAATCCTCTTAAACCTCTGTAAGCATTTGGTAACCAGCTAGGCAATGGAGTTAAAGGTAGTGACTCTCCACAGAAAACCTGTAAAACACATGAATATCGGTCGTACAGATCAGCAGGTGAGGAAGTACAGCATGAAAATGCCAGGTGTTTTGTTCTACAGCCCTTTGGAAAGATGGAAAAAAGTGTTCTATTGTTCATGGCGCAAAACCAATCTAACTCAGGGTAAAAAATAAATATCATTGCTTTAATATGCAAGAAGAGAATAGAAAAAAATCCCGGCCTTCTTAATGTAGCTTCTTGTTTCAGTGCTTTTTAGTGCATGCAAAGGCTCTTTCCAGCATAATTTCCATTCAACTGCAATTAGAAATGCTGCAGTACAGATGATGGACTAAAAGGTGTTAATGATGTATTTGTACATCTAATGTCAAGAGTTTGAAGTCGTGTCTTTTAACAGAAGCTAATGAGATCCTAAATGATGATTCCAAGTAAAGTGTAGTCATTAACGGCCATACTGCCAGCAGCACCGTGCTCATGCAAACCTGTCTCTCAACATTTACCGCCAGGTAAAAAACTCCGCACACCTACCTTCATTTATCAACAGAAGTCAAACTCTCACACAGAGAAATTGTAAAATAAGTGTTCCCTCTGTCAGATGACAACCCTGCCTGTACTTTCAGCAGGGAATCAAACAGGAATCCATATAATTTAGAGGCAACATGATTTCCAAGCAATTCAGAAAGAAATCCACTTCCTCCTTTAATGCTGAAATCTTGGACCCAAAGGATTGTACAGCTTGGCTGCCAAGGACCTTTTATTAAAAACAAAAACAAACATAGCACAACTGTCATTAAGATTTGAACGTCTCAAATGGGCTGAAGGTAGGAAAACCATAATCAGTCCTTCAGGACTACAGAACAATTCTGTAGCTGTCAAAACAAGAATTAAGCCTTCCTATAAACCGGCATAAATTGACACAGTGAAATCTGACTGCTGCTGATGTAAAAAATAAGTAGTTCAGTCTGTCGCCTGCCGAGTGTATCTACAAAGCATATTCAGGGGTACCACCGGGACACAGGAAAGGTTATCAAAATATCAGCCATCCTAATGTCTGCTTTTGCTCTGGGGCCCCAAAGAAAACCCCAAGTTCACCTCTTGCCCTTCACGTTTCCCTGTGCCGTATTGTGTGCGCTGAGTGTGGTAGGAATATAAAACCAAATGTTCTTCTTGCGCTCTGCCTTGTCCAAAAAATGGGTTGCTTTGAAGAAAGTAATTTATGAAAAGATACATTAAACAGGACCAATGTTTTGCCAGCCAGGCTTAGAGATGCTGCTCTTCTGTTTCCCCAAAGCTCATTAGTAATATAAATAAAGGGTGTGCTTATGCCACCCATGACACTGTGTCTGTGGACTGTGGCAAAGCATGGACCTGGTGCATCAGATGTTTGTTGGTGTGGCCAAATCAGACCTTTCTGACAGCACTGGATGTGCACACTCCTTCCCTGGGGTCCCAAAGAGTTCAATCTGAGACCAATAGGAGGGCACAGAAAGCCGCTGAGACCTGCACAGAACTTTGCTAAAATGGAGTCTAAGTTTCCCACCAGTGTCAAGAGCCTTTGGATAGATGTGATTTTTGATTCGAGAGCTAAGCCAGCCGGCAGCAGTGTCAAGGTTACAATCCCAGACCAAAACCGAAAGCACAGCATGCTAAAATCGTAAAGGAAATTAGTTTTTTCAAAATGTCTGTCTTCTCTTCCTGACCAAAAAGGTCTGAGTATCTTTGAGATGAATATCCAGAAATTCGGATTTTCCCTGCAAGTAATTCAGTGAGATTGATGAGTTTAAAGAGTGTAAACAACAACTGTCATTTAAAAGCTCAAATCAATTTACTTGTGCATTTTCCACATCCTCTCAGTCAGCATCTTAGCAAAGTTCTTCTGAAATTGCAATGTCTTCTGAAATAGTGAATGAATATGAACTTCCATGTTTATTTACAATTCACAGCAAAAACGTAACTGTGTAGGAAAAGCTTCATGCAGATCAAAGCGTCTTTCTCCACTTCTGGAGCAATGAATGGTCAACCAAGAAGGGATGTGAATATTTTTAGCAACCTCTTAGGAGAAATAGACAACATAAGCCGCAGACTGTATAACTCCAGCAATCCGATGAATTTATAACATTAGAATCTTTCCAAGAACATTTCCTGAAAAGCATAAAAAATACATTGTGGAAATATTGTTTGCTGAAAACAATGCTAACCTGCCAAAGCACTTTTTTTGAAAATGTATTTGATATACTAATGAGTGGGTGTTTAAGGAATTCGAAATACAAATGAAAATCTATAATGCTATCTCGCAAAGGTAGGTAGTCCCTTCATTTGTGACATTTCAGGAAGATCAAATTAGTCCTGAGCAAAAGCAAAATATTTTGTTTGTGACATTACTTGCACACAAAGAGGTCCAATAAAAGAACTCAAACCCATTTCCTTTTCCAGTTCCTTTCAAATTTACACTGACATTATAAACCATGTAAGTGAAGCACAGAGTTATTTAAAAGCATACCTATAAGGGGTATGGTTTTGGATGCACTGCTTTGTTTTTCTGATGGATCTTGTTGAATCAATTTTTTCCAGTCTATTTGTATTAGCTGGGTAGAGCATTCACAGAAATGCAATTGTGTATTGTAATTTCACTTTGATCACAGTCATTTTCCTTCTTGTGTTTCCCAAGCAGTCTTCTAGAAAATACAGCAGTAATGGTATGCAGCAGTGGATATTGAACTGCTTGCAAACCACTCAGGCAGCCCATAAAAACATTATTAAAAGGCAAATGCCCTTTGTGCTCATAACTTCTAAACTACGCAAGCTGAAGTGCTTTAATACGTCTAATGCATTGTAATATATTGAGATGTGCTCTGCTGGAGTTAATGCCATGGCTTTTCAGCTGACAGCTTTTGCTCTCCTGTCAGTCACAGGTTTAATTTGACTCTGACTCTCCCTCCAGTTCAAGAAAAGGGGTGTCTGAGCATGGTTTGCTGGGGAGCTTGATGACAGGCAGGTGGCACGCATATTCTTCCTGGATACGGAAGGATCCTTTTTGGAGCATTCTGAAGCATCTCCCTGGTACCCGTGAGTGGCCTCCTCCCAAACTGTGGGGATCTAGAGATGCCCAGCCCTGCAAAGGTGCTCTGGCTCACCTGCTATCGTAAGTCTGTCCCAAAAACTGGGGCTCTGGGAGAGCTGTGAAGGCTGCAGAGGGAAAGAGGGCTTTCTGTGCTGTGAGCACTTTACTCAGTAAAATAATAATGGAGCTATTTTAAAGACATCCTTGATGTTCACTGAAGAAGTGGCATATTGCTTTAGTTTCTGAATGCATTAAATAGCCATCTTCCCCTCTCCTGAGGTCATCCCTTGCTCAGCAAGGTCCATGAATGTACTGTTCAGACGTGTGAGTTTACTCCTTTGCCTAAAGAATTGGGAATTCATCTGAGGATGTGCTTTCTCTCAAATTCAGACCCTGTGCAGGTGGTCTGCAGCTTTCCCCAGGTAGAGGAGAGAAACGATAGATACTTGCCGCAGCTTTTAGCAGCTGAATGAGTATTGCCAAACCTCACAGAGTGCTGGGGACTCTTCCCATCATGGCAGCTGCCTTGGGTTCAGTGTATCTTTTTCCTCATTGTAGATTTTGTTTGCTATAGAGTTTGCTGTAATTCTCTTAATCTTTTGCCTATCTTGCCTATTTCTACTGTAAACTAAGCATTAACTTTATACTGTCTACAAAGTCCAGGTTTTGTAGCCTAAGAAATCTTTCTGTAAATCACAGTTATAAAGGTTGCAGAATATATTGGAATATCTAAGACCTTCACACAGACAACAGGCACCAATCCAGCCAGTATCAAATTGTCAAGATATTATTTATTTTTTCAGATGGCCTTCAGAACTTTATCCCAAATAACAATTTCTCTATTGGCATATATTTCCCCCAAAATGGAAGTTATCTTTTCCTTTTGGTGTATGAGTGGAATATACTTTCCCTTTCATAATGAGCAAACTGTACTGCCTTCTTTTCCTCCTCTCCACTGCTCCCTTCCACTCCCAGCTCCAAATGTTGATATTTGATAATTTGACAGCTTTGCTCTAGATAGGAGGGTGAGTGTTCCTCCCAGAAAGAGCACCTATAAGTTGTTGTCGTGGTTTAGCCCCAGCCAGCAACTAAGCACCACGCAGCTGCTCACTCACTCCACCTACCCCCATGGGATGGGGGAGACAATCAGAAGAGTAAGAGTGAGAAAAACTCCTGGGTTGAGATAAGAACAGTTTAATAATTGAAATAAAGTAAAATGGTAATGATAATAATAACAATATAATAATAATAGTAATAATATACAAAACAAGTGACGCACAATGCAATTGCTCACCACCCGCCGACCGATACCCAGACAGTTCCCGAGCAGCAATCACTGCTCCCTGGCCAACCCCCACCCAGTCTATATACTGAGCATGACATCATATGATATGGAATAGCCCTTTGGTCAGTTTGGATCAACTATTCTGGCTGTGCCCCCTCCCAGTTTCTTGTGCACCTGGCAGAGCATGGGAAGCCGAAAAGTCCTTGAGTAGCATAAGCAGTACTTAGCAACAAGTAAAACATCAGTGTGTTATCAACATTATTCTCATCCTAAATCCAAAACACAGCAGTATGCCAGCTACTAAGAAGAAAATTAACTCTATCCCAGCTGAAACCAGGACAGTTATTTTCAATGGTGCAGTTTATGTTTTCACCGTACCCAGAAGAAGGTAGGGGGCAATGAGTTGAACTCTAAATTTAAGCACACTAGCTGCTCCATGCTACGTGCCTTTGAAGATGGTATGTGCTTACAGTAAGCTAGCTTCAGAGTGCAATATATGTTTTTAATGTCATCGTTGACAGAAAATCCATAGCTGAGGTAACTGTGTCCCCCCCCAGACACAGTGCAAAACACTTTCATGCTGATTTCCATCAGCCACCCCATTGCTCTAAGGCCTCAGAAGATGGCCAACACTGAACCTCCATCCCACCCACTCTACAATGAGATCGCTGTCATCTGATATGCTACATGCCCACGCAACTCAAAACTTCTGTTTGAACAAGTTTTTGCTGCAGAAGAGACAAAAAGTGCTTTTGAGAAACACCTGAAGAGTGCAAAAAGTGCCATATTTTGAACAAAACCTGTTAGTTTACCTACTGTATGGGAGGCAAACTGGGCACTTGGAAGGTACTTCAAGAAAACCATGTTTGTGGCGATGGGGCTGCTATTCCAGTTAACTTGCCAAGCTACAGGTGGTAGGGACCCATGCAGGGAGACTCAGAGAAAAGTCTCCACTTACAGCCAGGTTGCAAAGGTACAGGAATCACTACTGATTTGTTTGTTTAAGAAGCTACAGAGTTTGAGAGAGGTAAGATTTTGCAGCATAATGTTATGAGAGGATCCTTCAGAGAAACTAGGTTGATGTGCAACTGATGTGGTTAACTCTTATTAATATTAGATTAGATACCTTTGCAAAGCAAAGATTTCAGGTGAGTGGGTTTTTTTCGCTGTGTTGTCTTTTGTGCATTAAAATTTCATGAGAGTTTCTGACTTAGAGCAATGAGATTTGCCACTAATAACTCTTTGACAGGAAGAAAATTATTTGCTGTTTCATAGGGAGTCTGAGTATCACAGAGCTGTAAAAACTCATCAGAGAAGATCACCAGAGATTGGAAATGCATATATTGCACAAGTGAATCAGTGCTGTAGCACAGTCCTCATGGGTCCCATGCAGCCAGTACTGTTAGGCTTACTCCAAATGGGCTGTGCCATCTAACAAGCCCCGTATTTAAAATCTGTCAGGCTTACTGTGTGTCCACATATGTTTCTGTCAGGGAAATCCAGGAACCCAAATTTAAATTGATTTTGTAAATGAAAGATGGAAGAGGTGACATGGTACCCTCCTTTTAGAGAGATGAACAAAACACTGAATGACCCTCAGTTTTCCAGGCTTATGTACAAAGCTGGCCTCAGAAGTGGTGATGCTAGGTTCCTTGCTAGGGCTGACAAAAAAAGCCACTTTTGCTTTTCAGCCCTTTTAGAGGGGACTTGTTACTGACTTCCATGAGTAAAGGTCTATGGCCTTGCAGTTCTTGAGTAAAGACTTTAAATAAGAGACAATGTCCCCTTGATTTTTAAATATTTTGTGTGTTTTATTAAAACAAAGACGACTGAGCAACAAATGACATTTCCTGTATTTCAGTTGACTTATCAGGTATCACTGGAGAGACATTGTCCTAAGGAGCAGTATGAAATTACCATATTTAATATACCTTAAATTGTTTTTCTGGACTTAGTAGTACCATAGCAGTAACTCCAGTGATCCCATAACACATTAGAAAACCTATCTCTACTATAGCATGTGAAAGCTATTTTCTAAGGCAGCTCTCCATCCCTCCCTCATGGCATCAGTTTCTGATTTTCTCCCTGCCTATGTCAGCTGGAAAGTGAAAATGGATAGTAATCAATTCTTCCATTCAAGACTATAAAATATATACCCACAAAACAATATAATCTTATAATATAAAGGTGTGGTACTCATCTCCAGAGTTAAGGTTATACTAAAAACCCAGTAGATAAAAAGCTGTCCTGGCACATCCAGTGGATGGGATCTGATTTTTGCTGTTAATATTATTTCTTCAGTTCATAAATGATCCTGTAAAAATATTTACACATACACATGTGAAATACTGATTTTGTTTTTAGGAAATAGTTAAACAACTTCTCTTTTTGTCATGTTTCTTCAGGTTCCTACAGCTTCAAAGCAATCTGTTTCCTCATCCTGAAAACCCCCTATTCCCTACTTCTACTCTACAGGCTTCTGTCATGTTTGGATAATAGTTTGTCTATTGTTCTCTTTTGCTAGTTTACAAAGAAGGTACAAACATCTTGCAAGAAAAATTGCTTCTGTTCATTATCATAGAATCAGAGAATCGTTTAGGTTGGAAAAGACCTTTAAGATCATCCAGTCCAACCATTAACCTACACTACCAAGTCCACGCTAAACCAATCAAGGGTAGACTAGACTAAACCATGTCCCAAAGTGCTATGTCTACCCGTTTTTTGAACACTTCCAGGGATGGTGACTCCACCACCTCTCTGGGCAGCCTGTTCCAATGCTTGACTACCCTTTCCATGAAGAAATTTTTCCTAATATCCAATCTAAACCTCCCCTGGCGCAGCTTGAGCCCATTTCCTCTCATCCTATTGCTAACTACATGGGAGAAGAGACCAACACCCACCTCACTACAATCTCCTTTCAGGTAGTTGTAGAGAGCGATAAGGTCTCCCCTCAGCCTCCTCTTCTCTAGGCTAAAGAATCCCAGTTCCCTCAGCCGCTCCTCATAAGGCCTGTGCTCCAGACCCTTCACCAGCTTCATTGCCCTTCTCTGGACACGCTCCAGCACCTCAATGTCTTTCTTGTATTGAGGGGCCCAAAACTGGACACAGTATTCCAGGTGTGGCCTCACCAGCACCGAGTACAGGGGAACAATCACCTCCCTGCTCCTGCTGGCAGTAACCTCTCAGTCTAAGAAATTGGCATGATCAACCAACTGCTTCTGCTTTTCATTGCTGTTATCCCTGTTCCTTAAGAAGTACCAGAAAGTCTGACTTGGAAGTGAAATGTTTGGGAGTTTGTCCAGAGGTAATTTCCATCCTATTGTGACTATTCCTGTCCTTGTTAAGCAGATCTTCACTCTTCTCTCTTTCTTGCTACTGCCTGCCTAGCTTAATAGGAGTGGAGAAATACATGACTTACCTGCAAGTTTCTTTTGGATTTCAAAGTTTGGGCTATGGAGTTTTGCCACTTCAGTTTAACATTGACAAAGCTTTTTTTTTTTTTTTTTTTTTTTTTTGGGGGGGGGGGGGGGTTGTGCGTGTATCAAATGCATACAGAAACAGAATGAGCTGCTAAAATGCATCCATATCCATGTTGCATCCTTCAGTAATTTCAGGTTGTTCTTTCTGCTAACGCAGAGGGGCAGTTATCTGCACTGCAAAGGTTCTCCTTTAAGGTTAATCATGCAGCTGTAGTGTTACTGCACAGGTTTGGAATAACATTTGTAATTTAAGTTACACTTTTTTCCCAGACCCCACTTGAATAAATTGTCTTTTGGGCAGAGCCCAGAAAAGTTTGGACAAATTCCAGATGGGTGTTTAGAAACAGAGACAAGCACAAAAGAAATAATCACGCATTTTCCATCAGGTAACATGTTGATATGCATTGCTGTGCTTAAAAAAAAAAAAAAAAAAGTACTGAGAAATACCTTCTCTGTAAAACTTTGTATTCGCAGGTGGGTTTTGAGTCAGAGCCTTCTGAAATCTGATTGAAACAGTGGAAGATTAGGTTTTTAGTTGTCAAAGACAAATAGAAATCTTGACATATTTGGTGACGTACAAGCACTGGAGGGATTTATATAGTCAACTTTAGGGATCTAAATTAGGAATTGAATCCTTCTGTACAAGTTAGTGAAACTTAAAGGCAGCTCAGAGTGTTTTCCTCTATTGGCTATAAATGGAGCACAGGGAGAGTGACTTTGCATCTTACATACCTACAGTAAGGTGTCTAAAATAGACAGCATGAATAATCCCTAAAATGAATACCAGTGTGCAAGAATCCAGTCATGAAACTTAATCCAATTATCTCTATGACAGTCATGTCCCATTCTGCTTCCCAGGACTGATGTTGAGCCGTATGCTTTCTTTAGACCTACTTCTGTACACATGGCAAAAAGCTAACAGAGCATTTTCCCTCCACCCTCCCTGCTAATAATGATGCTGTATAAAGCAAAAGGTGTAATGCCCTGAATAACAGTAACTTCCTCAGGTGAAGAAGGTCACAGATTAAAATCCCTTTTGATCAAAGACCTGCAAATGTAGGTTGTCACCAAAGTACTCAACTGTCTACCTATAAGAGAAAGAAGGTGTCTGAAGATAGCTGCCGAATTCACATTCCACTAGGCTAAATAGAAAAGTTACTAAGATTAGAATATTGTTCTTTTTACTATTTCTTTCAAATACTGCACAGTCACTCTAGTGTATGGACTCAGACCACATTGCGTTTTTGTCTTACAGCCCTCAAAAGTGCCGTAGCTGGCCAGGCAATCCTTTATAATCACCACACAGCCCTACTGGTACCAGCAGAGCTGTGACGGTGCAGTAATTTAGCTGCACAGCGCAGGTCTCGGCACAGGGTTGGAGAAATTGCATTGAAGGTAAAAGAGGGGAAAAAAGCTACTAGCAAAAACCGGCTGAAAGGAAATGCTTTCATTTTAGTCACACAGACGTCTAGTCAGAAAAAGCATTTGTATGCAAAGATCTGAAATAATGACAGCTCCTTTTAAAATAATAGAAATGGTAAGTGTGGATCTCCTATGAGGAAATCTGTAGGTGGGGAAGTGGAATCAATTTTAGGCTCTGTGTGTGTGTCTGTTGAAATGAGAAGATGGTGCCTTTGTATAAAGATAGGACATCTAAGGTCCATTCATCATTTTTTAATCCTTTCAGAAATGAGTTATTACCCAGGAAAAGCAAACAGAGCGACTGATTCCATCTGAGTTTAAAAATGTATGATCTGGGGTGAATTTTGGGAGATAGGATTGTTACAAGATGTTCTACTAATATTATTATTTCCATTGTGGGAGTGTCCAGGAGCCCAAGCCTTAGGGATGGCATTCAAAGGCACTCCTGGGTGACTTAGGAACAGAGGTCTGGTGCCTGCTTGTGATTTTAAACACACATATATACTGCAAAGGAATAATCATTTCATACTGTATTGAATATTTATAGGCATACTGTAGCTAGTTTTTCTCTGCTTTAGAAGCAGGGGGATTTATGGACCAAAGCGTAACATAAAGGTTATATAAGGAAAGACTCAAATTCTTTGTACAGGAATCCATGCCTCTACTGAAAATATGTTACGGCTCCACAAAATAAAAGTTAAAAAAGATTTATCTGGCTTGAGAGCGTTATAGTAACTGAGATGCAGATGAAATGAGGGCATTTTGTCTTTGTTGCTAAATTCTCAGGGTCCCAGGTGGTCCTGCGCAAAGGGAAAAAAACCCACATCACCATATCCTACACTGAAATTGGTACTGGAGCTATTGGCAAGCTGGGAGAGTGTGCCTGCTGTTTTGCAGCTGCAGAGGGGAAACAGTTTATCACTAGGCACTTTGAAAATCTCACTCTGAGTACCTATGGATGATGAACACACAAACGGACCCTCCCAGAACAATTTAGTACAGTATTTAGATGCTGTACATTGAGTAAATAGGAAAGAAGTTTTTTTCATGAATTCTCCTTGCCTGTGGAGACCTCAGCTCTATATTTGGAGTTATGCTGCAGAGTGTTTTTTGCTACCTGTAAGGGATTTGAAGGCCACTGCTCAGAGACAACAGTCTGAAAAATGCTGGTTTAAGGATGGCTGCCTAGTGGGTTGTGATTGCATTAATTAGAAACCATGAATCTTGGACATCTTGTTCCTGCATTTGTAAGATTAAAGTAGGCTATATAAATAACAGTCATTACAGGGTTTTTAAGTGGATGACCATTCTTGCTTCCCGTAGCAAATTTGGAGAGCTCATTATCTTTATACTTCCACTAATAGGAGGGATATTGCATTCTACTGTTATAGATACAGCACTTCAGCTTTTTTTGCTTTTGTGCCAGTGCTACTCTTTCCTACTGCAGTGAGCTACAATGGATAGAGTCACAGCAAACACAAATATTGTGTTCAGCCCTGGACTTTTCACTTTTCAGCCCTTAAGAAGGTATCTAAAGATACATGAGCATCAGGCAAAATATAGAGTACACAAGCTTGGTCCAGGTTGGTTAAAAACACTTTGAATTCAGTTTGGAATTGGAAACTAAAGCAGAAGAAGTAGCTGTCAGCAACCCTACAGCTCATTCCTACACTCACTGAGTGTCCCACCTCTACAAGAGCTCCCTGATGGGGCACTAAGCAGCCTGCTTTTTGGGGCACCATATTCTAGACTAAAACCCTCTGGCTACTGCATTGAGATCAACTCCATTGCTGTTTCTTTGTCTTTCCTAGCACATGTCCTTGACTCCAAGTCTCTTAGCCACGTACATAGAAGGCAAAGGCAATCGAACTGCCTTAGATCACAGGATTACCGCCAGTCCTCCAAGATCATCTTTTTTCTTAGAGCCCCAGTCTTGTGGGAGCATAACTTCACCTTTTCAAGGAGAGTTCATTTGGCACCAAAAGCAGTTTCTTTTACACTAAACCTCACAAGGAAGTTGTGTAACTAGGCCGAACGTTTGTGTGCTAGTCCCAATTTCACTGTTCTTCCTACACTACTAGACTGGATTGGAGCAATGTATTTTCAGGATGCCAAGTTCTCTATGTCGGACCTCTAGCTTCATGATTTCACCTCTAAAACATGAAATCTACTTTGTTTTCCATGACCATTTTCCTTTGGCTGTATGACCAAACACTGTGAAACAGAGGTCCTGATACCCTCAAAGAGACTGTCTCCTCCTTTTCATAAAGCTCTTTGGGTCACTCAGTTTTGATGCTAATGCTCACTCTTGGTTTCCTTGCCTAACTTCTGAGGATATTCCACTTTTTACCCCATGTACTTCAGGCTTGGGTTTGGAGAAAATGCATTTTAAGAGGAATGCATATATTAGATATTTTCTATTTTCCTCAGGAAAGATTGAGACTTGTGTTGACTAACCATATATGCAGACAAGAATGATTATATATAGACATACAGAAATATTCCTGGTTGTTCACATAAGAAATCTAAGAGTATAGTAAAACTTGATTCATAATATCAAACTGAAATTGTGTAGCATCAGTGTCCAAGTTACTTATTACAATCTAGGGTACTATGACTCATCTCAAAATCTGAGTTAAAGTTCAAAGGAGAATTTGAATTTCTGCTAGGTGGTATTATATTGCTAGAAATGGCAATGGATATCAAATCTGGTTTGCCACGTGCTACCACGGGGTATTGCAGACAGTGACCACATTTATCTTATCCTGCATTACATCTTGGATTTGAGGGGGGGGTACACTAATACTTATCTAACTTAAAGTAAGTCCCATGATGTTTTCCAGTTACTGAATTAGTCTTCTTGGCAGAGTCAGGATGGAAAATGACTGCTGCTTCTCCAGGCAACTAAAACAGCCATGCAATGAATTTTCTTACTCACTCCCAGTCCAGACAACTCAACACAGTTTCATGGGAAGCACTGAATAAGTAATGTTAATATTGCTGTGTTTACTCCCAGAGACCATTTTTGCTCTTGGTAAATTGATTCTCATTTATTCTGTGAATGCAAAATGAACAGTTGTACTAAATGCTATAGTTTCTCTAGCCTGCAGAGGAAAGGTGGATATAATCTATTTCTTTCCCTGTTTTTCAAGCTGTGTGTACACTCAAGTGATTTGCAGAGTTCTTGGACTTCCAGCTATATGTTCAGGAATCAGTCTGATTCCAAAATTGGGATATTTAGATGCCATTGGGTACTCTGGCAAATTTCAGCGTCTGTGCCTGAGGGAATATTGACAAATTACACTCTTCCTTCCCAATTTTGACATAGCCTTTTTAGTAGTGATGAGAGCATGTAGTGTAGAACACAGACAATCCATTAGCAGAGACTCTTTCCTTACCTTACATTAATTACAGTTTCAAGAGGTTTTAGGACATAATGAACATAAGAAATGCAGATATCCTTCTTTCAGTTTTATCAATGAACTCTGCAGTACAATTGTAACTTCTTCTAAGTCTTCTTTGCTGCAGGTAGTATACAGATGCTTCTCATGTTTCCTCAGCCTTCATTTTTTTCCCACAAATTAGCAGAAAACAGAGGTGTGGAAAGGGGAGAAAGCCGCAGATTTCTGGGAATGGTTGAAATAAACTCTATCTCAGTTCATCATTCTGCATTAGGTTTATGAGTCTTGGGTGGGAAATCATGTAAATCAGATGGTAGGTTCCAGCCAAGACCCAGCTGGCAAGGTATAAGTTTTCTAGTATAACTGGGAACTCTACGGGCTCTTTGGCTACCAACAGTCCACCTCCATTAAGGTGACTTGCTGACTTAGCTGCTAATTGGCTCTATACAATTAACTTCCAATGCTCATAATCATTGTAATGTCTGAGGTACTTGTAAAACTGATGAATTCCTATGTATGATTTCTCTGAAGTGCGGAAATATTACAAGTACCATTTTCCAGATGAAAAGCTGGAACAGAGACAATTATCTGTTAATATTGTTCTACATGTTAATTTTGGTAATGGTGTTATTATATTAAGCTTTTGTACAGATCAGGAAGTAACAAGTCATCTTCATTCCTTCAAGCCACATAGACAAGGAAGAAAAATATTGAAGGACAGGCACAGTCCATTAAAGCCGTCAGCACGGCAGTGTTTTTGGTGTTAAAAAAAAAAAAAAAAAAAGAAGAAGAAGAAGAAAGGAAGGACAACTTCTAATGTGTTTGTCATGTTTAGCTGTTTTAGTAGTAGAGTTAGATGCACCTATTTTAATGCATTTAACTAGCAGATTAGTTGGCAGACTCTGCCTTCAGTTATCTTAACCAAAACCATCCCAGAAGTCAGTGGCTAAGTCTAACTGGTTTTAGTCCCACAACCATGCTCTCTCTGGGCAGAAGCAGCACAGAAAATAAACACTCCTTGCTTTAGCAGGGTCCATTTCCACCTATTTGCTCACATAACCCTCTCATAGGAAGTTTTCAGTGTATCGGCTTTTTACTAAACACTGAACGAAACGAGTGCAGTTGCTTAAGGACCAAGGCCTCCTGTGGTCCAGCTTTCTGGGAGCAACTGAAGAAGGTGGCAGCGATATAAAGAGACACTTTTAAAAATATCTCCTTGTCTTTTTAATGTCATTCTTAAATCATCTTTTAGGATTTGGTATTTATATCACAATATAGACTGTAGCTAAATATTTACAGGTTGTCTTTTGTTTTTCTGTTTATATGTAAGCTACCATCGAAGTTAGCTGATGTTCTTTTTATTTTCTCTCTTCATTACAGCCACAGCAATACTTAAGTGAGTGTGTATTTCCAACCAAGTCTGTCAGCCTATGGCTTAAAATTGGGCATGAGGTAAAGTGCCTACATGTATTTCTACCCCTAACAATGGACAAAATCTAACACTGTTCTTAGGGTACTGATTTCTCCTAAATGTTGGAATAGAAAGAGAAACTCGCAGAGCTAATGGTCATGACATTTCCAGCTCCAACTTTCCAGACGTTAATGTTGGAGAAAAAAACCTCAAATAACTATGCACTTCTGGTCATTAAAAGGAACTTAAAGGCATTCCTCTGTCAGTAGTAGTTGAAGTTGGATGAAGAATAATGAGAAGTAAAATACTTTTTAGCAGAGGTTTTTAATGTATTCCTTGATTGGTATCAGAATTGGTCAGATAATTTGTTTTTATTGGTCAGAACTGTTTTTTATTGAATGGACTGTTTAGCCAATAAATGACATTCCTTCTCCAAAGCTACTCAAATAATTGTGTTTTATATACGCTCATGTTTGCTGCTTTTACATTTTGAGAGTAGAGTTAAGAAGGTCTGCATTTGGTAGAGCTGGGTAAAGTGATCTAAATGGTTGTAAGTGTGTGGACAAACCATCTCTTCTGAAAACAAACATATTTTGCTTGAAAATTTCCAGTGTGATACAGCGCCTGTGAACTCACCTGTCTGTCAGACCCCACTCTTTATCTTGAACTACTTAGTGAATTCATTCAGAGGCAAAGATCTTAAAGACACTAAGACTCTGAAGTTATGTGAAATGGCATCAGGTAGGGGGAGATGTGAGAGGTTTCCTGCCAGGAGAGATAGCTACACTATGAGCATAACTTGTGCTAAACTCAGAAGAAATCTATTTGGGAAAAAGTGTTTAGAAATACCCTCTGCACAGAGTAATCTTCAGAGCTTACACTTTCTGAGAAACTATATTCCTTTGGATATAGAAAACCATAGGAAACCTAGCTTTAGTTTCAGTCTTCACAGATGAGCTTGTTTCTAAGAAAAACATTTTTACAAAAAAGGAATATGCCTGAAAGCAAACTGAACACAAGGCAAACATGGCAGTATTCCTCTTTGTTAAATTAGCTGATGCTGAATGATTAGTAGCTGATGCTGAATGATTAGTACTATTGTTCAACTCAGCTGTTAACTCTTAGCTGATTTCCTAGTACTTAGTTCCCAGATAATTTCAAAGAGACTTATGCATGAGCTGAGAGTTAAACATAGACTTAAATGCGGTACTGGCACAGGCATTGTATAGGGATATATTTAATATGAAATAGTCCGAATCCAGGCTTCAGCAACCTCTTTAAGCACACTGAAGTTGAAGGGATGACTCACATTCCTACAGATCCCTGCAGCCTCGTTCACCACATTGACTTATGGTGTAGTAAGGAGTCAGTACAAGTCTTATGTCTGAATTTGCCGAGTGGGTTGAACCACTGAATTCTGGTGGTGTTGATAGAAGCCTCAATCAGTTAGTGACTACTCTTCTGCATCTGGCTTGGCAACCAGTCAAGGAGAACAACAGTACTCATTTCCTATTCATGTATTATGCACAATTTGCTTTGAATATCTTGTTTATTCTAACACAAAGTCTATATTTTCATTTCATTTTTGTACTACATTAGTGGGAAGATGTGAGAATTGAGGACACTACTCAACTATTGAGCCACAGATCAATAGACAAAAAGTTTTTAAATGGCTTTGAAATGCCTAGATTGATAAAGCTGTAGCCGTTATTCTTTCTCTGCTACTGGGGTAGAAACAATAAATATTTTAAGAATCCCCAAATAGATGGAAGTAGTAATATTGACTAAGCAGAAACTGCCAGGAGATTAGGCTTTAGTTGGTAGGATTTAAATATGCCTGGCACATCAAAACAATGTGACAAGCCAGTGTTTTCATAATGTTCTGCATCTACCTCATAACTTGTTGTGAAAGGATGATGACTGTTGCCAGCTTGCTTTGTTCTTATTAATATTTTTGAAGATAAGAAAGTGAAATGGCTCCATTTCAGGAATGAAGTAATTTCTTTGTGCCAAAATACTGACAGGAACTCTTGGCGCAGGAAGATAAATTAGACTTCTGACTCCTGCATCACAAAAAAGAAGTCAACATTGCTTGAAAGGAGCTTTCCTGTTCTAGCTGGTGTTACTTCATTTAACATTGCAGATGTTAATGTCAAGTGAGTTTTCGATGTGAATTTCTGTAATATGAAATGGAACCGACTGTTGAACTTAAGCACTTTGAAGCTCTGATTTTAAAAGTAAGGGATAATTTTAGGGAAGGGGAGGTCAGAATAATCAGCAAGTGGAACACAGGGACCTCAGTCAATACTGTAACATCAGTTGTATAGCACTATTTGCAGCCTACATATAATAGGATATTTGCCTTGCTGTCTTTGCCACTGATTATTCTAACTATCTCAAAACTGCACTCGCAATGCCTTCCCCTCCCTTCATATAGATGGTACTTGAACCCCTACTGAATAGGTCTCTATCCACCTCCATTCTAATCCAAAAACTCAGCCTTTCCTATGGGTCCAAAATGGCAAATCTCCCACCCTGGCCCTTACCTGCAACAGCAGTAACCTCCTCCTAGTACACCTCATGTGGACCAGCCTTCTCCTGAGCTATCCTGGTCCAGACACTTCTGTCTGCTTCTTTCTTTATTCCTTTGACCTGGACACCCGTGTCCTTATGCTGGTTCTTTCTCTGCTGCAGTAAACACATTTGTTTTCCTACTAGGACAAGACCCTTTGCTGTTTAGTTGAGCTCTTCCTATTAAGACCCATCTTCTATTACCATGCTGGTATATGTATTACCAGTGCCATTGCTCTGGCAGCAAGCCCAGCCCTTGTCCCCTCTGTGCAGATGGACACAAAGGGTCATTTTCCACCCTCCTCTTTTCCAAAGCCCTTCTCATGATGGTTGCCCCCGCTACTCTGCTCACTGATGATGGTAGGCAGAAAATGGATGGTGTCCATCTGGGGCTTCAGTTGCTTTTCTGCTCTTGCCTGTACTACTGCTTGGTTGCCTACCTTTTGCCATCTTCCATATATTCATCTGGGATTGGGAGCTCTTTGAGCGGAGACTGGCTTTTTTGAAAATCCTGTGAACACTGTAACACTTGATCTGTGATTGATGCTTCCAAACTGTGCTGTAGGTTGTATCAACATGTCTTACCTGATGGAAAATACCGCTGGCACATGAAGGAAGTGACATGAAAGTCATGACTGAGATAAGAAGTGAAAACGTTCATTACAGATGACTCACAGGTGAATAGGAAAACCAGCTGTCAGCACTTCAGAAGAGGAGTCACTGCAAAACTTCACCTCCACACCTTGCAATAACTCTTATATCACCTGTAGTTACAGGCCAGTCCCTTTGCATCACTTTGCACTCCTTGGTCTAACCATTTAAACTCTTCTTGAAATAGGACAAGAACCTGGGCAGACACAGTTGAGACCATGAGCAGGAGTTCATTTACTTGCAAAGAATGCATGTTGAAAATTGGGGAGTGTAGTGCCTTGCTTTTCCAGTTTAAACAGAGATACAACAGACATCAAAGGAGGATGCAATATTGCTGGGAAATCACATATTAAATAGCTCTTTAGTGGAAAAGTGCTGTAATTCCTGCCATATCTTACAAAAAAAAAAGCAACAGAAAGCATATAAATATATCCTATATAAACAAACAATACAACACAGCTGTCTT
Organism: Pelecanus crispus; assembly: GCF_030463565.1. Taxonomy (NCBI): domain Eukaryota; kingdom Metazoa; phylum Chordata; class Aves; order Pelecaniformes; family Pelecanidae; genus Pelecanus; species Pelecanus crispus. The sequence goes on from NC_134644.1 coordinate 55,195,114, forward strand.
GTAAGCAGGGATTAGTAGCAGGTCACTGTTATAGAAACAGCACATATTTTCCCTTGGGAAACTTAAAACCCCACAAATTTAGTCCATTCAAGGCCACAGAGAAACAATGTGTTGCTTATGCTCTTATTTCCTTTCCTAGTTGCTGAGATTGACATTTTACACACCAGGTTTCTGTACATTTTCCATTTTATTTAAAAACTACAAAGTTCTTGAATCAGAATTCTTTTTTCCATTCAAAAAAATTAGCTAAATGAGTTCTTCTCCACATTTACATTTTTGTATTTCCCTTACTTGGTTAAGTGCAACAACATGAAGTTATTTCAACTCTTCAATGCAAAAGCGTGTTTGATGGAGCAATACAGTTATGAAGTACTTCAGAAAGGGTTTTAGTAGAAAATCACAAAAAATTCATCTTAAACTAGTTTAATTTAAATCATTCAATGACAACAGCTGGGGACATAACTTCTGGGAAATGTGGATGCAAATGTGGATGCAAATTCAGACTGGAAGATAAGATTCAGTGAAATCAATGAGTTGCAAACACTACTACACCTAGCAACATCTTTTTAGATCAGAGGCAGGCTGAGCCCTAAGGTAAGCAGCCACCCATCTGTCTTATGGCAAACTGCAGCTAGACATTAGGTGGCAACTGAATTCTTCACCACTCAACTTGCATTTTCTTATTTGTCATTTTAGTAGTGATTCTTGTGCAGTTCAGATGCCCTTTCCCCTCCCATACACTACCTGTGATTGCCAATTGTGTAACAAAGAAGGTCATTCGAGATTTCTGCTTCCTCCTCCAATTAGAGAAGAGCACGACGGCATTTCCAGCAATTGTGACAATAAAGAGAATCCAAAGAGTCACCAGCTGCTCTGTCTACATTGGAGAGAAGGAAAAAAAGTGTATCAGTATGTGGTTGGGTAGTGACTTGGGTTAAGCCATTCAGTTGTCTTAGGACAAATGAGACGAGAATGGGAAAAAAGAGTGAAATGTGAGTTTTGCCAATTGATTTCTAATTATGTAGTCTGAAAGATATTCTTGTTCTTCAGAAAATACTTAACATGCACCACTGCTGGTGATGTTCATTCCAGTTTGATTTGCAGTGGTTGTGTATTACTTCTATCTTCACAAAACCACTAGCAGCGTCTGTGTTAGGCACTTAACACGAAAATGAGAGGCAGCCTTCAGTTTTCTTGTGTTGCTCCAGCAAGCTGTGAAATAACCAGCTGCCTCACTTTGTAAAGGAATACTGATAGATGGGCTCCTTTGGAGAAATGGGGGAAATAAATACTTCTCTCCTTCCCAGCTCCAGTGAGTCTGGGTCATCCACAAGCCCTACGAAATTCAGACATACACTCCATGATCTAGATGTGCACCAAGATTGAAAAGAAAACATGAACCACTGTAAGGAAAAGTAAAATTGTGCAGTGAGCAATATGTGGTGACAAAACGTCCCCTAGTGGTAGTGTGTACAAAGAAAAGAAAGTAAGGAAGAAAGTTATTCCCGCTCTCAAAGCATCAGGATCCTCTGGCTGCAAGAACAAGGGCGTGCATATCCACATTTGCTTGTTTTGTGAGAGCACGCCCAATCTTCTCCCTCCTTTTGGCCTACCAAACCCCATTTGGTCCTCTCTAGATGCAGGATAGTCATTTTTCAGTGGCCACTCTGTAGGTTTCCCCTCGCCATGTAAGAGTATGAAGTTTATGTTTTCTCCATAGCAACCAGCAAGCTCGGAGCCTGGGAAGCACCAAGTCTGGTGAGCATGGGGCCACCCTAAGGCACTGTCCTGAGCAGGTGGGGGGAAGGACGCTGTCAGTGAGACCCGTGCCTACCTGACTGGGCTGATGATGGAGCAGAAGGAGGGGAGAGCATTCATTAAAAGCATTTGGCAGTCACTAACCCATGACTTTACCATGGATGAGCAGAAACCAGGGCTCCTGCTGCCCACAGAGGGAAAACGGCTCAGATGTGAGTGTGGGGAGGGAAGGTAAAATGGTGGAAAAGGAGCAGGGGCAAGGAGCTTCTTGCTCTGCCATCAGGTTTAGTGCCTTCTCAGCTCTTAGCCCCCACCCAGCCAGCAGCCATGGTCCCTCCTCTACTGGGAAGCCACTTGTGGGAACCGGCCTCAGCTTTGTTCCAGGTAGGTAGCCATGCTACCCTGTGGGTTATGCAGGCAAGCAGGAAAGGCAAGACCCAGTGTATGAGCAATCTGAGGCTGCGCTCTGTGCCTGAACCCAGAGATTAGTTTAAGCATACAATGAAGGCTGTGTTTAGATGGTTTCATTTTTCCCAGCATGATACCTTTTGCCAGCTTAATCTACCATTTGGGTCATCTCACCTAAATTTAAAATTCTAAAGAGAGACAACTACTCTAAATTGTCATAGTGTAGTCTAGATAATAGCAGTATCTCAGCGATGAGTCAACATTGATCTCACCCACCTTGGGATGGCCTGTCTCCACTGATTATAGAGTGACCTAGACAAGACAACTTGTGTGGGCTGGTTGCTTAGCTTTTAGACAAAAATCCTCTACCTTTTTTGGGTGTCTGCAAATCTCTTTAATCTCTTGGAAACAAATTCCCTTCAAAATGTGTGGCAAAGACATAGTGGAACTATTTTTATGGGGATGCTTTGCTTTGTACAGGAATTGGAAGGAAGTGTCTTTTTGGAAGGTAATTAAAATTAAAATTAAAAAAGGTAAGATTTCACATCAATTTTGTCCTTGAAATCAGTGCATTCTCCTCAGGGTTTGGTTTGTCTTTTCCATTTCAGAAAACCTCTTATACACATGAAGAAAACTGAGGGGCAAGACTTGTTCCATTTTCTCTGGTATAAGATCAGGAAAGCATTTTCTTGAAAGAAATTCTGTATTCCTATATCATACTGATATGAGTACGCACAGAACAAAGATCCGAAACTCAAACCTTCTGACGATTCCTGCAGAAGAAATAGCTATGGAGCAACAGAGACTGTTAGAGGGGTGTTTCCCCACCACAGGGGTGCAGCACATATGGTCAGTTTAAATCCCCTCCTGCCAAGTTAAAAAGCAGTGCTTAGCAGTTAAGCAATTTTAGGCTAAGCCTCTACAGAAATATACAATTAAACCAGACTACAAAGATAACCTAAAAGGTGCAAAAGCTGAGTATAGGAGAGGTAACTTTGAGAGGCTGTAGACAAAGGAATAAAGCCAAAGTTTCTATTAATCTATTTGTGGTAGCTGCCATTCAGAGAGAAGAGAGAAAGATCTCATTCTTTCAGATTAAGGAGCTATAATAATAGGCAACTTAAATCACTGCAGCATCTCTCAGTCTGTGTTAGCTTGCAGAATTAAAACTTCTGTGGTTATTAATAGGATGCCCACTGTGATAAAGGCCTTCATGGAGGCTAGGATTAGAATTCAAAATGATCTTGATGAATTGGAAACATCCACTGGAAAAAAAACAAGATGCTGTTCAACAAAGGAGAAGTGCAGGACTCTATGGTGCAGTGGGTGTAATCACATTGGGTTGGGTGAGCCTTTAAAACATCCCCCCCACATGCAGCACGTAAAGTGCCCCACAAGTGGAACATCATTTAATAATGTCAGCCTACCATGAGAGCAACAGCCACAGTCATGGGATGGACACTAGTCTCATGTGCCTCTGCTCTAATCCTTCCACTGTACCCAGCAACTGTACTTTGCCCACTCCTGGGTTCCATGCTTCAAGAGAGGCACAGAGCAATGGGTTGACAGCAGTCTAGAGCATATAGCCAGGCGAAAAGACTGAATGAGTTAAGTTGCTTATCTAGCAAAAAGCAGACTGCAGGAAAATATGAACATAGCCTTGAAGACAAAAACAACAACATCAAAAAAAAGACTGATGTAAAAAAGTAAAGGAATAATCTCTTCTTCAGATCCAGCACAGACTGGCCAAAAATCCGTGAACCAAAACTACAGCACATATACCAGAGAGAGAGAGAGAGAGAGAGAGATTGATTGATTGAGTCAGAGAAACCTCCATCTGTGAAGGTCTTAAAAATAGCTATTAGATTAGGGAGATAGCTGATTGATCCTTGAATTTCACTCCAGCTGCATTTTCTATAATTTTGTTTTATTCATCATCTTAAGGTTGCTTAGTCATAGAGGTGTTTCGTTTCATGTCTTGTTTGTTCATCAAGCAAAAATCCTCTTTTTGTAACAACCCTCGGCAAGTTGATTTACAAAAAACATTGTTTAATAACATGTTGCACAGACATCAGTGGCATTCTGGATAAAAAGAAAGACAATAACATCTCCCAAACCCCTGTGTAGAAGCTTTTGGCAAGGGCTGCTTTTGTAATGGGCATTGCTAACTACATTACATGAGAATGCCATGAGAGAGACTAGTGTCATACACCAGTTCTTTTAGATTAGAAAAACTAAAGATATTGGTGACTTAATTAAGGTCACAGAACAAATCAAAGTCAAGAGGATTTCCTTGGCTTGACTACAACCATTGCATGCGCTGTTAGTCCACAAGACTGCTGTGTTTGGAGCATGGAAGTGCTTGACATCTGGAGCTCATATTCATATTTTGCTAATTTGCTTTAAGATTAAAACCAGCTTTAGTCAATGAAGCAAGCCTCTTGAAATGTAAGCCAGAAAACCTGTCTGAAGATTGCGTGCATTTTCCTTTGCTTGTAGAAGAGGTTCATTATTTTGTCTCTCTGACAAAATTTCTGAATCCATAGGCTGTGATAAGTCTAGTAAGAGGTGTATTCTGCTTTATATTTGAGACAAAGATCATCCCTGTGAGCAGTTTTATTCAAGACCATAGTTAAAACCTTTCAGAACCACTGAGAGACATTTTGGTGCCATGATGCCATCCTTCCTTCCAGTTATCCCCAACCAGCTTCCTCGCTCACTCATTTCTCAGGATTTGTATCCTCTCTTTTGGGGGGCACCAGCTGTGGCTGAAGAACAGCGATATACCTGATAGCGCATCCCAATGGAGGTGCCTTTGCTCATGTTTTGAGGTGTAGAAGCCTGATATCAGAGCAGTTGCCTAATAGAAGAAGAGGTTCAACTATCAATGGATAAAGCACGTTTGTACTTGAACAGGAAGCCAGCATCAGACAGTTTTGTTCTAGCTGCTGAGGCTGGTTGGGAAACAGCCTGGAAAAAATAGGTTACCAGGTAAGAAATTATCAAATAAACAGAAAAAGAGAGGGAGAGGTACTTGTTCCTGATGTGACTGGCTGGCCTCTTAATGTGAGGAGAGGAGGCCTATAGTGAATTCATGTCTTTGCTGACCTGGTGCCTTCCTACTCTATGCCCTTGGTCACCTGGGTGAAGAAGAGGCACTGATCCCTCATATCACAGGTCAGTACTGGCTTAAGTCTCTGAACAGCTTCTTCTTGACAGTTGATTAAATTCTGGGAATATGCAAATGGTCTTACTGCTTGCCTTTGGTATATTTTAACAGTTATGTTTCTAGCATAGCCTATTGCAACAATTGAGATTGTAAGAGAGATGCAACCACGGAGCAAGCCAAACAGTTTTGTAAGGATGTTCTTAACACATAAGAACAATACATAAATCTTGCTAAACTGAGGAACTGTCATGCTCATGGTCAGATTTGTGACTAGTAGATTGCATTGCACTTTCTTAAAGGAGGAAAAAAAAAGAAAGAGAAAAATTTTTTATCACCCTCTGAAATAATCATTTTAATTGCAGGCCATGCAAGAAAAAGGAGGAGTTTAGATTTGCATTTTTTTTGACCCTGTAGTAGAAGATCCAGAGTCTTGAACTTAGAATACTGAAAATGTTCAGGACAGATTTGCTATTTTAACAGCCCCATCTAGGATGGAAAAAAACCCAGAAACCCAAAACAACAAAAAAACCCAAACAAAAAACCACAAACAAAAAAAAAACCCAAACCAGGAAGATTAGTTTTCCCGAGGCAGACAGGTGTCATGCAGCTTGACTGATTCCAGTCAGGGATTTATAGTCAGTTTACCTCTAAGGCAAATTGCACTTTGGACTGCAACACTGAAAGAAATTAAAGACAGACAGTTATCGGCACAATTTAATTAAGGAGTCTTAAAGGTACTGGCACAACCTCTGACATAATTAATGAAGTTTTTTAAAATAAATAAACAAAACAAAAATAAATAAACCCCCCTCTCTCTCATACTGCCAGATTCCTCCACAGCAGAAACCCTATAGGAGCCTTGTGGGGTCTAACTGCTGCCTGCAATTATCTAATGGGAGGGTGCAGAGAAGATGGAGCCAGGTCCTTCTCAGAAGTGCACAGTGAAAGGACAAGAGACCACAAGTAACAGTTGTAACACATGCGACGTTTTGATTAGATATTAGGAAAAAATGTTCATCCTGAGGGTCGTCAAACACTGGGATGGGAGCTCAGAGAGGCTGCAAGATCTCCATCACTGGAGATATTCAAAATTTGAGCCAGCACTGCCCTGAGCAATCTGGCATAGTTTGAATTTGCTTTTGGGTGGTTGGTGCAGATGACCTCCAGAAGTCCTTCCCTACCTGAATTATTATGCACACACAAGTATGCAATAAGACCTATTTTCTTAAAGAAAGTACTTAAAAGTAAAAGGTACTTACACACATGTAATCAGATGAGCACTTTGCACAAGTTGTATATTATTTATTGTATCATAGAAACATGAACAACTCGGATCTTTGTGGGAATCTTTATGTAAATTAAAATTCACGCTGCAAATAAAGAGTACGGGTGTAAAGGCTACCGGCATGGAAATGACACAAACGTTAGACTTAGGAAAAAGGACTTTAGAAGTATAAGATGGCATTTGTCTTATGCTTATGTGGAGGCCTGAGATGAAGAATTCTGCCAGGGTGTGACCAGCTTAAACAATATGCTGTCAGAAAGAAAGTGTGATGCCACTGAAGGGATCATAGCTATTTTTATATTTACCAGCTGCAAAATAAAAGTTATTTAATACATTAAAAAAACCAAACTTGTTTAAAGTGCCAACTGGAAACATCTACATTTCTTCTTGTGTTGAAACTTTCAACACATGTTGGGTTGTGCAAAAAAGAAAGCCCAAGAGAAATCTGCCTGAAGATAAGCTGTAGGTGCATTACACATACTTTAGTTGTAGATAGCAGTTCTGACTGTCAAGAGGGAACAAAGTAAGGGGCACCAAATATCTTACAAAAAGAGGGACAGTGGACGGAATACTTAGGCTAGAAGTAAGCTTCATACAGTAAATGTTAGTAACCTGAATGTGAAAGTTCAGATGATTAATTCAAGGCAGGTTATGCTCATGAAAAGCTGCAAAAATGGCTGGATTGCTCTTAATTCAGTTGCTGATAGGTCTTGTCTCAGTAAGAAATAAGCATGCTAACAACTGGAAAGATCACTGAAATCTTATGCCCTAGTTGTCTCAAGCAGCAGAAATTCTGCTGGTCATCCCTGTAATACAAGTGTGTTTTGAAAGAACTTTCTCCATCTAGCAAGGCAAAACTGAGAAGATGTTTCTCTATAGTGTTCACACAAGGTGTTCCTGAAAATTTTGGGAAAACAATTTGATTGAGACTGAAAAGCTCTAGGAAAACACATGTGAAGATAAGAAAGACTGAGAAAAGAGAAAGTTCAAAGCTAAGTTTTATATTTTGTCTTTGAAATTGCTTCCACTATGAATGAATTCGAGAGGAACACATTTGGGCAGGCTGATTTTTTTTTTTTTGGTAGCGTAGCCTGGAATGGAGCCTGATTCAAACTGCACAAATACTAGTTCAGCCCCAGGTTTGCCTCTGGGACTGCTGCTTTCCCATTTCAATAGCACTGGTCATGCCTGATAGTTTTCATATCTCCTCCTGGGATGTGTTGCCACATGAGGCTTTCACAAAATGTCAGAGGTGCTGGCAACAGTCACTTCTCCACCTGTCCTTATGGTTCGAAGAAGGGCACAGTTGGGAGGGACCCGAGCTGATGTTTCCTATTCTGCCAAACTTGAGAAGCAGTTTTGCATGAGTTTGTGTCTATGTGGTACTGCACTCCTAGTCTGTGAATGTTAATGTATTATATAGAGGAAAAAACTATACTTTCTCCCTTTTACACTTAAGGAAACCGACAAACTGAGGAAGCCTATTCATTAAATCAGGACACTTCCTCATGGAAAGGGCTAATTATGTTGCTAAGATTACTTTCACTTCTTTTTGAAATCTAGGAAAACTGTATCTGTCTTTTTTGTGACTCCCCAGTTTTTTTAGAAATGCATGTCTTAGCTCTGACTTCACCATCATGAGTGAGGCAGGGTCCTTTTGGTGCGCAACATTTAGTGCATGTGAATTGCTGCGATCTTTCCAAGCTCAAATAATAGCTAGACAAACAAACCTGCCCCAAAATCCTCCATAGGTGCGACTGGGATAGAGGGGAAGATTTTCAGTCACTAACAAATAGTAACAACCCAATTTTACTAGCAGGTAGTTCACATTTGCCATTCTGCTGTGTTTTGGTACAAGATGGATAAGAAATGAGGACAGTACTGTTCAGTTATCGCAGGATTTTTTTACCCATTGCACCCTAGGAAACTTCCACAGGATTAGATAAACAGATATCCCTGATTTTAATGTCATTGGGAAAGATACGATTTTCATGGTGTACCTATTTTTTTTTTCCTAGAACATTTTCAACATGAAGAGATAATATTAGGTCACTCAATGGCCCATCCATAATTGTATGATTTTGATAGCCTTACTAAAAACCATGAAATGCTGTTTTTTTCTTAATCACAAAAAGGGGTAAAATGATTAAGTATGCCTAATCTGCACAATTAAAACATCTCAAAAAACTGGGGAAATTAATACTTTCTAGGCACATTTATATAGGAGAGGCAAACCCTGTGGCTGTGTAGACCATGGAGTTAGAAGTATGAGGGTTGCTAGTATAAAACTGCCCAAATCAGTTGGCTCAGAGCTACCCCCAGTCAGGCTGTCACACAGCCAGATCACTTCTGTGTTGCATTTGAGCTACTACATGAAGCTAGCCTGGCCAACAGCACTGCAGATTTGTTTAACAACGAGATCAGCTATTACATTCCCAGCACAGCATCTCCGGAATAGCAACAGTCATTATGGCATATTGCAGAGGCTGCATTCAGAAGTTCCTGACACCTTATTTGTGTAGACTTAATTCTCCTTCTCTCCCCCACCGAAATATTGCAAAGTTACTTATGAATGATTTGATATACCTATTTTTCTAAAATGTATGATTGCATTTGCAGAGATTACTCCAGAAATTTGACAGCAGCCATTATTATTTTTCTATTATGTATTCAAAGATGGGATGCTCTGTGAGGTTTGTTTGAAAATCAGAATGAGCAATAGCATAGGTGAATGCTTTCCAGGAGATAAAGAGACTCCTGCGTTTGGATGAAATGACAGCGACAACAGATTCTGACTTAAATAGGCTCTGAGGACACCTGGAGCCAAATTCCTGTTACCACATAGTCCTATAAAACAAGTCTATGCAAACCTTCTCTCCACACATTGGCATCCTCAGCTCTTTGCTGGAGACCTTTTCCTTCGTAAAGAGCATTAGCTGCATGGATAAGCAGCACATGCTCTTAAATTTGTGCTTACTCTAGCATGGCTATAGAGTCCTGTTTAATATTTGAGCTATGTGGGCTAAAACATGCAGGTACGCTACAGGGAATGCTACAGTGTTGGGGGACGACAGTCACAGGCAGAGAGTCAAACAGTCCTTCCTGAAATAAATCGGGAATTTAGATTTTATGTGTAAAATAATTTGTAGTGGATTCGATATTCACATTGTGCCTCTTGAGAGCTCTAGCACTTCAGCATCACTGCGGTGGTGCTGCATGGCACAGGGACCAGGGCTCATGGGGCCAGAGGGAGGGGGACATCAACATGCAGACCAGTGGTTGGGGTTCCCAACTGGCAAGGGAGAGATTGGGGTTCCCAAAAAACCTTGGATGTAAACGACAAAACCTTTGTGTCCTGCTGCACAGACGAGGGCTCAACTTTACACGTCACAAAACAAAGTAAGAAAATGTACTAAATGATGGAAGTCAGCCCACTCTCCCGGGAGGCAGGAGATGACGGTGGGAACGCAGTCCCACTGAGAAAGGAACAGTGGCTGGAACTTTTCTCCTTTTGAGCACTCCAAACTTTACTCTATTGCATAAAAGTAGTGCATCCCATTTCTCAGTAGACATCTTAAAAAGAGATGAGCCCTACTCAGTCCTCACTGAGGACAAGCACATGCTTCTACCATTGGGGAAGCTTGGGGGCTTTTGGGGGCCTGGCAAAGGGAGGTGCTTCCTCCAGCCTTGATGAAGCCTCCTACCCCTGAGGACAACCAGGCAAAACCTATTCCGAGATTTCAGCTTCTGTCCAGGCAGGTTTCTTGTTTGCACCTTGTCAGGTTCAGACAGTTAAGAAGGTCCTAAAGTGGAGGAAGGCAACAGGCATCCAGATGATCTCTATTCTTTTCAGATTACTGTATTTGGCAGAGGGCAGCTGACACTCGCTTAGAGCCCTTTTACACATAGATTAAATGCATACGGGCAAGATTGTAAAGGGATGTAATGAACTCTCCTTTGGCCTGGGAGGTTGGAGCTGTAATTAATACAGCCAGCCTAGTTAGCACACATGGCCATGGCCCCAAAGCAGACTTCATGGGCAAAGCCTTGGTGAGCAGCTGGCCAAGGAGCTACAGTAATGACTACCAGAAGGGAAACGTGCATTCCTCCAAGTGGATTAAATGCTCCATTTCCCAGCCAAAAAAAAAAAAAAAAAAAAAAAAGAAGAGGAAATCTAATTGAACTGGCAAAATGCTTTCTAATCTGAAGTGGTGCAGGATTTAGTTGTTAAGCTCTGAGGAGGAATAGACAGAAACTCAAATGCTTCTGAATGGGGGAGCAGGGAAGCACTCACAGCTCAGCCTGTAACAGGACTTTTTGGTACTGAAATCCTCTAAGGTGCATTATTTTACTTTTGTCACATTGCCACCACACAAACGCTACCTTAGGTGGGTACGGGTTATCCTTTTTGTAGCATGGAAGGAAAAGAAGAAACCAGCACATGCTCCCATAGTTCGAGCAGAGTGTGAGATACACTACATAGCTGTCATTGGGTAAAATAGTTAAGAAGTCATTAACACAGGAACTGTTCCAGGTATGGGGTGAGCGTCACTCCCTCATCTCAACATTTATCAGCTTAGATTGTGTTTTCCTATGACTGCTTTGGTAAGATAGGTTACACCTGCATTTCCCAAGCAGAAATAGCTTGTGTGCCCTGTCTGCATCCTGACATGCAGGCTCTGGAGTCAACCTGTGAGGTGGCCATTCGTCCAGCCTGCCTTTACCTGCCACGGACTACAACGTGTTTGAAAATCCCAATAAAAGGCCAAAGCCCCATTTGTAGCTACATTTTGAGCACTGAGCTCTGGTTTTTAATCCATTCAGCCTATTCCAAGCTGAACTTTTTATTGCTTTAGCTGCATAACCAGATCCTCGTGAAGAGGAAGGACATGCTCCTTGGCTTGCTGGAAGGGGCAAGGACACAGCCACAATGTGGGCAGTGCTGGTGGTGGATAGCCAGTCGAGTCGTCAGGTATCAGCAGCACCTTCCACACGTGAGCTTTTACAGAGAGCTGAAATTGCTGGCAGAGATCCCTGTCTTCCCTGCACTGTAGTCATCAGAGCAGGTGCTTTATCCCTCCTTTCCTGCAGCAGCACCGGCTGTCACTTGTCTCCAGAGTCAAAATATTTCCATGCCTATCAACAGCTAGTAATTGATGTGAAATCAGTGAACCTCCTTGCAAAGTTCATGCTATATATGCCAGAGCTAGACATCCGGCAGAGGAGTGCAAGTCTAGTGAGAAATTCTCAGCTAACTGAATCAAGTTTGCTTTAGCAATGGACAAGCATGCATGACTATCCATGGTTTCATAATTATTGTAATTTACTCAATCTCCTCTATTAAGGAGCATTTTTCTGCCTGGGGACTTTCTAACCATGGAATTAATTGCCACTTTTACCATTATAAAATACTGCTCCCATGACATTGTTCAGATTTACAGCCCTAACTGTGGAAAGAACAAAGGAGATAATGAGAAAGTTGTTAAAAATACTTTGCTTGTTGCTTCTGATTTTTTTCAAGATCATTTTAAGAGTCTAACATGGACAGAAAAAAAAGAGGGAAAAAGAAAAAAAAAATTTCATCCTTGAAATCCTAGATAAGAAAGTACTGTCTTATCAAGGACAAAAATGTACGAGCAACATGCTAAAAGAGCCCTTATTAATTAATTGTAAAACTACAGATCAACTTTTTCCTTAACAGGGGTGGAAACCTGTTGTAATTCCACTGATTACACTGGCATTGTGTCAGAACACTAACAATCTCACAGAAATCAAAATTGCCTCTCACCTTATCCCCATTTACCTAACGTATTGTCAAATGATGTAAGTGCCTATATCTTTCCAGCTGAAAGTGATCTCTTTGGTCCTGAGCTCCAGAAGGAATGGCAGGGTACTCCTTGTCAAACTTTTTAGTAGCTTGAACTTAGCTTGTAGGATGTGCCACAACAGTAAAGTGACACATGGCATGCAGCATGAAATTAAGCAATGACAACAGGCACAGAAATCTGAAGGAAAGATGAATTTCAGTACATCTTCCATCTTTTTCCTACATTCACATACTGCAAGGGTGATGTTTGTTTGGGGAGATGAAAGAATACACCTCCCATGTCATTCAACAACATTCACTACTGGATGATTCATCTGGTGCATTCTTAACAGCAGCCTTCAAGAGACGCTGCACGCCCTGTTCAAGTTAAAAGCAAACAAACAAACCAACCTAAATAGAACCTTTCCCCGTGATTAAAAAAAACCCCCAAACAACACAAAAAACTCTCACTTGTGTACAATGTTTATTGCAGGTGGAAAATTGAAAGGAAATCCCTTATGTCAAGACAATGGCTGTAAGAAATTACTTAAAAGATGTGTTAAACTAATACAAGCTTTTGATTAAAAATGTATGTATAATTACAATACCTCTATAGAAAAACAGTATCATCCCCTCTTAGAAGGGGATACAATTGGCTAAAGACCTGAAAGTCTGAATTCAAATTCCTACAACTATTTTGTTAAATGCCTCACTCATGCTGTCCGCTGTCTTCACAGGGGAAAAAACCACAAATATCTGGGCAAAAAAAGTTCAATAACCCTAGTTGCCTCCCCACAGAGGTGCTGAAAATGAACCAAAGCTGCAAGCATGTGAGAAAAGTAACACACACGTTAAAAGAATACCTTAAAAGAATAGTAAAAGGATCCCCACTCCTCTTCTGCCACCACTTCAGTGGAAGTCACCGTTTCAGTGCAGGTGACAAGGGTAAGATCCAGCCAGCCGGTGCCTCCCTGAGAGCTGCTGCTGGCTTCTGTGGAGCTGACCTCCATCACTGGATTTTGTTCCAGTAGTCTAGGTGCTTGTTTTGGTAAGAGTTAACGCAGCCAAGCTTCTCCCATGAAAGCGCAGCAACAAAACCAGCTTCTCACTGCTCCACCGCTGGCTACCAGAGGCGTCAGGCTTCAGTGCAGCTGACTGATAAAAAAAAAAAAAAAAAAAAAAAAAAAGCGCCAAGCTGGCGTCATCCCTTTGAGCTTTCCTTTGGTACAACTCTGACAACAGCTGTCCACGTACTCTTTCCAGCAGCAGGACCATCAGCCAGTAAGAAAGTCAGCACATGTGGACCCAGCGATGTGCCCTGTGGACTCTGGACTGTCTTGCACCACAAGTTGCCAGCTCTGGTGTCAGGCACACCTGTAAGAGCATGGACGTCCTCCCTGCATTAAGCTCAGGAGCCTGGCTATTCCATTCAGCAGCTTTGCTTACTTTCCTAGCTCAGCCTGCTTTGATTTCAATTACCTGTAGAATTACGGTGTATCCACATACAAACACCAACACGCTCTCCTGTATTTCCAAAACCCTATCAAGTTTTTAGGCAATTTTCCCATCATCATCTATCTGACTTCTGAAGTTGTCTTTACCAAGAAAAAAAATACCATAAATAGGCCTTTGCACTTACCTTTGCAAAGAGCTCAAACCTACTGCACAGGCAGAGTTTTCTTCGCCATCTGGAGAGCCTGTCTGGAAAGGTACGGCTCCTAGGGATTGCTGGTGTCACTTAGACAGAGGCTCAAGGACCCTTCAGAACAAGGTAATCAATTATCTTTCTATTCATCAATTTTCTGGGCACTGAGCTCACTTACCCTCCATTGATTCAGATGTTTTTCCCCATCTCTACGGGTGTTACCCTGGGTGTACCCCAAGATGGCAGATGAGAGCGTGCACACCTTCCCTGACTGGAGCGCAAAATCACATGTAAATGCAGAACTTGTTCAGCTTTGTAGAGATGCTCTGCCTCAATACCAATGCAGTCCTAAGCAGAACGTGATGTACTTTCACAGCTATGCCGCTCCAACTCAATTTCCCATTACCTGCTTGTGGCAGAACCTAGTCCTGTGCTTACACATGTGCAAGCACAGATGGCCACGTGGGAGCTCAGGAGGCATTCAACTCCTCGCTCGGGTCAGCACAGCACACTCTGTCCCCAGCTGCTGGAGCAGGGGTCTCCACAACATGCCCACAGCATCTGCGCCCAAAGTCCAGGTGGGGTTGTGCCCACCCCCGCTTATGTGAGCAGCAAGAAAGGGGTGGCTGCAGAGTCCTCCAGCTCCCAGGGCCAGTAATAACGGGGGATGGGGGCATAAGAAGTGAAATTCAGGACTAGGTTTTGACTCTGAACCCTCCCAAGTTGGGACATGCCTGGATCTGGGGCTTTGGACCAGACTTTTCTCGAAGAATCCTCTGAGTGTCTGAGCAATATTCAGACCTCGCCAAGAGATGCTGGAGTCATTCAAGAGGAGGGAATCCATCCAGGCCCATACAGATAATTAGTACCAGTCATGATGAGAAAGGATCAGCAATGATCCATATGCATCAGTGATCAGTATTTAATAGCAGTAAATGATGCATAGGTTGGAATGTGATCAGATAAAAAGAAATGTCCCAGAACCACTATGTTTTGCAGAAAACCATTAGGAAAATACTCATTAGTATATTATCCAAAAGAGAGGAGGAAATCTTTTTGAAGTTTTTTTCTGACATTGTACAGGTTGACTCTGAACATCTGCTATGAAGTATTTAGGTAGCATCCAAGCTTCTTGAAAGCATCCTACCAGGTTTTTTTGCAATTCTTCCTTCTTCTTACCTTGCTTTCTTCTATTTATAGAATTCTCTTTCTTAGAGTTAAAAGTTATTACACTGAATGGGATTTTTTTTTTTTGGCACTCTCATTCCTACAGAGCTGTTATGCTCGAGCATATTACAGGCACTAAGAAGCTTTTCAGTAGTTACATCGCATGCCAGATTGTGCACAGCTCTCAGGACTAACCAAGAGTGACTTCTCTTGTGGCTTTGCCAGATACTTGCTCTAAGTAGTGCTTATGGTGCTATAAAAGGCTATACTGTGCCGCGCTCCGGCACTTTCCAGTCTACACAGGGTCTTCCATTACTATTAGCTTTTCTGTCTTTGAGTATTTCTCAGGCAGTGTCACTGCCCTGGTTTGCTGATGGCTCGTTTTGCTGAAATGCTATTTTCTTTCCATTTAGTCACAGAATTTGAAGCCGTGGGCTGTCTATGGTACCACATCTAGAATTAATCTAATTCTCTAGGATAAAACAATTTGTTTTTAAACCTCTACAAAGTCATGCCAGCTCTCTGAAATTTGGTGTTTGGGGTTTGTTCCCCCCCCACCCCCACTCCTCTCCATGAGATTAAGCAAACCGTTTGAACACCTCTGCAATGAATGGTGAAGTAAAAGTCTTTAATGTTTGAATCTCAAAAGCCTATAAAAGGCAAGATCAAATCCTAGCAATTCCTCTGTGGAGAAGGAATAGCTGATTGATTCCAACAACTGACTTTGTTGTTTTCTGCAGCCGGGACATTGAAAAGTCTCCAAGAACTTTCAGTGCTTGAAGAGATTTAGACAGGTTTCCAGAGAGAGAAATTGAGTCCACACGTGGGTGGACACCTGCAACACATATCTTGTATCCCCCTACAGTGGCACGATTTTCCTTACTGGCAAGAGAAGGAAACCTTGCACAACCACAGAAAGTGAAATCCAGAGATGGATATGATGAGATGAAGGCAGGTGCCTCTGTGTTGTGGTTTAGCCCCAGCCAGCAACTAAGCACCACGCAGCCGCTCACTCACTCCCCCTACCCCAATGGGATGGGGGAGAGAATTGGAGGAGTAAGAGTGAGAAACACTCCTGGGTTGAGATAAGAACAGTTTAATAATTGAAATAAAGTAAAATAGTAATAATAGTAACAGTATAATAATAACAATAATAATATACAAAGCAAGTGATGCACAATGCAATTGCTTACCACCTGCCAACCGATACCCAGACAGTTCCCGAGCAGCGATCACTGCTCCCCGGCCAACCCCCACCCAGTTTATATACTGAGCATGACGTCATGTGGTATGGAATAGCCCTTTGGTCAGTTTGGATCAACTATTCTGGCTGTGCCCCCTCCCAGTTTCTTGTGCACCTGGCAGAGCATGGGAAGCTGAAAAGTCCTTGACTAGCATAAGCAGTACTTAGCAACAACTAAAACATCAGTGTGTTATCAACATTATTCTCCTACTAAATCCAAAACACAACACTATGCCTACTACTAGGAAGAAAATTAACTCTATCCCAGCTGAAACCAGGACACTCTGGAAAAAAAAGACACCATGAGTAAAAGTTTTTAAAGACCAGGTACAAAATAGTGATTTTGATTTTTTAAGCCAGAAATTCCTCATGCAGAGACTCTGGTCTTTCCTGCACAGCAGCTGTGAAACACAACAAACAAAGATGGGTCATTTTGTACACCCACAGTGTGGACACTCCACAGCAGGCAGAGGTGCCATCGCAGCCACAATGGATGCCGCTCTCCAAAACCCAGCAACAATAGGAGGGGGGACTATGCAGGAATATGTAGTTCTTTCTATGCTATACATTTCCCCATTTTGTCTTCCCTGATAGAAACTGTTGCGTGGCAGTATTTGTTGTGCATAATGTTGATAATTTGCCAAAAGTCAGCCAATCTAACTGTTCCAATATGTCCAATTGTTAAAAAAATTAGGCATGTCTGAAATGGGCAGAAAATTACATCTGCTCAAGTCTATACTAATTTTTTTTTTTTCATAGAATCTATAGTAGACTTCTCTTTGCTGCATTTAGGCAGTATTGGGAGTAAATTGAAAAAATATTTGGATTTTTGCTCTTTGGAGTTTCCTGCACCCTGCAGTACTTGGACATAATCATATTAAATGCAAAGAAGAAATAATGCTATCAGAGTGCAGGAAGAAAGCAAATGAGATATTTCTTGCTTCTAAAAGAACGGCGAGTTAATTGCTTTCCTGTAAAAAAAACCAAATTGCTTTTCTGTAAAAAACCCACACTTATCCAAATCCGTATATGCTGGCCTTGGAAGAGGAAGGTCAGTCTGGTCTTCCCAATGCACAGCCGTTTTCCTCCAGAAGCCGAACATCCAGGGCAGCAAAGAGGGGCTCAGCTGCCAACTCTGGCAGCATAGGACCACGGGAGAGCTGAGTTCCTGCATCCCCACAGCACAGGAGAGGAGCAGAAATTACACGTTAGTGACACAATTCCTGTTGTCTGACGTAAGCTCATTTTCCTTTGACTTACAAGCTGCTTAGCATGCACATTGTTTTCTGTTGGCACTGTGCCTGTGGAGCGCAGATCTGTTCATCATGGGTAGGAGATGCCCAAACCGGCTGAAGTGCTGCCCTTGGAGCCGGGACTGACCAAGGCTGCAAGCATCCCTGCAGCCTGGGCTGTGGCTGGGAAGGGGTGCCTGTATTTCTGGACTCTTGGAGGTCAGTGCTGTGTGTGAAGCAAGGGAGCTCCCTATGCGTCTTAGCTAGGAGGTAACTATTCCCCCTGTATTTGCACTCATATTTTTACCCTTTTTTTAGCCCCTCCAGGTGTAGACAACATCAAGTTTCTAAATCTTCAAAGACTTGAACTAGCAATGATCTTTTATGAGCTAAATACACAGTTACTAGGTTTTCGTGACAGAAACCTCTAACTCCCATTCTCTGCCTTCCTGAATGAAATGGTTGTAACTTAGGATTTGAAGATTCAGCGGGGACAGAAAGATTTCAGAAGCTGGTTTCAACCTCAATCCCAAGTTTTTTATTTCAGGATCTGTGTTGCCTGGAGCCTGGCAGCAGCATGCTGACACTGCCAATCTCAGCCATTCCCAAGCTGCTCTTTGCAAGCATGCGAATCTCAGCTACCAACTGCAGATACTCCCAGGTTGTGACTCTGTCCCAGCTGTGTCACACAGGTCACCTCGGGCCACGGGGTCAACAGACTGCTGCATTCGCTGGTTCCCCAAATTTCTGAGTTCTGGAGTTAGAGGCTGGCAGCTGGAGCTGAAGAGCCTTTCCCTTTTATGGAGAAATTTGTGTTTGATTTTCATCCAGCATCTGAACAAATTTAATTTTGAAATATTAAAAGCCTTCACAGAATGAGATGACTGCTCTCTGCTGGGCTCCAGCCTGGTCTCTGACCTGTCAGTGTCTTTGAATCAGATCCCCAAACTGCCAGCAAGTGGATTCTTCCTATTGATTGAAGTTTTGGATCAGATCTTTTGCAAAAGTCTAAATTTTACCCATAGTAAAGTACTGGAGTCATAGCAATCACAGAGCTTTTTTATAATAGTAATGATAAAATATGAGCACGTTGTTCCTTTTCCACAGATAACTTAAACAAATTTTAAAAGGAGGAGATTTTTTTCACATCTTCATTACTGTTTGTAGTCTTAGTTCAGATTGGTCCATTTTACAAAAAGGATACACAGCCATTTACCTGTTTTTGCTAAGAAACTCTTGCAGAAGAATAAGCAATCCTTCAGGAATTATCTTTGAAAAGAAGCAAGCAGATGAAGAAAACACATAGAAGAATGCCATTAAATATGAATATCATGTTAATGGAACTGTCAGACACCCTGAAACGTCAAATCCCTTTGCTCTGTTCCCCTCAATATAACTGTCAAGAAAATCATCTATTTCGCAAGGGCCTGATTCTCCATTCATTCAGTCTGCTGTAGAGCAGGATTGCTTCCTGTTCAGTGACTGGAATTGCAAGTAGCTTTAGCAGAAAAAGAGCCAAGCCCCATGAACTGAAACAGATGCCTGATAAACGTGCATTCCTATAAAATATTGAGGCAGTCAGCACAGTCACTTGGAGTATTCCTACTTTTACGGAGCTGAGCCGGTAGCCAACAGGTATGGCATCCATCAGGTCCTGGCAAGTAGTTACGCATAGGGACGCTGGTAGGTCGGTAGAATAAATTCACAACTCACATTGTCACCAGAAAGATTTTGCCTTCAAAATCTTCCGCTTCCAATTGCCAAGGCACCGTCTGCCCTTTTCAAAGCGCTGGCATGCCTGCTACAGCTGGAAAGGGAAGGCAGCTCAGAAATAAAGCTGCGCTGCCAAAGGGGAAAGGCGGCTTCAGGTGAGCCCCGGCCGGCTCCCAGCACGCCCGGCGGGCACGCAGCCAGCCTGCCTGACCGCGTCATCCGGCAGACCGTATGTTCATTAACAGGGCGACCACAGAGAACAGAACACCAGCCATATGGATGTCCTGTCCTTCTCCTCCCTCCGCTTAAGGTCCCGGTTAACTACAATGAGTGCTAATGCACATTGAGAGTGGGCCAGAGAGGCTGTGCAGACACAGGTACTAGTTCTCATTTTGCCTAAAACTGGCATCAGCAGCTTGTTGTGCATTTATAGTCTTCTGAGCTACGAGCCAGAGCCTCAGCAGGGCCAGAGCTCTGTTTCATGCAGTACAGGAAGGCCATTGGAGGAAAACTGAGTTCAAGGTTTCCACAAGCCAACTTCTTGCAGTGTTTTAAACAGCCACCCCCAACACATATTGCCTTTAACATATATAAATAGGAATTATTTTCCATACAGTTTTCATATTGTTGCTTAAAAGCCTTTTTCTTCTCTTTGCCCATGTTTAATTGAACTAAAACCAATTTAAGAGGCAGTTGGACTAGATGATCATTGTAGGTCCCTTCCAACTGAAAATTATTCTATTCTATTCTATTCTATTCTATTCTATTCTATTCTATTCTATTCTATTCTATTCTATTCTATTCTATTCTATTCTATTCTATTCTGTTCTGTTCTGTTCTGTTCTGTTTTGTTCTGTTCTAGCCAATTCTTAGTCCATCTTAGACTACAGCATACAGATATCACTTCATATCTGCTTTGGGAGAGAAATGCTTCTCTCTTTTCACTCTTTACCTGTCCTGTCTGCTACCTCTGGTAGTTGCACACAAGATGCTGTTTCCATTATTTCCATTCAAGCCTGTACTGATTTAGGAGTTGTTCCCCTGTTAGAGTGCAGAGGATGCCTGGAACTGACAAAACTCTCTTTTCTTCTGCAGGGGATGAAGAATAATCCAACAGCTAAGACACAGGCTTGGAGTTCAGGGAAGATATTAAGTTCCTTGCTCCTCTGGAAATCCCCATTCTGACCTTGGCCAAGTGACCTCCTTTCCCGTAGGCAAGAGCTTTGTAAAGTGATAAGTGTGACACAAACTCACACCCTTCTGGCTGTCATTCCTCATCCACCTGGACTCTGCTGTCTGTGTAGTTATCCCCGACTCTGTGGGCACATAGAGCACTTGGAGTATCCACCTGAGGGTTCAACTATAATTTTTGATGGATCCTCTGTAAACAGGGATCTAATCCTCTGTTTAAAGAAGGGTGCACCCTTGCAGCGCCATGGTCCTTGAGTGCCAAATCTGAACCGATGAAATCAGCAGTGAGCTAAAATTGTGCTGAACCTCCTTTGCAAAGCAGGGATAGGCAAACCCACGCAGTGAGCGAGCTGTTCATTTCAGAGCAAACTGAGCTTTTGCTATGAATTTCTGTTGGGTAGGAGATTTTAAAAAGTACAGTTCTAGGAAAAGTTTAAAATTAAAGTTCAAAACATGGCAAAAAGCAATAATTAATACATTAGAACATGCTTTAAGACTATATTGCCAGCATTAGCCTCTGATCAAATAGTACTACAGATGCTAGAGGGAGAGAGGGGGTGATCTAGAGAAATTAGTTTAATCCATCAACACTAAAAGCTTGGGAAAAGACCAGCACAAACCATAATGTAGGTCCAAAAAATGGAGGAACTCTGTGCCCACAGGGAGGTAGGAAAATAAAAGTAAGTGTGGGAAGAAAGAATTTAAAATGCCTGCATCCCAGTCCTCCTTTCTATGGAAGAAGTTGTATCTGAAGTAATGAATACACTCTGTCTTTTCGTGATGAGCAGCAGAGTGGAAGTACAGATTTACAGTGGAGGTGGAAAGCTGTTAGAGGAATTGCAGGACTTTTTATTGCCAATTACAATTTCATGGCAGGGTTATTATTTATTAAATATAGAAGCAGCCAGTTGAATTCTAACTGCTCTTAGGCTTAATTTCACTTATAAAACAGCTGAAGAAATTATACAGAGCTAGAGGAAAAATCCCTTGCAGTAGCAGGTGTCTGTCTGATTGCCTGTGCAGGGACACGCACATACACATATAGAGAAATAAAAAAAGCCACTGTAGGGAGGGGGAACCAGTTACACCCAATTTCCCTTTAATAAAGCCTAAGGTAGAGTAAAATAAATGTACTGCACTGCTACCACTAACAGGAACCTGAAGAACAGTTTGAACAGTGTAACTTCCTCAGTTATTGAAACTCAGTTTTTGAGGATCTCCAGAAAAAGATATACTTCACCCACTGCTCTCCCCTCCAAAAACAGTCAGAAAAAAAAACCTGTTAGCAGGTGAAATCTGTCCCAGGTCAGAACTGGTGGTGGTGGTGGGGGGGGTGGTCAGAAGATAATATTTGCCATAATATACAATTACACCCCAGGTCATTTCCCTAAAGGAGGATGATGTATATTTTCAGAAAGCAAGAGGGATGAGTTACTCAAATCCCACCAGCTTTGTGCCAGCACTGATTTTGAAATCACTGGATTGCAGAGCATTGGAAAGGGAGAGAGAGCATAGAGAAGTGAAGAAATACTCACCAAAGAAACTGTCTCAGCTTCATCAGAGAGCTTGTGTGGATAAAGTCTTTATTTCTTTGGTCGTGCTGGTGTGTCACTGCATATTGCCATGAGCAGTGTGTTTAATAACACACATTGGCCAGAACAGCAATCCAGATCTGGTACACTATACAACAACGGGTTTTTTTGTGTGTGTTAGACAAATAACAGAGAAAAAAAGTCTTCTGCAAGCCAGCTCTTCCTAGACTGGATTATAGATGTAAATTACTCAGTCTTTTGTGATTCAAAATTTCATTTCCAAAACACTACAGTCTTTTGCTAATACATTTTTTCAGGCATACTTCTTTGGATATTAACTGGAATTGTTTAGAATATTAAAGGCAATACATTATCACATTATGAAACATATTTTTGTTGAAAAATGGGGAAATGGACTGCTATCATTTCCATTTCTGAACAAATAAAACCATTTGATTACAGTTCTGATCCAATGAAGAAAGAGGAGTAAAAGAGAACTGTTTCATATGCTGACTTGGAGGCAGAAAGCACAGTTCAAAGAAACAATACTGTCCAAACTAAAAGACAAAATTTAGCAACTGACAGAGGGGTTTGGATACACTTGATGTAAATACTCACTTGACCAAACTCATGTGTATACTCACTGAACAGCAGCAAGTTGTAACTAAGCAAAGCAACTCAGTCCAGTATTTTTATGTCGCCACATTTGAATAGACTTTTGTGGCTCTGAGACCACCAGCATTTCAATAAGATGTGCTACAATGATTTGGATACCTTATGCTAATGATTCTTTGCTCACCATTGTAAATACATTATGATACAAATGCTCAGAGAAATGTAAAATAGTTTGTTGTTTTCAGAATGGGTATAATTACCCAGCTGATCTCATTACACCTAGGCAGCCTTTGCTAGCCAGGGATGACTGCTCTATTTGCAGCAAGCTATGGACAGGTGGTGCCAGATCTTCATGGAAATACATGGGCTCGAATCTCTGCAGGTGACAGGTTGTGCCCATGTATGGGAGCTGATGATCTGGCTTGCTGACTCCAAGGGAGTAAATTATTGAATTCTTCATCTGCATATGAAGTGCTGATTTATTGTTTATATAGACAAAACAACATCGCCATTAGTTAGGCAAGAAATTTCCAGTCCTTGCCCAAACATACCTCTGAAACAAGTCATATTGTTCTTGTAATAAAGCTATACAGGATAAAATAATAAGTATCATCTAGGAAACAGGAGTGCAAAAAGTTTCCGGTGCGTAACAGTGGTGTGGGCGGAATACATAAAATAGCAAATACAATACCTAATTTGTTAAAGTCATTAGAAACAAACCTAAAATCAGTGTGGGAGATGTTTGTTGCTTTTGCTGCCCAGAGCCAAGTTTTCAGAACTTTTAAAAAGACCAAAATTGTTGAAGAGTTCCTTAGTTTTTCTTTTTGGAACAGAAAGAAAATTTGAAGAAAAAAATTTTTGTTATGCATCCACATGTATATCAAATCAGGGAGAGATTACATGAAGGAAAAGCAAAACATCTCTGCACTTGAAGCATTCATCATTTTTGTTATACAATTTGCTTTAGGAGAAAATAATGTTTTCTGTGGTTATGAACATGCAAAATGATTCTAGACTTCATATGAACTGCTGCTTGGGGATTAGATGAGGATTTAATATCTTTCTCAGAGAAAGGATTAATTAAAGTCTCTTCTTTGGGAAGGTGATGAGCAAAACAATTTCATATGTATATAGAGCTTTTGATTTATTTCTCTACAGAAATAAAACGGGTATGATGATTTCTCATTTCATATGTTTTTCTTTAAAAAAATCAATAATTTTAGAATTTTTTCATAGGAGTAGCTGAAGGAATTTTAACATGCTTTTGAAATGTCAAAAGAAATTGAATCATGGGAGTCTCCTTCAGAAAACTTCGAAAACCTACTGTTAGGAGCTAAGCAATTACTGCTTAAACATCACTAAGAATCTGTCCTTTTGTTTCATTTTTTCCCATGCTTAACAGTGAAATTGGTTAGGAAGTCTACTGGCTAGTTGATAGACCTAATGCATTTCCCATTTCCATGATGATCTTGTGAAAAGTTTTGCTACTTTTTTCATGAAAGGCCTCGATTGTCATCAAAAAGCTGAACAGTGCACACACACAATCTTTTTTTGTTGGTAAAAATTCTCAGGTTTTGACTTTTGTGTAATTTTTTTCTAATGCAAGCAGACATCTACCATGAAAAATAAATGTTTTCCAAAAAAATTCCAATGTTACATCAAAATAATTTTCAGTAGGTTTTTTCTTTTGTCCATCTTTACTTGCTAATTCTAGGAACTCCCTGCTGGATTCTTTCAGACTCAAGTGCAATTTGTACTGCTTCATCATTAATGCACAGCTGTTATTACCAGATCAGATTATTTGCTGAATCTGAAAAGAATGATGACATAAGAACAACATGATGGTTTTGGACATGGCTGTGATTTCATTTCACCTGTAATAATGTGTGGGATTAACAATGTCCTATATTTAATAAACTCTGGAGCAAGATCAGTGCCTAACTTTATTTATTATTAGTGCCTAACTTTACTCATTTATGTGCTCTGCACCTTTATTGTCTCTTCAGCAAACTGAAGGCAACAGAAGCTCCTGATATTTGGACAGTAACATTTGCAAAAAAAAAAAAAAAAAAAAAAAAGAAACTTTTATCCAAATACAGGTACATTATCAGTGTCTGCTTTAAAGCATGACTCACAGCTGAACTGATATCTCCCTTAGTTGACAGTTCAAGGTTTTGTGCCTATTTTTTAAGCAAACACCCTAGAAGGATCATCCAAAGTCAAATATTCTAGATAGCTAGAGCTCATTTTCTGATTCTCGGATTTGGTCCATGTATTGATATTCAACTGCGATGACAATGCATTTACCATCAGTCAAAGCCCTGAGTAATTACAAGCAGCATATCCATCTCTCATTTTCACAGTAGGATTTGTCTTAGCAAAGTACTGTTTACACACACACTCTCTAGCTGAATTATATCCCCGTTTGCAGGTTAACTGGAACACTTTTGTATGAATTGCTGTGGCTGCTCTGAATGCACAGCTGCAATGTGCAAGTGTCCAATATGTTTCAGTTAACTGAAGGCACGTGCCAAGGATGCTTACCCTGAAATACTCACAATTTAATGGAACACAACAAGTAGGGATAGACACCGATAGGCTGCTGGGAGGAGGTGCTTACTAATTTGCGCTGATTTCTGGCATTTGTTGTCTGTTCTTGTGGCATTCATGGAAGAAAAAAGCAAGAATTTATTTCTGTGTTTACTCATTGCCCCTCTGTGCAGTTTCAGCTGTCCACACTGCTGCTGTTTAAATGACTGAATGAACAAAAGAATGAAATGAAATCGGTCTTTTTAGTAATAATAGGGAAATAATATGGAAAAACTTCCTTCCTTAATCTGCATTTTCCATTCCAAAGATCTTAATAGATGGTTTTCTAAAATGCATTTTCTGTTATCAGTCATCTTTCTATCAACCATCTGTCACCACAGCTAGCAGCAGGCTCTACAAATAGCATCTGAACTTTAGTGAAATCTGTTCAGGTAAAATGTCTTTCACCAACTTCTGTTTAATTTACATGAAGATGTGAATCTGAGAATCTATGCTAAGTCACAGAAGAGTATGCAATTATATTTGTAGACCTTAGCAGCTGCTGTTTTAGAGAACTCAGATGAAAATCCAACTAATCTGGCCCTGCCTCACAGTCTGAAATTCTGGAAATGGCTTTCAATACCTTGTGTCAGGAATGACACAAATTAGAGCATCTCACGGGAAACCTGCTGGTGCCTGGCCCCCTCCATTCTCTCTCTCCACAAAGCAGCAATCCATGACAGTTGCTGTGGAAAAAGAAAAAAAAGAATTAAAAATCATCCATTATTTGTTTCATGATAAAAATGCCAGCAGACATGTCTGAATTCCCTCCAGCACTGATAGGAAAGTCTAAAAGACATAGATATTTTACTGAACAAATGGCATTTAAAAAAGCCCCAGACTTAAAATATCCATTTTAAACCATCAAGACAAAAAAATTCCAATTCTTAACTTTTCTGTCAAAATTATTTGACCCCAGAATAATTAATTTTACTCAAACCAAACAAGTATTTTTGTGAGAGCTATTTTACAAGAATATTTTTTATTATGCTTGTAAATATTATTCTTCTTTTATCACTCTTGTAACACCTTCCCTTTTATAAGGACTTCAACACCAGCAATCCTTAAACTGTATCCATTTTTTGAATTAAATATCTCATGAATTTTATACATAAATTTATATTTATATATTTTTATATATATATATATATATATATATATATATATATATATATATATATATATATATATACATGAGTAGATATTTAAATGGCTCAGGCCAAATTTCAGAGCTTCCTGCATATTCATTTGACACCCAAAAAAATGGGAATGGAAAAGCAGAGTTATTTTACAAAAAAAAAAAAAAATAAAAGTCTGTGCAATCGATGCGTATCCCATAGCAAAAGGTTGAAGAAGTGATGAATGGCAAACTGAGAGTAAGATCTAAAGAAGCAATCAAGAATGAAGGCTCTAATGAAGAGCTTTACAAACTTCCCTTTACAGCCCAGGACCTCAGTTGGATTTTCATGCCTTGCATCTGGCTCATTTCTTCAATCCCAAAATGCAAGATGTCTAAGGCAAAGGCTTGTCAACTTCTGCTACCCTTTTGATGAGCATCTCTGCCCCTTGCTCAGGTGGCCGATATCTCTGTCCTGCAGCACTGCACAGGTAAGAACACAAAAAGCAGGCAATATCCCTACTGATGAGCACACTTGAGGAATTACCAAATAGTTAGCATACCAGGGACCAACATCTCTTGGATGGAGTGCAGCACAGTATTGGATGATCTGGTCTACTGATTTAAACACCGCTCAACTTCAAGGAACATTTGCCTGAACTTTATAAGGCAAACTTGGCCCATAATTTTATTATAGATCTTTTCCAAGGAGTTCAAGAAAGGATCGATGACCTGCAATTTTACAGTCACTGCCATGGTCCTGTAAGATAAATATGGATTAACTGTCCTGGATTAAATATTTAATGTAATAAAATGCTTTTTTAAAGGTATGGAAGTGTGACTTGGTCATGCATTTTAATTATGCTTAAAAAAAGTCATGGCAGCATCTAATTTGTTCTGTACAAATCTTAACATGCTCCAAAGATAAATGTCTTCTGTTTGAAGAAGGTTAAGATAGTCAAGGGAGCAGATCAAATAATTAGGAATAGGTGAATTTAAAATCACTGTTCCAGGCTGTCAAATAGATTAGAGTTCAAAGACTGAACAGTAAATTATACATACTTATAATATATATGTACAATTTCTCATTCCATTTTTGTAATTGGGGAAAAAAAAAAGAACGTATGTTTTATTAATTCATCCCAGACTCTCTAGATGCTCAGTCTTAGGTCAGCAATTACATTAAGTTATAGTGAAATCTTTGGGGTACCTATACAAAATGATCATGAGTGTATCACATCATAGCATACCCATAGCTTAGTCTAGTTAAGACTGGGTATGCATATCACCTTTTATACCTCTTCTCCTATGCTACGTTTTTGGAACTATGCTAATAAACGATGAGGAGAGGAGGTGTGAGCTCACTAATGCAGTGAAATGAAAATTGAAAATTTCAGCTTTGTTGCTTCAGGTCAGGTAACTGTTTTTTTAGTTTAATTAAGCGTAGGTGAAGCTATAATGTTTCAAGACTTGCAAAATGAAGAAAATTAAATATTCCACAGGGAAAGGGCTGAAGTTGTAATTCCTCTGACCTTTAATTTTAGCTGAAACTCTTTGCTAAGTTGAACGCTACTTGAGAAGGCAAAAAGCCATAAGGCTTTACCGTGCTGGTTCTTAGCAGCTTGCCTGCAGTCAAACTCAGATCTTAGCTGTGTGGCATCATTTAGGAGCACCACCCTTCAGCTCAGGACACGGGCAGACTATTTTTTCTCCTCTCTTCTGTTCCTGGTATCAGCCGAGCTGGTAGGTAAGAAGAGCTAGATAAGAGAGAGAGGACCATCCTCCCACCTTCCTCACCTGGGCTCGGCTCCTTTGCTTACAGTGTAAAAGGGCTCATCTCCAGTCCTGGGTGTCCCCTGACAGCTTCAAGTTTTCCTTCCAGCTTAGGGGATACAGATGTGTAGGGTTAGGGACGTGCTTTCAGTGGCAGGTAGGTTAAGGCCTTGACCACCACCTGTGGCATAAACATAGTGTCTGGGTTTTTAAATGCTTTTTTACAGCATAGACCATTAAACCACCTTGGACTGTCCCTCCTGAATGCTATAAAGTAGATAAATAATGTGTTCAGCTAGCTGTGGTTTCTGCACCTTTATTGCTGCCTTTCAAATGGAGGAGTTAACCTGACAATTTAACACCAGCAACTAAAATGAAAGAGGTGAGCAACAGTTAATTTCACAGCATGGAGCACCCTGAAGGCCACCCAAAATAATACGTGCTAGAGCAGCCAGCTAATGAAGTGACTGCACTGCTCGAGTGGCCATGTCCTGATGATGTACTTACCTCCGCAAAGACACCTCATTAACGAATGTCTTGCATTTGATTGCTGCTGAAAGTGTTTTAGTTGCAACAGGGCAGACTCTCTTGGGATGGGGAACTTGGTTGTGGGTCTGAACAAACCAAATCCTCTTGTGGAGGTGAATTGCCAGGCTTGCCCTGGTGTACCCCATGTATCTGTGCAGAAGAGAAAAGGCAGCACTGTGTGACTTTAAAATGAAGCATTGCACCCCTTGACACCTAACTTACTTCTGGAGACCTAAGCACACATGAATTTTTCCCCAGCTCACAGTGAAAGCTCAGTTTTATCCCCAGCCTGAAGAGACAAGACTAAATTTCATTTGCACGCAATCGTTGTCCTGTAACTATATTAAAAAGATCAATAACACGGCTGTTCTGGGCCGTGCCTTTTTTGTAAGGTACATTGATGCTACCAAAACCAGTCACTTTCCCAGAAGCACACTGCCACAATCAGGTATAAGAAACCTTGAATACGGCAGCTTGCAAGCGGCTGATCAGATTCTAGCATTTTGCAGCATCGTGACACTTCTTTTCCTCAAATAGCTTTTCAAAGACCACTTTAACTCCATGCATTCTTTCAAAATAAAGCACACAGTACAGTGTGCCTAGACTTTAAAAGGCAGGAGTCAGTTGCTGCTTATGTGTGAGGCAGCATGCTTATTTCCAAACTCAGGTGGAAATTTGAGGATAAAACCAGCATTTAAAAACCAGCCAAATTTTTATGGGTTGCCTTGCAAAATTAATAGGGGCTTGACAGAGCATCACTGACAGCAGGGAGGATCTTGAGGAAGAGCTGGTACTCCATGAGTCTTACCGCAGGAACCCATGAAAAAGAGAAATGAAAACTAACTATGCTTGATATTTAAAAACCAGCAACAGCACTCATCTAGCCAGACCACAGCATCTCCAGCAGGAGTGCCATGTGCTGCCCATTGGAACCAGCAGGAAATTCCCTACAGATGCAGGAGGCAGCAGGATGGGTTTCTCAAGGTGATGACAGGTGACTGCCACACCAGTCCTGCCCACACAGTTCCAGCAAGAAGTTGGAAGAAGGACACAACTGACAAATTACATAAAGCTCACCAGAGCATTAGTCAAACTACTGCACAGTTCTCCCATATCATTAAATTTTCCACTGTCTCATATCCATGAACATACCTACACCTTCAAGTGTTCCCTGCTGCTGCACAGATGCATTTCATTATCCTACCTTGAAATGGAGTAAGTTAAAAAGCAGGATTTCTAGCTCATGGAAACTTGCTTCCCTTCGCTCCCACAAGCCCTATTCTTCCTCTTTGCTCTTCCAAACTTTTGTACAAGTTGAAAAGGCAAAGGTCTGAAAGGGCTCTTCCCTGAGTAGCCATCTGTTGAGAGTCAAAAAATTCATGAGATTTTGGTTTCCTAAACTCAGAGACTCTGCAAGCTCTGGTGTGGTTCTGCAGGAACTGCCTGGGATTCAGAAAAACACGCTGAGCCTGATGTGTGTGAGATCCAGTACTTCAAATAAATCACTGTCTTTTGATAAAGGAGAATCCTGCCTCTTACTTTACCAGCAACTGTTTCTTCAAGTTCTGCCTCTCAGCCAGTAATGATCCTTTTTACTGTCCATAACATGTCAATGCCATACAAGGGCAAGTTCCTCTTCAGTAAAAGGCTCACAATTTAAAAGTCTGAAGCATTTGCAGCTATAAAACAACTGCCCTCTTCAGTGTTTTCAAATAGCTATTGCAGCCGTTCTGATTGAATAACACCTCTTCCCTTAGCAAAAGAGGAAAAAATTATGCCACTGAATAGAAGATATATGATATATAATGTGAACATTATTAAGTACCTTATTTAAGCATTAATCTTTAACCCTCACAAATGTAGTGATAACATACAATGATATTTGCTGGAGGCAACTGTTTTTTCATACTCACACAACAGTATTATTTATAGCAGCAGTGAGCATCTGAACAACAAAGGAGCATGAAAGGTACCGATGAAGAATGCGTTGTAAGAAGCAATAAATCAGACAGCACTGAATTGTTGAATGCTAAAGAAAAGGAAGCCACCTGAAAATAACATTGTGATTTAGCAAAACACCTTTAAAATGTGCTTAATGCTTAGGCACATATTTGTTTCTTACAGAAGTAGTGAAATTTAAGCTTTTATTCAGAATTAAGTACGTTCTTAACTGCTCTTGCTGAGTCAGGATCTAAAGGAGGATGACAGTTATGATGATTTCTATCCAACTCTACAGGATAAACAATGTTTTTAGAGAAATTCATGAAGTCATCAAACACACAGGTGCATCTCAGTCGATAACAACAAATATCACTGACAGAATAAACTCTATTAGCATTCATTTCAGATTGAATTAGTAGAATTTCTGTAAGCATTCATTTTTTACCTTCCACTAAAGTGCTTTTGCTCATGACAAACTGTTTTAGGAGGCTTAAATAAATCTAGGAGCTGTTACAGGTAAACCTTTCTTCTTTACCCATCATTTTCATGCAGCACTAGGGCAACAATTCAAGAAACTCAGGCATGAAATACTGAATTCATATCTTTGGTCTCTATCTTTGCAGGCTGCCTATGATTTTCATATATGTGGGATTCTTTAATATGTGTATATATGTGTGTGTGCATGCATATGTATTACCTTAAATAACAATTTAAACATTTATCTAAAGAAATCTCCATATTCAGCGCTTTCATTAAAAAAGACAAGTAATCAGTTTAATTACATTTTCACTGATTTAAAATAAAAACCTGTTATACTAAAAATGATCAAAAGCATAGGGTTTGTGGCTTTTCAAAAGCATAGCGTTTGTGGCCTATGCAAAGACACAAAAGAACTTTGAATCGGGAGAGGACATGAGTGAAGAAAGACATGGAACCAGTCTTCAAATCCATCACCGTGGGATGGGACAAGACATGATGGATGTAAATTGCAGCAAGGATTTTAAAGTAGACATTAGGAACAAAATAAAAATCTCTAATCGTAAGGCAAGGGAAATCTCTGAGACAGACTGCCTGGGGATGTAATGGAAGCCCATCCCAGGGGCTTTTCCAAGTTGGTTAATGAAACATCCATCAAGAAAGATTTAGGAATAAATTTGTCTTGCCACAGGGGTAGGAGACAGATTTCTTGAGATGCCATTCATCCCTATTTTTCCTAATTCTAGGGTAAAAGTTAAGTAGTAAGTATTTGAGAAAAGGGGAAGGGAGGAGAAATCATTCTAGTTTCTCTATGCCAGACTGAAGAGTCAGATACCACATTGTTCTTGTACGGTTGTGGCTCCCCACAGAACCTGTATGATGCAGAATTTTTTATCACCTCAGCAGTAGGAATCAGCTGCCTAGATGCCCTAAAGTCTACAAAACACCCCATGGAGCTGACACAGCTTCCCCACTGATAACTTAACAGAAGTCTACAGCCACCAGGTAATTTCCATTTATTAAGATAAATGCAAATGCACCTGCTCTCCCTTAGTGGAAGTTTGCTCTTTGCTCAAACGGGACCATAGATTTCATTCCCGTTTTCATGTACATACATGCTTTGGCTTAGGAAAACTAGCTCCTGCTATTGGTCTTTGGTGATGTAAGGTAATATGTCTGACTGCTGGAAGCAATCTTTGATACAAACAGAGAGCATCCTCATTCATTAAATTAGTTTCAGCCTGGGTCTATAATAATGTGACAGTGCCTTTGCAATGAAAGCCATTTGACTCATACTCTCTTTAAATACAGAGAATCCGAGGAGTTGCAGAGGTCAGCATCGAAGTGTGAGTCATAAAGATGAGTTTCAAACTCAGTTATGTAATGAATCTGAGCATATATCCTCCTTTGCACAGAAATAAAGCAGGGCTTTTTGAAACAAATGAGAAATGGCCAGAAGGAGAAATCTGTTTTCTAGTCTTTGATGTAAGTCACTGGTCTTTTTCAGTTTGAAGACCCCATAAAAGGTTTCTAGTGAAGCTGTATATCCTCTCAGTGGATTTAAGCCTCTGCTGATAGGTTTTCTTTGCTTAGAACTCCCACTGATCCCTTAGAAGTTGAAAAACACAGGCATGTGTGAATTCCCTGAACCCAGTGAAGTTTAAAAGGGAATAAAAATGATGTTCTTCACAAGCCTGTCTGAAAATGTTTGTAATTACCTAGCTGTTCTGGTTGCAATTAAGGAAAGTGCATCCTGATTTATGTAAATAATCTAAAATAAACAACCTTCTCCCCTCAAAGACATGACACCAAAGGATGTAAGAACATGTGTATTTCAGAGCAGAAATAGGCTCCAAATAAGGTCTCTGTTGACAGCTTTTCCAATGTATTCATACTAAGTTAATTTCAGAAGGCTTTTTGGCTACTGTTCCAATATCAACTGAAGTCAATGATGTTGATATTAACAAGGAATAAAGACCAACTAGCTGCAGTCTTAGCATGTTTTCAGTTTGCTGTGAACAAATAGATAAAAAACAATAAATACTGGCCAATTTTGCACATCTGCTCTATGGTAGGTACTTCTAGTTAACTCATTCCAGCTGCAAATACAACTAGCCCAATTTTTAGATTATTTCAGCAAAGTTTGCTTCATTCAGTGTGGGAATCTGTAGGATTTTGGCCACCGATGCCTGCAACCTTGTCTGCAACTTTGGAAATAATCCAATACACCATTCAGAAGGTATTTTTCAATGAACAGAAAAGTCCATAGTTCGAGTATCAGACATTATTTCTCCACCAGTTGGTGCTTTGATCAGGCCATTACACTGACGCTACAGAAGTGATGTAAAACAAAGCTAGGGCCGCATGGTAGCTATTTTCACATGCTCTGAACAGCTGCACAAAACAACACAGTGCAAAGAGAAGACAATGAGACTTGCCTTATCCTCATCTGGAGCTTTTAACCACTCATTTATTATTTATGCTGAGCTGTAAAAATGGTCTCTGCTTGGCAGTCCTAACAGGATTGAAACTATCTAGGTGAAGTGACACTGTGCTCAGCAGTTGACCTTCCTGCAAGTAGGGCATACCTGATGCATCTGATTTTAATTTAATAAATAGGGTTTCACTTTCCAGTGGGAAAAACGTTATAATAATTCTCTCCAGCTATATCTCAGGATACATTTTATATGTGGTGCTATTTTATTTAAATGTCACAACCTATGTACCTATTTGACTTTTTTTTCATCCAGAAGCAGCACAGAAATATTAGAGATCATTATAGAAGTATTTAATTTTTAGACGTAATGTTGTGGATAGCAAAAATACGATGGGCTACTAATCCTTATTTATTGAATTTCTCCATCTTGCACTGAAGGGGGAGTGCTTTCCTAACCCCTCTTCAGGGATTCACTTCAAATTTACTCAATTTAGAGCTTTTTCATTCACATATTGGGTCAGAATCTAAATGGAACAAACCTCCAAGTTCATATCCAAGCCATAAATTCTACTCTTAAAACTTCCATCTTTCAATCTGTGTTTTATGCTACAGGAAATCACCTTCATAAGCACTTCTTTTCCTCCTTTTCAAAAAAAGCTATTTTAATCCATGGCACCATCTAGTTTTTTTCTATTTAAGTAAACTGCCCAATCCTTCTTCTGGGTCTTTTCATGGGTAGGATGTGGGGATTTTTATTTTGCTCTTCCTTATCTACATCTTGTGGAATATCTAGAATAAAAACATGAATTATCTTCTAACAACAAAAAAATTTAAACAGCCTTCTGAAATCTATGGAAAATCTCCCACCAAATTCGGTAGGGTGACAATTTCATCCTCCAAAGAACAACAGTTTTTCTAGTGCTGGTTTGTATCCACGAACAGTCCCAGGTGTTAGACACACATACCTTTCTTCACATTTCCATGTACATATTATTTTAACTTAAAACAGTAAGAGGCTCTGATCAGGGAAATTTTAATTTCCCAAGCCAGAAACCAAACAAAACCCACCATTAAAATATTTGGAAGCACTATTTAATACTAGTTAATGTACTGCTACAGCAATGACTGTGCGTGTCACAGCTTCCTTCTTCTACCTCCACCTGGTACAGTTACTGCACAGTAATAACATAATGCCTTCTCTGATGATACAGGGAATCCCATCTTTCTTTATTTGGACAGCTGTAAAAGGCATCCTTATTGACTGACCTGTTGCTGCAATTTTTTGTTGTAAAGGTGATCCCATAGTCTGGAGCCCCTTAAAGACCTTTATATACACCTACTGCTGCACTGGCATCCATTATCCTTAGTGTGGGCACATCCCACACCAAAACATCTTGGCATAGACAGCAGAAAGTCCTAATTTCTAACCCCTGCCCTGCCATAATATTACTATACAGTTGCTAGTGGCCAAAGACAGTTTTCCACAAGAGCAGTACAAGTAGGCAGGTACAGGTTTTTGACTAAGGAAAGACAACTTCAGTAGCATTTTGGTTTCCCCAGAAGTCATGTCAACTGTGTAAGCTGCAGAGCTCTTCATCAAAGAGCTCTCATTTGCCATGAAACCCGACAACAACGTTGTTACATCAGCAGTATATTGTGTATTCTCCTGACGGTGTGCAATTGCCATCATAAGAAGCAATCATCCAATTACAAAGTATCACATACTGGCAATTAAAAAAAGAAGAAAAATGTTTGAGTATTTTTATAGCATTTCTTAAATTGTTTTTATTTTGCAATAGATTTTTGCACAGTCCTGACAATTTTTTTCTGCCTATCTTTGTAGCCATTGTATAACTTCTCACACTTACCTTTCCCAAAGAACAAGTACTGTTATTCAGCTATTTTGTTCTCCTTTCCTTCCTGAAAGGAGAAAGAAAGAGCACAATGAAAACAGTATTGACAGAAAAAGGCACTGTATTTTTTAAATAGAACTGCATTTCTGCCATTAATTCAAAATCTACCTAGTCATAATTTTAAAATTTAATCTAAATCTAATATCATGAAGGACCATCTTTTCAGTAGTCTTCCTGACCATTAAACTTCCTTTAATGAGTTTCTTCAGAAGTTTAGAATTGGAAAGCAGTTTTAAGGTAAACTTATATAGCAATACCCTCCTGCAGCAAAGAAACAAAAAATACCCACATGGTTTCTGTCTAATCACATTATATTTTCAGGTTTTTTTTCAAATACAGGCTTGTTCCACCAGCTGTGTTCGGTTAAGAACATATTCAAGAAGCACCTTTTACTTTCAGGTTTTTACTATTACATTAGTTTTGTAGGCATTTTATTTTCCCATTCTTTTCTCTTTCTCACTGTATTCCTGGTTCACTTGGGGGAGGAACACCTTTTTTTAAACTAATGTTTGTTAACAGCAAATGTCCTGTTCCTATTGTTTTATTTACTTAGCATCTTCATAAAGTCAAGCACCCAGAACTTAATTGCAAATATTTATTTTTTGGGGAAAAAAAATTGATTTTCTAAGTTAAACTGACATACCCAACTTACCTTGGGGTAAACCAAGTAAAACTCAGGAAATTCTGAGACTTCAGTCCCTCAGACTGAATTATCAGATTTCTGGTTTCTTAAGTGCTTTGCTCAGTCCTGCTTCTAATGAAAGCCAATGCTTTTTAATGAATGAATAAGAATGACATTCAGAAAACTTCAGCTGAGTAACCTTGGCATTGTAACTTTGACTCAGTGCAACTGCAGAGCTTTAGACCTTAGCTGCTTAAAAGTTGATGTTGTCATGAAATGTTTGAGGTATATGCAGAGCATTCAAGTTGCACTGTGTTGTCATGCAAATTTAGCTTAGTTAATTGTAACTGAAACAGTGTTTTATTAAACCATTACATTTTATAAACCAAATGCAAAATAAATGTTTTGTCATTATTCTCTCTTTTTCCATTTCCTCCAAATTCACTGATATAAGCAAATCAATCAGTAGGTAGTTTATTTGTATGTTCATGCAATGGCAGGAGAAAGGGAAAAGTTAATGCTCTGCACTCTTTGCTACATTTCAACTTAGTTGTCCTCCTCTTTTAGCTGCAACCCTACTAGTTTTCAAAAGTTTTCACATGAGGATTGCTTGAGAGGCAAGGTACCCCTTCTCTTCCTCTTGAGGAAGCTTTTTGGGTATTTATTTCCTCTGCCCGCTCATTTTAAACTTCTGACATGGGTGCCATTAGCTACTGAAACTGTCACTGCTTACAGTTCCTGGATTTTATCTCCTCTTCTGTTCAAGGGGACATGTTTTTAATACAGCCCTAAATGCCACACTGAACGAATCTGAAGTGACACATGTAACTCATTTGTCCTTTCAAGCAGCACATTCCCACCAACAGGGGAGAAACAGAAGGGTGCATCTTTCCAACAGCTTTCCCGGGGCTGTTTCTAAATACTCTGCTCAGAGAGTATTCTGGCAGGACTTGTGGCCCATGGGGCCCCACAATGCTGGAGCAGTCCATTCCTGAAGGACTGTGGAAAGGACCCATGCTGGAGCAGTTCATGAAGGACTGCAGCCTATGGGAAGGACCCACATTGGAGCAGTTCATGAAGGACCGTCTCCTCTGGGTGGGACCCACGCTGGAGCAGCGGAAACATGTGAGGAGGAAAGAGCAGCAGTAGACAAAAGGTTATCAACTGACCACAGGCCTCATTCCTCATTCCCATAGGCCACTCAGGGAGCTGGGGGGAAGCGGAAGAGTCAGGGGTGAAGCTGACCCTGAGAAGAATGGGGTGAAGTGTTGGGGGAAAGAGGTTTTAATTTATTTCTCACTATCCTACTCTGTTATTAATTGGCAATAAATTAAATTAGTATTCCCAAAATCGAACCTGTTTTGCCCGTGACAGTTACTGATAAATGATCTCCTTGTCCTTATCTCAACCCACAAACCTTTCCATTGTATTGATGGGGAATGAGAGAGCTGCTTGGTGGGCACCTGGCGGTCAGCCAAGATCAACCCACTACACATAGAGAGAGGAGTGGGGTGGTGGTGGAGGGATTCTGCTTTACCTGGAGATGCATCTAGAGATGAATGGGGCTCCTTTTCTCCTTTTTGCTCTGAGCAGTCTCTGTTGAAGCTGAAAATGTGCTGGTGGGTCTTTTAAAACTTAGTTTGCTTGCTGTTCATTTCTTTACATAGTGAATTGAAAAAGAGATAATCTAAGCAAATTGGTCTGAAAAAAAATGGGCAAGTTCATTGAATAAACCTTTTAAACAAACTGGTAAAAATCAGCTAATCCTAGTCAGCATTCTTTATTTTTCTTTTTTGTGACTTTCTTTATACGTATATGAGTGTCCCTTAACACCAAGAGCAACATTTGGCTCCCCACCTGCGATGGAAAGGACAAATTCCTGAAAGGCAACAAAAGAACATCAAACCCCAGCTCCATCCTGACAGAGTTTGTGTAACACAGTTCCTTGTGTCCTGCAGAGAGGCATAATAAAACCAGATGTGCTAAGCATTTCATGGCCTTGAAAGGGAAGCAAGGGTCCTCCCTGTGTTATGACAAGTATTTCTGGAAAAGAAATATAGTTAAAATAACCTTTAATTTTGTGAGAAGCAGATGCACTTAAATTTTACAAGGAATTTGGTAGAGGCCACAGATATGACCTCTGCCTCACACATTGGTCTGCATGATTGAAGGGATGCAGGCTAGACCAGCCGGGAGGTGTGCTGCACTCTTAGTCAATGTATGTTACCGTTGCCAAGCAACATAAATTCAGTGCAATAGTCAAATACTGCCATAAGTCAACAGCTCCCCTCCAGCTAGCCATCAATCTTTAAATAAGTTGCTGAGATGCAAACACAACCTTTTCATCATTTCTCTACAATGGAATATTACTTTATTCCTCCTATTTTCTCCCCTCTATTTCTTTCTCCTCCCACCCTGCTATGGGCAAAAGACTGTGACAAAAATGTTTGCTGGTCTGTCACGATTTCTTTAACACTAAGTGGTCTGTCATCATTTCTTTAACACTAAGTCAACAGCTACTACTCTCAGTCCAATGTTTTGGCATGTTGCTCCCTAATCAGCTGGAAGAACCTGGAGTCAGGCCTTCCAACTGTTTCCTTCCTTCTCCTGCCACAATCTACCAAACTAGTTGTGCTTATATGATCCAGGGCTGTGCAAGTTTTGAGTCACTTGTCTCAGGTGTTCAGAGGGAAATTGTCTCTATGCTCCCGAATGTACAATGAATCATAGAATCATAGAATCATAGAATTGTTTAGGTTGGAAAAGACCTTTAAGATCATCCAGTCCAACCATTAACCTAACATTACCAAGTCCACCACTAAAACAATTAAGCAATTTTGTGTTTCCTGGCTTGGTGGCTGGATTATTTTTAATGAAAGTAAAAACTAGGAATCAGTAAGATTGGAAAGGACCTCTAAGATCATCAGTCCAGCCATCAACCCAACACCACCATGCCCACTAAACCATGTCTCAAAGTGCCACGTCTACATGTTTTTTGAACATTTCCAGGGATGGTGACTCCACCACCTCTCTGGGCAGCCTGTTCCAATTCTTGACTACTCCTTCCATGAAGAAGTTTTTCCTAATATCCAACTTAAATCTCCCCTGGCGCAGCTTGAGCCCATTTCCTCTCATCCTATTGCTAACTACATGGGAGAAGAGACCAACACCCACCTCACTACAACCTCCTTTCAGGGAGTTGTAGAGAGCGATAAGGTCTCCCCTCAGCCTCCTCTTCTCTAGGCTAAAGAATCCCAGTTCCCTCAGCCGCTCCTCATAAGGCCTGTGCTCCAGACCCTTCACCAGCTTTGTTGCCCTTCTCTGGACACACTCCAGCACCTCAATGTCTGTCTTGTATTGAGGGGCCCAAAACTGGACACAGTATTCCAGGTGTGGCCTCACCAGTGCCGAGTACAGGGGGACAATCACCTCCCTGCTCCTGCTGGCCACACTATCCCTGATACAAGCCAGGATGCTGTTGGCCACCTGGGCACACTGCTGGCTCATGTTCAGCCGGCTGTCAACCAACACCCCCAGGTCCTTTTCCGCCAGGCAGCTTTCCAGCCACTCTTCCCCAAGCCTGTAGCGCTGCACGGGGTTGTTGTGACCAAAGTGCAGGACCTGGCACTTGGCCTTGTTGAACTTCATTCAGCTGGCCTCAGCCCATCGATCCAGCCTGTCCAGGTCCCTCCGCAGGGCCATCCTACCCTTGAGCAGATCGACACTCCCACCCAGTTTGGTGTCATCTGCAAACTTACTGAGGGTGCACTCAATCCCCTCATCCAGATTGTTGATAAAGATGTTAAACAAGACTGTCCCCCAAAACTGATCCCTGGGGAACACCGCTCATGACCGGTCACCAGCTGGACTTAACTCCATTTACTACAACTCTCTGGGCTCAGCCACCCAGCTAGTTTTTTACCCAGCGAAGAGTATGCCTGTCCAAGCCATGAGCCCCCAGCTTCCTTAGCAGAATGCTATGGGAGATGGTGTCAAAGGCTTTACTGAAGTCCAGGTAGATGACATCCACAGCCTTCCCCTCATCCACCAGGTGGGTCACCAGGTCATAGAAGGAGATCAGGTTGGTCAAGCAGGACCTGCCTTTCATGAACCCATGCTGGCTGGGCCTGATACCCTGGTTGGCCTGCTCATGCCTGTTGAGCGCACTCAATATGAACTGGTCCATAATCTTTCCTGGCACCGAGGTCAGGCTGACAGGCCTGTAGTTCCCTAGATCCTCATTCCGGACCTTCTTGTAGGTGGGCGTCATGTTGGCAAGCCTCCAGTCATCAGGGATCTCCGCTATTAACCAGGACTGCTGATAGATGATGGAAAGTGGCTTGGCTAGCTCCTCCACCAGCTCCCTCAATACTCTCGGGTGGATCCCATCCGGCCCCATAGACTTGCAAGCGTCCAGGTGGCATAGCAGGCCATTAACTGCTTCCTCCTGGATTATGGGGGCTCCATTCTGCTCCCCATCACTGTCTTCCAGCTCAGGGGGCTGAATACCCTGAGGATAACTGCTCTGGCTATTAAAGACAGAGGCAAAAAAGGCATTAATTACCTCAGCCTTTTCCTTGTCCTCGGTGACAGTGTTCCCCCCCACATCCAGCAAAGGATGGAGATTCTCCTTGGCTCTCTTTTTATTGTTGATGTA
Organism: Pelecanus crispus; assembly: GCF_030463565.1. NCBI lineage: Eukaryota > Metazoa > Chordata > Aves > Pelecaniformes > Pelecanidae > Pelecanus > Pelecanus crispus. The sequence continues at coordinate 55,235,932 of NC_134644.1, forward strand.
CTTATAAAAACATTTTTTTATTATCTCTTACAACAGTGGCCAGATTGAGTTCTAGATGTGTTTTTGCCTTTCTACATTTTTCTGTGCATGACCTAACAAGATCCCTGTATTCTTCCTGAGTTGCCTGCCCCTTCTTCCAAAGGTGGTAGACTCTCCTTTTTCCCCTGAGTCCCAGCAAAAGCTCCCTGTTCAGCCAGGCCGGTCATCTTCCCCACCAGCTGGTCTTACGGCACATGGGGACAGCCCACTCCTGCGTCCTTAAGACTTCCTTCTTGAAGAAGGCCCAGCCTTCCTGGACCCCTTTGCCCTTCAGGACTGCCTCCCAAGGGACTTTCCCAACCAGTGCCCTGAACAGGCCAAAGTCTGCCCTCCGGAAGTCCATGGTAACAGTTTTGCTGCCCCTCCTCCTTACATCGCCAAGAATCAAAAACTCTATCATATCATGGTCGCTAAGCCCAAGGCGGCCTCTGACCATGACATCTCCCACGAGTCCTTCTCTGTTTGTAAACAGCAAGTCAAGCGGTGCACCTCCCCCGGTAGGCTCACTTACCAGCTGTGTCAAGAAGTTATCTTCCACACACTCTAGGAACTTCCTAGACTGTTGCCTCTCTGCTGTGTTGTATTTCCAGCAGATGTCTGGCAAGTTGAAGTCCCCCACGAGAACAAGGGCTAGCAAGATTTCTGCCAGCCACTTATAGAACGCTTCATCTATCTCTACATCCTGGTTGGGTGGTCTCTAGCAGACTCCCAACAGGACATCCGCCTTGCTGGCCTTCCCCCTCATCCTTACCCATAAGCACTCCACCTTATCATCACCACTGTAGAGCTCTATGCAGTCAAAACACTCCCTAACATACAGAGCCACCCTACTGCCTCTCCTTCCATGCCTATCCCTCCTGAAGAGCTTATAGCCATCCAGTGCAGCACTCCAGTCATGAGAGTCATCCCACCACGTTTCTGTGATGGCGACTATGTCATAGCTATCCTGCTGCACAAGGACTTCCAGCTCCTCCTGTTTGTTGTCCATGCTATGTGCATTGGTGTAGATGCACTTGAGATGGGCTATCGATTTCACCCCCAACGTTGCCATGCTACCCCTGGGCTCCTCTCTAGCGAGTCTGGTTATATCCCCTTCCCCCTTCAAACCTAGTTTAAAGCCCTCTCAATGAGTCCCGCCAACTCATGAGCAAGAATCCTTTTCCCCTTTGGAGACAGCTGATCTCCATCTGCTGCCAGCAGGCCTGGTGCCGTGTAAAACTCCCCATGACTGAAAAAACCAAAATTCCACTGATGGCACCAGCCTCTGAGCCACTTGTTAATCAGGTGAGTTTTCCCGTTTCATTTAGCATTCTTCCCTGCCACTGACAGGATAGAGGAAAACACTACCTGTGCTCCCAATCCTGCAACCAATCACCCCAGTGCCCTGAAGTCCCTTTTGATTGCTTTAGGACTTCTCTCCGCAACCTCATCACTGCCAACCTGTACAACCAGCAGTGGGTAATAATTGGAGGGCCGTACCAGATCGGGGAGTTTCTTAGTAACTTCCCTAACCAGGCCCCAGGGAGAAAACAGACTTCCCTGTGGGATGGGTCTGGACGGCATATTGGGCCCTCGGTTCCCCACAGGAGGGAATTGCCTACAACAATTACCCTCCTTTTTTTCTTAACAGGGACAGTCATAATCCGTGGGGTTGACTGACTTGCCCTCGGCAACCCCCTGGCTGGACCTTCACCTTCACCTCCCTCCCCGCTTGCCTGGCCCTCAACTTCCAGAGCCCCATATCTGTTATGTGAGGGCAGATGGGAAGGTGAGGGAGGCCGGGAGGGGATTCGCCTGCCGCCCCGGGCAGGGACCTCTTTCCATTCCTCCCTGTCTCTTAAGTCGCCTCCTTCTGCTTGCTGGCAAGAGAGTAGGGGATCCTTCGCTCCTTGTGGGGCCTCCATCTGCTGCCTTAGCCCCAGGGACGGGAGGGTGCGGCTCCACCAGTCCATCTCCCTCTCGCACTCCCTGATACTCCTCAGCCTTTCCACCTCCTCTTTCAGCTCTGCCACCAGGCTGAGCAGATCATCTACCTGCTCACAGCGAAGACATCTGCCGTCTCCGCTGCCCTCCAGTACAAGGGACAGGCTCAGGCACTCCCTGCAGCCAGACCTGGACGGCTGCACGTTTGTGCGGGAGGTCTGTCTGGGTCGCCGCATTCCTTCTGGCAGTGGCTTTTGGACGAGTGGTAACCATAGCTGCCAGGTCCTCTCCTTGGAGGGCAATGAGCACTGCCTGAGTTTCCCTTTAGAGCTAAGAAGGGGGACTTCGCCTTCCCCGCACGCCCTGCCCGCGCGAACAGCCGCACCACGCCCTCCTGACGTGCCATGCCCTGTTTGCCCATCCTGTTTGCCGCGTACCTGGTCGTTCGTGCTCCCTGGGGGCTGCTTTTATAGGTTGAAGGTTATGAAGTTGGAGGGAAGAGGAGAGGATGTCCTCCTGGACTGCAGAGCTCTGCAGCTTTCCAATCTAAGGGTCATAAGCAAGCCCAGATTTAAAAAAACCAACCAAACAAACAAAAAAACCCCAAAAACCAAACCACTTTCATACAAGGGCTTTGGATATGATCAAGCAAACACATGTATAGAATCTCAAAATACACAAAGTCCCATTGGCTTCAATGAAAATGCAAAGACATGTTTATGCACTCTGACAGGGCATGGCCTTTGTGAAAGTTATGCAAGGTTTGTTCAAGTGCTCTGAGAGCTTTGTATAGTGGCACTACATAAGTGCAGGCCGCAGGAGACATCTTACCTCTACTGAAGTCAAGGACGCAGTTTTCACTGGAGAATGACAGATGTCAGGATGTCTTGAGCCAGGTTATCCAGAGGCTGGGCTTCTAAAACATGGCTTAGCTTCTCAGAAGGGAGGGAAGAGTTTAATTATTATTTATTTAGGTTCAACTCAGGCTTTAGTTCATTCATATTTAACGGATTCAGGTTCAGTCCCCGTTCAACCAATCAACCAAGAGAGATGGAAATTAAAATGGAAATATTAGAGGTCTTTTGACTATTTTTAAATTTCATGAGTTACAATACATTTGCAACTAAAAATGTATTTGAGAAATTCATAGATTAATTAAGTAGCCTGAAACAACATATTTTTTTATTTGCTTAGTTGGTTAAGACCTCAGAAAGACTGATAACACCAGATGCCAGCAACAGGTACTTACATTGCTGGACTAGACAGAACAATTTTTGCTAGCTGATACAGCCAAGTCATGTTGTTTCAGTGATGGTGCCAGAGAGTTAGTTTGGTTCCTTGCTTATTGAGACATGGTCCATGTGCAATGCATTGGTTGGATTCTTCTTCAGAGCATTCCTCCTCCATCCAGATGTCCACAGAGCTCATGAAATCTGTAAACTGGAAGAAAGACATTCCAGTTCTTCATATGCATTTCCAAGGTCCAGGTATGTTTACCATTGATCCTGTGATGTCATTATTTTTTTTTGCTGAGTAAAGGATGTCTCTCTTCATTTATGTGTGCGTTAGACAAAACTTTATGCTACCATTGCACAAATTTGAGAGTAGGACTACTACCTGTGACCACTATACACATCTGATGAAACACATATGTTCATACAGTGTTTGTTCTTCATCTTTTTTTCAAGGACATTTATAAAGCTTCGGGCGAAGAAACAACCTGATGGTTATAGATGACCTTTTAACAAAATACCATGAGGTTGCCCACAGCGCTGTTCATACTGGAGAGTCTTTGTTGTTGTCTTAGCAGGCTTCAGCACTATCATAATTCATTCAATGGTATCCCATGCTCATTTTGGTTTCAGGATAAGTACTCCAGGTCATTTTATGTGGCAGTCAGGTGTTTTATATGGTGGCAGAGATCCACAGGCTCAAAGAGTTGCTTTGAATTTGAATGTCATTTGATAGGGCTTTTAGCCTACTTTTCTGAAAAACCAAAACCTATGTAATCACACTGTCTTTTGAGTCCACTCACAACTTGCAGTCACATGTGGCAGAGTGCTGAATGTGTCCAAGACATTAAGATCCTACAACTTCATGCCCATCAGCTGTAGAAAGCACTGGTGTCATTATAGAGGACCCACAAAGGAGAATGCTTTTTTTCTGCTGGAATGATTTTCCATTTTCGTGAGCAACAACAGGCCACCCAATATGTACACACAGGCATGTACACACAGAAGCCACCAAAATGCATGGTAGAGCCAACAAAATGCATGAACAATCTATCGCACATGGTTGCTTCTGCCCAGCCAAAGGCGCACAAAGACAGAAGGGAACATAGGAGACCACTGTAGCAAATACAGTATGGTATTTCACAATTATTTTTTTAAGGAGACATACATATCATGCCTTAAGAATTATATTTTAACTTTGAAAAATAAAGGAAAAACACCTCCATCTTATTTTAAATGCATCATTTTTAATGCCCAGAGAACATTCTGTCCTGAAACAACACATTTATTCCTTCTGGTCTTGAGGCAAAATGCTCAATCAGTAATATTAGTCTTCCCTTAATTTTTGCTGATAGTAATGACCATTGTCACTATTGTTACACATCTCAAGTCTAGTAATTTTCAGCATTTAGTCAAAGCTTCAAGTCCTAACAGTATAGGGTCAATTGTTTTGCAGGATACTGATTTGAAAACACTTAGAGTGACCAAATTTAGGAGAGGACACAGGAGGTCATTTGCTGCACTTTCTGTAGTAGTGACTATGAAATACAAAAAAGTGACCATGAAATGCAAACCTTGTGTTGCAGTAGCCTTCTTGGATATGGATTTAACTGAGAATGTGTTGTTGAAGGAAGAAGTTACTTAGTATTTCAAAGAAAAGCAGGTGCAGCAGATTTCTGAGGTTGATGTATTTGAGTGAGTCTTCACACTGGCAGACTGCTGCTCTGGTTCCCTCTTAACCACTGAATTTGTTTCTTTACTTTAGCACTGTCATATATCAAAGAATATTCCCAGGGAATGTTTTTTTTTCCATTCTCTCTCTGACTGCAGCTCAGCTGTTGCTGTAACACACACTGCAAGTATCATTTTATTAATTAACCAGAGGCAGGAGAGACGTCTGCTTACATTTTCCCAGAATTGAATTAAGGATAGCAATGTGTTTTTTGAAAAATAACAGTAAGAGGTCTGAGACGCTGCACAGTAGTCTTGATCTGTGCATAGTCCTTCCACTTCAAAACCCAGTGCTGTATGCAAGATTTCTCCTACACTTGCATGACCAAGGAGTTAGATTGAGTGAAAAATGCCCCCCGCCAAGTGGCAAAGTGTGGCCATGTGCTTTTCTACATCACCCCTACTTCATTTGTCACTCCTAGCATAGCTGTATAAAGCACTCACTACTAGCTGTTATTAATAAAAAAAAAAAAAAGATTAAAAACCCAAACAAGGAAAGAAAAAAAAAACACTTTCAAGCCTAAAATAGTTTTGAGTGTTTTTTTCAATATACCTAAGAGGTTCTTCCCTAGACAGACACAGACTGTTTCCTTCTGGTTTGGATTTGGTAGATCTGCTGTGGTTCAAATGAAAGCATGTGTTCCCACTGATTCTCTGCTTTAACCCCTTGCTGGACAGTAAGCTCAGGAGCATTCGATAACTTCTAATGCCATGACTCACTGGGCCCTGGATAAAGGGGTGGTGTTTCATTTCAGCAGCCTTACCAAGGTAATCTCAGGTGAGCAACCACCTTCTCCCCAGGCACATGGGAGGCACGTTAAACTGCGGCATTCCAAACTCACCTTTTGCTAAGCCATACAGCATCCTAGCTGCTCTGCTGGCAGTATATATCCAGGTTTGCTGCCTAAACTGCCCTCATTTTCACCTTCCTCAAAGGACAGCCTAGACTCACTTCAACAGCCCGCTTGCAGAGAAAAGCAGCTCCACAGCACAGCAATTCCTCAAAGGGACCTGGGGTCCCATGAACACACAGGATGGAAAGAGGCAGCACTCCACTTTTGCCCTGCTGAGCACTCACCCTCACCTGTCCCCCTGCCCTTGGCAAGTGTGAAGAGTGGGCTAAGCAGCCAGGATGCCCTTTGTGGTTGGAGCAGCTCGCAGAAGCCTCCCCCAGCTGATGCACTTGACAGCTCTGCTGCAACGTTCCTCCTGGCCCAGAGGCTCTTGGCACAGCCCGACCTATTCCCCAGCTGGATTTTTCTCCAGCTGTTTTCTCCACTCTCTGGCTCCTCCAGCAGCCTTCTGGGAATACACTCCCTCAGGGGACATCCCCCAGAAAAAAGACCACTGCAATATAATACTAATACTAATATTGTCAAAGTCCAACAGCTGCATTGACCCTACTGGGACAACACCACCACATTCAAACTTGTACCTGTTGAGATCCTGCACTATACTCCTCTGAAACCAATACTGGACAAAAGCTTTGCATCTTTTTGTTTGCTTTTTACAAGCCATGCTGCCCATTAAAATTTCCACATGATCACTTTACTGAGCAATTTTAATCAAAGGACTGTTTTCATTAACAAGTTTACTGAGTCGGTTTGTGTTGTGCTTAAATCACTGAAGTCTTATCTGTGAGCAATGTAACATGCTAGATTGTATTTCCTCTAGTGTCAGAGGTAAAGGCTACTATCCTGCTTCAAAGAGTTATTTTTTAACTCTTTCCATGGTACTGATCATGGAAAGTCATCTCCAATATAGATTAATATTGTACAACCTTCTCTGCACTGTACATGTATTTTGAGTTACTCTTCCCTTAAAATACTAAGAGTGCAAGACACTGCAGCTATCCTGGGGGCGGGGGGGGGGGGGGGGGGGGGGGAGGCAAGGAAAGCCATCTTTTACAGTAATCTACTCTTATTAAACTAAATGCATATTAAGTTGTGCATTTTAATGTATATGTCTCTTCCACAGTGTCTCTTGGTGCTCTGGAGTCCTTGGAGCCACAGAAGCTGCATAACAGGGGCTGTTCCACAAGTGCTTACCCACTAGCCACAATTAGTAGTCTAATTACCTGTCTTTCTCTCACTGACAACGGATCCTACATCCTCAGTCCCCTTTAACCACAGTCTTCCCCTCAAGACCATCTTCACCTGTAAGGCCTTGTCTGGACAACTTCTAGTGTGTTTTGTTGATCAAACAGCACCTAGGAGAGTCCAGCTGTAGCTACCCAAGAGAGAAAACAGAGCATACCTCCTGTCTGCATATATTTAATCAAATCTTCAAACACTGCATCCTGTTCTTTCCCTTTAGTTAAAATGCTTCGTTTCATTAAGCACATGGTTGAGCCTCAGTCATTACCAGCAGCATGTGTTCAACTTAAACCATGTGTCTTCAATTGCTCTATTTGGTCATTTCCAGCCTTCACATCCCCAGCGCACAATACTGCAGGCATCTTGCGTATAACTCTTGGTTTTCTGACAGGCTACAAAATCTCAGTCGTTAGTCTGTTATCTGCCTGTTCACCAGTTGCACTCCTGACAGTCACGCTCCATTACCTCACCCATATTGCTATAATAATTAACCTTCCTGTTTACAGGCACGTGTAGCACTGCTACAGCACGTACATATCTAAAGCAAAATTCCAGGCACGTTAAAAAAAAAGTAAAAAAACCTAATGCACAGGCAAGAACATAATCATCATTTGACCTTTGTATTGGATAATGCACTTCTATCAGTAAAGAATACAACACTGCTTTTACTTTGATGGTATTTGGCATTTAGAACATGATCCTAAGGAAGAAATGAAATTTATTTAGTTATTTATAAAAATATCTGCTTTTACATAGTTGATTTTTTTCCTTTATTTTTTTCAGTGTGTTCCAACAGCTCTGTATCAGAACACAGAAGTTGAAGGGTCATTAAATCCTGTTCTCTTCTCTTGCAGGCACATCATATTATTCCTTTCACAAAACATTATCCAGCTCTGTCTTAGACATGGGTTTTCTTACCCCCACTGCTGTCAGAGAGCCAGTCGAGAACCTCACACTTCTGATTACTGGGAATCCAATTTGCATGTCAAGTTTATTCATGGCTTTTTAATATCCATTTGTTCATGTGCCACTGTTGTCATTTCACTTGGATTTGTCCTTCTGACTGGGAAGTTAGCACTCTCAAGTATTTACAGCCATCATGGTCCACCAAGTTTTTATTTCATTTGGCTAACCAAACCATGCTCTTTTAATGTCCTCTACAAGGACGTTAGGCTCTCTGTTCTGCTCATCACCCCTCTGGGACTGTCCCAGTCTGAGTTTATCTTTCAAGAGGAAAGGCTGGAAGTTTACACAGTTGTCCAGATAAGCTCTTACAGCATCTCATCCCATGACCCAAGCTACTTCCCTGTCTTTGTTGAAAAGCCACTCCTGAAACTAGGTTAATTCTCTCAGTTGTCTTTTCCCCAGCTAACTTCACCTTTTTCAAGTCACCATAGGGTGACTGAACCATGCAAATTTTCTGCATGAGATCCCAGCTTTACGGATGTCATTAGCAAAACCCTGCTGAACTTCCAGTAGGGAACCATTTCACATTCTGAATCCTGATCGGTGGCTTCAGCTTCCTCCCACCACCTGGAGCATGACACACAAGGAACACAACTTCTGTAATCATGCACAAAACTCCGGCAAGTTCAGCACAAAAACATTCATTCTCCCTTGCATTCCATTCACCTCCCTCAGCTCTTACACGTTTGAAAGCCTGTTCTTCACATCTATTCACCTTCAGCTGGGTAAAAAAACCCACCATATGAAACAGATGAAAGCTTAAGTCAAGAAACGCTGGTAGGTGTTTGAGCTTGTGCTTCTGCTCCACAGGAAAACACAATTAAAGCTGATCCAGTTGCTTCTGGATCACCGTTCCATAAGACCCCCTTGGCAATTTCATTGCAGAAACAGCACCACAGAAAATATAAGCCATAATTTTCTTCCTCTGGCAAATTTCATTAAATGCAGATTCTCTTCCCATTGTGTATTAAGAAATTTCTTCAGTTTTCACATGCCCTTAATGATACTTGAATAAAACCAGTAAGTTTGCTTTCAAGCAGCCTGTCTGTGTGGGCTGCTAGACTGCAGCAAATTGGCCTTTTTAAAAAACCCAACACATACAATGGGTTTTATCACCAGTTAAATAAACTACTTGAGACATAACTGGACATTTAGCTTGGGAAAAATATTACCTTTGCCAGCACTGTGATAACAAATAAATGTGAGACCTCTGTAGAGCTTTCAGACTGGTGGAGCAGCTTCCTAAACTACTTACTAGAAATCCAGGACAGACTGGGAAAGATTGCGGGTGCGTCTGTGTTAGCCTTTTAGTTCAGATCAAGAGTGCCCTTTTGAAGTGAACCTCCCAATTGTCCCCACTTACCATGTTTTGGTTCATATGGCTGAGCAGTCTTGGAGAACACAAACTGGCTGTCTTTCAAATGAAACTTATCTGGAAGAAGCTTTCCACGACTGCCCCTATGGCACTCCAGTTGCTGACCGATGTGCACTCCACAGGACCCGACTAGACTAATCCAAAGTAAATCTCCCTGAAATGTGTGTATTTTGGATGTTGGGTTTTCCGTGCTGGCTGTTTTGCTCTACAGATCCACTCCTACTGGTCCACTGTACTTACTGAAGCAGGCAGACAGCCCAGGTCAACCCAAATGTCAGGCTTCTCAGGCACCTCCTTCTACTCCTTAGTTTCATCGCTGTGAAGTTTCAGGGCTGGAATTCAGCTATGCCTCAAAACATTTGGATATTTCTTCAAACACATCTGTGCTTCTTAATGCAGCAAAATGGGTCTAAAAATATTTTATGTATTTACTCACTTGCCAGAAATGTGGTTTTTTCTGCTGGAGGTAACATAATGCAGACTCTTCTGCAGTTTGAGCAATTCTTCTTCCATGCCTGGCTGGAAACCAGTGAGGAAAAGGAATAAACACAAAGCAATAAAAGAGAAATAACTAAACTAATATCCCCCAATCAACTAAAACGTGACTTTGGCTAGAATGAATCATAATACACAGTGAAGTTAGAGATGCATAAGCCTACTCGTGTTTTGGCCCCAGCTGAAAAACACATGGTCGTGAACTGCTAAAGATCAGCCTGAAGTCTTCAAACGCTGAGAAGACTCTGTCTATGTAAGTCAGACAATTCAGTTATGGACAACTCTGAGCATCCTTTCGGGTTGTGCTGTGTCACTTTTTGGACCACAGGGCTCAGAGGGATGAATGTACCGTCTGGTGGGTGTAACACCATGGTACAGACACTTCTATCAGAGATCGATGTGCAGCAGTTTCTGGGATGAAGCAGTACAGCAGCTTAGTAGTGTACAGCAAAAAGCAACAGCTGGGAGCAAGCAGTACAGCCTGATAATCCTTAGAAGAAAGACTCAGAAAGGCAGCATTATAAGTCACTTTTAATAGCACCGATGTGCCAAATTCAAAGCAGAAGTAAGGGCTTATTCATTTAAGCAAGGGCATACAAATATAACCACATATAAGCAGCTCACCACTATTATTTCATCCTGCCCTGTCACACACACACAGAGACTAGGGCTACATGCATCTATCCTCTGCCAAGAATGGTCTCCAAGGAGAGATTACCATGTGCTATCATTCTGAAATCCATTAATTTGATCAAGGGAAGTTATTAATAGTGGCCAACTTCTTTAGCAAATTTCAACCTCGTTTACTGCCAGGATGTTACCCACAAACATCCATAAATCCCAAACTATTGATGGCTCTGTGAGTCTTGCTAACAGTAGAGCTGCTGCCAGGGCCTTGAGGGCATGAACAGCCCTTAGTGTCCCTGCCTGACCTCTCCTGGGGACACCTCTACCCCTGCCTACCACCCAGAACCCCATTTTATCCCATGCTCCCACTGCCCAGCAGTGCCAGTCTCCAGATCCCCACAGCCCTGCCCTGCCTGGCCATGGGATCCACTGATCCTGTCCCCCACCCAGCAGCTGATGTCCCAGCCTAGCCTCAGTCCATCCCCATACCCCATACGGAGGTGCCCGATGCCCCAGGCTGAAGCCCCCTGTGATGCCCCAGCCCCAGTCCCAATGAGCAGCTGCCCTGGCAGCACATTGGGACCAGTGCTACATCCAGCACTCGTCACTCGCAGTCAGGGACTCGCTCCAGATGGTTCATATGGATGACTTCTGCTCCCTGGCACAGCTTTTTGGGTCCTCCATAAATACCACTGCTATAAATGCATTTGCTAGTACATCTTTGCAAGATTACTTGCACAGCAGGGCCATGTGTCCCTTTGTGCAGCATGTGATAAACTTTCTTAAAATAGATGTGCTAAAAATAAATGCATGGATTTATTTACAAAACATTGAAAACACAAATAAAACCATAATAAGTCAAATCCAAGGCACTGGGTCCAACCAAATATCATCCAGCTGAAAATAAGTACCCAAAAGACTGAGAAAATAAAAACGTCTCTTTCACATCTCAGAAGTCACTGTATAAGGACAAGGGAGAGAGGAAAGCTTTCCACAAATGAAATTTGGATGTCAGTCTGAGAAACCTGTAGGAAACTAGACACTTCTGTTTTCCCTGTTCAGCCTGAGCTACCTGGGAACAGTTTAATTCTCCAAGAAGCACTGCCAAATGTTCAGAATTAGGTCCTTTTAAAATGTCATCCTAAATACAACCCACATCATTCAGAAAGCACTCATCAGTTCTGAAAATCCTGGGGTTTATCTGTGAACTTGTTGCCACAAAGCAAAGCTTTTTACAAAGTCCGCAGTAGGATGCACTCCAAGAAAACATATAGCTTGGGATCAAATTATCAGGTTCAGTAAGTGGTGAAACGGATGAACACATTAAAAGACTTTTTGGGAATCAAAGCCCAGCTAGCCTGTATTTCATTTCCTCTCAAAATTTATATTTAGCCAATGCTCTTCACAATTCTGCTGTCATAATTAGTGTATGTAATCAGGAAAAAGAGATTATAGGTAGGTATTTATGAGAAGACATTTCTAAACTGCTGAGTATCGAACCAACAGTGGTTGGGTGAAAGAAACAAGGGGACTTTTCCCATGCCAAGTCTGCAACCTCAGCACAGAGGTAGCCAAATGCTCATGGACAGCTAGGATCTGTTGGAGACACTGCCTTCAATGTGTCACCTTACTTTCTCCCCCCACTCCTTGCTTTCTGTTTTTCTTAGGGAGTTCCTAGCAGTATCCCCAAAGGAAATATCCATCAGCCTGTCTTTGAGGGCAAGAAAATAAGCTGTCCTTTGAAATGCCAGTATCTGGCAGGATTATAGTAGCTGAAAAGGAGTCTTTAAATGGAAAGCGGAGAAACATTTCATGAAAGAGTAGTCTCCAAATTAATAATGTCTGCACTAAAAAGCATACAAGAAAGAGAGAAAGTTAGCTTAAACGGGAAAGCGTACCAGTCTCTGCTTTAACAACACTGTGCAATTCCTGTGAAGCCATTCCCAACTGGATAAGGACCAGGCACAAGGTAAACAGCTTTGCAGCGACTGGAGAAAAAACTGTTTTCCCACATCCTTCCCTGTCCCTGTCCAACCTCCAAGCCACCCCATGGGAGTGCAGAGAGACCTGCACAGAACCCACCAGCCTGGACCCCTCTTGCCCTGGGGGTGAGGAGGGAACAAGGTTGCACCAGTGCCCTCCTCCCCTTGCCTTCCTTTTGGCAGTGAGTACCAATGCTCTGGTGCTCGGGAGTGGTAAGAGGCCAGCTGGTCCTGAAGCACAGTGCCAGCCAGTGCTGCCCTTCCTCTGGAGCCGGTCCTGTGGGCTCTGGGTGTCGGCAGGGTGTGCAAACCAGTGCTCGGGGAGGAGTACATCAGTCAGGCAAGGAGAATACTGTCCCTATGACATTCAGTGCATTCACATTCACATCAAAGTTTACAAATAATTCAGGGTTTAGAGAAGGTAAAACCACTCACCCAAGGCAGGATACCACAGACTCCATACCCAAGCTTTGGATCAAGTAGTGGAAAGAAACAGTTTCTCAGGGATTACCAAACAGAGTCCTGTCCCTCTGTGTTTGATTCATTATTTTTTAAAGCCACTTTAAGGAGAACTCTTAAAAATATGTATCTCGGTCTTTGTCACAAGCACCTGTGACGAACATGACAAGAGAGTGTGAGTGTTTCCTCTTCCTCTACAAAGTGTCATTAACAATGAAGTAAAATCTGCAAAGATTTAGTGTGCTAAATACAACATACTCTGTCCAGGAACAGAGTTGTATAAGAGTCTAAAAATTAGCTATGATGTTACCTTGGGCAATAATCATAACTAAGATACTTTATAGAGAGCCATACAATCATCCAGCTTATGTTCTCTGCATGCAAGGATGAATTACATTGCAGAAGTTACATGAACAAGGGTGTACATAGAGGTATATAACTTTGGTATATAACTTCCTTTGTCATATTCTCCATAATCACTCATTCCCCTCTCATAACCATGTCCATAAACTTAATAAACTGAAAGAAAAAAGGACTGATTTAGCATAATGCAATTTTGCAGTCAACCAACAACGTACTGCACTTGGGATTAATTTTCATTGGAAGTGGCGGTCATTCCACAAGGAAGCTAGATTGAGCAAAATACAAAATGTTATCGCTTCAGGCTTGTCTTCACTGTTTATTAACACCAGGAACAATCCTGCCATTACTGCTGCAGGAACTCCAGCTCCAGCTCATGCGCCGAGATCTCAAATCTCCAATTAAACTCTATCTCGCAAATCCTTTAGACAGGTAAAGGAAAAGCAAGCTGATAGACTTGCAGAACTAGAGGTACAGGCCATGGCTTGTGTTAGACTAATTAATCAGCTGCTAATACAAGTATTCTGTCTTTCAAATATTCCTTCAAAATGTAGCTCTTCCTTCTCAAGTCGGAGCACCTCAAGTACAGTAAGCCTAATGCAATAGCTCAAACGAACACGGGGACATGTGATTGAGTCTCTGCTTGCAGGATCAGGTCCTGAGTACCGCAGTCAGACAAGCCCTTTTCTGCACTTCTCCAGATGTAGGGACTGCAACCAAAGCTCACCTTGAACGAGACAAACAACCATTCAAAAGGTTACCTACTCCAAGGTCTGGTAAATGTACCTGACTAGAAGGCAGATAACCAGTTTGCATGTTATCCTTTCTGTTAAAAGGCAGCATTTTAAAGCTAACAAGCAAGATTTAAAGACAGAAATCTTTAGGCTTACAGCACCAAGGAAAGAAAAGTCAGTATATGCAAATGCAGCGTTTAAATCTGTCATATTAACTCAAGCCTTTAAATATTAATCTACCTATCTCAGTGTAGGTTTTGCTAGTACAATAGTCTTCTTTATCCCCAGATTGGTATTTATGAGTCAGTAAGTAACCAAGGGATACTACCCAAAGGAACCTGTTTCAAGGAGGTAAATGCATTGTTGGTTCCTAATGTTGATTACCAGTGATGTGCTTCTGTGAGACTGCATTCATATATGGGAGGAACAGCTGGTTTGCTCTCCTCTGGGTAGTTTCATCTGTTTGTCTAAAGGTAGGATAAACACTCTGTAGAAGATTAAAAGTGATACAGATGAATGCAAAAATATTATAAGGGCAAAGGAAAGCTTCATGTAGGTATGATCTACCTATACTGCCCCCTCCGACAGCCAGGACAACAGGGGCAGAAGGCTAAGCCTATGTCTGCATTAGCCAGTAATGTGGACCATGGTGGGCAGACCTGTGGAGTGAAACACTTGGTGCTGAGGACCTAATTTCCAGACGGTACTGTGCTTGTTTATATTTTCAGACTAATTCTAGTCTGGCCTCCTGGTCTGGATGCCCATTTGCAGCTGAAGTGCTGCACTCCAGCACATCTCCCACCTTAATTTCCTCTTAAAACAACACAGCTCATGAGCTCTGAGACCACTCCATGGTACAAACCAAAGTGCAGTAAGTGTGGGCAACCAGGAGGTTCACTTCAAAACTGCACTCTGATCCAAACAAAAATGTTAATCTAAGTGAACACTCAGTGTTTAATTGATGCTACCAAAATGCAGCTTTATTCTGAAACACAGTGTGATGGGGGAGAGAGGGTAGAGGATGGAAAAGAGTAATCCACTTAGAAGTCTGGCCAACTCGAAAATCTCTCTGCCAAGAACCGAAGAACTAATCAAACAGGTCATAATGGTACCATATATCTTTTCTTCCACTGAGCTGTCCAACATTTTTTTCTTGTTATTTATTACATTGACTATTGGTTGTGCTTTATATAGAAAAATCACACCTGATTTCAAGCATTTGAAGACTGTCAGGGTACAGTTGGGAGGGAATAGATTACTTTCAGTAAGCACACTGGAGGAACAAGACATCTAATTCTCCACCAGAAAGAAGAGCTTTTAAAGTAAAAGATGACATTGGAATGAGAGCAAAAGGACACAAAATGGCAGCGAATAAACAGAGTCTGGAAAAACAAGAGATTTATAATAATCAGGGAACTGGAAATGTGGAACTAGTTTCCAGCAGAACCCAGGAGACAGATTTTCAGGTGAAATTCAATCATTTTCTAGAGGAAATTGCTGGACGCAGCTGCCTACAATGCTGGACCACTACCAGAAAATCCCTCCCAGTTCCATAAGGACTGCTTCGAATCCCAAAGTCAGTAAAGGCCACCAGGGACGATTCACCCCTGTGCAGAAAGAAGCAAACTTTCTGCTCTCACAGCAGAAGGGTGGTGGGTTTGCATCCTGTCTGGACGAGCACTAAGGACAGTCAAAGCAGCAGCTTCTGACAGAAGTCTCCATATCTCAAACGTCATTGCACCCTTCTTTGGCATATATATAGATGATCACAGGCTCAACTCTAATTTTGGACTTACATCTCTTACTACACAGTTTATTGCTCTGGCTTGCCAAGCAGCAGAGAGTACTGTCTTTGTGAAAGACAATACTATCCTGCGACCATGCAAATGGCTTTCCTTATAAACTGTAAACTATTACGTATCTGTTAAGTTTTAGACCAGCCTCCCAGTAATGTGAGTACATACCAGATCAGTGATCTATGGTACTATATGCACTATCTCATTGTGTGTTCAAGCAATATTGCCTGAGTAATAACTCATTTCCAGTGTCCCACTTGCTTTCAAATGCCCAGATTCTTGGGTTTTAACTCTATGGAAAACTACTAACTACTGCATATTTATATATATATAAAAACAACCTTTCATTAATGATTTGTTGCAGTGTTGCTTTGGAAATGGAAAGAGAACTGCCCTTGTGCTTGGAATTAAGGAGATGCACCAGACTGTTGTTATGGAAATGTTTTGCACTTCTTGTAAATGCCAATTATATGAAAACAAAAAGCAAGCCGAAAAAGTAGAAAATTATTTTCTGCATTGTAGTATTTCAAAGGCATATATTGACAGTCCCTGTGAGATAACAGACAAAAAGAGCAAACCAGGAATAGCTAATTGCTAGGGTTTGGTCTGTAGTAAATGTCAAAAAGGAATCAAAACACAAAAGGCATCAGCTAAACCATCACGAGCTTCTACTCTCACTATCTTCCTTTTCAAAACTGCTCCTCTTTATTATCTTGCTTTAATTCAGCTATTGCATACACACACACACACTGGCACACAGAGCCCTGATTTCTGTGCTTTGGTCAAGACAGAAAATTGTAAAAAATATAGCAATATTACTCATATTTTTTTTCATACAAAACCGAAACATTTCACTAACGACGGGGAGGGGGGATCTCGCATTGTTTTTCAAGTGCACACTAGGACAGGCTTTGAAGAACGTAATGTTGAAACAAAGTATTGCAATACTTTGATTTGAAAAGATCCACAGTTCTGCTTTCCTTTTGCTTATGGCTAAAACTATTCATTTGCTTCTGCACAAATTCTTTCGGCAAGCCTGAAAGTACACTTCTTTTAAAATGAAAAGGCTGTTTGTCTCAAAATTTTCACCAAACTCCATACAGACATGTGCCATGCTAAAACACCAATGCCACAGACCTTGCCACCTCTTTGGGAGCATATCTGGCACCATGGCAACCTAGCAACTAGGTAATTAGCTACGGTGATACAATATTACAGTCCCACTCCTCTCTGTTTTAGGGAAGAAGGAGAATTTTGAGGTCAAAACCTAGCAGGTGGCTTCAGAGTCGCATCAGAACAACATAAGTAATCAAAGAAATCACTGCCATTATGATCTCATTAATTACCATTATGAACATGCTTTTTGTAACCATTTGTGTTATTATTGAGCTGTATGTTGATGTTTGTCTCTGTTTCGGATTTCAGTACTTTCTTTTTCTGCGTCTCTTTCTTCCAAAAGAATTAAAACCGAACTAATGCACATCATTTCCTATGTATGCTCACGCTTTAATCTTCTTTCAATACAGTTTGCTTTTAACTACCTTTCCTCCCCACTTCCATAACTGCTTATCATTTATCACTTGAAAAAACACTTATGCTTTTAAGGAGCCATAGCGTTTACTGGCATCATTATCGGCACAGCTTTTTGTCTAGCATTAAAATTCATATTTACAGCCCAACATTTGTTTTACTCCTTGCAGTAGCGGAAATACCATATGCAAGGGAGCTCCCCGGGGAGAGAAAAGGATGTGTGCGTGTCTCTCTGCGTGCGTGTGAGCATAAAATGAACCACAAATATGGGTAAGCATAGGCAAACTTCTCACAGTCCCTGATTACGGGGACATCCAGACCTTTCTGCCCCCTTTCGCTGACAATGTGTCTCTTTCCATTGACTACCTATTCTTGATCCTGACCCATACACAGCTGGGCCCATATATTTGTGGCACACAGCTTGCCACGTGAAGGGGACATTTTGCTAGTAGCTTCATGCACTGGGACATCTCAAAATACCTTCCAAGGGAGGAGATGTTGGACTCGCAAAGAGGGGTAAGGATTTTGCAGTCTCGTGCCAGCTCAGGTGCTTGGGCAGAACCCTGGTTCTCCTGGTGCCAAGTCTTGCACCAGATGTGCTGGGCCATGTTACTCAGTGCTACCTTCAGGCCACTGAGAGAAGACCCTTCAAACCTGAGGTCCACCTCTCCTCTGACAGTAGCACAAAAGCATGCATGCTCTTTGGAGTGGTCTCAGAACAAACTCTGATGTTTGTTGCTAAATGTTAGGACACACACTTCCCTTTGTCCTACCTCACACTTATGCAGTTGCATAATTCCAGCCCATATCAGCAACATAATTATTCTTCTGATGAACTAGAAAGCCTATGTTTTCCAGATTGGCTACTCAATGTGAATGCCATAAGCCCACTAAAAAGTCAAAGGCATCAATACAATCTACAGATCACTTTAATGTCAAATCAGTCTTGTAATGCTTAAATAATGAAATCTCATTCAATAGTGACATCATGCCAGATTTGTAAAGGCCCTCCTGTGCTTTAGGCCTCACATATGTTCCTATCAGGTGTCTTTGGAATAAGGAGGCACATAAGTCTCACTAAAAATAATTGGAGTTGGGCATATAGCTACTTTGGAAAAAACTTCCAAGTACGTACCTGTATCTTTAAGCACCTAAATACCTTTAAAATCTGGGCTGAAGTGAACAGAAGTCATTCACATTTCCTGCCAAGCACCATTTTTATTTTTAATTAAAGTGATGCTATTTCTGTTGATCCCATCAGTCCTTTCAGTGACCAAATGCCAGAAACAGCAAGTTCTAAATTAGTGCTGTGAAGGTGGGATGGAGCAGCACCAAAAACTTGCCTAATGAAATCTTGCCCTGGCCCAATGCTCTTGGGGCATCCTGCAATCAGGAAAGAAGGCAGCCTCATTATCCTGCCTGCGGCAGCTCTGCAATATTCTGGGGTGTCATCTGAACCCAAACCTACAGCCCACTGTCTTAAAACCTGCTGGTGGTCTACTTCTAATATCTGATGTGGGGCAGGTTGCCTGGACTCCACTGATAATCTTATTAATTGTGCTTATGTATCTAATTATCAGCACTGACACATACCTTCACGTTTTTGGATCAAATTACAAAAGGGTGATTTGAGAAAGGTAGTTTAGTTCTAATTTGCCTGTGCTCAATTACACCAGCATATAGCCTTGCCAAAGGAAGAGAAAAATCTTTTTTGGTGGGCAGAATTGCATTTATTTCTAATGAACAGCAAACACTTTGCTGCAAGAAGGTTTCAGTGGGATTGCTTGTAACACCTAAGGTTGGTAACACACCTTGTCCCCAGGGCTATACTAATTTCTAGAGGCCCATCTATCTAGGTTGACTCAGAAGCATGCAAATAGTGTACAATGCTCATATTACCTCATTTAAAAAGACCCTGAGTACAAATTCATTAAGAGAAAGAAATACTAATAGGTTGTTTGATGCTAGTAGGCTAATCACATTGTTTAGGAAGGAAAGAGAAGAAAGGTTTAAACTTTCTTTAAGAAGGAGCCAAGAGCTCAGCTTGGAGGTGTCTGCTGCCCATGGCAGCTACTGCTCTGAGAGCATGCTGTACTGCTTCTGCACAGCAGCTCCAACTATGCCATAATGACCTATAGGCACTGTAATTTTTTTAGGCTCTTGGTCTTGGAAAACATCAGCTTACCTTCCTGAGCTGTTGCCAGAAAGCCGTCGCTCTCTTCCCCGCCCCTAACATCCAGAGAACACTACCATTTTTCATAAGCAAAGAGTTCAGCACCAAACAATTCCATGTGGCTCAAAAACTCGGCAAATGCAAGAACAGCTCACACAAATGGCCACAATATTCTTACTTCAGAACAGTTACCAACAACATACTGCTGTGGTGGTTAGATGAACATATCCAGGTCAAAGCTTAGCTTTCTCACTGCAGAACTGTTGAGGACAGTCTAGCTGGGAAAGGATCAGCCCAGTGAGTCCTGCTTAGAAGCATTAAGTGTCTTCAGTATTTGCATAGCTCTACTAGCTAACAAAGAGCTTTGAGGCTGGACTCAAAAATTATTTATCTCAGCCTTTGGAAGTGGATTTGCTAATAAGTAGGGTCAGATTTGTTCTCTGAACTTCCCAATCAACTTAATCTTCTTTCAGTGAGATAAATTCAAAACTAACCTGGTATCTATCCCTTCATCGTAGTTTTCTTACCTTTGCTGCAAATATCCTTCCCTGGTTAGGTAATGAATTTTGCAGGCTCAACTTTCTGTAATCAGTAAAGCATATGCCACAGTGTAAGCTGCAATGAAAAACAAAACATGAATTCACCATATTCAGAAAAACAAATACATGAAATGAACATATGTTTCCTTTCACAGACTTAACAGCTTACTTGACTACCTCTGCATTTACCTTGGCTTTTAAGAAACATCCATCCATGACATTCCAGTGCACGTAGCTCACAGCCTTTAGCAAGTCCAAATTCACACTTCTTGGAGGGATGTATAAACTACCTCCCTTCACAAGTGGTAGACCAACATAAAGACAGATTAAGTATTGTTGTGCTATGCAATAGAAATGTGCAGCATATCAGGGAACCAAATGAAAACCTTAATTGTGCCATGCAACTACTCGTTACACTATGGCACATCTGCACCTCTGCTTGTACAGTTCTGCTTGTACAGATCTATGTTTAAAAACTCTTAGTCTCTTCTTTTACCCCACTGGCCTCAGGACCTCCCCTCTTTCACTGCTAAAACTCCTGTTTTACACTAGTGCTAGGTATGTCTGCAGCTTTCCTGCCATAAGTAAATTATTCCCAAAGCAACTTCTATAATGGTTTAGCTTGAAATCTGCAGCTTTGAGAGTGAAAGAAGGGCTTGTGTGCCCAAAAGTCCTTTCCACCTTTTTTTCTCTTCACCTGTTTGTACAAACCTTTCGTAGGGCCTTCATGACTGCAATACAACCACTAATAGCTACAGTATCCTCTACTAGGAGAAAAAACTTGAGCTGAAACCACATGTTGAGATCCAAAAAGTGAACTGCAGAAAGAAAACTAAGTCTGGAGTTACAAACTCGGTGTTTGTTCCTTCACCTCAGAGGTGGCCTGGACCCAAACTTCCACCATGAAAGCACATGGAGAGAGCACCATTTAGTTTCCAGAGAGATGAGGGCTGAATAAGTGCTCCTTCCATGTCAGTTCTGTATTTTAAATCCACCCCTGTTTTCCTGCTTCATAGCCCTGCATCATCAAGTGCAGGCCTGCTGATTTGACCGAACTACTTATTTTTGTGTATTCACAGCCAAGGCCTTTGTGTGTCAGGGTGAACTTACCTCCAGAGTTCTCTAAAGCAGCTTATCAGATTTACTATTTTCACCTCTTATATATTGTTGTTTAGTATTTTCTCAACCTCAAATAATCTATCTCCTTTCTTGCAGGTATCCCAGTCAGGAAATCCAATCCTTACACTGTACTGAAGTAGCACTTTAATATATCAATAATACCTTAAAATGTTTTTTTATTGTACAGTAAGAAAACTTTTGGGAAAAAAGAAAATCTTACCCAGTGGATTTCTCATCTCTAATAGTCTGTGTTTGAAAGTACAAGCTTTGTTGAATTCTACTAACCCCCAAAAATAGTGGTAATAATTGAATACTAATACCTCCATTTAGATAAGGAAAGGGCAAGGTTAAGAGCATTGAGCTGCAGGGATTTTTGTGATGCTGTTGCTGATAAGTTTATACAAGCTCCTATTTTGATTGCACTGATGAAGGTAGTGGTGCAAGTTCAAGAGAAACCTGAACTGAAAATCATAAACATTCCTTTGTTCAATCACTCTTTGATGTAATGCTTATTTTTCCACTAATGAGGTAAATGAAGTAGTCTCACTTGCTTGTCTTTTCATTTCAGCTAGGACAGATCTAGCCTAACAAGGCTTCACTTGAGGACTGAAGGAACCGAATAGGGTCACATTTCCAGGAGATGCTGGCTCCTGAGCAGAACAGACATTCATCCTCCTTAATTCTACCCTGATAAGTAAGTGAAATCTCTAGACTAAGAAAACCCATAATTCAGCTGGTTTTCAGCAAACAGAAAGAAAGGAAGTTTTATAGAAAATCTTCCCCCTTCTTCTAGGATGGATTGGATCACCCTTGAAATCATCTTTCTCTGCCTAGCCAAGGAAGAGAATCTAGATGACAACTCAAGCTGGACACCTAGCTTTTAAATGTTAAGCTGAAGAAGATTAGTCTGTTCCTTGGATTCACAGCAACTCGTTCCTGCCAGGGCAGCTGAAGAAAGGCATATCTCTCAGCTGCAGTGCTGGAAAAAACAAGGGTGAAACTACGTACTAGAAGGAAGGCCACTTGACAGCTTGGTTACTTTCTTGTTTCCTGTTTATTCCGTGACAATATTGATAGAGGTAGAGAAAAGAAAAATACTGTGGTCTGCTAAGCGAGAGAAAGATATTCAGATATTTCACTGTTGTCAAAAGGAGAGCAAGAAATAAAGAGAGACTGCTGAAATAGAGAAAGCCGATGATAGACAACATGCCATCAGGGTTCATAAAAATAGACACATTTTAAAAACTTTGAAATTAAACATTAAATATGCACACCTTTCTGTTAATCTTCTCTTTCGCCCACAATGATGCAGCTGTTCCACTGAAGCAAATCATCTACCAAAGGAAACAGGCTGTAGAAACCCTCTCCCAAAAGGCAGGTTTAAAATCAGAAAAAAAGAGCTGATGTCTAGCTGAAGTCCCCCATTAGGGATCTGCTGCCCTAGCCTGAAGCGGCCATGGAGATCCAAGCGCTAATCCCAGATGCTATGGGTGCCCAGGAAGGCTGTCGGCATCCCTTAACTGCTCTGACAGCATGACTCCTTTCCCCTCATTCATACAGCAAGAAAAACTGCCACCAGAGAAGAGCTCTGCCAAAAAAAAAAATTGCATTGACTGGCTTGCTTACCTCCTCCTGTGATTTTAATCTCACATTTTTGCAAATGAAGCAGAATCTTCTTGATTTCAGCAGGGATCAGATGAACCCCATTCGAGAGAACAGTATCTGAGTGTTAAACATCTGCCTTTCCCAAGTTAGCGTGATAAAATATAAAAGAGCATACGGGACATTTATTCAAGTAAAGAGTGTTTCTTTGGTTATAGACGTTGCAGCTGCCTTGAGACTACCTAGAAATTAACTGTTCAGAATTTGGATGACATTAATTAGCCCTCCAGAAAGGAAATGTGTAATCTACCACCATGACCATGAATGGGAGACTTCAAGAAACAGCAATTTACACAGGGCTGCAGCTGCAAACATAAAAGCATGAGCTTATGTATAACACATGCGTTCTCCTACAACAAACAAACATTTGGGCTTTATATTTTAAGCCTTTGAACCTCGTGAAGACATACAAGAAGCAGAGAGACATCAAAACACCTTAGATAGCTCAGACTCTTGCAGCTACTTAAATTGATTTCAAGAGTCTGTTAAATTTGTTCTGAAATTACCTAATAATACATTGCATACGTAAAAATCACAGCTGAAGACAGGTCACCTCCTTCTCTGGATGCACATGGAGCCACTCAAGGGCACTGCGCTATTTTCAAAAGCCCCTGTGGACTTCCAGAAGAGCCTTGTGGCAGGCAGAGACAGGGAAGAGAAGGATAGGAGTTCCCAGTCCCACACAGGTGGGCCATGGACAGGCTTGTTCCACAGTTTTGTTTCCTTTTGGATGTTCAGTGTTTCTGAGCTTTTTGTCAGGTGGACATTTTAGTGAAATTATCTTTGCGCCATGATGAAGAGGGCAGTGGTGGGGAGCATGACCCTACATATGTTTGGGAGCCAGAACTCTGCCCGCTGTGATTTGGGTGAGATAAAATCAGTAGTACTGCTAAGCTCTCATTATTTTTCAAGACTCATCATGATTTTTTCTGACATAAAACTTCACAGAGCTCTGGAAAGTGGGAACATTTGGAAATGTTAAAACCTATGAAAGGAGTGCAGTCTCTGTTTCAGGTAATGGTTTTAGGTCCTGGTCCCATTTTCAGACTTCAAATTTTACCGTAATTTAAAAAATAAAATTAATCTGTAATTGTGATTTTTGTGTAACAACATGAATCCAGCTGCTCTGACTTTAAAAATAACATCATGAAATACTACACCAAATATGACAAGACTAAAGATTTAAAAAAAAAGATACCAGTCAGTTCACCACAGGTGACATTGGTTGGGTTCCTGACGCAGCACTGCATGCAGCACTGCTACTGTATCAAGGGACCCCTCTGCCCTTCAGTTCTCTGTCCTGGCAGAGAGAATTTTCTTGGTAATAATGTGCCAGACAAAATTTCCTCTCCAAAAGAGATGTCTCTTCTGGATATTAGCAACTTTTTCATGTCTGATCCACCGGGAAAAATCTGTTTAATTAAGTTCCTGTGCCAAACACTGAATTGTTATTTAGTCCAGGAAGGACATTAAGATTGCATTATAATGACCTGTCGCAAAATCCTTTTTCCTGAACTCATAAACTCCTGGCAGTTCTAGATCTTAAATCTAGTTCTACAAAACAGTTTTAGAACATCTATATTTGAGTTAGACTGTTCAACACACGAAGCCCCACCACCAGCATTTCAAATGAATTTAATGTAAAAATTAATGTAATGTGGCACCTTTATCTTGTTCATATAGAAGCCAAGTCAAAGAAGGTATTTAAATCAGCATGAATCCAAGTCAGTTCAGGACCGATCCTTCCCATTATGTTATTAATGCACCTATGCAAACTGTTGGACTTCATCAGAGTTAAATTAGTCTATGACTGATAATGCAAATTCCTTTCCAGAAGCTCCTAATACAGTCTGGTGTCTGCCTTCCTATTCTCCACAGGTCTGGGTCATCCCTTACCAGGGATTGCTACCCTGAATTGCTTTACTGTAAGGATTCAAGGTCCAAAGTGTAATGCTGAGCACAAGCAGATATTCAAAGCAGGTAAAATCCACCTGGGAGCTGAACGTTCGACTCCTGTTAGTTCTTTTGCTTGCTCAAACATTCAGTGCTGCATTTCCTTCGTTTCAGTATTCAAGGCAGAAGTTAATTTAGTAAGAAATCAAGGCACTACATTACCCACCCACTACAAGCTAGAGCGGTCCTAGGCTGCTTTGACTTGCACCAGGGGCAAGCACCACTGGCTACTCCTAGCAAGCAGGGAGCTTGTCGAAGATGCCAAGAGCTGCTTCTGCATCACTGCACATCACGTGCAACATGTGCGTGCTGGCATGTCTCTGTCACATTCCTCGGGTGATCTTCCGGTGATTATTGCTCGCTCAGATGCTAAAGTTTCTCATAGCATGTTTTCAGCCAAAGGTGATTCAAGAGGAGGGGGCCTCATTCCTGCAATGTATTTCTCTGCGAGGTAGCAAAGGCTGTTTGCACTTTCGTGCCATCTGGAAAGGGCTTCTGGAGACTGAGCATGACCTCATACATTAATGATGGTTTGTAAGAACACTGAGCTGTGGAGTGTAAAAAGCAAACACACACATGCATGCAAAACCATGCCTGCACTTCAGACTTCAAAAAGATGGAGAGCATTTAATGATTAATAGAGGAAACCTCTACGATTAAACTGTATTTCTTTAAAGAATTACCAAAAGAAGGAAATAACAGATACTAATGGAGAAATGTTTCCAACTGGTCTCCAGCATCCCCTCTTTGCATGACATTGTACAACCCAATATCTGCAAGCACTTTCAAAAACCTGGAGACACATCCTTTGGGGCAGAAAACCTGGAAATACTAACAAACACTGTTTACCTCCTGCTTTCTCCCTAGTTCATTCTGCTCAATTTTCTGATTACCAAAACCATATTTGGGGTTTGATGCATTTTGCATGCACAGAGAGTCTGGCTGGAGCTGAAAGCACGTTCACTTAATTGAATCTGCCTGACAGATGTGACACAGTGAGATAATGAATACGCAGTTGACAGATGTCTATGCTATGTACATACACATATTAGGAACCAGGGATACAGATTTCCTGCAATGCAAAACAGAAAGCGAGCTGCTCATTGGAATTGAGCTCAGAGTTGTTGCAGATCTGTTCTATTTAAGATAATGACATAGTTTGAACCTAGGGAGAATTTCAGGGAAGTTCCAGGCCACTGGCTGAATGAATTAATGCCATTAGATACTCACCACCACTGGAAAGGGCCTTCACTTCCCACTTGGGCCACACAGCCCTCCTGTCTGCTTTGCAGGGGCTCAGGCGCTCGCCGCACCCCTCCAGGCCAGGGCTCAGCAGGCAGCGGAGCCAGGGCAGGGGCTCATTGCTGCCAAAAGGGAGCGATGCTGTGTCCCCTTCACTGTGCTCTGGCTCGTCACCTCCTGTGCCTGCCCATACGGTCCTGTTTCCTCCCCAGCCTCAGCTCTGCCGCTCCTCAGGTCCTTCCAGGAGCAACGTCAGGTCTTTACAACAGTATGCTTTACAATAGTATGGCACATGGAATATCCCAGTCTAGCTGCAAACAGCAGCGATCATTTTATCACTTTTATTCTGTGCCGGTGAGCACTGATGGGGTGTTCTGTAATTAACACCAGAGACAACAGGACAGCACAAAGAGGGACTGACATAGGTTGTCATTACAGGTGATGGTGGCAATGGGATTTTGACTGGCATGTGTTGCAAACCTAGTATTCCAGTCCCATATATCATTGTGCAAACTTGAATGCCATAGGAACCAGGCTCAAGCAAGGACTGCAGATGAAGGCAGCATTTTAAACATCACAAACAATGCAGTAGGGCCCCCACTAATTTCATGCAAATTTAAAGGCTTAGATGAAAACTACCAAAGGGAGTATGATTATCGCAGTACCTGGTAATGTCTTCCCCACCCGATTTCTAAACAGTGGCGTTTTGATTCTTGCTGTGCAAAAAGACTGGCAGTCCATACATCCTTTGGCTGTGTAAGAGTCCAGAATTTCCTCTGGGACTCTTCACAGGATTCAGAGCCTATGCCAGTTTATAGTGTCAATGCCAAAGGTATGAGAAAGCTGGAGCTTCTCCTGAAGCACTGATTTTCAGCCGAAATTGGGAACTAATACGAAATTCAAAGTGGAAAGAAAAAATTTAGGTCTGCATCTGCAGCAAACAAAGCTGAAGATTATGTGAACAGAGGCTGTGATGGGTTGGTCTCTTTCCCAGATGCTTCATGAAGTGGGTCTGACTTGATTCTGTCTGTACTCCCAAGTACTCCCAAGTACTCCCAAGTGCTCACAGCATCCTGCAGCCTCACGAGGATCAGAAGGCACTCGGCACCTTGCAGGACTGCACAGCCCCTGTTTGAGAAGACAGTGGAGTAAATAGGTGGCACATGTCCTTTCATGCCAGATTGGGTGCTTGCCATGTGCCTTGCAGAAGCCGCACAGAAAGCATGGGAGATTCTGGGGCCATTTGCCATGTGGTTGGAAGTGCCCCGGAGGTGAAGGCAGCGAGGTGTAATGCAGTCATGGAACAGCAAAACCGGGACTTCAGGGACTTCTTGTGAGTCATATAACCAACTCTACCACATGCAGGGAGGTAGCTGTGTGTTTCTCAAATAATAAAAACCATGCACATAATTTGTAAGGATATACAAATCCCCCTAAATCAAGCAAATAAACAGAAGAGGAAAAGCAAGAGAAGAACACAATCTCCTTTTTTTAGATGGGAAACTGCAGCAGAAAGTTATTAGACCTGTACCAGGCCTTTTGGTGTTCAAAACTAAATCTGTATCTCAGCCTCCTGCACAATGCAATCCTTCCACACACCAGTCTTTTGGAAACCATGAATCCCAAGGAAAACCAACACTAACCAAAGGAGAGAGCTGTCAGTGGGTGAGCAAGATGTACAGCAGGAGTCCATGGATTTTACTGCTTTCCCCATCTGGAGTGCAAATGGAGGTTGCTATCTCTTGGCCTCATGAGAGGTAGGTGAGAAAAGCAGCCTGTCCTTGATAACCTTACTTCTACCTGGTGTCTACGTTTTTTTGTCCTTCTGCGTCTGTGGGTTAGCGGGAGACATCACTTTGTGGGTTTATGGTCTTAGAAGATCCCTCTCTCTGGAACATTCCTGTGGGACATCATGTTATCTGAAGGACTGACACTAACTAGGCATGGAGAAGTGTACACTTACTTCACGGTACCAAAGCAGGAACACAAGAGTTAACATCAGGACAAGGTACGGAGATACCTGTGTCTGTATCCACACTTATACACAGGCATATACACACAGGTATACCTACAGAGATAGACATATCTCTATTACAAAATTGGCCTAAACCCTTAATATCTGTAAATTAATTCTGAATCTCAGTCATAATTGGAATCATGGATTATCAATTATTCGGTCATTAACACTTTCAGCTGCCAACGTTTTTCTATGGTTTTCTACTTGAAGCCAATACGAAAAGCTAATACAAAAGATTGATCAAAGTTTGCTCATGTTTGATCAAAAATGCTTCTGTGTCAAGTTCAAGCTTTGTCAAACATATGCAAGATACAGATCCAATGCATGTTTCTGTCCAGAATGTTGTACTGGATCATTAAGGCAATTAAAATGGTACAGCTACATATAATGAAATAGAAGCTCAAGCAAACTGGCACTCAGTTCAAATCAAAGAAATGCTGAATTACACAAGCTCAGATCTACTTATAGCATCACTTTGTGGTGTTTAATGATAGCATCACAGAGAAATTTCATGAAGGTGGAGGAGTTTCCTCATCCACCCCCCAAAACCTCAGTTTGGCATGTCAGGCACTTTAACACTGTAAATACAAGTAACAAGTTAGGCGATAATGACAGTAAAATGCACAGACCCTGACTGTAGTAGTTAATCAACATTTGCATACATAACTGTCATCTAAAATGTTTTTGGATGTGTTCTGAGGTTAGTAGAATGGAAAGACATAAACTTGCATATCATGTAATTGTTTTCAAAGCTTGGTAACATCAGGAATTAACATTCTGCAAAACTGCATGTTATTAACAGTTTCCCAAGTTAAAATTTGATGGTAAAACAACATTATATGTTAAAATGTAGGTACCATAATAAAACATACATGGGCCTTCCCTGTTGCATTTCTAGAAGGGACTTCAATCATGTTGCCATATTTGCAATATGTAGTAGGTTTTTTGTAATTCACCAAGGACCATAAGAATAAGTTTTATGAACAAAGGATTTGCACAAAACTGTTCTAATTAAATGTTTGGTGAATGTGTGCACTGTTAGAATAGTCACTGAGTATTAAAAGCCCTATAATTAGGATTTTGCCGGTGATAAGCAGACATGCCTTGGGGCTTTCTGGAAAAGTGAAATGATAGCAAAGTACGGATATATTACATTTTCTCTGTCAGAACTGTCCCATTCTGACAAGAACCTGAGTCTTAAAAAGGGTTAGCCTAACTCATCTCCTGTTGAATTTGACAGGCAATAGGCAATGAAGACACCACCACAGAGAAGAAAAAAGTGAAATTGACAGTAGCCAGACTTGCGAACAGTGAGATTCCACCCAGAAGTTGCCTGTAGTGGCTAGAAGTAAATGAGTGGGCTTGGAGACATTCATTTCCAAAAGCACATGTCCCCATCTGTTTTTGCACATGCAGCACTGTAACAGCAGGTACCTTCCAGCTGTATTTCTTGGCAACCATTCAACTTGTCAACTGAAGGCTGTTCACCTGGTGCTAGAAGATCAATTAAAAATGCCAGCATGCTGTCAACTGCTGAATGTCTGTTGTCAGTTGTGAAAGATCCACCCAACACAATTATTTTTCTATTTAAAATTCTATATATATTTTTAAAAAACTACAGTAGCGGTGGATAGAAGGGAAAGAAATGTAGTTCAACAGCTACAGCATCCTTCCTCCACTCCCAATGCCTGCCTCTCCAATAGGCACAGACTTTGTACAGTTTAGGGTTTCTTATATTTCAGATGAAATATCCAATTACAGAAATCACAGATCTATGAAAGCAATAATTATCTTTACAGTTTTGCTACTCAGAGTACACGTTTATATGTGCTGATCACCCACTTCATAGATAATAATATAAAACACTCAAGTAGTTGATTGAAGGATACTACTTCTATATGAGCCAGATGCTGCTGGGCTTGCTGCTCCCACAGCCTGGGAGATGCTTTGAGGCAGCTGCCTATTTCATCTACGCTGAATGGCCTCATGTATTTGTGGACACACAGTGAAATGACCTTGCTAATCATCTTTGGCATGGTACCCTTTCAGTACCCTGTGTTAGACCTTTGGCATGTAACACCCAGGTATGACAGAGATCTCATTTCCATGTCCCAGAAACAACAGAGGAAGGAATATACACATTTTTGGTGATGACAGGAGAGTTTTGCCAAGACTATGGATGAGAGGAAAAGCCAGAAAAAGGAATTTTATACAAAGTTCTCACAATAAGTAGAGCAGTAAGTAGAAATGCTCTTGCTGTAAAAATGCTACAGCTCCGATAAGCAGTATTTTCTCACCTAAAAAGATCACAGTATCTATTAATTCAATGCATACGCCCTTTTTGCCTGGACATTATTACTGTTTCTTTCCATCTCTCAGATAACTTCCAGGTTGCGCAAAAACAAAAAGACATGGAAACTATGTGGACAAAATTTCACATCATACATTGCCCCAAAGAACATCAGTCAGGCGGAGTAGTCTAGTCAGGCAGACTAGAAGTTACTACCACCTTAACTGCCAATTAATAATCATCCACATGGTGTTGTCATTGTGAAGGCACCCTACAATTTATTTAATGCTCACAAACACCAGAAAAGATAAAACACAGAAAAAAAAGTTTGCTTGAGGAGTGAGGAAATTGCAGGAAGAATAAAGAATTAACTCAAAAGTCAGAAGGAAATCCATGTAGAGTTTCTTACAAGTGCCATCTATCAAATTGATTTCTGGATATGAAAAGTTGGTACATTACACACAGTTGGGCTACTGAAAGTTTAGCAAAACACACAGAGTATTTTAACAGCTAGAGAAATAAAAGATGTTTAAACTGATCAGTATTTCAGAACATATAGATTTCCTCTTTCAACAGATCTCTTTTAGCTGGTGAATGAAAACCAGAAAAAAAATGCTACAATGATTCACAAAGGTACAAGAAGGGCACCTGATTTACATCTCTTGTCTGCAGAAGCACGAAATGAAGCCTTGGCACCAAAGAACAAAAATAATGGAAAAGGTTGAGGGCAAAACCAGCCAAAGACTTCACTTTTCTTCAGAATTTTTATGTGTCAAATCACATGCACAATCTCTATTAACCAAAAAAAATTCAACATCTGTTCATGCAGAGAAATGCTAATGCTTAACCCTGTGAAACCAGCTGTCAGTGAATGGGACAACAAACCCCTGCAACTCAATGGTAGCAAAACTATTTCCTGATAAGATACATTTTTTACCCAAATACTGCAATATTTTGGAAGCCACAACACAGCATTTCAATAAGCTGCTTGAGGGGAGGAAGCAATTCCCTAAAGATTGCAGTGCAGGTGTATTGCCAGAACAAAAAAAATGAGCAAAAGAACATGGTTTGTGGTTAGAAATAGCATTTTTTGAAGCATTTCTTATGTGTAAGAGAAAAAACTTAATCAATTATAATGTCATGAAAATTTACGCTATGGTTTATTCATATTGCTTAATAATTGCTGCTGTTGTAGTTGTTATTCTTATTATCCAAGATAAAAGTGAACATACATTTGGCTCCAACATCTTGTCAGAAGAGAGAGGCTTGTCTCTTCCCAGAAGGTCTGCAAAATCCAGTGAAGCCTGTGGTGTTGCACAGGGAAAACTGGCAGAAAGCCAGGTCTTTTCAATCATTATTAGATCAAACGTGCACAGGGCACCCTCTGGCAACAAGGTCAATTAACGCAGAGCAGTCTGCATTTATACTCCTAATCTCTCCTCCCCTCCAAAGCAAGGTAGCCCCATCTAAATTGCCTGCTGAGAGTGGCCCCTGGCCCAAGCTAGCCTCTGGGCCTTGCTCAGGAATTGTTTGGGAGAGCACTACTTGCCACCAATAGCTGTCAAGGACCTTCCTAAGAATTTAACAGTACCACATCAATCTACAGTGCCCAGGACTAATCCCTGGTGCTATGCACTGGTAACCATCCTCCTTCCTGCGTAATCAGTGTCTAATTATGAAAAAAATCTGCAGCTTCATGGTTAGATGGTATTTATCTTAGAAGAGATGATGAGCAGTTTTAGAAGTATTAGCATAGAATCTACCACAGCTTTCACTAAAGGTCTCTTTCAGCTAATTTATGTCTCCAAAAATCATGTTCATTATGCCTTTGAATACACAGTAAAAAAGTCTTTTGTGGGCATTTTATCAATGTTTTATGAAATAGACTTTACCTTATTTTTGCAATAAGATTTGATAATATAGACCAAGTTTCAGCCCCTCTCCTTAGAGCAAGTTTTCCAGATCTGCCTTGTTAATAAGGAATCAGCAAAGTTGACAGGAAATTCATACCTTGCTCTGGAGAGGGGTTCTCCCATGGCTTGATGGCTAAGTTGAGCTAACCATTCAGGTGGTGAAGGGGGCTATCCAACCTGTCAACTTCTAAAGAAGTCCCCATCACAATACCATTTACTCCTTCCTAATATAAATCTTAGATGCTAGAAGCTACAAAGCCCTTAGGTAGTAGATGGCTCTCACACTGAGAACTCTCCTTCCATGTTCAGCGGTTCTCATCCTCTCTGATCCCCATCCAATTTTCTACATAGGGAACAAACAGCTGTGTTCCCACACAGCCGGACACAGTGCCTCTTCCATACGACATTTAACAGACATGTAATGGGAACCCCAACTTCAGCTCACAGGGGAAAAGGGAGTAAGTCTGGGGCATGTCTTCACCTTCTATGAAAGGAGGTATGTCACTCCTTTAACTGCCAAAGGTCCATATTAAAATAAATCATCCTCTGATCTACCTAACTCTTAATATCTTTCCCTCCTCAAACATGTCAAACAGAAAACAGGAGATGTAGTACTGCATTTTTTTTTTTTTCCTCCTTTAATAGTGATTTCTTTTATTCAGGACACTACTAGGGCAAGATGACAATAATGGATGACTTCAGTGAAGACAGACAAGATTTTTATGTTTCCAATCAGCACATGGCAATACACCAGTTAAACTGTACGTAGCCTATTAAGTCTCCGGTAAGACATTTAGTCTTCTGGGCAGACTCCAGAATTCCTCTGCACTTAACATCTAAAACTACACAAATCAAAAATCTGCATTTTCCATCCCCTCTTAGTCTGTGCTCATTAGCAGCCTTGTAGGATCGACCGATCTCTGCTCCCGTGATGACCCAGTGCAGCCCTAACAGAACGGTAAACTACGCACCCTCCACATCTGGCATAAGCTGATCTAGCCCCAAGTACTGCCAGCAGACTCCTTGTAGGTAACTGAATTTGGTTTATGCAGCCAAGTTATCAATCATAAAATAAACATATGAGCTAGGGGCAGTGTTGTGCAGCACAATTCAATTGTGCTTTCTTATGCTCTCAGTGCTAATTTTACCACAAGTCCTCACAAGCAGTGAGCTTGAGCCAGACTCACTGGTGCTGTGGACAAAATTCTTTCCAAGTGCAATGCAGAAAGCCAGACAGTCTGCTTCTACTTATTTGTATTTGCATACAGGTTTATATTACTAGCTCAAGGAAACCCTTGAGCAAGAATTATTGTATTAGCTATCCTCTAATTAACACTCACATGTGTCAAGAGTAACCACCAAAACCACTTAAGTTGCACATGCACAAACTTTGCGTTAGGCAAAAGGTAAGTGTTCTCGTTCAGCTTTTGAATTTCTATAGAGACATCAAGTTGTGGAGTATGTGTCCTGCAACATCCTGTATTAAAATCCTGTTTGTACATGTAAAAAAAGCCAGTGGCCTTTTTTCTTTCAGCATGGTTATTTATACTACCTTTCAGGTGCTTTGCCAGCTTATTACTCTCCCCAAAAGAAAAAACAAAAAACCAACAAACACCTAGACCTGGTCAGATATACATCCAGTTTACAAGGCACTTTCTTTATTCTGGTAAATGTTCTACAAAGCAGCAGGAACTGAGCTATAGCCCATAAACGAAAAGGAAAGCTGCGTGTCTCCCCTGTGTTATACATTATTACTCATTGCAAGAGAATCAGGCAGTAAAGAAAGACTGTAGTACACCTAATCCTCATCTCACTGGTGTGGTGTTAAATCTACATGCATAAGGAAAAAAATCACAATTACAGATGACATCATAATTACTTTACCTCTTGAGATTGGGAATTTGAGAATATGAATGCATGATCATTAAAGCGTTTCTGGTAGAAAAAAAATTCTTTTGCATAAACATTTTTTTTGTATTAGGGTTGAGAGATTAGACAGTACTTTTTCTCTCATTGTGCAAGAATACCCTTCCCAGTGTCGCTCCAGGCGTGCCAGTCACCTGTGAAAGCTGCAGTACTGTGCAAGACTTGTAAACCCAGCACAGACAACCCTGCCATCATCCTCTTCCTCCACCAGAAACAAGGGAAACCAACCCAAAAGTGCTTGAAAAACAGTGTGAATGTGTGCTTGAGAAATGTGTTCCTTCAGCATACCTGTTCATATCCTTCAGAGTTATCTTCTTAAAGCCCAAGTCAGACAAGAAACAGTATTCGGAAGCAAGATAAATCAGGAGTCTTAAGCCTGAGATTTCTTCTTTCAGTATGAAAGGCAATGGTAATTTGACAGATCTGTAGATTTTTTTAGTACTCCTCTAGGAAAATTCATTTTTTGTCACTTTGTTACCATTATTTAAAGTACTGTTGGAGACAAAAGGAGATAGAGAAAAAGATCTAACGTGTCTCTGAATATATTTACTGCACCGTCTCATCACCACACACAGCCCAGTTTATGCCTTTCACTACTGTCTATGGGGTATTTTACTATGGCTTAAAAAATGTTCTACTCTTAAATGAAGACAGCTGATAAATGTCTACTGGCATTAGGCAGAATTTTAATGTTGTATTCTATTAACTCAAAACTCCAGTCTCATGAAATAACAGGCAGGTATCAGTGGTGTTAAAAGATTTATTTTAAACATATTAGCTTGTATGAGGTGAGAAGCAGGCCTCTAAGGTTCCTCTAGAAAGAAACTGCAGCATCAGGGAAGAGATATTTTTGTGATAAAGACAAACATGTTATGCAAGTTTCCAAGCGGTGATGCCACAGTGCATCTCCTCTGGCTGGGCAGGAGGCTGCTCCGGCAGGAAGGCTTTGGAAAGTCTTTACAAAGATCCAGCCAATGGAGAGAAGCATTATGAAGGGTTGCAGAGAAATCTGGGGGAGAAAAAAGAGCAGTCACTTGTGCGCCTGTGAGGAAGAATGAAGAAAATTTTGCAAGCTGCTGGACTATTTGAACATTCACTAATACTTTCAATAATTCAGACTGCATTTTTTCTTCATCGGAATCATTACATTTAGCAAGAGTTTTTCATCTCATACCAGCTTCAAATCCATTTTTATTCAAAAGCATTCAAAACTTCAAGGAGACCATGACTAACAAATTATTGTTTGAACAGCAAGCCTCTTAAAGCAACCAAAAACCTTTAAAACATTCCTCCAGAAGGAGAAATTGAAAACAGCAACAAAATCTGCTGGGAAAGAAGAAAGCAACAACAAGCAGGAATTTTTAGTTTAAGCATAAAGCATCAGTGTTAAACATTTGATAAGTCTCATGGTTTTGTTCTGAAAATAGATGAGAGGGAGTGTTTTCGTGCATGACTAGTCCCACAGCAAATAAATTCATGCTTAAAAATATAGCTGATGCACAGATGGCTGCAGAACAATTACTACATATTAGTGTTTATCATTCCATATTAAGCTTCTGACGTACTAGAAACTCCCTCTTCTCCCACGCTGAAGATTTCTCAGAGATTTTATTGCATCATTAGTTCAATAATTACGACATGGTTGTATTGTATTTAACCTTGTTTATTTCTCAAAATACTCAATAATTCTCTTTCTTTTTAACCAGTTTCTTTCATCTAACAAAGTTACAGTCTTCTTGTACTGATAAGAAACGAGGGAGTCAGATGCCATCTGGCAATACAACAGCCTGCTTGCTGTACACACACATCATCCAGACTCAAAAAAAAAAAGAGCATAGCCAGGCTATCTATCCGCAATTTAAATGGTAGGTATTTCAAGACACCATACATTAACAACAGCCTGTGTTTTTGGTACATGTACCATTCATCCAGCTTGACAAGGTATGCTCAGCCTGTAATGAGGACACACCAGATAGACTCCATAAAGGATTCCACTTCTGAAAACAGATACAGTAATTCTGACAAAACACAGAGCTGACACTCAGATTACAGTCCCTTCAGCTCAGATTTGGTTTACAATTAGGGAACAATTACTGACACAAGCAGGCTTGAATATATAGACTCATTTTCTCTTGTTCCCTTCTAGAACTGTGTGAAAAGTAACACTTCTTTTAATGCTATTATGCCATTTAATTCTAAAACACTTCACTTTTTGTGCCAAAATTTAGATTTAGTTGCAAAAACATATGTTCAGTTATGGGATCCTTTTTTAAATTCAGTTTTCACTAATCAGAACTGTTCTGGAAACACAATTAGTTTACATCAGTGACTCTTTTCCCACGTCTTCAAATTACAACTATGCCTAAGTGCTGGTTTCCCCACCTATCATGTACTCTCCTTTTATGATTATAAGTCTTTGACATAAGAATGATGTTATGTACATTTACAAAGGCACCGGGAAAATGGCATCCATTTGTACTTTTTTTTGAAAGCTACACTAATACAGTTTATTCTCCAAGACAGCATTATCAAACAGTGTTTTGGTTTTGTAAAATTAGGTCACTTTAGGTCAGATTTGAAAATAAAATATCTATTTGGCTACTCATACCTCCATCACAATGCTGTCTTCTTTCTCCCATTTCTCATGGAAGTTGAGCATTAAACTCACACGTGAGTACCACCTGATACAGCTCTTGTCTGACCCAGTTGGGTATTGCCTGTTCACTCAGACAACTGAACCTTTACCTGTAAGCAACCCAGACACCCTCCTGCCAGGGTATATATCTTCATATACCAGACTATGACATGCAATTCATACATTGCAAAGTGCACAAATGACACCACACTGGGAGAGGAGGCAGATCTGCCGAAGGAAAGAGACACCTCATAAAGGCACCTCAACAGCCTGAAAAAGCAGGCCCACGAGACCTGCATGAGGTTTAACAAAGATAAATGTTAAATCCTGCTCTTGGGATGCAGCAATCCCACACAGCAGTAGAGGGGACATCTGACTTCCTGGGGTGCAGCTCAGGGGGTCCTGATGGATGGCAACCTGAATACGTTCCATAGTGCGCCCTTGAAGCAATGAAGGCAAACCTTGTCATGGGCTGCATCAACAGGAGTACAGCCAGCTTATCAAGGGGTGTGATTATTCCAGTCCATTTAGCACTTGTTAGAGCATACATCTAATACTGGGTCTAGGTTTGGTCTCCCCAGTTCAAGGGAGGCACTAAAAAATTGGAGAGGGTCCACTGAAGAGCCACCAAGATGATGAGAAGTTTGGAGAACTTGAGAGATGAAAAAAGGTTGCAGGAACCGGGTTTTTCCAGCCTAGAGAAGGCTCAGGGGGATCTAATCACGCTTTTCCAACACCTGAAATGTAATTACAGAGGAGAGGCAGGAACTCCCTTTGCAAGGATGCACAGTGACAAAAAAGAATCAATGGGTGCAAATGGCTTTAGAAGAAATTCCATTTGGATAAGGAAAAAAAAAATTGCATCGTGAGAAAAAATAAACATTGGAAGAGGTTCCCCTATGGGATCCCCCTTGCTGGAAATACCAAGACTTGACAGGGACCTGGGTAGCTCAATTAAAGGCCCTTCTTTCAACAAAAGGTCGGGCCATACAATCTCCAGAGTTCCCTGACAACCCGAACTTTTATATGGTTCTGCAATGATCTGCTGACCGGTCCGTGTTCAACCCTGACAGAAAAAACCTCGAGGGATTAAAACTCTGCAAAGAAACAAGTGTCAAAAGCAAGAAGATGCTGCTGCTATCTCTAACCAGGAAGGTAAAGCTCCTTGGTATAAAAAAATACTTATTGTTGCTATCTACCGCATTCAGTACCAGTAACTTGTGACACAGTTAGAAATAGACCAGCAATGACGTAAAGGTTGCCCCATATCTCAGAATAAAACATTTTATGAGTTTAAGTACACAAAATGTTAGGACAAGCACTTTCACACTTTCTTGCTTTCATTGCCTGTAAAAATCTGTGTCATGTCTACTTCTACTTTCATGACTGCTATCTTCAAATTTCAGGGGTTTGGGATTGATCTGAAACCGGTGTGGGGCACGGTGTTCAGGGCCCCATCTCCAGCTGTGACAGAATGGCCACCCTGTCCGCCAGGCTGAGAATTGCACGAGTAGCACCACATCCCCTTCAGCCTGCATGCACACCGCCGGCGTCAGAAATCCTAAGAGAGAAAAAGAAGCTGGGGAGAAGGGAAGGGAAAACCCTTTAACAGGTTGAAGACATAATTCCATACTGGTAAATCACTACTCACGCAGTAGTCCCTGTCTGCTAGCTGTAGAAGAGTGGCCCAAAAAAGTATAGCAGCCTGTCCTGTGAAATCATTTATTGCTGTTACTCAGGCTCAGCATTATACTAATAAAATCGTATTTCAGAGGGTTGGGATTATAAAAAGAGAGAAAAACACAGAACAGAAAACACTGAAATTGCCATTATAGCTGTGAGTATGTAAGATTTACACTTCACACAACTACCAAAAGATGGAGAGAGGGGAAAGAAGAGGAGTGAAATAAAAATTGGTTCACAAAAATAACTCTTCCCAAAGACGTTTACTGTGGGATTTTTGACCAAGTGAAGAAAGAAGTATTGTGACAGCTACTCATATGCCTTCCCACCAGCACTGCCCAGACGACTACCTGTACTAAGTGGTTCCTATTCAGTGCCCAAATTTGTACAGATCCTGTTAGAATGCACCACTTCTTCCCCTAACTGTATGTAGAGTGTAGGTACTCCACACCGGATTATCAGTTTTACCACAGGGATGGATGCACACATAACCATTATAAATACTCAGGCACTGCAATGCCTAAGCTCCTTCATCAGTCTAGACACTCTTCAGAAACTGCCTAGCTTTTTCATCAACAGCATAGTAATATTTAGCTGTTTGAAAAAAAAAAAAAAAAAGAAATATTTCACCTGAGATATATTTTCTCCCTTCCAACTAGAAATTATTTCAACCTTGGAGAGAAAAAACCAAATATCTAGCTGCCAACATAATTTTTAATTTTAAGTTCAGCTTAAAAAAACTGCTTCTGAAGATCAGGACAACACTTTTACATACGAATCTTACCCATGAAGAAAACAACCCTTACATTCCATCCCTAAGTCATTCCTGAGAGCAACTAAAGCTCATTTTATTATTGAAAATGCTCTTCAGTACAGTCTTTCAACAATGCAGTTATCTAAGTTAGAAAGGAAACACCAGCCTTTCTTCAAAACCATTTTATTCAGACTGTTTCCAGAGCACCGAGAAATCCTCTGGTTCCTGATTTAGTACATAATAGGGCTTTCAGAAGAGGCAGGAACCCAAATAATTTCTTAGTGCCCCAGATTTACATGAATGATACTAAACACAATTTGTTTAGCGTCTTCAACGTTAAAACATTATCACTACTCCCTCTAGTGGGTGTCCTAAATGAAGCAAATATTCCCTGCTGACTTCCAAAGAAAATATTTTATTATCGATAAAGTTACTCCAAAATTCAGCATGTAAGCATTTGCAGGTATCAGAAAACGGTGTTACTGAGTGTCTCAAGACTTTTTGTTTCCTTGGAAGTTGCAGAGGGCCAGCAACAACCAATACTAGACTTTTCCTGGAACTGGTAGGAGCAAGCCAGAGAGAGAAAAAAAACTGTTCCACAAGAAGCAGAACTCGCAGATGCCGGTTTCCTTTGGATGTGCATCCTGCATCCCTGCACAGCCCTTCACAGAGCCATCAGTGCTCCTCTCCCTCATGCGCACAGACACACACTCCTCCCTGCCTCGGTCCCTGCCAAATGCCGGAGGCCAGGCCAGAGGAAGCGTGTGCTTTGGCTTGCCTTTTGGTTTATCTTCTATTTTACTGGCCTAACATGAAAAACAAAGAGAAGGATGGAAAATATTAGAAGATCCCCAGTGCCAAAATCTGAAGGTGGGAGATTTTAGGGAAAAAAATTACCTTCTCCCCCCCCTCCCCGCCTCCTCCCAGATGAGTAGCAGGCACTATTCTTTGACCAGATTTACTGAAATTCTGACTGGTTTAACTGACCAAAGTAAATAACAAAACTCTCACGGAAATCTTTGCTTTCTTGTTAAGAGCAAATGATGAGGAAAGTGATACAAAACTAGAACCACTAATTGGAAGCACAGTATTGATTTGTGTGATCATTTTATACACTTTCTGAGTCAAAATTTAGCTTCTTTTTCCTCCTCTAATAGGAAAAGAATTAGAAAAGCACACCACGAACAGAGACCTTCTGCATGTAAATCACTACCAGATGAAGCAACGGCAGCAGTTATTTATGAATACGTTGCATTGTTCCCATGTTTTGTAAAACTATGGCTTAGACCAAAGTTCTGTTGAAAACATCTTTCCAGCTGATTGAATAGTCTGAAATGTCATCTCTAAAAGATGTTCCGTTTAAGAGGGTTTAATACATGCTTTTAGAATAGGAAAAATTACAGGCTACTTTTAAAAAATAGCTATATCAAGAACATACTAATGTTCTTCTAGATTCAGGGCTAGCACAACATTATCTCATCATAGAAAAGCCACTTCAAACTAAAGCAGTATGTTCAAGCAGCTTACATGTTTGTGTAATCTTCATATCTTTAGATCCCTTTCAAAATTTTGGGGGAAAAAAATCTCTCTAAATTTATTGATCAGGAAACAATCTTGTTTTCTCTGGACTGCTACTAGTTTCTTTTTTGTCTACCCATCCACTCACCTTTAAGGACTCTGTATTTAATAGTATTGTTTGCACAGCCATAGGCCCATTACAGATAAGACCCTGGGAGGCCACTGGTACTGGAACCTCTCTCACACCTCCTTTTTCTAAAAATGAGATGACAAAACTCCAAATATAGATATTGTCTTCATTCCAGGTGAGCTGCTAACGTGGCTGCCTCAGGCACAATTTCAAATATAATGTAATCTCTTTCTCTTCCAGCGATCCCTAAGGAAAAAACAGCAGTTTATCTATGTAAATGGGAGGACACCAAAATTAAAATATAAACCCAAAAAACTTCACTTTAGAAAACTGATGAGCCTACACAGCAAATAGGCATACAAGAGGAAGATCTTCCATGAACTGTTGAAGAAAACCTCTATGTTTGTTTATATTATGTACAAACTGTAGGTAAAATGGCAAAACAGGAGATTAAAACCTTTAAGAGAGAAACTGAGTAAGTAAACAGAAGGGAAAAAAATCATAGGAATGAATGATTTTTAATTTGAATGACTTCTGAAATCAAATCCAGAGTCTTTCACTCTTTAATTATCTAAGCATTTATCCTTCATTAGTCATCAGACTATTACCATAATACCTAGATCTTTTTTTTATTACTGTTCAAGAACTACAATTTGACACTGAAAGACATGAAAACTATTACCCTTTTGTACTAGTGCTTCTCAAATTCTGTTATACAGGTACCTGCGTATGTTGAGCTACGAACAAGAAAATTGATGGTTTTGAAAACTGGATTTTTTAGTTCTGGCGTGGTTCGATCTCTCTGGAGGCTACAAGGCCTGCTGCACCTCTCACCTGCAAGAGGAAGCCACTGCTGTGTCCATTTCCGAAACTGGACAGAAGAATTGGTCAGATCGCTGTCATGGAGTTCCGGCAACTGCAACACCAGAAGATGGATATATTTAAACTTCCAATCAAAGTGACTAAAACCCCCCCCAATAACCTAATGACAAAGAAAATGTGATAGACCACTGAGAATCTTTTTCTGAACCGCATTTGTCCAAGCTATGAAAAAGTATTTGCCATTTAGCCTGCACAGTTGAGATGCTAAGTTAGTGAAATGTTGTAAAACACACGTCACCATGCTAAGAAGTCTGAATGTCAAGAATCAAGTAAAAATAGAACTGTTTCATGAGCAGAGTGCTGACATTTATAGCATACCTCATTAATTACAGGCCATGGGGTTCTTTCATGAATCTAAGCATGGGAAATGCTAAGATGAATTTGAGGCCTTCAGTCACAGAAAACAAACTAAACAATCAGGAAGAGGTAAAGAAATATTGCTTTTTACCTTTCCAAATGGACATTCTTCTGACCTTTTAAAGACACCTATGCAGTTAAGACAGATTCAAGACTGAAAAAAATAATTAAACAGGCAAAACAGAAGCAGGGCCCGGTCTCCATCGGGTCTTTGAATTATCTTTTTTTAATTCTCTTCATGATCCAGGAATTCACAGTGAGGTACAATCTGACTATATGCTGACATCTGAAAAAAGATGACCTGGAAGGGTTTCCCAACAAACAGGACAAAAAGACTGCTGGATATCAAGAACTGTGAGACAATGTGTGGGTAACCAGGTCTCTGAAGCCCACAAGAAACAAATCACAGTCACTCAGAATTAACTCTGCACCAAAAGGTGAAGACACCATTAATTTCCTGTTCAGACTGTAACTGAGCAAAACTCTCAGTGAAATCAGCAGGAAATTTTCCTAAATAAAAGGGCTGCATAGTAAACTCGGGATTGAAAACCAGATTCACTAAAGGAGAGAATATCATGATCTGCCACTTGCACAGAATAGGTAGAAAATTTATATGTATCTATACGCATACACACATATATGTACTC
Organism: Pelecanus crispus; assembly: GCF_030463565.1. Classification (NCBI taxonomy): domain Eukaryota; kingdom Metazoa; phylum Chordata; class Aves; order Pelecaniformes; family Pelecanidae; genus Pelecanus; species Pelecanus crispus. The sequence continues at coordinate 55,278,717 of NC_134644.1, forward strand.
TCACTTATACTTTTAGTATTGGATGGAGACACTCCAGTGTAACCAGCGCATATGCGTATATTGTGAAGGAATTATCCAATTTAATAATATGCAAAATTAAACCCTTTAAGCTGGTATTTCTAAATGCTTTGTGCATTTTGCTGTAAAGGCTAGACTACTGTGGGTTAAAAAAAAGTTTCCTGTGTAGGGATTTTTTTCAAAACAAAAGATCATTCCCTTTATCAAAATGGAGCATTTAATTTTGAAGAAGAGATCTGCTTTTGGAAAGAGTATGCTGTTACAATACTTTGCATATATTAATGCAAATCACAGATGCCAGAGAGAATTAAAAAACCTATTCCCAGAGAGATTAATCCAAAATGAAAATTTATTCTGCACTAAGCTAAATAGGCCATACTAGGTCCTTCTTTGCTGATCACAAATAAAATAAACCATAATTCCAGATTGTGGATTTCTAGTGTTCTTGTAACAGCGATGAGTGGTTTAATATTTAGGTGCTCTAGTATTTCTAGGGAACACTTGTTATGTTTTCCTATCTATTACACATGCAAACACCAACTGTACATATTCCAAGGCATTATATCAAACAGGAAAAATTTATAAGGAATGTTTTGTTTACAATGGTGAGCAAGTCAGCCAAACTTGAAAAACCAAGCTAACTGACTACAGCGAAGTTTAGCTAGCTACCACTGACAAGTCCTTTTAGTTCTTCTTCATGAGCTTAGCTGCCACTTAACGCTATAGTTCCTGTGATACCACTTTTCTCCACTGGTGGGGAAGGTCATCATGCTGCTAAACTAGAGAAAACCTACGCTAGCTTTGTAGGATACTTTGCCACAAGCATCATTCTAGCTGAAGAAAAACATGTGTAGCAAGGCAGTAAGAAATCATTACTGGAACATATCTTTTTGCGCATGCATTTGCCAAAATAAATAAATACATAAAAATAAATGCATACATGGCAACCATTTAATTCTGGAAACCATCTTTTTTTTCTACTTCAGACATTTTGCTGTTCACAGCAGCCTACCCTGCTGGAGGCTTTTGACTGAAAATAAAATCAGTCACATTGAAACACTGTAACATCCCTCTGCCTCTACAGAAGCACTTACACAAAATTTGTCCATCTGTGTAACACAACCTTTTCTTTTCCCCCTTGAGGAGAAGAACATTCAGGAACTCGAATGTGATATATATTCACAGTGACCCAGAGCTGAAAGAAAAAGAACATGTGCTGTAGCTGGTAGATTTACAACTGCTGGTCAAAACACTCCAAAACTAAAATTGCAAGTATATCATCTGTCTAGAAAGAGGCTCAGTCTTCTCCCCTGTGAGGCGTCCACTCAAGCTCCAAATTTCAAACCTTATCAGCAGCAGAAACCCGCAAAGACAGCTGGAAAAGCAGACCACGAGGTCTCTGAATACATGGGGAAATAAAATCGTATCAACCAAGAGAGAAGACTGCGCTTAATTCAGCATAATCAGAATTTTTTAAATAATCACTCCAGCTGAAAATTTGGGTAAAGGAGGCTTTGTTAATTTCTTGCCAGGGCCTTCAAATAAAAATGGTTGAGCTTGACACGACAGCGAAATCCTAAGCAAGCTGGGAGAAACCACTTGCATTTTCAGAGCAGCAGGTGAAGATGAGCCCAGTAATTATTTTCTACGCCCTGATGGAGATGGCAGCAAAGCAGATCACAATAATCAAGAGAGAAGATGATGAATTTTAGCTCTGAGGACAGCTGGGGAGAAAAAAGAAAAGCGTTAGCACAGCAGGAAGATGCAGTTCTGTACGAAGAGACAGCGGAAACACAAACTGCTTTGTATGGAGATTGCTGGCAAAACCAGCCCCAGTTGTGTCACTGGGTGGACGTTTCTGCCGGCCTCGCTGGCCGCTGCCGCCCCAGAGCCCCCCATGCAACGCTGCCCACGCCGCTGCCCGCCGAGGGCTCCTTGCCCGGCACCCCATGGTGGAAAGGTGCCAGGCGGCTGGTGACGGCGCAGGTGCCGCGCTGGAGCGGTGGCCCCCCGGGGTGTCGGAGCACTCGGCCTTCTGCCGGCTGGTGGGGCTGCGGCCCTGGATGGACGCCATCAGCGGCTACATCTACCGGGGGGGATGTGCGCACCTCGTCCGGGGTCGTGGAGGTGCAAATGCCCTGGTCCGAAACAGGCATCTGCGCTGACAACCCCTGCCTTACGAGCACGGACGAGGAGGGTGTTTCTGACTTACGGTGCTGCCTGTAGCATCCCTTCATCTGCTGGAAGAAATCCCTGAAGTGCTCACCGAACTCAGAGCTGCTGCTTCTTCAGACGTGGTCATCTTTGCCTGACAGTCCTCCAAGAAAGAAAACTTACACGCTTGATGTATAGCTGAGGGTACAAGTGTCAAAATAGATTCCTTCTTCTTACTACCTTCAAAGCAAAATACTTTTATGAGTTCATCTTTTCTGAATGAAGACATTCACAAAAAAACCCACAAGAGTTAGGCCTTAATCCATTAGTAGGTATTACAGTTTTTCCCCCTTGACTGTTAACCACTTGTTGAGAACTAATTGGTTTACATAGAATTTAAATTGCCTTTTAGTATTCAGAGCAAATTCTCTGATAGTTCACAGCTAATAAAGGCAGTTTGCGTAGATACAGTCTTCAAAGTTACCCATCTAATATTTTATTTCTGTTGGTTTTTCTATCTAATGAGTAGAGGAATCCTTAAAACCAAATGTATGGAGGAACTGTGTTCTAAAAATGCACTTTTACCCTACTCTAGTCAAACTTTCTGTACAATTAAATGCATGGGTGTGAAATGCTGTGTGACTTGTTTACAGCTAATGAAAACAATTTGCAAAGAGTAATTTGCAGAGTTGTTACTTGTCTTCAAAATAAGCAAAAGAACTTTAATTTTTGTTCTAAATGCTATAAACAATGTATATAGCTTTTTAGAAATGCACTACTGGTGACTTACAGTCCAACTGAAAATTGTTCTACTTTGTTTCCTGCTAGTGTAGGTAATTTATTAAAAGTTCCATAGAGTATGGTTACAAATTCTTACAAAAAATGTAGCTGCTCTGTAGAGTTTCAGTTAAACTTGCCGATATAATTACAGGAGGAAATACATTTATGAGGTGCTTATAGTCAATATTTCACATCACTCTGACAACATAATCATTATTCATTCCACTATGGAGATGAACATTCAGTGTTGTCTTAGGTTTTAGTCATTGCTTGTAATAAACTTCAGAAATCTCTTCTCATGGATTTACCCTGGATTGTGAAAAGCCTTTTGTCCCTTCTTTCATTAGGGGCCAATTTTCTAGACCATCTGAACTAGACTTTCTAGACTATCTGGAACATGCTCAGGAGTTAAAATAGCCGAGCGTGGCTGCTGGAAAGTACTGCAATACAAGAATGAACAAACTTGCTGTAGAATGTATTTTTTATGGCTGATAAGTTAATCTTTTTAATAAAGAGCTCAGCCATAAGAAGAATCTGAGATTTGTGCTTTGCTTGTCCATGGTATAGCAGCAGGGTATTAAAAAGCAAATGGATGTGTTAAGAGAGTGGCTTTGGAGCTGGAGCTAAACTTCCTGATTCTGACTGAGAAAGGATCTGGTCTAAACACCTGCTTTTTTTTATTTTAAGTATTAGTCCTTAAGCAGTTAGCCACAAGGAGAAGCTTTGCTTCTTAGAAATTGGTTGCGTAGGTCGTGTTTTTCTGGCTGGAGTAAGGAGTTACTGTTTTCAATACTGTAGTCCTGTTTACATGCAAAGACAGCAGAAAGTAGCTTTTCTAAACACAATTCAGCTTGGATAAAGTCTTCCAAGAAGTCCTTGAGCACCACAAGCTTTTCTTACCCCTCTTCAGTCTCACTCTCACACTGCCTTTGCTTGCTCTTCACTCACTTTCAGATTCCTGTCACACACAATCACAATGAAACCAGTGCCCCAGCCCCTGTCCTTGCTGCCAGTTTGCAAGGGCCCATGGCGGAGTTCCTGCTGAGACCTGAATCATGCTGCTCCATGCTTTGGGACGGTGATTTCTGTTGATCCAATTGACGTTAAACAAAGATGTGCAGTTGCCTTTCTGTTTTCTCTGAATAAGAAGCACATGGCATACCTGTTGGTGTCAGTGAGAGTTGGGCTTGGACTGAATGGCAACAACCCACAGCCTTACACCTCAAAAGCCAGTTCAGTGTTCAAAGTGGTAGATGTAAGAATTTATTTCTATATTATGTCTCCAAGCCAGCTGGAGCTTACACTTGTTCAACTTCACTGATGTAAGTTGCTTGCTTTCAGTTTGATTGGTGCAGTTCACAATGGTAGAGTGAACCCAAAGATAAGAAACAACAACTTAAGTTTTTAAATTATATAGCACAATACCTTCTGCTCCTGGGGATACCTCCAAGTTACCACTTTCACTTTTGAGAAAATAGGGTAAATTTGTGAAATCTAGCTAAATTTAGGCAAGCATAATAGAGATCTACCTTCTAAATAACAAAACCCCTTCTATACCTCCTTTCTAAATTTCACCTGCAGCCAAACAGTTTCCCGTCTCACAGTGTCTGAACATACCTTTCTCTGGCAAAGGGGACAAGTTTTAGAGTAAAAGTGATGTTGCAACCTAGCTTGGTTTAATTTTCAATTTTCATGTTTTTCACTGGAAACTGTGGCACTGAATACACCTCCCTTTAGATGCACAGCAGCTTTGAAATTTCCTAAATGTGAAATTTTAGAGCATGAGTTCCGATCAGGTACTGGTAGATAGAGCAGTAAAATTTGCTCCTTTCAGCTTCATAAGGGATTTGCTCAGTGTTTCTTCTAATGTTATTTTAGTCTTAACCATCCCTTGAAGCAGGTCTGTGGAGGGCCATATCTACATTTGTGTTCAACTTGCAGTAAGATGTTACTGACTGTGGTAGGGCCAGAAGTAGGCAGGAGGACTTTGGCTCAAGGTGTGACTCTCCTGATTACCTTGGGAAGACTCAAGGTAGAGAAACACTGTCATTGTCCATACCAGAAAGGGAGAGTCTGATTTGGGGAGGAAAGGAGAAATTGCCTTCACCATTAGAATGGCCAACGCATTCTGCAGCATATGATATAGTCATAGCGATCCTACTTCTTCTGTGCCTTCTCCCATCGCACCTGCATACACACATGTAACACACATGTGCACACACACTTGGGCTGATCTGACTCCATGCCCAAGAGCACACCCTTTTCAGGACTGGGTAAATCATGTTTTCTTACTGCAGCCCATAAAAGATTTTTTTGCAGTCTGCTTTGGCATTTGCCCAGTACTCTGCAAAATGGGACTGATGAAAGGGGAGTAGATACTATGCATTTGTGACAGATTAATATATCAATGAATGTTTTTCCTACAGCTTTATAATTGTAATGAAGCTGCAGCTTACACAACACAGTCTGTTGCCCAAGTTTGTCTTAAAAAACATCGAGATTAAACTTGGCTTTCTCAGTGGCAAGTGAGTTAAAATGAGGGCAGTATTGATTATTGCCTCAGCAGCACTGTGATCCACTCTCAGTGGCCTGTGGAGAATAGAAATTTAAACAAAGGGAGAAGGTGGGCCAACAGCTGCAGATGGTGGTTAAACAGACACTCAGTTCCACACAGGCTCCCAACAATCTTGGCTGTAATCGCTTACTCCTCAAAATGTCCTTAGGATCATTAAACAGAGGCTCCTTTAATTGTTGCTATAATGGTTTCAGAGAGAATTTGGCCATTTCTGTTTGGCTACACCTCAGATAAATTTACATCATTTCCCATTGCCCATAAATAATCGTGCCGTCGTATGCCAGAGAGATGCGTTCTCATTCTCTGCAGCTCCAGAGCGAGGAACAAGGGCCTCCTCACACAGCTTGCACATGCAAGGTCCTGGTAGATCTTCAGCCTCTTTGCTGAATTGGTGGCAGCTTTTCCACTCAGGTCTCAGGGGCTCTGGGCCATTAATGGACCACTCACCTTTGCTCTGAAACCTGGACGCTGGCTTGGTTTAATCAGCAAAGCTGACGGTTTTGTTTTTCCCTATCTAGACTAGTAGGCATGATTCATAACGTCTCATAGCACCATGTATTTTCAAAGTTAATCTGATCAGGCCCGTATTTGAAATCACTCTGGTTTTGAATCCTAGTAAATCTACTGCAGATGTGAGACTTCTATATCCAAGTCCAACTGGCAGGTCATCATGTGCGTCCTTATGCAGATGTGGTGGAAAAGCATCCAATTCATGTGTTCAAGCTCTTAAAGGAGTCTTAACACCGGCACTAGGCCTGCAGCTGCATTAACTTGACTTAAAGGCTGGCTCGCCTTTAAAACTGCTGCAGGCAAGGCTGAGGACTGTATCCCCCCCACAGCTGCCCGTAAGATGTGTGGGTTCCCCATCCCATTCCACAGATGGCCAATTGTCTGAGTTCTAATAGGGAATCAGGTTTTGACTCTGATTTAGAGAAAATGGGTCAGCACTGTGGCATGACTTGGATCTAAAAATGCCCTGTTCTTTAATATCAGTGTAACTCCAGAGATTTTAGGCCAATTATGTGGGCATGAAAGGTCTTCTCAAGGGGTTTTGCATGGCCTTTGCTGCAGCTTACAGTCTGCAGCTAAGTACCCTTCAGGGTTAAGAAGAGATCCAACAAGATTGGGGTTGATACACCACTCCTGAAGACTGGTGTAAATGCTTGTATTCCTCCTGTTCGCACCGTATGTGTGTGCAGGAGGAGTTGTCCTCTCCAAGATGTTCACTGTGAGCCCTTTCATCAGTAATGAAAAAAAATGCATTTTTATGTAAAAAGAAATTATGCTTTTTGGAAAAAAACAGGTCTCAAAAAAAGTAAAGCTTAATTAAAACTTTACTAAGCATGTCAGTAAATTCTCGTTAGCTTTCCGACTCATTGCCCCTGTTCAAATTATTCCCTTGGCTCACAGTAGCTTATGCTGCTATTTAATGACAGCTGCCTTATTAGAGATAAATCTTGAGTTTTTGACACTGCAGAACATAAATAGCACCTCAGAGTCACAGCACCTTTCTTATCTCGCTAATAAGATACCAAGAGGGGAAACAGTGACGCAAGTTCTGGTTTAGTCCAGAGACAGGTCCCACCCACACTGGGAAAGGGTTGCCCAGAGCCACAGCACAGGCTCATCTGTTGGTGCCAGCAGAAAAAAAACCTTCTTTCACTGGCATGTATAAGAATGGGAGTTCAGGAACATCAAACTAGGTCGCATCACATCATTTCCTTCATCTTCTTTTGTCTATGTGGAAAGCAGTACTTGGGACCTTGGATCTTTCCCATTAGTTAAGTAAAACTGTGATGAGGCTGGAGGGAAAGGGCAACAATCAAGAGAGAAACAATCCTGCTGTTGTCTAACTGCTTTCCAAATGTATAGTTCCTTATAGCACACTAGAGGCTGTTTTGGAAGAGCTGTTGTTGTATCCCCATCCTTCAAACATTGTGCACATTGTGTATATTGAAGTAAGTCAATCCTGTTGGGGGTCTTCCATTCAAATTGCTGTTTTTTCAATTAGAAAAGACCAAGAAGCATGATTAAAGTTCATATTGCCAGGCTTTGCTGTTTTCAGACATTGGTTGTAAAGCATATTTGTTAAGCACCATCTGCTGTACATTCAGAAAATAGCAACCAAAATTGCTATTCTCTTCCCAGCTTTTAAATCAAATTAAAATTATTTAAATTCTGTCTACTATCAAATACATTATTTCAGCTCTGGAATGTTAAAACTGCATTTATGTAGTCCTCCAATTGCATTATCTGTCTACGTACAGTTACATATAGAGCACAGACTGGGACAGACACTTGGGGGAGAAACTGCGTTACAAAACACCAAAACACAGGACAGTGGAAGGAGATGGGGAAATAATAGCGACGTTGAGCCTGATTTCCAGATGTACTAAATAAAACAGGATGAATACAACTGAAGACAAAGAATTGTCTTTCATGGGCAAATTTAGTGTGTGGTAACCGCAGGATACAATGATAAAGACAGAAGCTGTGCATCAGTTCAAAATCCTAAATGGAGATTATTAGCTTTTCAGTATGGTTTAATTAGCAAAATAATTATTACCAATACTCTGAAAAATCACAACTCTATTGATGGTGAACTGTAAGTGATGAAGAAAAGTACTCTAATTATTAGCCTGAATTAAGTCTGAATATAAGCCTGAAAGGCATAAATAATCCTAGAGATGTTTAAATGAAAAACAGCCACCAGACTTTTTTCTCAGATTCTGTGTAAGGCCTTTATTCCCTATTTTTCTTAAAGAATATTTTTCTCTTCGAGCATTTTAATGAAAAAAATGAGTGTCAGAAGCTGTCCAGCTTGGAACAGGTGACACAGGAGCAGGGAGGGAATGATTGCTGCTGCCATGTGCAAGGCACAGGCTGCCCAAACGAACAAGGGAGCAGAGGTGGAGGATCCTGAGCCTCAGAGGTGCTCTGCTGGAGTTCCTTGTCCTCTTTTTCCATCCTCCCTTTCCTCTTCCTCATTACCCTTGCAGCCCGTCTGCACATCATGCCTTAAGAGAGTTTCTCATTTTGTACCTCTGCTTCCATCCCAGGGCATTTATTGCCCAGCTGGATCTATCCATCAGTGAATGTGAGCCTCGTAGGTTGGAGCCTGTCACTGGCAGGACCCATAAACCACATGTTGGAGGGGGCAGTGGGTGAGGCAGGGGTGGCAGGAGGTGGTTTTTCGGAGGTCAAGGCTGAACGCCATCCTAAAGCTGTGGATTGTAGTCTGGTCTTTTCTAGGGGTTTCCTATGTAAAGCTGGATGACTTTGGTACTGTGTCCTAGACAGTGGGGGTCAGAGCACTTGTAGCTGCAAGTGGTGCCCATGGGACCTCTACTCTACCCCCACAAACAGTGTGAGTGCTCTGAAAAATGTCAGTCTGTAAAGCCCTCATGCTGGGCAGACAAAATGTTGACAATTTTTGAACTTAATTACACCAAGGGCCAAGTGAAATCTGGCAAGAGACAAGTGAGGATAAGGTCTGTAACTGCACACCACTTGGGAGGAAAACTAATATTGCAGCATTCTTGGTGAGGAGGCTGCATCCAAAATGGGTAGGAAGAATAATACGGTGTAACTGTCACCACTGAGTGGTAATTTGGGGTAGAAGATACATGTGACCATGTGAGTAGTCATCTGGCACGCTAGCATGCAGGGCCAGATCACCCAGCATTTGAACTACAGACCTTGCCGGCTCTGCCATGCCCTCACACCCCAGTAACAGAACAAAGACTGGTGAGATGAGCCTGCCCTCCCCAAAAAGAACATTCAGTGTCTCATGATACTGAAGCAGCCTGTCACTGGGGACTTCTCATCAATATACTTAGTACAGACCAAGCAAGGGGTCCCACAGCTACAGAACATGCAGCACCAGTAGTCCTATGGATTTGAAGCAAAGTAAGTCCCAAATCTCTTACCTTCTGTGCTCTCCTCATCTTGGTCCAGGAGGGAGAAATCCACCAAAGGATGTCATCTTCTCACTTAGCACAGAGCAAGGCCTGCTCTCAGCCCTGGCCTTTTGGATTCATGATCTAATTACCCTTTCAGAAGTAGGGCAGTTTCCTCTTTGCAAAAAAATAAAAATACTTGGCAATTGTGAGGCCTGATCTGGAGCTCAACAGACATTAACAGGAGTCTTGCCCAAACACAGATCAGTGGATTTCTGAAAAATTAATTGTTCCTGAAGTTTATGTTCTTTTCGTAAAGCGTTATCATTTCTGTTCCACCAGTGGGAAAACTAAGGCAAATAGCAGCGAAGTAACTTGGCCAAGTGATACCACATGAACAAGTCACCAGCTGAACAAAGCGTCCCAAAATCCCAGCTCCCAAGTCACAGGTAAAAGCAAAGGAAAACAGTCTGCATGGCTCCTCCCTCCAATCCCAAGAAATTACAGTGTTTAACATCAGTTCTTAGGAGAACACTGTATCATTCAGTGTGTGGGAGACATTGCTTTTCTGAGTCAGACCTTGCAAATCAGAACAGCAGTTTTCACTGATAGCTATGAAATAATCAGGCATCAATATTTATATGCATAAAGATAATAAATATTAAGTTTATAAGGGAATAAATAATGTCTTTACAAACATAGTCATCACAATCCTACTTTTACAAAATTATATTAGTACAATATTTTTGCAAAAACTGTATAGACACTCAAAGACAAGCCATGTCAAAATTACTGCACAGTTTTGCGGTTCTGTAAGATACATTAAACTACATAATCATTTTAAATTCAACAAAGGTATAAACTGAGACATACTGAAGACAGAAATTTAGTAAAATTTTAAATAGATTTTGTATTTACATGAATGCACCTCAGGTGAAATCTGTTAAAAATTTAGCATGAGTAAACAAAGCAGTTCTAAACATTAAAATGTAAACATTCTGCAGTGATGCTCTTGACACTACAGAGCATTCTCCACAAATTGCATATAAAATATTTCAAGTAACCCATCCATACATTAATGGCTTCAAACATCTAATATATGTGATATACACTGTAATTTTCCCTGCAGCTTCTCTTCTCCTTGATCATTTGCAGGGTAACAGTTAATTATAATGAACAAGAAATGGAAAAAAAAAAAAGCACATCTTGTCTTTTGAAATTAGTATTATTCTATGGCTTCCTCTAGAGTTATTCTTGGTGCACAGCAATATGAAGGAAGTCAGGGCTGTACATCAGACATGGTGGGGTTCAAACACCTGCATATTTATACCCCAAACTAGCAAACATTCAGGTGCCTAAGATGGGAGAAATAATTTAATAATCTCCTCCAAACTCCGCTCATTTATTTCACTCTCTTCAAGACACAGTACAATTTTAACTGTAGAAATGCATCAGTACATACCCACTTCTGGTTTTTGATCCATATTCTGTAGAACCCAATCACATTTTCTCTATGGGTTTGAACACCACTCAACAATACTCATTAAAGAAGTTGCATACTTGAACTAAATATTAAAAAAAACCCCTTTCGTCTCAAAATTATCTTTTCTTCATTAGTCTCTATAGTTACTCTTCCTTTTTCCTTATTAATACTGTTTATCAAATTTTTTGTGAAAATAGGTTAAATACAACAAATTACTTTTTTTCCCCCTTCATTTATAAACTGTGATCTCTTGTAGCAAATTACTTACACTGATTTGGGCTGCAGATGCTTCTATTCTAATACAGTGTTATCAGAGGTTTATATTAAACTATAGCTAGAAGCAGTCAGAAGCAGTTAGAAGTCTAATAATTGAGGGCAGCCACACCAGGGCAGCCACACCAGGATTTTGGATTACTTCCACACCTATAAAGCCAGGATGGTGCTAGTATGATCTCAAGCCAGTTTAAAACTAGCATAGCTAGCAACAGTTAACTCACTGAAAGTGCTCCCTGCTTTTACCAGTGCAAAAGAAAAAATCAAGTCCAGTATGTTCCTTTCTTTTAACAATAACAAGAAATAAAATCTGGTAGGGAATTACAATGTAATGTAAGGAATTATTATGTTGACATTGAAAATCAATAGAAAAAAATTTCTCCAATCTTCTAAAGTCTTTAAAAAAGGCTTCAAAAAGCCTTGACTTCTGTGATGTTCTAGCAGTAGATAGCAGCATGATCATAAAATGGATCTATGTGTAGAAATCTTGAAGAAATAAGAAATACCATGCTATGAGGTTTAATACTTGATCCTGCCAGATGCTGAACTCTCTGGCCCTGACCCAGCAAACCATTTAAGCATGTGGTTAGAAGTCAGCATGCATGTTGCCCCATTGAAGCAAATGAGGTTATTCAAAGTTTGAGCACATAGTTAAGTGCTTTGAACGATTGGGTCATTAAAGTACCAACCACTTACTGCCAGACTATAAGGCTAAATTACCACTATGAACAGGTTGTTGCATAGCTGTCCATTATAAGTCTTACATACCACTCTTTGAAGCATGCTTTGAAGCATTTCTTCACCACTGGATAAGAAAAAAATGTGGGTCTGTCTGGGCAGGAAATTCCTACATTCCCATCATTTCACTTTAATGTGCAAAACCAAATTATATTGATGCCCAGGTATAAGCATCACTTAGGGAAATACAAAGCGCTGTCAATGATAATGGTAATTATACAATGCCACCCCTCTCCCACCACACGTACACACTCCATTAGAGCCAACTTCCTCCTGTATGCAGGGCTAGCATTAACTCATAACTCGCAATGAAAAGGGTAAAGTCATGCAAATAGCAAATGCTACATGTCGTATTTAACATTGCTTAGAGTTTCTAAGACGCTGCTTGATGCTGAGCAACATGGCTGCCTGGTAAAAGCAGTGCTGTCAAAAAGAAAATCTGTGCCCTCTGAGTAGTAAGTAGACCTTGCAATTTTATCTCAAAGCCAGGAACAAGACTAGTTATAAAAGTGCATTTGTAGCATTTGTTGTGACAGTTATAGACCAGGAAATGATGCGTGTTCGCTAAAACATATATCCTGGAGGAAACCAAAACAGGTTTGTTGTGCTAGTGGAAGCACAAGAACCAAATTCTGCAGATGTTTGCCTCATTTCAGCCCAGGAAATAAAATCCCCTTCCTTAACTTCAGTGACTTCTACTGTGATTTAAGGGTTGTGAGAAAAGTAGGAATAGACGCTCATAACTCTATTTTAATTATGGATTTCTATGACTACCAATATACACCTGTTCTATTCAGATCTCAACATACGATTCTGCTGTGGTTGGTTTGGTTTTTTTGGGTGGTTGGTGTTTTGGTTTTTTTTTTTCTCGGGGAGTATGGATATACTTTGCCTTTGTCAGAGAACACTTACAGTTTAGTTCTTACCATCTGGAGGGAAAATCTCCACATAGAAAAAAAATCCTGTTCCTGCTTTCTCCTTTCTCCTTTGCCTCTTACCCTTATTCTGTCACCCTGCCTCTTTATTTCCTCACGTTATTGTACCATCTTCATTCAAACCCAATGCCATGGCCATGTGAGGGATCAAGAATTACCTCGTGTTCATAGGAGAACCTTATTTTGTTGTTATAAGCCCTGTTTGGTGCTCAGGTGTCATGGTGATTATTGCACTAGAAATACTAATCTGTGCAACAACCTTTACACGGACAAGGATTTCTGTAATGGCAACACAGTCAGGCCTTTGTCCTGAAAAATTTTCAGTTATACACTAGAAATGTTTCTGTAAGGAAGCAGAAACATCTCTCTCACCACAGGGCTTTCTAAAATGGTAAAATGAGGGACAGCAGAACAAGTATTTGATCAGCGTCACGTACTGTAAAGTTCCTGTTTGTCAAATACTGAGACCTTGGCATAATGCCCCCTTAGTCGGGACTGTTCCTGAAATACCTGAAACAACTCACCACATCAGTGCTAAATGCTGTTGACTGTCTCTATTTCCAATCTGTCCAGCTGCAAATGCATGGGCTGTTATTCTCATATCCGTTAGCTCCAACAGAACCTTGTCCACTTTGGACGAAGGAAAAAAAAAAAGTACCCCTGTACAGTCACTCAAGATCAGTCCAGCTATTGCAAATGTCAGGTTCTTTCAGTGGGAAACCAAGCAGTGTCAAACTGTGTTCGAATCCTATGTTCAATAAAACCAGAAAAGCCTCTGATGAGAACAACTTACTTCTTTTAGCTTATCTACTGGAAACTACTTACGTGATGCAAGGGTGGGGTCACATTTGGGTAGGATATTAAGAATCTTTTCATTTTTTGCTCCAAGTGCATACCTTACTCTATAGAAGAAAGGTGTTCTTGGAAGATGCGGGCATACCTACAGAGTCTTGGGCTACAACTCAAGTTGCTCTGCTCAGCTATGGCTTGCCTCCATGGTTTATAAAACTCAATATATATGACAAAAATAGACACAACTGAAAGTAAATGAGGAGGAAGTAAATGTATGACCTCCATGTATGCCAACTAAAAGCTGACTTTGAAGCAATGATCATATGGGAGATATGGGACAACCTGAAGCAAAGCAGACCTGAGGAGATTGGTAAAATGCCAGCTGACATCCCCCTGGTGAAATAGGGCATTTTAGAACATTTTCTATCCATAAACTTAAAAAAGATGCATAAACCCAGACCCTCATTTCCCCAATGAAGTACAGAATATTAAATGACTTGCCAGGGAACACATAGCAGGTTAATGGCGAAGCTATTGATCCAAGTCTTTCCTTGATTCCATCCATTGGATTACAGAGCTGTTTCTCAGACTTTCCTTTTGGATCATTCTTTGGTTGGAACCTCCGCTCCTTCAAATATATTTCACCTTACAAATTGGCACAAAGTTATATGCACAGATTGACATAAGCATAATCAAGACCAAAACTTACACAACCATCAGTTTTGCATGGTGAATATACCATATGGATTATCAACCTTATGCTATTATTAAAAACACATTATTGCATACTAAACACATTTAGCATACTAAAATTGGATTATCAGTGAATTTTGTCAAAAATAAATCCCCAGTGATATGCAGGAATTTTCCAGCTCTAGCATCCTAGGGGTAATATTTTATGAGCCCTAGCATCCTAGAGGTAATATTTCATGAGCCAAGACAGCAGAATTAATTAGAAAGAATGCTGCACTAAGGAGGAAGATGGGCTGCAACCCAAACTCTGAGAGGCCAGTGGTAATGCTGTTATTGATGTTATTGGGCTAGACTTTCAACTTTTGAAAAGCCTGGAAGAAGAGAGGCAAACAGGAGAGCGGAGTGAGACAGCCCCAGCTGGGACTGGTCTGGTCTGAATAGCTCAGTTGGGAACAGGGTAACTACAGATTTGAGTATAAAACCTGTGCCAAGTTGAAACTTGGGGGCAATTTCTAGAAAAGCAGAACTCCTTTACCTTAGACTGTATATGTGAACTGAGCAGATGAAAGCCCTTACTGTTGCCTTGAAAACTGCGGAGTTGGAGGAAAAAGCTCTACAGCACCATAAAAGCACAATCAGACAGCTTAGAGGTAAAGCCGCATTCCTCTCTTCCTCGGTACACATCACTGAAGCAAAAAGTAGGGGGCTACCCTTAATTAGACAGATGTGAAAAAGCTAAACCGAAGAATGAGTCCTCATTTTGAGATGACCTGTAGGTCAGGTTTCAAACTGAACCATTTTAAGATTTAAAAATAGAGTTCGTCCTACAGATAGACCGAGTCACCTCTTCACCTGGCGTCAATTAAGTGTTGCTTGAATGCGATCAGTGGACTGAGAGAGCTGGAGGGCTCTCCCTTCACCTTTCACTCACCTTCATCAGTCAGGAGAAGAAAAGGGAAGGACAGTTCTATACACCGTTCATGTATGTGGTTCACTTTGTGTGTATTTTTAGTTTGGAAACACTGAGCAGTAAGTAATGAAAATCTATCCTAAACTAGAGCTGCACAAATAACCTCTTAATGGCTTAGACCCCATATCTCAGCATCGAAAGCTCACAGGCTGAAATATTCTTTGGTCTAACTGATGCTTTAAATTATTTTAATGACTACCATTTCATGTTTTAACTCCTTGGACCAACTGCAATTGTTCTAAATTTCAGCTTTGCCATTCAATTATCACATGAGCCACATAAAACTCTTCTAGTTTCCTGCTCTGATGGTATCTACACATTTGCAATTCTGCTTCCCAGTGCACTTGTGTATGCAGCTTCGAAACCCTCTCTGCCAGTAAAACCGAATTATTTGATTGTTCCGAGAAAACGAACACAAAAGGGACATAAAAAGATCAAGCTGAGTTTATTTAAGATTTGGATAAACATCCATGGAATGCTCCTGGCATTATTTGCCCAGCTCTTTTTAACACTGTGGTGGTGCAGCATTTTGGATAGTGTGGTGCCTAAGCCTAACTAGGCTCACTCAGCGTCTTCCTCCAGGACAGGATTGCAGACAGGTTGTATAACCCAAGTGTGTTGCACCCACTCACTCACTGTAAACTCAGACCCTGAGAAACTTCCTGGAGAGTGGAGAATTAAAGGAGAAAATTGTTCAAAGCATTACAATGTGTAATTTCAATGCAAGGCATAATGGAAGTAGCTGTGTGGGAGGATATTACTTCATTATAAACCTAAATCAGATGCCCAAAGATTTCTGTCTTCTCCAGAGACCGTTCCATCAGGCCCTACAAGAGGTTTTCCAGTGGAAGAAAAATACCCCCCCACACACTTCAGGCTTGAGAAAGTTGTATGGCTTTTTTAACAGTTTCTAATGAAATCCCATATTATTGCTCCTCCCCTGGGAGACTTCAAAAGTCATGCAAACTTCACAGAGCCCACATGTTCGTAAACCTCAAGCAAAAGACCAGTAAGGAAATAAATTCCAGTTCTCCAATTAGCATTTGACGTTCTCTACTGTTTTTTTGGTAGAGTGAATTTGTCTTTCTTCTAAACCATGCTGATAAATTAAATGAGTTACTAAACTCAGCATTATTTCATGTTTGAAGGCACACTGAAATCAAACACTCCAATTCACAGTGGGATTTGCTTTCTGCATAATATTTGGGGGAAATATGAAACAAAGCCAGCAGTTTCAAACATGTTAAAGGGGCTAATACGTACATGAATATTTTCTTCAATCTCCTTATTGTGTATTCACAGCTACTGCCAAACACAACAACAGAGATGGGGCATTAGGATATGAAATGGGAAGTGGTCAAATTTTCAAAGCAAGCTGCTGGGTGCTGAACACTTTTGAAAATCTGGCCCCGGACTCTTTGGTGTTGTTCCAGAAAGAAATATCTCTGTGCTGGCAGTTGGCCAACCAGCTTTGGAAATCCTTTTGCACAGTTATTTCAGTAAAGCATAAAAGCCGATCCCCAGCTTTCTCTGCCTGATTAAGCACTGCCACCAATCACTATGCAGCTCAAAGGTACGCATGAAATATTCCTAGATAAATCCTCCATCTCCAGAGAAATGCGTTTCCTGTACAACTGTAAATCCAGGTTCTGTGTCGAAACTAATCCAGTCTGGCAGTGCTATGGCCCTAGAAAAGTTTCCTTGGAAATGACAAACTTATGCAATGGCAAAGTCATCCAATCTTTTCATGCCACTATATTATATTAAAAACACCTGGTTTATTTATACAATGACTTACAGATCAGGGTCCTAGAAATAATAATACATAAACTTTATAGCAAAAAATATACATATAATAATTCATCTTTCTATGATATATAGAAATGATGTATATTTGTGTGTGTGGACATATATATAAATATATGGGTTGTACTTATGTTTAGGGCACTTGTGTATAGATATGTGTATCTACATACACACAGTATATGTTTATATATCTTTCTAGGTGCCACGTGCGTATATATAAACACACATAAATACACACAGAGGAGCATATTTACACTCTGTGAGTAGAGGTGTACTTTGCAGAATCTGCACACAAATAGCTGGAGTCCTTCACTGGCTGTGAGCATCAAAGGGGTCGGTGACCACCCGCATTAGTGTCCGCGGAAAGAGAACTAATGTCATCGCTGTGGGCACAGGACTGGCTTGATGCATCTTCCTTTGTGAAGAACTAGATTTGCCGGACAGTGGCACCCTGCAACGCAGGGCTTGTTGCATGGGCCAATCTCGTTCCAGTTGTCACAGGTTTTGACACATCCTGGACCACAGGTATCATAAACTGCACCATGTTTACACTGGGTTGCTGAAAGGCAGTTAAAAGGAACAAAATATGCATATTACACAGAGTCCCACAAGGAAAGTTACACATTTGTTTGCTTGTTTCTATGGCAAATATCAAAAAGCACATTTTGGTATGATGATCATCTAGAGGAAAAAATTACTTGTAAAGAGAGTCCACTATATTAAATGCAACAGTACTTTACACCACAAATATAAAGGTAGCAAAATTCCTAACCAAAAAAGTATCAGGTTCCTAGCAGTCTTGACCTTTTTGAGAATTTTATCACAGCTGACAGTGTATAAAGCTTTGGAAAGGTTTCTGTCTACAAGCAGATCTATGCTTTATATTTAAGGCTTCACATTGTTAGTTATTTGTTACAATGCCTTTTATCAAAGATTCCTGAAACATTTACAAGGACAGACAGTTATTATCAGTCCCACTCCTACAGAAAGAAGAGAAAGGAGACTCATTCACCACATCAGACTTTCTAGGACTATACTTTTAATATTGCATATTGCAGCAAATCAAAACAATGCTGTTAATTCAGCAGCACCATTTCTAAACCAAAAAGATTTTTTTTAAAAAAAATAAATTATTTCCATGCTTTATGCTATTTTACCAAGAGATCACTGAGAGTGAGGATTCTTGTACTTAATGATTCCACTATCTATTCATTGATTTATTTAGTTGACAGTTCAATGCATTTCCAACATAAGAGACCACTGAGGGGTCAGCTAAAAGCACTATACCTCCTCCAGATCAATATTTAAACTCTTAGCATTTTATATCCTGCCTTTTTACTATGGAGAATAATACATGGTTCGATAGCAAATAAAAGCCTGTTATTCTTTCTAACGGCTGTGCTGATGGCAAAAACAAGTACCGATAAAATAGTTTATAGATGGTAAGGGACTCTCAAGCATCCAGAATCATCTCTTGCTATTTACAGAGAGGTGGTTGCATTAAGAAAGTTTCTTCCATTTTGAGAGAGCTTGAAGGTCCAGATTTTTTAAAGAACAGTTCTGTTATGGACAGAAAAATGCTGTTTTGTTGTGAGAATTGTCCTTAGAGTGCCATTACAGTACTGTTATTATTCATAAAGAGAAAATAGACAGAAATAAATTGATTAAATATGTATAAGAGTGTATCACAGAGGACGGAAGTCTTAGTGATAAGGCATCATAAATTTAAGGGGTTCCTCTTCACCAGTAACAAAGTGATCTTCAACACAGTGTCAGCTTCTTGCAAGTTTTACTTCTTATGCATTTTATAGCATTTACACAGATGTGAAAAGCAGCCCTGGAGGAGGAATTCTGGCAAGAATGCATACAAAGTTCTCAGGGCACAGATATTAAATAAGCAAACAAAAAATTGGAAAAATCTGATAGTACAGCAGAAGTTAAAGAGCTACAGAGAATCAACAGCTGAATATTAAATAGATATTAGATATTTGGTAAATATGTTAGCTCAGTTGGTTAGAACATGGTGCTAATAATGCCAAGTTCACAGGTTCAATCCCTGCTCACTGCAGGGGGGTTGGGCTCGATGATCTCTCAAGGTCCCTTCCAACCCAAAGCATTCTATGATTCTATGATGCTATGATTAGGGGACAAAAAGCTTTCTAGCTTTAAGCATGAGAAAGCACCAGAGCAAGCTACCTAAAAACTCTGTGAGACATCTTTTATTGAACATCATTTTAGAATAGGTTGGAAAAAATATCTTTCAGCAATGTTGAAGATAGGCTTATTCTGCTTGTGGGCATAGATCCTTTGAGACCCTTTTTCAGTTTTACATTTCTATCTTGCTCCACATTATAACTTTCATGCGCATTGAAGAAGGAACAAACAGAAGGATAACTAAAATGAAATTTAAATGAAACAGGAAATTTAGAAGGTGGGAAAAGCATGCAAGCAATATGGAGCGTGCAGTAAAATTTAGATTCACAACAAACTCTGCACTTACACCCTGTGTTAAGAAGAGAGATTGAATCTTTATAAGAGGGGAATTGAAAATGTGTGGAGCTCCCAAGAGCTTTGCAAATGATGTGTTAACTGTCTAAAAACCAGACCAAGATATTCAAAGATGGATAGCGATTGTCCACACACAATGTGAATTATTTTAAGGGGGCTGTTTACTGGAAGCTTTTGTCCCTCCTCTCTGAAAATGTGTTTCCCTTCAAAGGATCTGTAATTGACCAACTGCAAACTGAAATATTAGGCTTCAATACATGCAGTTTCCATATAGAAGGGTCTGCGAGCTTCAGTTTTTAGGCTGCACAGGTTTCATCCCACAAAGCTTTACTGCAGTAATAGCCATCCTGTTTGTTCCACCTGAGCTCTGTTTGGTGCCTCAGCTGGTGGGTTTGAGTAAAGTTGGCCAAGGTCTCCTTTCCACTTCCTCATCTCTGCGCCAGAGCAAATGGGAATATATTACAGGCTGCCCTTGGCAGCCGTGGCATGTGTAAGCACTCCCCAGCTCTGCTCTACCACACATGGATGTGGTATGTCAAAACACCTCCTTCTCCTTCAGATGATGCCATGTAGAATATGTGACGACTTTCTTTTCTGCTGTAGGCAGTCTATAATGGCATTATTAACTTGCTGTCAAGGGGAAAATCAGAAAAGTACAATGGCTGCTGTTTCCAGTTCCCTGGATGGCTTTTATTGTTGAGTGCTTCAGTTGTTAACATGTGGTGTGATTGATCCAGAACATTCCACTTCATCAACAGTTTAAAAAATAAAAATAAAGACATTCTGCAGTAGGCTTGCCAGGGACTGCTGAAATGAATCAGTACCATGTAAACATGTAAAACACAAGTGATGCCTTTGCACCAGTCTTTTAAGGCAAATTCCTCTCTTAAAGAACTGAGCTCTGTTAGTAATAACTTCCTTAGTGCACTAGCAAAAAAAATCACAAACCCAACCCCAAAGTACGAAAGTTACTAATAATATTGCATTTTGCAATGTTACCAGTCCCAACAGGATTTTTCCACTCTTCTTCTAGAACATGTGTTTGGCATGACAGATGTGAGCTTCCTCAGACCGCTTTCTGAGCTGGTGGGATGATAGCCAGCTCCAGTCCAGAAGCCATATAGTCACATAAATACAGCACTGTGCCTGAGCTAATAAACCCTGCCTAATAAGGCTATACAGTTTTCAGACCAGAACTGGTTTATTCCAGCCAGTTTGGCAGTTTCACAGAGAAGGCTTGTATCTGTCTGCGCCTGTCTTTGTAGACATGGACATAATTATCTGGGAGGAATTCTTGTTCCCCAGCTCAAAAGCCAAAATACCTAACATGGAACTGCTGAAGGATTCCCTTGGTGGATGATATCTGGTAAATCTGATTCCACACAAATTTCTGAGCTAATATTTGTGCATCAATGAATCATCCTACTTCTTCTGTTGGTGTTGAACAGTTTGGGCTTTTGAGGTGTTTTGTAGGACTTTCAAACTGAATGTCACTTGTGGTGCTTGCAATTCACATCATCTCCTTCTAACATAGCAGAAGGCAATAGATCTAGACACTGACCTTCTAATGATATGCTTGTGTTAATCTTTTCAACTTTCAGTTTTTAATGAGTTTCCACTGAAAAGTCAGAATAGCCTGCTGATACATATTCACACAGAATAAAGCGAATAAAGGAAAGCAACATGTAACAGGGGAAAAGAGTGACTTTGGCCAGAAAATTCCGCAGCAGAGAAGAGGGGACCCAGGAGAGAAGAGTCAAAATCAGACATACACTCATCCTTCTGTAGTTCAACCGATCACATAGAAAAAAGAGAAAATTGTTCCATTTTTATGAGGCTGTTGGAGCATGTCAGCACATCAGCGCTACTGTATGCACTTTGCACTTTATTGTAGTCCCTATCTGCTTTTTCTTCTTGCCTGTGTAGTCATGCCCGTGGCAGGGAGTTATTGCCATCTGTCATCCTTGAGTCTTCTTTCTCTCAGTGCCCTTAGAAATTCAATGTTAAATTACTATGGCCCAAGGCCTTTCACCACTTCAGTTTATTTAATTGCACTTTATAAACTGCTTACTTAGCCTTTCTTGGGCTAAAAAAAAATCTTTCTTCCTATCTCCTTTCCTTTTCAAACCTCTTACTTCCATTTGTATCCTTTCTTTTCCCTCTCGCGTGTATCACTTTCTCTTATTTCTTCTTTCCCTCACGTTGGCTCTCCTGGTTTTTTTCTTCTCCTTCACACATCATATTTCTTCCTCTGCCCATCCTAACAGTTCTCTCCCCACTACTTCCCATGGAAACCCATATTCCTTTCCAAACCCTCTCAGTTCCTGTGCGGATCTCACCAACCCTGTCCTACCTTAACCATTTCCCTTACTCACTAGCTTCTTCTTCTCACCCTTCCAGCTAAATGACAGCTGACATTCTCCTTACCGAGCCAACCTCAAAGGACAGTAAACCTTGAGCAGCAGTATTTCGCGGAGGACTTAGAGGAGGATACACTGCTGTGCTGGGGCAGGAGGAAGAGCATGTAGGGAACAGGACATGTACTTCTGCCTCCTGAGCATCCTGTTTGGCTGGCTCTCCAGACAACACAAGCTTTCTAAAGATTATAAAAATGAGCTAAGCGTACAGCAGTCAGGGTAGAGGAACTGGCAACCACACAAGATCTGGTTTTATAACACACAAAAGAATAATTAAAACCTGACTTTACTAATAAGTATACTCCATTTTCATCAGAACACAGCTCTTCCAAGTATCCCACCAGCTATGAAATGTCAAGCAGGAAATGAAAGTCATAGAACGCTAAAGTTTTATTACGGATATATTGTTTCATACCCAGGAACTTTTATCCATAATTAGGACACAATAATTGTAACTACAAGTTTTAGGGAGAAAAAAGTAAGTTAAAGATTAAAATTTTTATGCTGACCACTGGTAATATATGGAGTGCAGTGGATGTACTTTAATTTAATGCTTACCATTCAATTTACTGTAGAAGATGGTGCTACTTGTTTGACATTGGATGCTTAAGTTTTTTGAGGGTACTTGACTGTATACAGCTTACCTATATTTTTTGCTTAACAAGATTTCCCCTTTCCCTCTAGAAGTCTGCACTAGGATTAAAAAACTCAGGTGGATTTAAACACTTCTTTCATTAGCTTTAATGGAAGATGAGTGTTTAAATTCCTTCATAATGTTCTCTCAAGGTCTGTTTTTTTGCCTTAGAAACTTTTCTTGTCTCTGGTAAAATGCCAGGAAAATTGTGAAAAAAAGCCTCAGTTAGTTAAGTCATGATATGCCGACACTTGTATACACTCCTTAAGGCAGGGACTGGAGTTTTTATTCTTTTTACAGCATCTGCCACAGTGAGGTCTTGGTCTGAAGTGCTTTGGTCAAAAAAAGTCAGGATGCTTGTTTCAGGTTCTGCATGGATCTGCTACCAGATCAATAGATTAAAATTACATATGTTATCAGTGCTATCTGAGATCACATTCTTGAATAGGGCTTTTACTTAGTGACACCCTGTTTGGATTGTTCTGTTCCTTTGTAAGAAAAAAAAAATGAGCCTTTTGGGAACAGTCAATCAAATGTAATTTTCTCTGTCACTCACCCATTCCTGCTAGCGTGCCTTCAACAGAAGAGGAAATTGAAGTTGAAAGAGTAGACCCTGAGCCACACACAATCACCAGAATGGACCACAGAGTAATAGATCTTTGACCAGCACTGAGTATCCTTCTCATTTCTTTTTCCAACTACTGTCAATTGCTTTACATAAATCTGAATACATTTCCAGGCAAACCGATGCCATTATAGAATGTCCTAAATTAATGAGACCATCATCAGGGGAAATATTCATCTGCAATATTGCATTTTACTTCAAGTGCCCATGACCACAGGCCACCACTTCTCATGGAAACAATTACTCACAATTACTTGCAATTAATGCAGTCCTAATCACACAGGGAATCTGCTCCAAGTACCAAAATTAATGCAGGTTTGCATTTTAATATTCCCATTAAATACATTTTCTCTTCTTCTCTTGTTGAACCTACTGTAATCATATATGTATGTTGTCTCTGGAAATATAATTATGCTTCAACAGGAGGTCAAAGGAGTTTAAACACTATCTGTAATCAACTGTTTACATATCCTGAAAGAAAAAGGCATGTACTTCTTCCTGGAAGCACACAAAATTAAGATAGGCAGCATTAGAGGTGAAAAGTTTTGCAGTGAAATAAACATTTCTAATATTTGATGGTTGAAAATCTTTCCTGAAATGGTCTTTCTCCATAACTCAGAATGCAACTTCCCTGCTGGTGCAATCCCAGTCCTTTCTAGCTGGTTCATTTTTGATCCTCCTCCACCAGTAAAAGGATAGTAGCCTATTAGCCTATGCACTGGCATACAAGGAAGCAGTCCCAAAACGCTTACCTGCACAGTTCTGCTCCGGTACCCACTGGACTTTCAACCCTTCCCTCTGACAGGCTCGGGCATATGCCAGGAATGACTCACAGTAGCAGTTTTTATGGACTGGGCACTCACACATGTCTGTCACACAGGACCTGTAGAACAAAGCCCCAAAACAAATAAGCAAGGAAAGCTTTGGCAGATATCTGTCTGAGGTTTGGAGTTGTTTACTTTCCAGTCACACGGAGTTCAGTGCCACAGCAACTTGTGCTAAACGGCAAGAAAGTTAAACGTATCTCTGCTGTCACATCCCAAGGGCTCATCTCTTTTTTGGTGTGCTGCTCTGATGCAGAGAAGTCCCAAGAGCACCAGGGAGAGAACCACGCAGAAACAGGGAGGTGAGAAGAAGACCCAAGAAACGTCAAGCAGAGAGGACTGAGACCACAGTGGGAGAAGGCAAACTCCATTTTTTGCAATGATTTTGTGTCAGCACAAGATAAAGTCTTCTTTCTTATTCCCTGGAAAGTAATAATTTAATAATTTTACCAATAATAATGGCAGCAGTGTTAAGTGGATGACTTCTGCAGGTAATGAGCACATGCCCTTCCATGCAACAGATGAGAAATGGTGCCGTCACTCCAGGTTACCTCCAGCCTCTCCCTGCTTTGAAGGCCCCAAAATAGCTATATGCTTGTTTTCTCAGCAACATCCCTACTAAATGCCATACTTTAAGAGACTCCAAAGGAGCAGGGGTGATGCAGCATAACTGAGCAGTTCTCATGCTAGGAAATCCCCCAGGCACTTATTAATACCACCATCTTCTTCCATTGCATAAGATGGAATCACCACAAAACATGGCAGGGAGCAAAGCTGCTAACCTGGCCCTAAGTGAAACTGCTACTGAGTATGTCACCACTATATTTCAAGTTAGCTCATCCAGAACATGTGCCCGTTTGGCACAGACCTAAAATATAACTGACAAGAGCCAGCGGATTTGCAGTCGGCAGTTTCTGCATAAGCAAAATGCTTAGACGCTTCTGCAAACACAGCAATGCAAATTCAGAAATGCCAAGTATCTGCTGCTCCAAGTGAAATCATTAGAAGGCAGGGATGAGGTGCGGGGAAGACATACTCGGCCCTCTGAAAATCATGCCCTCAGTTTTTCTGCTTTCCCCTGAAGGTGCTCTGTGCATGCAGCCTTGGGTGCCAATGGGTAAGAGCCCCCTGCTCCATACACGTTCAGGGACTTCTCCATTCCTGAGAGGACAAGGCAACTTTTGTGAGAGGCACAAATCCTCCAGAAAGACCAAGGGCTGAAGTACAAAATGAACTCTCCATGTTAATTGCTCTTGCTGTGGACCAAGAATTCAGTTGTCTATACGAAAAGGATGGATGTAGGCTTAATTTTCCAGAAACCTTCCCCATAGCTGAATAGGTAATAGCTTGGAAAAGATGCAAGCACCTCAGTCAAAGTAATCAGGATCCTTAATGCCTGTACAATGCTTTGGAGCCATCAGGAACCCTTTATTCAAAACTAGGAGAGGATTAGTGCTCCTTCTAACACAGACAAGCTTGTTTCTGCATATCCAACAGTGCCCCCTAAAGAGGAGTATTTCCCCTTGCCAAAGTCGCTATTTCAGTGAAACCTGACAGGTCTGCTTGACATTTCCATGAACTTTTAATCATTTTACTCTCAGTAGATCCCCAACATGAAATTACCTAAAAATTGACTGTGACAAATAAGCAACATAAGTGCTAATGTAAAAAGGTTACCTGTCCTGCATTTACCAATATATACGTACTGTGGATAAACAGAATTGCTTTGGATCAAATACATAACGTGTTCGTATTTACAGACCAGTGGTTTTCATTTGAAATAACTTTACTTTCTAAGGACAACGTAATTTTATTTAGCTTTAGTTCTGCGGTAGGTCCCTTTACATCTTTCCCAGTAACAGATGTTGCTGTGTGGGTATCACAGCTGATAGGCTGCAAGGAACAGATTAGCCCAACATCCTTGGCATTGTTTGACATTGTTAGCTGATAAAAGACCTTGTATAAGCACAAAGGGTCACCTTTTTATGTGACACACTGAATAACTTCACACCGTTTCCTTTGGCCACAACATGTTTGTGAACTCTTGCTAGCATCCCTGCAGCAGGCACGGCTCCATATACCCCATGCCATTTAGGAGGTGTATGTCTCATTTTACAGTGAAGTAGATGCTTGTTTGCTACTGCAGCAAATTATTATCACAAAGAGGGTCTGTAATAATCTCCACAGACAGAGTCTATTATCAAGATACCATTTCATCATCTTTTTGTTTCTGTGCTAGCCTCCTTTATCAACCACATTTTACTGCTCTCCACTCAGATTTAGTTATTATTAATGCCTGTGATGCTTAGGGATGCTTGCCAGTGCCAGGTTGGCTACATGTTTACAAACTCCTGCCTTAGAAATTATAAAATCCTAAGCCTGAGGTACTTCCTCTGCTTTTTAGAGCATAAATACTTTTTTTTTACCATTACTCAGAGGGGGATGCCACCTCCTACACTGAGTCAATGCACCTACAGCTACCTCACTCAGATGCTCACATCAGGTCAGGAAATCTCTAGGCTCACTGTCAATCACCCAGTCTTCTTAATCATTAACATGTTCATGGCAAGGCTAGCTCACCCTTACAAAGCCTGGGCATGGTCTGGGGGATTAGGGAGGCCAGGGCACCGTTCCCAGTCTGTGGAAGAGCAGCCACGCTCTTTGAGGATGCAGAGTTTAGCCCCTACATGCACGTGAGCGATGTGACGCCATTAGCCCTTGGCATTGAAACGGCCTTGGACATCCAGACAGGCTCCAGAGGGAAACATCTCCACTTTGGCTGGGATCAGCACTATTTGCCACAGTGCTCAGAACAGGTGTCCACTAAGGAAGGTAGCATGCCACGTGCAACACAAACAATCCTCTGATTCATTACACACCTAATTGCTTGTGTAATTTTTATTTTCCTGAAGTGTTTAATCCTGGTGACAGCTGCTGGGCTCAAGCCCTAGGCTTGGCTGAGGAGCAATCATCAGATTGCATTGGTTTTATTAATGAATTACAAATGCTAATTATTTGTAAGGTTAAATTAATTAATTAATTAAGGTTAAATGAAAAATGACAGTAAAGGAAACTATATCCACAGCTGCCAAGCCTAGTCAATCAAAGTAAAACCTTCTTTTTTTTCCTACTGAAATTCCTTGCTGTCAAGTTTAATGCATTAATATTAATTGTAGTTAGAGGTAGTTGGGGAAGATGGGTCTTTTTATATCACTTCTGAAGTCAGCAGGGAGCACGTACATGGTTTGTTTGATGGCCACCATAAGAGTCAAAAGGCAGTTCTGGGAAAAGATGTGGAAGCAAAAGATATCCATCCTCTGGGGGCTGGCTGGTGAAGGGGAGCTGGCAATGGCCCATGGGCAAGCTTTGACCTTGGGTCTGTATTTTTTTCAAAACATGTTTACTTCTTGCATTTGATTACATTTCTCACAGTTACTGTTGTTACAGTTGTATTAGAGAGCTATTACGGGATGCTTCACTAGGTAAATTTAAAAACTGATTCTTGTGTGCTGTCCTAATTCTTTCCCTTTGCAAAAATCTTTGGTATGTCCATAGCTTTTCTTTTACCCTCTCCAGTGATTGATACATTTAAAAAATTATTCTCTGCTACCCCAGATTCTGCCTCCTCTTCATTCCTGCTTTGAATCTGATAAATAGATTTGGTGACACTAACTGCACAGATGCAGAGGCTTATCTGTACTCTAATCTGACTGGACTGTTCAAACAACAGAAAAATACACATTTAGTAAAACTTTGGAATTATGCTGATAATGAAGCCGTACTGACAAGTTACCGTACTGCACACTAACAGAGATTTTGGGTCTTCCAAGGTATTGTGACTCTTCACCAAGACCAAAACATTTGCTTAAATTAAGTAAAATTGAGAATATGTATCAGAAGCTTAAACATCAAAACATTACAGTCATATAGAAATAATCCCACAGGAAGACTGCAGTGCAAGTTACTTATAAAATGAAGCAATTTTACCAGCTGTGGAAATACCCACAAGATACTTCAGGCAGACTTAGCTCTGCCCTCAGTGAAATCATATAGAGATGCAATGATGTTGTGGTCCAAAAGAAAATTGCATTTCTTTTAAGGACATATTTACATTTCTAAAAAATAATCGGCTGTGATGGTGCACTTTGTCTGGAGCCCCTGCTCCAAATAAACACCAGAGCACAGCCAACCTCTCAGTCCTCAACTGGTACCAAGCGCCTCACTGTGATTGCTTTTGATGCTGTCTATGCTGCCTGCAGGGTGTGTGTCAGAGATGGTGCTAATTTGGTGTGTATAATCACAAACTGTTGCAAGGGGAAATCCATGAAAGTGAAGGCATCCAGCAGCTGTGGGACACACCCTTGAAGGAGACACACACACACACACTCTGCTGCCACATCTTCAAAGCGAACTGAATGAGTACGCTCCTTCAGCAACAGCCCTTTTTCACATTAAACCATGGAAAGTCTCCAAGTCCCACAAAGGGCAAAGAACCGAGTCCTGTGCTACATGCACTATTAAAAAGAAGAAGAAAAGATCATAGCAAGAAAGCCTACAGCCTTAGTCCGTGCCATGCGGGATTGCAATTGCAGATGTTCACTTGCTGAACATCAGCAGTTCCTTTTCCTTTGCAGTAAACACAAATCCAAAACCAGAACCAACCATTTCAGGAAGGACTATTTCTTTTTGCTCCCCACGCCCCCCCGCTCCCATTTCACAACAGGAGTGTGATGCAGTGCATTTTTCAAACCTTTTGGTACCTTCAAGAAGTGGCTCTATGCAGACAGAAAACACTAACATCTTCCTCTTTCCACCAGTAGGTCTCAACAGACTTTACAAAAACAATTAGAAATAGTGCACGACTGCATAGATTTTATGTATGTGAAGAGGCATCAGGCTGTGAAGGGTTTTGTCTCCTATAACTGGGATAAACTGTACACTTGCAAACTCCAAATCCTGAAGGGTCATCGGGCTAGAGAGGAGGATTAATTTCCAGCCCCACCATCCTATGAGACAGACTTACTAGGATAATTTCTTATTGGGTATGCCAAATCAGAGTTTTAGTACAAGCTTGGTCTAATTTAGCACTAGTTATGAAAATAGCCATACTCTACACGACAGCCAGTTTGGATTCCCATAATCACACCGGAGTGCTCACAATCCAGCAGCAACACTCAGGATTTATTTTTCCTGATCCAAAATTAGACCTCCTTTCTCTTCCTATACAGGAAAAATAAAAGCCAATGGCTTCTGTCAGTAGTTATGTTGTTACAAGAAAGTTTGGGCTGTTTTTCCTACAAAGTTTCAATGAGTTGCCATTATTTATGGCCCCAGCTAGAGAAGTCATTTCACAAGGTAAGAAGATGAGAAGATGAGCCTTATTCCGATGTATAATGGAAAGGCTCATGCTGTTGCTATTGCAAGCTCTCTCTTGTCTGTATGTGCATGTTTAATCTTACTGAAGTATTGAAGCATGATATGTAGAGCTGGAGACTTTTTATGGCTTTGAGGCTTGAGATCAGAGGCTTGAGATCATTCTCTCTTTCTCCAGATTTTACTAATATTAATGCAAAAGCAACAAATAACTCATGAGGAAGGTAATTTTGGAGGCTGCTGAAAACACAGAAGCCCTTACATCTATTGAGTATTTGTCCAAAGTACTTGCCTGGGGAACACACTGTTTCATGCAGCAAGGGCAGACATTTTCAAGGATTGTTTCTTCCAAGACCAGGTAACTATATCTGCACTCCCTCTGTGCTTTTCTCACACATCATAACAATGGTAACATTGCCTTAAATTGGGGATCTGATAAAGGCATCCATAACAAAGTTAAATCATCAGTCCCCTGACCTGTTTTTCCAGTAAGTGGGAAAATGCCCAGAAAAAGCGGCAGGCAGCATTCATGCACTTTGTACTGGAGACTCCCCCATGGTACAAGAACTCCTGCACTGTTGAACTGGGTCCAAAAAACCCCTAAGAATGTGGGAGCAGAAGGGGAACTCACAGCTCATCTTTGGTGAGCAGTGCATAGCAAATCTACTGCAGGCATGTGCTTTCCATGGGGAAATCTCATTCCTATAAAGAGAGCATTGGCCATAATGCTTGAGAATATCAGAGTTATTTCTGGCAGATTGCAGAGGAGGAGTTTGCAGCAGTAGGCATTTGAATCACGCATTCAAATTTCATCCTGATCTCTGATTTTTGTGCAAATTTGAGTCAACCCTGGACTGTATTGCCCCATGGAGCCAAGCAGAAAGAAATTACACAATACACAGCTCCACCAAAGGGCAAGAACTGCACGTGATCTAAGATTTCTAGGGCACAGCAGTCACGTTACACACACATTGAAGAGTCCTAATTTAACTCTGAGTGCCATTGTTCCTGCTCCAGATATAGACTTGGCACTCAGAGATAATTAAACAGAATCACACAAGATATCCACATCCATCCCTGCCTTGCCAAGGCACACTTCCAAAGCAGTTATTTAGAGGAGTTCAGTCAACTTGGGAAAAGGATGCTTTAAATGCAAGTGGTAATTATTGTTGGTAATTTCCAACATAGCAAAGACAGACAGCAATTCAATTGTTATTTCTTTGCATATCCAGCTCCCTTAAAAAAGTCAGAACCCATACCTTGCTTCACCAAGGGTAAGCAAAAATGGTATTTTCCAGACATTGAATAAATGAAGGTCCATGTAGACCTCTGAAAAAGCATACTGTGCTGCACAATATCACCACAAGCCTATACTACGTGCTGCTAAAAGTATTATCCAAAGCTTTTGGAAAATGCCAAAACGAGTGTTCTATGTGTATTTTTAACCTTTATGTAAAGGGCATGCTGTGCCAGAATAGCATTTTATTGCCTTAACCAACATTACCCACCAGAATATGGTAAAATGAACAATGAAACATTCTGGAACATGTTCTAAAACTGCGTAAAATTAAAGTTCTCAGGACAGCACTACCCTGATACCATATTTATAATCTCCCTGAATATGTAGTAGCTGTGGTAAAAGCACTTAAAAGGAGGGAAGGATGAAGAACCAAATAACGAACAAAACAGCACAGCAACCTTCCCTACTTCTTTCTTCACAATAATTCTCCTACTAATGTGTTAAGCAGGCTTTTTCTATCTTGTGCTTGGATCCTTACAGGCATCTGTAGCTTTAAATGTTCTTTCTGGTCCTGAGAATGGAAAGGTTGGCTAAAATCCCTCCGTGGGGAAATAGCTGAACCATGACTGAGGAAGACAATGAAGTCCCATGCTGGGCTCTAAGAAGCATCTGGTATGACTCAGAATATTTCCTAGAGCTGAAGGTTACAGTACAGTTGAGCAGCTGACTTGCCACCTTTAGAGAGAGTGGGTTTTTGCTCAAGAAACACCAACAGAATATGGAAATGCCATCCACAGCCCTGGACGAACTGACCCCTTGCACTCCCACTCACTTTCAAAAAGTGGGAGAGAGTTTTCACCTCCTCTTCTGTTTCAGTTGTGCTGGGCTGTGCAGAGTTTAACCTTTAAAGGTTAAGTCCTGGCACGTGAAATAAATATCTGGACACATAAGAACTCAAGGGGTTGGAGTTTGAGTTCGTATGTAGCATATACCTTGAAGTGAAACAGTTAAAAACCACTTCGCTGCGCACATTACATACAACTTCGTATATGGAATTATTGGAATGAAGAGGACATACAGCGTAAGCTTCTTAACTCATTTCAAACAAATGCCCAATATCACACTGAAATCTGCCCATCAAAAAATGCTACCTTTTACTTGCTTACTTGAGCAGTATACATACAATTTTTTCCACTTTCTTTGGTGAGATTACTGCAAAAAGGATTTGGCTGCCTGTATGTTGTATGATCTGTGGTCTGTATATCTGGCTGGAAAATACAGGGACCATCATAACTCTGCTCTAGAACAGACAGAGTTTCCAAACTTGTTATAAAGAGGTCATTTACAATAAAAAGTTTGGACCAACAAAAAGATGCAGAGGCAAATTTAGGAGTATCACCTGGAACCTGACACTGAAGGTTCAAAAGCTGGAGCCTGGTTTCTGAAAACATGTATTTCTTCAGTTAACTAATATCCATAGTAATCAACTTGCAAATATCCATCACATAACTGGTAAAGATTACAGTAGTGGTATGTCTGATGCTACCTGGTATGGCTTATCATGCATTTATACAAAACTTTCTGGTGAAAGAAATTCTAGGTGCTCCATGGGTTTAATGTTCAGAAAGAAAGTCACCTCCTATGGGATTTTCTACCAAAAATCCCATCCTTCATAGCCCCCGTGGCCTAAGGTCTACAGTCCATATGCTTATCACTGATTTCCTACGGCAGAGTGTTATGGCCAAATTGACCTACTTTATGCCTCCAGAAACCCATCATTTCCCCTCACAACCTAGAAAAACTCCTAAATTTCATAATTTCCTGTTTCAATTTCTTAAGCCAGTAAGATTCCTTATTACGGGTCCTGTTCTGACATAACGCGGCAGTATTCAAGCTACTTCACCACATCAGATCTGTATATCAAGTCTTTCTTATGAGAGGAAAAGAAATGGAGGATGTCTTAGTGGACCTTCTCAATATTCATATTAGTATTCTACGTTTCCATTCACTATGTGCACATGCTTAGCTTAGCACTTACACTGCTAATGTGAATTTGCCTTAAGACAGAGACACTCTATCGTAATGGAATTTTCAGTGTTCTCTGGCATAGCTACCATGGAAAATCCATCATCATTTTGAGCTTTTGCATTATGTAATTGACATAAAATTTTATCTTTTTCTCCATGTCTAGACTTGATTTTTAAAGAAGAGTCCACCTAGTCTCCAGTTCTTCAGGCAAAAGTGGAGGCTGAACTGTCGTATCTTACCTAAAGAGAAGAAAAACCAATCATTTCAATTCAATTTCAAAAAGACAGACATGTTTCAATATCTAACTTCATAGCATTCAAGTGGTACTTTCAATCAACAGTTAAACTTCGTTATTATTTTTCATACAGTGCAAATGAACATGGTGTAGACTAAATTAATCTAATATGACTGCTTCAACTTTCACTCTAGTAGACAGAGAGCCCATTAGTGTATTCTGTGTGACAGTCCTCATCTGAGAAAAGCCAGAGTTTTTTCAGGAGCTTATAAACATCCTAGATAGAACCTCAAAAATTATTGAGAGATTTTGAAGCCATGGCACTACAGAAACATAAACCATGTAGATATACCAATAACATATTGCCATAGTCATGAGATAGACATATAAAATAACACAAGATTTAAATCTTCTAAAATAAAAATTCAAAACAGATCATCTCCTCCTATCTACTGACAAAATATGTCACGGCCCTGCTATGCTATCAGTCATAAAAATACGTCATATCCAATAACAAGCACAATGAGAACATGAAGCAGGAAATATTTCCAAAGCGTAAACGTAAACTGAGGTTGTCTTCAGCTTTTGATGATGATTCACTGTATATATTTCCAAGGAGGTCTTGTGATATAATAATAAACAGGCTGGCTAGTTTTGAAAGTCACATTCTGAAACTCTGCAGACCCCACTCCCTGGCTTAACCCATATAAAATTAACTTAAATCAAGCATATTTTTCCTCTAGGTGGCTGCAGAGCATTTAAAAAGTTGCTGGCTCCAGATGGAATACGGAAGAAAGAGAGCAAGGGAAAGAGCAGATAGGAGACTGCTACTTAGAAAACGGCTTTCCTCCTCATCTTGTTCCCCTTACAAACCAAGAGCCAAAATCTCATTTCTGCAAAGTCAGACTCTCAGTGAGCATGCCACCCTTCCAGCCTGTCACATGCTCACAGTGCATTTCATCTCTGTCTCCCTGTTTGCTCTTCATCAGAGATAACTGCTAAAAATAGGACTTGTAAGAAGTGGCGTTAAGAGCTGGTTTACCTGAACTGAAAAATTCAAAAAACCACTCTGTTCCTGGTTTTATGGCTTCCTGCATGGTCCTAGCCCAGACCCATACAAAGTAGTAGGCACATAAAGCATGATTTAGGCAGAGTTCCAACACCCGAATGCAAAACTGTGGTCCAGGCTTGGTTGCCCTGACCCTAGCAAGGCCGACCTTCTTTATGCTGGAGACTTAGTTCCTGCTTTTACATTTCCTCAGACACCTCTGCTTTTGCTCTGTATGATCTCAAGACCGCGCGGGCATTGGCAGGCACAAGCCCGACTGGTATCCCAACAGTGAGGTCCTCCTGCCCACAGAGGAGGGCGGTCTTAAAACAGCGGCAGTGCTACTGCGGTGCCATTCAAGATTCAATAGACCAGAGGGAGAGGGTGAGCATAACAGTTTGATAGTGATACAGGACTCAACCAGGAGGCAGAGACCTGGTTTCTGGTCTCTGGTCAGTTTGACTTAGCCTGCTACTCCATATGCAGAAAGCTTTGGATAACAGATGCTCTGCGTACTACCACAGTTCTTTAACCTTCCTGAGTGTTAGATCTCAATTGCAAAACACTGTACAGAGCCTGAAAATACAGTGGATGAAATGCTGTCTCCAGTGAAACTGTTGGGGATTTTCCTACTGACAACACGGGAGCCAAGATTCAGAACTGTCATCAGCCTTTTTTTTGCAGTTCTGTACTTCAAGGCTTTGAAGGATCCTGACTCTTTCAGGACATAGCTAAACATTAAATTCAAGCTTCCTGAATTAAAATGCTATGAATTAAAATTTCCTGTACTAGACATAGCGACTCCATGACATATCAGCCTGGCCTGGGAGCCACAGGAACCCACATGGATGTTATAAAGTCAGAATGACCTAATTCTGGGCGAGGTGGGATGAGATGATACAAGCAGATGGAGCCAAGGTTTGTTGTCCTTCGTGACAAACTTACCTTTCAGTGTGTTGGTTTGGGCACGGTCATTTACTTGGCTAAATATAAAGACAGCTCTGATGTTAATCAGCAGTCTTTAAAGAGAAATGCTGGCCATGAGCATGAGCGAACCCTCCCTATCACAGAACAATCACGATCACGGGTTATTCTCCTGCTCTTCTGTGGCTGACTCCCAGTGGCAAAGATGCTAAGATAAATTCTGGGCTTCGTCTTGTATACAAAGTCCTAAGCATCTGAATTTGACTTTGCCTCTTTTTGTTGGCTAAGCAGGGACTCTGTGGAGCAGAACAGTGCCCGATGCTAGCCACCTTGAGCGTGCTGACTGATAGAGCCACAAAGCAATTCATTCTCTCTCCATCACTTCTCACTCCATAAAATCTTCCCTGGCGTCCCTACAGAAGCGGCAGAGAGATCTCGGAGCTGTACCAGTTTGTTATGAAGCTTGCTGTCAAACTTGGCAGAGGTTGCAAGCTACTTTAAACCCTTCTCACCAGTGAAGTTTGCGGGTAGAATTGTCAGTGCTGAGTGTGCCTTTCAGTCTTCAGAAAGAGGGAGGTGGCACAACTGCGGTGAAGCAGCCCATGCAACACGTCTCCTGAAGAAGCCCAGCTGACAGGAGGGAAATCCGGGAAATCCCAGAAGGCAACATGGAAGGAAAAGCTGTTGCTGGAGATTACACAGGATTCATAGTTCATGTTCTCCATGGGTCCTTGGGAACCATAATGTTTACAGTCCGTACATCTGGAAGGCCACTGATTTCTTCCCTTTGAGGTGAGCATGTGGCACCCGCTCAGTAGTTTTTCTGCTCCCATGGATCTTTCCACAGGTGGGAGCCTGAGGGCCTGTATGAAAGCATGAGCGGATTAGCTCTGTCAAAACAAAGATCCTGTTTCTGTGCCAGTAAGGAAAAAAAGGAGGGAGCAGGGAAAGCATAAAATAGAGCGTATGATATATAGAAGGAAAATTGGTTTTTAATAGAATCTTTTCAAAGTTTTCCATTAAACTTTGGTCGCTTGCAGTGCAAGTTTTGGAATGCAACTCCCTCATCCCCTTAGGATGGTCTGCATTTTATTATGTTAGTAAGGAAGCCCAGCTTATTCCTAGCAGCGCTACTGTATGAAATGTTTCAATCTCGAGCCAAAGTGGCAGGAGTAAAAGCCCCTCCTGATTGATTTTCAGCCACTATTCTGGGGCCAGTGATTTAATGCGATTTTTATCATGTGCAAAAGAAACTTCTGTTACCAAGCAGTAAATAAATCAAAAATGATCACATCATAACGAACAAGATGATATGCATCCAAACGTTACCCATATCATGACTAGATTTCAGCTGAGATACCTAACCAGAATGAGCAAAGAATATATCAGAAGAGGGGAGGAGGTATTGGTCATGAATCAGGGAAGATGAACTGAGTAATAAGAGAACATTAGAATGTCTTCCTTCCTTCCCCCCCTCTGTCCTCCCTCCCCTCCCTGCTCCCTCTCCCATTTCAGTAATGCAGGCCACATGAGTACTAGAGATAGCTGCACTGAAAGAAGAGGTACAACTGCAGTACCAGCAGTCCAGGAGAAAAAAAGATGGGGGTCTGGACAAGAGTCAGTACCATATGTCTGTCCCCTTGGAGCAGGCAATGGTGGGGAAGCAAAGTGGAGTAAATCATGTTACACATGTCTATAGCAACTCTTACAGTTCAGAGACATTAGGGAGGCAGAATGAAAGCTACGCCTACCCAGATGAACCCAGAGAAAGGATGAGACACTTCAGTAGGATCACAGGAGTGTAAAGAAACTTGTATATGTCTGCATAAGCTGTATCAGTTCTGCATATTAAAAGTAGCTATGGTCTCTTGGGATGCCATTTAGAAGATTTCATGAGCACTGGAAAATTGTTACACACTTAAAAATCAGGGGAAATTACCAAGTCTTTAAGATGCAATTCACCTCACAATGTAGCTAGGGTTTAGTCTTCTCAAGGTGTCTCACCTTCAGATCAAACTTTCCTGGGTAAAGACTGAGCCTTCTTTGATTCATGATGAATTCTGCAGAAAGTGCTACAGAAATTGATGTGATTTCTCCTTGCTCTCTGAAGTTATTTGTCTGGATGCAGTCAGCTTTAAGCCTCTGCTTTCTCACAGTCTCTCCCAGAGATATGTTGCCAGCAGTCATTCGTCTGCACTGCAAGACGGTGGCTCTTGAACATGCTGTTGAGAGAGACCTACTCTTCAAAATAGTTCAGAAGAAACACTCCAGTATATTACCAAATCCACTCTGTCTTCCACGTGAATCTCGTAAATAAGATCTATGTTAGCCAGACCCAGTACCATTCTGCCATACCTTCCTCTTTCTTTGTTTGTGCGTGTGCACATGTACAGATTTGCTCCTTTTCTGCTCCTAGGTCAGTAATGCAATAGGCTATGTATTGCACTTGACGTTAGACAAAAATCTTGTTTATTCAGTTGCCCTTGTATCGCATTGGATATCTTGCCATTAGCTGGAATTACAGCAAAACAAGAGGAACATAAATTTTAACATTAGTTCTCTCGCCAAATAGGTTGATGAAATCATACAGCACCTCCATGGGGTTTTTTACATGTTCAGCACACTCCACATGTATGTCAGCTGCAGTCACACCTTACCCCTCTCCACTTATAAGGAAAGAAAAGCACCATACATGCAGAAATTAGAATTTTGTCTTATTTTGAAATCTTCTCACTGAGATTATATTATTGTGAATGGCAAGCCCAGTGGTTCTTAGAGATCTCTTTATGTAACAGTAGCAGAAAGAAAAGAAAGAATCAAGAGGCAATGAAGTTCTTGATCCCATCTGGGCAAAGAGTACAAAAGGAATCATCACGTCTGCATGAGGAGAGTGATGGTAATGGAGTATTAACAGAAGAGGCAGAGTTCCCAGAGTCAAACACTGTAGAAATGAGTAAAAGCCACAGAAGGAAATGGAGGCTAAAGAGGAAGGCCCACAGTAAATATCTGCAGATGCTGTTGTTTGCAATGGGGGCTGAACCAACAAGCATGTAGTCACACACTCACGTAGCACCTACTAGCCTTAAAAAAAAGAGAAAAAAACCCAGTCTCACTGGTGGAGGAATATTCTTTTCAAGATCAAAAGTCAAGCAGCAATAAAATCCGTGTCAAAAAACATAGGCAGAGGAGGTTGTGCATGCTCACTCATGAACATCTGCACTAAGAAGCCACTTAAGTAACCATGCAACAGCATGGAAGAAACATCTGCAGCGTGTAGACCACCAGCTGTGCAGTAATAATACTTTGAATATCCAGAGTGCCTTTCATCTGAATACTGCAAAGCATTTTCCAAACAAATTAAGCTTCACAACATCACCGTGAGCTTCTTATTTAATGGTAGGATTATTTCATCCTGCATCAAAATGCTATTGCCGCCAGAATGAAAAGTAACACCTGTTTATCATCTCATAGAAATGTTGTACAATTTTCATGACGGGAAGTGACAAAAAAGCTGTAGTTAAGTTAAAGTGCAGGAAGACCTGAGGTGGTCAGAATTAAATGTTTAGAAATGAAACTCAGAAAAACAGAGTATTACCCCCCTCCCCCCCCCCCCCCCCCCCCCCTTTAATTTTATGCAAACTGTCACATTAGTTTTTATGCCCACATGCTGTTACTCTTTGGTCTTTATTTCACATTGGGAAGAGAGAACTTCCTCGGATATATACTTGTAGGGGTGTCTACAGATGTGCTCAGAAGTACAGAAAAATACCTTTCTTGGTTGTGTACGCTCAATAAAATGTATTGCTGTGCATAGCAAATAGCTCTCCTTTGTACTCCTTCAGATCTGTTTTTATAAGGCATCCTGATGATTATACTACAGCACTGCCTTCCAAGGCAGCATGCCACCTAGTAAGTCCTAAAACAAACTACTTGCTGTGTGCACTTTCAGCCCCACGGGGTACTCCATGTAAGCAGCATTCTGACCTGACTACTGGGTTAGTGAGATCTGACCGTATGTTTCTCAAGAGCAAGGAGAAAAGCTGGAGAACATGACACTTGAAGATAGGAAATATTACAGACACTCCTCTATGATTTCCTCTCTCTGCTTCTTAATACACCCACTTTTCATTCCCATTGAAATGTTAGTGGAGGAAGCAGTTTGATAGGGAAGCTGTAGCAGTGAAGCAGGCTGGTTCTTTATCAAATGAAGCTCAGTACTGGCAGAACAATTTGTAATACTGTATGGGACAGACTGTTCTGAACTCTGCAAAGCTAGACAAACATACCTCTTTAAAACTTAAATCTTTTGAGGGCAGCAATGAGATTCTGATCTGTGCTTGACACTAGCACCCTAGGATGTTAACC
This sequence comes from Pelecanus crispus, assembly GCF_030463565.1. Lineage (NCBI taxonomy): Eukaryota > Metazoa > Chordata > Aves > Pelecaniformes > Pelecanidae > Pelecanus > Pelecanus crispus. The sequence continues at coordinate 55,318,054 of NC_134644.1, forward strand.
TATGGGTAAGGTTTTTTGATGTTATGGTTAAATGAAAAGAGTAGCTAGGACTTGGAAATGACTAATTGTATTTCTAAGAAATTGTTAAGTGTGTTTGGTTATTAAGCTCTAGCTTTGGCTAAGGAGTATATTTTAAGCATTTCTACATTCACCATCTCTGAGCTGGTCCCAGCTGGGCAAGTGGTGGTTAACTTCAGGCCAACTTCTCCCTTTCTCCTGAAAAGCTGGTTACTTGGCCTGGCTTGAGAAAAGAAGGCTCTTTCATGGTTAAGATTTTCCAGAAACACTTGGTGTTGGTATAACTCCATCCCTGTTGAAGCCCAGGGTAAAATTCTGTTTGTCTGTAATGCCAGGTATGGTTGGCCAGCACCAGCTGCTTTTGACGTCTCATACTATATGACCAGCTCTGAAAAAGTTCTCTCATACTCACATACTGACTTTTCTCCAGAAAGAGCTGGTTTTTTTCTCCATGGATGCAACCGAACACATGTGCCAAGTTGCTCACTATCCCGCCAGGACTGACTACTTCATTTCAAATAAACCATAAAATGGCATGAATTACTTGGGGAGAATAAAATGTTCCCTTTCAGTATGTACGTTCATTAGTTTTTCTCTTGTATGCTGGTTTTGTCCGTTTGTTTCATATATGATTTTCCTTAGCCATATTTCAAAATAGTGAATAGGAGAATTAAGTCTTAAAAACAAAAAGATATCATTTTCAGTTCTATCACATATAGGATAAGCAGTTCATCTACTTTTTGATATATGATCTTGGCTCCCCACACAATCTGACCCATTTAGAACAACAGTAGTAAAGTGTGAAGGTCTTTGAAAGTTTTCTGTCCATAGGAGTATCAACATTTGTTACCAACATCTATTGCCATTTTGGTTTTCTGAGATCATAACATTTAAATGAAATTTTGTTTCAGTTCAGATAAAACTCAGAGCTCAGAGGGCAACAAAGATGAGACCTAAGCCACACACCAGCTCCAACTCACCAGTTGAAATGATAGCATTGCATTGTTTCCACAGGACAAGGACAAGAACCAAAATATCCAATTCCAGATCCAACATCTGTTCCAATTTAGTAACAAACTAAACTCATTCTCCATCCCCCATACACATATCCTCACATACGCACAATGGAACACTCAATTTTAAGGACATTTGCCTCCGGATCTGGATCCATGTTGGGCCATGTCTAGTTTCCAGGCACAACCATAAATCAGTCCAGTTTCACTAGAAAGAGTGGAGATTCACAGAGAGCCCCAGGGAAGGATCTCTACCCAACTTTCCTACCCCCAAATCTGGCTCTGCAGTAATACATTATATTTGGTTTTGGCAGTTGAATAATATCACATATGATCATAGTCTCACCAGTGACAATTTATGAGATTGTTCCCCCTAACCCTCCTACATCTGGTCCTTCACAGAGTTTATATCTATCTACAGAAATCACATGAAAACCATGTCTTTTCCCAAGCCTGCTTTGAACCCCCACTGTTCAAAGCAGAAAATGAAATATGGTAGCAAGTAGCAAGAGGAACAAGAGCTGTGAAACTCACCAAGGTGGAGCCTCTGCTCTGGGGGCACTGGGACGCATGAGCCTGCCTGCCTGACTGCGTGGCCAGACTCAGTCCCTTGCTGCCCAGCTGCGGAGCAGCTTGGCCCAGCAGCACCAAGGAGCTGGGGTCGAAGCATCTTCCAGCTACACAGCTGGTCGGTCAGTTTGGGAGGCTCGGCAGGGAGCCACAGTGGTCTCACAGTTTACTAACCTCAGGCCTTGACTTGACTGCTTTTGTGGTGATGCCAGATAAGGGAGTCCCCCTGCCCGCTTCTTGCCTCAGCTGCTCCTTCCTGCCACATGAAGTGCTCTTCTCCCTTCTCTTTACATTCAACTAGAATCCAAAACTTGAGGAAATCAGAAATACATTGTTGATATGCTCTGAATATTGCAAACTGCAAGGCGAGGAGGGAGCCAGTCACCTACAAACACATTGCTGTTCTGCACCATGAACTCCATGAAGGTAATAGCCAATCTACCATTTGGTGTTTTTTATGCCAATCAGAAGCTGCAATGATAGCAAGCAGTCCTGAATGTCTGAGATCAGCAGGTAAGCCTCAGAAGTATTTCATTTTCCCATGGCCTGTTTTCATACTTCATTTCACACACAAGTACATGGGCAATTTGGAGCCTCAAAAGTGAATGCATAGCACAAGTCAATGCACTGTAAAGAATATTTACAGCCCCAAAGCATAACTACATTCATGTGCTAATACAGTAAATAATTTTTAAAGTCAAAGTAGCTTGAAATGCCATTTTCCCCCATATGTTTCCTGCTAAGCTTGTGCAGCTTGTGTACTTTTTAATTTGCAAAAAATCCTGAATTTTGTATTTACAAAACACTGGCAGGGTGAGAGCCCTGGCATTAAAATCTCCTATTTAACAAGAAATGAAATGAAGCAATGTATTTCCACAGAGTATTGACAATGATCCGGCTGTACAGGTGGGGAAAGACTCCAGCATCTTTACAAAGCTTCTGCTGAGGATACCACTTTGCTGCTAATTATTTATGTAAATGACTAATACAGAGGGAAGTCACCATCCCATTTAACGCAACTTGTGTACCGCTCACTGAATGCAAACAGCTTTCAGCCCCAGGTTCAATTCAACCAGAGGCAATTGTTAAATTATTTGCATTGATGGTCAGATCTCAGATCTGTGGGGATGGAAGAGAGAAATGATGCCAAGTCTTAAGTTTGTTCTTTGCAAGTTAAAGGCAATGGGCAGATCCAACCAAGGAACCTCTGCCTTCCTTTTAGGGACCCATTTGCGGGGAGGCATGGGAATGGTGACAATTTGGGAAGTGATTTGTACCACATAACACACAAGTTATGTCTTTAGCAGAGGGAGAATGGCAGAACTGGCTCTGACCCCATCTGCCATCCTCCCCATTGCTCTGCCTTGCAAGGTGCTTCATCGTGATCAAGCCTATGCCTCAGACCATCTCTGTGTGGTAGGCAAAGAGTCTCTCTCATTTTTTATTTTTACTTGCAGTGCATTCCTGAGGATGAACAAAATGTACAGATCACACCCTGTGACCACAGAGTGATATATAAATTGTGTTTCTGGGGTACACATGCTTCCTAGGGCTTCCTGTGATGCTGCCTGGAGCACCCCTGACATGTGCTATCTGGTCTTTCCAAATCCCAAGCCTCCACAAGGGCAAGCGTAGCACAGTCTGCTGCATGTGACTTCCAAACACAGTGAGGAATGTGTGCAGAGGTGGAAGATGCCCCTGCCTCATCACTATTATCATATTACTTGTCTAGTATTTACCAGATTTTCTGGACATATGCTCTCCTGGCCCAAGGTCTTGGCTGCGTCATTTTAGATTAATCAGGCCTGAGCTATCCAGGTCAAAAATGGGGTCATGAGGGGTGACATTCAAAATGGAGAGTTTGTCTTGACAACAGAAGAAACAAGTGCTGTCCCATATTATAATCTGAAATAAAACAGCAGCAGTTTTCCAGCAACTTTGTGAAAAATCTGTTAAACTGACTAGACTCCATCAGTCATGATGACAATCCCAGCACATATTTTCTTTTTCCTGTTTTCTGTGCAATAAAATGACCTAGAGATGTTTTTCCATTCATGAAACAAATAGAGAAATGTCAGGTTAAAGGCTGAAAAGAAGAACTTGGATAGGAGCAATGCTTCTTTACTTTTATAATTATTTATAATTATTGTTAATATTATTGTATTACCAAATGAAATACCTCTATTGTTTTACACAGCGGAAGTCGCACGCCCTATGATTCACTGTGTGCACTCTAGTGTAGGCTTAAAACACTTCTCTATTAATCCTGAATAGACATGTGAACCTGCACGTACAATTTCCTGGGGTGGCCTCAAGCAAATCATCTCACCTGCAGTGAGACAGATGAAAACCGTGCCATTAAGGTCTGACCCGGAGCTGATATAAAGTGGAGGAGAGCTATAGAAATTGCCAGGCCACAGGCTTGTACTGAGAGCGTCCCCTGGAGCCAGTAATAGCTGGCAATATGTGGTCCTAGCTCTCTGCATGTACTGCACTGCAAAGGGACAGTCCCTGTAAAGACATCCATTTACACAGCAACAGTCAAAATAAATTTCTGCATTTAGATATCCCATCTGCATTGTCAGTCACACTCACAGTCTTATCTCCAGGGAACTTCCAACCACTTCATATTCTGGTTGGAGTGCAAATTCCTACAACATGAAGCAAACACCTCTGGCCCCTGGAGCAGCCCTTTTCCCAGAAACCTACATAGGAAAACCCATGGCACTCTAAAAGATCACATGGCAGAACTGAACCTTTTCATTCTAAATCCACTTTTATTGCCGTTTCCAACCATCACAGGAATCACACAGCATGCAAGTCAGAAAATGCAGACACCAGAGATCAGCTAAGTGGCAAATACCTTTCACTTGTGAGTTGCAGATCAAGCATTCAGCTGTTGCCCTCAGCATTGGACTCACTCCCAAGCTCATAGAGACTCTGAAATCTGGTGCTAACCTCACTGCTCCAGTCACCTGAAAAAGGTGCTAAATCTAACCTCTACAGCCTGCCTTTCCAACTTGTCTTTCATAAAACACACTCCCCAGTAACACTGCCATAAGCTCAACAGAGAACACTGACATTAGCAAAGCTGTTGGGTTCACTGGAGACCTAAACCCAGCAGAACAAGCCCCTCCACAAGCACGTTTCTCCTCTCTACCCACTAATTGGGCAACGAAGACAAAGTGAAAACCCCGTGCTGAGCCAATGGATAAGCTGCCAGGAAATTTCAAACTGCTCCAAGCATGACGGCCAACGGAAACCATGACGTAAAATTCAGAAGAAGGTCACTGCTTCAAAATCTCTTTCTAAAGAGAGATTTTGTTATGGTTTTTCTTTTGCAAGCATGCATCAATAGAGCTAGAGTACCAGAGAGAGACAGAGAAGGGTGGATGTATAAAAAGGATGCAAAATAAATGTTAAAGTACTTTTTGCCTGGGTGGTTCAGGCACATGTTTTCAGCCTTTGGTACAATGTGGGCATCTGCAAAACTCTGCACTGATGGGCACAGAAGTGGTTTAAATGGCTGCCCACCTTCTGCACAGCTGATAAACCACCTGCACCATAAGGTCAGTGGACTTGGACATACTCTACAGTAGCACCTGACAACCATTTAGAGAGTTCTTTCTGAATTTGGAGGCTTTATCTTGCATACTCGCATATTAAAACTTTGACTGAGGTATCCCTGGTCTAGTTCATATGTGACACAGGGCAGAGCTGGGACCAAGCCTCACACCTCCCATTCACCCAGCTCTGAAATACCAGCCACCTCCTGAAGGTGTCAAAAAAATTTTATGCTTGCTAAAAAACTTTGGAGATTCAAAATGAAAGACCTTGGCCACCTGAAGCAAAGGGATTACTTCCTTGCACTGGGACTCTGGTCTTCTCCTGTGTCTAAGTGGGCTACAGCTGAGTATATCGCTGCATTGCTTGCAGATTTTCTGTTCAGTGTCACAATAAAATGGAGAAATATTAAATTAAAGTGGGTACTGCTCTCTTTCATTAGGACTGGATCACCTTTGTATTAAACAAGGAAAAAAATACCAACAAAAAACTCTGGGTTTTCTGCCAAAAGCTGTGTGCTCTGCTTTGACCAAGGTCCTCTTAGGAGCTCTGCACAAGCTAAGGCAACAGATCTGAGGTATTTTACCTTGTGCAATTTGGATACAGACTTAAGTTTTTCGGAAGTAAAATAGAAACATGACACCAGTTCAGCCCCAGGTGTTTTCCTCTCTCCTTATGTTGTGTTTCGTGGCAGCTTTCCATATTTGAAAGCTATCACACATAGAAACCCATCTCTTATAACAACCCACAATCATTTATGTGACTCTCCAGATCAAGCCAACATAAGAACCGTGTAGACTCACAGAGACAGAAAGCAGGCTCAGAGATGATCCAAACAACCAGCATGGCTACACTGCTGAGAGAGCTGTCAGTCTGAAGGTCACTTCTAATCTCACTAGTTGTAAATACATAATCTGCTAACTGGCTGCTAAAGAGTTGTTGCTGGGCTGTCAAAATATTTGGCTATAATCTGTTGTGTAGTCCCCAGTAGGGTCCACTTCTCACAAGGTGATCACTTGAAGCTTCTCTAAAATACAGAGCAAAAACATGCCACTGAGTGTTTTCAGAAAAATCAACTCACAGTGGAAACCCAGGAGAAGAGACCAGCAGATCTTCTCTCCCTTGTGCCCACCACATGTGCACCTCCAATGTGGAGCCCTCTGATAAAGAATTAAAAAACTTGTGGGTAGGAAATTACAAAGGGCAATTAAAATTATATTAACTTTCTCATGGCTTTTCTCTGGTGTTTTCTGCAACACAAATGTCAGAAGATTAATTTGTTTACTGTCCACAGATGCAACGATAACCACAATTGCTTCCCGAGGAACATTCAGTGCATCAACACTCCAGGTCCCTCACTGCCACCACAGCATTTTCCACAGCATCTACTGGGGAGTGCCACCGCTAAGAACGCCAGCGCGCGGTCCTGAAAGCATGAGGCGCCCTGCCTGAGCTCAGAGAGCCAGGCCCACTATCGGTAGAGGAGAAGAAAATCCATGCTGCCTGCTAGAAAGAGGCCAAGAGAGACATCATGCAACCATGGGCTACAGTGCACCCTATGCCACTAAAGGCAAAATTCTTGCTTCTCCAATTAGTATTAAACTCAAGACACTATTCCTGACTTAAAAATATTGTCAATGAAAGGAGAAGCAAGTTAACAACATTAGCCATAGAGATGTTGCCACACACAGAACTACATGGCTGCATCCTTACATGCATGCATAAAAACTCACACAAAGGTTTTCACTGAAGCCTGTCAGTAACTATTCACACAAGCAGTTGCCTGTTGCTGCACATAAAATGCTTATCACACCGCAGCCTGGCCCACCACGTTTTAAGCACATTCAAGTGAGAAGGCGCGTCATTTGTTTGGGTTACTTCCATTTTTGGGACACGACTTTGACTTCAGTCATTTGTCTGGGCTGTTCCCATTACACTTCCCTTTTCCGAGTGACTATCAAAGTTCTCAGAATAGTGGGAGGAAGATCTCCTCCTGGGCATCGCAGGAGCTTAGGAAGTGTCAGATAAATGCATCAAAGAGGAGATTATTCCTGAACGCTAAAAACCCACTGGAAATATATATGACAGCCCCAAGGCAGTCTGACACTGGCATCCCTCAACTGGGGCTGTTAGACAAACAGCTCATATTTTACTCAGAGTGAAAAAATCACACACATTATGGTTCTCTGACACTCTTTAATCTTAACACAGCTGCAAGCTTCTTTCAGCAGAGAAACCTTCTGGGTGAATGTGACCTTTGGATAAATCCTTGCATGTTCTCTGTGGTGGTATTTATTGTTACAGTCAGGCTAATGATTCACTTTGTGAACAGCCCTGGGAGGGATCTTTTTTCCAGCAGCCCCACCGACCTGTAAACGTGTTCCTCCATCACTGTCACACCTGTACTGCAAAAGGGGAAAACAAAGGGTCAACCAAAATAAAAGGGGTATACTTTCACACGTTCATTTGGATTACTGCACAGAAAGACAGCATTAATGTTTACAAGATATATAAAGGAACACTATTAACATTGAGACAACTGACTGCTGGTAGACTCTGTAAGGAGTTATTAGCATTTTCTGGAAACACTAGCTACCAGGACATAATGCATTTCCCTGAGCCAAAAGGACAAGTAGGGCATCACTGTGCTTGCAGAACATTCCCATTCAAAGCAGGCAGTGGATGCTAAAAGAGAGGAGGACAAAACCAATACAAGCCTTGAAAACTAAACCACATGTCTCTGCCAGCTTTCAGAAATACCATTAATCTTAAGATAAGGCTGGTTTTCTTGCAGTTGCCACTCAATATTACAAAAATTGTTTCTGTTCCTATCGCACATAAGCATAGTAATCCTCCCTTAGTCGTTCCACACTCAGCTCACAACACAATCCTTTTGCTGAGCCACCAAGAAGCCTGAATTCGATCTGACTGTAAGTTGACAGGCTCCAAGCTGCCAAGGAAGGGAGGCACCAAAAACTCCTGGGTAAACTACTTCTCTGGATCTAACTGTTGAGTGGGTTTTTGGGCTACTTCATGAAATACAATTCTGTCTAGAGCCCTGAGAGCTGAACTAGCTCCACTCTTGCCACTGACAAAAGATGAAGAAAAGAGTTGGTTCATGTCAAACTCGAAGGCTTTCTCACATCTGAATGGAAAGCAGACTTAAGAATTTTATTAGTGCCTTAAGCTTGAAAATGAAGGATGCTGCCAGCCTCGAGCCAGCATCTGCAAGAGATTAATTTCATAGAGACTGTTAAAAAAAAAAGCAGTGTTCAGATCTTTAGCAATGTATATAATTCAGGCAACACTCAGAAGCAGGCAAAAATACATGTGCTGTGTATGTAGGAGCGATAGTCACGTAATATGTTGGTTTATGAGATCAGGCTCTGATCTCCGACTTTCCTGGCTCAAACTCTTTTCTTTCAGGCACCTGATGTTTTTAAATGATAAAAATTCTAACACAAAAGCAAGAGCAGTGGTGACCTGGAATGAGTTTAGCTGCATTTTCTTGCTTCCCAGGGAGAAGCAGTCCATGTCACAGAAGTCAACAGACTGTTTGCAGTAATTCTGAGACAGTCAAGGATTGGGTAGATACAGGGATGATACCAATCGTGGACTTCAGCAAGCTGTGCTGTCACAGCCCAAGATGGAAACATAACTGCAGGACACTGCAAGAAGCTCCTGTTGCTGCTGTTCATGTTGTACCCACTCAACACACAATGCTCCCTCCCTTAGGCTACCATTGCAGCATTTTCATGCGCTCTACATAACCCCAACAATTATATGTCAAAGGGACACATCCACAGTTAAAAGGCTCTTTAAAGCAACACTGTAATGCTAATTTTTGTAAAGCACTGTAACAAACATTATAACAAAATTTGGAGTCATTCTGAAAGTCAAAGAAACAAGTTCCTGTCCTTGGAAAAGGTTCCTATTGGATGTCTATACCATGCAACCTTCTGTTTTCAGTCAACACCCAGACTTGGTAGGCCTTAGGGGAAAAATGAAGCTTAGTTTCCCCTCAGTCAATATTGGTGCTCAAGTCAATAAATCTTAATATTGACCACAACATAGAAACCAGTAACTGTTTAATATCTTCTTCTGGGTTTTAATTATAAACACTGAGGAAATTTGTCAACTCCTGACTTCCTAGTCATATGGAAAAGCTTTTAAACATTCTGCATAAACCACTGTCAATCAGGCCCATCATGGTTATGGAACTAAAACATACTCCACCAACAATTCCCTGAACATGTACACAGGATCTTTAACCTTGGCACAACTTTGAACCCCGTGCCTGCATCTGCTGCAAGGACTGCGAAGGTAATAAATAGCATCTTTTTATGTCACAAGAGTTGTTATTTCCAGTGCCACAGTTAAATTTCCTCTGCCCATATAAAACTGTAACTTCCATAGATAGGGAATGTTGACAAAAATCCCTGTGGTATTCCATAACTAAAAAGCGTTCCTGGCCAAGTACTGTATGATTTGGAAAGAAATATGAACAGCACTGAGAGAAAGAGAAATAAAAGAGACAGGTGAAAGAAATTCTGGGGGCTACGAGACAGTGCAGAGTTTGCATGTAGCTGATAAAGAGAACAGCGCAGTGTGAATTCCTCGCCTCAAAAACCAGATGGGAATCCTGGCCAGGCATATTGCCTGGCTACCCTGTAACACAGGCTATGGCTATGGAATAGATTATATAAAGTCAGGCAGCAGTCTAGACATCTTGGGAGAAAGCACGGGCTCATAAGAGAATACCCTGCCGGAGAAGTTTGTTCCCTCATTGACTCTCTGCCATCGTGTTTTGCGTGATCTCGCCCGGCTGTGCAGAGTATGTGTTTCACAGGTGCCTGCTAAGTGCATTCTTCATCTGCAGGGGATGGATGGACACCAGTTTGAAACAACTGTCTAGAGATCAAACTAACCAGGGAGATGAATTATCTGGAGATCAGTACAGATGAGTCAAAGGAGAGCTGGTAGATGAACCAAATATCCCTTACTAATGGGCTGAAATGTCTGTGTACTGTATTTCAATTTTGTGCTCGTGGGTATTTTTGAAATCATATTTGCTGCTAATGGTTGCAGTGAAGGTCTGGGCCTTCTGTAAAGTGAGGAATCATGATGCAAATAGTGGGAACTACATATTTCAGATGCTGACAAAACACAGCCTAATTAATGTACAGAATCTGCGGGCATGTTAACAACCTCAGTGGCAGATAAAATAGCCACTTGTTTGTGGGATCTGTGTAGTTCTCTGATTACAGAACAACCTTTAACCCCTTCAAGTGAAAACTTGGTGATCCTTCTTTATATTGTCAGCAAATCATCTTTGCCTTTGGAAGCAAGGCCAAGAAGTGTATTTCTATAAGCCTTTTTTGAAAAAGGTTTTCTGTACCCACAGCAAACCTTGAAATCATTGAAAGATTATGTCACCCTTTGAGGACATCTAGGACATCTGTGATCTATGTCATCACCTTGCCATAATGAAAAATATCCCTCTAGACAAATTTTTTTCATGAACGATGGGCTCAGAAATCAGTAAAACAGAGAAGAACCATGTAGACAGACAGATGATCAGAACAACAAAAATTGGCTTTCAAACCTCAGCCAAATCCTTGATATCTGAAAGCAGAGTATGGGGTTTTTCTTGCATATTGACTCCACCTGCTCCAAAAGCAAGTCTTTTATAGTCCATGCCTCAATCCATTACTAGGTTTTAACTTGTTTTAAGGTTCTTACTTGCCAAAGACACATTGCTACATGCAGTATTAATGAGGTTGTAATCTAACTAGGCCTTACAGAAGCAGAGAAGATTTACTACCTTTTTAAAAAGACTAACAATGCTTTCTTCTGAAACTTTGAGAAGAATTTGTGATTTGACAAGAATAAGACAATACACTTCTTGTGCATGTGAAACCTCTTAAATCCCATCAGAAGGACTTGAGCTTGAGGCCAGGAACCAGGCTCTTTCATGTTTTAATCTCAAATCTGCTTTTGGCTTCCTGCACAGCAAAGAACTCTTTCTTCATTTCAACAACTTTAAACCAGGGTGCAGCAAGAATTAAATGTTTACACTGCAATTTGAAAATGTAAAGTGCTAAGAAGGACCACTTAGGAAATTAACTTTGTAAACTTTTTCCTTGCTGCCATGGTATCCACCATCCTCAACAGCCTCTTACTTCATGTACTCATAGACTACATAACCTTAAGCACTCATTCTCTGTAAACTACATACCTCACTTGAGAGCTGATGTACAAAAATCAGCTGTCTGAATACCTTAACACTTACGACAGCTTCCTCTGGACTGATCATAAGAGAAATGACTTGTTATTAATTTTCACATGCTGGATTTATTTTAGCTTTTATGTTTCAGGAATATTATATAAACAGAATGTTAGTTGTAGGAGTACCCAGGAATGCAAGAAAACATATGGCTCCAACTCCCTTCAGTATTCCCAGCACATTCCCCACCAATTTTAATTTCAACTGACTTAAGTGGGGGAGTCAGGGAGAGACTTAAATGCTTTCATCCTCTGCATATCATGATGTAGAGGTGAAATCACAGCACCTGCTCTCACATATGCAGAGTCCTCCATTTGGGTGAAAATAAAACCCTACTGCTCCCTTTGGGTGAGGAAGGGACTGTTTATGGTGTATTTTGGATCCAGTGGCATTGCAGTTCTACCCTTGCTCCAGGTTGGCACTGGCAATCTCCAGTCTTGAGACCTCATCACGTTAGCAAAAGTCTATGCCTGCTCTGACGAGTTCACCAGAGACAATTACGAGTGCAGAGCCACACACATGTGTTTCTAAGTGGCATCTCAACAGTTTAAAGGGTGGGTGAACCTGACACACATATCCATGCATCCAGCCTGTGCTGCGTACCTTACCCAAGATTAGTCACTGTGATGGTAAATATTTGAGATGGATAAATACATATTCCTGTATAAGCACAAGTACCTCCACCCATTCTTGCCTTACTTCCCATGAGTCTGCTCTTTGCTCTGGTGTTGCAATGCCCTAGGGTACAATAATCCTCAGGTGACAAGGTTTGCCATGGGGGGTATCACAATCTTTTGCTGTCATATCGCAAGCCCTCACCAGCACTGGTGCTACCGCATACGGCTTTGTAGGACCCATGTGCTCGCAGTTAAACGAGGGCTGCGCCTGCCTCTCATCACACTGCTGGTGCCTGGCGCTTGATCTGCTCTTGCTCTTGGTGCTCTGCTGTGCAGGGAGTGAACGTTTTGCAGGTTGAGCGGCAGCAGTAGAAGCCTCCTGAAATGTCTTATGCTGTGCTTGTTTGTGAGGCTGCGTAAATCACCAGTAATGTGAGGTGCTGATTCCTCGTGTGCTGTGAAGACTGAAGGAAAAACGAGGCTTGAGTAATTAACAGAAGTTAATTGCTTTACACACTAGCACTTTGCATGCTTGAGAAAGCAAGCGTGGAGTATGGAACCTTCACATACCTATTGATACAGCGAGCCCTCACAGGGACAGACAGGAGAGGGGCAGATTTGCCTTTACCCTGGATTGCTACTTTATACCACAGACAGCTACTAAAAAGCTGACATAATGCAAAGGTCCCTGGAGATCTTGAAGACTGGGAACACCCCAGATTTTTTGGATGCCCTGTGAGATTTAGGAAACAACAGCAAAACTGAAGGAAAACCCTTCAGCTACTAAAAACACCCACAAGAAAGCTTTCAGCTAAATCTAACCCATATAAAGTCTCCAGAATGGACCCCTCACATGTAGCAAGTCAGCAAGACAGTGAGAGCAAGCTCAATAAGCCACTCAGAGCTGTCAAAACCTTCCTAAGGCAGACTTTCTACAGAAAAGTTTTTTGTGCCGGTCACAGCTCACGTCCTGCTTTGTCTGGTTATCCTGCCAGAAGCATAAATGAACTCATAAGAATAACAGGAGGATTAGGTTAAGCTTATTTTTAAAACGTTTCCCACAAATTCGTCTCATTTGCCTGCTTATAAACACCCTCGTTCATCTTTGCTGTGTGTCTAATTAGGCAGGATATACTGCAGGTGGCTTAAAATAGGAGCTGAAATATAGTAGCTTTGCAGTTATGCATGTTAAAGGAAAGGTAATTAAAATTTCATGCTACGAGATGTAAACTGATCATCTCAGGGGCCTGAAAGGGATTTCTCCACTATACATGACATGGCACAGTTGGCCAGCTACAGTACGGGTGGGTTTCCTCTTCCTTGCAACACTTATTAGCCTCTGCCCAAGGCAGAATATGAGATTCGATGGGTTAGTTTCTTGAATTATTTATTCACGGAAATAGACATATTACCATCAGCTAAGCATCTCTGGATTTTATTTAAAATCAATACTGCAATAAAGCTTAAAACATAAAAAGCTAAAATTAAATTAAAACAAACTGGCAAAGGAAGCCCTGCTGTGAACATGTCTTAGAGGTTAATTAAAATGAGATCGAACAGAGGTCTTGGATTTTGTAGCAGCTGTACTTAAAATTCTGTGGTACCTGACAGAGACATAGGGTGGTTTCCTCTGATGATGCTTACAACTTTTCTGAATAGCATGTCTCCAAAAAACGGGATTTATTTTCACAGCTAAAAAGAATACTTCAGTGTAGCAAGTATTGTTGCTTTGGCAATGGATCAAGTTGCACCAAACGGCAGGTGGCTTCTTTTAAAACATTTCCACAAGGGAGGATATCACTCTGCTTTTCTACCAGTTCCTCTCCACACCTGCTCTCCTCTCATTTTTAAAAATCATGCATTGTATTACATTACTGAAACATCAGAGGTGTTTTCCAGAATGCGAAAAGGCCCTTTCCAAAAATATTTGTTAGTGCATGCAACAGGGATGTGCTTGTATTTTGCCATGACAGTCCTAGGGCACACTCGTGCTTACTGTGAAATAGTGGCATTTTAAGATTGCACCTTTAATAAGGATATTTGAGATGGGGAGCTCTATATTAAAGAAGTTATGCCTAGGGCCTGTTTAAAAGCCTATCAGAGAAGCTTTGAAAAATGTGAGGGACAGCAGACCTCGCATTGCAGGCTTTTTCTACAAACTTGTCTACAGCCAAGAAGAACAAACCGTGAGTGAACTCAAGTTAGCAAAACACAGAAAGGATCTCTCAGTTGCCTGTGGCCAGACATATTAGGTCTTCTGCCTTAGAAAGTCACCCCTTAGATTTCCCCTAGGAAAAAAGCAGCAAGCAGACAGGATCTGGGAGCCCCAATCTGAATGTGTTTCACTTTGTCTACAGCAGTAAAGAATGGACCCGCTGTCTCTGAACCAGCTGAAGCTTTCTTAAATTGTCTGTGGTACACCAAATGTGGGCAGGCTAACTAAGGATTACTAACTGATGCAAGAGATTAGTGTTATAAACCTGCAGGGGACAGGAACAGTCACAAAAATTAAAACCTGTTGCCCAAATACAGCAAAATTCCCATTGACTTCAATGAATCACATTTTTATCCCATGACTCCAAGGCACTGTAGAAAAACAAACAAAACCACCCTACCAAACCTCTGTTAAAGGTAATCCAGGAACAAGTTCTGAGAATGCAGTCCATATTGACAAATGAGAAGGGCATTTATGGTACCCTGCTTTTCTGTCAGATATCTCCCCCTCTCCTCCCTTCCCCATAGTTCCTACCATCCTTCAGGATCATTTTTGTCTCAAACTGACCTTACATTTTCACATGCAGAGTCTCACATCTGTCAGACACTGGGCAATGAGGAAGACAGTATTTGGTTATGAAACACCTGACTTGAATTTCATTGCGCCAGGTAATAAACCAGAAAGAAATGAAGTTTTACCAGGCAGAAGCAGGTTTTTGTAATAAGTCTCTATATACCTGCATGCATGATAATCACAAATTGAGTTCTTTCCTGGAAAAGAGAGAAAAGAAGTCTCATATTGCATTTGCAACCAGTAGCAAATAACATCTCATTGAGTGTAAAAGGACAGCGTCAGGTAGGGTTGTGATCATGTAATTAGGTAAGCAAAACAAACTAATTCCAGACATGCCATCCTTTGAAGGAAAGGAAACTTCCCTGTGTTTTAATCACAGAGTAGTATGCTGCTTCATCTGGTTTTCCTATAAAAAAAATCCTTCCTTGTTAAAAAAAATATCATTAACTTTCCATATAGGGAAGCACAAAGTGGGCCATCGGGGAAACATGCGCTTCTCGGCTGGAAGCAAGCCATGGACGGTCCCAGGTGAATGGTGTCTGTCCAACACCACAGTCTTGTCAGATTTTGGAGCCCTCTCCACCCTCATCCCCCCCATTCCCAATACCTCAACAGGAAAGGAGACATCTGTGAATCCTCTGGCACTGCTTCAATGTTTTACAGCTGTAATAACCACTGATACAAAGAGAAGAATGTTTTCTAGCTCCAAATTCCTGAGGTACTTTTCTAAACAGACACAAGTGGATGGGGCTTGGTTACGTGAAAAATACCCCACCAGGGGCAGGGGTGTGGGGAAAGATGAAGAGGAATCATGATATGCAGATAATTGAGCTCAGCTTGGCTTCAGATTTATCTTTTCTGACCACTCAACCTGTTTGTCTAAATCCAAACTTCTAATCCTTAAATCTAAACAGTATTTTTCTGGCAGCTTGCACTCACTCTTGGCTACATCAGATGAAAAATACTTCAAGGAGGAGGCTTAAAACAGTGGTGATCTATAGCCTTCTATGTATGCAGCATTTTTGCAGTACTCCTTACCATCAACATATAGGTAGCAAAGTTTCATGCTTGCTGCGAGAAATCTCAAAGTGCATCAGACACTACAAGGTCCGTTTTCTCCCATTTGTTCGCATTGTCAGTCACCAGCAGTGTAAGTCACAGTGCCTCTTACCTGTATGTCAGCGAGTTCATCACAGCCTTACACAAGATGCACAGGCTGACACTTAGAAGTGGTTTGGGGAATAATGTCGATTTGTATAGGGGCATAAAGTAAAGGCAGCAGGCACCCCGGCCAGGTATGTGTGGAGAATCTGTTCCCAAGCACCAGTGCTCTTGTAAGGGTTGGGAACACCGGCTCTCCCAGTGCCTACGCATTTAGGCTTAGTCCTTTGCACATTTCTCCAATGCAGATCTGCAAAGGATCACCTTGTATAAGTAGAATGATATAAAGCAGAGTGTTTCTGTACAGAAAGCCGGAATTATTAAGCACTTAACAATGCAAGCAACTAAAGCTCCAGTGGTAACTTCAAATGGATGGAAGACTCAAAGATGCTGAACAGAGCAGACTGGAAAGTAGAGCATCTAGCTCATAGGAAACTCAAGTCCTGGTGCAGATTTGCTTAAAAAAAATATATAATTATTATTTCAAATATTTTTAAATTCCTTTCTAACCAGAAGCTCCCTGGGTCGTACAGCTGCTCAGTGACAATTTGCCCAAGAAGCTGAGTAAATTGTTTCACCCTGAGCTCCTTTCTGTTGTGGTTACACTGCTGCTAGTACCCAGACTCAGGGCCAGCTTTGGGCAGGCGGTCTGACAGGCGCAGGAACATCCCTACCTTAGCACCAGGGTGAGTGGAAGCAACAGCCTCTGCTCTGTGCTGGGTCTGCGAGGGGACCAGCCACGGCGTCATGCCATCGGTCCTTTTCTCAAGCCAACACCACTGGCTTGTCTTGAAGGGGGGGACAGGCCAGCTCTGCCCTGGGGTGGGTGTAAAGACAGATGTGGAGGCTGGTGCAGGAGCAGGAGCTGGGACAGGAGTCACCCTGGTGAGCAGTCAGAGCTACAGCCGCCCTTTGGTTACACCACAGATGAGCCCTGGCGCAGCCCAGCCTCAGCTGGAGCAAGGCAGGCAACTGCTGTGCCCACATGCACAGCCAGAACCAGAAAACCTCGTGGGGAGAGTTTTGCAATATGCACCCTTGGCAACAAACAGAGGGCTCCACAGATCCCAGTTCCACCCACCCCTTTAACACGTGAAACAGGCTTTTCTGAAGTCATTCTTCAGCCTACATTTCTTTTGCACCATCCTGCTGAGTGAACATAGGGACATAACCACATGAATTTTACAGCTGTAGGACATCATTGTTAATAGGGGAAAAAAACCTTCAAACCTTCTGCTTCAAAGCCACAAACCCTTGGTCCCCGTCTTTTAAATAGAGCTCATAATTAACTTGGCAATGCTGCAACTCACATGCTCTTTGCAGCCGTTCATGGCATATCTGTCAAACTTAGTAACAGAGAGCTGATGGACTACACAACATTGCAATTTATCCTCTAAACAATAATATTGTCTCTAGTTAAGTGGAAATTTTTAGAAAAACTGCAAGACTGCAGCAGTTAACTGCATAAAGTTAATTGGTTAACTGAAATAGAAACTCATTAACTGATTAACCGAGAGCTAAGTTGGAATAGTGTCAGCACAGTCACAAGGAACATTTAAGGCAAGAGCTGCAATAAAGTAGATTTGCAATTCCTGAATGTGTTTGATTAACAGATTCAAACAAATAGAGCTATTACTATGTTAATTACTGCTTGCCGTAAAATACTGAATATGATTAAATTCAGGTGTTTGAGAGAAAAACATACCTCTGTTAAAAATGTAATAATAGCAATAATAACAAAATTATATAATAATAGTAGTAGGAAGAGTAATAACAATAAAAAGACTTGTCCCAAGAGTTAGGAGCACAAATTTTCCAGTCTCAAATGGGGAATATCTACTGCATGGCAAAAGCAAGACATTGAATATTTTTCTAAAGTTATGGCGGTAGTGAGAGTCTTCAGCAACGTACAACATTTATGAACTCAGCTGCTGTGTAGGTATATTAGAGATGGGTGATATACTGATATCATGTTGATATCACATTCCAAATCTGTTGGTGATACCAAACTATTAAAAAAAAACCTACTAGAAAGCCACAGATGCTAATGAGGGCAGGTGTTACTAGGAGTATTAGTTCTGCGCCTTCCTTTACCGTGTCTCCTGCAGCCCAACTTGTCCCTGTATCGAGCGGCGTTACTATGCCTCTATCACTGTGGTCCCTGCACCCCTGTTTGGGGCTGCCTGCTCCTGTGCCTCCCAAGGAGGCTCCCAAGAGGTGTCAACATGGCCAAGCAAAGCAGGCGTGGGGGCACACTGGGGACCTGCTCCCCATGCCGTGTTGCTCCCTGGCCTCACCAGGGCTGGAGTCACCTCCAGGCCCCTGCTCCAGCACAGCTCGAAGATACACAATGAGATCAGCCATGGCGCAGGGCTTTATGAGCACAGAAAGTCCTCTTCCCCTTCCTTAAGTCCCCTAAGCTCCCCAAATCCTCATCCAAGAGCTTAAATAGTACCATAATATTTCCTGATAATGTGATAGAGCCTTTTCTGGTAACAGCAGCATGAGAAATTCAGATGGTATCACCTATTTTTAGTGCTATTTATACTCAAGAGCAGCTTCAGGAGTCTGAATGCAAGCTTTATTGCATACGTGGTCTAAGTATCCCCTCTAAAAACCTGCTACTGAGTAACCTTGGTAACTTTTTTTTTTTTTGGCAAGGACTAATCAAGGATGCTTAGCCATATTAAAATATCAAAATAGACAAGTAGCAATGGTGATGACTGTCACCGCTAATCTCTTCTTCACCCAGAATTTACCAAAATCTTCTGGAAATTCAAAATTGTTTCCCTGCTTAATGAACTTGCCTCCATAAAGTTCAACCCTAAGGGTTATTTTTAGAATATTACTCATGAGTACTGAACAACTAGCAATGCATTAAAGACAAACAAAAAATACCAACCCAAAACTAAACAAAACAAACCACAATTAAAAGCCCATGAAACGTGTCTAGTTACAAAACAAAGAATTAAGAGAGTGGTATAAAATTAGATGCTAAAATCGTTAGTTTGCAATCTGGACTATTTCAAAATCCTTTCTTGTACGCTTATATTGTGCTTTCTTCTACCATGTGCTTTGCAGAAAAACACAAGTCACCAAAGTCACAGCATCAAAAAAAGGGTTAAGGGCAAGGCGCACAACCATTTTTCCTAAGGTGTCACAGATCTATCAAGGTCAAGCTCAGGAGTTAGCTGTTCTTCACCCCACAGCCACGCAGCTAGATCTCTACATTTTAAAACATTAACCATATCCTTTTCACCTAACAATCATGACAATCTTGCTGTATATGTTTTTTGGATGGCTAACAAAAGGAGAAACTACAGCTGTAAAAAGAATGAGACTTAAAATGAATTTGAGACGTCTTCACAGAAATCTCCTCAGTAACACAATGTCAGACAAATGTTTGCAATGCATTGTTCACTGCCTTTTTTGGTGTTTGGAGAAAACACACCCTAATTCGTAATGTTCCTGCTGAGTTTATTTCTATTTCTGAGAATTCTTATTAACAGCAGGTCACTACCAGAGCAGCATAATGAAAATGAGGCAATGTTGATAATATAGGCAAGAATGACTAAGAAAGGTTAACTCTTGAGAATGCAGTATTTCAAATGGAAAAATTCCATAATACATAATGTTGGAGGGTAAAAACTGAGAAGCTATTCAATTCAAATGATGAATAGAAAAATGAAAGAACCTGACCCTACCATTCTGCCTCTTCACCTCTCTTACTGCTAGGAGCTTGTTCATAGTCAGAAAAGCAGAACTGGAAAAATTTGAGTTAAACCTAGCCTGAAATTAGAAAACATTGACTAAATATACTTGTCTAAAAGACCTCAGTAAAAAGCTGTAAACGTTAATTTAAATTTCTTTTAATAGTAATTTAAATTTTCCGCAAAAGTACATCACCAGCAATGGGTTCTTTGAAAAAAATTCATGAAAAATGCAAATCTCTGAAGTACTTATATTTATACTTATATATATACACACACGCTCGTGTGCATATTTATATATGCGAAGATTTATGTTAGAAAGGTTCCCAGAACTTTCTTGAATGTGTGTCCGTAACTATTACCTCCTTGTGGGAATTTCCTAGTGTGAAAAATGGCCATGGTCATTGAATAAATTGCTTGCTATAACTTTGTCTGTTTCTAACAAGAAGTAGCGTTCTACTAAATACCATTATTTAATTTTAATTTATATTTTATCTTTGATTCCTGTATTGGGAGCTGATCATTCTAACAGCTGGCAACATCCAAATGGAAGCAAAAGAACAGCTACTTCTGACAGAATATGACAGTCATTTCAACATAAAGTTTCCTTAGGGAAAAATAGACTTTTCTACAAAGGGACATAATCAAATTAAATACTTGCTTGATTTCATTGTCTTTCCAGGACAAATAGAAGACATAATTTTATAGGAAAAGAAATGCTCTATGGTAATTCTTGTGTGCAAGCATGTAGAGTTTTTTTTTTTTTCTGGCTGCCGTAGCCAAAATATAAATCATTTTCCGCTGTGGTGTCAGGAAGTGTATTGCACTAAATTAATCACAAGCTACTTTAAAAAAGGGACAAAAAAATCCACTGCAAAATGAAACAAATCTCTCTGTGCCTGTTTTCCATTTGCATTGTCATCACTTACCTTTAGAGGACGATAGAAGTGAGATGGGAATGTTGCTGAAATGCATTCAACAGACCCTGCGTGTGTGTGTGCGTGTGTGTTAGCATCTCTAGTGCTCTCTGCTGTGCCTCCAGCCATTGGAAAAGATAAAGTATTATAACCTGCACACAATATAATCTTCACTCCTTGCCAGGCTCCTAGCACAGGGATACACTATAGCAAACTAAATGCAGAAGCACATAGACTACAAGCCAAGCTGTGTGTCTTCTTCTAGCAATTCCCAGTCCCAGAAGTATTCTGCTGGGCTAGATAAAAGTCTTTCTGTCTCATTATAAAAGAAGAGGAAAGGCTATTCATAAGGGAAATGGAGTCATTTTAGAAAGCTTTTCCTAATAAGCCCAATAGTTCAGCAGATGTGCATGAGTGGGGAAAGCTGGGAGCGCAGAGATCAGGCAGCTCCATCCGCCATCATACAACTGTGACTCGGCTTGCTTTTATCTTTTATGTCAGGCAATCAAAAGAAAAGCCAATTTTATTTACTGAGTGAGGGGCAAATAAACTCATGCCAATTAAGGAACAGAAATGATGTCTCTGTGGTTTAGACTGGAAGCATTTTAAAAATAAAAAATCTTAAATAATTCGCTCAGACAAGGCTTCTAGATCCTCGTCTGTCTTCCTTTGCTCCCAGGGCAGGATGGGTATGCATCGAACTTTTTGTTAACTCTGTCCTTTCAAACTCTCAACCCAAAACCTCCACCATCCAAGAGGCACTAGTAATATTTAACATCCCCGCTTTAATAAAGTCATTTTCAAAATGCTTCTGGGAAGACACACATCTCTGGACCACAAGCAATAACAATTAAAGTCAGCTTCAACTTTACAGCTGACTTTGAAAACAGAAAGAGCTTACCAAAATGTCTTGAAGTCTCTTCGCCCTCTCTCAGTCTCCAAAAATACCTTTTCTCTAGGTGATCACAAACCTCCTGACTTTTCTCACTGTTGGCTGCTTGGGTCTTTATTAGCTCAGGACCATCTTCTTCTGATTCCTGACTCAGAAAAGCTCATCATAATGTAACTCTAAGCCTGTGTATTAATTCTTAGCAAAAGCAGCTCAAAGCATGTGCTCAAACACTACTGAAAGTGCGCCAACTGTGTGGCTTTTCTCCTTGCACAGTAACTTACTATCTCCCTCCGCAGCAAGCCACACTTACCGGTAAAATGTGGTATAATCCACCGTTGAATGACAGCTCTGAAACTCCCACGCTTTGAGTTTCTGGCATTCGCGGTGAGCTCTGAGTTTCACCCTGACTGTCCCATGACAGAGCTCAGGCACAGGTTTTCTCTGTGGGCGGCTGCAGAACTCGTTGGACTCCACACGCCAGGATTCGGCAAAGTCGTCCACATCAAACTTAAAATTCCCATCCCCCCCAATCAGGTCATCTCGCTTGTGCCCATTGTAATTGCCACACAGACCACAGAGTTTGCCTTTCAGATGTGGTGCAGCCATGACTTCCACAAAACTGTCTCCATCCCATGAGATTTCCAAGCCTAATAAAGAGATGAGACAAAAACATGCATACAAAAGAAAGAGAAGAAGAAATTGAGGATAACAAACTGCCTTATGTTTGCAAAACAGTGTTCACGGGAACCTAAACAAAGCCATTAGCTTCCTTCTGATAAAGTTGTTAGATTTCTATATACCTCCCAGTAAGTGCCTCTGGCAAGTGGAGTATTTCTTAGATCACAGTCAATTACAATACACTCATGCCTGTCTCTGTTTACTTTTGTTCCTCCTGATAATGAATGGGGTTATCCTAAAAAATCTGGATCCAAGACAGAACTACTCTCAACATCGAAAGATGGCTCTTACAAAATTCTGGAAATTGCATTTGCTAGGGCAAATTTCTAGCTGATTTTGCAGGGGGCCTAGAATTTCAGCCATTGTCACCCATTGCACAGGTCATAGGCATACAAAGGTGTCCACACCCCATAAGACTCCACCAGTGTCCACCTTATGGAAAACAGCCTTTTCTTGCCTGCAAAGTTGACACTGATCACTCATTTGGGTGAATACAACAGTTCCAATGCGAGTACCTTATTTTGTGTGGGTAAAGAGAGTTAAAAAGATGACCACAAAGATATGTCAGATGGGTAAAACTGTTGGAAGAAGGCATTCTGAACTGGATTCAAACTGTTCATTCAAAAGGTGTTCATTACCAACCTTGTGAAGCTGTCTTCATAAGTCAGCAACACTGAGGAATGATGGTAAACATCTAACCTTCATCTAGAGGCTGGGATGTAAGAGCTACAATCTGTTTTACAGTAAGGTTTTGCACTTCTAGTACCTCAAAATCAAAATTGTTTTCTTTGGGTGAAATCCATTTTCTCTGTCTGTACCCATCTAAAAGCTAGGTGTCTAGCTTTAGTCAGCTGTCTAAGCC
Source organism: Pelecanus crispus (assembly GCF_030463565.1). Classification (NCBI taxonomy): domain Eukaryota; kingdom Metazoa; phylum Chordata; class Aves; order Pelecaniformes; family Pelecanidae; genus Pelecanus; species Pelecanus crispus. The sequence goes on from NC_134644.1 coordinate 55,341,130, forward strand.
CTCTCTTTGATGGAGAGAAATAGGCAGCTCCAGGTCACAACATGGGTGTCTAATGCAGAGGGAATAAACTACCTTCTGAATGCCTTTCTGTTTCCAGTGATACGCTAGAGGGCCCAGAGATCAGGTGGAGACTAACTTCTAGTTTTTATCTGGGTGATTGTAAATTAAATTAATTCCATCCTTTGAGGAGTAAATGCATATCTCATAAGGGAAAGCAATTTTGGTATCATATGGGATAAAAACAACACCAAGAATCACTGCTGCTAAACTTCTACCCAAAAATGTCCTTTCTTTTAATTATTTCCAATGTCTGATGAATGCTACTACTTCACATCTCTGCAGTAATCCTGCAATGTAAATAATTTTGCTGACATTAATTTATACCCATGAAGTACCTGTGTGCAGCGGCTAGTTACGGATAAACACAGGAACCTCCTTTTAAACAGGATAATCCAGATTTTACCCTCTTCTCCCTGCCTGGCCAAGAATACCAAACAGCATCACTCCACGGTGCAGGACCAGGGCTTTGCTCCAGCTTTCTACATTTGCTGTGTGGGCTGGCTTAGCACCACCCTTTCCTCTTATAAATCAGTGCTTGTCACCATGTGATCCAAATCCTGCCCTATCCTCATGTAAGTAATTAACATACCAGTGACTCAGTTCAAAGCTGGAACCCTTCCTTTAGCAACATATCCCATTGTCTCCTATGACAATTCCTACCCGTGCTGCAGAGAAACAGGGTGAGGCTCAAACAGCAATTAAGGCTATAGAAGGGGTGCTTTGCCATCGGTATGTACTGTCCTGGCGTTTGCGTGGTTTACACCGTGTCACCAGGAGTTTGGGGAACGATTTACCCAGCAAGGTTGTGCAGATAATTCTGCATCACCGGTCACGACAGTCTGTTGCATCATGGTTGTTTACCACTACAGGTTAGCAATGATAGCACAAATATGTCCTGAGCTGACTATGCCTGAAAGCAGTTTCAAATTATCTAACAAACCCAGCGTGGATAGGGCTGCTGTGTCCTCCTCCAAAGGCACTTCGCACCCAGCCAACTGAGAAATTGTGCAAGACTACAACTGCTAACAAGGCCAGCACAGTGGCAAGGGGGAAAGCTGCCTTTTAAGCTGCTTCATACATTATCATTGCTGGACAAATTCAAATTCCAGCTGTCTTTGCTTCTGACAACGCTGAACAAAACAAAACACAGCTTGATTTGCAGACACCAGATTAATACTGCCATGCTGGCATTTAGAAAAACCTTGCCATTAACTTATAAACTAAGATTTCTTCAGACTTGAGAATCATATAAACTTTCTCAAAGCTTGAAGCATCAAGATCCAAATTCTCAGACAGTTCTCTTCAGAAAACAACTCCAGTTTTTAAGGCGGTGCTCAACTTCTTCCCCAAATGATCTCCCTCAGAAGCTGCTGACTTTAAGCGGAGTCACAAAAGACTGATTAATGATTCTATATTAATTTTCCTTTTACAACTTTTTTCTCAAGCCAAGACTTACTGACTTTAAGTGAAACCACTCATGTTCATTATGAAAGGTTAACTCCAAAATTATCCTGAATATTTGTGTGTCCTTTTTCAGTGTTAATGTACTTGTTACATGCTGCTCTGTGAACTCTAGGTATGCAGACAAGAGTAACATAAAATTATGACTTTTCATCTCAGCATATAAAAATGCACATTTTTTTAAATCTAGAGAGTTCTGCTTTGATTACTGGATTTGATTCAAGAGACTCACAGTTTAACTACCACAAAAGGATGTACTTTTCTCTAGCTGGGTATTGTTTAATTACACTATATTCTGCTGTAATTGCTCAGATGGAAGGGTAATTTCTAGCTTTGATGAACAGCCCAAAGGTTTCAGTCCATAACGGAGCTTATTCCCTTTTGGGGTAATGAGGAAGGGTATTTGCTCCTACACGCATGTTAATTTTTGTCGGAGCCTGGTCACACTGTGCAGTGTGTGCCTTTTTGTTTGTTTGCAAGCAGAAAATTCAGTTGGTTTCTGTAAACCAGCAAGAGCTGTGACAGATGGGATTATGCTACAGAGTGATGTTTGAAATGGTCTCCTTGGCAGACAGAAATTGTTTGGAAGAATTTCTTGGTGCCTATGTTCCCCTTTTCTTCCCCCCAAAATGGATGAGTTTCCCATTCACTTGGATAAGGATCAGAATCCAAGACATGTGAAGCCAAAGGATGCAGCATCTGTCCTATCTGGGGATGTGCAGAAAAGGAATATTCTCTGAGTTATGTTTTAGCGTTTTCCAATTTTCCCCTTTCTTGGAAGGATGTTTAATCAACTTGTTACTTGATTTCTTAACTTGGCACACTACGTGCTCTACTGCATTTAAAAAAAAAATCCTTCTGGATTTATGCACATCACACACTGAGTTCCCCATGCTGGGAACTCCCATCAATTGTTCTGCATGATTTTTCATGGTAAAGGCAACCTCGAGAACTGGCAGACCACTCTCCCCTAAAGATTTAGTGCCGAAGTGGTACAGAAAACCTCAGCAAAGCAACTTTGTGCAAAAGATCAGCACAGAAACAACAACAACAAAAAACGCTCCTGCACTAGAGGGACAGATAAGTAACATCAGCCCTGTGCCCGTCTGCTCTCTTGTCTTTTTAACACACAAATTTTAGACAAGGACTCAACACCATCCCAACCACACCCATGACAAAGTACCTGCAAGTGCAGGGTGCCAGAATTGCTGCTGCATGGCATCCAGGGCTACAGCTGGTGAGGAATTTAGCAACAAAACAGGTTTTCACTGGAAAATGCCAATTCATCAGAACTGAAATGCTTCAGGGAGACATATCGGATTCAATGAACTTCCAACACAGCACAGGCGAGGCTCCAAGCTGGTTTCCTGCCAGCTCGCCTGGTGGGCTGCCTGGAAGCCTGGACTCTCAGGGTATGCAACTCCAGGACAGCCCTGCCATGCAGATTTCCCTGTAGTCAGGGACCACAAGGCTTCCTGAAGCTTTGGGATCCCCTGTTTTATCCAGGGCTCAGCTCCCAGCTCTGCAAAAGGAAAACCAAAAGCTGTGGGAATGCTGGCTGAGCTGTAAGCACCAGACCCTGCACTTGCCAGCCCAATGTTACTTTGAATTTTGCTTCTAGTACAGTGGGTTTGGTTATTTTTCATTACTTCGTCCCTCCCCCTCTTTTTTTACTCTGCAGTGGGAAAGTATATATTTTTTTAAAAATCCATGTTTCATTCTGAAACAGAGAAAATTCCCCAATTTTTTTCCCCCAGCACTCGGAATTTCCTGTGGAACAAAAGGTTTGTTTTTACACCACTTCTACTCAGCACATTCCTCCTCTCTACAACGTCTCTGCTGCTTGTCCTCTCCCAGCAAAATGGAGCCATGCCGTTCTGCTGCTTTCCAGGCCTTATGTGCTGAGGAAAGGAGGACTTGGCCCATCATGCTGCATTCAGCGAGAGAAACCTGATCCTGCTCCGTTAAGGGGAGGAATTATTTAGGCTATAATTTGCAGTGATTACACACTGTTTGGTATGTTGTCATATGCCATGTTTGCACTCCCTCTGCCAACACATGGACAAGGATGTGTGTAGTCATTTATTAGGCTTGCACCAGGGACAAATGGAATAGCAGCAGGATTAGCTGTCATTCATCTTCGATTGAAAACCTTTCCTTGGCCTGTGGTTGGCTAATGAAATCCACATCGCTAGAATTCATAGTGTTCAGCTGGCTGCAAAGAGAAACCCTCAAGATGCTTTTAATTAGAAGTTGTGAATAATGGTCAACTTGTGTGCATTTTACAGACAGCCACAAAAATCTGCATTGCCACTTTGAGGAATGAGCCCAGAGCTGGGATCCACATTATGCAGACTTACATTTCCAGGGGCTATATGAACAGGTGTCTAAATTCTCAGCTCAACAGTGGGTGCTAGTATCCCCCTTGAAAAAAATTATGCTAGATAATGAGTATGACTATGCGTCACGCCTGTGACTGTATCCCTCCATAAGAAAGATTGGTTTCACTGCTTTCACATAGCATTTAATTGAATTAACGGTAAAGAGTATTCTCACTGAAACAGTACTTCACTGTGTAAGTGAAATCTCTCAGGACTACAGTAGTACCTAACACATGCTAATGAGAAAGTTTTAAACTTCCCCTTAGTATTTATCTATGCCAGGACACTATAGTTTCAGAACAGTTTATCAACAAATGTAAGTCCTCTGGTTTAGCATTTTGACAATTAATGTATTTTCTAGGACTCAAAAGACCTGAGAGTCTCGCTATCTCCCTTCCCTGTTTCTATAAATAAGGTACCGGATTCTCTGAATTTTCTGATTTCCTTTTGCTTCTGGTGCTGTGGACTCTCTGCTCCTCATAGACAAACTTTTACTCAAGCACAAAGCAATCCCAACAAGATGTCACTGAACAGCAAATTAGGCCTTGGTTTTCAAACCAGGACCTCCATTTTGCTGGGTAGCCCGTGAAATATTTCCATAATTTGACAACTTAAACTCATTCCAGCCATTAGTAAGTATGATTTCTATATAACTGCTGATTTAGACTGTAAGGTATGTTGCTGCAACTGGGAAAAAACCTGAATGTTATGTTTAAGAACTGATCTCCTCTCTGTTCTTACCTATAAGTATCAAATGATGACCCTGTGTAAGCCACTCTTACGTTACTGGTAGTTAAAATCATGGCACATTCATCTATACAGGCAGTTAATTGTCAGCTACAGAATGAAACATAGTTTAGCAAATGTTCTGCAAAGACTTCAAACTAATAGCTGGGATATCTGTCTGCTTGTGGGCTGCAGGGATTTTGAAAGCACTTTGGGTTCCTCATATCTCTAAAGAGTTCTAACTACATTTATTACCGCTATCATGCTTTTTTACTGACTGCTGTTCACATTGCACTTGAGAAGTTCTTCAGGGAGAAGATGCATGCACACACACACACACGCCCTACCTGCTTTGGTTGTCACTTTCAGCAAATAACCATCCAAATCGATCTGAAATTGTGGTGTCTCGCAAGGTAGTGAAATGCGGGTCCCATTCCACTTCACTGTGAGGTGCTGCTGGAGGCTGATAGTGCTTCTGCCCAACACAAGGTCCACTGACTTTGTCCAGGAGAAAGAACGGGTCCGACGGGCATCGTTTTTTACCAGCACCTGAAAGGGTGAGGCAGAGGAGGAGCAGTCTTTCGTCAAAACGTACTGACATGTTCCCTGAAAGTTAAATGTCCGTCCATCAAAAGTGTTGTAGTGAGGGTCTCCAAATACAGTGCAAACTCCAGGCTCTGCAGGTGAGTGAGAAACAAAAGCGCTATATCAGGATCAATCAAAGTTTGAAAAAAGCAGTTGATAACAACTTAGAGGACCCCGATCTCACCTAATCTATCTGCCCTAGAGGGCAGATTTGGCTGATGCCCACTAGGAATATATATTTTTGAAAAACAGAAGCTTCATGGCTTTAGTAGAAGTCTTTCCCAAAGCAGGTGGGAACCAAAGGCTGATTGATCCTTGGGGCAGTCTAGGAAGGCTAACCTGTAGCTAAGAACCAAAGACACATCTTCCAACCTATATGTTTGTCCCTTAAGCATAATGTACCACCTGAACAGTTTAGGTTATTACAATGCCTGTGAAACTTTGCAGATTATTTCATTTCCAGAAAATACAAGCCCCACTCATGATATCAGAGCAGGCAGAGCCCTGGGCTTGCAGAGCCCACTGTCTCTGGAGATGCGTGATGGGAGCTTTCCCACCTAGCTTCAGCTTTCCAAACATGAAATGTCTCGTCTAAGCAATTCATCCAGTCTCCCTCTTACTGACAGAGAGACACAGACATGACTAGAAAGTCTTTCATCTCACCAATTTTAGACATCTCTTTTAATACGTGGGGAATTAGTCTCTGGAGGAGCTTGTCCCTCTGCTGCCAGCTCTGGGAGCTCAAACAAGTATGTAAGACTACAGGCATTCCTCTCAGACAGTTAAATTCCCCTGAGATGAACTCCCACCCTTAAGTTGTGTTGTGGGAGCAAAGTCTAATGCACTAACAGAAGCAGAATTGAAAACATCACATGCATATTTTGAGGCTAATTTTAATGTCCCCAGTTAGGCAGGGGTAATACCCTGAAATTAAAAGCCATCAGACCACTTTAGCAGGTCCTGGTTCTGTCTGTATTTTACACAGACATATTTAGAAACATTGTACATTTATAAATTAGGTATATTTATGTTTTTTTCCCAAATTATCTGTAGAATCAGCATCTTTATTCAGTGTTACACGCTATCATATATGTTGTTTAGACACAACTGACTTGTAGTTATTGTTATTATGCTACCAACTAAAAGTCAGTAGTACGTGACTCGCATGATGCAATGACTATCTAAGGGCATGGTATCTCTACCAATCATTTGCATCATTACAAATGGAGGGAGATTTCTTATTGATGTTTGCAGCATACGCTGGTTGGAGAAGCTGCAGCTCAAAAGCAGAATGTTTCCATGCTCATGTCAATGATGCTGAGTTACCCTGCAGTTACCCAGCAATTGATTGAATTGCCTCGCAATCAAAGAGAACAGCAAATTTATTTGCATTGCAGCCTTCTGGTATAACAATAGGTCCTGACCACATGTCATTGCTGCTGTTCCTGGAAGAAGGAGTCTCAAGGCAGAGAAATGCACACTGCTACTGCCAGCTGGATACCCATGGGCTGAGGCTGCTTTTGAAAGTTGATGCCTGTTTCAGGGGGAGGCCTTGGTGCAGTAACAAAATTTGACTCAGTAATCAGAGAGCTGTGAACAGCATCAATCAAAGGAAAAAAAAAAAACCCCGAAACCCAACAAAGGAGGGGAGAGTAACAAGGAATACAATTTATTCACTGAAAAAAACATTATCCAGCTAACAATGGCTCACCTGAAAAGGCAGCTAAACAAAGGCAAATTCAAACACACAAAAAAGAAGGAGACATGGATTTTATGAAGAAGAGGCAGGGAATTCCTTCGGTGGAGTGCAATGCAGCTCTGACTATGCAATACACCTTTCTGAGCAGTTTTTCAGCCTAGGCAGAGTGCTATGCTAAAGCAGCTATAATGTTTCTGGTGTTTTTCTAGCTGTAGTTAAAGAGTGTCCAAGGATACCTACATCGAGACACAGAAAATGGGGCTGAAGGGGACCCCAGGAGACATCACCTTTTCCTTCTCTAGCTGTAATGAAGAATCACCTGTGCCTCTGTTATTCCTGACAGACATTTATCGAACCTGCTCTTAAAGAGCAGTAGTAGCAGCAACTCCACAGCCACCTCCAGCAACATGTTGCAGTACTCAGCTGTCCTTACTGCAAGTAAGGTCTTCCTAAAGTCTAACCTTAGTCTCCATCGCTGCATGGTGCACTGTCATCACAGAGCTGGGAGATTTGTACTTTTACCCCTAACTTATCATGGATCTTTTTACTATGTGTGGCAACTATGGACCAAAATTTTTGATTTCTCAAGGACATCATGTGTTGACAGCTCCATTAGAAGTCAAAATGAACCGTATTTGATCAACACCTCTGGAAATCAGGCCTGATGGACTTCAAGCAGAGACTGAAAGCCAAGACACTTAGATAAGAGAGTGCTTTTAAAAACATGCACTTCTGAGAGTCTCATTTTTCTCATTGATACCAATGAGGAGATCAATAACTGTTTTCCAAATACTGTGAAAAGATTACTTGATTGTCCATAAATTGGCAGGAACTATATAGTTTTTAATCACCAACATAATTTTTACCAATGGGAAAAAAATCCATAGATTTTATGGGGAGACCACCTGACTTTACCATTACTAAATCATACTAACATGTTTCTGGTTTCCTTATGTACTCACGTAATTATCTGCATAATGAATATGAAGATACATTTTATTACCTGCTCAGATTCTATTTCATTTTTTCAGGCTTTAATTTTTCCTTAAATATAACAACAACTTTCATGAAAACAAGGAAACTATCAACAAAAAAATCAGCCCAAGCATCAGTGAAGGTTTCAGAGGAGAGAACTGGTTTTTGTCTGCGGTTCAAGAGGCCAGGAACGTGGACATGTTATACATGTTATTAACTAACATATCGGGAGAGGGAGGCTGGTTCTTCACCTAAGCAAGTGGCTAAGAGGCAAGACATGAGAGGAACAAACATAATTTAGAGATGTGCAAGTAAAATTGATAGTACCAATGGGATCCAAAGGAAATATTTATTTTTAATTTCTAATGTGTTATGCAGAGTAATGTTGTTTTATGTTATGTTACATTGTGTCACGTCATATGTCAACTTGATGCAGTGCAGTTAAAATAAAAAAGAATGTATTTTGGATTGGATAGCTGAATGTCTGATCCAAATTTCGCTGTTTTCTTTAATAACCAAGGAAATGGGGGAGGCAAAATCTACCCAAGACCAGCCTGAATAATTGATTCTCTGATATCACTGTGTAAAACATTCTTGAAAGGTTTGCTAAAATTGTGGGTTTAAAAAAAATCCACACCCTGCAACAGTGTGTGCGATAACTCAGGCACTGCCAGTAAGAAGAACTAGTTGGCCTAGAAATAAACCTTAAATACTGGGTGTAACAAGACTGCAAAAGACAGGCAACATGAAAAGAGTTCCTGCCATTTTTAAGTTTTGGGTTGTTGTTTATTTCCTTTTGGGAGAGTTTCAATCACATCATGTTTTATGGTTTGCTGCTTTTTTTTTTTTTTCCCCCTTTTTTTTCCCCTTCTGAAACAAACTAGTCTTTCTGCTTGTCTGTTTTTGAAATCTATTGGAAGCATCAGTTCTCTAGTTAGGATCGTGTATGACTTGCTCCTCTGTTGGGACATAATGGATGGAGAGGTGTTGCTGCATCACCAAAGCTACCTTCCCCAATACTGGAGTATGAATTTTGCTAGCTTGTGCTAACAAGGCATAGGGTCATGGGTGAAGATCCTGCCCTTTTTTTCCTACAGTAAGTTGTTCCCAGCTTACTGCGGATAATCCTTGTCTCTATCAGCTGTCTAGGGTAGAGTTAGAAAAAGGCAATTATATACGATACTTCCCCCTAAGACTCTGCCAGCCTCCAACTATTTTCAGCTTAGGGACTTTCTGAGCTAGACATGGTTTCTTTTTATTTAGTAACCTTTGATAGACTTCTTTTCTGTGAATTTGTTCAGTTTCCCCTGAACACAAAAATGTTTTTAGCATCCACAACATCCCTGGGCAAAGTGCATGAAGAACTGCTGCCTCTTGCTTGTTTTGAACCTGGCATTCACAATCTTTGATGTCTTGTTTTGCTCATCTACACATGCACATGAAGGCAAATATACCCATTCCCTCTCTGTTCCTGAAAAACATAGTTTTTTTCAAAGGAAGGCCCAGAGCCATGTTCAGGAGGCTGTGATTTTCAAAGTGGCTCAGGCACTCAACTTTGATTAAATATTATTGGGAGCTGGCTGCAAACACCTCTAAACCTCTTTTGGAAGTCCTGCATTTAGGCTCCCAAATCAGTATTCAAAACTTCTGGCTTTCATAAAAGCTTCTGAGAGCTCGGCAGTTTTCACATTTGTTTCTTAAGCAACTAAATATGGACTTCACACTTTTACATTTAACAACCTTAAACTACATGTGTGATTCGCGCAGTTTGCTCAGCTCCCACCTAAGGCTCTACAGCTTACTTGCAAACTAATAATAATAGTATTTAGGTGCTAAAGTGAATACTATAGAACTCTTGGCATGCTTTCATTGCATTTACAAATCATATGCCCAATTCAATTGAAATAGTGACTTTCATTAGAAAAGGTAACGGGGAAGGTGACTGTGAGCAAGGAGCACCATTTTTGAAAACACATTTATCTGTACAAAAAAGGAAGCTGAAAAAGCAACAGCAAGGAAAAGAAAATTTTAGCATTCCCCAAGTTTTAATGTACCCTCATAAGGAAAAAAAAAAGGTTATTATTATTAACACTACCTGTTTTAACCAATACAGAGGGATAAAAGTCTGAAAGACAACTCATTTCTAATAAGTAGTATGCTGAGTAAAGGTAAGAACCACTTATTGAAATAAGTGGCTGCCAAAAAGTACCTTTCTGCCTTCCACCTAATGCCCCCACCCTCCCCAGACAGTACTTAGCCTTTCTAGAAGGGTGAGATATATACTGTTTGGTGGAGGCCAGACAGACAGTCAGCACGCACATCCTGACCAGCCGGAGAGCATGAGCATGTTGGCTGGGCAATTAGCACACTTGTAGCTCCAGAGCAGCCACAGGATATATTGTCTCTAGCTGGGTTTATTATTTGTTGGGATATAAAGGAAATGGGACACAAATCCATAGGAAACCAGGCTCTGTTAGCTCTGGTGCTCATGGAATAGCTTGTTTTATTTTTTCAGGAGATCAGAGCAGTCAATTGAAGTCCAAGATGTCCAGATGTCTGGTCACACTCTTCTGGGCTTGTAGCTAGTTAAGAGTGGCCAAGAAAAATACACTTTAAATTATAACTAAAATTGGTTTGGACACTTTCTAAGTAAGGAGAGGGAGGAAAAAATACAAGTTTACCAGTTAAGGGTGTTCTGGTTGCACATCTATAATTCAAAAATATCTCAGCTTTTTAAAAATAAAATGAAACTTTGAATCAATTAGCCCATATGCTGAATTAAGCTCTAAATCAAACAGAACACATTATTAACTTTTGAAAACTAGCTACAGAACACGCATAATAGAATTTCATTAGCTTTTCTTTAAAAAATGCCTAGCCATAGAGTACTTTCCTCATAACTGCTGCATAGTGCAGCTTGATATAATACACATTACAAGGTGTGGTGTCAAAAACTCCACAGGAGTCTTTATGGTCTATTTCATAAATAAAATAGCTATTCCAATTTGTCCAAATACATATTTATACAGTAGACCATCATGGCTGAAACAGCTGAGGAGGTAAATCATGAACAGCATTCCAGTATGAATAAACAATTGCAGTCTTTTTGTTGATATATTTCTCCGTGGCAAGGAAATAACACAAGAAAGAGGACCACCGGGGGCCTATGTGGTCCTTTAGTCCCACTCCCTGCTCTCAGTTACCTACAATGCATAACCCCACCTTTTCTTTTTCTTTACTTTTTTTTTTTTTTTTGAAGAGTCATAATTTTTTCAGTATTTCTATAAAAAAAAATAAAATGGATGCAGGACCAGGTGAAAGTACCAACCTCTTACACCTAGGACTGGGTCCAAATGCCCTTGAGTTTGGTTTTGCTGCACTGGTCATTTTGTCAGTTAAAAAAAGCTGCAGAATGATGTGTGATGAATGAAATTTTCTGCCCCAAAAGAGGCCTTTACTGCAAAATTAATCATGTGTACTGCTAGACCTAGATGACTGCAGTCCACTTTGAAAAAACTTCATCCATAAAACCTCACAATGACTTAGGTAAGACTGTGTTAGGATTATTGATCATGAATAAAATACATCTATATGGTTACAGTAGGAAGCTTTCATACTGCATGCTGCAATTTCAGCAAGGGCTACCAATTCTTCTTTGTCAAGAACAAAGATTTAACCTGCACTGCAAATTCCCATCTTTGTCTGGAATTGAAAGCAGTCTGTTAATGTTATTTGAACTCAGGTTTAGTGTTTTCTTTTTTTAATATGAAAATGACCTTGGTCTAACATAGGATTACTAATTTATGGAATTGACGTCAGTGGTGATTTTTCTAAATCAAGCTCAAAAGAGTACATTTCATTACATTTTTACAGCAGGATAAACTAAACTGTTGAATTTTCCACTGGTATGACCACTGTGTTTAATTAGTGATAACTGTACACCAGCCATGGAGCTTAAACAGCAACATGCCAAAACCAACCATAGTTAACTTCGGCAACAGTAGACAAAAGAGACTCTCCAGCCCTTTAGGAGACAAGGTACTTTTTCTCTCTGCAACAAACTGCTTTGAAAAATAATCCTTTGATTGGGTTTTTTTTCAGTTTAAAGTGTATCCTTTAACATCGTGACTGTTTTTGACCTGCTTCATAGAAATTGGCTGCATTTAAACTGTACTCAAAGCTCTCCTGTGTACAGTATGTTCTTGTACCTCCTATGTTGTTTTTACTTTGGAAAATTAATATCTGCTGGACCGCCAGAAATGTCTGGTGTGTTAATATGTGGAGAGAGAATCAACATGAGTGGGTGGGTGAGGGAAAGGGCTGTGCATGTACATCTTATCTCATCAGAAACTGGCTGAATTAGCAAAGTTTCTATCTGAGATAGTGATCATCACTGAAATCCTTATGATTTTGCCTTTTGCCTGTCTTATGTCGTGATGAGATTTACAGCACTTCTGGCACAAAGGTGGAATTAGTTCCTTGCAAATGGCAACTGTTAAAACAGTAATGGCTACCACTGCTGTATGACAGTAGGTATTTAAGCTCTTTAATTACATTACCCGATAAAAGCTGGGAGCGGCCTGTAGTCATAAAAGCTTAGAATCAGCTCAGCATCATCTCTCCTCCAAATACTAAATGGGTGCATAGTGAGACACATCTCAAAAAAAAAGGACCCCTCTGTTTCATGTGCAACAGAGGAGCATGCCACTGCAGGACAGCGCAACGAGCGCAATGCAGACAGGACCCATAAGAAGAAGCTAAGGGAATAAGGTTGTTTATCCCGAAAGCTTTGGGGAGACCTAAGAGCAGTCTGCCAGTACCTAGAAGGAGGTTACTGGGAAGATGGAGCCAGGCTCGTTACAGAGATGCACGGCAGGAGGACAAGCAACAATGGTCTGCCCTTAATTTCACATCTTCTAGTCATGACCATTCCCTCCTTATATTGTCAAGAAGTTCTGACTTTTTAGGTAACCTGGTTCCTGGATGAGTTATTTTTACTTTGAAGAAATCTGGTTTTTGCCACCTTCTCCCATGAAACAATTATCGCAAGTCATTCTCTGGCAGCATTTCTGAAAGAGTCACTGTACTGTCTTCTTTTTAACCCCTTACAGTAGAGGGTCTCCAGTGCTTTGAGGGAATGGCTGGTCCCATTATTTTTCTCTCCCTCTCATGTTACAAAAGAACACATGAGAAAGGTTAAATGAGACTGAAACATAAGAACAGAGGCAAGACACAGACTGATAAATTCATGACACTAATGACATGTCATGTTTGAGCAGAGGTTTATGCAAATTTCTTCTCCCTTTAAAACTGAGCTGACATGAAATCAACTGCTGGTGAGTTGAATCCTCTTTCATTTCTCCCTCTTCTCAGTATTATTTCAAGTGTTTCTGAGGTTGCCACTCGTATTTAATTTCATTTTGATACTGAAGACTTGCAAACTAGATTTATTTTATCGCAAGTTACATGTTTCAAAATAATTGAGCTGCAGAGTGGAAAACCAGGTATTTAGCATATGGAATTTGTGCAATCCAAGAGCACCCAGAACTGAGTAGATCAGCAAAACCAATTTGATTTGATTTTAGACAAAACAATAGGAAATGCTCTCCTTAAAAAACTGTTCCTTCTTTCAGAAGCCTTCCTATAAATCATAAAACCCCATTTTAGCAATCTGTCCCTATTTGGTAAAATACTTAAACATGTCCTGCAGGAAATATATAATTGTATCCTGTTAATTTCAGTGAAGACAGGTCTCCCTGTTGACTCAAATAGGACAAGCTTAAAGATCAGTATTTGTGTAAGTGCTTTGCTGACTAGGAGAGAACATAAGTGATATCATAAGATGATAATTCCTGAAGTGAAGAGTAAAGGGATAAAAAGGTGATGGTTGAGTTAAACATCATACAGGCAGAAGGATAGCTTTCTACTGTACTTTCCACTGCTGCCCCAGACTTTGTCTCAGATTTCTGCACACCTTTTTTTAACTCTCACAAATCATCTGCAAAGGTGTTGGATTATATATACACATAGCTGGGCTGTTATTTACAGATATAAAAGGTACCCAGTCCTAAAAGTTACAACTCTATTCATTTGCTTATTTTATTACCTACAAATTTCACAGGCCTACTATATCCTTCAAAAAGCAGCACCTCAGATTTGACAAAAATAGTGTAATTTTGAAAAAATAAAATAAAATAAGAATGAAATACCCAGGCATTTTATTTTAAATTTACAGATTTATAGGAGGCAAAATCTGTGGCCAGCAATAATCACCTGCCCTTTAGCCACCTCTAAAAAGAAGGCAGAAAAGCAAACATACTTCTACTATATTTATTTTCTCTGAGAGAATAAAAAAGAATTTAAAGAATTTCAAGAAAGAACTTACTTTCAGTGCAAATAGGACAGCATCCTTTTCTGTTCAGGATTTTACCCTAATTGGGAGAAAGACAGGCTGATTTAATGAAAGAGGTTTTGGAGCAATGACTGTGTTATGTTGTAAGGCTGGATAAGCCTTTGAAAATAGTTCAAGTTGTGTTTGAACTCAATGCCCTGGTTACAGCTTCAAATATCAGGTGCTAAAAACAGACAGAACTATTTAAAGAGCTTCCTGGCAGTCTTATAAGAAATGAAATACTAAAAGGGTTCTCTGTTACCACTTTTCTCTTTAGAGAGAGTGTGAGAGAATTTTGGACTCGTGTTCACGGATATCTAAAGCAGACTAGTCATTGGGTTAACAAGATCGCTACCTTATCCCCCACCTCCCAAAACATATACATTTCCTATGCATACCCTTTTAGTCACCACACAGGGGCAATCTGCTCCACACCCACCCCCACACTCCCCCCAAATCATTCAAAATGAAGGAAGGAAGGAGGCACTAGTAGAGATCTAGTTTGGCCAGATTTCTTTTGTGGCTAAATCTTGTGGTATCTCTCACCAAATCATATTACCAATCATGGACCATCTCCCCAGTGAAGTAAATGGGCGTGCATCCAAGGATGTGCAATGTCTAAAAGCAAACAATTTGGTCTAGTCACGGTAATATGGACAAAAGATTCAAGTCTTTATTTACCACTCTGCCCAGGTCAATTTTATTTATGGTTATGTCTTATACAAGGCTGAGTAGGAGCAGGAAGCATGCCTCTGTGTGCATACATTCATACTCCTTTTCAGTCTTCATCAAATTAAAAGATGTTCTATCTGATTTTACCTAAAATCCCTAAAGCTAACCATAAAACTAGAGGATAAGCCTGGAAAATTTCAAGCTGAATTATGTGTTTCTCCAAGCAAAAACTGGCATGGGTTATAACAGAACTTACGGTGATATTGGAGTTCACACATTCCCATACAGGGAAGGAAGAGGCATATAGAGCTGTGCTACTCCCCAGCACTTTGCTCCTACAGTAGTTGAACACAGAGAAAGTCCCCTTTGTGGAACCACTGCTCCTGTATCCCACCAAGCAGGTGAGCAAGGAGCAGCCAGCAAGAGTGAGGAAACAGGGCTGCGCTATTTTGCCCACTCAACATACTCAACAGTGCAGAAAAGCTTGTGAAAACAGACAAGAAATAGGTGGCAGGTCTATGCAGAAAGGGGGGAAGTGGGCACAGGCAGCAAGCCCTATTGCTGTCTGCCTTGCTTTCTGCCTACAGCGCTGCCAAGCTTTGACAATGTGCATAGGGAGAGATGGACCCCAAGTATCTGCCAGCAGACTAGAGTGGAGCACGCTCCATCCTGCTCATGCTTGATGTACCTAGGTGGCATAAATGAGAGCTTGATGATGAGTGCACTTGGGCCCATCATCCACAGGGCATAAAAGTTCAGTGTAACCTTGTCTTTGAATGTGCAACTGCATGTGAACAGACTTGAGGCGCATTTGGACTTGAGAAGAGGGCTGGGTCAGAGTTTCACTAGCAGTGTGGGCGATGCTTAGATGTTTGTGTGGCCACCAGGCCCCAGAGCAAAGAGAACAGCTGAGGAACAGGCTGCAACAGGGAGACCTACCAAGCACCTGCTAGGACGAAACACCTTAAAGAAGGAACCATTAAAACTGCACAGAAATAGGGACCTGGGCAACACTTATTTGTACAAATGGAAGACGTGCAGCTGAATGCCACACACTGCACTGCACAGCTTTACCTCTCCATTTCAATAAAAGAGTTGAAATCATCAGCCGAGCTGGAAGTGGCAAGAATTCAAGTGAAATTGGAATCTCCAAGGCAGCCTGCTGAGGCTGGTTACTTGAGCCACCATGTTGGCCTGAGATCCTGTTTTTGTCTTGTAGAATAAGGAAACCCATTATTGCTAACATGTGCTGCAAGAGTTCGTTAGCATTGAGGGTTCCCTTAGGAGTGGGCTAAGTGATGTGATCCCATTTTTCCCTATGAATATTTATAAGCAGACCACATTTGAGTCTATTTATTTTCTGGGATTTTTATTCTTTTTTATGAGGTTTTCAATTTTATGTCTGAGGTTTTTATTTTCTATTTTTTTAAGGCAAGACTAATTGCGGGAGGGAAGGGGGTTGTTTGGTTGTGCAATAGCAACAGCTGTTGTTTTTTTGTGCCTCATTTGGCACTAGAGTAAAAACAGCAACTTTTTGTTTGTAATAATAACAGATGTGTATAACATTAAATGCAGTCTGTGCTAGAGATGGGAGAACGTGTTCTGAATAAATTTTCAACTCACTTGAAGTTCACGGGTTCAAAATTTACCCACAGAATCGAACTCTGCAAATGTCTTCACATGCCGTGAATTTAATTCTATTAACTTTTGCACAGCGTTGGAGCTCAGAAAAGGCTGTATGCTGTAAAATTCACCAGGCTCTCCTCTAGCAGTACAAAAAGAGACACGTCCATGACCACTGACCATTACCACAGGCTTACTCTGTTAGTGGGGAATGCAAAGGCATAAGGAGAGGAGGCGAGGCAGAAAATTATAAGGATGGGCAATTGGAAAGGAGATGGCATAAGGCAAGAAAGAGGCTGGAGCAGGGCTAAGGCAAGTGAATAGCAAATTAGGTAAAAAAGGGTCTAAAGGATCTCTGAAACTCAGTCTTGCCAAATGTTGAGATTACTCCCTTTCTATAAAGTATTTAAGCATGTGTTTAAGTTTAAGCACACATGGAGGGCCTACTAACTTCAGCAGGACTGGACACATGCTTAATAGCTTTGCTGGATGGGGGCCAGCGTGTACTGCACCTTGCAGGCTGACACTCCAGGTAACTGAGAGAGGGAATAGCTATGTGGAATCAGCGGTCAGAAAGTATGAAACAGAAACCACAAGCCACAAGCCTCACTAGAAGCCCAAGGAGGACCGATTTTACTATAAATATGACAGGAGGGATTAAATTTGTGAGATGTATTGCCTCCGCTGCAGATGAAAAGAAGCTAAGAAAGACACTTCCTGTAATTACTGATACAGGATTAAATGCTCCAAAATGAAAAGAATAAAAGAAACAGAAAAACATGCCTAGCCCTATGAAGAAAATGAAAGAAATGGCAGAAACAGTCTTTGAAAATATGTCAGCCTGCCACCAACACATTGAATAATATAAATGGTTGCATGGTATTGGAAATTTCTGCAGAATTACCACTTTGAAACCCACCCTTTCAAGAAATAATTGGCCAAAATCTATGTTGATAAATTAAATAATATTCCATCACCAAAAAACCCTACAACATCATGTAAAGAGTATTAAGACTGCATGGCCAAGCATTTAAGTCAAGGAATAATGTAAGTTTCTTGTGAATCTTGAAGCCTTTCACACTCAGTTGTGCGTATCATAACACAGTTTTAATGAGACAACTTTATGTGGCCTGACATCCTAAGGGACACTAAACAGCATTTTATTCCACAGCAGTCTTCAATAGTCAGTAGAGACTGCTTACTGCCAGAATTACTGTGAAGAGACAAAGGAAATGGAGTTCACACCCCTACAGTTTGCAGAGACAGCAGCATAACTTTATGCATGATATCCAGAATGTCAGTATCAGAATCACTAATATGTCTTTATCCTAAATAATGTGGTGTGTTTAATGTTTACAGATTTGTGACAGAATATCTCATCAAAGAGAGTGGAGCACACATGAAAAGTAAAAGATTTAAATCCATTAGCATACATTATTTGCTTTAAAATTACTTGGTACCCACTTGGAATAGGAAAATAAATCTCACTATAGAGTTTACATCCTTTCTCCTACTTGGCCTTCCAATTTAGCTTGGAGGAGCAGAAATATAATGTGTACCTGTGGAAGAGGGTGGGTTTCCATGCAGCTTGCTGTAGGCTCTATTTTAAGGCAGGGAGCAAGCCGATTGGTTAGATACTGGAGGGAATGGTGCTGCAGGGTAACAAACCTGCTCTTTTCAGCCCTAAGGAACTGGACCTTGTCTGACGACTCAACTCAGAGGTCTAGGGCAGTTTAGGACTTCACGCTAATTTTGGAGCAGGTCGTGTAGCAGTGCTTAACAAGTTCATCAGTCAGTCAGTTATGCTGCTGCGGGACTGTGCATGGTGAATTTTTACCCACCACTATTTTCATTTTAGAAGCCACTTCAACTGATCATCTCAATGCTCTAATTTATATATGGGTACTGCTGAAGTGGTGTATTTCACTGAAGATCTATATTAAGTCATATTAGTTATTTGATCTCAGAAGCAGCTTAAACGTTTGAAATGCATCAGCACAGGTAAAATATAAATGAGCTGCAGTGTTTGCCAGGTTCTCAGCCAACAAAGAATTTGAAGAGACCTGAAGGGTTCAAGCTCTCACCTCCTGCTTATACTGTGAATGGCCTGAACAAACCTGTTGCCATGAACCACATCAGGTTCCCAGAAGAGCAGCTCCATTTGTTCACACTTCCTAAGATGTATGCAACATCTCATGTGAGGCCCGTTAACAGGAGGACTGCCCTCTGCAGTGAGTGCCAGAGTGATAGGAAAAGGATGTCCCCTCTTCTGAGGATGCAAGCATCGCTTTTGCAGCCTACTGGCACAACAGAACAGGGAGCACTAAGGTACAGGCTCTGTATTTCTACCACTGCTTCTGGCCGTCAAAAGTTCACACGTATAAAATTTTACAAACTAGAGTTTGTCATTTACAATTTTATACCTAGGTGTCTGTGACTCATATTTTCCCCACCGGCTTCCAGGATGGAGAAAGAAACACTGAGAAGGTGTAATGCTAACGACTTGGCTCTCTCTTCTGCAGTTCTGTTCAAAGATCTGCCCCTACATGAGGTGCTATTTAGAGCTCCCTCTTCTGAAAGCTTGAGCCATTAAAACAAAATAATTTGTCAGTGACAGAAATCCAAGAAACAAAGGCTGACTTTAGCTCAAGGTTTCAAGTAATGCTAATTTTTGAATCAATTAAGTAAAGCACAATTACAGCACTTTTTGGGTTCACTTCAGACTTTCAAATAAAAAACACTCAGGGTGCAACCTTAGAGAAAGTGGCATGGATTGATTGAAATAATTTGCTTTGCTTTGTCTAATTTACATTTTCAACCAAGTATTAAGCCTCATATGTGCTGAGAAATGCAAGTACAGCAACCTCCTGTGGCTTGCATTAACAATATGCATGCTCTTGAAATATTAACACAGTCACCTCACCACTCTATAAAGCTATTAAATATATGTGAAAGAGATGTTCCAGTGCAGATACTTGGGACAGAGGAAGTTAAAGGGAGGGGAAAAAAGGAGCACAGAATCATCAGAGCAAGGACAGAGGCAGGAAGCCCATATTCAGGGTAGCAGTAGCACACTTGGGGAACAGCAGCCTAAATTAATATGCCAGAGGATCCCTTCTTTCCAATCTGCATGCCCCACTGCCATGCACACATTTTCAGGAAACACTGAAAAAGATAATGGTGGAGAAAAAAAGAGAAGAAAGCTCTGTTCTTTTACAAAACTCACATGAGGACAGCTGCTGACTGGAATGCACTGTTTCTTGCGACACTCTGTCTTGCCTTTCACACAAGCACAGATGGTGCAGTTCACAGAGGACCACATCTCTCCATCCTGCAAGAGGCAACATGATATAGTATCAGCTGGGGTGGCAACAGGAAGCTATTTCAGCAATGTATCATTGCACAAGAAAGGATGACTTTCCCTGTTGGCATTGTATCATTGTTTAGTCTAAATTATTTTAAGGTGTCTGTCCATGGCCAGTCGGATTAAAGACAAAGATGAAATTCAGCAGGGTTTTCTTCCCTTTGGCCCTCTAGGTCAGAAATTCATTTTGCCAAGGCTAACCAAATCACATTTGCATTTTTCATCAGTGTCCTGATTATTTGCATTGTTATCCCTCCAGTATGTGTCTGAGATGCGATCACACCTACCACAAATTTTCATTTAAGCTCACATAATTAGAAAAACCTGATTCATTGGGTTGAGTGATGTCTTTAAGTTGTTGCATGTGAAAGTATTTGATTAAGATGTCAGCATATAGTGAATTTATTCCCAGATGCAGCATCATTTTGACTTAGGGCAGGAATGGTTGAATAATGAATTCTAATTTAGATTACTTACAGCACTTTCACAGATACTTGATCTGCTAAACATCTGAAAATGTTTAGAAGAGATACAGTGCTGACCTTCTCAAACGCAAAGCAGGTAAGACAGTCTTGTATGGCTCTTAAAGTATTAGGTGCAGAGCAAAATATGCCTCATGGTCTTGTCCCCACTTACTTGGGAAGGATTGCTTGTGGAACTGCCCTGGCTCCTTTTTACATAGCGTTGCATTTGCCAAGTGTGGTTCCCAAAACATTTTGTCTCACCCACTTACAGTCTTGTGCTAGCCCACCTAGAGCCAAAATGTGCATGTTTTCTGTTTACAGGGCTGCTGTGAAGGAAGGGTGAGGATAGACCTGACAGGAACAGGCCGTCCAACCAGACAGCTGTGAACAATTACGTGCCCACCTCAATATGAGAAAGACCAGAGAGAAAAACAGACTAAATCTG
The DNA here is from genome assembly GCF_030463565.1 of Pelecanus crispus. NCBI lineage: Eukaryota > Metazoa > Chordata > Aves > Pelecaniformes > Pelecanidae > Pelecanus > Pelecanus crispus. The sequence goes on from NC_134644.1 coordinate 55,361,976, forward strand.
AAATGCCAATGAGCCTAACTTATTCAGTGCAGCATGCTTGGTCAAAGACTGCCTCTCCCCTATCTTTTGTTTCCAGGCCATGTTACAATTGCCTGGTGTTCCTGATGCAGCACATGTTCTTGTGGGCCTCTAATGACCGCTCTCCAAGCATCTGCTAAGGCACCAGAATATATCACAGCTGACTGCATGCAGCTACCCTGATTTTTTGTCTCACAGCTGTTTTTACACAGGAGTGCAAAAACACGTTCGCTGTGCCCATTCTACCTGTGTTAGACCATTAACTTCAACAGAGCGATGCTGGATTTACCTTTTTGCACATGAGGCCAGAAATGGGTGTACTGTCTCGTTATTTTTTCTTACTCCATATAATACTTAGTAATATAATAAAATCTTCACAAGAAGCAGAATATTTTAGTTGGGTGCGTAAGAAGCAGGCATTTGTTCCTAAAGCACAATAGCACCAGTGTGAAAGTGCCAATCAGATGGAGTATAGTCTCAGTGTACAGTAGGTTCACATGTAATTTCCAGGATAAACACTTCAGCTATGTACACAAAAGATGGAATAAATGGGAAGCAATTCTGGCTGAGCAAACCAAGTATTCACAAAGGATTTAACATTTGATCTGATTCAAGGGCCTCTTAATTCACAGATGGCCCATGAGGTGACAGAATCTTTTTCTGACACAGTGTGAAAAAGCCGCACCACTTGGAAAAACAAACAGGGCCTCAGCAATAGCAGAAGTATTCTGCAGGGAATCCCTTGTGATTTGAAAACATTGGGTGAGAGTGCAGTAGGTAACACTTATTACATGGCTATCCTAATATAAGATGTCAGGGGTGCTGTCCTTAGCAGAGACGTGAAATGTAGTAAATCAAGATGAGCAACTTTCAGACAAGACTAACTTCGCACAGCTCCTGTTGGCTCAGCTATGGAAGAGACTCTTTGGCTCAGCAGAGAAAGCCTGCATACCGCTCAGAATATATCAGTGTTTGTCTGGGAAAGCAGAGCATTACTGTCTCTTACTAAAAATGCATTACTTGTCATGAAACAGCAGCTTGAATCTCTGCATATGGAGAAGGAGACAACATGTCACATCAAGGAGGAACTAGTCTTTAACTGCTGTGTACCAGCAGAATTTACACAAACTCAGAAAAAAAATAGCAGGCGGCAAATTTTGCAAAGCTTTGCCTCTGAGTTGTTCCATCATCAACCAGGATGGTGAGGATTCTGCTGAAAAACAAGCCACAATACTGATTTACAGTAAACTCATGCTGTTTCAGCTGTTACAACGGCATCTATTCTTGAGCCACACCTGAAACTTTACCTGGAAGATCTTATTGCCAAACTTGCACACTTTCACTTCCTCAGGAGAGATATATGAGACACATTCCTTGCAGCAGTGGTCTTTGTTTTTATTGCATTCACCAGGAAGTAAGCACCTCTTCCTACATACCACTGTTGAATCCTAGGTAAAAGGACAAAAGGAAATCATGAAATCACTACGAAGATGTTTGTGCTCCTGTGTGTCCTTACCATAACATTTCTGCTTGCTCAGTCATTGCATCCACCCAAGCTATATCCCAACCGCTTTGAATAGGTCAGCTCAGAGGAAATAAAAAATATTTACTGGATTAAGTGAATCCTTCCTGGTCCGTGAAGCTTGTACTTCTGTTGGCCTGCAAAATCTTACTGATTTGGTGACACTTTCATTTTTTGTGCCCAGGTGCAAAAGTGCAAGTGGTCAGTCATGTTAGAGGAACTAAAAAAAAATCACTGCCCTTCAGCAGAGATGTGGTAATTCACCATTTAGAAACTCCTCTTTCATTGTAATGCAAACTCAAGGAGGATCACATAATCTGAGTAACCTCATTTTGCATCACACAGAGCCAGGCATCATGTCTCAGCTGAGGCAGTCAGTAACTTTTTAAACTTTCCTAGCCCAACTGCAAGTGCTCTTCAGATCAGATTCTCAGGGACCACACAAGATGCCAAAGAAGAACAGTATCAGGGCTTATAGTTCCACAGCCCTATGAATTACTCCTAAGCCAGACAACCAGCAGCACACAATACCAAAGCACTGTGGACTTACCTTGCATATACACATTGTGCAGTTGTCATAAATAAATGAGGACCCATTATCATACACATTGCTGTGAAAGAGGCAGCTTCCAAACGGGAGGTCAAACACTTTCCTCTGTCCTGAATATAAATAAACAGTAATAGAAACAGAATGTGGTTGAAAAGATGCCATATTGTCAACAAAAATAGTAGGGCTTATTGTCACCAGACCAAATTCATGTGCAATGTGTCATTTGCTATGTGTTTCCATTTTGGTGTGAAAAAAATATGTACTTTTAACAGTTCACTGTTCTTCTAGCACACATTCATCTGTACAAATTCTACCATGGGAGGGAATATAAATATGATTTATGGCATGTTTATATTGGAAAAATCCTTCTTCTCCTCCTCATCATAAAGTACGCAGTACAGCTAAAGGAATAAAAACTAAGCACTGCAAACTCTTAGGGTAGGTACACTTAAACTAGTTTAAACAGTCTTTAACTTAATGCAATAACTTATCAAATAAAGCAGCCTTAACTGGTTTTAGCATATCTACCTCAGGGGTTCACAGCAGCTAAACTGAATCAACTCAGTGACACTGATGCAAAAAAACCATAGGTGTTGTCTGGTCTCATTAAGATAGTTTGGTGTTCCATGTTCACACAAGGTTGCAAGAAATACAGACATTTGCATCATTTATGAGCAGAATGAGGGCAACACAAGATATTTCGTTTCCATAACCCATAAAATATTTGGGTTTCATGAGAGCGAGGCAAGGTTTAGAGCATTATACAGGGAAAGCAGCATCAATATCAAATCCTTCCTTAAGTCCTGCATTCTTGCAAGCACTTTCAGATCCAAGCTGCAACACACTTTGCAGTTCTGCAAGCTTCTCTTATTCCTCAGCTTCTTTCCTAGTAGGTTATTTTAAACAAGTGACCATTATGATACATAAACATGAGCTCTTTACAAAAACTCACATGAAATCACTGTACTTATCTTCCTGGTTTTGAATACCTTCCCCTGTTTACTCTTGGTGGCAGCCAACTAGTACGTTCTTTTATGAGTGGCTGTCAGTCTCCTGGCTTATCATTTCTAAGGTCTGATGTTAAATAGGCATCAATTTGGAGGTAGGGAATGGCCACTCTACGTACATACAAGAAGTCACTAAGTACTAGGCCACTACTTTAGTTCTCAAACCACCAGGTCTTGGCACACTGCAATTCCTTCCCTTTTCAATAATTCTTGATAAATGTAGAACAGCTTAAAAGAAAAAGGTTCCATTTTCCTCTGAGATATAAGTGAACAAAAGGATAAGCACACAGCAAAATCCATTGGATTAGCCTTGCGTTTTTACAAATCTAATGTTACAATAACTATTAAACAAAAGTTAAGAAACAATTGCTATTGTTCAGTTCAACACAATTTGAACATTACTCTCTTGCAAATTATCTACCTTGGACTAGTCTGTGCTTGCATAACCAGCCTTCCTTTTAATGAATGTGCATCTTTCCAAAAGGTTTAATTTCTCTTGCAGCACTGACATAGGAAATCAGTTGAGGACGCTCAGTAGCTCTAAAAGAAACTGCTCTACATCCATGCACCACTTACAGGCAAAGCCTAGCCATAGTCTCGCCTGTAGCAACACTTCTACCGCTCTATGTGGGGCCAGGACTTCAGTCGCATAACTTATGTCAACAAGTGAACAAAAGTCCAGTTCTCTCTCACACCCTCTTTCCGTGCCTTGCAAACCACCCAGCACAATTCCGGGTGGCCAACCCAGTTCAAATAGTTGGTAAAAAACCACTGACAAAGGAGCTACCACTTTAAAAGATGTGGTGGTGAAGATATTGGCTTAATGGTCGGCTTTGCTGGCTCATAACCACTAGTTAAACTAATAATTCAAGTCCCAGTAGAGTCTACTGCATTCTTCTAAGCTATATACGCTGAGTATCAAGAATTCAATTGCAGGGAGGTCCTCCACATGATACTTTAAAAACCATGCCTCAGCATCCCTGAAAATGTTTCTCCTTCCCAACTGCGATGCAGTGCGCTACACATCCCTTGGCTCTACCTCTGCTCCAAAACTTTCAACACTTCCCTGTGAACAGACATTATCTATTCGCAGGTATATGACATGCTTTAGAGCAAAGATCACATAAAATGAAAATCATTATTATCAGTTAACTCATTTACAGATATTTCTAAGAAGGAAAAAAGAATCTCTAGAAAAAAACCCATGAAGCAGTCAAAAATTAAAGCTGGGTTTTGAATGCCTAGATCAAGGAGGGGAAGGTTCAGCTGGGAAAAGCATGGGGTGGAGAGGACAAGGGGAGTTTATGGAAGGAAAGTAAAAATGTCCTCAGCTAAAATAGAAGCCTAGCATTTGGACTGTTCTCCTCTCCATTTCATTCCTCTACTGTATTACTCTCTAGTGCTGCAGTTAAATGTTCTAGGCAGATATTTATGTGTAGCACTTCTCAATTAGCAAATAAATAAATAAATACTTAAATTCAGGTTTGTTTCAAGCAGTCAAAAATGTTAGGTATTATGAGAAGCTGGAGCTCTCTATGGCTTGCTGCCTCCAAGGCCAGGCCTCTCTAGCCCTAACCTAGCCCTGGAAACAGACTTTGGATAGTAGTAAAGATATGGTCAAAATGACAAAAAGTTTCTGTTGAAGAACTGGGAGTTACGAGCTCTGAAAATTTTCCAAACCTAGTTGTAACCTCATAGACCAAATTAAAGGTAATTTACTTGGTAGGATGTAAGTGCTCCTTGTTTATAAAATAGAGGGAGACGTGCTGAGGAATGTTAACCTGTGGGATCTGTGGACATGGTAAGAGCAAAATAAGGACTCTCAAAAGTCACTGCCTTCATTGGCATGACTTGGAAGAACTAGCCCTTCTTAGACGCCTCTGAGTTACTCCTCAAAAATGTGCTGGAAAGATGTAATTGAAAATATTCCTGGCTGAAACTGTGATTCTACCTTAAGAAGGCAACCATGAGGCAGACTCCTGGGTCCCTGGCCTCTCTGACAACAACTCCTAAGTATGCAATTTCAGTCCAGAAGTTTCCTCTGACCTGCATTTCCTCAAAACCAAGAATGCAAATGCACACTTGAATAAAAATATGAGAGGGTAAGGCCTTTTTCTTGTGGCAAATTCCAACGAAACATTTTGTCCCACGTCAATATCCTTTGCAAAACATGTGTAATGAAGGCGGGAAATATCTCTGTATTTGTGTCTCTAAGCAAGCCAAGTGGTCTATGCTCAAATGCTCTTCTGCGGCTGCTTGTTTAGTACCACCCATCACAACCCTACACACTGAACCTGAGTACCTCTTTAAACCTGCAGACTGAGCAATACTGTCTCTTCCACCTCCCAGAATTTACCAGCATTGTGTAATACCAATATAAAAGATGCTATGCAGAAATGTGTCATATTAATTACAAAACTCCCAGGAAAAAAAAAACCACTCACCTAAGCATTTGGGGCAACACTGTCCAGCAGGAATGTGACTGAGGTGCTGGGGACATGAGAGAATGGGACAGACTTCTTGGATGCACTGTGTTCTGCCACCCTGAAGGAAAATAGTCTCAGTTAGAAAAAAACATAAAGCAAAATGTCAAGTAGATGTGCACACACCCACACAGACTGGTAACAAGTCTTGAAAAGGCTTGGCCAAAGCAGTATTTGCCAACAGAAATTTCTGATTGCATCAGGCATGGAAGGAACGTGTACAACTGCCCTTCAACACTTTCTATATTGCTTGCAGAGACCTTGGATTATTCATATTTTTTCATTCTCTCAAGCAATGAATGTAATAGTTGAAGAAACTGTGTCTTTCTATCTTATTTCTTAGTGTGGATATGAGAAAACCAGGGAGAATAAAATCATTGTCCATTAACCTTTCCGGATGTTCAAAATGTTTACATTATTCTTCACCTCTTGCGCCATGCCCTTCTAGGCTTGTCTGGGACAGGGATTAAGTGCTGAAGCAAGATGAGAGCAGGTGTTCTTCCACTATGTCCATGACCTCAGAAACCAAATAAGCCAAAATCACTTAAGAAAGTACATTCTTGTTAGCCTCTGAGTCCAACTATGCAAACCCAGAAGGTCTGCTTTCTTCAGAGGACTGAAAACCAAGAGAGTATATGAAATTTTAGGAATGAATGTGGCAAAAAAAAACCCCAAACCCCAAAAAACCAAAAACCAACCTGGACTAGATATATCCTGGCATATCAACAAATATCAGAAACAGAGAGAAGCAAAAAGCACAGCAAAGATGAAAGCACAGAATACACGTCTAAGATTAAGTCAGTCAAAAGAGATCTTTGCTCTCATTCTGTTCTGTTGCCTGATTACTTCGCCATGCTTATAGAATACTGTGTTTAGCTCTGGACCCTCTACCAACATGTACTCCATACACTTGTGAGCAGTCCAGGTTGTTAAAATTTAAAAAACAGTCCACCTTTGTCTTCACAAGAGAAGTCAGCCCTTTTCATCTAACTGCCCTGCCTCATTTATCACTCAGAGCTGCAGGCTCATCCCAACAATAAGCTTTGTGTTCCTGGATGCTGTGATGGAAGACTTATGAACAGTCTCCTCCTACCTACATGCTGGATGCCTCTCAGGGCTCCCTGGGGAAAGATGGAAAAAGCTGTTCATTTTGAAGAGCTTTGTGCCTGGAATGATGGTATGCCATTCGACTCCTAATGGCCTCAGTGAATCATGTAAAAAGCTTTTACATACAGGCAGACCCACATACGCATTATTATACAGAAAATAACATACTGACTGTACCCCATTCTATAATAAGTTTTCAGGCACTGAAGTCTACCTGTCCCATGGGGCCACCAAAGCATCCTGAATGCACATGGCTAAGGACTGCTCGTAATTCTTTCACTGCGGCATGCAGGAACACAGAGTTTATTGTAGACTGAAATGACTGCTCTAAATTAAGGGTCAGACCAGAAACTTGACAAAACGAAATGAATTCTTCATTGATGTTCCTTATGATGCTCAGGGAATAGCTCTGTGAGAAGAGACACAGGTGCAGAATGAAAGAGAAAATACTAAAGAAGGGCTTCCTGAAGCAGTGCCGTCATTCAGCCCAAGGAAAAAGGCTAAGAGAAGACAAAGTTCAAACTTTGGTGACAAGTCAGCAAATGGAAAAGTAGGGCATGGAGACCTCAGCCAGTCTGGTGACAGGATCAGGGATACATCCATGGAAGATAAAGCAATGCTTTGACACATGGTGAGCACAGGTCCTTTCTTGCAACCTTGCTTCTGTACTTAATACTCACATATCCTATGCCTGTGCGGAAGTGCTCTGGAGTCTTGCTTCTCTGACAGATTAAATCAAAGCTCAGGCTTAGCACATTATTGAGACACTGCCTTTGCAGTCTGTTGCATAGAATTTTTTTTAAATGAAATGCCATGGATAAAATGAAATATTTCTTCATTTTGGCCTTTGTTTATAGTTCCTTTTATACTTTTTGTATTGGCTTCTCCTCTGCACAAAACTAAGTTCACTCTTTATACCACACTGCTACTGCTGCTTCCAGCTGTAATGCTGCTTTTTAACATCAAACTCCTTTATAGCTTGCTTCTGTCCCAGATAGGCTTCCAGGCTTGAATATCATGCTAGGGTGCAAGTTCAAAAACAGCCTGAAACAAATCAACCTGTACCATTTAAAGTAAGTATAATTCTACTTGCCCTACAGAGCTTGGAGAGATAGCTCATTGAGCACTATAAGGACATGTCAAAACCTACACAATATTTCTATCTTCTTAAAAGCTTCAGTCATCACAATTCAAAACTCACAAAGCATTCAGGATTAACTAGTGTTGCCAGTGCTTTATATTGCATGGAATAGAGCCGTGTAGAAAACGCAGTGCAAGAAAAGTTCAACAAAAAAAGCAAGGGGAAAAAATAACTCTGGAGAGCAAAAAGGTTGGCTCTGGACCACCTAAGCCAGGGTGGGAACTGTACAGTAAACACCTTGCCTCCTCCACCTCCCAATTACCTCTACAGCTTTTAGCTCACATTTCCCTGCTAAGCATAACATCTCCCAGGCAGCCAGAATATTCCAGGTCTGAAGCAACACCTTCCAGTAAAACCGAACCTGAACTGGAAGCCAGTGCAGACCAATAAAGTACAAGTGACATCTACTTCCTGTGAGAAATGCTATTCAAGAGATAGGCAAATAAATCCTTGAGTGATAGTGAAGACATGAAGTAAGACGCGAAGCCTTAATCAGGGGATGCTGCTGCAGTCCACAGTCCTCTGGAGGTAACAGATTTTGCAAAAAAGTTACAGTCTACAATGAAAAGATTCACTTTCCACCTCAGAGACAAATAAAACCACTATAACTCCTGCTGCCACCTCTTATCTGCAAAACAAAGCAAGAGGTTCCCTGGCATCAGCTTGGAGGGTGGTATGGACTGAGGTATCATCTCATCTCATGTCAGCAGCTTTCTCAAGAGACAGAAGAGAGGAGAAGATGAAATGGCACTTTCTACCTCTCCCACAAGAGATCCATCTTTCAGAAAGACAGACGAGTCTTTCCTAAAACGAAAGTATGGAGCTAGTCTAGCTACCTGTCCATCCACGTCTGCTAAGCTCCTACCTCAACTATGATACTTCACTGTTCAATAAGGACACAAGAAATTCGGCAGAGTTGAGAGACGCACGCATCCAGGCTGCGTCTGACTTTGCTGGAGACACTGGATGAAGGATAGAGTGCAGTTTCTGGGCAGGCTACCCACATGCCTGGTGCACAGCATGTATGCAGCCTGTGTGCTAGGACAGAGAGAGAGAAAAATGCCTGCAGAAAAAACTGTCTGTCCAAAAACTCCCCAAAGGTTGGAAGCCTGCTGCAATTAATCTCCAACAGCCTTGGGCTCCACCTACCATGAGGACAAGAACAGTGACCACCAACAGCAGAGTTGCCCTTGTCATAAGCAGATTTTGAAAGCATTCATGAAATCTCAGGACAGAGGTTTCCATACTCCCAATTGGTTTGGTACTGATAACAAGCATGTCTAAACTTAATAATATTTTATATACATGTTATTTAATGTTAAAGATTAACTTTAGTATCATCAAGAACCATGTTTCTTGTGGGCATCTCATTTTCCATTTCACTTTTAGGCTTTATCTTTGTGCTTTAGTGAAGCTATAAATCATCTAAAAAAGATTCCTCCCTAGTTTTGCCCTGCGTTCACCTTGTGCCTGAAAGACTCTGCTAATCCTCCAACAGAAGTAAAATTTCCATTGATTTTGCAGAATATTTTGTCTAAGTGCTGGCATTAGGATTCAGCCCACTGTGGATTGTAGGCATTTATTTTAACTGCCATTCTAGAAGTGTGAAAGGTTTCATTTGCTACCAGTGAGGCTATCCTTACAGGGAAAAAAATGATAAATATCAAAATTTTATTTCTCTGAACTCTAGGATACGTATTCCAGATATTTAGAGCAAGGTCAGAGACACACTGTAGGCTCAGCAGGGTTTGCTGTAAGAAGTAAGACAGATGTTGAAGGTTGTCTCCAGCTATGAATAAAGATTTTATGCCACCAGCATGAAAGATACCTTTGAAAGTTCAACAGGGTCACTACTGAGCAAGTCTGCCCCATGCCAGTGGCAAGAGAAGCCAAATAAACACACAACTGTAGGACTGTTTGTCTTCAACCGCTCTAGTACAGTGCAGGTGACTACAGCCACCATGAACACATTAAGAGACAGGATCATTTTTGTGACAGCAGTGTCATAAAGGCAATGAATAGAAATTGGCTGGTAAAGAGATAGACATATCATTTGAGATTCAGATAATGATGATTATTACCATTCTGGGGAAAAAAAAAAAAAAAAAAAGATTAAGGCATACCAGGACTCCTATTTCACTCCACCACATTTGCTGATGTGTATAAGGCTTCCTACGTGAATTGGATAGTGTATTGGCTTGCATACACTTGTTGGTCACCAGGAGCTCGGTCTAACATATTAACTACTGTGTGACAGTAAAGACTTCTGCTACCTCCCAAACGTGTACTAAATATGTAAAACAAGCCAGCAACATGTACTGTGCAAACATCTTCAAGACACCCCTGGAATCACATGCTTGTAAACCCATACGTTTGGTTTACAATCAGGTGTAGAGTCCCTGATGTGTCATGTAAGAAGACTTCAGGCACAAAAGTGAGAGGATACTGTATTTAGATTGTGGTTTTCATTTGGAAATAAAATGGAGGTTCTCTCCCAAATCAGATGAAAGACACTCCAGTTCTTATAAGAATGCTGGTGCAGTATGTGGCAGACAGCCTCTGAGAGTAACTTTACCCTTACACAGTATTTCAGGGTCCCTGAAACAGCCGTGTCATACACAGTGAGAGTTCCCTGGAAGGGTCATGGGAGGGAGAAGGTTTTTAGGAAATGCACGAAGTAGCAAAATGGTTCTCAGCATAAAAGCAAACAGCACATCAATCAGTTCAGCAAACAGACAGATACACAAGCCAGAGCTTCCCACATCCCTGCAGCCTGATCTATTGTCTAGACTAGGATTTTAAAAATGCCTCTTTAGAAAGTATTGGATAAAATTCAGAATAGGGAGATCTTGAGCTTCAGTTCAAAGAAGCAAGTATTTATACTGCTTTGCGTGTGCTAGATTTTTAAACTCTGGATCTAGATTTCAAACCCTATTTGCTGAGATATCACTGCTACAGGAAGGCTTTAGAACGTGGTCCTAGTGACAGTCTAAAGTGGTGTCCTAAGAAGTGCATGTGCAGCAAATGCTCTAAAGATCTCTCCATTTTAATACCAGATCATGCAGTTCAGTGTGGATATGAATTAGTCTCTTAAATGTCTTAAAAATTACCTGAAATCTATAGAGATTACAAATGGTAAGCTGAAAGATTCTTAAGAATAAATTTCTATAGCAAACTCTGGGGCAAAGTAAAGACACACTTCTTAAACTATCCTTTCCCACTGTTTTCTCCCAATCTGATGCAAGGGCATTCTTTGGCACAGGCAAGAGAAGTCTAAAGAACTCCATCAGTTTCTAGCAGGTTGAGTTTGACTGTATCACCTCTCCCTCCATGTGCCCCCTTATGATACAAGTACTTAGGTGTACTGTTAGTGTCACCAACAAGCTGTATTAATAAGAAAGTTTGATTAGTTGTCTCCAATTAATATAAATGCATGTCCACAAGCTCCTAGCAAATTGCAAGTGTGATTGCAAAGTGTCACAGAGTTGGAACATCTTGACCTAAAACCAAGAATCTAAAAGCCTCCCTCTTTTGGAAGTTAATCTATATGTGGTTGTATCCAGCTGCTGAGGAATTAACTAAATTATCCATTAGTTAGTAATTTAGGGTAGGATGAAACCTCTAAATACTGTCATGCTTTCCATCAGTGAAATACCATATGTACCAAGTGACTCGTGTATGTGCCCAGCCCATCCAGTCTTGCTATCTATTCCACTTCTCAAGAGCCACATTTCTTGAGATTGCTTAGATGCAGAAAAGAAATTTTCTCTTTTTCAGAGGGAAGTGGTGTGCTGTGTTTGTTTGCTGAAATATCACAGCATCCTTCTAGAGAGTGAAGTACACTGTTCTGGGGTATAGCTCTCCACTTTGCAATCAGACTGCTGGGGAGCTGCTTGTCCTGGTTCTTTCAAGTTTTGAAACACGATTTGCACCAACTTTCGTGTGGGAGGAGGTGGAAGGCCAGGGTATTTACTGCCTTGGGTGAAAGGGAACATTCTGGAAAATTAAATCCTGGGTTGCACAGTAGCTTTCTTTAAGTATGCACAGGCAGAGACACTGCTCCTAAAATTTCACAGTTGCTGGAACTGCAGAAGGGCTCCTCGGGGAAGGTCACGCAGTGCTCTGCTCTCAGCTGGAGGACTCAGTGCAACCAGCACTTGGTCATATTTCTCCGGTCTAATAGCGCTGTGCAGAAGTGTTGCTGGGATTATATTGCATCTGGCTTCACAATCCGGCTGAAATCAAATCGCTTGCTGAACCAACAGCCTAGCTTCAGAGTCTAGCAGCTGAACAGCCAGCAGCCCCCTCCCCTCCAGGGCTTATGCACTGAGCTCTTGGCTCTGTTGAAAGTGGTGTTGTAAATAACCCCTCTTCACTTGGAAGCCTTGAAAGGTTTAATCACGGTGTGTACTTTTTCCCCTTTCAGGCTGATTTCCTAAGGAAAGAAGGGTTATGCAGGCACAAACCAGGCACACCTGTAGCTTGTGAATCCCTGATCAGCCACAGCCACAAATGATCAAGGGACACTTCTGAAAAAAGTATATACAGATAAAATAGCAAAAGTCAAAATTATGTTAAGATCTCAAGAACATCAAGTTCCTACAAGTTTTGTCAAAACCGGACTGCTGCAGAGTAGAGAGCCCCCAATTTCTTTCCCAAAAGGGACACCAGAAAGCATCCCACAGTGTTAGGCAGCAGCTGGCCATCCAGGCAGCATCTGCCAGATGTCCTGCCTTTTGCTTGGTGCTCATGTCACGGAGGTGCTGGAGGAAAGCTCAGATTATTGCAGTCAGGGCAGATAAAGGAGCAAGTCTACGCATCTATAGAAACAGAGCTTCATTACTTCTGCTGCTCCTGGAACAATATATCTGTTCCTAGGTTAGCAGTGGAAATGGGATACCAGACAGGTCTGTGTCCTATACCTATTGCGCCATTCCCATGAGATGAGGCATCTTTCTTCCTGTCTTTCCTGTGGGTTTTTTTTTCCCCAGTACCTACACAGATTCATGATACCTGTCTTCCAGACCGGCCTGCAACTACCCTGAGTGCTGGATGCTTTCAGCTGGAGCCCACATACTTGTTCTGCTTTGGAAGCTGTTATTTTATTGATCCTTCTCCTGGACAGTTCAACAACTCAGGCTTTTTCCAGGGGTAGATCTGTTCCTCTCAACAAATCTCTCCTGCAAGCAGAAATAATGTGCCCTACAAATTAGTCTGTCTTTCATTAGGTACTCTTTAATGTCTTTAAAGTTATATGCAGAAGGCAAAGCTTTCAACTCTGCAATGTAAGTGCCTATTCCTTCTTCTGCTAGTTGATAGCGAGTTAAAAAAATCAACAGTATCTCTCTACAGCTTAGAGACGTCTGGATTCGTACTGCACCTCAAACACCTTTGTGGGCTGCTTAATTATCTCAGGCACTATGCCCGGCAACAGAGCATCACTTCTCAGAATTTTCTTCTCAGTGAGAGAGTACCTAAAAAGTTATCTTCATTTTCTCAACTTTACCGGCAATGCTCAATGCTACATAGCAGGCTAGTTCTTGCTTTCAGCATGGAGATGATTGGCCAGCATGTCAAATCCAGCTTTTCCTCCAGTCTAAATCCTTTCACATCATCTCCATCAATCACTTGCTGTCATTTCACACACTTACTAGTCAAACTCTCTTCCTTGCTGCAGGTGTCTTTAAACGGATTGCTGCCACTACACGTTGTATAGTCCACGCTGGGTAGTAGTATCAAAAGGCTTCAAACTTCTAAGATTAAAACTAGCTCTTTATTATAAAGAGCTACTAAACAGAAATGCCACAACCACACGTACCACTGCACGTACCCTCCACACATTTTGGTGTTTCCTATAAACTAGACATCCTTCTATAGGCTATGCTTCCCCCTGCCAGTTGCTGCACAGGGCACACTCAAACAGTGCCAAGTCATCTCTCTGAATACTGCTAGGAAAAACAGGGATAGGCATCCAGCACCATACAGCACTCACTACAGCACAATGCCTTTCCATAGTGCTGGAGGTTAGAACACATACACCTGGTGGAAGAGGTGGATTTTGAAGCGGGATGTAGGCAAGGACTGCATCAAGGTCATACAAATCAGTGGGAGTCTTTCCATTGATTTTCAGTCTGCTTTGGGTGACAGCATTTTGAACAAAAGTCCCAGAAGTTGCACAGGGCAATGGTGCAAAATGAGCCAAGATAACCATGTAAACAGGAATGGGCCAGGAGGGCAGCTCCACACTGCAGAAAGGGGCAGAGCTCTCCACCGCCATGGGGGTAAAGAGCAGCAGCTTCATGGGGACAGCAGAAGGGAAGCAAAGACATTGGCAAGGAAACAATTCTGGCATGCCACTGCAGGAAAGAGTTCAGCTATTCGTGATTAATTTAGCTGTTACACCAGAGGTCTCCAGTGACTATTGAAGCTTTGCTGTGAGCCACATGATTATTTATTTCTCTTCTAAAAAGAACTGTTTCTATGAAAAATGGCAATAAAACATGTTATGCTGGAAACTGTCTGTGGCCAGGAAAACTATTAAAAACCACTAACAAGCTTCTTCAGCTTATTCACATCCCATCCCAGATAATAAGAAAGTTAGGGTTAAATCCAAGGGACTTTCCTAACTTCAGTTATTAGAAGCAGAGCAGTAGCTCTGTAAAGCAGGTCCTGGGTTCTTGCAGCCATGACTTTTCCCCTGAATCAGTTGGAGGCTGCTTTGTTTTCATTGGCATCAAGAACACATGAAGCACAGTCCAGTGGGTGTAGTTGTGTATACACCACCAGTGCATTTGCATAACGTTTCAAAGTCCTAACCCGACGTTTGCAAAATGATAGTCACCGCCACAATGTATTTATATAAATAGCACTTGCTTTTCATAAGATAAACTTGCACAAAGGTTTTCTTTTTTTTTTTTTTCCTTTTCTGTGGCATAAGCTTTGTGCTACTACCTTACAAGCTTTTCTTGCTATGTCCTACAGTAAACAGTACTCCTACAAAGCCCATGTTTTGGCAGCTATTGGCGACTACCTTCACCCCCGTTTCCAATTCCCACATTACAGCGCAGTACTGGCCTCCCTTCTGAGAACAGCTTTTCCTTCTGAACAGTCCGTTTGCAGAGATACACAGTTATTAAATCCCTCCAGTGTCCCCAGCGTGTTTCTTGCACACACAGAATACTAGTACCATTGTGGTCCTGAGAAAGGTGACAATTCTGACTCTCACTTCATCACATTCTTTAACATACTTGGTCACGACAAGAAACTCTACAGATGTATCCGCACAGCTTCGCCTTAGAGCATTAGTTTTAAATAATTCGCCTTATGTTATCTGCAGGACTAAATTGCAAGACTCAAGTGAATTAAATCTCCAAATGCCCAAATCCTGACATCTGGCATTTAGATACAAAATAAAGGCTTTATTTTCAGCAATGCAGATACTTTGTTGTAGGCAATATGAACTTCATTTCATTGCATGGTTTGAAGCTTCATTTTCTGGAGGTGCAAATGTATAAACAAGGTCATGAATAAAACCAACTAGGGTTGTTCTTGGAAGAGGAAAAAAGCACACAATTTAGAAGAAGGTGCCTACACACCTGAATTTGGAAAAGTTGTTACTAGGTCAAAACCTGCCAGCATAGCCCACACCAAGTCACTGTTCCATTCACAAGCAAAGAGAACAAATCTCCTTCAGTGATTCAGGGCAATGAGGTATTGGAGAGGTTGAGACTTAATCCTTCACCGGCTGCTTCTACAATTTATGGATGGCCTTGCCTGAAGGTTTGATGATAAAGCACACTGATATCTGTAGAACTTCCGTGGTAAAATAAATCATACTGTTGTAGTAGTAGTAAGGACACTACTTCTAGCTTTTTACAAGACCTTTATACATGCACGTACCCTCCTTAAATGTTATGCTCCACATATACTGCTGAGGTAACCTCAGGAAATATAGGATTACATATGCATTGCTTCCTTAATGCATCCATCAAAGGTTTTCATTAACAGGAGATCCTGTTTGTCCTAAGCACTTAGCAAGGAGAGTTAAAAATACACTTTAAAGTGTTATGCAGACTTCAGCAAGAGAAAGTGCTAAAACGCAGCGCATTCAGAGGATTTGTTGGAAATAAAGTTTTAGGAAAGCTAAACCTTTATGAAACCAGTAGGTTACGAAACTGTTCCTACAGTGAAACAGTTACAGAAGGTACCTTCAGTCTACCTGAAGTGCTGTAGGATTAGACTCACTGTAGGTCAACGGTACTTATCGATAATAACATCCCTCATACCACAGTGCACAATTCCACCACTTTGTACTACCTAGAGCTGTCCCTCCTCAGAGATACGGCTTGGCTTTACTCCAGGGTAGGGCACACTCCGGCTTGTGATCAAGGGAAAGCAACACATTTTAGTCTTAAACACAAGCCTGAGCAAGGGGTGCTGAGGAATCTGCAGCTCTCCAGGAATAGCCTTGGGAAGCACTTTGATTAGGAATCATTTACAAGTCCCGGTTCCTCTGCCACTTCCTCCTTCCTCCAGGGGTAATGACTTACAGAAGCATCAGCAACAAATTCTGACATTTCCCAGTCCTGGCTAGCAAGACTGATAGGGGAATCACAGTTTTTTCCCTCCTTCCTAGCTTGCAAACCATCTGCACATGCATGGGGAGAGGGTGGATGAAACCCTAACAAGCCCATTCCTCCCTGTGGTGGGTTGACCCTGACTGGACGCCAGGTGCCCACCAAAGCTGCTCTCTCACTCCCCCTCCTCAGCTGGACAGGGGAGAGAAAATACAGCAAAAAGCTCATGGGTCGAGATAAGGACAGGGAGACATCACTCACCAATTACTGTCAGGGGCAAACCAGACTTGACTTGGGGAAATTAGCTTAATTTATTGCCAATCAAATCGGAGTAGGTCACTGATTGGCTCGGTCTTGGCCACTGGCGGGTCCATCTTGGAGCCAGCTGGCATTGGCTCTGTCAGATATAGGGGAAGCTTCTAGCAGCTTCTCACAGAAGCCACCCCTGTAGCCCCCCCGCTACCAAAACCTTTCCACGCAAACGCAACACACTCCTTCACACCCCTGCATGGACCATGACATACATTCAGGTCTCCCCTGTCCTTTCTTCCAATTTTTTCCCAATAAAGTTCATATCCAGCTACTGCTGCTAATTTATGGGCAAGATCCTGTTGCTAATTACTGGCTTCTCATTGGCAGCAATGCATCTGTAAAAGGCTGATGCCCAGATCCATAAAGATTGCAGGTTCCTCAGGGACAGCTTAGGCATGATGTAGAACCTACAGAAATACAGGCTTAACCATTTAGGCACCTATAGCGTGCCAGGGCTGGCTATATTTTGGCCAGCCCAGCTCTTCTGGCACCTGCCTAAAGCCCTGCTGCTGCTCTTGTTCTGGATCAGCACCGTTAAGGTAAGCCAACCAGCTTGGCACTTATCTCCGAGCTAAGCTGACAGAACATTCACAAACTGGATAATCTTATATCTAAATCCTTTGTGAGGCCGTATACATAGGCCATGTTCAGGCCACAGCACATGGCCAACTTCATTCAAAAAGACTGCCAGAGGAGCTGGGAATACTTGTATCTACCTTTCCAATAAAATCCTGCTAACCAAAGCACTTCAGAACAGTGGCGCAGCCCGAGGCAAAGGTAATCCATCGTCCTCTTGATAAAGCAACACCACTAAGCGTTCAAAAATTAAAAGATCCATATGGAACCATTAGGTTGTCTAGAAAGACAGATTATTATTTCTAGAGCCTAATAAAGAGGACACATACCCCAAAGGAAGAATTTTTCACATTCTGGGACTTCTCACACAGGAAGATCTTTCTGCATTTTACATTTCAGAAAATACTTACATCATATTAAGACTAAGAACAGGGGTCACACCACATGCAATTGGAAATGCAAATTACAATGCATTCTTATATTTGGCTTACTGCCTCATCATCAAAAGCCATTAGTAGACCCTAAGAGAGATAATAAGCAAATAAAATTTGGTTTTTGGTTGCAAGTGTAGGTCTCTCCTTGGCCTTGTTAAGTCTCCTTTGTACCTTTCTAATGATGTAAAATGGTCTTAAAATCAGTGTAAAGTGACTCATTAAAGATTCCTGTAGGGAACAGAATCATACATTTTTATGCGTAAGATTTGTTACTGGAAAGAAGTTAATTAGCAAAGACATTTGAAAAAATGTGAATTATTTATATTGTAACCCTCATCCCACAGGCAGAGAACTTTCATCATTTACTTCTCCAAAAGTTCTTGTCTTTTTTTCCCTACTCATCATTTTTTTAACATGCTCCTGAGATTACAATCCAGAACTCTCTCCTCTGCATTTGCAGTGTTCTCAGCTGCATGCATTTCCAGTTATTAACCTTCCCTCTACTTATGCTGGCCTTGCAGGGAGGTTCTCTGATAATGTGAGAAAGTGTCATTCAAAATTATTCTATAGCAGAGAACTGCTACATGCTCCAACCTATTATTGTAAGTCAAAACTAATGGCAGCTATACTTTTCAAAATGGTACAATATTTTTTACTATTTAAAAAACAGGCTCATCATATAAAACAGCTGCCATGTTTATTTAGATAAGTGCTCCTCCGCTCTTATAAGTGGAGGCTGATGACAGATGTGTTTTTAAGGCAAAAATATTAACTCTAGAAATGTCAGCATCTGCTTCTTTTCAGTCTAGCCTTACAGATTCACACATCATTTTTCATCCACAAGGAGAGTTTCTTTCTTTCTTTCTTACAGAGAATCTAAAAACATGGGTGTAAATTACTGATCCCAAGGCCTGACAGTTTTATTAGCATGTCACTGGTACTACACTTTAGGTCTGATTAGACATAGGGAGTAGCTGGTTTCCACGGCCCACTCCTCACGGGACGAGGCAGGCTTGCACTTTCCCAACAGGAATTTTCCACCTGACTGTTCCATTTCTGTGAATCGGTATTTGCTAAAGTTACGAGATGATGTCACAAAAATTCTGTATGTAGTTCCTGGGGTTACTGGAGAGAAAGAGTTAAAAAAACACCACAAAGCAAAATTTTCTACTGAATTCAGGGAGTCCAGCTTTCTGACTCACACAGCTAGCATGCCATAATTCATTTTCATGTATTTAGTACAGTAATTGTTCTTTAATCATGTACATAGTATTGTTAGTAGATACAGCAGATGAAGCCCTATACCTTACTCATACATGCAAAGAACACTTCCTACATCTTTACTCTACATCACAGAGGAGCTCTGTGGTACTCACATTGCCTCCCAGAGAAATGCATGCCGAAAGAAAACATCACTCAAGGATAATTACGTACAATCAAACCATGAACAGACATATGAACAAACAGCTGCTAACCATCAACAATTCAAGACAAACCATCTTCCAATTAGTGACCAGTTAGAGCAACTTAGAGCTGTAAGAACGGATCACACTAGCTAAGAAGTCCCTCTGGGCAAAATTCGCATACACATCACTAGCCTGTGCCACCTGAGACCCAGTGACTATCCAAGACATTTCCTTAGCACTGGCAGACATGGTAAAGGATTTACTACTGGAAACCCATACCTTCCTGGCACAACAGCGAGCGGCCAGGTGCGCTACTCAATGGCACAAAAATGCCCATGTTGAATAACCAAAAGCTGTCCTACCCATAATGGTAGCTGTTCTCCACAGCTGGCTATCTTCACTTCAGAGTATGCTCAGGTTGTTACCTTAGATGTCTTAGTCACAGTAAGACCTCTCCAGCATGGCTACACAGAAAGGTGCTGACAAATCTCCTTATTTCAACATTTTGAGCTGGCCAGAGATGAGACATCACTCCTGACTTGCCTGCAGGCCACAGTGACCGCTTAGCATGGCACTGTACCTAGGTAATACATCCCAGAAAAGGCAGACCATGAGCTGAGAACTTGAAGCTGCCCACATCCATTATAGGTGCTTGTACAAAGCACTATCGCTAAATGACTTAACAAAATTTTCCCACTTTTCCTTGGAGTGAGGCAGTGCAGATCTTCTCCTGTAAGAGTAAGTAATGTATTTACACAGGTACAAACAACGTGCTGCAGGCTTTGAGCATAAACAAAAAAGCCAAAAGACCAAGTTCTTTTGGCAGTTTTATGATCTAAATAGGTAACACAAAGCCAGGGAACAAATGGGAAGTAGCTTAACAAAACTGTGACTGTCCTATAAGTTTTGTGATTTCTTTGTTTGCTTACATGATTTCTGCAATTTACCCTGCCTTTGCCTGGCAAAACCATATTTTGACAGGTGAGGCTAAAAATAGCAATGGATGATAGAAACAGGGAACCAAAGAAGGTAAGTGTTGCCAGGTGAGCCTGCCTGAGGTCTCTGCAATTGTGTCCAAGTTAAATTTATATTAGAATAGCCATTGCTAAGGGCTTTCTATTTTTCTCTTTTCTGTGGGTGACAAGCACTTCTGTTATTTGCTATGCTTACTATTCATGAACTCTTAATTTTTAGGATCGATCAAGCATTTAATTTAAAAAAAAAGTTATTCTGACTGACATTAAGCTGGTATTTTTTTCCATAACACCAAGGGAGTCTGACTGGCAACTCCATTTTTTTTATAGTCCAAAGACTCTACAGGGACTTCATTTTCAAAATAATTTCATTATTTCTTTAGGAGAAAATGTTTTTTCTCCCATGCTTTTTCAGATGGCAGAAAAAGATCGGTTTGAATTTTTTGCAAGTGTAAGCATAAATCTGCCAAATCCTGTACACTTTTAAGTCCTGGTTAGGATTTTCAAAACATCATATTTTGAGATTATTAGATAAAAAGGTTATTTTTTACTTTGAGACTTCCATTTCTCCCAAGACCTCTGTAAATATCATGCAGTAAGGTTGTCCAGATGGTAATCTGCAAGTGCAAACTGTCTTCCCCAGCACTAATTAGGACTTAATGCAAAGGGAAAACCAAACCAAATCTACTTAGAAATTTACTTTGCCTTTCAAAGAAGGAAAGTTTAGCAGACATTTTCAGTGGTTGAGGATGGCCACCAAATTCCATGTGCCAGGCATTCTCCAGGTGGCATTAGCAAAAGAGGTGTCCTTGGAGAGGCAACTTAGGGCTCTTGTTTTGGCACAGGTATGACATGGTTTCTTCCTCAGACATAAATGAAATAGAAGCAGCAAAATAAGGATGAAGAGAAATTCCTACTGGGACCAGCCCTCAAAATGCTGCCTACTCTTCCCATGACATTTAAGAAAGTGCATGGATGAGAAGCAAGAGGATCGTCTTTTAAGTGAAGACACAGAAGAAAATGCATCACTCTCTAGATAACACCACTACAATTTGTGTATGTGTAAGACCTCCCCTCTCAACTCACTTCTGTTTTAAATGATCTGGAATAACCAAAATAAATGTAAAGAAAAAGGGATTATTTTGCAATTTCATCCTCCTCCCAGCTCTCCTCCCAAATGTGAAACACTTGCTTAGGAAGGGTTCCTCTTCAAAGCTAAATGAAATCTTCTCTGTATTATCCCTTCCACCCATAGCCCTCTCAAACTTTCTTAATTAATTTTACTGCTGGTTTCAAAGAGTTCCCCAAGTTGGCTCAAATCCCTTTAGATCACATATCAGCGTTAGCAACAGAAGATATATTACTACTCTCTCTTTTTCTTTCTCTCCCCCTCTTTCTAAGAGGAAGCAAGGAAGGATGATCAGTCACGTTATCACTCTACAGTATGAGGCAACTACTGTATCTGAGACAAACTCTGGTCTCCTCATGTCCTCATGTGTAATTTTTATACACACAACTAACTTGATAGATGCTATATTTGGGTTTTCTTTTTTCCTGTAGGTTTTTTTTTTTCCTTTTTTTCTGGCAAATCATAAAGGAATCAGTCTATTCTGTAATAATCTCATTAAGTCAAGACAGGTCTAAATTATGTTTCTTTTTTCTTCCCTCTTTCCAGCTTCACTGCAAAGTTCAAAAAAATTTAACTCAGATTTTCAAAAGTACCAGAACTCTTACATAGATACAATGGACTCTGTGTAAGCACGACTGCGGACAGGATATTTCCTAATGCAAGGATTTCTCAAGAAAGGTCCAGGAGCTTTCCAGAGTAGTCAGGTAAGGTTTTATGGCCAAATTCACACACAGCATAAGGTAATGCCACTCTAGTAAAGGCAATTTGAACACAGTGAAATCGCAGCTCCTTATACCAAAGCTGAATTTGACAGAAGTTATTTTAATGGATTCTTTTTTTCTGAAGTAATTATTCACTCTTTGTTCCCAAAAGAGTGAAAGAGAGGGAGGGAGAAAAAAACCTGTACAGATGTCAGACACTCATAAAGAGGGATTCTTCTATTTTGGTGTAAATTCTTTGCAGATTGCACTATGCATTTGTCCAATTTGCAAATTCATTAAGAGAGAGAGAGAGAAAAAGCACTTTTTTTTTTTCCCCTCAGAGTGAAACTTTTTAATTACAAGCAGAGTTTCAGAGTGGTGTTAGTGTGACGTATAATGAAACAGAAATCCAATATTTGTGGCTATTTTTAAATGCAGCAAAACAAGGAAAAAATTTTGCCTGCACTACATGTTGAAGAGAACTACTAAAGTCCCTCTCCATCAAAAATCAGAAGAACCAAGAACACCATAAAATCAACAGTTAACATATTTTTAAAGCAACATTTAGCTTGTGAAATTTCAAAGGAAAACCAGCAGTTCCTCCCTTTTCTTGCTCCCACCAGTAATGCTCAAAAAGAAATCTGCAACTTTCACTTCTCCATGTTTCTAACCCACCAAGACTGTTTAAAAAATAATTATTTTATATGGAGCATTTCATCAGATGGGAGTGAAATAAATGGAAGGGAAAGATGGAAAACCCCGAATAAACTCTTCTCTAAATAATGTTTATTTGGACTTGAATTTTAAAAGTAAAAAGAGTTGAACTGAGACATGCTGTTGGGAATCTGTTGTGGAACAGCCTGTGTGGCACTTCCTTGTTAGGAATCCTTGGCACTGGCAAAAAATTCTGTCTGCTTCATCTTTGCTGCTTTTCTCTTAGTTGAAAAGAGAATTTCTAATGAACCCTTTAATTTCTCTGATCCCTCCTGGAAATCCAAAGGTCATAAAGACCCCTCACCACTGCAAACCTGGAAAGAGAAATTTTGCATCCCGTACACAGTCCTGAGAGCATGGCTCACAGAAACACCGGAGCAATGCAAAGCTCACACAGGTCACGTCTGCTGGTAAAGAACAACCACCTGAGCAGGAATACAGGGCTGCGCTAGCACTGGGTGGATACTTAAAAGCTGAGATTCATCAAGATGACACAATTTCAACAGCAACTACAATGCTGTGATACTCTCCTTTTCCCTCCCTCAGTATCTGAGCCTTTTCTCTCCTCCCTCCCATCTCTGGGGACTTGTGTTTTTCACAGGTTTGGTTTTTTTTTTTTCCTTTCTGTAAATTGCGATTTTTATCTCATGTCACAGATCTGATCCCCTTGCTTGGCTTGTCTTCCCTGCCATGCAGTTGCACTACAGAGCCTGTTCATCCAGCAGCAAGCCTGAGCAACCTGCGAGAGCAGTGTGTCTCACATCAGCATCACAGTGGGGGTCTCACCGGTGGGTTCTCGGGGAGCTTTCCTCAGCAAAAGGACTGCTGGGAACTGAGCTGCAAGCAGCTCTGCAAGCCAGCCCCAGCCAAGTCCTCCCACCATGATGCCACACCAGACCTCTGTTTTCTTTCACTCAGCTGCCTGTTCCCCAGGAGCCAAATTAGGCGAGATAGCTGCGCAGCTTCACAGAGGTGGCTGAAATCTGTACGTTTAATTAGAAAAATGCTTTTTCCCTGTACACAGGAGATTTCTGCTGGGAACCTCCAAATGCCTACGGCGATGAACCAGAATCTGGTAACCTTCTGCCCAATCTTTTCCAGGAGACAGCTACCCACTCTGCTCAAGGGGAGGCTGAGTGCAGGCAAGTTGGGATCACGTGTCACAGGTGGAGAATTCGCAATATCAAATACTGCAAGCAAAAACAGCCCCTCCAAAGTCCCATCACTACAACAAGGTCCTCCACACTCAGCACTGGGTCAGTTTAGGGTTTCCAAGCCAGGTGTGCTTTGAGTGCTGGAAGTAATGAACAAACAAGAACCTAATTTTAATCTTACAGAGGGGCCTAAGAAACAGGGAATACATTAGAGAAGCTCTGAGTGAGGTTCTTACCTGAACAAGGCCTCCAGCAATTCAAAAACGTAAGGACCATAAAGATGGTTTAAAACAATATTTACCTCATTCCTAACCGACACCAGGGAAGGGATAAGTGTGAATAAGGGCACCAGTTGTGACTCTAAGACCACCAGCTGGTGGTTGCCTTCCAGCCCTAAGCATTGCCAACTGGAGGCTATCCCATACTCAGAGGTTTGCCAAGGAGAAGGGTTGCATGAGCTTCAGGCAAAGGCAGTTAGGTTATCTTAAGCCACCTATATCAACTGCTTGAGCTTATGCAGCTGACTTTGCCTGAAGCCCATTTAGCAAGTGCTTCCTGGCTCCCTTCCACTGGTGGAGCTCAGGAGACCGGAACGTATGCAAGAAGGGAATATTGAACATCTGGGGATGGTAACATCTTAACCAGCACAGCTGCCGGCAAAGCGAACATCTGCCTGTTGCCCAGGTCTCCTTTTGCGAAGGAAAATGCTCTCTCCCACAGGCTCATCTGCAGACAACACAAGTATCTGCTCCCTCACTAAGCACCTTGTCCACAGTTAAGTTTGTTTACA
Source organism: Pelecanus crispus (assembly GCF_030463565.1). Classification (NCBI taxonomy): domain Eukaryota; kingdom Metazoa; phylum Chordata; class Aves; order Pelecaniformes; family Pelecanidae; genus Pelecanus; species Pelecanus crispus. The sequence goes on from NC_134644.1 coordinate 55,386,570, forward strand.
GTGCAAATTAGCCCATGCAATGGTCTGTGTTGCCACGGCTAGGTTGCTTTGGATATCAAAACTAACTTGAGTATATGGCAGCGTCAAGCACACCTAACTTTTTTATTGCAAGTTTTAGTGTAAATGAGCCACAGTAAAACTGAGAGGAAACAGCACCGAGGAGAATATTCTTTATGACTTTTTAGCATGACCAGTGCCACATATATGTTGCATAATAACGATGCGATTCCCTCAGACTACTTTCTTTCCTAAAGAACATGACACATGGTTCAGTTCTTAATGTTTAAACTTTTTTCCACACAGTAATTAAATAAGTTGTCAAGCAGCGCTCTCATACACAGGCAAAGCCATTGTTTATGAACTGTCTGGGGCCCACTCTGAAGCACCGTTAAGGATTTGGCAAGCCTCTCAGACCCAGCTAACAGTGTCATGTACACCCCATCTGCACTGACCCATGCTTCATGCAGAAGGAAATGCTACCATAGTCGAAGGACGTTTGTTAAGACATGGAGAATTCCAGATTTAGGAAATTCAGAGCCCCAGAGCAGATCTTAAGTCTCACGCCAATCCTGCCCAAGAATGCAAACCGCGTTACAGCATTGCTACAGCGAGAGCAGTGTCAGGCGGGAGGGAAACACTTACCACCCAGCATTTATCAGGAATCTTTCTGGTCTGGAAATATCCTGTTCTCATGCCTCCCAGGCACTGCTGGCTTCACCCAGCATGAAATCACCACTAACGCTGCCTGTCTCTCACAGTAGTTTATTTCACTCCAAGGTGCAATCAATTCTTATTTTACTCCAACTCACACATTCCTACTGGTGATGTCTTTAGGCTCTCCTATTCTCATGACATCAACGAGAGACTGTCTTGCTCTTACTAGCCAACAAAGTTTTCAAAGAGCTGCGTCTGGAGAGGGAATTCCTGCCCGAGAACACAAGAAGACACTTCTCTCTCTGGCTGCTTCACTACTACTTCTATCAAATCCTGTTCAGCTTCTCAAGCAAATGCACTTCTGCCTGTTCACCTCCTGCCTGTTCTGCTTCTCCTCCAGCTCAGTATGGCATAGCTCAGGGCATCTCAAATTCCCTTTCCACTATTGCAAATTACACAGAAATGATGTGCTTTCTACTAACAGAGAAGGATGAACATATTTGTGCTGGTTTTTTCCATGCTTGGCTAAATACATCTCTGCTATTGCTCCTGAAGGTCTGTATTGCAGGAGGAGCAGCAGGGAAAAAAGTAACCGTTCTTTTACCAAATTCCTCAGTATAATGATTCGTTCTTCTAATACATTTCCTGTGTTTTGAAGATTTTCCGTGTTTTAGGGGAAGGTAAATAAATCCTGCAACTCACATGAGTGTTCTATTTTTGACAGTTCTCAAGGATATCAGATTAATGGACAACGTTCAGTATCACAAAAAATACCATGCAAGAAAAGGGAAAAGCCACAGTCCCTGGGAAAATGCGTAGAGATTAAGTGTTCCAGCATGAAATGTATTTCGCTGCTCTCCTGCTGGCTCTTTGCCTGCCTTCATGTGGGGAGAAAGGATAAGGTGTGAAGCCAGATCAAGCTTCCTCTTCTGTCTCCAACAGGACAAGCCACAACCAAGGAAAGAGTGCTGCGAATAAGCCCTGCATGCAGATGCTTTTCAAGAAAGCAGGACGGGCAGTCCCAGTGGAAGGTGAGCTCATACTTAAGCTCGGTTGGCCACATGCCCATTTTCTCCAGAGAAGGTGTTTCCAGTCCAGGGATATAGCTGTAGTTGAAGTCATAAGGACCTTTCCCTACTTCCTAAAATTCTTCTTCATTAGGGCTATCACTAAAGTAACACAAAGACTTTTATCTCATTTTTAACAGCTAGAAGTAATACATTCCACCATCCACAGTTAAACTCAAGAAAATTCAGATGTAATTTTTAATGCTGTTCCTCTTGCGACTGGCGTATCTGCTAGGACATTTCCTTCAACGAGAGGCAATGCTCTGCTCGCAGGATGCAAACTCCCAGAACTTGTCATGTTTGTCCAGTTTTCATTTGTAGTTATTTAACACTAGCCCAACATCAGTATGTCACATTCTCTCCTTAAAACGATAAGTGCTTTTCAAAGCCTGCCATATGCCAGAGTTTTCTCAGTTATTGCTAGTCACTGGAAGACATTTCTTCCCCTCCTAGTTTTTGGAATGTCATCCCTGTAAGTTACCCAAGAAGGTGCTGCGGAGGCAAACATTGCCATGCTCTGGCTACCCTTGCAGTAGCTCATTGGAGAGCTAGCACTTACTGAGAGCATCCCATTGTCCCAGTTAAAGGATCCCCCACTGTACAGTAAACATGTGCCACATCACTTGGCACCGGCCTTGTCAGCAAGAGAAAACAAAGATTAAAGGAGCGTGTTTACTTAAAAGCACAGACTAGCAGTAGTGGAGTAAAGATACAAAAAACCAAAAAAACCAAACCACCAAACCAACCCCAAATGCATGAATAAGCATTTAGTAAGTAACACCTGATCCCCCTCCAGCTGCCCCAACATCTCAGGCACCTTCCACTTCTCCCAAATTAAGCCAGTCCTCCTCTGCATCCTGCAGACAGACACTGTAGCTTCTGCTGTCTGAGACAGCACTGGCCTCCACCCCTCTGCCTGCCAGTGTGCCCTCTCAGAGGAGCAGGAAGGCCTAGAGCAAAATCCATGACACTTCTAACTACATCCAAAGCTAAAACTCCTTAGTCCCTCTGACTTCTTGTAACCATGTGATGGGGATCTACGTAACGCTGCAGGGATTAAGTCAATCTGTCCTCCCCAAGGTTTTATAATTGATATTTCTACTATAATTTTTAATTAGCACAATCCTGGCCTCAGCATCTCTTACAGTCTTCTGAAAAAATAATGGTAAAACTTTATACATTGTATTAGGAGGAATATTATGTTAACATCTCCTTATAGCCACTGCTGGAGACAAGCCACTTGCCCAGATGAACCTTTTTTCTGCCTCAGTCTGCAGATCCTTATATCTGAATAAGCAGAGGATTCAGATATACAAAGCACTTTGTATACAGGTTAGTGCAACAATGTGCACAGTGGGAAGGTGTCCATAAGAGCCTTCGTGAACACAAAGACACTGGTTAAGTAGCCCAAGATATTTCTTTCTGAATAGTCAATTGTGAGTGAATCAGTGATGACTCAAAGAAAACAACCTGCTTGTCTACCTATAAGCAGTCAAGCACACAGCAGCCAGGGTTGCCCCAACAGAAATGCAGGCGGGTAGCTTCTTCCCAGGATTAGGCAAGTCATTCCCTGCTAGAGGGAAAAGGAGAGAAAGGAAGGGGAAAAAAGGAATAAAATGTCTACATTTTATTCTACATGTCTACTACACCATCCCCAAGCCCCTCCCTTCAGAGATGAGGGAAACAAAATGTGAATGGGAATTACTAAGGCATAAATTGCTTCTCCTTCTAAATTGTAATAGCACTTTGCACAGGCCCTCGTAATTATTTACTTCATGGGGTGGATCCTCCTGCTAGGCTAGCCTAAAAGAACAAGGGGACTAGATGCCTGCTGGCCCTGTTGCCCCTTAGGTCTAAAAGAGGAAGGCCCCACACCTGAGAACCTATTTTCTGTTTACTGGGGTGGTTACAAACAACTCGAGTCCCTTACTTCCTTCCCAGCCTTGCAAAAGGCTGTTAGCAAGCTTAAAGTTGCTTAAATTTGTCCCCTACATGCTGACTTCAGTGGCAATACAAACATTAACTCGCTCATGCAGGATTGTGGCTGGACCAGCCACCACCTCCTAAGAAAAGCACCCTACTGGGTAACCTACTTGTCCCCATGCATGGGCACGCCTTACACATCAAATCAGCTGAAGAGAAGGTAAGTCGAGTGTGGATAAGCTCGCAGCAAAGCCACTGCATCCTGTTAACTGCTGCATGGAGGCAGAGAGGCTGTGCTAGCTGCTAGCTGAGCAGTGCTAGCTGCAACAGCCGCTTGGGAGTCTGCTGTGTGTGCAAAGACATTTCAGAGCTCTTTACACATTGTGAGCTAATGACTGGTGATTTCATTTATCTTCATTCTGATAATAAATAACAATTCGAACTTAGCACTTGCAGCTGACTGGACTCCAACTCAATACTGCCTTTTTTAACTCCCCAGCAGAGCACAACTGTTTAGATTTCCTTCCTTTGTACTGTCCGATCATTTTAATTAGGCTGAAACACAAAAGCCATCTATTAATGCCTGTCATTCCAGTATTGCAAATTTTTATCAATCTATATATGCAAAAGTTTATTTAAACAACTGCACTGTCACCAGAAATCAAATCCAACAGTTCTACCCTGCTGACCCAAGTTTCATTACCAGAGAAATTATTATGGGGAGAGGCGAAAGCAGGGAAAAGAAGCACTATTAAAAGGCGTCTCTCAAGCACCTCCATGGCAACACCACCAGCTAGGAAGTCAGCTCTAACGCAAAAAAAGTCAAGTACTTTCAGGTTCTAGGAAATTATGTTTAAATTGGGTTTTTACTGTATGCAGAAGCAGAGCTGATGGAATCTCCCAATATGGTTCTCATTAAATGCCTGTTATTAAGATTGTCTGTTTAGGTTTTGGCCATTTCTCTGCTTAGGAGTTTCTGAACTCCGGGACAGCCCGTCGGGCCGCTTGTAGCACTTTATGGCACCTTTCTGCTAGCGCAGTTATCTCCACTCGGGGTAACTTCTCCTCCCGTGTCACTCCAAAATAAATTTCACTTTCTGCAGCCCCATGTGCCCCTGGAAATAGGCAAGCAAACACCCTTTGGCCAGGCTCGGTGGCGGGTGAGGCTAAACCTCCGCACTCCCCACAGAGCCCAACATTGCCCCGCAAGTGGCTTCACCAGGGCCAGGGGACAATTTGGCCCCTTGCCTGCCTGCTTTTTGACGCTGGATCAGGTGCGTGCCATGGTGCCACAGGTCTCCTCGTGAGGCCTGACCAGAGCTGAGCCCACCGGGGCTCTGCTGAGGTAACCCCGCCAAATCCCGCCGTTAGGCAGGTCAGCCATTTTAACGATTCATTCTTCACTGAAGAAGGTTTAGCTCTCTTGACTGCCTTCTCATTTTATGGCTCCGGGTCTTTTTAAAAAAAAAAAATCCGCGATTACAAACCTATGGCCATATCGGTTTGAAGGTGACCACTTAAAACTCGGCCGCCCTCACGCCCGCCTGCCCCCCCCCGCCCCCCGCCCCCGCCCCGCGCCGCCCGCAGGCGTGCTCCCCGCCGCGCCGCCAGGTGGCGCTGGGCAACAGCGCGGAGCTCCCGCGCGCCCGGCGGGGCCGCGCCCGGCAGCGCCGCCCCGCGGCGGGGCGGTGACGCGCACCCACCCACTGGGGTCCGTGGGGACACGCGGGGACGGGCACCCAGGGCCGCCCGGGCAAGGACATCGAGCGACGCGCAGACCTAAGTGCATGCGCACACGCACACACACACACGACCATTAGCGCTTATGCACACAAATGCATGCACTCACAGAAACATACTCATGCATGCGTGCACGCCAGCACACACACCCAAAAGAAGCACACGCGTACGCACATGTATGCATATAGAGGTACCCACGCACACTCAACTTTTTCCAGTTCACTGGGGATGTTCTTGTTTAAAAAAAAAAGAAAAAAAAAAAAAAAGCTCTCTCACCCCCCATCCATCATATTACTTTTTTGCAATACGGCAAAACAATCCATTTAGACTTTTTTTTTTTCCATTCGGCCTCGAAGCCATTACGTGAGACAGTTACTCTAAAGTTTGCCAGTATTTGGTCTTGAATATCAAAACAGAAAGTTACAAATGCGGGACTCAATCTATCTCTGAGTTGACGCCACTGAAATGAACCTAATTAAACGAGGAAATCATGGGTCGTGTGGGATTACATGAAAAACAACTTTGTTTTGCAAAATTTAGAGATAGCACATAGCAATCTCCAAAGACAGCAGTCTGCTGTTTTGACAGCGCTCTAGCAATAGGTGATAAAATTATACAGTGGACATAATTAGTTTCACATTTTTATACCACCCAACCCGGCTCCCAGATTCCATTTTTTACGAACAAAGTTATCTCAATTTTATCATAGAAAACCACATTCATTTTAATATTTGCAACCTTTTAAGTTCAGCATTGTTTAATTCAGATAAAAGGAGGAGACATCGAGTCTAAATGAAATCGGGTTTAAAAGGGCTAGAACAAACTTCTTCCCTAGGGCCAGGGTTTCAAAACCAGTGCTGTTAAGACTTTCTCACTTGAGTATGAGGTGGTGGTATTCAGGACTGTCTTATTTGAGGCCATTTAGATTTTGGAACCAAAAGCCAAAACTAAGAGCACAATCATAAGCTACCGTGTTTGAAAATTTCCATCCTGTTTCTTTTCATTGCTTTCGCTTCTGCACTGAAATGTTGAAACCCTGAGTCCTTAAAAAAAAAAAAAATTCATTTCTGTCAACAGACTGGAGAGAAACAAGTCGATAATATTTCATAGGGCTGACACATGCTCATTCTGGTGTTCTGGCTGTTGGAGACAAATTGTCACACTCCTACACATTTTCAAAGTATTGATTCTGATTTATTAAACTGGTAATTTTGCAAGCTATTATAGAAGACTGAATTTTATCCAAATTACTGTTCAGCACTGGGGAAATGGGGAAGCAAAGTTTAATACATTCAACATTATACACTACCCAGAGATTGTTGGCTTAAATAATTTTTAATTAATAATATCAAATTGTTATTTATTCTGTAGTTGAACCACAAATATGCTTTTTGGCATTCTAGATATGAATATTCCAGGCTATTCTTACTGGGCATGTGTGGTATGCTACATTTTATTTTAGTTTTCCTTCCATGGGCAAGTGTCATCCCTAGGAGAAAGTCTTCCATCTGATAAAAGTTGATATGAATTTCAAATGAGATTTTAGAATTTTTTGTGATACTGGCTTAAAGCTCCTACTCCCAGTGTGACTGGTTTACTTTGCTTGCAAGAGCACAAATACTGTATAAATCCTGTACACCAGAGATTATGAATTCTTTTTTTGCCTTTGCTTTCATCTGCCCACCTCCAGGACACATCTTATGTGTGGTTCCCCACTTTAATAAACATAAGTATTTAGAAAAAGGTAGACTTCAAAATGAAGGAGAGATGAAGGAATTTGCGGGGAGCTGTAAATTGCAGATTTTTATCTCTGTACCATCCAGATACCCCTGGGTTTTCGTGGGCAAGTTGGCACCTTCCCTTGCTGTAGCAGCTCCAGGGTCCCAGTGAGTTTGAGCCCTGCTTGCTCCCCTTGGAGCACTGTGTGCTTTACACATTGTTTTGCAACCACTACATGATGAAAGAAAAAATTATTCCCCAAGCATGACTTGGCTGCCCTCTGCTAAACCTTGTCATGTCCTAAGAAGGGAACATCCTCTCTGTTTGAAACCCATTGCCCTACACAAAAAATCAGACAGGAATCAAGAATTTATTATCATCAGAGTTTTCCAGGCTACTCACTAAAGTCTGAAGAGCAGTATCAGGGAACAAGCAAGAAAAATCTGTCTACTTTGGGAACTTTGCCACATTCTCTTTCTGTGAGTTTGAAGAAAGTCTGAGGTAAAGGATTTCCCAGAGACTGACAGCAATGAGAGGCAGCCGGATAAGATATTTAGAAATAGAAACACAGGCACTCATTATGAAAACTTCAAAAAGTACTTTTGGTCATTAGATGTATTAATAGTATCCTTATTAGCCTCCTATCTGACTCAGAGAAATACTGCAAAAACAGTCTCAGGGGAAAAACAGCAACTGTGCTACACAGGTTGACAACATTTCTGATGGTGTACAAGCATGTTTCTTCTCCTGCCAACCCCCTCAGCCCTTAAATTAGCCTGTAACTTACTCCTCATTTTATATAATTGCTTGCTGTTACCTCTGCTGCCCTGAATACTCAGGAAGCAAGAATGTGTCCTCCAAACACCATAAACACTAAAGCTTCGAGCAATGCCCATTTGAACACTGCATAAAACCCCACAGCCCATACTTAAGGAGGCAGAGCTATTACTGCTGACCACGAGGAATGTAACAACACCATGGGGAAAGAAAATGCCTCCCTGGCTTGGTTTCCACCAGGTGTCAACTTTTATGGATCCTATTCCCATTTAGCTACGTTATGAAATGCTCACTGTGTTAGAATCAGGTTCACAGACAAAAAGACAAAGTTGTAGTAGCAGATGCTGTGCAAGTACTACTGATAGGAGATTTTACGTGTGCATGTCAATTACAAAGAGCAGTGGACAGTAGAAGATATACTAAACATAGGATTTTACCTCCCTGCATGCTGCCAGACATGTACATACCCATACTTGCTTAAGTGCAGCACTAAAAAAACTAGATGGGGAGGAATGGTAATTGCAGGAACCTTGGGGAATTAAAAAAACTGACCTCAAAAGACAGAGAGCAGGGCAGTTCAGCTGGCTGCTGAAAGAATAAATAGTGCATCAGCAACTGAGATTGCTAGGAAGAATTGCTATTCAGCTGCATCCAGGAGAAGGAAAGTTATGCTGCAACTAGGAGAGGGGACAGAGAACAGAGTGAGTGCTGAAAAGCACAAAATCCTTAGACTTCTTGGAATTAATTATTTTCACATACGTTGTCTCATTTTCAAAGTTTTGTTCAGCATGTTGAATATTAGGGTGCAAGGAAGAGGATGGTAAGAGGAACAAGACTCTCCTCATTGTTATGCTCTCAGAGCTGAGGCCAGCTCTGTTTTTTCCTGTGAAGAAAGATACTATTGGCAAGGGCACATTAGCTTCTGTCCTACTCTCAGAAAATTCCTGGTGCTGTGTTCTGGAGAAAGAAAAGAAAAAAGGGAAAAGAAACCACACAAAGCATGCAAGCTACTCAAATCCTTTTGGGCTCAGATGCCTCAAACATCAGATCTGAGCCTGCTGGAAGTCTGGACTTTGCACTTTCAATTGCATTGGCTCTGACACACAAGTAGGGCCGATAAAGAAATTTCCATTTCAATGATTTTAACACAAAATATTGAGTAATGCTGCTAAACTCCGGTTTAAAAAAAAATAAATAAAACAAAAACCCAACACCCCACCCCCCGCTCCATCTGCTTTCTGTACAAAATCTCAATGCTTCGTTACAAAGCTTCTGGCAGAGAGCTGAAAACTTCTTGGGTTTTCAATGAAGCTTGGGATTGTCAAGTTTAATGGTGTTCTAGTCATGTTTGGGACAGAAGTTTAGGTACCGTGGGAGCGGGACTTCCTGGAAGAAAGTTAAGACATCCAGGCAATTTCTATCACTAGGGTTAGAAAGCATTTTTAAGGACTCACCTTTCGTATTTAAGCACCTGCGGTGGAAGCTGGGGGCTTACGTCCCACTGCTGAGTCTAACCCCAAGTTGCCCACAAGGATTTCTGCACCTTTCCTTCAGATTGGTGTACCCACAGCAGAGTGCCAAAGATGTTATGATAGTTTGGCTCCTAGTCAAATTTTATTTCTGACAGGTTAAAGGCAGAATAAGTAAATCACTGTCATGTCTCAAATAACTTCTTTTTTTTCTTTTCTGTTTTCCTTGTCTGTTTTGACAGCCAATGAATTATTCTGCCTATCCTGCTCTCAGCCTAAAAGGATGAGTTGTATAAAAAAGTTACAGCCTGTCACAGTCTTGAAAATAATTTGCTGGTTATCATTTTCCTCCCCTTGACTCTCCAATGTGTTTGTCTCTCATTATTAAATAAGGCAACAAAAGTAATAAATATGTTCATTAACGTTTAAAAAGTTGATGAAATCCAAGGAGTCTTTCTATATGACTGGTTTGTTGTAAGAAATGTTAGTTTATCACATATCCCAGCCGGAGAATAGTTTATCAGGCAGGGTTGGAAACTTGCTCCCCTATCAACACAAAATGCTTCCAGGGCAGAAAACAAAAGCAATGCTGTAGGAGGCAGTGGAAAGAGCAAAGGAGAATTTAGGCAGACTGATAGCAAGTCAAGATGGAATTTGGCAATCACACTAGATCTCAACAGCAATTCAAACTTAATGATCCCAAGTTTCACTTTACATCTTCTACAAAAGACATTAAATATGAACAAAGTCAATGGCTACAGCATGATTAAGTAAATATGGTACCCAAAGCGATGCAGAGGTCAGACTTGAGAGAGAGGAAAAAACCTAAAACCTGAAGCCCCACATGTAGCAATGTATTGACTCCAATCTCTAACTTTTTTTTTCTTTTTCTGCTTTTGAAAATGGGACAGAGGAAAACAAGTAGGCGTTACGTAGTTAATTAAGCCCTCTTGTGTAAATTCATTTAGCAGTACTGCACACACTAAAACATCTTGTCTCGGGACAGAGAGAGCTGTGTGCAAGTATAAAATCATTAACTATTGTTATCTGATAACAACCCCCAAACCTGTGACATCCAAGTTTATTTAAACTAGAAAGGGTGACAAACATGAAAGCCAAGCACTCCTACTCTTCTCAGCCCTTCCTTCATTGTAACACCAGCCAGAAGGGTCTTGGACTCTTCATAAAATGTTTGGCAAACAAAGGCCCTGTTAATTGACAAGCTATTGCTTTTACTGCTTCCTACCACAACTTGTGGGAATCTTTTAGACCCAAATCGATTCTGCACACAAGCGTTCCCACGAGATGCCACACGCATTCCCATTTGAAGCCACTTACAAGAAGTGCTACAGCCATCTCACATAAAACCTTTGTCTTCACTGGGCGCTTCTGAAACCACGTGCAGCCCTTTCATCCCCTGCTGGTCAGCAGGTTCTTTTTTTTCTTTATTTGTTTGCTTACTTTAACCAGGTTCTTTGTTTTCTGCCATCTTACTGCTTTGTATTCCCTCCAAGATAGTTCCTTGCTTTTGCAAGGAGTGAATTATAGCAGAGATGTTTGCAGTCTTCATTGCAGCCTCATGCCAATAAAAAATAGTCCCCTCATCAGAGGCTGCCTGTTAACAGCTCTCCTTTATTGTTAAAGCTTTATGTACTTAATTCTTCTTTGTCAATAAGAACAATCAATCTCAGCTTGTTAATTAGGAAAAGTTTAAAGAGACAGGGGACAGATACCTGACAGCATAAGCTCTGTTCCTTTGCTCTCAGGAACTACAGCAACCTACACTCAGGGTATAAGCCTTCACCATTGAAAAGTGGTCAACCTACATTATTTTTTTCTTTATATGCTTTAGGAGTACGAAATCCATCCTGTTCTGTGCATTCATTTCCTTTAAATCATAAGTAGTCCTGGACACTTTTCTTTTTCTCTGTACTGCAAGAGGTTGCTCATGCAGTGCACAGTTTGGGGGGGGTGGGGGAGGGGGTATGTTAATCAGCATTTACTTAGGCCCCTCAGGTACCCAGGAAGTTTTGAGTCTTTCATGGCTTCAAAGATGATACATGTTCTGGGCTTATGACCCTTAAAGAGTCACCTAGATCTTCAGAAAGCTGTTCAATACCTCTGCTCCCCTAGAAATGTGCCCAAACTGGGCGCAGTCTCTTGCTGCATGGCTATGCATTTCAACAAGAGAAAAGTAAAAACCTCACATTGTTTTCTAACCAATATTTTTTTTTAAATGTCCAAACTATTTTTTTTAACTTTGATATTTCCAAAAGTAAAGGAATTTAATATTTCAAACATGGTACATGTAGTGTACAATCCCCATGGACGTGGGTATACTTTTTGAAGTCTGAAGAAAATCAGATTTAAAGAAAGAATAAATAACAGGACACTGTCTATGTCTCTGTGCTGCATTATTTTCTTGCTGAAGTTCAGCACATACCAAATCCTTGCTCTTCCACACCTACCTCCACAGCCATACTTCTTCATCTACCTGGAAGATTGTATTTTTATTAGGCTAGTCCAAAACCCAAACTTTCTAGCCTTGCAAAAAATCTGCAAACTTAGGGGGGGGTTCCCAGACAAACACGGTGAGCACACCTTCACATCCCATTTCTGCTCTCCAGTTGCATCCTCCCGTAAGCCAACCACTTCTATTTATGTCAATACCTTTGAGAAAGTGAACAGTCTTCCTACCAAAAGATCAACTCTCTGCTTTTCCACCCCGACTACAACTCTCTGTCTACGTTTCTTAGCCCCCAAAGTGGAGGCAGACAGTGTCTGCTGGAGTTTGGAGCTGAATCAAAGCAGCTGGAGTACATGGAAATTTGGGGAGATCAGTGTTTGGCACTGCACTGAGGATGGAAATTTGAATTTGGACATAGCTTCTGCTACCAGCCTTCACTGAGGATACATTTAATTGAGTGTTCCCCTGAGTTTCCCAGTAGACTGAAGTACCTCCCCTGCAGTCCGTTGTGGTGGGAACGTATTTCAGCAGCTCCCAATATCTATTAAATCCAAGCCTTAAAGCAGTATCAGGGTGCTTTATCACTCAGCTGACTGCAGGGGTGGGATACATCTCAGCTATCTTCAGCCATCTCAGAGGCCAGGGAGCCAGGTAGGCTCCCCCTGTAGTTAGTGGAGGAAGATAGGCATCTGCAGACAGTAATCCATCCCACATCTCTCTCTCTCTCTCTCCATTAACTGAAGAAAAGCCCAGATAAGTAGCTCCGACCAGACACACTACTTTGGAATAGCTGGAGCTAGACAAGATGAATTCCACCCTCAGTGTCCAAAACACTAACACATGTAGTTTCTCATTACTTATCACAGTGCAACGCCTGTTACTCATTGATTTAGGAACAGATTTCCTCAGTGAGATTTCCTTTTCTTTGTGCAAAACTTTCATTATGCAGTTTTTGCACCCTAGCATTCAGGAACATAAGTGACAAGACATTTCCTGCACAGACCCATGCGTACACCTGCAGACCAGGAGCTGTGTGCATCTTGAGTCCCTCTGAGCACGCTTAAGCAGCAGTATAAAAGCCTCCAGTGAGGCAGAGGAGAGTGAGCCAAGGTTGCTTTTAAATTCAGCTCTCTGAGGGCCCCAAACCCCCATGCTCTGCTTCCAGCCATTTGGGTTTCACTTGCTTCAAATCATTTTGGAAGAGCAGCTAAGAAGCAAAATGATGCTGCCTGGGGACAAAACGTGCGTGACCGCCATGCCAATGACCATCCCCATGACATGCCTCCCTGCAGGACAGGCAGACGGCGCGACCCTTCCTGCTCCCAGCCCTCGGCCATCCCAGCAATGCTGTAATCTGCAACTGTTTCCCGAGCAGGTCTGCTCCCCTTCTCCCCGCAGGGGTGTGGACAAAGACGGGTCCTGGGCTGCGGTGTCTCCATAGTGCTGCGCACTCTCAGCATGGCGGTGCCTCGTACCGCCGCATGCCTCGCATGCCGAAACGCGCAGCGCCCACAGTCTGGGTAACAGCGGTGTGAGTCAAAAGGGGCTAGTTATAAGTTTGGATACTACCATTTAAAGATAAGCTTCTCCATGGTTACCACTCTCACGCAAGGTCACTTTCCTGCCAAACCTCCTCTCCTCCCTCCCTGGCTCTCTCTCCTTCCCCCCTCCACTATTCCCCTCCCCCCCCCGCCAAACATGCTACATCAAAAGAGAAAATGAAAACATTTAAGATAATCACAGTCTGACTATTTTAATGCAGGCTGTAGGAAAGGAAACATGTAAGCCAAGTGCTCTCACTGTGCAAGCAGAAACACACTCTCAACCTCATAAAAGTAGTATCTGAGAAATAACACTTGATTAAAGCAACCAGTCCTTCATTTAAGTAGGTGCTTATGGTAGGGAAAATATCCAAGGTTTCTCTAGAACAGGCTGCTGGCCTATCACGAAAAGCAGGAACGGGCCAGACGGATGAATTATTGCGAGACGGCTGGGTTTCAGCCGGGGTGCAAGGAGATCCCTATTATCCCGTCCACCTTTCTTACACAAATGCCTCTCCCTAGAGAAACAGAGTCATTAAAAGCCAGCTCATTCGCTCCTGACAGGCAATATGCATTGAGTGAGAGGTGAAACATTTTCATTTTTAGCAAGAAATCTTAGTCGCCCCAAGGAGCAGCTCGCTCAGGAGAGCGGTAATGGAATACAGGGCCTTTCATCTCTGCCTCACCACCACGAGCATGGCCTGGCTCGGTAGCAACCCAAAAGTTATTAGCTAATGGGTTGTTTTGGTGACCTACATGAAATGAGTTTGGTGGGTTTGGGCTGGTTTTCAGTAGACAATAACTAGAACCACAAGTGGTGTTAAACAGAAACCGTATTAATGAGTTGAGTGCACAGCAGGTAAGGACTGAGTGAATTGCCCTCACGTAGCCATGCCATTGCTTTCCCTTCCCATCAGGGCCAAGGAGCGCAAGGGAAGCCCCGTAATCGGCCAGTCACCCCAACTCCTAAGATCCCCACTTTGTCCACGTTTGCACAAGCAAACAAGGACAAAAAAACATATTAACAATCATTTTGCATTTTGTAGGAGCTCAATAGTATCTAGTAGGCACCGCTTTGAGCTGAAAATACCACAAACTTGAACTACCAAAGAGCTTTCCAAAGACTGGGCCCCAGTCCAGGCCTGCTGACTTTTGAGTGCATCATTTTGCAACTGTAAAATTCCTTTTTTGTAAGCAATTCTTCATTTTGATACATTTAGTGAGCGTGGGACAGCCCTACATCTCTCTGGGAAAACAAACCCCAGCCATCCCTCCGTACTTTCTTCCTGTTCAACACTGCCTGCAGTCCCAGCCTGAGCTACCCCCGCTAGTGATGGCCTATGGAGTCCAGAATAATCCACTGTTAGAAAAGCTTGCTCCCAAGTAAAATGCAGAATTCATCCTGAAGTGAAGGTGTCTCGAATCCTTACACCACCACGCCCTCCAAAATATCCTGACAATAATTTGTGCCACTTCCTCTGCCATGTTTCCACAAAAGACTCACTAAAAAGTTACAATCTCTAAGTCCAGAAAAATCTAATTCAGGGTGAGGAGCTACCTTTCATCTATTAAAGCCTGCACAAGTCACAGCACATCACACGCAAGCCTGTTCCCATCACATTGCATGACTAGATAGATATCTTTAAAGAAGACATCCACCAACTGCTTAGATAAAAGATTCACCGGGGACCCATTCCCCAAAGGGAATGGATGTAAAGCAGGCGGCAAACCACTATCGCAGCCCTGAGGATGCCCCTGTTACTCGCTTCCAATTTAAATTACATAGGAATTAGCATGGGCCCAAATTCTGAAGGAAACAAGAGGCAGTAAAAAAAGGCATTGCAGTGAGAGTGAAGGAAGGTCAGGTGCAGCTTACGCACAGATGGCATTTCTTTTGCTGCTGTTAAGATTCAGAATTAGAGCTGGACATTTTATACAGATGTCATTAACATCCAAAACTGTCAGTCTGCCTTTCTCAGAAGGGATCATTAAGCCTCTTGCTTGAGGCTTTAGGTCTCTTACTATCAGTAACTGATGCATTTCCTTCTCTAACGTACCTGGGACTGGTAACTGTCAAGGAAAGACCCTCAGGTCTGACCCTATATGCCCTGTATTTCTTTATCTTTTCTCCCCCAGATACACACACACACACATGCTCTTCTCAGCACAGTTGCTTTTGCTATTTAGGGAACAAAGGAAAGTTGGTCAAGGAGATATCGGCATGCCAACAACTGGGCGATAGGCAATACCTGTACAGTACAGTAGGAAAGAGCAAAGCACAGCCTGTAAAGACTCAAGCATGTCTCCACAGACTTCTTAACCATTCAGACCTGCCTTCCCCTGAAGAACATGACTAAGGAAAGCCAGAGTGTAAAGCTACTGCTTTACAGCTGAAGCCGAAGTGAGAGGGGACCCACCAAGTACAGAGGGAGCAACGTTCCTCAGCCTGGGACAGGAGGCATTGAGCAGAGCAGGAGCCCAGGGTGTATGCCACGTGTGATGGCATATTTTCACTATTACAGGATTAAAACTTAAAAAAAGAAAAAAAAAAAAGAAAACAAAAACCAAAGAACCCAAAAACACCTGAGCAGCCTAATTCTCCACAGTAGCAGTGATGATTTAGTGAAAATTAATTTTGCAGAATATAATGATTTTTTCCTGCAAAACAGTTCTCTGCAGCAGTTTTATTAAGTGTGTGTGTCTATGTATAAATACATATTAATTTTTTAATTCTATCCTTCTCCCTTTTTTATTTCATTATGCAGGAGAGCTGTGCCTGGTACTGACAAAACTCTTGGCATTCTACTGAAATGTAAAGTACCCCAGTCTCGCATTTTCTGCTGATAACCAGCCCATAGATTGCAACAAAAGCAGTGATTTGAACTTTGCATTTTACTGGTCTCCCAGATCACACCAATGCAGTCAAAATTATCTGCCCCAACTCATACAGCATTATCTTTTAACTTAATGGAAGTGAAAGAGAAGCTTGTGCTCATTACCCAAAGGATGCAATTATTACTTCCTCTCTATATTGTTGCTAGTGAAGGATAAAGTCCAGGATATGACCTTTTCATTAAGCGTCAAGCCAAAATCCACCTGGGACAGCCTAAGGAGGCTACCCTCATCCTTTCACTCAGTAATTCAGAGCAAAGGCCCCCTGCCACGTACACCTGAGAGGAATCCTTGCGAAAGGTCAGTTTAAGGAAACATCTAATAAATGTTGGTCGATAGATGAGACCCCAAAAGCTTTCTGCCTCCTCTTGCATGATCCCAACACAAAAAAAAAGGCATCACTAATTTAACAAATTGAGCCTCTCCCAAATACCCTGCTCTACCTGCACACAGTGTGAGGTCACAAAAAAAGACAATCAACAGAGAGTACAAGTGATATAATATATTAATGCAGCAAAATATTCAATAGAAACTTGAATGCCAAGAGAAGAATGTGTAATAGTGTTGAATTCCTTATATTTTTTGCTTTGTTATGGCAATAATAACGTGCCTTTTGAAGTTCATGCAGGGAGATACAATGCCAAAAGGCAAATACTTACAATACAAGAGCATTTGGTACATTTATTTCCTTCAGGCCTAAATTCTTCTCCTTCATTGTAATGTCTTCCTTCAAATATACAACCTGTAAAACAGCATTTGAGTAAGTTTAGCTCAGGATAGCATGCTGCCTTTTTCCTATAACACACCCTACCGTAGGACAATATGGAAAGTAAATCATACCATCCTCTGATACAAATCACTTCAGAAGCCTTTACAAAGCCCTTGAGAAAGCCCAAATATCTTTTGGGGGAAAGAAAGCATCCTTCTACAGCAGATAAATTTGCACCAATGAAGTTAAGTCTACGTCAGGTCTTCCATTAAAACTGGCTTTGAAACATTTTTCTAAGCTGTTCGCTTTTTACTACTCGTACTTACTCCCTGAGTTCATGCTAGATGTTAGCAGAAATTATAACACATTAGAACATAAGAAACCCATTATATCACAACTGGAGCAGTGCTTACCTACAAAACCTCTGTTAAAATTAAATTAGCCTATAAAACCAGGTTAATCTGCCACCGTGCTTCACAAAGGCAACCCACTCCCGCTCCCCTTCAAAAAGTAAGCCTCCTTTTTTACGATTACTCCTATACTTCCCCTCCTAACAAAATCCCAGTCATAAGCCAGGCAAACCCAGCTCTGAAGAACAACATAAATACATGTGTGGCTACTGCCACAGGCTATTGCCTATGCATCCCCCAGTCTGCATGTCCTCTACTAAAAAATATTAAACATGCTCTTTTGTCATTTAGTGCATTGCAAGCCAAGTAACTTGTCAAGTGTAACGGAGAAGTTAGAGGCAATGTCCCAGATAATGTTGGTTATCACTAAAAATACAGTTGCGCATGTGGAACAGCATCTTCCCATGAAATCTCACCTGGACACACAGGACAACACATTCCCATGAGTTTGGAAGGGTTTTTGCAATGAACAACACACTGTACCTCTGACTCTAATACCACTCCTTCCTGAAAAAGAAGCAGATTAGACATGTCCATTGTTAGTGTTGTGGTTGCTTTAACAAGCAAAAATCCACAATTACTAGCAGTACAATTAAAACACGGCACATGCTGCCGAGCGCTGGATTTCAAACCCTCTTTTTCTTTCTGTACCTGCTGCCTGATACCTGCTGTATCAGGATTCAGGTTAATCCACAGTCAAAAGATCCACTTGAGTCTCCCTGACTCCAGACACAGGATTTGTCTTAAAATGCATCAGGTAAGAAACCAAGCACCTTCTTAGGGAAAGGAATCCTGCTTTATCAGGAATCCTTAGCCTCAGTAATCTGCCATGCAGCTCTGGTGAAAACAGGCCAGACACAAGGCATTCTCATCCCTCTCCCCTTGGAGGAAAAAAGACTTAGAAAGCAGATAAAAGCATCTTCTTGTGTAGAGGGGAGACACTTATCTTTGATGCTTTGCCTGATAAGTATTAGTAAATTAACATTTCCTGTACTACTTGTTCGAGAAGTCAGGAGTCCTCCTGAACAAATCTGGGTGTGAGGATCTGTGCATAAAGGGCTGCTACTTTTTTTGCTGCTTGCAACTTTGCATTTGGAGGCAAGGGAAACCTGTTTTGTAAATGTGTGGGTCTAGGCTAAACAGGATCACCCAGTTTTGCATTTAGACACTGAAACAGGCAATAAAGAATTGCTCATTTCATGTAGCTAGTAGTGATCAGAGTATCTAAATTCAAGCTGTATCTTTTCATGAAGTGCAAGGATACAGAATACTGCTGCTCCAACTTAATTCTTCTCAGGGCACTTGTCTTTAACAACATGGGTGGGTTTCATAGAGCAGAAGCATCACAGAAAAAGAGAAAAATCTTGAAACCCTTTTCTCCTATTTGTAGAAGCTCTTCATACTCATTCATCTCTCCTCTTTCCAACAGTTGCAATTCTTAGTAGCTGCCTGAGCAGCAAAAATTGCAGATCTATTCACAGACAGAAACTCAAATTACCTACATAATTACTTGTTTTGTGCCTGAAAATGGACAAACTTGCAAATGTTATGGTTGCAGATAGGTAACCTACCAAAAATACCACTGTGTTAACAGCACAGGAGCCCGGGAAAAGAAGATTTGGTTGTGGGTTTCTCTTAAAGAACATCCCAGGTAAAACCCATGGACACATAACACACAAAAGTGTCCAATTGCTAAAATAATAATTTGTGTCTCAGAAAAGGCTTAGCATGCTGAAAAATGAGGACTTATTTCAAGGTCAAGACAGCAGGAAATGTCAGGGCTGCGTACCTCTCCTTCAGCAATGTTTGGGTACTCAAGTCATATAAAACCTATCCTTCTGAATGTTTGGTTATAGCTGGCCAGATCCGAGTGGATTTAAGCTACTTGAAACACAAATTCCGTATTGTGCTTTGGGTATAAAATATTACAGGTTATTTGGCTTGGATAAAAAAGGCTCAGAATTTAATGGGAAAAGCTCACAACTCAATTACCACGTTGCTGATGACATCCTTACCTGGCACTGGTATGTAACACAGGGATTGCTAGGCAGGTGCCATTTCATAGAGCTGTTGTATGTATTTCCTCCAAAACTGCAATCTAGAGGAAGAGACAGAAGCACGTCAGTTAGTCTGAATGCAATCATCCTGTGGGAGGCTGCTGATGAGGATCACAGAGCAGCATCCTAAATGCAACCCATCCTCTCCCCTGTGTTATCAGAAGAGGCAGAGCTGAGAGCTGGACCTGGCAAGAGGGATCGTGCCCTGGGAGGGCTGGAAGCAACCTCCCCTTCAGATGTCTGCTCCTGGTGCATGACCGGCCAAACTCCTTATAAACTATAGCCATTCTAGACAAACCAAAATCAGTGACAATTTACCTAAAAATGGATGTCAGTGGCTATTCTGCTGTCCATTCAGGAGCTGCTCAGCCACCCATGCACTGGAGGGGGGAGAGGGAGGAGAGAGGGTAAGAGAAGAGCTGGAAATGTTCATCAGCCAGGCCGTGCTATCCTCATCCATTAACCAAAACCCCTGGGAGAGCTCTTCAGCCAGCATGGCTCAGCGTGGATGCACTGAAATTGGCAGTTACCCCTTCTTTATACCTTTTTCGCTTTCATGACAGAAGGGATCAACATCCACATACACTAAAAGCCATCAGGCTCTTCTATGTGGGTGGTGAATCTCTGAGTGGGGACATGTTGCAGTCCCACAGGGTTTGGCTTTATATCTCTTCGTGTGTTACATGACAACTTTGTTAACAGAAAATAAGTTGGTTTGCCCATGCGCATGATCAGCAAGCATTTTTTGTGCAAAATGAAGTTTCACTGAGCTGTTTGGAAAAAAACCCACACATTAATTTTCACATTTTTTATTACATGTTCCTACTAGTTTCGTTCCCACTCTTTCACTGTTTTCTGGTGTTTTGCAAAAGGGAAAACCAAACAGGAACACAAAGAAAAGAATAAAGTATCTCACCAGAAGAGCAAAACTAGAAAAGATATATTAAGTGGAAATAAAATACTTGTTTTAAAAGAGTTAGTTTATTAATGCAAAATTGTTTCAATTAAAAATTAATTCTTTGGAGAGCCAAAGTATTTCTGAAAAAAAAGTTTTAAAAGCAACACATACCCCATTTTCTGCAGGAAAAATGCCCATTTTCCATTTACTGCTCTGAGGGGTTTTTCCTAGTCTATTTTATTCAAAATAGGCTTGATCAAAGAGCCCATGAAACCAACAAGAGTTCTGCCAGAGACTTTGAAACACAGACATATACATAGAGTCACCAAGCACAAAACTACAATCAGTCAAACAATGCCCACGGCACCATTCTCTTTCCACACCCTACCTCAGCAGCTACTCTAAGTCATTCTCTGCTGTGCAGGGTGCACTGTCCTGAACTGTTTTGGGCTACGTTTCATGCCCTTCTGAAAATAAAGGCAAGTTATCAGCCCTACAACTAGTAAATCTTTGAGCCCACTGTATAAGAAAACTTGAGGGTCACAGCTCCGAACTGCTGAGGAACTTAAAATACCCACAAAATCATTTTGTATTCAACCCCAAATTTAAAGAAAACCTGATATACAGAGATCATTTACAAACGTGTTAACTGCCTCCAGTTAAGATCTTAAACAACAGAAGACTTGTACTTCAGGATTTGCAATACTCAGACATTTTTTCCAGGCTAAATACAGAGCAACAGAGGAGAAATCTGCAGATGCTGTGGCCATTTCACCTACCTCAGCTGAAACAATTATGTTTTTAATTGATCAGTAGTCTAAGAGCTGGCTGTGATAATTTAATCTTTGACAAATATTGACAGGTGCAAATCATACATCTGAATATCATATTTTTTTGAGTAGCAAAGCTCCTGTGAAATTATTTCAGGTAATAAAGAAGTGTTCAGATTTTCAGTGTATTAATAAAAGTTCTGCATGAGCTCTCATACATGCAGACCAACATGTCACAAGAGGAACATGAAGCCCTATATTCCTCTTATGCATTTTGAGGTCCCATTCTGAAAAACACCAAGCTGATCTTGTAGCACAGTCTCACTTACTGCCCACTGCAAACCCCGATGAATAGCAGAGCCTGTTCAATGCATTTTAGTGTCCTCAAGCTGCAGAAGTCCAAGCCATACTGGCATACTGGTCCCAGCCCAAGAATGACTATACATGTGCTGGACATTCAAGATGGAATGAGCTGTGTTGTTAAATATCCGTGTGCATGTTTTACCAGATGGGTCTGGTGTCTTCAAAACTGTGCAGAATCAAGGGCCAGGTTGGAAACTAACAACTGCAAAATACCTTGCATATTTGCTCACCAATTATGTTCTTTAATTTAAAATGTTTTCTCTGTAAGAAAACTAATGACCCTGGGCTAATCTGCATGTACAGATGTGCATATTAAACTGAAATTTTCAGTTCAAGGATTAGTCTGGTCAAGAAAGTATGAAGGTGGTGCATCTGTGCAGTCGCCACTGCTCTCGCCTGAAGTGCATATACAAGCTATGCTACAAAATCTTCTGCCCCGCAAGCTATTCTACAAAATCCTCTGCCCTGCAATGCCAGCCATTGTCCCTGTGGAAAGCAGCAAGGGGGGAGCCGAACTCCACCTGCTCGCCAGCCACTTCTGTCACTGATACACGATGCTGACAGCACAGGGGGAAGGCACACCAGAAGTAACTATGGCAGGGAGAGCTTGCAGGCAGCAAAAGGGAAATTTAGAAATGGAGACCAGGACAGAAAAGTCTGCAGAAGCATTGGAGATACTAAGACTGCTCCCAAGCTTTGGCACAGACCAGCAGGTTGAATAAGGGAGTCAGAGCAGCATCGTGCAAGCACCAATGCGAGGCACAGTGGGAGCTGGATTTCATCAGATGCTCAGTTAGAGAAAACAGCCCAAAGGAATGGGAGAGTTAGCCAGTAACACAGGCAGGCTTGGCGAGAGCTGGAGGAAGGCTGAAGGTCAGGCAAACTGAAGACAGGGCAAGAAAGGAAGTGCTTTACAATCTCTGGGTGAGATTTTAACCTGTCCCTGACCAGAGGTGTGCCCTGACACTCTGCCCTTTGTACACCCCAGAGCTACACCCACCACTCATTCTTCAAAAGGAAAAGGAAACAAAGCCCACATACCAGCTAGTTTTTCTGAACCTCGCTTTCAATGTACAAATCTCTCAGCTGACTCCTGCAAACATATACCCAGACTTTCCTAGCCCACCTATTCATAGCATGGAAGTTTATGAGCCTCACCTAAATTCAGCTGAGTTGAAGCCCACCTGCCTCCATGTGCAAACTCAGTTGAGCCATTCTAGCTCATCCATGGTTAAAGGTCCATCATACTTGGCTTAGAAAGTAGTGGTCACTGAATATCTCATGTCCAAATGCATCAGCAAAGTCCCTGATGCCAATTTCTACAACAGAGCATGGCAGAACATACTTCAAGTTCCTAAAAGCCATTTTAATTCCCTTTGGAAATATTATTACATTAACTTACTGTCTCCATCTGCCATTTGAAAGGGAGAGCAAGAGAAAAGAATAAATCAAGAAAGATCAGGGCTTAGCACAGTCACTTACATGCCATCCACTTACTTCTGCCTGAATACATACTTAAAACTTTAAAAGAAAGGGCTACAGAGGAGGTTTTCAAGAGGGGAACCCAAAAAGCCTGAGAATGTTCTAAGAAGTACATGAAAAATAACAGATTTGTCATTAATAGCTAAATTTGATCCTGTAACACATACCCCATAAGGAAAACCTTTAGGATTCCACCTATGGAAGGAAGTTAAATATCAGTGGTCTATATCAATTTTAATGGAGCTAAGGTGACTCATATCAGTCAAGGAGTGTGTCCTAATTTTTTACTCTTTCCTGCTTCTTTCTTTGAGAATAGCTGGTGTTTTCTTAATGTAAAACATTAACTTTCGGTTAGTTGTAGGTTTTGTTCCTATTACCTACTTCAACCCAAATAGTTCAGATAAGTCCTAGATAAACACGCAAGCTGAAAGTTGCTTATCTGAATCAAACCAAACCA
The DNA here is from genome assembly GCF_030463565.1 of Pelecanus crispus. Taxonomy (NCBI): domain Eukaryota; kingdom Metazoa; phylum Chordata; class Aves; order Pelecaniformes; family Pelecanidae; genus Pelecanus; species Pelecanus crispus. The sequence goes on from NC_134644.1 coordinate 55,409,965, forward strand.
CTGAATACTTTGAAGTTGGTCAATTGTTGTACACGCAGTGGAAACTGCTAATTACCTGCTAGTCACCTCATAAGGCAGAATGATCCTCTAGACTTGAGTCATTCCTGCACAAAAAAATTACTACAAAATAGTTAAATTGCTTCTAATTTACTAATTTAGCTACTCTTTTTCAATGTTGTGAATGCCTTACTTGAGCATCTTAGTTTCAAATGTAATAAACCACTCTTTGGCTGATTTAATTTGAAAGACGGCAATTTAATTCCAAAACAAGCATCCTCACATGGAATTGGACTGGAATAACAAGAGAGGCAAATTATAGCAGATTTTGTTATTGGCATGTGGACAAGTTGACAATCAGGAAGCCATTTGTCTTTCCAAATTCAGTAGTATTGTTAAATGACCCTTTTTTTTCTTCCCCAGACACCCCAGCACAGAGTAGTATTATGAAGATAGGGAAATTGACTGTAAGAGACAGTTCAGTAGTGCTAAAGCTCAACCAGTGTCCTCAGGAGCTCATTAAAAACAAGCCTTTATTATTCAATTTGACATTGTCTAATAAGATTCCAGAAGAGATTTTTGCTTATTTTAGGCTAATGAGAATTTTATAGACAAGTCATTTCCGTATTCTCCCAAGAGAAAGTGATAGATTGGTGCACAATAGACTGGCTCCCCATCCCTCATTTCTTCAGCATCTTTCTTCTCCTATTAAGTCTTTTTCTTGCTGTCCCTCCACATTCTATTTAAAAAACTAACCTCTCTATTGGCATGGAAAATAAACATTAGGAAAAAGAAAACAGTTGGAAGACATGTTTTATTTAGTGTTTGATAAATTAATCCTCAGGGAGGTATCCAGGCATGCTAACACTAAATACCAGTTCTAGCCAAAAAAAACCCCAAAACCTGAAACAAAACAAAACAAAACAAAAAAACACAACCAAAACAATAACTTGCACATTCTGCAGTATTTTCCTGGCATGAAATCTGTTCACCAAAGTAAGAGAACTGTGAATCACACATACACCTATTACAAAATATATTTTCACATCTTAATGATGGTAAAGCCATTGACAGCTACTAGAAAATTAAACTTCCTATTGGGTAATCCTGGTCTTCATTTCTCAACACAGAAGCATGAAAATATATACAAAATCTCCCATGCTTATTAAGTCTAACTCTAAACAGTGAAAATCCAACTCTTTCCTCTGTAACTGAGTACAATCAAACCTATTTGCAGCTGAGCCATCGCAATTACAATACCCAAGGGACGCGAGGCGCAGGGGCCATATAAAGGGCGTACAACACAGAGGAGTAAAGCAGCCATGGGGGTGAGCTGTGCCAGGACTGCACAGTTCACAGGCATATGATGCAAAGCAACTCATATTCACTGAGCAAATAGCAACACAAACAAAGACATCAACTCCTCCCGGTGCTGTTTTTGCCCTCTGCACCCCACTGGAACTGAATTTCACCTTCCCAAATGTCATGCATTTCACAAATATATATATAGAGGGGAAAAAAGTCCCTCTGCAGGGGTCCATAAGAACCCTGTGATCCAAAAAGCCATATAGTTAGAGCTGCCAATGAATATTGAGCTGATATTCGATGTGTTTGCCAAGCCTGGCAGCTTGTGGACTGTGACCTTGCATGGTTACGAGGGGTGTCATGAATGACGTGACTTGGTGACACAGTCACTTGCCATTTATACCCAATTTTCTTACACCAGCAAAATCATTCATGATCAGTACAGCTTACAGCTTCCAAGTTAAACAGTAAAAGGAATTCTTATTCCAGTATTAAGTGTCCTAAGTTGTTTATCATGTTGTTCCAGAGACACATTACATGTGAATGTTGTGTGAAGCCTCCATCCTGGTCTTCAGTTTCCTTTCACTTTGCTGCACTGGACGTAACGTCCACACACAAGGTACAAGTGCATCCAGGTATCACCATGGACGTCTTATGCTATTTTCTAATACAAGCATCCTGAACAACTTCCCTGTGATTGTAAAGTCTGGGTAACTGATGTTTGACTGCAAAGGTATTTATGACAACATAACAAGACAGTTCATTAAAAGCTTCTTACACAAATGGAAAATTATTTTAACCAGGGTAATAAAATCTGAAATTTGAGGCACTCCTGAACACAACAGCATACACCAGATGTTCAAGGGTTATGAAATGTATGTGCTAAGGCCTTTGTAAGAAGAGTTAACTCAAAGGAAGGATGGAGAGATAGAGGCTTTTTCTTAGACATAACCAGAGGTAATCAAAGCTGCACCATAATGATACTGGATGATACTGTCCTTAGTGGCTGTATGTCACTGCTTCAAAATCCCTGCCTTACTTGAAATGCAAAGCTAGAAACTGAATGAACATTAAGATGAACCTGTACCTTCAGCCTCAAGAAACAGGCCTCCTGGTTCAGAGCTGGAGCACATTACCAAGAGACTGAGACACGGTGAGAAAGGCCAAGAGAAAAGTTAAGACTTGATTATGTCCCCAGACCATCTCTCCATAACCAGTCTCTTATAGATGCCAGGACTAGATTATTCAAATGAAGGTGGAAAAGATTTTAGTAGGAAAATATATAATTATCTTCCCAGCCCATCCCCCTCCATCCATGTATTAGGTTGCACCCTTGCCTCTGAAAGCTTGCCTTGGGGCATGTGAGGATGGGCTACAAGTTACAGTGCCCCATCAGGGCCCCACACAAAGGGCCCCCCCCACCCCCCCAGGTCAGTCTTACAGCAGGGCACCAAACTGCTATCCGGTAACTCATACTAGGGGTGTCCGCAGGTGCATACAAAGTGCCAAATGTATGTATGGCTCATGCAGGGCATTAGTGGAGTAGCCAGAACACTGATAAACTCATAACCTCCCGCTAACTTCCTTTGCAAGCCAGCCCTAATAGTTGAAATTGGCTGCAATCCTCAACCATAATATTTGATATCCTTTCCAAGAAATGCACAATTAACTATGATAGCTTTGGATATTTGATATTCAGGGGAACCAGTGCTGCTCTTGCCTGGGCTGTGATTCCATTCTCTGGTAGAATCCAGATCAATAGAGCACAGCACGTGAACCTCTAAGATCATCAATTATTTAAAAAAAAAAAAATCACACAGCAAAAAACCCCACAGTAACTCTAAAAATTTAACAAGGGCAGAAAAAACAAAATTGTACATGGGAATTGAAAGAAACTTCAGAACAACAAATTGTATCTGTTGTAAAAAATACCCACCAATTTTGTCTTTGCACATCCATGGAAGATTCAAATTCTTAGGATAAAAGAGTAGAATATGGTACACAATTTTAGAAATGCAAACTTTATGCAGCCCTGAGCTGGTAATACCACTTCTTCTGAGAGAAAATAACTTATTATTAGAGGTGTAGAGAGCTCTATATCCAAGTGACAGGTCTCCATCCAACTAAATAAGAAAATGCTGCCAAACCTATTTCTATAATCTCAATGATCTCATACATTTTCATTAAACATATTAAATAAAATGAGAGATGAAAAGTGGCCTATTTATCCCACGCTAAAGAAATAAGAGGGCTTAATTTTTTTAATATTTTCAAAATGAACAGTATGCTAGAGGTATATAGTATGGTTTATAAACTACAGTAAGTGTCTGTCAGAAGAATAATCTCACTGAAAGTTTTCACTATTATACTTAGTTGTTTGCATTCTCCTTGCAGCAGGGAGCCATAATCACAGGCCTACATTTCTCTGTTCCAGGCTTTGCACAAACACACAGCAAAAGAGAGTCTTGCCCCACTGACTTTACTATCCAAGGTCCTACGAGCCTAAAGTCAAGAATAGTGTTAAAACACATTGCTAGTCTGGAGGATTAAAATCTTAAGTAAAGCCAAATCTGTTAATATGTTAGGGATAATGTGTTGTTTCCACCACAATGAATTTTCTGATTGCAAAAGCTATGCTTGCTGATGTTTCTTACTCTTTTGTTTAAGAAAAAGGAAAAAAGTGCTAGAAATTATCTAGGTAGCATACAAATACTCAAACAGAAGCAAGGGAGTTATGTTCAGCGCACAACCATTTGCAGGAAAAATTCTCTACCAACAATTCAGTTTCTCCTGTATGCAAAGCTCTAAACACAGGAGTGCAGCTGGATGCACCGTTGCAGGCATACAGTATTTCTTCATTTCAAACTATTTCTTTGCTATCAGAGATACTGGGCCTACAAACCTCATGCACTCCTCATAATAGAATAAAATATCCTGGCAGCAGTGTCACAAATGACTCATGAGCGGTGGTTTCCTTCCTACACAAGCCAATTCTGGAAATATACCCTTTGGTCTTTATGTTATTCTTCTGACATTGTACGCAAATGAGAGAAGCCATTCATTCATTCATTCATTCATTCATTTCTTCACAAGGTAGGAAGATGTGAAGCTACCAAAGAGAGCTGGCAATAGCCTGTAAGGCCTGATTAAGCTTTTGTAGGCTTTGGGAATGAATCCAAGAAAAAAGCCATCAGGTTCTGATGTCTTTTCTTTGTAACATTTTGTTTGGGTTTAGATGAAATGCAACCAGTAAAAAAAAAAAAAAAAAAAAGATTAAAAATCCCTGTTTCCCTTTTCCTGCTTGCATTCCCTATAGGCACTCTGGCAGCTTGACAAAATAGTGACTGAGAACAAGTGCTGCAGGGCCAAGTCCCGGCTGCAGCTGAGCTCTGCACAGGGAATGCCTGGGGAGCTGCTGGGACACCAAAGGGAGTAGCTGAAGTACTTATGCAGCCAGGCTGGCGTTTGCACCCTTGATTGCCCAAATACTCCCCACGGGACGCTCGCTTTCGGTTTTGCACAGAACAGAGCAGGAGCTTCAGCAGCGTTCAGAGCTGCAAGAGAACAAGCAGCTTCCCCGAGGGTAGAAGTGGCTCCATCAGCCTCTTCCCCTGGCACCAGACCAACCTGGTGACAATCTGGTGTCGGGACTGCTGTAGTTATACACGTGCATATTTAGCTTTACTTTTCAGAAAGAGCAGAAAACTTATTCAGAAATTTTGCATTTACTTCAAAAACTAAGCCCGAGCGCCTTTTTTTTTTTTTTTTTTTTTTAATTCTGAAATCTGCATCTTAAGTACATAGGAACTGTCGTCTTGGATCAGACCAAATGTCTTTCCAGCCAAAATTCGGTTTTGCCTTTGGAGCGCTGCTGAGGGTTGAGTTGATCCTGCTACAGAAGTGTCTTTTATAACACTGAGAAACGGTTGTTAATAGGTGCTTGTCAACTCAGAGCCCAGCATTATATTTGTACAGTTAGAACTCTTTTGTCTTGTGTGCACCCATTTATTCTCCTCGATATTAATTTCCTTTGCCATTTTGTCATCAGTTGTTCAATGTCCCAAGAACCTTCTGCAACTCCTCACAGACAGCCCTTCTCCTTTACTACACTAAAGAAGTCAGGTCATCAGCAGCAGACTTTGTATCCCTCTTCACCCCTTTTCTAGCTTATTTTTGAGACCGTTGACAAGTTGAGATCTTTGCAAGGATCTTCTGGTAATGTTTTTCCATTACGAAAATAACCATTCATTTTCACCACCTGTTAGTTATTCATTGATGAGTTTCTCTACAAACTGCTTAGTTTCTTTAGGAGTTTTTGGTGAGGGATCTTGTTGGATGCCTATTAGAAATCCAGGAAGACAACATCAGTTGGATCTCTTTGTCCATATACTTACCATAAATTCAAATGACTAGCATTTTTGTAAGACATAACTCTTCCCCCTTATATTGCAATTATCCGCATGCCTCCTAATTCTATTTTTGAACAGTTTCTCTTAATTTTCCTGTTAGAAATGTCAGGCATACCAATCTGCAGATATGAGGCTCAAGCCTATTAATAATGTTCTTTAGGAACTCAGACCCCAGTTCAGGATAAACAGAATATCTTACAAGGAGTCTAAATGAAAGTTTCCAGGTAATGATAATAGCCCATACACACTCAAATCTGTATCCTCAACTTTGAAACATTACTCTTCTTCAGTGCAGAACTGTTTTGTATGCATATGTGCACTCATTCATATATGTGTATATAAAATTTTCACACAGTTGACCAACCATGCATCCCTTCATTGAAACGGAGAATAAACCTCCAGCTTAATTGTCCTGGCTTTGGCTGGGATAGAGTTAATTTTCTTCCTAGTAGCTGGCATAGTGCTGTGTTTTAGATTTACTATGAGAATAATGTTCATAACATGCTGATGTTTTAGTTGTTGCTAAGTACTGCTTATGCTACTCAAGGACTTTTTAGCTTCCCATGGTCTGCCAGGTGCACAAGAAACTGGGAGGGGGCACAGCCAGAATAGCTGATCCAAACTGGTTGACGACAGGGGCTAAACCATGACACTAATCAAACCAATGTTTAGGAATCTTTTGCTATAAAGCTGACACTAAACACAATTTGACAAAAGAAATACATTACATTTGATTTATGTAAAATTTGTAACTACAAATTCTTACTGTTTCAGTAAATACTTTATTGTTTCCCCTAGTTCATTTCCTTTTCTTTTAAGTGTCAGCCTTTTAGACAAATCCTCCAATTGGGGCTTGCCAAACCTATTCCAAAGTCACACCACAGAAGCAAATCATGAGCACAGCAGCTAACAAACGTCTGCAACCATCCAGGAAAAACACATACCCATCATATGTCTCTTCCATCTGAATTTCAGTGTAATCTGTTTTCCTGCATTTGTATTTCCTCTGGGAAGGCAATAAACATTTGCATTTCCCAACAATTTATCCTACCCTATCTTCCTCCCAAAGCCACTCTATCGCCACTGGGGAATTAAACAACAGAGAAAAAATAAAGAAAAGTAAAGCTGTCCGAACCCAACATTCTTCACCTCATTGACTGTGTCAGCAGTCCCTCGGCAAAATTAGTGGTTTAGGACATATTACTTACTGCATCAATATAAAAAAAGACTGGTTTTCAGCTTCATCTACTTGCACATTTTTCATGTGGATAAGCATGGTTGTTACAAGCCATGCATGCTTACACAATTCATTTATTAATTTTTTATATTTGATAATTAGCTCATTCTAAATGGCTTGGAAGATATACGGTTAGTGAATAAATAAATGTACAATGTTTAGATTGTTGTCCATTTTGGCTTTAATAAAAATGTCCACAATATTATTATTGGAATCAGGAAGTATTTAGTAAAATGAATAGAATTTGGTTGGTTTGTTTCTAGTATAGGGAGAAATAAAAATAGTCATGGATAATTACTCTGCTCTCCATTACTCAGAGGCATTATTCCTATTCTGTTCAACCACACAAGAAGTTTAAGGAATTCCTATTGACCGGTGACTACTAGCAGATTAATTTTGACCTAAAATATTTCTGATAGATAAAGTTAGAACAGGAGATACCTCTCAAAAGACTGACAACATACCAATGAAGTACAATAAAGATGTATTTCTAAAGGTTTGTCATTGTGCAAGAACTAATAATTACAAGACAAATATGTGAATTTATGCATCTCCAACCAGCTTTGGAAACATATTGATTTTAATTGTGGTTACTGCCCTTTTCAAGCCTCTGGTGACAGCCAAGTCCCAGCTGAGAAGCTCCCAACTTTGTCCTATCTCTGGCCACATAAATGTGAACTGATAACATTTTAAAAAGAGGGAAACAACAGGAAGGGAACCACACCTTTGCAACGCTCACAGCAAGCTCCTCTCTGCTTAATTACGAGAGCACAGTCCTTGGAGAGCATCGGACACTTCTCTCTCTTGCATGTCACTTCCTTATTCTGGGGAAAAAAAAAAAAGAAAAACAAAAGCTATTGCAAGCAAACCAAATCCACAGCTCAGTTCCCTGCAACTCAGAAAATAAAACATGAGGCTAGTAATTTGCTCTTTCACTTCAGGAGGGGTCCTTGTGATTCAAAACACCTTTCTCCCCTTGAAGGAACACAGTAGAAGACAGTGTCTGAATTATCCAGAAACTCAAGTAAATGGTGTTGAAACTCCACTTAGACAGTAATTCATAACCGCTACCCATCATAGTACAGAAAACGCGCCCCACTGAAGAAATCCACTTTACTTAAATGAACAACTAGCTACGTGATACTCTTGTTAAAATATCCTCAGGGTCCCGAGGTGTTGCCCCATGAACTGCACAGGTCAGGAATTGTTTCTCATGGTGACAAAAGGACAGATGGCTGAAGAAGAGGTAGCAACCTCAGAGAAAATAAAACTCTCTACCACTGCTGAAAGTCCTTTTTGGCTGGCAGTACTACCTAGCTACCCAGAGGGTTTTCAAAAGAGCCTACTATATACTATACTAGAAAAGAGACTACTGTAATTAATCTTTCTCCCCAAAATGCTGAAAATCGATGAAACAACATGAGCAGGCAGAATCACTGTACATTATTATAGTGTCATCTTTCTATGGCAAAAAGCCAGCAATGGTCAAGGCCAAAGAGCATGTTGACCACATTAAGGATTGTCAATAGAGGGTGTGTGACAGTGGGCAGGAGAAATATTCCATGTATAGCGTGGCTTGCCCCTGTGGTGTCAATCCTTCTGCTTATCCCTGCCTTTAAATGAGGGCAGAAAACAAATACTTTGGGGGTTTCTTTCAGTAAAGTTTTGCTACTTGAAATTCCTGACTGAAAATAGCTCTCTGAAGTGACCTCCACCTATAATTAGTAGCTCAGTTCATTAAGTGACACAGGTGGCCATTTACTAGATGCAAGCACCCACCTCACCCAATCTTATGACTTAATTAGAGACCAAAAAATCAAAGGGCTAGAAAAATGTAAATCATAAAACTAAAGGAAAAGAAACTGTGCTTTCCAGTCTTTTTCTTTTGCTCCCTGTAGCCTTATTTAAGGTGCCTGTGAAGGATAACACGCAGCTTTTATTACACTCCAGCTCTTTGTCTAAAATCAGGTTTATTTTCTTCAAAGTCACTGCCTGATCTGATGGGAGCTATAAAGGCATTTCAATCTTATCAGTGCTTAAATGAGGACTCACTCCCACCAAGCCCATGTGAAATCAGTAAATGAGAATCAAGCCCTAAAGCGCAGCTGCAGTGACACAAACGACTACTGTAAAAAGCCAGGTCACTGCTACATGCTGGCTGCTCTGCCTGACTCCAGCATTGCAGAACAACCATAAATGTAATTTAACTGGTGAATTAAGCTGAATTTATGTCAGGTCTGTAGCTCTGGACTGGCACAAAGCAGCCACGGCACAGCAGTGCAACTGGCTCAACAACTTCTTTTTAGAGTGAAGGGTGAAATCTTGATTCCCTTTATGTGAACATAGTGCCCCCTGACTTTGCCTCCACAAAGCCTGTTGAAGGGCAGTAGAATCAAGTTTACCAAATCTACTACACCCAGTCTGTATTTTAAAGGGTTCTGCTAAGATCTGATTCTCTTTAATGAGAGTTTGCTCAAGGAAAGGTGTAATAAGCCTAGCGGCCCCGTTACCTTTATCTGTGGGAAAATCTGCATGGTGAAAGTGGGTTTGAAGGAAGGGCAAAATCCAGTTTAGAGTATGTTTGTTTGGAGAACATGATTTACCCAGCTGCAACATGCACCGTGGACCTCTGTGAGATGCAAGATGCACGGTGCCCTTCTGGGCCAACCTAGCTGGGTAGGACCCACATCAGGGGGTCCAGCAGGCAGCTACCTATTAGACTCCCTTTTCAAAGGGAGAAACTGTTATTGCAGGTGGCAAGGAGAGGGACAAGAAGTAGAACACAGCTCTGTATCTCTCTTTGTTCGCTGATTCCCAGGAGACTCCTGGGGTAAACATCTTGTGCAGCCCAGCTTCCCAGACAGCTTCTTGCCCTCACCCCTGAGTACCGGCTGCCTCCCTCTGCCCTCATGTACATCCTGACATGATTGCTTCTTGTTGGCAATACAAAATGTTCCTAAGGATGACCCCAACGCATATATTTCAAACAGGAGGTACTTGCTAGTTACCATTCCTAACTGGAAGTCTCCTGTTCGGCCCAAATCACTTAAATCAGAAATCTTCTCTGCCTCTCAAGTTTGATACCATTGAGCCAACCCGGGGAGGGGTAGGGGGGTACCTGAATTTGGATCTTACTCTTCTTCCCTTATCACCAGCAATGTTGATGTCTCAACCCCAAACTCAGGACCTGCATTACAGTTGAGGATGGAAGTAACTGGAAAGAGAAAGCAAAACTGAGCTGGGATGTACAGCCTAGTGACTGGGAAGTTTCCTGGGAGGGAAGACAATTTTGGAATTCATATCCCAGTGCCAAGGGCTGTTTACATTAAGTAGCTGTTCCAACGTAAAGTGCATTAATGGCCCACAGAGCAGTGACAGGAACTGAAGGGTCCTCCCCCCTTGGAGGGTGTCTTAAGCACTAGGCTGCAGATTCATATTTCCTTTCTTTAGCCCAGTAGACCTTGAACTACTTGCTGCTCAGTGGCCCAGCTTCAGCAGAAGAGGGGCTTGCTCCTCATGCTCCCAAAAGCCACCAGTCCTGACAGCGAGGATACTTGTGGGGAAAGTGGGAGGCAAATCTTCAAATTGCTTCTGGAGGCGGAGGGCACTGAACCTGGATTGCTGTCTCAAAGGTGAGTTGCTACGGCATGGTGCTGAAAGGTGGGCAGGGGGTGCCACGCTCATCCCTCCCTCCACCCCCCATTTTTTTTTTTCTTTTTTTAAAGAAAAGAGCAAGATCAGCTCTATCCCTTGGAGGAGAAGCTGCAGCCTCCTGCCTGCAGAGATAGGCCTGTGTATCCCAAATAAATATAGCCAACCTTTGCCACCACAAGAAGGGTGGCTAAGCCTTAAATGAGGTAGGATTTGCAAAGCTGATATTCCCCCTCTCAAGCTGGTATTACAGGCAAGGCCCCCACAGCCCTGAAACTGGCTGTTTCGGATGCCACCCTGAGGTGCCTAACTCCCTGCCATCAGGGCTGGGCTGCTCTTCCAGGGTGCAAGGTACAGCACCACTCAGGGCTGCAGCTCTCATGGCTCCTTTTGGGGCTTTTGCTGAACAAACATACAGTAGAGCCACAATCGTAATGTACTGCCCCGACGTAGTCTTCACAGCACAGTCCCTGTTGTAGTACACAGAGATGAACGTAGCTCTGGGAGAGCACAGCCAAGTGCCTCTTGCTTCTTCTAGGACCAGATTTAACCCCGACATTCTTTCCAAAAATCCTGTTGTTTTATCTCAGTGCTGCATCTTGTGGAAAACTAGGCCAGCAGATGTGGAGGAAAGGGTTAATGTACCATACAGATCAGTCAAAGGACAGCAGCAGATAAAACAGGGCTGGCAAATCATTGTTTAGTCTATTGCAGTCAGGCATTATCCAGTGCAGATCTCCTAGGCCCATTGGGTGTAAAAGTACAAAGATAAAACAAAGAGCAATTGTCACCAGGAGGTTTTTTTTTTTTTCTTCTCCCTGACATCCAAAACACTGCTCTTATGTGTACTGTACATCTGCTTGTTTCAATTTTGCTGCCTCCTTCCTTCCCATTTCACAGGGGCAAAGTGGAGGGTGAGAGCAAAAGGACTTTAGCAACAAATCCTTTCCTTCCAAATACGTCCCCTCCTACCCCCAGTAATCATAGCATTTCATTACTTGTCCCAACCATACATTTAAAATGTTGCTAAGTAGCTGCATGCAGGAGAGCTATATTACCAAACCTCCATCTGTGTTGTCAACGGTGTCTCTGGAGTTGTTGAAAGCTCTCAGATACTTTGATTTTTGCTGTTCTTAAGAGAAAACTTCTTAGACAGCAACATTCAGAAGTCAACAGTTATGGGAGAGTGGGGTATTTTTTTTGCTTTTGTTTAAAGGACATGCACTCTGGCACCAAGAAGTGCAGAAGAGACACATGGCTCATAAATACATAAACCGTTTGCTAAATCAGAAACCTGGGAGTCAGTCAAAATCCATAATAGGATCCCAAGATTCATAATAAATAACTTTTAATTATAGTCCTGCACAACAGTTATTTTAAACAGATGGTTTATAGATTCACATCTGGGATTTTTTTTTTTTTTTTAAATTTAGTGCTCAGGCACACACACAGAAAGGGAGAGAACCTCAGCTAAGGTTTTTATTAGTGCTGGAAAAAGACGTATTTTTTTAAAAGAGGTCAGGCTGATCCTGAACAATGCTGCCACAGCTGACGCAACTCCCCGGTCAGCACTCGGCTCAGCAAAGAGTTTGCACTGGAATCCCAGACTCCCTCAGAAAGGAAAATTTAGGGAAGTGCCGGAGGATCACCCCAGACTCCCCTCCTGTGCTCACGGAGCCTGACTGCTGGAGAATTCACTTTTTAATGTGTTCGGGGAAAGATCAGAAAGTTTTGTTGGGTGCTCATGTTTCTCCCCGCTCCCACGCTTTGCCAGTGGGAACCAAAGGTCTCTTCTTTAACTTGGCATGCAAAGGTGATGTTAAATTCCCATACAGGAGAGATACACTAACCAGACTTAATACGAGCATTACTGTTTCACGTTACCTTTACTACAACCTTCTCTCAACGCAATTTGTTCACCTTCCACATACACCTCGTATTTTTACCTTCCATCAAAGAACTCCGCACAAAACAGCCCATTCTGGTGACAAAATATATCAAACTAACGGCCTTAAGCTCATGTGGTACAGTTAAATAAAATGCCAACATGAAAAGAAAAAGAAAAAAAAAACACTAAAAAGAAATCTGAATATTTGGCAGAGGTCTCGGAGAGGATGTGTGCCAAACCACAGCTTGGAAGCTGCAGCCAACTTTCTACAGGGTTCCCCACTGGGCTCCTGCCGGCTCACAGCAGCCACCAGGAGGATGGCTCTTTTCAACCTGGATTTGGCTTGGAAGAGGAAAAAAAAAAAACAAAAAAAAAAAGGAAAAAATCAGGAGTCCGCTTCATTTCTTCTTCAGGGCTGTACCAAGAAGTGCCTCCATCAGCAGTACCCTGAGCCCACTGTTGTGCTGTCACAGCTGGTTGCTGAAGACCTTGTAGATGTGGGTTCTCAGGGGGCTTGATTTCCACTGAGAGAGTCTGGGTTTTTCTTTCTCTTTTTCCTTTTCGTGTATTGAAAATGTTTTTAGGGGGCTTGCACTGCATTTCTGATATCCTGAGGTTATGAACTATTTATATTGAATAGACAAAATGTTGCTTAAACTTTCATTTAACCAAAAAAGGCTGTGGTGAGAAAAATAATGAAAGCAACAGGGACAGATTAGGTAGGAATATGAACTACCATTAATGGCTAATCCAGAAAACATTAATTTTTTACCATCATTCATAACAGTCCCACTAGTAACTCTGGTAGGACTGCTCACCAAGTAGTTCAGAGCGTCCTTAACTTTCTGCCAGGAGAAGCCTGTGGGATCATCCACCAAAACAACGGCAATTTTCAAACAGTGGCAAAAGTTACCCCCAGGGGATTTGGGATGCAGCTTTCAAACGTGCATGTATGACCTTGGGAAAAGAAAAGGCCATTTAAAATTAATGAAGCAAGTGCACTCAAGTCACTTAGGCAACATCTCTACCGCAAGGCGTAGGGCAGGCTCAAACACAAGTCAGAGCATGCCGCGTGCCATGACCCGCACGTTCTCCAGCCATGCTGCTGGCTCTCTGCCAGATGCTGCACATGGCCAGAGCATCCTCCTAAGTGTGCACAGAGCCACGCTCAGTCCACACAGGCCACAGGAGCAAAGGTCTGGCCCAGTGCTGGCCACAGGCTCTGTCCCTCAGCAAAGTTTGGGAGCACCAGGCTCACAGGTGTGTGCCTGCACCTATGCTTACATGCAGGCCACCCTGATGCTGGGCCAACTTGACCTTGAGAACAGGCTCAGACATGTGCATAACTCATGGTCTAGACAAATCCTGAGGTTCTTTCTGAAAATAGTACCCTTGCTCCTTTGGCATTCCTGCCTGGAACTCGCCATCTTGGGTCCAATTTACAAACTTCTCTTTAATTGGTGGAGTTGATGCAACCAAGCGATCCCTGCTAATACTGTGCGACTGCTGTCTTCCATGAGCATTTCTCTGCCTGAGGAAGAGCCTCACAATTGGTCTGCGGGGAGGAGACACCACGCCCTAAGGAGAGATGTTTGCAAACATTTTGAACCACTGTCAAGGAAGATGAGAAAATAGGTGTCATTTCCCTTGTTCCATTCCAATTATCTGTTTTTTGGGTTTGGTTTTTTTTTTTTTTCCTTGCAAAACCAAATTTTGTGGGTACAATAGCTAAAAAGGTTTAGCACACTAGGTGTGTTTTTACATTCAAGGTGGAAAAAATATTTCCCTATGAAACAATGTCTGTTCTCTGTAAAGTGATACAGTTCTCTCTGTTTACCCACATAAACCTACAAACACCAAGGCATATGCTTCACCCCACAGACAGAAAAGTCCTATTATTTTAAGCGTGTCTTCTATTTCAACAGGACAGCTCACAGGAGTGAAGCCAAACATATGCTTCAATACTTTCAGCGTTAGGTCCTTGCCCATGGCACAACATGACCGTGATTTCAGCATGAATTGCATTAGATGCCAATGATGGTATTTCGTCAGGAACAAAATATGCCAGTTCAGTCCACAGAGTCTCTTTTTCCTTTTTTGAACAGAGCACACAGTAGCGTCTGATTTATCCCCTCATCCCTGTAATCTCTTTAGTTTATCTGGCCTCTCTGAGGGAGAGCAGGGAGGAGGCTGCAGCTGTCCCTGCAGTGGTGCTCAGCCAGCATCAACCACCCCCTTCATAATTCGAGCTCTCTCCACTCCCTAGGAATGATGATTAAAACAAAGGCCCTGCTGAAAGATGACAGCAAATTTCACTGCAAACAGGTATTCCCCACTGCTGGGAGGAAGGCACGAGTACGTGCAAGTCATTCAGGACACACCAGTCACAACCCCTTATAGACTGAACCTTTTTTTTTTTTCCGCAGTGTGTTTAATGATGTTCACCAGCATGAGGAAAGTGACCTCGGTGGCCTGCTGCAATCCCAACACTCCCTGACAGCAGCCTGCTACACTACTACGTGGTGAAAAGAAAGCGCTTTATAGAATCATAGAATCATAGAATCATCTAGGTTGGAAAAGACCTTTAAGATCATCCAGTCCAACCATTAACCTACACTACCAAGCCCACTCTAGACTAATCAAGGGTAGACCAGACTAAACCATATCCCGAAGTGCCACATCTACCCGTTTTTTAAACGCCTCCAGGGATGGTGACTCCACCACCTCTCTGGGCAGCCTGTTCCAATGCCTGACCACCCTTTCCGTAAAGAAATTTTTCCTAATTTCCAGTCTAAACCTCCCCTGGCGCAGCTTAAGCCCATTTCCTCTTGTCCTATCGCTAGCTACTTGGGAGAAGAGACCAACACCCACCTCACTACAACCTCCTTTCAGGTAGTTGTAGAGAGCGATAAGGTCTCCCCTCAGCCTCCTCTTTTCCAGGCTAAACAACCCCAGTTCCCTCAGCCGCTCCTCATAAGACTTGTTCTCCAGACCCTTCACCAGCTTCGTTGCCCGCCTCTGAACACGCTCCAGCACCTCAATGTCTTTCTTGTATTGAGGGGCCCAAAACTGGACACAGTATTCCAGGTGCGGCCTCACCAGCGCCGAGTACAGGGGGACAATCACCTCCCTGCTCCTGCTGGCCACAGCATTCCTGATACAAGCCAGGATGCTGTTGGCCTTCTTGGCCACCTGGGCACACTGCTGGCTCATGTTCAGCCGGCTATCTACTAACACCCCCAGGTCCTTTTCGGCCAGGCAGCTTTCCAGCCACTCCTCCCCAAGCCTGTAGCGTTGCATGGGGTTGTTGTGACCAAAGTGCAGGACCCGGCACTTGGCCTTGTTGAACCTCATACAGTTGGCCACGGCCCATCGATCCAGCCTGTCCAGGTCCCTCTGCAGGGCCATCCTACCCTCGAGCAGATCGACACTCCCACCCAATTTGGTGTCGTCTGCAAACTTACTGAGGGCGCACTCAATCCCCTCATCCAGATCATTGATAAAGATATTGAACAAGACTGGCCCTAAAACAGAGCCCTGGGGAACACCGCTCGTGACCGGCCGCCAACTGGACTTAACACCATTTATCACTACTCTCTGGGCTCGGCCACCCAACCAGTTCTTTACCCAGCGAAGAGTATGCCTGTCTAAGCCGTGAGCTGCCAGCTTCCCGAGGAGGATATTATGCGAGACGGTGTCAAAAGCTTTGCTAAAGTCGAGGTAGATGACATCCACAGCCTTTCCATCATCTACCAGGAGGGTCACCAGGTCATAGAAGGAGATCAGGTTGGTCAAGCAGGACCTGCCTTTTGTGAACCCATGCTGGCTGGGCCTGATCCCCTGGTTGACCTGTACTTGCCTGTGGAGTTCGCTCAAGATGAACCTCTCCATAATCTTCCCCGGCACCGAGGTCAGGCTGACAGGCCTGTAGTTCCCCGGGTCCTCCTTCCGGCCCTTCTTGTAGACGGGCGTCACATTGGCAAGCCTCCAGTCATCAGGGACCTCCCCTGTTAACCAGGACTGCTGATAGATGATGGAAAGTGGCTTGGCAAGCTCCTCTGCCAGCTCCCTCAGTACTCTCGGGTGGATCCCATCCGGCCCCATAGACTTGTGAGCGTCCAGGTGGCATAGCAGGTCATTAACTGCTTCCTCCTGGACTATGAGGGCTCCATTCTGGTCCCTGTCCCTATCCCTATCCTCTAGCTCAGGGGCCTGAGTACCCTGGGGATGACCGGTCTGGCTGTTGAACACAGAGGCAAAGAAGGCGTTAAGTACTTCAGCCTTTTCCTTGTCCTCGGTGACAATGTTCCCCCCCACATCCAGCAAAGAATGGAGATCCTCCTTGGCTCTCCTTTTATTGCTGATGTACTTATAAAAGCATTTTCTATTGTCTTTTACAGCACTGGCCAGATTGAGTTCTAGCTGGGCTTTTGCCTTTCTAATTTCCTCCCTGCAGGACCTAACAAGATCCCTGTACTCCTCCTGAGCTGCCCGCCCCTTCTGCCAAAGGCGGTAGACTCTCCTTTTTTCCCTGAGTCCCCGCAAAAGCTCCCTATTCAGCCAGGCCGGTCGATTTCCCCTCCGGTTGGTCTTACGACACACGGGGACAGCCCGCTCCTGCGCCCTTAAGACTTCCTTTTTGAAGAGGGCCCAGCCTTCCTGGACCCCTTTGCCCTTCAGGACCGCCTCCCAAGGGACTTTCCCAACCAGGGTCCTGAAGAGGGCAAAGTCTGCCCTCCGGAAGTCCATGGTAATGGTTTTGGTGCCCCTCCGCTTAGCATCACCCAAAATTGAGAACTTTATCATGTCGTGGTCACTAAGCCTGAGACGGCCTCCGACCTCGACATTTCCCACAAGCCCTTCTCTGTTGGTAAACAGCAGGTCAAGCGGGGCACCTCCCCTGGTAGGCTCGCTTACCAGCTGCATTAGAAAGTTATCCCCCACATGCTCTAGGAACTTCCAAGACTGCTGCCTCTCTGCTGTGTGGTATTTCCAGCAGATGTCTGGCAAGTTGAAGTCCCCCATGAGAACAAGGGCTAGCGATTGCGACACTTCTGCCAGCCGCTTATAGAATGCCTCATCTACCTCTACCTCCTGGTTGGGTGGTCTATAGCAGACTCCCAACAGGACATCCGCCTTTCCAGCCTTCCCCCTCATCCTTACCCATAAGCATTCCACCTTGTCTTTCTTACTCTTACATTTGTTTCTGTTAACGCAACTGCTGAGGTTGCAGCTGGGATCAGGGTCCCACTACATCAGACATGGCATAAGCACATCGTAGGACTATATCCCTGCTCCAGTGAACTTACTGACAAAGACACAGCCAGACAAAATGACCGTAACTGCAGATTAAGTCAGCAAGAAAGCCAGAGCAAGATCCAGACCGCTTAGCTCTCAATCTCCCTGCCTCCACCTCAGTCTCCAAGTGCCACTTTGGATGAGAGTTCTTCAGCTGTAAAGTTAAAGGCAAAGCTCTTTACTGGTCAACAGAACAGCATGATGGTCTTCTAGCAATAAGAGACACGGTCTTCAGAGGTTCCCAGCAGTTTGCACTGTAGTCTGAAAAACTACCTACAGTAATCCAGGAGCCAGTTTTCAGGGAAGCGGTTCTTGTGGGAGACCACACCTTTGCATTTCATGAGATGCATGCATTTAAAATTCACGGCTTTTTCCATGAATTTTAAGTGTGTTTTTAAAAAAACAACAAAAAAAATTAATGTTTTTTCTACTCTGTCTATAAAGAATTCACATTATCTGATAATTATCAGTCACCTAAATATGATGCCAATACCTAAGAAAATAGTAGTCACAGGCAATACCTGTTGATTTGAAGCTCAGGGTGCAAACCTGTACCCGTGCTGCTGGAAAAGGTTACAGCTCACTGACCCAACCCTAGGAGCTTACAATCTACCCCTTGCTGGATGCTCCCAGTCACTCAAATCAGCCAGCAAAACTTTTCAGATGATCACTGCCCAACTCATTTTGAGTGAAATGAGTGTTCTTGAAAGCGTGGTCCAACCTAGCCTGGTTTACCCTGACTGAAGCCGATGGGGCAGAATTCATTCTCCCAGGGAAGGGACAAGCAGCTGAGGGCCACAAAATCTTCCACTACCTTAGCTCAATCCAGAGGCCACCCGCACACAGCTGGAGTCAGCAGACGTGGAACAGCATTGCTGCCCTGCGTGCATTAGCTCCTGGAGCATGCTGCTCTGCTGACCCCCCCTTAAGTGCCATAGGGTGGCTTGGAGAAGAAGGAGTTTGCTTTTACCATCCCTGAGCCAAACTGGTCTGAAAACACTCTTTAGCCAAATAAATTGTTGAAGATAGTGCTGGTGAATTATCAAATTGTTTTCATAGAGGGCAAAGCAGATTGTGCCAAAGATTTAAAATAAATTATTGAATCATTTGATTTCAACAAATATTAGATCAAGCCATGGTGTCACATTTTGTCCCATCTCAAAAATTAACTCAGTCCCATCAAAAGACTGCCTTAACCATAGTCTACTTTTGTTTCTTAACCTACTGCCATCCTGGTCCTATAGACTATGTTCAGCTTATTTTCCAGCAGACATTGCCAACGAGAGAAAAACAAAACCATGGATACAATAAAAAAAGTACGTCAAAATCCGAGTCCATCAGTTCAGAATTCCTGGTGAGATAACTACATCTTCTATTACAGACTGAATACTGGCCAACAGTAATTTTTCTTCTAGTTATGTGGATTAAAACTTCATTTGATGTTCATTTAAAAGAGACACATTGACTGGTTTTTTTATACGTATCATTTCTTCACATTTTGATGGGCTAAATCTACAAATATATTATCCAAACAATAGTTACGTGTCATTGCATCTTTATTGCGTTTCTCTGTCTGAAGTCTGCTTACTCGACCCTTACACTGGAGATTTAGGCAGTGGCAAATGCTCTGGTTTTGGGCTTGAGCCTGTTCTAAAAACTTTGAACAAAGCAGCCCTTGAGGCCGTATACTTCTTAAAGAGTTTAAAAAGCCCAATGGGCCTCCTAACTTACTCTGCAACAAGTCATATCCCATGAAGAAACTCACTTCTGTACAACACAAAAACAGGGCTAGATTAAAGAAAAGGGAAGAAAAAAAAGCAAGGTCCCCTGCTGCTCTGTCTGGCCAGAATCATGTCTTTTACTGCCCATATCCTCTAAAGAAACGATGCTCTCATGATATATTACCCTAATACATCACCAAGTGACAGTTTTCTCATGATACTGTATCCTCAAAGATGTGATGCATGCCAGAAGCAGCAACAGGAGATCTCAGCTGGGGGAGGGGAGGGTGAGGGGTTTTTATTTTCTTCCAAATTTTTAATCTGCAGGTTGGTT